>NC_090442.1:754243179-755574012 GCF_031143425.1 Pleurodeles waltl | reverse complement strand
TTTTAAAGTAAACAAATAAATAAGGGGGGACTGCATTCCCTCGCAGTCACTGATAGCCCAGAAAGGGCTGAAAAAATCTATAGCTCAGTGTGAAGGTCGCAGACCTTCGAGCTCTCAGGATTCGAGTTCAGCCACACTCACTTCCTTTTTTTTTTCTTTTTTCTTAAAGTACAAATTAATTTAATTTAAAAAAAAATGACAGATACATTTTTTTAATTGTACAGAAATATCTCATTCTAAGTGTATCAGACATCAAAGCCTAAAAACTCTCTCTCACTTTCTTTCTCTCTTTCTTTCTGTCTCTCTTTCATTCAAATTCTCCACTCACACACACACTCAGACCCTTATGTACCCAATCACAGACCCACTCAGACATTCACACACCTACTCACAGACCCACTCAGAACTTCATGCACACACACAGCCCCAATCCAGCCCTCATGCACCTACTCACAGACCCACTCAGACAGTTATGGACCCTCTCACAGACCCATTCAAACTCTCACACACACTTACAAACCCACTAACAGTCTCATACACCCACTCACAGACCCCTGACAGCCTCATACACCCACTCACAGACCCACACAGACACAGATACACCCACTAAAACACTAATGTATGCACCCTCACAGACAGACAGATACTCTCACTGACACTCTCACCCCCAGATACACCTTCTCATGCCTATTCCAACGCCCAGAGAGGGTGTGGCCATTTTCCGCCACTCACAGCCGAAGAGCCGTGCACAGCATGGGGTTGGGTGGTTAGGGGGGTTGGCCGCAGGGTCTGTCTGCACGGGCAACCTCCGCTGAGCATGATCAAAGGCCATGCATCGTGTAAGGTTGGGTAATTACAGGGGGTTAGCCTCAGGGCCTGGCACTACTAATTACCCCTCAAGGCAATAAAGATCATACTACCTGCAGGCTTCATACTGTAGTGAAAACTTTACAGATTACACATCTTTAGAAGCAAAATAAGCACATGTACATAGGTTAGAAACTGGTACCCCCAGTCTTCAAGTTATATAGCAAGTGTCATGCTGAGACAATTCTGTCTAATAGCTCTATTAAGCCCCAGGGAAACCACCTCCTAATTTAAAAGAAGAGGTGGCCACACCGCCCCCGTCCATAAGTCTGTTATAGCCACAGTGAATCAATCCCCGGGACTGTGCCCTATTTAAAAGGAGAGGGGGGGCAATAGGATCCCCATTCCAAAGCCTTTTAAGGCTGTGGGAACACATCCCCTGGGGCCATCTATTTTTTTGAAAAAGTGGGGAAGGCTGTACAGCCCCTCTCTCCAAACCTATTTTGGCCCCAGGGACCCCCTCTCCCCGGGACTTCCACTATAAATAGGGGAGTGCTCTGGTGCCCACCCGAGGCACCCACCAAACACATGTTGGGGGCTGTGAAGGGATCGCCAGGGTCCCCAAAGGCTCAGCCGGCTTCCTGCCTGGTATGGGAGACAACATTGCCCCTTCTTGCAGCAAACAGCGGTTGATAGTGCTCCCTCTGGACTGGAGGAGTATGTGTTCTGTTTCTGTATACAAATCAGTGTGTACAGGGAAACCGATCACAAGTCTTCTCTTATCCACCGGTATTATTTTTAAAGCTCCTACCTGCAGGTAGCAGACTTTGTGTTTTCTTCCATTTAGTGGGAGATTTGAAAATCCTCCTGCCAGGCAGGAAAAAAAACATGTCTGGCGCAGGCAGGAAAACCACTGGGTCCAGGGGTGGGCTCCCTGGGACACAGCAAGAGAGCTGGCTTCAAGGGATGGGGTATTTGGGACCATTAAAAGCTCCTCTCCCTTTTAATTAAGTAACAACACCCTGGAGGATGGGGTCCAGAGAGTCTTTTTAAGGCTTGAGGAGGTAGGCTGTGTGGTCCCCTCCCCTTTTTAATACTTTGGGGGTCGTTTTGACCTCAGCGGTCTTTTTTAAAGACCGCAGAGGGACCGCTGTGCTGAAGACCACCAGTTGTGGTGGTTTTCCGCTCGGCGTATTATGACTGTTGGCAGCTCTCCGTCCTTTTTCGGATGGAGAGCCACCAACAACCATACTGGTGGGCTGCGGGGAAGTGGAGGTTGCTCTACCTCCACTGCCATGTCAACAGAACACCGCCCACTGAATCATGTCCTGTGATTCAGCGTGGCGGTGTTCTGTTGATGGTGTGGTGTCGGCAGAGCAGCCCCCATGGCTCCCCTCCCCTCCCAGAGGATTGTCGGACCAGGCAAGTCGATCGTCTGTGAGGGGAGGGGGGTGGGGGGTGTTGTGTGTTGTGTGCGTGCATGGGGGTGTGCATGTGTGTATGTAGAGGGGGTGTGTGAGTGCGTGTATGCTTGCGGGTGTGTTGTTTGTTTGGGAATGAGTGCGTGTATGCCTGTGGGTATGTCTGTATGGTTGTGTGCGTGTATGTTTGTAGGTGGGTGTGCGTGTCTGAGTGTGTGTGTGGATGTTGGCATGTATGTCGGTGTGTGTGCGTGTATGTGTTTTGGTTGTGCCTGCGTGCGTGTCGTGTGTGCATGAGTGCTGTGATGTTGGGGGTTGGGTGGGGAGGGGGGGTCCTGCCACCTTTGGGGTGTGTCCGGGGTGGTGGAGGGTGTAGGGGAGGGAGTCGGGTGGGGGTTGGGGGTGGGGGAGACCCCTATCTCCCTGGCACTGATAGTGCTTACCGCCATGTATTTCATGGCGGTTTCAAACCGCATGAAATCCATGGCGGTCAGCCGGGTCCAAATACCACCGGCGGTATAGTGACGGCTGCTGGCTGGAGACCCAGGTCTCCAGCCCGGCGGTCGTCTCCACCCTGGCGGGCGGAACGGAGAAACGGCGGATGACCATGGCGGTAACCGCCATGGTCATAATTCCAAAGAAAGACCGCCAGCCTGTTGGCGGTCTTACCGCCGCTTCTCCGCCTTCCGCCATGGTCATAATGACCCCCTTTGTGTCTAGTTGTATGGGGCCTCCAGGGTTGAGCTTGGGATGGCGGGGTCCTAAGTCCCTGAGACCTGTAATAGCAGCTAGCAACATTTGTCTCATGTTGCTGGCAGCCAATCAGAGCACTTGCTCCTTCAAGAGTTTGACTCCAGCAGGAGCGACATGGCTCAAGGGGGGAAAATACCCAGGCCAATCAGAATGCTTTGTTTTTAAGTTCAGGCTCCGATGAGACTCTCACAAGCCTCTAGCAGACCCAACCATCCAGGCATACAAATATGTATGTACCTTAATTTCTAAAAAAATCTACTGAATGGATTCACACCAAATCACAAAATGCATGCTTTCTGGATGCAGATCCAGACAGCACTGTCTAAAAAAGTCTATGTAAAATGCATGAGGATTTTGTATTTTGGGGTGTCCTCTTTTTTCTTGTCCCTTCCCCTGCATGATAGATCAAAACGAAACATTTGATATACAAGCAAGGCAAAAACAAGCACTTTTTTGGGAAAGTTTTATGAAGATTTGTCAAATGGTGCCAAAGTTATGGGAAAATCGGTGCCTAAGTGTTGCAATTCAACAGCATTTAGCCCCAGGACCACCCAGTAGTTGACTGTTCAGCAAAACTGTCACTCAGCCATTAGAGTGTCAGTGCCACATTGGTGATATTGGGGCACGCTTCACCTACTCCAGCAAAACTAAATACATTAGATAAGCCAATATACTTGCACGGCAACATTTCATATTATTGCTCTCTGCTGCATTGCCAGACTACCCACACAAATTATCTGATATAGTAGAAAATGGATGTGTTTCACCCTAGAAAAACACAAACTCAAAAAGTCATGCCCTTCACCTCTTTTTGACCACATTTAGACAGAAACACAACCGTCTGATACACTCACACTGTAAACAGATATCACGCCATCCTTGCCAACACCCATGAGATCCACCAATTAATTGTCTTCACACCCAAGCAGGTCTAGGTCCGACGAGCACTGGACACAACTGACCTCTCCTGTTTTTCACTTCCCAGCACACCTACTGACAAAATACTCCCACCACACAAAACTCAACTAAACTTTGCAAACATGGTGTGCACAAAATCCAGTCGTGAAAATTCTGGTTTCATTCAGCTAACAAAAAAGCAAGATTGCAACATCCCACTGTTCAGTTCTGAAATTTTACACAAACTAGTTGAAGTGTTGGTATAAAGAAAATGACTGAGGCCTTTGGCCTCATATGAAAGCCCAAGTCCTATCCTATTGCTCGTAATAATTAAAAAAAGTATCTCTCTATGCGGCCATCTTCTGTTGTTAACTTCTTCCCATCGCTGAGTGATGTCTTCATGCCCCATCAGGAACAGAAATGTTAGCAACCTTCCATCCGCTTGGAAACCATTCTCATCTGCGACTGCCAATCGTGAGAGAGAACAGCCTGCACCACTTTTAGTAATTCAGTGTACCTTTTCTAGCTGTCGGGGGCGTTGAAGTGACACGTAGACAAGCCTGCCAAAGCCTTGCCACAGCACGGTATGTCAGAACTCTCTAATAGGTGAAGAAACCCAGCCACTAGTCACGTCAACAGCAGAGAATTAAGACACACTGTAGGTGGCCTGTCATGTTGGAACTTGCTGTTTCGACTCGCCTCGTGATTTCACCTGCGAGAGCCACCCTGGGCGGAATTAGTTCCCTGCTCAACAGAGGCTCAGAGCAGAGAGCTGACAAGGGCTGGAAAGGCGTTCCTTCAACCAGTTACCAAGAAACTCTTTTAGAAGAGCAACTCTTGAGCATGGACCATTGATCTGCTGTAATGGCAGTGCGTGAGGAGGACTGATTAGCCTTTCATTCTCCTCCCTCTTCTCACAGTGAAATTAGAGCAAAATAACAATGTTAGGTTGTTGAGATAAATATTGAAAGTGCTGTGCAGGTGTCCAGTCCTGCAATTAACCACGCCCTGCTAAAAAGCCCGGATGCGCTGTAAAAGCGCCTGCACCTCCTCAGAACGCAGGGTCCTCCTTTCATTTCTTAATACCCCTTACCACATCACTGCAGCTAATTAGACTAGCATTGTGCAATACATGGTAATGGATCTAAACAATATCTGAGACACATTTCTGAGGAATAATTTCCCTTCCTACTGCGCCCTTTCAATGGTCCCAGTGATAATCTAGCTTTATTATAGCATTTTTCCCTTAGAGACCAAGTAACAAAATGTGTTCTTTATTTGCCCTCGCGTGGATGAATGGGTCCCCTTGCTATCAGGATGCTGGGGCGTCTGGTGCACCAAACAAGCCAGGTATCATGCTTCATCAGTGACAATGGAACGCATCATGACGGGAAACATCTTGAGGAGCAACAAATCCGAACAGGGATGTCACATGGTGCTCACAGAGCTCAATGCCGTTCACTATGATAATAAAGCATTGAGAGAAGAAGCAATGGCGCAATCCATCCTTCACTGAAGATGCAACAGTGAAGAGACCAGTAAATACAGAACAGAGCAAGTTGCCACTGAGGAGTCAGAAAATGAGCTGGTCAGAGTTAGCTCTGACTGAATGTGGACATCTGCACGCTATTGCATTCAGGCTGATATAATACACCAGCCAAGAACAAACTAAGGGGCATCTTTATGAAAAGTGGTGCTGCATCTAGTGCAGTGGCACTTTTCTTGCGCCCCTTAGCAACCCCCCTAGCTCCACCATGGTAGCGATGTTTTTATAATACGGCGCACCACTGCGGTAGTTAGGGTGACTAGCGCCATCTTTTTTTATTCTAGTCCGGCGCTTTGCAGGATTAGCATAAAAAATGATGACGCTAATCCTGCAAAGACCTAGAGGCCCACTGTAGTCAATGGGAGCCCTTTTCTAACTCATGCACTTAGCAGGCATAAAAAAAAATGCTGATAAAAATGGCGCAAAGGAATCTGGCAGATTCCTTTGCACCATTTTTACGCCCGCCCGGCATACCTTATGGCTGCCGCAGGAATAATGTGGTGCAAGGGGTTACAACATGGTGTAATGCAAGCATTGTGCCACTTTGTAAATATGGTGCAGCGTTTTCCCCCCAATGCCACATTAGCGTAAAAACAATGATGTTAATGTGGCGTTGGAACGGCACAAGGGCTCCATAAATGTGGCCCTCAATGTGGTCGTTCTTGACAGAACAACGTATGAAATTAATCTGGGAATATGCGAACGCATATATATATATATAAATATATATACACATATATATATATATGTATGTGTTAGCTAATGGTGGTCATCACTATGTAGTTATAGTTAGGACCTAGTTTCTATAGAAAAAATCTTTTTTTACTTGACTATGGGGGTCATTACGACCCTGGCGGACGGTGTTAAAGCTGCGGAAATACCGCAAACAGGCCGGCGGACAAAAAAAGGGAATTACGACCCTGGCGGTATCCGCCAACAAAGACAGCCACTTTAACACACCGCCCGCCACGGCGGTACAGACAAGCAGCGTGGCGGTCACCGGCAACAGACAGGCAGGAGACAATGTACCGCCCACACTATTACAACACACCAATCCGCCACCTTTTCTGGGGCAGATTCACCGTGGATAAAAACACGGCGGAAACAGCTTTTGCTATGGGAAAACGCTCACCTCAACACACTCCATGAGGAACGACGACTCCATGGAGCCGGAACTCCAAATACTACCTGCCATTGTCTATCTGCTCCTCTACGAACAACAGCGACGTAGGCGCAGAACATACCGGTGAGTACTGCATCTATGACACGGGGGAGGGGGGAGGCAAAAGTTAGGGGGACACCCACCAAACACCCACCAAACACCCCCACCCCCACCCACGCTTATTACAACATACACACCAATGCAGTCAAAAATATCACATTAACAACCCACAATCCCCCCGGAAGAATGCAAAGACAAAGAGAGATCCGTTCAAATATTGTAATGTGCCAATATACATGTCATATAAAAATATTCTGAATCAAACCTCGAAATCTGTCATATTTATATATACAATACAAAAAGTAGTGCAGATATGTACACAACAATTTCCGTGCACCAACAGTCCAAAAATGCATGGGCGAAGGCCCACAATAGATACCTGACCAAAATGCGAGAGAACACTGCTGGGGCATCAGATTGAAATACTACAGGCACCTCAGGGGGAAGGGAAGGGGGGGCACCTCAGCTGGATGAATGCTAAGCCAGATTCACGACGGGGCTCCATGCCCATTTATGCCATCCTGGGGAGTGCAAAGCCACAGTCTCTCAAGTCTTTACAGTGGGTGGCTTGCCCAATGGACCATCCTGGGGAGTGCAAAGCCACAGTCTTTCAAGTCTTTACAGTGGGTGGCTTGCCCACTGGACCATCCTGGGGAGTGCAAAGCCACAGTCTCTCAAGTTTTTACAGTGGGTGGCTTGCCCACTGGAACATCCTGGGGAGTGCAAAGCCACAGTCTCTCAAGTCTTTACAGTGGATGGCTTGCCCACTGGACCATCCTGGGGAGTGCAAAGCCACATTGACGCAAGTAGATGCAGTTCTCAACTGGTACTGGGTGGGACTGGTGGCCAGACTGGATGAGTCTCCCCGTGAAAGTTCCTGTCCTGTCACTGTCCCAGCTGCACATGGGAGAAGGATGCCTGATGTGGCGGCCTATTCATACCCACACGGTGTTTGCCCTGATCAGCGGTCTTCACCATGGCGGTCTTGGCCTTGTTCAGCGGTGCTTTGCCATGGCTGGCTATGGACTGTTCAGCGGTCTTCACCATGGCGGTCTTGGCCTTGTTCAGCTGTGCTTTGCCATGGCTGGCTATGGACTGTTCAGCGGTCCTGATGTCCTCCCTATTTCTTGAGTGCTGTCCCACAGCGTTGACCCTGTCGACTATTCTTTGCCATAGCTCCATCTTCCTGGCTATTGATGTGTGCTGTACTTGTGAGCCAAATAGCTGTGGCTCTACCCAGACGATTTCCACGACCATGACCCTGAGCTCCTCCTCGGAGAAGCAGGGGTGTCTTTGGCGTGCCATGGGGTGGTGCGTGTGATGTGTGGTGTGGTGTATGTGTTGATGAGTGTGGTGAGTGTAGTGGTATGTGGTGTTTTGTGCGTGGGTGTTGTGTGGGTGATGGTGTAGTGTGCCTCTGTGTGATGGGGTTCTCCATTCTGTGCTGTCTCACTCTGGCCTTCTCTCAGAAATTGTGGTTGTAAGGGTTTGTGGGTGATGTGGGTGTGTGTTTTATATTGTATTGGGTGTGTGGGAGTGTTGTTTGTATGTGTATCAGGTGTGTGTATTTGGAATTGTCCAATGTGGCTGTGTTTTGGAGCTGTGTGTATTTTGAGCGCGGCGGTGTGTACCGCCAATGGAATACCGCGGTTGAAAGACCGCCACGTGGATTCGTGGGTCGTAATAGCATGGGCGTGTTTCTGTTGGCGTGGAGGTGGAGGATTTGTTTCCGCATGTTTATCGCTGACCTTTGGTGTGGCGGTGTTGTGTGGGTGTCTGAATTTCGGCGGATTCCGAGATGTGTGTCATAATAGCTGTGGCGGTCTACCGCGGCGGTGTATTGGCGGTCTTCTGCAAGGCGGTAAGCGCCTTATACCGCCAAGGTCGTAATGACCCCCTATATCTTTTGTACCAGTAGATGAATCTTCACCAAATTTTCCCCAAAAATTGGATGCTCACGTCAGCTGCTGCCTGTAAAGTTTCTGGGTGATCCGTCAAGCGGGGGCCGAGAAAAAAGGGGAGGTTCCAAAATATGTTTTCCTCATGTTAATTCCCATAGGGTTTATGAAACAGGTCCACAGCCCGGACTGCAGGATTGAATGACACCAAATCTGGCAGAAAGGTAGCTTTTGGTCCAGAAAGCACCCTTTTTGTTATTTGGTTAAAATCCATCCAGTATTTTTTGAGATAGTGAAGAAAATTTAAATTTGTATATATAGGGCATGAAGGCTCCGTGAACCCCCGTGATCTCACACTGAGATCTGAATGGCTGCCAACAGTTCAAGAAGGAAGTGTTGGCAGCCATCTTAGTACTCAGAAAAAAAAGATAAAAAATAAGAAAAGGCTGCAGAGTAGGGACACCCTAACCCCTTAGCTCTGGTGTTGGGGTCCCAGAGCGACCCCACCAGGGCAAAAAGCACTTTTAAAGAAAAATATTGCTGCAAATTCATGACAGAGTCACAAATTCACTGCAAAAATATATTTTGTTAAAACACAGTCTCCTGCTCTTGTTTTAGTTAAGCCTTTGGGCATATCAAAAATAAAGGAGGTGTGCAAGGGCTTATTTATGCCCCAGGGACCACCATCTCTCTGGGGCTTATTTTAAATAGTAAGGGTGGCCACAAGTGCTTCTGTGCCCCAAAGACCACCAACTGCCCAAGGCAAAATCTATAGTAGGGGGGTCCTGTGGACATCCCCGGACCCTGGTGAACACCACCTCCCGGGGCAAAATCTTTAAATTATAGAAGTGGGTTGCATAGCCCCCTGCAGCCCTGGGGGCCGACACTTTCCCAGGGCTGTTTCGATTATATGTGATGGGCCATGCAGCTCCCCACAGCCGGAAACTGCCATCTTCCTGGGACAATTACAACAAAATTAGGGGGGACATGCGCCCCCTGTGAGAAAACAGGGCTGATTGCAGAGGCCCCATAACTTTTTGCCCCCATTTTCCACTTTATGCTGGTGTTTTCCTGACTCTGATGGTGCCCTGGGTACTGCTAACCAGTCCCAGGGCCTGTGCTCTGTGTAAAATGGATATGCAAATTAGGCTAATTATAATTGGCTAAGTTAACCTACCTATAAGTCCCTAGTATATGGTAGGGCATGTAGGTTTAGGGACCACAGCATAGGTGGTGCACACCTAGGTGCACTGCTGAGGTGCCCAGTGTCATTTTAAAAGCAAGCCTGCCTTGCTGGCTGCTTTTAAATTAAAGTTATATGCAAATTCGACTTTGGAATTAAAGGTACTTCCAAAGTCTTAAACTACCTTATTTTTACATATAAGTCACCCCTAAGGTGTGCCCTATGTGCCCCTAGGGCTGGGTGCCATGTAACTATAAGCAGGGACTTTATAAAAATAGATTTATAAGCCCTGGTGAGGTAAAAACAGCCAAATTCGTTTTTCCCTCATTGAAGTAAATGGCCTTCATAGGCTAGAATGGGCAGACTTTATTTTAAATTTTAAAGTCTCCTTAAATGTTACATACCAAGAATTTGGTATCAAATTGATTGTTGTAATAAATCCCACAACTTCCAGTTGTTGGATTTAATATAACTTGTCCAGGTAAAAAGTTTAGACTTTACCTAAAAAGTTGCCAATTTCAGCTCTGCATTGTTTTTGCTGCTGTGCTCTGATTGGCCAGCCTGCAGCAGCTTCTGCCAGGCTGCCTTGATGAGGTGTGAAGTGGCCTGACTTCACACAAAGGAATGTGCTTGGGGGAGAGAATCTCCCCTCAGCAGATGGTGAGGCAGGAAGGGGGAGGGCTGCCAAACTGGTCTTCAAAGGCAGAGAAGGACATTTGCAGCACCCAGCAACACCCCCACATCCTGCAACCCCAGACAATTAGGTGCCCTCTTGATTAGATTAGGAGAGGGCATGAGAGGGGTGTGTTTATGATTTTTAGCCACACCAGTGGGTGGGCTCAGCCAGATGTAACCTCCAAAAATCAGATTCATCCATGTTGGATTTTTAGAGACTGTTGCCTTCTGGGATGGATTTTTGCCACACTTCCCAGGAAGTGGTCATCACAGGGGGACGACCCTGTCCCTGATTGGAGAACCAGGGCCCCCCTGCTTTTCACCCAGGAGCAAGGATAAAACTGGCAGACCTGCACCCACACCTCAGATCCCCTCCAGAATTCAACAAGAAAGGAACTAAAGAAGAAGAAGGACTGCCCTGCTGGACCCCTGGCCTGCACCTGGACCCTGCACTCAGAAGGACTGCACCAGCTGCACACTTGGGCTTCACCACAAGAAGGACTTTGCCTGGCTTCAACTGGTTCAAGGAGGGACTTCCTGTTTGCTACAGGTGAAAAATTGCTAAACCAGAGTCCCCTGCACCAACTCCTGAAGAAAGCGACCAGCTGACCACTGTCCAGTGGCCAAAAAGGAGTTTGCGCCAGGTGCATTCTGGGAGTTGAAGTCTGCACCCCCCAAGGACCATCACAGAACTTCTGGACCCTTGGGGTGAGCAGTGGACCCCAAAAGAACCTTAAAAGAACATCTGGGTGAAGCCCCAGAAGTTTGGAAAAGATTTTAGAATTTTTGGAAAAAAGCTCCAGAGAGGGACCGACCCGCCGCGGAAATTCTAGCCGGCTTGCCTCAACCGCGACCCGGCCTGACTTCGTGGTTCGTCCCGGTAAAGAAAAACATCCAAAAAAGAGACTAAGTCCGAACGTAAAAAGTTGACCGGGACCCCCCAGCCATCGTATCCGAGAAGGGCTCCATGGACATCGGATCGAGATCCAGGTTTACCCCGGTCGAAGGATTTTCATCTCGAAAAAACGACTAAGTCCGAAGGTAAAAGTCTCCACCGAGGAAACCCACATCGCGTATCCGGACAAGGGCTCCAGGAGGTCGGATTCAACTGGCAGGTTCGTCCCGGTGAAGAAAAACTTCAAAATAAAGACTAAGTCAGAAGGTAACTTTTTAACCGAGGCCTCCCGCGACCTGTAGCCGAGCAGGGCTCCATCGCGGTCGGCCTGAAAGTTTGACTTTGCCCCGGTCGAGGTGCAACCAGATGACCCGATTGGCGCTTTTTGTTTCTAAGCGCTAGAAAAGTAATAATTCTTTAAAAATTCATATCTCCGGTTCCCCTGAACCGATTTTAATCGTTTTTGTGTCATTTTAAAGATAAAAATATAAACTATTTTTATAAATTGGTTTTGGATTTTTAAACTGTTTTCTGTGTTTTATTTAATTACTGTTTTGTGATATTTGAATGCTTTACACTTTGTCTCCTAAGTTAAGCCTTGACGCTCGATGCCAAGCTACCAAGGGTAGAGTTGGGATTAATTTACTGAGACCTAACTGTACCTATGTGGAGGTTAGTGGCTTGTTGCTAGGTGTAGGTACCTACCTGCCCTACCAATAACCCATTTTCCAACATAATTGGAAGCAGCGACGGGATCCTGTACTTGTGTTCAATATCACGTTACAGTTTTAGGTAAAACAAATTAAAAATCCTTTAAATTGTCCTAGTGCAAAAATTGTTTTTAATTTTTAATTTGGATTAATTTCAATTATTGAATTTTTGTAATTTTTCTAAATTCTTGTTTCCAATTTTTGCAAAAAGTTTTTGTTGACACAAAACTAGGGAACCATGGAGCTTGATCTGGCTAGCCTACCCACACTGACAGTAGTCCAGCTTAGGGGGTTGTGTATTGAAAGAGGGTTGCCTGCAACCACTGATCTCAGGAAGCAAATCCTGATCACATCCCTGACAGCATGGGCTGAGGCCCAAGAGGTAGAGTCAGAAGAAGCTCCACAGGAGGGAGAAAGTAGGGAGGATGCAAGCTCTAACCACTCAGGGGAGGGAAGGCATCTGAGCCTAAGTGAGGATGAGGAAGAACGGTCCTCAGTAGATACAGTCACTAGGGGCAGATCCAAAGCTAGTGGTGGGAAGGGGGTCCTTTCAGGAGGAGAGAACCCATCCATCAGAGAAAGAGAGCTGGAGGCCCAGCTAGCATACATAACTTTGGAAGCAGAGAAGCTGGCCCTAGAAAAGAAAAAGTGGGCATACAAAGAGAAAAGAGATGGAAGCAGCGATAAAGAAGCTGAGGTGTCCATGGGTGGGGGAGTTTGCCCCAGATTACCCAAGGGGGTGGTTCCTGCTTATGTAGAGGGGGATGACATAGATAAGTGGCTGGGGGCCTTTGAGAGGGCACTCCAAATGAGAAGGGTTAGGCCTCAATACTGGGGTTCCCTTTTGTGGGAGTTGGTCCCCAACTCAGGGAGGGATAGGCTTCTGACCTTAAGGGGGGAGGAGGCAGATTCATACCCTAGTATGAAGAGGTGCTTAGCCAAGAAGTTTGGTCTGACCCCAGAGCAATATAGAATGAAGTTCAGGGACACCCAGAAGGTCAGTACCCAGTCTTGGGTTGACTTTGTGGACATTTCACTAAAGGCACTAGAGGGCTGGATTATTGGTAACAAAGTAGATACTTATGAGGGGTTATACAATCTGATCATGAGAGAGCACATCTTGACCAATTGTACCCAAGAAAGGTTACGCCAGCATCTAGTGGACTCTAAGCAGACCAACCCTAGAGAGCTAGGGGAGGCAGCTGATGAGTGGTTGAGAACCAGGGTGGTTGTCAAGTCCCAGGGGGGAGACTCCAAGAAGGGGGGGACAGGTCCCCAAAAACCTAAGGAGGGAGGTGGTAAGCCCACCACAGAGACTCCCTCTGTACCCCAGAACCCTAAGAAGGAGGAGAGTAAATCCCACTCCCACTCTGACAAGCAGAGACAGGGAGACCCAGGGTTAAACAAACTCTTGGACAGTAGGGCTTGCTTTGACTGTCAGCTGACAGGTCACTTCAGAGGAGATGCAGCCTGTCCAAAGAAGGTGGTTAGCACTGGGCTGTCCAGTGTAGCCATAGAGGAGGATTCCTCAGATGATGAAGTCCTCCTAGCATTTAGCTGGGAGACAGGACCAGATGGTAAGCTAGTGATCCCTGAGGGTGGGAGTAGGCACTTCCACCACATTCAAGTGAATGGGATCCCTACCACTGGTCTGAGAGACACCTGTGCCAGTCACACTATAGTGAGTGACCGGTTAGTGACCCCAGCCATGTATGTCCCAGGAAAGACAAAGAAAGTCAGGATAGCCACAGGGGAGGTCACCTCCAAACCTGTAGCCATAGTGCCCCTAGAGAGGGAGGGTATCCTTGACTGGATTAGGGTGGTAGTCAGTGCTGACCTTCCCCTAGATTGTATCCTGGGCAATGACCTCCCAGAGGTGAGTCTGGTCACAGATGGGGTGGTCGCCCAGGGCGCCCCCCCAACCCAAAGTCCTGGGGAGTCAGTCCCTACAGTTAGGAGACAGGGGTCCCCAAGAAAAGGAAAGAAGAAAAGGAAGGGTAGGCCACTCTTAAAGAGAGTTCCAGGGAGCCAAAGGCCTTCTGCCCCAGTAGGGGGGGAGCCCAGAGTTGGCACTGGTGAGGCCTCACCTGACCCCAAGGAAGTCCTGAGTAGTCAGGCAGCTGTCCAGATGCAAGGTGTTGCCCCTGCACTGACAGAAGAGAGAGTGGAAGGAGGGTGTCTGCCACAGGAGGTGGTAGCCCCCCACTCTAGACAGCAAGAGGGGTGCCAGGACCCCAAAGATGCCCCTAAAGCAGCTCAGCCACCTGTCAGTGGAGAGCTTAGGGTGTGGTTCTGGGTACTGACAGCTGTCAGTAGCCTCTGCTGGGTGCTAGCCTTCCCGGCAGCACTGTACTTGGCCTGGGAGGCAGACCCCAGGGCCAATAGCAAAGTAGGCCCCCTGACCCTATTGGTCATGGTGGGGTTGCTCAAGTGTTGGGTGACCTCTTTGGGTAAGCTAGGTGTTGCCCTAGCAAAGTTTGGAGTAGGGGAGGTGGGCACCTCACTACCCAAGTTGGCAGAGAGAGAGGAGGAAGACCCCCCTAGAGGGAAGTTTCAGTTTGAATTGGGTCCTTTTACTGTTGGGATGGCTTCACTACCCAGAGGGAGTGACCCTGACAGGAGGATGTAAGGCAGAGTAGGCCCTGCAAAGGGACAGCCAATTTTCTTCACTGTCTTCCTCGCCTAACAAGCCAGGAAGACTCTCCCAGGGTTGGGCTGAGTCTCCTGGGCGTGTGGGCTGGGGGGGGGGGGGGTTGTGTGAGAAAACAGGGCTGATTGCAGAGGCCCCATAACTTTTTGCCCCCATTTTCCACTTTATGCTGGTGTTTTCCTGACTCTGATGGTGCCCTGGGTACTGCTAACCAGTCCCAGGGCCTGTGCTCTGTGTAAAATGGATATGCAAATTAGGCTAATTATAATTGGCTAAGTTAACCTACCTATAAGTCCCTAGTATATGGTAGGGCATGTAGGTTTAGGGACCACAACATAGGTGGTGCACACCTAGGTGCACTGCTGAGGTGCCCAGTGTCATTTTAAAAGCAAGCCTGCCTTGCTGGCTGCTTTTAAATTAAAGTTATATGCAAATTCGACTTTGGAATTAAAGGTACTTCCAAAGTCTTAAACTACCTTATTTTTACATATAAGTCACCCCTAAGGTGTGCCCTATGTGCCCCTAGGGCTGGGTGCCATGTAACTATAAGCAGGGACTTTATAAAAATAGATTTATAAGCCCTGGTGAGGTAAAAACAGCCAAATTCGTTTTTCCCTCATTGAAGTAAATGGCCTTCATAGGCTAGAATGGGCAGACTTTATTTTAAATTTTAAAGTCTCCTTAAATGTTACATACCAAGAATTTGGTATCAAATTGATTGTTGTAATAAATCCCACAACTTCCAGTTGTTGGATTTAATATAACTTGTCCAGGTAAAAAGTTTAGACTTTACCTAAAAAGTTGCCAATTTCAGCTCTGCATTGTTTTTGCTGCTGTGCTCTGATTGGCCAGCCTGCAGCAGCTTCTGCCAGGCTGCCTTGATGAGGTGTGAAGTGGCCTGACTTCACACAAAGGAATGTGCTTGGGGGAGAGAATCTCCCCTCAGCAGATGGTGAGGCAGGAAGGGGGAGGGCTGCCAAACTGGTCTTCAAAGGCAGAGAAGGACATTTGCAGCACCCAGCAACACCCCCACATCCTGCAACCCCAGACAATTAGGTGCCCCCTTGATTAGATTAGGAGAGGGCAGGAGAGGGGTGTGTTTATGATTTTTAGCCACACCAGTGGGTGGGTTCAGCCAGATGTAACCTCCAAAAATCAGATTCATCCATGTTGGATTTTTAGAGACTGTTGCCTTCTGGGATGGATTTTTGCCACACTTCCCAGGAAGTGGTCATCACAGGGGGACGACCCTGTCCCTGATTGGAGAACCAGGGCCCCCCTGCTTTTCACCCAGGAGCAAGGATAAAACTGGCAGACCTGCACCCACACCTCAGATCCCCTCCAGAATTCAACAAGAAAGGAACTAAAGAAGAAGAAGGACTGCCCTGCTGGACCCCTGGCCTGCACCTGGACCCTGCACTCAGAAGGACTGCACTAGCTGCACACTTGGGCTTCACCACAAGAAGGACTTTGCCTGGCTTCAACTGGTTCAAGGAGGGACTCCCTGTTTGCTACAGGTGAAAAATTGCTAAACCAGAGTCCCCTGCACCAACTCCTGAAGAAAGCGACCAGCTGACCACTGTCCAGTGGCCAAAAAGGAGTTTGCGCCAGGTGCATTCTGGGAGTTGAAGTCCGCACCCCCCAAGGACCATCACAGAACTTCTGGACCCTTGGGGTGAGCTGTGGACCCCAAAAGAACCTTAAAAGAACATCTGGGTGAAGCCCCAGAAGTTTGGAAAAGATTTGAGAATTTTTGGAAAAAAGCTCCAGAGAGGGACCGACCCGCCGCGGAAATTCTAGCCGGCTTGCCTCAACCGTGACCCGGCCTGACTTCGTGGTTCGTCCCGGTAAAGAAAAACATCCAAAAAAGAGACTAAGGCCCTCATTCTGACCTTGGCGGGCGGCGGAGGCCGCCCGCCAAAGTCCCGCCGTCAGGTTACCGTTCCGCGGTCGAAAGACCGCGGCAGTAATTCTGACTTTCCCGCTGGGCTGGCGGGCGGTCGCCTTCAGACCGCCCGCCAGCCCAGCGGGAAAGAGGCTTCCACGATGAAGCCGGCTCGGAATCGAGCCGGCGGAGTGGAAGCTGTGCGACGGGTGCAGTTGCACCCGTCGCGTATTTCACTGTCTGCGCAGCAGACAGTGAAATACATGTAGGGGCCCTCTTACGGGGGCCCCTGCAATGCCCATGCCAGTGGCATGGGCACTGCAGGGGCCCCCAGGGGCCCCGCGACCCCCCCTACCGCCATCCGGATCCCGGCGATCGGACCGCCGGGATCTGGATGGCGGTAGGGGGGGTCGGAATCCCCGCGGCGGTGCAGCAAGCTGCGCCGCCGTGGAGGATTCAATGGGGCGGCGGTACACTGGCGGGAGCCCGCCAGTGGTGCCGGTCCGACCGCGGCTTTACCGCTGCGGTCGGAATCCCCATTGGAGCACCGCCGGCCTGTCGGCGGTGCTCCCGCGGTCCTCCGCCCTGGCGGTCTTTGACCGCCAGGGTCAGAATGAGGGCCTAAGTCCGAACGTAAAAAGTTGACCGGGACCCCCCAGCCATCGTATCCGAGAAGGGCTCCATGGACGTCGGATCAAGATCCAGGTTTACTCCGGTCGAAGGATTTTCATCTCGAAAAAACGACTAAGTCCGAAGGTAAAAGTCTCCACTGAGGAAACCCACATCGCGTATCCGGACAAGGGCTCCAGGAGGTCGGATTCAACTGGCAGGTTCGTCCCGGTGAAGAAAAACTTCAAAATAAAGACTAAGTCAGAAGGTAACTTTTTAACCGAGGCCTCCCGCGACCTGTAGCCGAGCAGGGCTCCATCGCGGTCGGCCTGAAAGTTTGACTTTGCCCCGGTCAAGGTGCAACCAGATGACCCGATTGGCGCTTTTTGTTTCTAAGCGCTAGAAAAGTAATAATTCTTTAAAAATTCATATCTCCGGTTCCCCTGAACCGATTTTAATCGTTTTTGTGTCATTTTAAAGATAAAAATATAAACTATTTTTATAAATTGGTTTTGGATTTTTAAACTGTTTTCTGTGTTTCATTTAATTACTGTTTTGTGATATTTGAATGCTTTACACTTTGTCTCCTAAGTTAAGCCTTGACGCTCGATGCCAAGCTACCAAGGGTAGAGCTGGGATTAATTTACTGAGACCTAACTGTACCTATGTGGAGGTTAATGGCTTGTTGCTAGGTGTAGGTACCTACCTGCCCTACCAATAACCCATTTTCCAACACCCCCCCACAGCTCCAATGGCAACCACCTCCCAGGGACCGAATTGAAAGAATGAATGGGGTCTGTCACAGACCCCCAACCCTGGGGATACCATTTTCCCGGGGCTGTTTAAACATTAGAAGTGGGCCGTGCGGCTCCCCTCGTGGAGCCAATAATGGCTCTGGAGACCATCACCCCCTAGGGCCGGCTCCTGCTATGTTCTGGCTCCCCCGCGGTCCCCAACCATGGGGACTGGGTGCCCTGGGGCCACCCAGGTGACATAGCCGGGGCCCAGGTGACGGGGTCCCTGGGGCCAAAATTGGCCCGGGGAGGAGAGCTACACACCCCCCTGCCCAAACAATAAAACATATTATAAGTTCGGGCCCCAGAGGATGTGGTCCCCAAGGCTGAGATCGGCCCCCTCACACCTAATAAAATGTGAAATCCCTTTGTAGGGGTGAATGCATCACTGATCTATTGGAAAGCAATCTGTATGTGACTGCGACGAGTGGGTTCGTTCTTGTCTCCTCATGAGAGCAGAGTCCATAGTTCTCCCTTTAAAATGCAATGTGTATGTAAATGTGGAAGCCACCTGAAAGCTCCTGGACTGTCTACTTTAGTAATATGCAAAGATCTTCACCCATTTTCACAGGATTCTGGAGAAAGACGCACAAGGAACAATCACATTGCTAAACGCACACAAGGTCACTGGTGTCATTTCCTCCTGGTCCATTACACAGCTGCAGTGTAGAATACACACTGAACATTTACTGAAGAAGGCAGAAAGAACTGCACTTAGTTAGATCCTTTGTGGAAAGCTTTGACTCTTGTTGGATAAAAGGGCAGGTGAGATCCCTTTGGGGCAGGCCCACTCACACAGCTACTGACACACCCACAAAGACACTCACACACCCACTCACAGACACACTCAGGCACTCACTCAGACACTCATTCACCCACTCACAGACTAATTTGGACACTCATGTACTCACTCATAGACCCACTCAGACATTCATGCATTCATTCACAGACCCACTTAGACACTCATGCATCCACTCTTAGATCCACTCAGACATTCACACCCCCACTCACAGACCTACTGAGAGATTCATGCACTCATTCACATACCCATAGAGAAATTCACAATTCACAAACCCACTCACAGATGCACTCAGACACCCACTCAGACACTCATGCACCCACTCACAGATCCACTCAGACATTCACACAACCCCAACCACTCACAGACCTACTCAGAGACTTATGTGCCTACTCACAGACCCATTCAGAGACTCACACACCCACTCACAGACCCACTCAGAGACTCACATACTCACTCACAGACCCACTCAGAGACTCATACACCCCTTCACAGACTCACTCAGACACTCATGCACCCATTCACAGGCACACTCAAAGACTCACACACCCACTCACAGAGACGCTCTCACACCCACTCTCACATTCAGAGACTCCCTCTGACACCTACCCTCACACCCAGACAGCACTGTCACACCCACTCTCACACCTGCATAGAGCCTCCCACAGACACTCACATCCAGACATCTGTCATACCCACTCTCACACCCAGAGACACCCTCTCACACTTATTCTTACAACCAGAGACACAAGCCCTACAGCCAACCCTTGTCCCCGCCGTACAAAAACAAAGGCTACAGGGACCTTATAGTTAGAAATAGAATTTTAAAAAACATGGACATTCACTTAAAAACACAAAGGTTACAGGGACGTTAAAGTTAGGTTCTGAATGTACTCACACAAAACCATAGACATTCAGCAATTATAGTCAGAGTTCATTTAAGTAACTATCAATCAATCAGGAATTTTCAAAGCGCACTACTCACCCGTGAGGGTCTCAAGGCGCTGCAGAGGGGGGGGGGGAGTAACTATAACTCGTCCCATAAGGTAAATATAACTCATGCCCTCACCATTCAGTGCTAATTACCCCAGATAAAACAGCACTCATGACAACTTTTATAATGTCAGTAATGGTATCAATGAAACATTAGCAGTCAATTTATTGAAGAAAAACTGTGCATGGTGGGAATGAGAGTTATTGTTACCTTAGGGCACAAGTTATAGTTACTTGAAATAACTCTAGCTACAAATACTTAATTTCTATGGTTTTGTGCGACTAAATTCAGAACCTAACTATAAAATGTCCCTGTAACATTTGGTTGTTTTTTTACCAATATAGGTGTTAAAGTGATGCTCCTGTTTTGGCCTATGAGCCTTTCTGTGTTTTGCTGCACTATTTCCAACATTTTTAGCACTAGTGCAGCAAAGCTCCACAACAGCACCAAAAATGTTGATGCTGTTGTGTTAACAACCACCATGGTGCACCTTACTGTAAGTACAACCCAACCATTGTGTTGTTAGGGGACACAGGGGGATGCAAGAAAAGTGGTGCATCAAGACCGGTGCTCTACTTTCTTGTGAATATGACCCTAGGTGAGCCTTCCTCTATTCAAAAAAGCCCCAGTGAGACAGATTAGACATCGACCCCACCGTGTGTCTGCAGGTCCACCCATTTCCATGATGGCCACTGACCCCAAGCCGTTTCCTTTGGGAGCTACTTTGAAAGCTTCCAAAGTGTGAAGTCTATGCTCTGTGGGAGCTTGGCTCAGAGACATTCTTATTCTGATTAGACCTTGGTTATAGTAACTTTGCCCTGCCTTGCTCAAAGTCTCTGGCCTAAGTATCACCATGTGCGCAGCTCATGAAATTTACAACTGCACATCTCTGCCCAGCTTACACCAATATTCTTGATGGCCTGTGGACCAGAGGAGCAGCATCAATGATACAGGAAGTGCAGTGTCATCAGAGCTCAAAGTCTTGAGGGGACCGAAAAACCCCAATTATTGCTATATGTTATTAGCCATACAGCAGCTGAGGGTCCCAATTTCATTTCTTGACTTTGGGACATGGGACACCACAGCCACGCCACCCAGCCAATTGCATTTCTTGGGAAAGAGGCGATCGCAGTGAGTATGGAGTAAACGAGTCCATTTGTTTAATATTATTTCAATCTAGATGCGATGATACAATATAAATAACTTATTAAATCGCTTGCCAAGGCTAATTTAGCATTCAGTGTTTTTTCCATGCTATAAATTTACTTAGTAACAGCCCATACGCCTGGCTGAATGGGACCAAATGAGGTTTGTGAAGTCGCGGAACACGATTAAATCTCATTCAATTATTTACGGTGTCGGTGTTGTTAATGCTGCCAGTTATCGTTCTGTTGCATGGGTCTCCCCCCGCCTCCCACCCCCGCCGTCTGGGAGCTTTCCTTTGTGCGTTCCCACGTGCACACACTCCACACGAATGGCTCCTCTTCACTCCTACAGGAGTTTGGGGTTAAAAGCAGTGGCCTGGATACTTGGTTAGTGCCTAAAAATTGAAGAGCATGTACAAAAACTGTGCAACTTTTATTTTAGGAATGGTGATGAATTGGTGGCAATCTTCAGTAAACTATAGCCGCTTTTGCAAAGATCTGCATATAGCTTGCAGGTAACACCACTGCATCGCAGCTGATTTTCATCCTCTCCTAGTAAGGAAAAAGGATAGCAAAGAAGGCACTTATGTTTCAGCAGGTCAACTGCGGATCACCTTCGATAATGGAAACAACGCTCTGCCAACACAACCACAGGTAACCTGGCACCTTATTTCTCCACTTCTAAGGAAAAAATAGTGGGAAGTCCACCATTCTATGGCGCATGGTAAACTGATCGGCACACATATATTTCCCTAAAACAAAACCTATAAAATGTGGATCTTTCTTTGGGAAAAGACAGCTAAAGTCCCATTTCTGCTAAGACATTTCTCTCATTTGCAGCCTTTTCTGTCAGGAAACTCAATTTCTGACGTGGAGATCCCACACACCAGAGTAGCTATACTAGATAGGCTACCCATAATGTTTTTCTATTGGCAGCAAGGTCGAAGGTAGCTTCTCTACAGGGGTTAAATGAGGTAGGTGTATTGAAGAGAGGACTTTTGGACGTTTGCTAGTTCTTGGTGCCTGTCCCATTATCGCCCTCCTCTCACTTATGCCCTAAGTTTGACGGGCTGTACCTTGAACTTCTTTTATAATCTATGCTAAGGGCCTTAAGGAGGTTCTGCAGACAATGCAGGCCGACTGCTGAATGAATCACTTCAGTCGCCGTACATTGGAATTACAGCTGAGGAACTTTGTTCTTTTGAATGCTGAGTTGTCCTTTGTGAATCAAGCGGGCAGGAAGAGTGGATTTGTGTCACAATACAACGGAAGAATTATAGACCTGCATATAAATTCGGACCATAATACTACTACCAAAATCTCCTCAAGGGTAAGTGCAGTGTGACCATTAATAAAGGGTCTTGGTATGATCCAACCAGATGGCCCATATTTTGTTTACAATTATGAAAAGAAAAGATTATCTCTCTCTGTCTCTCTCACACACACACACACCTTCACTAACCCGTTTAACAATACAATTAAATGCCTTTCTTAAGATATTTCCTACAATTTTCCAGATTTTTAAAAAAACTGTAACTGTTTGGTCCAAGTAGACAGTGCCACAAAAGGTCGATTTTATATATTCGTTAGTTGGTAATTAAAAGTAGAACATATGCATACTTTGTAAAAGCTCCTTGATAAACTTTCCAATAAGTGACCTAACTGTTCTGAAAAATAATCTAGTAGAAAATGTGCATAAAGAGGAAAATGGAATGGCCCTAAAATTAGAATCAACAATGCTACTAGCACATTAATTTACCAGGTCTGCTGACATCTCCTTACTCCTGTGTCTCAAATTGTTTGTGTTCTGTCGTTAGCTTTGCAGATGATGGTCTATACACTTAGACCAGATGTACTAAAGAAGCATTTTGCGAGTTGCAAATAGCGAGTCTTAGCGACTCGCTATTTGCAACTCGCAAAATGTCATGCAGAACGGTGTCTCAGACACCGTCTGCGAGTCGGTATGGGGTCGCAATGACCCACCTCATTAATATTAATGAGGTGGGTCGCAAATTGCGGCCCCATACCGACTATGGGCACTCGCAAACATGGAGGCCTGCTGTAGTCAGCAGACCTCCGTGTTCGTGACTGCTTTAAATAAAGCAGTTTTTTTTTTTTTAAGTGTAGCCCGTTTTCCTTAAAGGAAAACGAGCTGCACTTAAAAAAAAAAACGAAACCTTTAGTTTCGGTATTTTTTCAGGGCAGGGAGTGGTCCCTTGGACCACTCCCTGCCCTGAAAAAATGTTTTTGGGTCCAGTCACAAACTGGAAGGGGTCCCATGGGGACCCCTTCCAATTTGCGAGTGGGTTACCATCCACTTGAAGTGGATGGTAACTGCAACACCATTTGCGACCGCATATGCGGTCGCAAATGGTATTGCATACCACTAGGAATCGCAAATAGGAAGGGAACACCCCTTTCTCAGTATTCCGTGCTTGCATATTTAAATGCAGCGTGTATAAGAAGAGAGCTTTGGGCACCAGCACGTTTTTATTTGCAAATTAAACACTGCCCTCTGGAATGGGGAATAACACGTTGGAATCAGTGTTTCTGCTCCTATTCAGGCACACCAATTTGTAAATGAAATGTTTTTAACAAAGACAAAGTCCTCTATGTATGACCTGAAAGATTTATCCCCAGCAAAAACGCAGGTTTGCATTATGCGGGAGTACGAGGAAACGTAATCTCACATCACTTCTGATTCCCAATAGGCACAGCTGTAGTGCTGATGGTGCCTGATATGACAGTCTTTTTTGGTGCCCCTAAATGCTCTCCTTCTCTAAAGATTCCCTCACTAACACCCTACAACAGTGCCCCTAATCTCTCCACAGCCCCTCTCTCACATACATTTCATTTGTTTTGTAGTGCTTCTCATGCCAGTGAAGGGTGCCAGAGCACTTTACATCACACACTTTATACAGGGACAATGAATCATATGTGTGTAAATCAGTCATCGGAAATGGTATATTAAACAGCAATGATTACAAGATGTAGATGGAGCACAATCTAAGGATTTAAATGTAGCCGTCGTCAGGGTTGCTTTTACTAGTAAGAATCTATTTCTACCAAAAGCACCCTTTTTAACAACATTAGGAATGGATAATGAAAGAATGGAGAAAAACCATAATGTTCTAACCTATATCGTGCAGTGTGCATGCAACGCTTTGATGACAGTTCAAAGGTCACTATTCTACATTAGGATTGTAATTTATGAGCTGCAGGTAACAGATATAGGCGACAAAAGCACTAACCCACTGAGCTATCCACATAAAATATAATTCTGTGAACTGCAGGGCAGGCATTCTTTGCAGCAGGCATATCAACCCTCTTTAAGACGCTACTATATGGAGAGTCAATACTGCCATTAGACAAAACTTTGGTCTCACACCAGCATGAATATTGTTCACCTGGGTTATCTTGACATCGTTGTTGTTGCCTGGAAACTGTGGATACACAACGAACTCTGCAAGAGGTACTTTAAACTTCATGGTATTTAACAATCAGGAAAGTCCCCAACACACCTCACCCCAATGTCAGCACCAGGTGTGGCTGCAACAATGGTACCACCCTGAAGCCAGCCCTGATTCCCAGTCTAGGTTATCTAGGTTATCTAGGCAGATCGGAAATCTGGCCCGTGCTTAATAAGGGCCTAAAAGTTGTTTTTTTTAGATTGTATTTCTAAATGGAACAATATTGGAACGAAATGCTTTAAAATATATGGGCACACATCCTTTTACAACTTACATCTCTTCAATGCATTCACAATAAGCCTCCGTGTTCGCATTTGAGCCGTTTATGGAACTCTCATGTTGTCCTATCTGCACTCACTCGCATCATTCATTATTATCCAGGTAATGAGATATCTTAAGTCTTTCACGATGCAGCTCTGTCCTGACATGCACCTCTGAAGATATTCTTGGATTGGGCTATTCACATGGCTTTCATAATGCATCTGGCTGGTAATCTGCAACATGTGCTACTATCCCACTATTGAGACTTCTACAGAGCTCAAAATGCAACCATACCCCGAAATTGAAACAGAGTTCTCGCAAAGCATCTGTTCTGTCTTACAGCACTGCTGGAATGTCACTACTGAGACTCTCACAGAAAAAATATATAATTGGTTCAGGTCAATCAACTTAATTAAGGAGTTGGAGCAAGTCCTCTGTGGGTTAGATGGGTCAGAGAGTTAACATTAAGGAGGACGGAATTTTACTTAAGCCCACATAGCTGTTGGATTTCGCACTTTGCAAAGAAGTATGAAGTTTCCTTACTTTACTTGACCAGAGGCCAGCATAATCCTATTTTGCCAACAAGGACAGGACATATGACTTGGGTCAAGTGTATTCCCCCACTGTCACGTGGGTGGCACTGGGCACGCCCAATGCCTTCCACTCACCCACGTCACCTTGCTGCCTTGCTTCCAGAAGGAACTTCCAGACTGGAACTTCAAGTGGTGTGGCAATAGCGAATGAGGCTGCATCGTAAAAAATAAGGTTTGGTGTTCACTGCTCCCAGCAATGACGTCCTGCAAGAAAGTTCCCACTGCAGAGCATGAACTCCTTTTTACCCATCATGTTTTTAGCCTTGATCAGCGTTGCACTTTGCAAATATAAAGTTACGAGATGGATGGATTCATATCATTGTCCAACCATAGTCAACCTTTCTACCTCACACATCTGGGGAACAGGCATATTCGTATATTCAAATGCTTTTTGTGGTTGTTAAAATGAGCATCATATTTTTTACAGGGGTGTGGAATTTCATAAAATACCTACTTGTCCAATAGATTCATCGTTTCAGAAATGCACATATCCTGTATAAAATCCACTTGTCCAATTTGATGTCATGCAGAGAGGTGACAGATTATGGCAGTGTTCTCAGTATATAAGAGCTATGATAATATCCTCTTTGATTATGCCAGGACCTGTGTTATGACGGAGTTTGGATTCTAGCAAGACCTTGATTATACTAAATTTCTCACTATACCAGACACCGCAGCTCTTTTTTGTGTTAAATTTTTGAATGTTTACAGTCTCTGTATATGAATAGACCTCTTTTTATGGTACCTTTTTAATACTGTAGGACTCTAATTATGCCAGCACATATGTTAGGCCAGAATTCTGATTTTTGGGTCTGATTTACAAGAAGCCTCAACAGTAGTGGTGGAATCTCCACATTGAGAACTGGAGTGTGGAGATTCCACCCAAACTGTGGACACTCCACCAAAACTGCGGAACCTCTGCCACAAGTGTGAATCAGACCCAATTAATCAGAATTCGGCCCTAACATATGTGCAGGCATAGTTAGATTCCTACGCTAATTACAGTAGGCAATCCACTTCATCTCACTTTGCCTCAGTTTCTTTGTCTGGTATAATTGTGAGATCATACCAAACACTAGATCAATTACTGGTTTACATTTTACAACTAGATAAACTTTACATGGTCTTGCCAGGGTGAAAATGATATGGGCTCAATTCCCAAAACTATTCACACATTGAAGCTTATTTTACACAGGTTTGGCGGAGCATATATGAAAGTATTTACATGCAAGAATTGTGTGTGGCCAAATTTACTCACAGTGGTGAAAGATGGTTGGGTATGGTAGTTCCAGGATGGGAATGCCCTAAGAGTTTGTGCACACTAACAAACTTACATATTTACCACATTCACCAACTCCTCGCTACACTATTCACAACCTGGGAAAGATTTGAAAATCACTCCTGACAAGAAAAGGGGTAAAACATTTTCTAGAATGGAAAGGGACTTCTCCATCAATAAAATATAAAACCCCCTGTGGCGGCAATTTTTGAAAAATTGTTGTATGGTTTATCTGGGGGCCACTAAGGCCCCCAGATAAACCATACTGCTATTTAAAAAAAATATAGATCTATACATATGTGTATAGATCCATATATATATATATATATATATATATATATATATATATATATATTTATATATATAGATCTATATGTGTATATATATATATATATTTATATATAGATATCTAGATCTATATATATATGTATATATATATATGTATATATGTATATACATATATATATCTAAAGAGAGAGAGAGATAGAGAGAGATCACTTTTGTCAATGTGTGTGTGGTTTCCCTGAGGGCTGAGATCAATCAATCAATCAATCAATCAATAAATCACATTTATAAAGCGCGCTACTCACCTGTAAGGGTCTCAAGGCGCTGGGGGGGGGGTCAGTGCTCGAAGAGCCAGGTCTTGAGCTGCCTTCTGAAGTGGAGGTGGTCTTGTATGGCGCGAAGGTGGCTGGGAAGAGAGTTCCAGGTCTTCGCTGCTAGGTAAGAGAAGGACCTGCCTCCGGCGGTGGCTTTGCGAATGCGAGGTACGGCTGCCAGGGCTTGTCCGGTCGAGCGTAGGGTGCGAGGAGGAGTGTAGAAGGAGATGCGGTGGTTGATGAGTTTTGGTCCGAGGTTGTGCAGGGCTTTGTGTGCGTGGGTGAGGAGTCTGAAGGTGATCCTCTTGTTGACTGGGAGCCAGTGGAGTTTCTTCAGGTGTCCGGAGATGTGGTGGTGGCGGGGTATGTTCAGGATGAGTCGTGCGGCAGCGTTCTGGATTCGTTGAAGTTTCCTCTGCAGCTTGATGGTGATGCCGGCGTACAGAGCGTTCCCATAGTCCAAGCGACTGGTGACGAGGGCGTGGGTGACGGTCTTCCTGGTGTCGGTGGGGATCCAGCGGAAGATCTTTTGGAGCATGCGGAGGGTGTTGAAGCATGCTGAGGTCACCGAGTTGACCTGTCTGGTCATGGAGAGGGAAGAGTCCAGGATGAAACCGAGGTTGCGTGCGTGGTCGGTGGGTTGGGGAGTGCTGCCTAGGGCTGGAGGCCACCAGGAGTCGTCCCAGGCGGTAGGTGTAGGGCCGAGGATGAGGACCTCCGTCTTCTCTGTATTCAGTTTAAGCCGGCTGTCTGTCATCCAGTTCGCTACTTCCTTCATGCCTTCGTGTAGTCTGGTTCTTGCTGAGGTGGGGTTGTTGGTGAGGGATAGGATGAGCTGGGTGTCGTCTGCGTAGGATATGAGGTCGAGTCCGTGTTTGCGTGCGATGTTCGCCAGGGGGGTCATGTAGATGTTGAAGAGGGTGGGGCTGAGGGAGGATCCCTGGGGGACGCCACAGATGATCTCCGTAGCTGTGGATCTGAAGGGGGGGAGGCGGACTCTCTGAGTTCTTCCGGAGAGGAAGGAGGTGATCCATTCCAGGGCCTTGCCTCTGATGCCGGCATTGCTGAGGCGACGTATCAGGGTACGGTGGCAGACCGTGTCGAATGCTGCAGAGAGGTCCAGGAGTATGAGGGCCACGGTTTCTCCTTTGTCGGTCAGGGATCTGATGTCGTCCGTGGCTGCGATGAGGGCAGTCTCGGTGCTGTGGTTAGCTCTGAAGCCAAACTGTGAGGGGTCGAGTGAGTCGTTGGTTTCCAGGGCGGTGGTGAGTTGAGCGTTGACGCTTTTCTCAATCACTTTGGCGGAGAACGGTAGGAGCGAGATGGGCCGGAAGTTTTTGAGTTCGGTGGGGTCTGCTGTTGGTTTCTTTAGGAGGGCGTTCAGTTCGGCGTGCTTCCAGTTCTCCCGGAAGGTGGCGGTGGAAAAAGATGTGTTGATGACGTCTCGGAGGTGGGGTGCGATGATGTTGTCGGCTTTGTTGAAGATGTGGTGCGGGCAGGGGTCGGATGGTGATCCTGAGTGGATGGAGTTCATGACGCGGGTGGTTTCCTCAGTGGAGGTTGGGTTCCAGGTGTGGATGGTGGTGTTGTCGGTGGCGGGTTCCGGTGGAGGGCTCGTGTTGGTTGTGGTGAAGCTGTTGTAGATGTCGGTGATCTTGTGGTGGAAGAAGGCTGCGAGGGAGTCGCAGAGGTCCTGTGAGGGAGGGATGGAGTTGTTTTCGGCGTCGGGGTTGGAGAGCTCTTTGACGATGCCAAATAGTTCCTTGCTGTTGTGGGCGTTGCTGTCTAGTCTGTTCTGGAAGGCTGATTTTCGTGCTGCGCGGAGGAGTTGGTGGTGTTTGCGGGTGGCGTTTTTGAGGGCAGACATGTTCTCGTCGGTCTGGTTGAGGCGCCAAGTCTTCTCGAGGGTGCGGCATTCTTTTTTGGAGTCCTTGAGCTCGGGGGTAAACCAGGAGTTTTTCTTGTGGCTGTTTCTGTTTGCTTGGGTCTTCAGGGGGGCCAGGAGGTTGGCGCAGTCTGAGATCCAGCTCGTGAGGTTGTTGGCGGCTTAGTTGGGGTCTGTAGTGCTGGTGGGTGGGTTCTGAGAGAGGGTCGATGCGAGTTGTTCCGAGGAGATTCGGTTCCACTGTCTTCTTGGTGGTTGTTGGGCGTGGTGGTGTACGTTGGTCTTCTTGAAACTGAAGTGGACACAGCTGTGGTCTATCCAGGGGAGTACGGTGGTGTGGCTGAAAGAGATGTGTTTGCTGGAGGAGAAGATGGGGTCGAGCGTGTGTCCGGCGTAGTGGGTGGGGGTGTTGACTAGTTGTTTCAGTCCCAGGTTGGCGAGGTTGTCCAATAAGGCGGTGGTGTTGTTGTCGGTGCGATTCTCCAGGTGGAAGTTGAGGTCCCCTAGGAGGATGTAGTTGGTGGATGGGAGTGCGTGTGGGCTGATGAAGTCTGCGATGTCTTCGCTGAACTTTGTGCGTGGTCCTGGTGGTCTGTATATGAGGGTGCCTCTGAGGGTGGTCTTGGGGTCGCTGTTGATTGAGAAGTGGAGGTGCTCGGCGTCGGGCAGTGAGTTGTCGGTGTAGGTTGCGATGCGGATGGAGCTCTTGTGGGCGATGGCGATGCCTCCTCCGGTGCGGTTGGTGTGGTCTTTCCTGATGATTTTGTAGCCGTCGGGGATGGCTATGGCGATGTCGGGTGCCGAGGAGGGGTTCATCCAGGTCTCGGTGAGGAAGGCGATGTCCGGGTTTGTAGAGTTGATGAGGTTCCACAGTTCGATGGCGTGCCTGTGGACGGATCTGGTGTTGACCAGGATGCAGTCGAGGTTGTTTCGGGGCGAGTCGTTCCTGTTGGGTGTGGTGTGAGTTCGTAGGCAGGTGAAATGGCAGTTGAGCAGGTGAAGAGTCCGTGGGTCCTCTTCGGGGTGGCGCGGCAGCAGCCCGGCGTGGGGCCGGGGTTGAGAGCGGTGAGGACGGCGGAGTTGTGGGTCAGGCGGGGGAGGTGGGGGTCGCGGGGCCAGGGGTTGTGGCGCTAGGCGCGGTCCAGGCGCGGACGGGCGCAGACGGGCTTGCCTTAGGCGCGCCAGCGACGCGCCAGCGGCGCGCCCGCTGCGCGGCCTCGCAGCGGCCGCCATTTAAGGGTAGCCGGGGAGGAGGGGTCAGCTGGGAGGCGGGAGGCGGGCGGGCGGGCGGGGGAAACTGGAGGCGGGAAAAGGAGCGGCGAGGAGGCCTGGGGATAAGAAAAGGCGGCAAAAAAAGGCGGCAAAAGAACGGCGAGAAGGCCTAGTAAAACTCTAAAAGGGAGGGGCTGAGAGTGAGGAAGAACGGCGGGAGGGGGCACACGGCACTCAGGGGCACTCAGGGGCACACGCACGGGATACACGGGAAAAAAGAGGATTCCAGTCAGTCCGTCAACACAAGCACTCGGGGTACACGGGTGAAGAAGGAGCACACTCACACACACTCACAGGAGGAGAGATGGTGAGGAGGGCAGTCGGGGACTGGTGGCGCTGCGTGAGCAGGGGAGCGACCTACCCGAGGGTCAGCGATCAGCTGCCAGGAAAACCACACCCACATATAAAAGTGATCTCCGTACACAAACACACACACATATATCTATATATATAAAGACTCAGAAATCACAACAAGAACAGATTTCAATGTGGGGCAAGTGGGAAAAATAACAAGAAGCTCCAATTTACAGACATAATGGATACCAATATGGTGAATAAAACAATTGTGAATTTATCCAATTTTGTTCTATCTGAGAGTGATAAATCGACATTATGTTTAGGTCTTTCATTCTGTCCTAAAGAACGCTTCAATTATGCTGAGTAAAGGATTGATTTCTTTAAGTTTATTAGAAAATTGAAATTGATAAAATGGTTCAAACAAAAAAATTCACCTGATGTGGGGGATGTAAGTTCCCAGGGGGATGACCACCAAGATGTGCTTAGTATAAGTGATGTGGATTCTCCATTGGCATTGTATGAATTAGAGAAAAATGAATTAGATCCTAATGTAATAAAAAATGTTTACCAAATTCTTGATGAGTTGAATATTACTTATAATCTGTCTGTTCCAACTGGTTTTAAACCTAAATCAACATTCTTTCCTATCATGAATCATGATAACATTGATACATTTTATGATATGGTGGTTAAAGATTTAATTCAATTTCATCATAAAACATGGTTCAAACCTAGATGTAATCAAAACTTGACTCAATCACAGAGAACTCTGATTACAACGTTGGCCAGTGATAAAGATACAATTGTTTGTCCCGCTGATAAGGGTGGGAATATAGTACTCATGGATAAACAAAAATACATTGAGGAGGTTGTGCGTCAACTTAACAATGCACAGTTCTATAAGGTTACCACTAAAGAGGCATATACCAACAGCGTTACAGGAATTTGGCAGTTGCTTACGGAATGGAAAGACAAAGGCTTATTGATCTGGGAAGAATATTGCTCCCTTAAAAGAGACTTTCCCAAATTACCGTTGCTATACATTCTTCCCAAGATTCACAAAAGTAGAATTAATCATCCAGGGAGACCAACTGTATCATCGTGTGGCAGTGCATTGGAGAATGTTTCTAAATATGTAAATTACTTTTTGAGAGAGTTTGTTGTTAACTTGACCATCATATGTACGTGACACTAAGGACTTTTTGGGTAAACTGGAAGGTATTATATGGGAAGATGATTTTTTGTTGTTGACTTTTGGATGTCAAATCCTTATATACTATTATTGATCATGACAAGTGCATTGCCGCCTGTAGACATTTTTTACGTACTAGATCATTAAAATATCTGGCCCACACTGATATGATAATGGACATGATAAGATATAGTCTGACCAATAATTTTTTCCTGTTTAATGGGGTTTTATACCAACAGACCCTTGGGACTGAGATGGGTACTTGTTTTGCTCCCAGTTTTGCCTGCCTTTTTTTTAGGTTGGTGGGAAGAGACCATTTTTAAAGATGAGGAACGATATCCAGAAATTAGCCACGCAATTTTATGGCTAAGATATATCGATGACCTTTTTATTATTCGAAAGGGACGGAAGAAGGAGCTACACAATTTGTTTGCAAATTAAACAATAATGATTTGAATATAGGTCTGACCTATAATATGAGTAGCTCTTAAATTGAATTTCTGGATACTCTGCTAAAGATCAGTGAGCATAAGATTATTACCGAACTGTTTCATAAAAGTACAGCAGGTAACAGTTTATTACATGCTTCTAGTGGTCATCCAGAAAAGTTAAAATGGAGTATCCCCTATGGAGAATTATTAAGAGCCAAAAGAGTTAGCAATACTGATGAAGCTTTTGAAGCTGAGCAAAGAGAGATGATTAAGAGATTTAAACAGCGGGGATATCCCGAGTGGGTAATCAAAAAAGCAATTGATAAAATCAAGGGGATAAAAAGAACTAATACTCTATTTGATAACACTACAAAAAAAAAGATAGATGGTAATGATGGGACAAGACTTATTATTTTTTTTTGTAAACAAATTTTATTGCATTTCTTAACGGCAATAAGTAGGAAATTCAACACTTGTGAGTACATAGCAATAAAAAAATTAAAAAACAACTTTTACATACTCATAAGACCAGTGATCTCCAACCCACTCATTCCCACTTAACTAGCATCCCTCAACCTCCCCAACTGTACCCTCCCCCCAGTGATGATACTAGTAGCATGCCTAGATTGTCGTTTTGTGTGTAGATGTGATATGAAGGAATCAGCCCTCTGCTCTTAACGTGTACGTGGTTCTCCGAATAGCCTACACCTAGAATCTCACCTCTGGGTCATCTTGCACTGCAACTATTTGTTGGGACTATTGACAGTTTCAAAATGGCATCTTATCACCCTTCGCTTAGGGGGACTGGTTCAACCCGGCTTTCTTCTTTAAAGGAATCAAGTATTGCATCCCAGCATTGTGCCGCCCCCAGGGGCTGTCTACCCCTTCTCTCCTCACTATGAAGGACAGAGCTCTCACATCCAGCCCATCTAATTAGCTCTCTGGACCATTGGGACAATCTTGGTCCAATCGACTTTTTCCAGGATATCGCTATTTCCCTCTTGGCCAACACGAAGGCCAGATCCCTGAATCTGTTGGTTATTTTGTACTTAGCCGTGCGTGGAAACCACCCTAGCAAACATTGCCCTATCGTGCAAGGGGCTTCTCTTCCCATCGCTCCAGACACCAGTCTACACACCCCTGCCCAAAATCCCTCCGCAACCGGGCAGTTCCAGAACATATGTCCAAATTCTGCCCTCTCCAACCCGCACCTCGGGCATCCCAATCCCTCCACCCCAAAGTATCTGCTGATCCGTTCAGGAGTGAGATAAGCCCTATGTAGGACATAAAAATTAATCAGCTTAAATCTGGCATTGCGAGTCATCTTAGGGAAACCACCAAGCGTACGCTCCCAATCCTCGTCGGATATAGCTGTGCCCAGGTCTACCTCCCAGGACGATTTGAGCTGAGACAAAGGTGTGGCCATATCCTCCCGAATTCTGTTGTAAAGGTTAGAAACTGCTCTGAAGGCCCCCGAAGAGGTCACCAAATATGTACAGGTTGTTTGTGTTGCGGGCCCCCCAGTTCCTGTTAACCAATGTTTTCTGATACCAGCCGCCACAGAGCCAAATAATAAAAAGTGTCCCCCCTGTAGATTAAATTGTGACCGCAGTGCTTCAAATGACATCAGTGTTCCCTCCCTAAACAGTGCTCCCACCGACTGTATCCCAGCTTCCACCCAGGACCGGAGGCCGCCCCAGTCTCCACGATGAGGTAAAGCCCTTAAGGACATGAGGGGCAGGTCCGGGGAGTAAGGAGCCCTTACTTTGATTTTACGCAAAAATCTCCTCCAACATCGCGCAAGGACTTTAAACTCAGGGGAGTCATTCTTCCCCATACTCGGGTACCCTAGTAACAGTTCGTATAATCTAGCTTCTGGGGGAGTAAACGCCTTAACCCTCAACCCTGTTGCAGCCCTGCTGGATATCCATTGTGCCAACCATTGAAGTTGCGCTGCCAAGTAATAAGCCTCAAAATCCGGGACTGCTAGGCCACCATCTATTGAACGCCTCTGAAGTTTGGACAGAGCAACTCGCTTTCGACTGTCTCCCCAGATAAATGCTATGACCATGGTCTCCAGTTCTGTAAATATGGCCTTAGGAACCCATACCGGCAGGACTGTGAAATAGTACAGGAGACGAGGCAGTACCACCATCTTAAGGATGGCTACCCTCCCCGCCACAGATAAAGGCAAGGTTTGCCAAAAAGCCATGTTGGATCGGGTAGAACTCAGTGCGCCTCCAATATTGCTGTTGATTATATCCTGTGGGTCGTGAAAAACCTTGACCCCCAAGTATGAGAGGCATCTTGGAACCCACTGGACATTTCCCAATTCTAATGGAGGCGTTACTGTAGCATTCAAAGGAAACAAGCCGGTCTTACCCCAATTCACCCGTAGACCAGAAAGCTCACCAAACTGCGAAAGCAACTGTTGGGCCCGGGGTAGGTCTCTGTGTATATCGTCTAGGAAAATCAATAGATCGTCTGCATACAACGCTATTTGATGTCTCTTGTCCCCTGCCACTATACCAGGGCCCCCTGTCCCCCCCCGCGCCGCCGCCGCCAACGGCTCCATAGCCAGTGCAAACAACAGCGGCGATAGGGGGCATCCCTGTCTGGTACCCCGCTCAACGACATAGGGGTTGGATATGATCCGTCCCGTACGTACTCTAGCAATGGGTTTAGTATACAGCAGTCTGACCCAGGCAATGTATTTCGGTCCAAATCGAAGATGGGACAACACTGTATAAAGGAATGACCACTCCAAGCTGTCAAAGGCCTTTTCTATATCGACTGCGAGGACTCCGGGGGCTGAGCTGGACGATTTTCGATCATTCATGACTGCTATAAATCTGCGTATGTTATCCGCCGTGCTGCGCCCCAGGATGAACCCCGCCTGATCAGTATGAATTAGTGTTGTCATGTGGGGGAGCAGTCTAGTGGCCAGAACCTTACTGAGGATCTTGTAGTCCAGGTTCAGCATGGATAGAGGTCTGTATGCCCCAGCTTCCGTTGGATTTTTCCCTGTTTTAAGCAAGGGTATTATTACTGCCTCCCTCGCTGTTGCCGGTAATATTCCCCTATCTCTGGCAGATTGATATAGCATCTCGAGTCTAGGAGCTAACTGATCTATATATGCGGCATAGAATTCGATGGGAAGACCATCTGTACCCGGAGTCTTTCCCCTCGATAGCTCACTAATGGCCTTCCGAATCTCTGGTTGTGTAATGGGGCCCTCAAGTTGTGGTGTAGCATCTGGCGGCAGTGTCTGCAACTGCAGTCCCGATACATAATTATCGATAGAGCTACCGTCTGTACAGAGAGTGCTTTTATATAATCGTTCATAAAAGGCCATCAGGTGAGAGTTAATTTGCTCCTGCCCGTAAAGGGAATTCCCATCCTCCGAGATCATTTCCAGGATGGGCGACGTCTTATGTGTTTGCGATACCACCCAAGCTAACATCCGACCTGCTTTGTCTCTCTCCTCATGTGCCCGTGTAATATAGTTTTGGTAGTCAAAACATCTAAGGCGCTCCACACAGTCAGCCACCGTTGCTCTAAGCTCTAAGATAGAAGGCTGAAGGAGCGGATTTTCAGGCCTTTTTTTCTCCATCTCCCGCAGTTCACTCTCTGCTTTTTCAGTATCCCTAAGTAAAGACCTTCGGACCCCCACAGCAACCGCAATACAGCGCCCTCGCACTACCACCTTAAAAGCGTCCCATTCAATCAATGGGTTATTTGTCGAAGCCTCATTATCTATAAAGTAATGGACAATATGCTGTCTTAGCTCTTCCTGAAAGGGTTTGTCTTCTAGGGATTCAATCTTCAGCCGCCAGGTGGGGATGCGGGAAGGGGGTGAACCCCAGCCTATCTCCAATAAAAGATGATTATGATCGGAGATAGTGCGGGACAGGTATTCAACATTATGCACTCGAGGGGAAACGTCTGGCGAGCAGAAAAACACATCTAAACGGACATGGAGCTCGTGCCAAGGGGAGAAGAAGGAATAGTCTCTGGCCCCCGGGTGCAGCTTTCTCCAGACATCCACAAGTCCCCAACTCGCCTGCCAGGAAGAAAATAATCTTGCTACTCTCATCAACGGAGAATCGTGTAACGGGGGGTGGGAGCGATCTCTAGAAGGATCGGCCACACAATTAAAATCGCCCCCCATCACGAGGGGGAACTGCATATAGGCGGCCAAGTGGCCCGATAAGCGAGTGAAGAACTTCCCCTGATCCCCGTTCGGGGCATAGACATTAATCAACGCCAGATCCCTTCCCTCCAATCGCCCTCGGATTGCTACAAAACGACCCTCCGGGTCTATGAGCTTGTCCAAAAGTTGGAATGGGACCCCAGCTCCGATCCATATCAAAGTACCCCTGGCAAATGCAGAATAAGAGGTATAGTATGTCTGGCCTCTCCACCTTTTCTGCAGAGCAAGCCCTTCAGACTGGGTTAAGTGTGTTTCTTGAAGCAGCGCAATCTGAATCCCCCTCCGCTTCAAATGAGAAAATACCTTATATCTTTTAGCCATTGTGTGCATACCCCGTACATTCCATGATAAAAATGTATAATTGCCTAATGACGCCATAGCTGTGTTTCAAGCCCCATCTGTGTCCAATCCCGTGTAGGGCTAGCATTTACCACTTGGAACCCTGTTCTCACTTCACACACCATCAGTAGATCAGTGATAGATACCCACCATTCATCACTCCCCCTAAACATACCCCAACAATTAACACCCCAACTCCCTCTCCCCAGGACAAAAGTTAAAACAGCTCTCATCCAAACGACTCAAAATCTTAACTAGCTTATTGTAATTGGGGTTACTCCAAGTTCTTCGAAGGAGTGGGCCATCCCTCTGATCCCCACTACCGGATTACAGGGTGTCGTAGTACTTGTGGACCCATTTTCTCGCCCATCTGGTGAGGATAACCTCCACAGCAACAGCCAGTGCTCCCTCCTCACAAAGCACCACGATGTCCGCCATTGGAAACCTTCATTACTAGGACAACTGCCACAAGAGCAGTTTGGTATGAGGGCTTTCATATGATACAGTCAGAGGTGCCCGGAGTTATGACTGGTCCCGATCCGTCGGATACCCGAGAGGACTCTGACTCATGCTCTGAATCAGATGGTTCACAGTTCGCTGCAGACTGCACTTGTGACCCGCGATCCGAGCCGTTCAATGAAGCTGCTGCCTCCATGGCTTTTCGCCTCTCCGTTTGCATCTCCCCATGCGAAGGACTGTTTACAGTACGGGCCGTTTTGCATTTAGCCTCTCTCTTCCGCCCATGACCGGGGACTTGTCCCGGAGGACCATTCCCCTCTTGTGGAAGCTGGTCAAGCCATTGCCATACCTCTTCCGCTGTAGTGAAAAACTGTGTCCCTTCTTTGGTTACTACTCTAAGTTTTACCAGGAACATCATGCCATATTGCAGACCTAATTGGCGCAGTTTCTGTTTTGCAGCACTGAAGGTGGCCCTTTGTTTCTGAACTTCCCGGGAAAAGTCTGGGAAAATACGAACCTTGTGGTTGTCCATTGTACGATCCCCTTTGGTTCTACTTTGATGCAATAGGTAGTCTCTGTCTCGGTAATGGAGCAGCTTGGCTATTATAGGCCTCGGGGGGTTCCCGGTGGGGGAGGGCGTGCCGGTACTCTATGAGCCCTTTCAATGGCAAAAAAGGGAGAAAGTCCATCGCCCGCTAAGCCCTCTCGAAGCCATTGCTCGAGGAACTCCGCCAGGCCTGTTTGAGGGACACTTTCAGGCATTCCAATCACCCGAATGTTATTGCGCCGTGACCTATTCTCTGCATCTTCAGCTCTTAGTTCTAGGGTCCTAATTCTGGACTCCAGCAGTTTTGTGGCCTTAGTAGAATCCTTGACCTCCGGGAAGAGCTCTTTAAGTTGCCTGTCTGTGGTGGACACCTTTTCAGCCAGGCGGCGGTGATCGTCTCGTAGTACTGTAAAATCCGTGGCTAATGCATCAATTTTCCCCTCCAGTGCTACCCGGGAAGCCGTTATAGCTTGCAGGACATCTTGAAGTGTGGGATCGGTATGTTCACCCCCCGAGGCGTCATTTCTGTGTTCGGGCGTATCTGCCTGTGTCTCAACTGTGGGCCCCTCTTTTTGTTCTGTGTCTCTTCGGCGACCGGTTTTACCCATTTTCTGAGGTGTAGCTTCAACAACGACTGTTCAATGGTCATTAAACATTTATTCTTTCATCCCAACTCGGTGCCCTGCTCCGCCAGGGGGATCTCCAGTCCTTCATTAATAAATAGCTGTTTCCAGCACACTATGCCTGCGTGTGAGATTTATCGCCTCTTGTTACCAGCCATCCTCCTCACTCTAGACTACTGACCATTCCCGAGGGGTATTTCACTCCAGAAGGATGGGCCCCTCACTCCCTCCTCCTAGTCAGGGTGCGATCACATCAAGCCCAATTTCTTCACCGGTCATGGGGGGTACCTTCAAGTCTGACTGGCTCTCATCCTGGATTTTGGGGTCGCCTGCGCTCTTATGCTCTCAGCACCGCGCAATCGGGGGATCTCCGCAGCACGGGGTCCTTTGTGCCGCTTCACCATCTCGTCCGTGAGTCAGGATGCGATCTCATCCAGCCCGATTACTTCGCTGTTCATGGGGAGAACCTTCAAGACGGAGTGGCTCTCAACTTGAATTTGGGGATCTCCTGCGCTCTTGTGCACATAGCGCCGCGTCATCAGGGGGAATCTCCGCAGTACGGGGTCTTTTGCGCCGCTTCTCTGTCTCGTTCGAGTTCGCCCCTTCTAACCATTAGCTTCGCCTTTCTCGCTCCAGCCCCCTTCCGGCGGACCAAGGAGTCGGGCAGCACCGGAAAAGGCCCCTCGGATCCACCGCGTCTCTCTCAAGCAGTCGTCGCCAAAGGTAGGTTGTCTCTGGAGCCCCAGGAGAGATCCCGGCGCTATCGGCCCTTATCGAGTCCCATCCGATTCAGCCTTAGGGCGCGGGACGCCGCGCTGCGAATGCCCAGCGGTCCCTATTTGGTCTCCGCCGCAATACTGGACCTCTCTGTTCGTCGCTATGAGTCCCCAAAAGTATCCCCTAGTGCACCCTTCGTTCTCTGACTCCCGGGGGGATACACTGGAAGGGAGCAAGAACCTGCCTTTACTGGGTCCTCCGCCTCCAAAAACGCCGTTCAAGTCGCGGCCGCCATCTTCTTTTTTTCTCTCCCTTCCTCGCGGCACTCCGTCGGGCGCTAATTCGGCCCCGAAATTCTCCTTTTTCCGGGGTCGGACCCCGCCAAATGAGTCTCCGGACCCCCCCGACCCTGCTGATAGTCCGTGGGGCGTGCAGGGGGTCCACCTCCTTTCAGACTGGACTGGAGTGGGGATCACTGGTAGGAGCCTCACGGAGAGGCTTCCACTGCCATTGGCGTCAGGCCGGGACAAGACTTATTATGACATATAATGAGGACACAAGACAGATTAATAACATTATCTCGAAGAATTGGAAGATCTTTAAGAGTGACCCTGTTATTGGAGGTGCAATACAGAAAAGACCGCAGATTATCTATAGAAGAGGACGTAGTTTACATGATATTTTAAGATCTAATGACATCACTACTATTCCTCAATTGAGACAACATAATTTACAAGGTTTCTTTCCGTGTGGACACTGTAAGGCATATCGCAACAGCATCATGCGTAAGCAATATGCTGTATGCAAAACTGGGAAAGTTAGGCAAATTAATCAAATTATAACCTGCAGTACCCCTATTTGTGATCTATATATTGGAATGCCCATGTCTAAGATGGTATGTTGGTAGTACCAAACATAGTGTTAAAAAACAGGTCTTAGAACATATGCGTGTGATCTGTTGACGAGCACTATCCGGTAGTAAGGCATTTTAAAGACAAACATAACTCTGATTGTACCAAGTTATCCTATTTCGGTATTGAACATGTTCCTCCATACCATAGAGGAGGTAACAGAGAATTGACATTGAGGAAAAAAGAGTCAAAATACGTTCTAGATTTAGAGACCAAGACTCTAAAAGGATTGAATATGGGGGAAGAATTGAACACTCACCTATGTGATAATTATTGAGACATTGCAAGCTCTGATAGGGTTATGCAAATTGATTATTAATGAAACTGTTGAAATTTATTGGAGTATGTAAATAGTAGGTTTTAGTATGTATAATAGAGCTAATTTATGAAATTCTTTACTGGGATGTTGATTGGATTTGTAGTGGTGTGCTGGTCAATTATTTATTCATTTATTTATTTACTTATATATATTTTTCAGATGTAATGGGTCGGATGGAAAACTACTGAATTCTGCTTGCCATCGCTTTCTCTATATTTCACGTTATTGTTGGGTGACCTTTTTGCAGATTTACAGATAAGAATATAAAATTTCTAAATATAGTGATGTAGTTAATCTGTCGTAGGAATATTGATTTTTAATAGAAATTTGTAGACCCATGTGAATTATTTTTATAGCCATTTAGGTTAAGAATGCAGATATACAGTGTATATTTTCTATTACTTGTTTCTATTCCTATTTGGGCTTAAATTGATAATATTTTATTATTTATATTATGGTCCGGTGGAATATTAACCTCATTATGTTACACTGTTTTCTCTTTGGTTCCCTCTTCTTGAAGGCAATACATAATAATATTTATATATCAGGGTAGATTTAATAATATAGACTAGATTAACTATTATCAGTATTATTTCTGTGTATGCAATGAGGTTGTGTTGTGTGGGTTTTATTTGAGCTACTTGTTTTTTGTCTCATTTCTATGTCTATGAGGGGATAGTATTTAGTAGAGGTTTATTGGTGGTAATCATCACGTGACCAAGGCTGCTGTGTCAGCCGAAACGCGTTGTGTTTGGATTAAAATGAATTCAGCTTTTCCTTGAATCCTGAGTGTGCGAGCAGTATCTTTTCTTTTGTGATTTATGAATTACTGGCTTGCTCGTGCTGGTTTTCGCACCACCCCTCTTGAGCTGATTGAGTTCTACTATCGAACATTTGGATTTATTTATATATATATATATATATATATATATATATATGTATACATATATATGTATATATATACAGTATATATATATACATATATATGTGTATATATATATATATTTATATATATATATATATATATATATATCCTTCCAATGTATGCGTTGGTCTGCGCCCTGCACGGGAGACTGAAGCGGGGTCGCAAACCCCCATATTTTTCACCACTCTTCGTCCCTTAAAAAGAAGCGCCTCAGTCACGCAATGTCTCCATCAAAATTAGTTTATTAGGCAAGATAAACACTCACCCGATGTGTTTCGGGAATCCAAACTCCATGAGCAAGGGAGTTTGGATACCCGAAACGTGTCAGGCGAGTGTTTATCTTGCGTCTTCAAAGCAATGCCCATACTTCAAATGACGTGTTTCAACTGTAGATTTTAGGCAGCAATAAAAAAGTCAAGTAACTCTTGTGACTATGTTTCTACTACAAAAGGATCTGACTTTTGTCTAGTGGCAGTTTTGATGCCATAAAGTAGCGCAGAAGGTTTATATGCCTATTACAAAGATCAAATCTGTATTTTATGTAAAAAGCTGAGTGGATTAGTAAAGCCAGCCATTACCTACGTTGTAATACAAATGAAATCTATGTGCGAAGGGGGCTATGGAGAGATGAAGAACACTTTTGCTGGGTGGTAGTGAGGGAATTCGAGGAGGAGGTCATGGAAGTAAGAGCACCAATAATGATTGTTGGACTGGGTGCCAGAGGCTCTAAAGACTGTGACGATTGGTATGTGACAAGGTGAAGTGATAGTGTGTCTTTTTTGTTTTTTGAGTGTCTTGAGAGAACGTGCTGATTAAGGGAAGAAGCAAAGGTAAGGTGACCGACCTTTACTGTTGCACACATCACATGCACACCCACCAGCAATTTTGTCACTGTCTACATAGGCTAGTGTTTTAGAGTGAGAGTTTAGCCAATTGCAGAGATGGCATCTCGTTGGATGACTGCTGCTCAAACCCTAACTCGGGTTATGATCAGAGACTGAGACAACAGATACTGAGACGGCATCTGAGGGATAGGACAATGGCGCAAACTCTGGGAGTGAATTTTCCGACAACTCCTCTTCCAGTGATTCTGAGGGAGGTGATGAGGGAAGTCCTGCTGTCCCTTCGCAAGCACAGGCTGTGCAGCGGGACAATAGCGGGTTAGCCCAACCCAGAGAGCAGGTGCATGTGGTGGCATGCACAAAGAGGGTGCTCTCTCGGGAGCTCAATAATTTAGTTCAGCCCAAAATTCCACTGCCCAAATTGTATTGTGGACACATCAAAATTATGTATCACAAAACAACCTGGTTTGTAAGGCAGGCACCTGCGTTTTTGTGTCCTGGGCTCAGCGGCCATACAGAGAAACCTACCAAACCCAGAAATGTCTAGAAACTAGACACCCGGGCGAGTCCACAGAGGTGTGGCTTTTGTGGAATCCCCAAAGTTTACTCACCCAGAATACCCTGCAAATGTGAAATGTTGAATACAAATTCTATTTTTTCTTGCATTTTTGTCACACAAACTACAGGAATATGCTGGGTCCACAAAATTCCTACCACCCAGTGTTTCCCCACCTGTCCTGATAAAAAAGCTACCACACTTGAGTGCCTGTACCCTGTGCCTGCATCACGAATAGATCACCCCAGGGTCAATAGTTGCCCTAATGTATGAACCAACATTGATTATTGTGTGATCCATTCCTGACACGGGCACTAGGCCTACCCACACAAGTGAGGTACCATTTTTATCGGAAGACTTGGGGAAATGCTTGGTGGAAGGACATTTGTGGCTCCTCTCAGATTCCAGAACTTTCTATCACCAAAATGTGAGGAAAAAGTGTTTTTTTGCCAAAGTTTGAGGTTTACAAAGGATTATGGGTAATAGAACCTGGTGAGAGTGCCACAAGTTAACCAACCCATCCTGAGTTACCCTAGATGTCTACGTTTCAACAATGCACAGGTTTGGCAGGTTTTCCTAGTTACTGGCTGAGCTAGAGACAAAAATCCACAGGTAGGCACTTTCCAAAAAACATGTCAGTTTTCAATGTAAAAATTGTATGTGTCCATGTTGCATGCTGGGTGCATTTCCTGTCACGGGCACTAGGCCTAGCAACACAAGTGAGGTACCATTTCTATCAGGAGAGTTGGGGAAACACAGAATAGAAGAACAAGTGTTATTGCCCCTTGTCTTTCTCTACATTTTTTCCTTCCAAAAGTAAGACAGTGTGTAAATAAGAAGTCTATTTGAGAAATGCCCTGTAATTCACATGCAAGCATGGGGACCCGAAATCGAGAGATGTGCAAATAACCACTGCTTCTCAACACCTTATCTTGTGCCCATGTTGGAAATACAAAGCTTCCCTTGATACCTATTTTTCACTCTTTATATTTCACCAAATGAATTGCTGTATAATCAGTATACAATGAAAACCCATTGCAAGTTGCAGCTCATTTATTGGCTCTGTGTACCTACACTTCTTGAGGAACCTACAAGCCCCATATATCCAAGCAACCAAAAGAGTCCAGCAGATGTAACAGTATATTGCTCACAAAAATCTGCCATAGCTGGAAAAAGTTATAGAAAAACACGTGGACAGAAATGGCTCTTTGTTTCACCCTTATATTTTAGCTGTTACTTTCTGTAGGAAAACCTTGAAGGATCTACACAAATGACCCCTTGCTGAATTTAATTTTGTCTACTTTTCATAAATGTTTAGCTGTCCGGGATCCAGCATTGATTTTAAACCCACTTCTGTCACTAACTGAAAGGAGGCAGAAAGCACAAAAAATACTACAAATGGTGCACGTCCCAGTAAAATGCCAAAATTGTGTTGAAAAATGTGGTTTCTGGTTCAAGTCTGCTTGTTCCTGAACGATGGGAAGATGGTGATTTTAGCACCACATGCCTTTTGTTGGTGCCGTTTTCAGGGGGGAACCACAGGCTTTCTTCTGCAGCCTTTTGGTCTGAAGAAAAAATGAAATTTTAGCTGCATTTTGGCTAATTTCTTGGTCTCCTCCAGTGGAACCCACAAACTCTGGGTACCTTTAGAGTCCCTAGCATGCTGGAAAAAAGGACGAAAATTTGGCATGGATAGCTTATGTGTGAAAAAGGTTATGAAGGCCTAAGTGCAAACTACCCCAAATAACCAAAAAAGGGCTCAGCACCTCCGCACTTGGGGGTGGGGGAGCAGGGGGCAAGGCCTAGCAGCTAAGGGGTTAAGTATTTGGTTAGATTTTATTTTTTTTAAAGTCACCAATTTTGATTCCATTCTTCTGCAGGTATTTCCGTATACCCATAGAGCATCCAGGGAGCATTATAAATACCTACATACATTGCATATATTTGTACATGATTTTATTGTGATCCCACAGTCAGTAATGCAAGCTGAGTCTACAGTTCGCTGTGTTGGCTTATGCCCTAATAGTAAAGGTTTTGCAATAATGAACCATAAAAGTAGGTTTGAACATGTGATTCTTAGGTGAGATGTTTTGCAACAGACAATACGCTATCCCAGAATCATACTGAGCACTGTAAGTTGGCAGGGAAATTATTTCTGTTGCAGGGTGTGGGTAACCTTGTTCAGTGAAAAACAGGGTTCCACAAAATGATTGGGCCGCCAATGCAGAATGTTGTGAGAGACCCCTGAGGATCCCATTTTTCACAGGTATTTATAGACCTCAGGCTGTAGAATCCTTTGTTATGCCCCTTCCCAGTGGGCAAAGATCGTGTTGTTCTTGACCCCAAAGAATATGCCTGGACAATAGGTAAACCATTACCCTTGTGTTTCAAGTTGAGAAATCAACAAATAATGGGCCTGTTTCACAAAGAGCCTCCACACTATTGGTGGAGGCCCCACAGTCATGTAGGAGTCTTCTCACTCAGGGCCTAATCTCTGCAATGAGGACACTGCAGAGATTCTGCCCTGAATGAGGAGACTCCCCCACCTCTGTAGGCCTCGGAGGCCTTTTGTGAATCAGGCTCAATATGCTTTGTCCATAATCACAGAATTTTGTGGTCACATACTGAAACCAGAATAAGAACTCAAATCTGAGTTCCCAGGGTCTAATTCTAAAAATAAGCACACTTGTATATAGTAATAATAAAATCTAGTTCTCGGATTGGTTAGATTGGGTCAGGTACCTGTAGAGAATTACCATGTTATCTGTTCTCCAGTTCTACAAACCAATAAGAGAAAAAGATGTCTTCCAACACTCAGCAAAGTTGCACACACTGTTAGAGTTTCAGCCTTCTTTGCATGAATCTGTGGAGCATTCAAGAAGTATCATACACACTTCAAATAACTCACAAATAACTATAACCCTAAGAAACAAGTGTCACCTAGGTTGACAAAATGTACCAACAGATAAACCATCTGTAATATTCAGAAAACATGTCAGTCATGATTCCATGCAGATTGTGTCTTCTAATGGAAGAAAGCACAGTCAAAGGTGCTGCTAATGGAAGTTATGCTGACAAAGCCTCATAGATTGGTAAACAGTCTTCATGGAGTACAGATCAACAACACTAAATATGTTTCAGCTACAATTGCTGCTGGAGAGTCAGTTGCAGCATGATTTTGATTTATCAGGTGTTAGACCTGTCAGCCTTAGGGTGGTCTTCCCCCATAAGTGGTGCCTTCACTCCTGCTTGTCTGAATTCATATTTGTTGGCCTTCAGACTCTGCACACTTTACCCCTGCTGAATAGGGCTATCACTTATAAACATGGTAAAACTGACTTACACTCCATTGACACATTTAATTTACTTGTGCATTTTTAGTAAAGTGGGACTACAGGTATCCGGACCTGTAACTTAAATGCTATAAGTGAACCTTCAGCACCGTTTGTGCCACCCACTTAAGTAGCCTTTCAAACAAGTCCCCGGCCTGTCATTGCAGCCTGTGTGTGCTCTTTTACACTGCCATTTCAACCTGGCGAAATAACCTTTTGCCAGGTTTAAACCTTCCATTTTAACACATATGTCCCCCCATAGGTAGGCACTAAATAGTCCCTACGACAGGGTGCATTGTATTAAAAAGGCTGGACATGCACTTTTAGGTTTTACACATTCTGGTAGTGAAAAACTCTCAAATTAATTTTACACTACAGTATTGTGAGGCCTACCTCTCCTATTAGATTACATTGCGTTACCTTATTACATTTAACAAGTGATAACTTTTGATCATGAACAAGTAGGAAAGTCATGTTTGATATTCAAGAAATTGTAGATTTTAAACACCCTTTAATGGTAAGGTCACTTTGAGTTGCAAATCTGAAAATGCCACTTTTAGAAAGTTTACTTATTCTTTTTCTAACCATTTGATTCCTGAAGTCCATTTCCTGGGTTGTGTGACTAAGTGTAGTTGGCAGTTAGTCTTTCTGTATTCCTCTCAGATAGCATTACAATGGAGGGTGGGTGTTGGCAGGATAGGACATCTCTAGTAGGGTGAGGATCTGTCACTTACTACAATTACACCTCAAATGCACTGGCTCAGCTCACACACAAAGAACTTTAAGCTACCCTATTGTGCCCCTAGACAGACTGTCCCAGGGCAGGAAGACAGACAATTCCAGGCACCTCTGTGGAGGGGAAACTTCAGAAGTTTCTCCCATCTCTGACCCACTCTTCAGTACACTCCTGATCCTGTGGATACTACAGAAGAAGGATGCCCTGCTGCTTAAGGCTTGCCCTTCTTTCTGAGAAGGATTACTGGACCTGCACCCTTCATCCCAGGCTGAAGTGACTCCAAAGGTTCATCTGACTGACCTCCTGTTCTGAGCTACAGGAACACAAAAAGCTCCAGATGAGGCTCTGCAACTGTCCAGCTAACATGCTGCACTGGAACTGACTGAACCTACAACGGGACCTGCCTGAGCCCAACAGGCCTCTGCTTGAGTGAATTTCTGATCTTCAAGAGTTGCCCCTCAGGTCCTGGATGCTTGGTGTGGCATCAGTTGAACTCCTCTTTGACAAAAAGGACAAATCCGGAAATGTAGGCTCTCTGCAACTGTGAAAATGCCAGTTTGCTCCAAGAACTTACCACTCACACTAGCCATCAACGTGAAGCTCTGGTGAGTCCTATCATTCGTGCTACATCCACCGCCTGCGATGACCGACAATGGAAGATCTACACTTCATGCTACAGCATTGACAGTTTGAGGTGAGCACCAATGCAAATCTGTAGCAATGAACATCTGTTACTCCCGATAGGATCTTTGCACTACAATGATGAATGCACGCAATGCCAGGCCTGCTCTTTGTGCTACAGCGATGACCAACCACAACACTCTTCTTGCTCCTCGCAACCTTCTCTACTGCGAACTGGACTATTTACACTAGATTTTAAAAGGTAACTTTTCCACAGAACTAACCTGATCCTTGTATATGGGACTTTCACTCAGCCTCGCATGACCAGATAACTGTGAGTGGAGCTTTCAGTTTTTAGTTGCTAAATTGACCTGAAGCCTTTCAAATTGCATATTACAATGCTACTGATTGGATTTTTGTTGTTTTGGTGTCAAATAATTTCTTTAAATTGACTCTGTTTTTTCTAAAATGGTGTGGGATTTTTCTTGTGTTGTGTTTTCACTTTATTAATGTTGTGTTGCATGGACACTTCACATATTGCCTTTAAGCTAAGCCTAACTGTTTTTGCGCCAAGCTGTCATAGTGTTAAGCACAGGTTAATATAGTGACTTCTTGTGATTCACCTTGACAAGGCTCATGCATGTTGAGTCAGTAGGGTTGCACCCTCCTTAATCAACACCCGAATTTCCAACATCAGGGCATTGTAACACCGCTTTGCCTGTTCATTAAGCAATTAAAGACATTTTAACCATGAGATGAGAGGAGAGGACATTGAAAAAGGTGGATTCCTGAGGTTTCTGGAGCATTGTTCCTCTATAGAGAATTTCGACTCAGAATGCTCTCAGTCTGTGAAGGTCATGTACTTGCTGACTACTATGTCATTTGCCTTGGCAAATAGCAGATTGTCTTTAAATCTAGTTGACAGCAGGCACGGCCCATCCTTTAGGGCGGAGGGACCACACCCCCACCTTTTGCCCCTCATGAAGAGTGCCGGTCAGGCTGAACAGAGGTCAGCCTGACAGACTTCATGTTCAGGTCCGGCAGCCAGGAGCAGACATGCGCGATTTGGGAAAACTCCTGGCTGCCTGAGCAGAACTTTGCTGGGCTGAAGAGGTCACAGCTCCTATGGGCGTGACCTCCCCATCTCAGCAAAGGTGACCCCGAGGCCCTCCTCTGGGTGACGAGGGAAGCGTCACCCATTGACTTCACCCTGAGCGCTTCAGGTTGAAGCCCTGAAGCGCCTAGGGCGAGTGCCAATCAGTGACGCCTTATCACAGAGTGGGGTGGGGTCAGCAGTCTCACTGACCCCATCCCACTCTGTGACGAAGTTGGGACTGCTGCCTTCCCGCACTGGCTGACCTAAGGTCAGCCAATGAGGGAAGGCAGCAGTCCCAACCCTCCTGGGACCTTCGAGGCTGAAGGTAAGTGTGTGTGTGTGTGTGTGTGTGAGATCTTTTTAAATTAATGTTTGTAAGTGCATGTTTGAGTGTTGATGAGTGTTGTTAATGGATGTGCATGCATGTGAAGAGTGTTAATGGATGTGCGTGCGTGTGTGTGCAAAAGAATCAGTGTGAGTGTGTTTCCTGCCTGCTCCCCTCCCTCCTAAAACTGCCAGCTGCCACTGGTTGACAGGTAGATGAGGAGGCTCTCATGAGGGCAGATGCGCCCATCAAACTTCATTTTGCCCCACACTTATTATTTATATGTTGCACAAGCTCTTTTGAAGGATGTTCATGTATTTTACAAAGGTGTTCAGAAGGAAATGGATTCTAATAAACTAATATCTATTACTGACAAGACTAAGTGATGGACATTAGAAGGGTAGAGGGTTTGGATGTCAAGTGTGTCGAAGACCGGAACAGAGATATGCTGAAAAGTAACAAATAATTATAAAGCCCTTCAAGACTTTGCAATGTTTCTGTGTTGTACACAGTGAGCTGTAGTGATAGCTGGCAAACGACTGGTGAGTTGGACACATGCTTTATAAACAGTGTCATGTGCAGTTTACAATTTCCGATTCCAATGACTTATTTCAAAACGTTGAGTGCTTGCTACAGTGATTTGTGTATAACAACTTTGACATCTTGGGGTCCAAAACAGTGATATAGCTTTGGGTGGTAGGGGGAAGGTTGGAGGGGCTAATTCACTTCCTAATTTATGTACATGCATGTTTGTATGCTTATGTGTTTTGTGTGTTGATGCATGCGTGAATGAGTGTCCAACCTCAAGGCTGTTAATATTTCTTATTTGATATTTGATATTTAGAATGGACTTAACTGCACGGAGCACTGAGGCACCACAGATAGCGAACATTTTTACATCAGCACGACTATCTCAAGCCTCAAGGCACTAGTAAAACAAACACAATATATTTATGGTTGAGTCCAAAACACAGAATGAAATGAGGTGAAGGGGAATACATTTCTAGGAATTAGTAGGTAATTAGCTTAGGACCAGTGTCGCCACTCAGCTCTCCAAAATAAAAATGCCTTCCAAAATTTGCACAATACATTTTAAAAAAGAAAAAGACTAATGCGAGTGCGCACATTAGAGCTTAGAAGGCTAAAAGTCTGAATTACTTTGTTGAGAGAGGTGAATGAGAAGTATGAACATATATATGGAAGGGTCTATGTTGTAAAGATGGACAGGAGACAACACTTCAAGACAGGAACTTTATTTCTTCGAACTCCTCACGAGGACATCCAGCTGCTCACTGACTGAACATTCCAAGGTGAGCTCCCAGCTAGCCCATTAATCTTCGCATTCTAAGGTGATCCAGGAACGTACCATTCCAACTATTTACAATTTAATAACTACATAAGAATAAGCATACTTAAGATAGAATGATTATACTATATTACAATTACTTTCAATGAGAATATCAATGTATTGCTGTAATAATATTCTCGCCAGGTACAAGGACAATAAGTCTATTGCATATAATGTTCCTTGTGTGACTTGCTTACAACATATCTCCCCCCCTTAGCGAGAGAAGACAAAGTCCTTACACCATGCAGGGCTTCTTTTGATTCGAGTGCTACGTCGTTGGTGGCTGTCCGCTGGATTAGAAGATTCATTTCCTGTAGTTGACCTTCCTCTCTCATCGTTCTTCGACTCCTGATGGCTCACTATACGATCCATGCTCCAGCATCTACCATCTTCTAGTCTGACCACATTTTTAAAAACTTCCTTGATTCTGAGTGGGTCTGAAAATTTACTATTTCCAGGTTGCAACCTATCAGGGAGTCTGACCTTCACCCTTTGACCTACTTGCCATAACCTTCCTTTAGTGACAAATTTAGCATTGTACCAATTCCTATAATGTTCCTGTTTACGCTTAACACATTCAGCAGTCACTTCCCTCTGCTCGTGTATTTGCTCACCACCCTTCAACCAGTTAGGATTTAGTTTGGTACCAGGATGTCTACCTTTCAAGGATTGGAATGGTGATACCCCTGTGACTGCATTAGGTGTGGTGTGGTAGGCCCATAACATTTGTCTTAGCGCACCCTCACACGGCTTTCCTGACATACTCGCTCTCTGAATGCATTCCTTTAACATTCTATTCATTCTCTCCACCAATCCATTTGCCTTAGGGTTATATAAGGCGGTCCTAAAATGATAAATGCCCCAGTTTTTCAAGAAAGCTTTCATAGCGTCAGATGTAAATTGCACACCATTGTCTGTCACCAATGTGCTGGGGACTCCTTCACTCATAAAAGATTCAGTTAGAAACTGGACAACATCCGTTGTCGTGATTTGACTTACAATTTCGAATATTGTCCAATGAGATTGATAATCAATCAAAACGCAAACATATCGTCCCTTGCAACCTAGGTCATTCATTGGTCCTATAATGTCCAAACCCAGTTTTCCCACGGTTTAATTGGCACACTCATTGGTGACAATGGAGCCTTGCGTGTTAATTTGGTCTTATCACTCAGCGCACATGCTGTACATTCCCTCACAGAGTTTTCTACTAATCCATCCATTTTTGGAAACCAATACGTAGCTCTTAAGATGTGGAGGATGACCTTAAAGGATACTGGGATATCAGATCGGAGCTCCATATTTCTGATGATTTAATCATGAGAGGGGAGAGAGTCATACCTCCGGAGAAATTGTGGAAAAAACTAATAGAGTTAGCACATGAGGGTCATTTAGGGAGGAGCCTGATGAAAAACAAATTAAGAGCTATGTATTGGTTTCCAAAAATGGATGGATTGGTAGAAAACTCTGTGAGGGAATGTACAGCATGTGCACTGAGTGATAAGACCAAATTGACACGCAAGACTCCATTGTCACCAATGAGTGTGACAATTAAACCGTGGGACAAACTAGTTTGGACATTATAGGACCAATGAATCACCTAGGTTGCAAAGGACGATATGTTTGCGTTTTGATTGATTATCAATCTCATTGGACAATATTCAAAATTGTAAGTCAAATCACGACAACGGATGTTGTCCAGTTTCTAACTGAATCTTTTATGAGTGAAGGAGTCCCCAGCACATTGGTGACAGACGATGGTGTGCAATTTACATCTGACGCTATGAAAGCTTTCTTGAAAAACTGGGGCATTTATCATTTTAGGACTGCCTTATATAACCCTAAGGCAAATGGATTGGTGGAGAGAATGAATAGAATGTTAAAGGAATGCATTCAGAGAGCGAGTATGTCAGGAAAGCCGTGTGAGGGTGCGCTAAGACAAATGTTATGGGCCTACCACACCACACCTAATGCAGTCACAGGGGTATCACCATTCCAATCCTTGAAAGGTAGACATCCTGGTACCAAACTAAATCCTAAATGGTTGAAGGGTGGTGAGCAAGTACACAAGCAGAGGTAAGTGACTGCTGAATGTGTTAAGCGTAAACAGGACAAATATAGGAATTGGTACAATGCTAAATTTGGCACTAAAGGAAGGTTATGGCAAGTAGGTCAAAGGGTGAGGGTCAGACTCCCTGATAGGTTACAACCTGGAAATAGTAAATTTTCAGACCCACTCAGAATCAAGGAAGTTTTAAAAAATGTGGTCAGACTAGAAGATGGTAGATGCTGGAGCATGGATCGTATAGTGAGCCATCAGGAGTCGAAGAACGATGAGAGAGGAAGGTCAACTAGAGGAAATTAATCTTCTAATCCAGCGGACAGCCACCAACGACGTAGCACTCGAATCAAAAGAAGCCCTGCATGGTGTAAGGACTTTGTCTTCTCTCGCTAAGGGGGGGAAGATATGTTGTAAGAAAGTCACACAAGGAACGTTATATGCAATAAACTTATTGTCCTTGTACCTGGCGAGAACATTATTACAGCAATACATTGATATTCTCATTGAAATTAATTGTAATATAGTATAATCATTCTATCTTAAGTATGCTTATTATTATGTAGTTATTAAATTGTAATTAGTTGGAATGGTACGTTCCTGGATCCCCTTAGAATGCGAAGATTAATGGTCTAGCTGGGAGCTCACCTTGGAATGTTGAGTCAGTGAGCAGCTGGATGGCCTCGTGAGGAGTTCGAAGAAATAAAGTTCTTTCCTCCTGAATTTGTTTTCATACATACCATAATTTATAATTGTGAATGGGGAGCACGAATCTGCGAACACTCTCACTCTCTCACCCTCCAAGGTAATGTCACACGAAGGATATGTTTCATTCAAACTCTTTGTCTCGCTTCCGCTCTTCAGTTGTAACACAAATTTACTATGGTAATCTTGACCATCTTCAACTTTGTGAACGATTCTCTTACCACCCGGTTCACATTTATCACTTTTGCACATCCTTGCATAATGCCCCCTGGTTCCACACTTTTTGTATATGCAACTCCTAGCTGGACAATCTGGGTCATTTGCCAAATGTTTGTTATTTCCACATCTATAACACTTGTTTTTTGTGTTATCTATAAAGTTTTTCCTATGTAGTACTTCCTGAACTTTACATTCTTCCTCTCGTTTCATTTCTCTATAATCCTGTTTAGAACTGACTTTAACTTCCCTTACTTCTTCCACAGTCGTGGTATTTTTAATCAAGTTCATACATTCTGCCGTATGCTCGATACTCTTGGCAATCTCAATTGCTTCCTTTAACAATGGGTTTAATATTAATAGCTTTTCTTGCACTTTGTTATTATTGGTGCATCTAACTAACTGGTCTATAATCAATGAGTCCTCAAGGCTACCAAAATCACAAGTGGTTGCCAGCCCCTTCAAACAAGCTATATAGCTTGATACTCTTTCATCTTTACCTTGTGCTCTAGAGAAAAACTTATGTCTTTCTAGTACAACATTGATTCTTAGTCCAAAATGATCCTCTAATTTCTTAAGAGTTTTTTTATATTCATCCAATTCTTCTCCTTCTTCCCCTTCTTCTTCTGGATCTGGTAGGTTGTCATAAACCTTTCGACCCTGTATTCTTAGATTATGTAATAGAATATGCTGCTTCCGTAATGGTGAGAATTTCTCACACCCAATGGCAATTATATATGATTCGAACAATTTAATCCAATCCTTCCAAAGTACACTCGGCTCCCCCACTTCATTTAGGAATGGCAGGGGTTGATTCATACTGGCAGCAGCCATGTTGTGCTAAAGTCTGTGTAAATATATATATACCAATGCCCTTACTGGGTCCTTCTGATTCTTAAACTTAGGTTATATTCCTAGAACTTATTAAACTTCCACAACTTAAATCAATAAGTACATATGTCTGCACAGTTCAGTACGCATTGGTTTAAATCAACATTTGGTTTAGATCAAGATTGAGTTAAATATTACAAATCACTTGTAGATATATTTATATTGTCGCAGAACGTTCCTCATTCACCACATGTGATTCTCAATACACTCTTGGAAAATGGTAGTTAACAATCCTTCCTACTCAGTAGCGCTATAAAACTATGCCTCACACATGTATTTATCCGGACATCCGACGTCCTGTCTCCGCCCAGCTCCCTCAGTTGCACCGTAGCTTCAGTGACTGCCGCGCCGGTTCTCTTGTACTCGATGATTATTTATTTATTGTATTTAGTCGTCGCTCCGCTGCAACGGCTACCTTCACGAACACAGCGTTAATGACGCTGTTGTTAGAGCACACGATGTGCACTTACAGCAATTTTTCCACAGGAACACACGTCGCTGACTTCGGACGCCTCACGCCTCTCTCTCTCTCCTCCAAGCGACTCGCCCACGGCTCCGCAGTGCCACTCCAGCTGTCGAGCCTAATTACTTCTCACCCCGGTGAGCTTCACACGGTCGCTACTTCCACAATTTCTGAGCTTCTCGCTGAAAGTTACAACTCCAGAGTTCTGGTTTCTATTTGACGAGAATAGCCCAGAGTACCAGTATTATCATATGAAACTGGCAGAGATGCAGAGGTGCGGCAACTATGAAGGATGGAAGACCGCAGACAACCAAGGCAACCACAGAAGAAATTGCTGCGGAGTCCGTGAAATCTATAGAGCTTTCACGAAAAGTGAGAGAGATGAAGACCAGACTATTCAGAAATGTAGTGCTTGCTAAGTGCCAGAGGTTGAGAGGAGCTTATGAACCGCTGCGAGCTCCCAAAGTCTCGGAGAGTGCTGCAACCGCGGAAAAAAAATCACCAGAGCTTAGAAGCTGATACCAAAACAAAGGATACTGCTGAGAAACTCGCCAAATTTGGAGATGTCCTGACATACCTCAGCAGCTCAGCTCAAAGGTGAAGTTACTCGCTGGATGGCTCAGAATCAGCTCACACTTCTACACCAACATCAGGGGTGAAGACTTCAACTGCCCCCTGCGCAGTATCTCACCCTCGTCGCCAAATTAAGTGTTGTAAAGATGGACAGGAGACAACACTTCAAGACAGGAACTTTATTTCTTCGAACTCCTCACGAGGCATCCAGCTGCTCACTGACTCAACATTCCAAGGTGAGCTCCCAGCTAAACCATTAATCTTTGCATTCTAAGGGGATCCAGGAACGTACCATTCCAACTATTTACAATTTAATAACTACATAATAATAAGCATACTTAAGATAGAATGATTATACTATATTACAATTACTTTCAATGAGAATATCAATGTATTGCTGTAATAATGTTCTCGCCAGGTACAAGGACAATAAGTCTATTGCATATAATGTTCCTTGTGTGACTTGCTTACAACAGTCTACTTCGTAGTACATTCATTACTTTCCTCTATAAAGCATACAAGTACATGGACGGATGTTATATATTTTTGTTCTGTTTAATCAATCAACATCCCTGTGCTCCCATAGAAAGAGAAGAGTTACCGAATGGAGGACTATTGATATTTAACCTGCTTCCCACCGCCCATTATGGAAAACATGTTTTACCATGGTCTACAAGACCCCAAGTACCTGATCAAAAACACATAGCTGAACACGTCTTCTGTTAGGCTCAAAAGCGTGAGCAGTAAGTTTACTTGTCAAAAGGTTTTCTGCATTAGTTAATCTTAGAGGAGTCTTCAAACTGGGGGGTTGAGCCCCGCCTTGGGAAACCTGAAGTGATCCCAGAGAGGGGTGCCAGACTCTGCCCTAAAGAAGCATTATGGTGATAACAGGGCTTTGTTTTTAGCTTAAATAATGGCACCATTAAACCTCTCTGTAATGGGCCATCACTTACATGTTTTGTCATTTATAGCCAAGCTGGGAGTATGTATCAAAAGGAAAGGGACTCCAAATACTCTTCAAAACCCTTCCCTAGTTCTAATAATCGCACTGTGAATACTTTTACAAGTCATTAAGGTCTGCCTGATCCGAATAGTATGTTTGGCATCATGTATTCCATTGTACTTTTAAAACAGTAACATAACTAATTGCAATGTTTAAATAAGTCAGCACATATTTAAGCATTGCCAATTTAACAGAATAATTATGATAAAATTACGCTACCACACAGTAAAGTTATAGTGCAGGAGTATGGAAAGAATGAAAACAATAAGAATCCCTGTTGTTCCTGGCAACTCTGTTTTTCATGCTATTTGTTTTGTGCAAAATCCATCCTCATGTCAAAAATTGATGCGAGGACACATTTCAATCTAACATATAGCACTAAATAACTGATTTACATTTCACATTTCACATAATTTTCCCATAAATGTGCATGATTCTTGAGAAGCAAATTATGCGAATTTCACACAACTCTACTTAGATTTGAATGCAGCATATTAACTGTTGATATTTCACTTTGCCAAATGGTGTATGGGGAGAGGAAGAGTGGAAAGTTGCCTGTGTTATGGGTGTTTATGTACCAAAGGAAACACAATTTAAACTCTGCTAAACGAAGCTCAGAGTCCCTGCACCGAACTAGCGAACGGATTATGCATTTATTAGTGGGTGTAACAACCCAATCATCCCCTGCAGCTACACCCCTCTTTGCCGTCACCATATAAGGGTGTAACCATGGAAATTACAGGCTACTCCACGTTCCCAATGTTCCCTCATTTCACAGCTGACATTTGGGATCTCATTGTAATTTGACAACAATCGGGTGAATTACTAAAACAATCTGATGTTGTTGAGTTTGTTCAGAAACCAGTCTAGGGGTAAATGTTCTTTCATATTTCATCACTCTCAACAACGGCATCTGAATCAGCAAGGACTTGCTAAATGTCAATTTTCTGGGCAAGCTCGAAAGAGAATATCTGCATTTGAATTCTGATTTACCCCAGCTGACTCACAGTTTACACTTGCTAGCAACCTCCTAAAAGCTGATTATGCTGAGGCTTCCTCTGATTCAATTTGGGCCTGCCTTCGTCAGTTTTCCAGTCTATGGTTATCTTGCATTCCAAATCAGAGGGCAGTTCAAATAGTTTTACTAGCATTTCAACTGAAATTCCAGATTGCCCCTCCATCTTCATGGTTCTAATGCACTCTTCTGCTGACAGGATCATGAGCCATGAAGCGCTGCTTGCAGGGATTAATGTTCTTCTATCAAAGAATGCAGTGAATTCAGTGCCACAAAAGTGGTACAGGGATCTATTCAGTTCTGTTCATGATGAAGAAACCATCAGGAGATGTTCATCCATTCTGAACTTGCAAGAGGTCGATCTGTTCCCATCAACAGTGGCACCTGTTAGACATCCCAGTCCTAAGTTTGTTCAATCTCTACTTTTTTGTGGCAGGAAAGTGTATCAAACTGGGATTTTGATTGAGGGAGGTCAAAACCTTTTTCAAGAAACATCTGCATTTCTTGCCATAAATGTCACTAGATTAACCTGCACCCATCTCTGTTGCAGCCTGGCACAAAAACAACCAGGCTTAACTTAGAGGCAACGTGTAAAGCATTTATGCAGTACACAAACAGTAATACATTGGAAATACAACAAAATTAAAATCCTGAAACTACTTAGAATGATAGAGAACACTTGACTAAATAAAATGAGACCAAAACTACAAAATTCAAAACAGAAGAACAAGAAATATGCAATTATAAAATGTTATGTATGTATACTGCCTAAAAGCGCAATCACCACTTGCAATCATCTGGTCGTGCTAGATTGGGGGATGGTCATAAGTTCAGGCCGTCTGTGATGGAAGGTAGCCCTGATATAGGGACCAGGTTAGTCCTGCTAGAAAAGTTACAGTTTCAAAGTCTGGCATGAAGAGTCCAGAACTTTCGGATTTCTCCTTTTCTTGTAGAGTTCACTGTGAACCAATCCAAGGGCCCAGGACCTGGGGAGGCTCCCATTGGGGATCAGGGACTCACTCTAGCAGAGGCTAACAGGGTTCAGGCAGGTCCAGTTGCAGCAACTTTCGTGAGGTAGTTACAGGGTGGCCTCTGGAGCTTGTTGTGTCCCTGTAGTCCAGAACAGGAGGTCAGCCAGCTGACCCACGGAGTCACTCAGGTTAGCCTGGGATGAAGGGAATAGGTCCAATCTTCTCAAAGAGCAGGATAGGTCTCAAGCAGCAGGTCAGTTCTCTGGGAAACAAGGCAGGCCTCACGCAGTAGGGCAGTCCTCTGAGGAAAGAGGGCAAGCCTCAAGTAGCAGGAAAGTCCTCTGGTAGCAGCATGGCAGATCTCAGAGGAGCAAGGTAGGTCTCAAGCATCAGGGAAGCCTTCTGTGGGACAAGGCAGTTCTTATGTACAGTCAGTCTGCAGGTCTGTGAGTGTACTGAGGAGTTTGTCTGAGGGTCCAATATTTGTACCTGGTGCCAGCCTTTGAAGTGGGACAAATTACTGGGCTCTCCTCCTATCTTGTTCTGAAAATTTCATTCCTTCCCTTGCCCATGCTCCAAGTGGTCTAGGGTGACAGTAGGCTATTGTCAAGTTCTTTTGTGAGTGTGCTGGAGGCAACCCTTTGAAATGTAAGTGGGATGGGGAATAGCTCCTCCCCACCCTGCCAATACTGCCAACACATAGTCCCCCTTTGTCTCACTGTCTGGAAGGCATATTCAAAAGCCAAATGCCAACTTTTCAGTCATGTGAACCAGGTCAGAAGCTGCAGACACCAAATGGGTACGACAAGAAAATACCAACTTTCTAAAAGTGGCATGTTCTAATTTGTGTCATAAAATCTGACTTTACCTCTGAAGAGGATTTTAAATGACAATCCTTTTGAGATCAAACATGACTTTTTCACCAGTTGGCCACTTAAAAGTTAACGTCTATTAATTGTAATAGGGTAACCTAATAATATCCTGTGGGAGAAATAGGCCTTACAGTAAAGAAAAAACAAATTGAGGAGTTTTTTCACAACCAGGACACATAAGACCTAAAAACGTATGTCCTACCCTTTAAACAATATACACTTTGCTCCAAGGGCTATTTAGGGCCTAGACAGGGCTGGTTTAAATGTATTGAAAGGGAGGGTTCGGCCTAGGAAAAAGGTTTATTTTTCCAGGTTATATTGGCAGTTTTAAACCGCACACAGGTGCAATGGCAGAGCCAAGACATGTTTTAAAGGGCTACTTTAGGGGGAGGCACAATAAGTGATGCAGGCCCACCTGTAACATTTAATTTACAGGCCCTAGTTACATAAGGTACCACTTTACTAGGGACTTTAAAAGTGTCATAAACCCAATTGGTGCATTTATTTCACTTGTATTATGTTTAAAGGAGAGAGCACAAGCACTTTAGCACTGGTTAGCAGTGGCAAGGTGCACAAAGTCATATTGCAAACAAAAACAGAATTCAAAAGAAACAGGAGAGATGAAGGCAAAAAGTGTAGGTGACCTCCAGAGAGGGCCAAGTCCTACAGAAAGGATCATTACCAATTCTCAGTCCTTTCCTTCAGCCTATCACTCACTCCACGGATCTTCACAAACGTATTGGTGCCCTTTGTAGCTTTTCTATAGTCCTGTGCAAAATTGTACTTTGCGCAATTTTGCTTTATTTAAAGTAAGTGAAATGTCAAAATGTATGTTATGGTAAATGTTTCACACAATTTTCTGCTGCTGAGGACTTTTGAGAGCAGTAAATGTGGAAAATGATACACATTTGAGCTGAAAATGTGCTGTGATCGACATTCTCACTGTGAACCAGTCCCTTTGCTGGGATCTCAAATAACGTTTGAGTGCAAGGTATGCGTCATGTTCAATTTTCACTTGAACACAGAATTTCACATAATTTACATGTAGTTCCTTGTAATTTCCCCAGCATTGTGTGTAGTTTTGAGGAAAAATCTCTAGAGTTTTGTACTCCCTTGCTTTTCTACAGTCAGGATGGTAAAGCTGTTCCTTTATAAGGACAATTTGTTAAACTATGATCCTTCTCTTTTAATGGTCCAGGAAAACACAGCACCAGTATGCAGGACTCTAGAGGGGTCTGGGTTATGCATGGCTCCCAAATAATCACATCTTAGTCCAGCTGAGCGTTAGCACTTCACAGATGTCAACTTTTGCACAGATCTTTGGAATGTGTTAATTTCTTTGGGTAATCTTGTCACTATTCAATATAATCTAGAAACCTTATTAGAGATGGGCCAGCCTTTACCCGGGGACTTTATGAAGGTCAAAGGTTTATGCCCACCTCTGCAGCAGGGATCCTTTGGGTAAGATGACATCTGAAGCCTTTTTTCAGCTCCAGTTGGCGATAGTTGGTCACTCCTGGGGATTTTAGACTTTTAACAATCTGGTTTCTTTGACAGCGATTTACCTGACAGGGTTTGAGGATGTGATGGCTAACCAAGTGAGTTGAATATTCTCATCTTCTATTTAATAGATTGACTGATGAGTCTTTGACTGAATCTGTTCACATGCAAAGAATATGCCAGACTTCCTCAACACGTTTGCACCAGGAATCCTGGGGTGAAGGCATGTGCAGTGGATACACTGTCATTCTGGTGGCCTTGGGTCTCCTACCTCAGTTCCCATCAATAACCTTTCTCTCAACAGTGCACAAGAAGACTTTGAAGGAGAAGGCTGTAGTAGTCCTGATTACCCATGTTTGGCCCTAGAGATCATGCTTCCTTTCACCGGGGCATATGGCTCTGGAATTCCCGGTTCTCTGACTTCCCTCATTTGGATGGACCTTTCTCATCTCTTCCTGATGGTGTGGAAGCTATAGAGGTAGCTCTTCAACAGTTATGTTCTGCAGGGATGGCAGCCTCCATTGAATAGAGTCGATGACCATTTATTCGCACCTTTTATGCGTGCCACTTTAAAATTTGTTGCATTTGTAGAGGTAGTCAGACTATTTCAGGTGATCATTTTCTTGGACATGAGTGTTTACAGAATGGATTTTCTAATGGCATGTCTATGTTTGCCACTGTGTCAGTTTGAAGATGTGAAAGCCTCCAGGGATTCTGGTAAGCTATATGTCTTAATTTTTCTTCCAGCGCTTTTTTCAGAATCCTTTTTCTCCAGAAGAAGCCTTAGATGTTTCCTGCTCATTTACTTAGTCGTACAGGATCCTTGCGGGTCTGCAAGTCATTGTTAGTTACTTTTGGTTCTTGTGGAAAGGACAAAAACATTTTATGGTAGCCATTAGTCATTGGATCAAATTTGCGATTCCCACAGCATATCAGTCCTCGTGCCAAGGAGTTCCTTTTTAGACTAAGGGTTATTCCACGATACAGGTGTCCACCTCTTGAACACACTTATGACTTGAAAAGTAATCTCTGCCTCTTCCTATGCTGACTGATTTACCTTTGATTTGCTCCAGTAGAAAAGAAAATCACAATATATTTTTAGTTGTCAAATTGTTGATTGTCAGTTGAGGTACCAACAGCCATTCCCGGCTTTTCAGCCAATGCATATTGCAATTTGGAGCTTTCAGCTTTGGCACTGCAAGAGTTACTAAAAATCACTAAACGAAAAGCGATTTTGCCTAAATATAGCATGTATATGTCATAGAGCTACTTGGTAGATGTTTTTTAATGTTACATAGTGGTCTCGTCCATTTCAAACTTTTGACTGCTGGCTCACATGCAAATCCAAACGTAAACGCGTCAAATATTTTGTGAGAAAACATTCTTTCCTACACTTAATGAATTCAAATAAGCATTGACAGCTCCAGTCTTATTTTTTGCTTCTCTGTAGCTGATAGGTTTATGCTTCGTTATTACTCAACAGATATTATGGGTAGCAGCAGTGAACGCTTCCATAACTCAAACATACTACAGAGAGGTTGGTAGCAGTAGAAGAAACAGTGCAAAGTTTCAGCATACAAACATAACTTGAATGCCCAAGTGGACAAATTAGCACAAACAAGCTTCATCACCTTGAAGACTTTACGACGCATCTTCCCCCACCTTGGATTTCCACACAAGGTGCAAGCTACTATCTCGCTTGCACTATCCAAACTGGATTATGCCAATGGCCTCTACCATGGATCATCTCTATCTATTATGAAAAAACTACAACGTATCCAGAATTCTGCAGCCAGGCTACTATTACATGTAAAGCCGCAAGCCCACATCTCCCCTGCCTTGAGAGCACTACACTGGTTACTCGTTGCCAGAAGATGTACCTTCAAGCTGCTTTGTATCACCCACAAAGCTATACATGGAACAGGACTGCTTTTAATCAGAAACAAAATAACCAAATACATCCAACAAAGAAACCTCCGCTCAAGATTGACACCCTGTCTTAGAACCCCACCATACAAGAAAAAGACTATCGGTGGTACATCCTTCTCCGTTCAAGCAGCTAAACTATGGAATTCATTACCCCCAACTATAAGAGCCACAGATAACTTTCTTGTCTTCAGAAAACTACTCAAGAGTTGGCTCTTTCCTTCATAACCACCATATTCAAACAACTATGGACTGCATATGCCTATGTTGATAAATATTTTTTTCAGATTATGTGTATATTTCTAGTTATGTATAGTTGTTTAGAAAATATGTATTGTTACTATGTCATAACAATAAAATACACAAACACTCTTTAAACCTGTTTGACTAAGTATATTTTACCCATGGTTCTAATTATGTACTGTATATGCATATGTGTGTGTATTCATGTGTGTTTGTATGTGTGTGTGTATGTGTGTATGTATATATATATATATGTATGTATGTATGTGTATATGTTGTTTCTGTGCTTGGCATGTTCTTGGGTCTTTGCATGGCTCCTGGGTGGGTTGTTATACTAAATATCTATGAATTCCCGCTCTCATCTTATCACACTTATCTACCCATCATCATATGTCATGTCTCTATCAAACTATCCTCCATTCTCACTCTGACCCATCCCAAATCCTTTCTACTACTTTCATCTCCTAAATAACTCTGTCTAAGCTCTTCCCTCCGCTTCCACATCTAACTCACCAAACCTCACTCTACTACCGTGACCTCCCACACAACCCTACTAAATTCTCCCTCATTTATCTCACCCAGCTTCTATGCTCTCCCTAACCCTTCCACATACTCTTCCCTCCTCCATCTCCCTTTACTCATCCAAAGCCTTTCGCGGGTGATGTTTGAATATCATTTACATAATTATATTAGATATTTTCCTGACCCTTTCTTTGGGGGTAGATACCATATATATATATATATACACATTTATAGATACTTTTTCAGCATATTGCAAATTTTCCTACTTGGCTGACAACAAAAACACTGTTTTGTCTAGATACACTTTAAGAAATATCTTGGGATGTGCAATCTACTCATTACAGGAATCTTACTTCCTACAGTATGCTGCTGGCTCAACCTATAATTGACATGATAGATGCTCCTAATCTAATAACTTTCTGTTTCATATCTATATACCTAGACCATATTGGACCACACAAGCTCTGTGCTTTCCCCGATGGGGCCCATCCACTAATATGAAGAGGGTAAGCACGTGTGGCGTATTTGCCTTTGTGTATATATACAAAAAAAAAAATCCCTCACTGTTTTTTGATGCACATCACATAAGGGAGATCTCACGAGTATGCGGCTTTGATGTGTTGACATCGTGAACACAATTGAATGTTTGATACTTGTTTACAAATTGTATTTTCTCTCTCCTATATCCTAGGTTACTGCTAAATATGACTTCCCTGAATATAGGTGATATTTTTTTAAGGGTTAGGTAGGTGTATGGGTCCTGAAGAATCGCGCCAGATCATTTGGACTACTAAGTGAGAAACATGTTGACCACGATTTAAGAGTAGTACAGGGGATCCTGTACCTACTGTCACTATACTCCAAGACTAGAGACTTAGTGATAATCTGAGACACCTTTTTTGGGGAGTTTAGACCTTATTTTATTTTCTCCCCACACTCTTGTTTTTAATCATGCCAGAGGTCGGATATCACAATAAATTATGTTTTACCTCTAGTCATTTTTAACAGTATTTTCTCTCATACCAATCCTGTACCAGTATACTTTTTGACCTGCTGGTTACCATCTTAAAAGATCTCCGACAAAGAGCCCCCCTGTGGGGCCCATCAGGCATTGCAGTGCCGGCCTGATGAGGAGCACAGCTCTATGATGAAGCATGTTACCGGATGGTGAGTGAAGGCTCTTGCTTCAAATATTTGAACTCCCAGGGACCTGTGAATTATAGGCGCATACTCTGGTAATGGAACTGGGTGTATTTTTTTTTATTTACATGTTTGATGGGAGCACTATACACAGGACCAGGACTTTGTTTCTGAACCTCCCATATTTCTTTAGCCTCTCTCTTTTGTATTGTTGGATATATCTCAGTGCAGACATACTAGTGCAAACAACAGCATTGTGAGGCGTTCAGGGGTGCTTCAATACTTGAAGAGCAGTCCACATTAAAGGTTAGAATAGAGCCCTTTTATGAGAGGTATGTTGATGTCTCAGAGCAGGTATAGCAAAAGACAGCAGGACAGGAGTTTATAGGACAGCGCGCACGTCAAACCCTGAGGACGTCTTGTTACGTCCTGTATCACAGTATGCTGCAGTTGCCAGGTGTGGGCATCAGGAGGAACATAAGTCTGGCAGTTCTCACGAAGGTAGGGGCTTTATTTTACCTTCACTAGCTTGTGTAAGTGCCACCCAAACAAGAATCCGAAAGAAGGAAAAGCCCAATAAGAAAACAAACCCTGAAGTCAGATATTTGTGAAACAAAGGTAGAGGTTCTTCAAGAGTTACAAATATTAGGGTGTCAAGCCTTCATTCAGAACGATGAACAACAATAGATGCGTTGCGACACACCAAATTAGTTAACTTAGGCGCTTAAATGGGTTTTGTTAACCCATTACCTGGAAGGTAAAGTTGTCAGAGATAAAAATAAGCAGGGTGCATCTTGGAATGGTAAAAACATGTAAAAAAGATCCATGATAACTGTAACAAAAAAGTCCTCATGAGTTGAAGGAAATCTCTCTTCTGAGAAGTGAAAGATTTTAACACATTAAGGTGCTCATTCTGACTTCGGCAGACTTTTCAAAAGACCGCCGAAGCTGCAGGCACAAAAAGACTGTCAGTGCTGGTGGTCCGAAAACCGCCCTATTACAACACCGTGCCGATTTCTGACTCATTTCGGGCACAAATCCAACACCATCGGCCTGGCAGATGTCATAATATAGGCACTTTCCACTGCTGGCACCACCACTCCAACAGGACGCCACCCGCCATATTACAATCTGTAGTATGGTGTAGCAGTTTCCAGCACGGCGGTGCGGTGCAGGCAGTGGAAAGCACCGAGACCCATCACCTCCCGGACAGCTACCTCGCCGAAGCAGGTAAGTTGATCGCCCTAAACCGGGCTGCGGTGGGCGGATGGACGGTGTTGTGTGTACGTTTGTGTGTGTATGAGTGCATGAATATTTATGTGAATGCAAAGGGAGAGGAGGGGTGTCAGTTTGAGGGCGTGCATGCAAGTGTATGTGTCTGAATGCATTTGTGCGAGTGAATGGATGTATCTGAGTCCATATCTGGGTGGGAGTGTATGGGGGTGTATGTAAGAACATACACGGGTGAGTGGGGGTGCGTGAATGTAGGTGTGTGGTCGTATGGGGGGGTGTATGCTGGCGACAGGATTGGAGATTCCTGTTGCTGGGTGCATGACCGCCAGCATTTTCATGGTCGTGCGACTGCCAAGAAAAGGCTGGCGGTCTGCAGAGTCGTAATACTGATGGCGGTATTATGGCCACAGCTGTAATATGGCAGTTTTTACCTCTGGCCTGGTGGTGGTAAGACCGCCACTGTGAGTCTGGCAGTCAAAGGACCACCAGACTCATAATGAGGGCCTAAGTAACGTCCATCTAGTCCTTTCCATTTTTACCATTTTGATTTGAAGACAGCACGCAACAGCCATTTCCATTCTGGTACTGACTATGCATGTGCATTTACTTTTGTCAAAGAACCTTTGATCTGATACACTGGCACTCCTGCTACTCCTAGAGCGAGAGAGACCCACTTTAACGGGGGAGAGAAAGGTACCAGAGGGAGAAATCAGCATCCGGTAGGCATCAAGTAAGGCAACTTTAATATAAAATTTAAATATAAAATGTTTCCCAGGCAAAAGGGGTCATAGCCTGGCTGGCCAAAATGGCAGGTGTGCTCAGCTGAGCTCCCGTCCATACCAGGCCATTGAAGAATTCTTCCTGGTGCTGGGATGCCTCAACCTGCTTCCCACAAGACTCCAAGGTGCAGCAAGGCTGATCGGGCCCAGTGGACCTTGAAGTAAGCTAAGGAGCACAGGATGGGTCCTTGCGGACCCTGGGTGATCGGAGGTGCTGCTGGTGACCCCCCTGCTAGTGAGTTTCATTCAGCGGTGTGCGCGGAGCAGTGCTGTACTGGGCACGAGAGGACACACACAAGGTGATGAGCAATATGGGGCTGTGGGTGCAGCCCGCACCCTGGACCCCAGAGGGAGGGCTGAGTTCATGGCAGCGGTCACCTTTGTTAATTCTGTACTATTGGAAACAGCAAAATTAATAAGTCCTGTTAGAGATGTCAGATCTTGGTGTGGTTTCACCTCTCTTCTTGGCTTCTGACCTCCTCTTATGATCCTGTGCTGACTTTAGAACTCTGGGCACTTTACCACTACTGACCAGTTCTAAAGTGCAAGTGCTCACTGTCTAAATTGGATTGGTGATTGTTTTTTTCCATGATTGGCATATTTGATTTACTAGTAAGCCCCTAGTAAAGTGCACTGTGCATGCCCAGGACCTGTAAATCAAGTGCCAGTAGTGGCCCTCAGCACGGATTGTGCCACCCACACAAGTAGCCCTATAAACATGTCTCAGACTTGCCACTGTAGTGTCTGTGTGTGCAGTTTTGAACTGCCTGTTCGACCTGGCAAGTGTACCCACTTGCCAGGCCCAGACCTTCCCTTTTTCTACATGTATGTCACCCATAAGGTACACCCAAGTCAGCCCATGGGCAGGGTGCAATGTATTTAAAAGGTAGGACTGTACTGGTGTAATTTACATGTCCAGATAGTGAAATACTGCTGAATTCCATTTTCACTATTGCAAGTCGTATCCCTCCCATAGGTTAACATGGGGATTGCCTTGAAATATCTTGTATGTGCAGTTTCCCATAGCAAGCAGATAGAGATGTGGAGTACGGGGTCTCTGAATTCACAATTTAAAAATACATCTTTTGGTAAAGTTGTTTTTTAAATTGTAAGTTTGAAAATTCCACTTTTAGAAAGTGGTAATTTTCTTACTTAACCATTCTGTGTCTCTGCCTGGCTGTGGAATACTTGTCTGGGTCAGACTGACAGTTGGGCTGTTTGCAGCTTCGAAACAGTCACACAAAGGGAGCTGAGGTGTGTCCTGCATATAGTGATGGGTCTTCTTTGACTATAGTGGTGGTAGAAGCTGATACAAGCACCTCAATAAGGCTGTGCCTGTCCTCACACAATACAGTCTCCAACCCCCTAGAGTGTGTCTGGGGCCGGGAGACAGAGAGGCGGGGTCTTGTGCACCGCAAAGACTTTTCTTTGAAGTTTGCCTACTCAAAAGGCAGTAATGAGTACTAGTATTGGCCTCCTCACCCCATAACTTTAAAACACTTCTGGACTGAGGACATACTGCCAAGGAGAAGTGCTGGATGCTTGAGGTGAACCTGCCATTCTCCCTGTTGCATTGCTGTGCTGGCCTACTGCTGCTATTTCTGCCCTAGGAGTGAAAGGACTGGACTTTGCTTTTGACATCCTGCTTTCCAAGGTTCTCAAAGGGCTTGAACTGAGATTGCCTCCTGTTGTGAAGTCTCAGGAACATCAAAGACTTAATTTACCAGTGCCTGGGCTCTTCTGCTAAGAGTCCTGACTTGCTAAATGGTGTCAAATCCAGTCCGTAGGCCCTTAGAAGTGGAAGCTGAAAATCTGCGGGGGGAAATCCACATACCACTGTGTGCGCGTCAGAAAATCTACTCAGGGCCTGTCCTATGGCTGAAAATTCTGCGCAGTGCCTGTTCTCAATGCGAACCCTTCGCACAGCACATCAGAATTTTCCATGCATCGATCCTGGGCATTAAAATCTTCAACATCGCAACAGTGACCTGAGGCTGCATGTCCGGAAATCAACGCATCCCCTACCCGTGAGGGAAATAATCCATGCAGGGTCTCAATTGCAAGTAAGGAATCAACGCATTGTTTGCTTTTCAGAAGCGTCACCTCTCCTGCGGCTTTATTTTTGTCGTATACCAGGTACTTTGTGCTAAAACAAAGCATCCATTGATTCCGACGAACAAAGACACTCAACTTTAAAAATGTATAATATTTTTTGTGGAAGTTGGATTTTTGGTCTTGTTTTATTCAGATAAATATTGGCTATTTTTCTAAAATGGTGTGGTGTCCATTTGTAGTGTTTCATTGTGTTACTGTGTGTGTGGGTATACAAATTGCCTCTAAGATAAGCCTGTCTGCTTGTGCCAAGCTACCATGGGGTTATCTAAGGAGTGCCACCCTCTTGCCCTGACTAGATTGAGGGTCCCTACTTGGACAAGGTGGAAACTGACTGCCAACTAGAGACCTCATTTCTAACAGTGCCTGTTGTAAGATTAAAGACAGTCAAAGAAGATGTTGTTTCAATGTTGTTTCATTTGGTACCCAAGTCTGCTTAAAGTCCTCTCAATGTTGTTGAAAAAGCTGCCTGCTTTGCTTGGGAGACAGTTCATCTGGCAAGGGCTTGCTCAGCTATGTGCTTTGAAGATCACCCAGTGGTTAATAGGCCCAGGACAACTGTAAAAATACATTTTTATTTGCAATAAAGAACTTGTCATCCACTTCTAGAATACACAGACCAAATCTTTTATCGTCAGCCTGCCCGGAGCTATGGGTGAGGGACTGCACACAGGGGTGAGCTCCTAGACTTGGTGCAGGGCACGGCCCACACTGTCTGAGTGCCCTGGGGGTTGCCATGCCACCACACACCTCAAACTTGCTGCAGTAGTGCTAATTTAATTTTTGAGGTCCCCGGTGTGATCTAGCTCTGTTGAGGATGGCTCGAGCTGAAGAAAGAATGACACCATCTTGCAAGAGAGGCATGGGTCCACCGAGTTACCTCCCAGGGCAGGAGTTAATACCTCTATGTCTTGTCCTGTCTAGAGGCAAGCCCATCCTCCCTCTAAAGTGTACCTTGAAATATTCTGCATTCCAGAATCCTGAACTTGAACCATGGACCAGAGCCCTCTGGGCTGCCTTGATTCTGACTGCTCGTGCTGTCCTGCTTGATACTTTTTGGGGCAAGTGGGTCAGACCTCCTACTTTGTAAAACCTGTGACTGGGACAGGGCGCGAGGCTGCGGGATAGAAACACTCTCCTACACTGTTTGGAACACCCTGGCCAACTCTCATACTAACAATCATGGGCCGCGAGAGAGGCCCCAGCGTCCAAACTAAAATGGAGAAGTAGATGGCCCCTGTGAAGGGGTAAAGGGTGCAACTGGTGAGGGCGCTCGAGATGCAGACACACCCAGGGGCAATGGCACCTCCATAATCCTTCAGGCACTCCAAGACTCTAAGGCAGCTCTGGAGATTAAGATCGAGGAAGTGAGGGTGGATGTAGCTTTGCTACGCCAGGATCTCCGCTCAGCTGTGGACTGGGGACTGAAGCTGTGGAAGCTGTGGACTGAAGCTGAATGTAGAATTTCCGAACTGGAGGATACGATGAAGGGTCACTCTACAGAAGTGGCCCATTTTAATCCAATCTGCTAAGGTGGTCCATGACCATGCAGAAAATGCCAAAAACAGGGCCTGCTGGAACAATCTCTGATTTATTAGATTCCCGGGAGGAATCTGCACCAGAGACCTTCTTGGAGCAATGTATTCGTTCATGGCTCAGGGCGACCCAACTATTCTCATGCTTCATCCTCAAAAAGGCCCACAGATCCAAGGGACCCCCACCCAGGGCTCCACTTTACCCTGTGGTAGATTAATTCTTGAACTACAGGGATAGGGATGCAGCCCTAAGGGGGGCTAGGAATCAGGTCACTACATTCAGTCTCAATGGAAATCCTGTGACCTGGTGAAGCAGAAGCTCCACAACCCAAACCTGTCCTGCCTGGTTCTCTACCCTACACAGCAATGTGCTGCATGACTCACGTTTTATGACCAGTTGAGGAGGCCTGGACTTGGCTCATGGAGCAGGACCCTTTTGTAGTGAACCAGCCTCCCGGCTGGCAATTGAACAATAACTCCGAGCCCCAGGGATAGGGACAGTGTGCAACAACTCAGGGAAAAGAGGCGCAGGAGGCCCAGGTCTAAAACCCAGGACTAGGTTGGTATGGGGGCCTTAATTGAATCAGATGGTGAGAGGTGGGAGCCAAAGGTGGGCATGAGACCCAAGCTCCAGGGGCCAGCCCAAGGGGCCCATGAGGAGAACTAGCTCTGGGGGACAGGGCCGGAAGTACAGGACAAGATGTTACTGCAGACAGACCCACAACATCTTTGTTATTTGCACACCAGCACAACTTTATCGTGCTGCTGCTGTTTGACAGGTCACTCCTCAGAAGGAGAGTGGAAGGGCCCAATGGCACTTGCAGCCTTGTAACACCAGCCCAAGCTTGATCAAGTTTTAGTTCAAGGGGTTCAGGCAACATATGCTTCTGCTGTGAGGGAGGGTGTTCTGCTTTCCCTCTTATCTCATAACCAAGCTTACAGAACCGCTCTGGAATGCACTTCTGAGTTTAAAGAAGGCATTTATTGTTATTAATTCCCCACCCACAAGTTCCTGAGAGACGAAGTAAGTAGATTGGAAGCACGCGTTCAAAAGTAGTCGCAGCAATGAAAGCAAAATATATCAAAGTACTTCCCAGTTGCAATGTATGAAGCAAATATAGGTGAAGACATTTTTTATAGCATAACTTCAAAGCAAAGCATAAAAGTCAAAATTCATCACCGTATGGGCAAGGCGGTATTCAGCTTCATCTTTCTGGGGTCTGCAAGTTGATGACTCCGGTCAACTGCGAGAAAGAGATTCTCTACCCAAACGGGAGACGGGCACCTGGCGTCTAGTTCCCGTCTGAAGTCAAGCAGATTCAAATCTAACTCACTGTAGCCCAGAGTCTTCATTAAAAGCAAACTCAGTGTGAGAGCCGAAGAACCTTGGAGAGGGGCCAATTCTCCTGAGCTCACTCACTCTCAGACTGGATTGCGAGGTAAACAAAAAATCTACGAGCTCTTATCAGCTAAGGTCTGGTGTGAAGAAAACCGCTTGGTCCATCTTGTGGAAAAACACAGCTTGGAAAAACACAGCTCATCTGCAATGTCTCAACTGCAATGTCTAAGCCCACGTTAAAGCCAATAGGCAGCTATTCTATCTAGAAAATGTAGGGGGTCATTCTGACCCTGGCGGTCCATGACCGCCATGGCGGAGGGCGGCGGAAGCACCGCCAACAGGCTGGCGGTGCTTCCTTGGCGATTCTGACCGCGGCGGTAAAGCCGCGGTCAGAAAAGGGGAGCCGGCGGTTTCCCGCCGGTTTCCCGCTGGCCCAGGGTATCCGCCATGGCGGCGCTGCTTGCAGCACCGTCATGGGGATTGCGACCGCCTTCCCGCCAGCATGTTTCTGGCGGTGTCCACCGCCAGAACCAGGATGGCGGGAACGGGTGCCGTGGGGCCCCTGGGGGCCCCTGCACTGCCCATACCACTGGCATGGGCAGTGCAGGGGCCCCCTAACAGGGCCCCACAAAGATTTTCACTGTCTGCTTTGCAGACAGTGAAAATAGCGACGGGTGCCACTGCACCCGTCGCACCCCTGCAACTCCGCCGGCTCCATTCCGAGCCGGCTTCATTGTTGAAGGGGCTTTCCCGCTGGACCGACCGGCGGTCTTCTGGCGGTCGCCCGCCGGCCCCGCGGGAAAGCCAGAATGGCCGCTGCGGTCTTTTGACCGCGGAACGGTCTTTCGGAGGGAACCGCCTGGCAGGCGGGGACAGCCGACCGCCGCGGTCAGAATGACCGCCGTAATGTCTAATGTCATGTCAAAGCCAGTATGCAGCTAAACTGAATATTAAATGTAATGTCTAATGTCATGTCAAAGCCAATAGGCAGCTAAACTAAATACAGAATGTAATGTCTAATGCCATGTCAAAGCCAATAGGCGGCTAAACTGAATACAGAATGTAATGGCTAACTCCATGTTAAAGCCAATAGGCAGCTAAACTGAACAAAACATATAAGGGGTCATTACAACATTGGCGGTAAAAGGCGCTTACCGCCGTGCAGAAGACCGCCAATACACCGCCGCGGCCGTGGAATTTCACCACAGCTATTATGACACACATCTCGGAATCCGCCGAAATTCAGACACTCACACCACTCCGCCACACCAAAGGTCAGTGATAAACTGGCAAAAACAAATCCTCCACCTCCACACCAACAGAAACACGCCCATGCTATTACGACCCACGAATCCACGCGGCGGTCTTTCAAACGCGGTATTCCATTGGCGGTACACACCGCCGCGCTCAAAATACACACACATCTCCAAAACACTGCCACATTGGACAATTCCAAATACACACACCTGATACACATACAAACCCCACTCCCACACACCCAATCCAATATAAAACACACACCCACATCACCCACAAACCCCTACGACCACAATTCATGGACGAAGGCCAGATAGACAGCACAGCAAAGACAACCCCACCATACAGAGGCACACAACACCATCACCCACACAACATCCACGCACAAAACACCACACACCACTACACATCACCACACACATCAACACTCACACCGCCCCACACATCACACACACACCACCCCATGGCACGCCAAAGACACCCCCGCTTTTCCGAGGAGGAGCTCCGGGTCATGGTGGAGAAAATTGTCCGGGTAGAGCCACAGCTATTTGGCTCACAGGTGCAGCACACATCCATAGCCAGGAAGATGGAGCTATGGCGAAGAATAGTGGACAGGGTCAACGCTGTGGGACAGCACCCAAGAAATCGGGAGGACATCAGGAAGAGGTGGAACGACCTACGGGGAAAGGTGCGTTCAACGGTCTCCAGGCACAACATCGAGGTTCAGCGGACTGGCGGCAGACCCCCACCTCCTCCCCCACAACTAACAACATGGGAGGAGCAAGTCTGGACCATCATGCATCCTGAGCGCCTCGGAGGAGTCGGTGGAGGATGGGACACTGGTAAGTGAAATCTTAACTATCATATCCCCCACCATATCCGCATGCTATCACACACCCCCACCCTCACACCCTCCCCTATCACTCCAACTCCTCACTAATGTACTCATAACACAAACTACACATCCCAACACCAAGCCCTGCATGACACAACTAAGCATGGACACCCATCACCTAAGCATGCCCACTGCACATACCCAGAACAACCCCCTAACCATCATCACACAAGCCCCCACACAGGAATGCGTGCACTGGGGTACACAGACACCCACCCATTGCACACCATCACACACACACATGCAATAATCATGCTCTTATGCCCCTGCAAGAACACGAAGGACCGTCACCACACCAGAGGGTCCAGACAACACCACTTCACCCCCAGAAGAGGCCCACAGTGACGATAGCAGCTCTGCCCTACTGGAGCCTGATGACCAGCCCGGACCATCGTGGGCCTCAGGACAGTTGGTTCCCCTTGCACAGGCACAGCCCAACACTGACCTTCCACCCTCTGGTAACACCGGCACAGCACCCACTCAGCGGGCCCAAACCTCCGTACCCAGGACAGGTCAATCAGCGGTGTGTCCACCACTACAGGGAACCCAGGGTAACCCACCACCCCAACAACAACAGGGACTTGAGGGCAGTGGTAGTGGGCACACGGTCCAGGGGACGGAGGCACAGGAACACAGGGGAACTGGGAGGGCTGCTGTGCGACAGGGGCCAGACAGGCCCAGGGAACCCACTCTCCACGAGGCCCTCTCCAACATCATTGGAGCATACCACCACTCCCAGGAGACGATGGCGACGGTCCTGGTCAAGTTTCAGGAGACCCAGCGCCTGCAGGAGGACCAGTATTTGGGGTTCAGGGAGGAGCTCAGGACCATCAGCTCCGCCTTGGGCACCATCGTAGGGGTGCTGAAGGACATACAGCAGACCCTGAGGGACACCGTGGCACTCCAAGGGGCCCCTGACACTAGCCAGGACGGTGAACTGCCCACCACCTCCGCCGGTGCTAGTGGACAGGACGCCCGCCACAGGACCACCACACCAGCACCCCATCCCCTGCAGACGGACAACCACCAGGCACGCGGTCCCTGAGAGCCAGGAACAGGACAGACCAAGATGGCAAGACCCCCGCCAGGAAATGAGACCACCCTGATTGTCCCCCTACTGTCCCACTTACTTACCCTGTCCATACTTGAATTGCCCCAGCTCCACTTCCTATGCCCATATGGGCAGTGCACCTGTGAGACTAATAGACTGGACTTTGCCATGGACATTCCTCCGCCATCACCCATCACCATTTTACAGCCCCCTCACATTTTTGAGCACTTCAATAAACACAGTTGAAACACAAAACAATCTGGAGTCAGTCTATGATTTGTTAAAATTTAATATCTATGACAGTGTCAAAATGCGTTGTGAGATGTAAAGGCAACATACCAATGTCACACATCACAAGTCCTTGAAGGATGCAAGTAGATGACACACGTTGGTAACCACACCTGTGAAACCGTAATGAAAAAAAACAACTCAATTACCAAATAATCCCATGAATTAACACACAGGATAGAGGAGGACGTGTGATAGTGAATGTAATGGTAAAAATGAAAATGTTCTCGCCTGTGTGTCACTGGAAATATTGCTGTATGACTGACTCCCTGTTGTCGTTGTCTTCTTCCTCAGCTTCCTCCTCATCACTGTCCACAGGCTCCACAGGCTCCACAGCTGCCACAACACCGTCATCTGGACCATCCTCCTGCAGAAAAGGCACCTGGCGTCGCAAAGCCAAATTATGAAGCATCGAGCAGGCGATGATGATCTGGCACACCTTCTTCGGTGAGTAGAATAGGGAACCACCTGTCATATGGAGGCACCTGAACCTGACCTTAAGGAGGCCGAAGGTGCGTTCGATCACCCTCCTATTCCGCCCATGGGCCTCATTGTAGCGTTCCTCTGCCCTGGTCCTGGGATTCCTCACTGGGGTCAATAGCCAGGACAGGTTGGGGTAACCAGAGTCCCCAAATAGCCACACACGGTGCCTCTGGAGTTGACCCATCATATCAGGGATGCTGCTATTCTGCAGGATGTAAGCGTCATGCACTGAGCCAGGGAACATAGCATTAACCTGGGAGATGTACTGGTCTGCCAAACAGACCATCTGTACATTCATGGAATGATAACTCTTCCTGTTCCTGTACAACTGTTCACTCCTGTGGGGGGGACCAGAGCTACATGGGTCCCATCAATGGCACCTTTGACGTTGGGGATATGTCCAAGGGCATAGAAGTCACCTTTAACTGTAGGCAAATCTTCCACCTCAGGGAAAATGATGTATCTCCTTACGTGTTTCAGCAGGGCAGACAACACTCTGGACAAGACGTTGGAAAACATAGGCTGGGAAATCCCTGATGCCATGGCCACTGTTCTCTGAAATGACCCACTTGTAAGGAAATGGAGCACTGACAGCACCTGCATGTCAGGGGGGATTCCAGTGGGATGGCGGATTGGTGACATCAGGTCTGGCTCCAACTGGGTACATAGTTCCTGGATTGTGGCATAGTCAAACCTGTAGGTGACGATTACATGTCGCTCTTCCATTGTCAACAGGTCCACCAGCGGTCAGTACACCGGAGGATTCCGCCATCTTCTCACATGTCCCAGCTGACGGCGCCTACGAAGGACAACAGCGACGATAAAGTCAATTTTCATCCAGGTATGTACCCACAGTTACACAGAAGACTACACCAAACACAAAACCCTTCCTGTATGTGTGTTGAGTGTAGGCCTAGCTATGTGTGACGCAGAAGTAAATGAAGCCATGTGGGCCCCTGAAATGGCGGCTGCCTGACCTCTAAACTGGGACAATGGGATTGTGGGGTAACTGCGCTGGCGTTGCACACTGTCATGGTCGGCGGTCGTAGACCGCGGCGCAATGCTGCATTGGTTAACCTAGGACCCTATGGGTCCCAGGAGCCAATGAACAGGTGCGCCAGCGGTGATGATACGCACTGCCGCGGACGTCACTGCCACGGACGTCACCAACATTTTCTATCTGTTCAATCACTAGATACCTGATCTTCGACAGGAGAGGACCTTTACTGCAAGTGCTGCTGTGACCTCGGTCTGGAAGCGACGATGGCTGCTGCGTCTGGGGAAAGGGCCCCTGCATTCACTGCTCATGAGTTGGAGAAACTGGTAGATGGGGTCCTCCCCCAGTACACGCTACTCTACGGTCCTCCAGACCAACAGGTCAGTACACAGGGAGAACGTTATATGGCCTAGGTCTGGGTGGAGAGGGCTGGTTGTAAGACGGAAGGGGCAGAGTTCAGGGAACATTAATGCATGTGAATGAATGGGCCACATGGCTAGAGTAGGGAGGGGGGCCACTCACATCGACGGGGAAGTTGGTAATGACTTTTCGTCTTCCCTTGTGCATGTCATGTAGGTCAGCGCCCACCAGAAGAGGGACATTTGGCGTGCCATCGCCAAGGACGTCCAGACCCTGGGGGCCCACCAGAGATGGGCACCCACTGCCGGAAAAGATGGGAGGACATTCGCCGCTGCAGCAAGAAGACGGCAGAGGCTCAGCTGGGGATGGCCTCCCAACGTGGGAGGGGTGCCCGTCGCACCATGACCCCCCTGATGTTCCTGATCCTGGCGGTGGCCTACCCTGAGTTGGATGGGCGCTTGAGGGCATCACAGCAGACACAAGGGGGTGAGTACAACCTCATTCTGCGGACTTTGCGCGCAGTGGAGGGGTCTGGGTGGGGGAGGAGGCCTGTGGATGTACCTAGGCCAGCCAGAAATACGTAGACTAGGCCCCTCTGTAATGCAGCCAATGTGGCACTCTACACCACCGCAGTAGAGTGCCAAGTACAGGTATATATGCCCCTGTGGCATCCATGTGTGCAGATGTCCACCATAGCCATGTAGGCCAGATCCCAAGAATTGCATTTGCAGAGGCCAGGAGCACGGCGTAGTGCAGGGGGCTGCTGTGTCTGTCTTGTCCGCCAACGGCAGTGGTATGCCATGCACTCAACATGTTCTTCTTCTGTCTTACCCCCCCTTTTTGTGCTTTCGCTGTTCTTTTGTGTATCAGCATCATCAGGCGGAGGTACAGTGGCACCGGAGCACGAGGGAGCTGAATCCCACATGGCCATGGAGGGCCACACCACGGACTCAGAATGCACCAGTGGGACAGAGGGCGAGGGGAGCTTCACGTCGGCCACCGGATCACCAAGCAGCGACACGGACTCGTCCGCCGATGTGAGCTCACTTGTGGTGGCGGCACCATCTGTGCGCCCTACTTCTACAGGTACAGCCAGCACCTCCCCTACCAGCACCGCCCTCCCAGCAGCCCCTCAGCGTTCGCCCCGTGCCTGCTCACCCAGGAGGGTGGGCATCACCTTCGCCCCAGGCACCTCAGGCCCTGCCCCAGTCACCCCTGCTGCCCTCAGTGAGGAGGCCATTGACTCTCCTCAGGCCACTCGCTGTTGGGCAGTCTACCATTGTGAATGCCATCCAGGGTGTAGAAGGAGAGTTGCAACAAGGTAATGCATTCCTGGAGGGCATTCATTCTGGTCAGGCTGCCCTTCAGCGAACCCTGCAATCTCTGGCCTCAGCACTGATGGCAGCCATTGTCCCTGTGTCTAGCCTCCCTCCTCTAACCTCCTCCACCCAGACCCAATCCCCTGTACCCCAGCCCATCCCAAGCACACCTACAGACCAGCATGCACACAAGTCAATACACAAGGGAAGCTCAAGCAAACATAGGCACCACACAACCCACAGGCACTCACACAAGCATCACACACATACAGACACAGCAACATCCACTGCCTCCACTGTGTCCCCCTCTTCCTCTTCTCCCTCCTCCCTCCCAGTGTCGGCTACACTCTCACCTGCATGCACTACATTTACAGGCACCAGGACTCGCAACAGAACACCCAGCACCACTCCCCACTCACCTGCACTCACCACCTCCACTCCCATTTACACGTCCCCTGTGTCCTCTCCCAGTGTGTCTGTGACGCCCCCTCCAAAAGTACACAAACGCGAGCACCCACACACCCAACATCCATCCACCTCACGACAGCCTCCAGTACCTGCACCTGCACCCAAAACACCTAAAGTGACACCTCCTACAACCACCTCCTCTTCCTCCACTCCCAGGCCCCCTCCAACTACCCATCCCAGTGTTCGTCAGAAACTGACCCTCTGTAAAGTTGACCTTTTTGCCCCCACACCCACTCCAATTCATCAGTCCCGTCGTAGCGCCTCAGCCAAAAAGCCTCCAATACCAGTGGTGCCTGTTCAAGGTGTGTGGAGTGCACCGGCCACCAGGGCAGGCAGTATGACCCGGAGTCAAGGCACTGGCAGCCCACACCCTGTAAAGGCTCTGAAATTGGAAAGTGGACGACAGGACCCCGTGAAGACTCCTGGAGGGAAAACAACTCACAGGGGTCCCAAGGGGATTGCAGAGTCAGCTGTGACTCCTCCAAAGGTGGGGAAGGGCCAGAAGAAGTCTGCACAGCCTGTTGTGAGTATCACGGTGGAGAAGGGCAGCATCCTTCCCGGCGGTCGAGACGCCACCACCAGCACTGTCGTCACTGGTCCGGAGACCACCGCCAGAGTCATTGCCCAGGAGGGCCCAAGTATTGTCACTGGTCCAGAGACCACCGCCAGAGTCATTGCCCAGGAGGGCCCAAGTATCGTCACTGGTCCGGAGACCACCGCCAGAGTCATTGCCCAGGAGGGCCCAAGTATCGTCACTGGTAGGAGACCACCGCCACCGCCGGAGTCAGTGCCCAGGAGGGCCCAAGTATCTTCACTGGTCAGGAGACCACCGCCACCGCCGGAGTCAGTGCCCAGGAGGGCCCAAGTATCGTCACTGGTCAGGAGACCACCGCCACCGCCGGAGTCAGTGCCCTGGAGGGCCCAAGTATCGTCATTGGTCAGGAGACCACTGCCACCGCCGAAGTCAGTGCCCAGGAGGGCCCCGGCTGCCACAGCCCCGCTGGGCTATGAGGGAACGTCATGCCACACACCAATGCCCAGTCTAGGGAACGTCATGCCACACACCAATGCCCAGTCCAGGGAACATCATGCCACACACCAATGCCCTGTCCAGGGAACGTCATGCCACACACCAATGCCCGTTCCAGAACCGCCATGGCAAAGCACCGCTGAACAGTCCAGAGACCGCCATGGCAAAGCACCGCTGAACAGTCCAGAGACCGCCTTGGCAAAGCACTGCTGAACAGTCCAGAGACCGCCATGGCAAAGCACCGCTGAACAGTCCAGAACCGCCATGGCAAAGCACCGCTGAACAGTCCAGAGACCGCCATGGCAAAGCACCGCTGAACAGTCCAGAGACCGCCATGGCAAAGCACCGCTGAACAGTCCAGAACCACCATGGCAAAGCACCGCTGAACAGTCCAGAACCGCCATGGCAAAGCACCGCTGAACAGTCCAGAGACCGCCATGGCAAAGCACCGCTGAACAGTCCAGAACTGCCATGGCAAAGCACCGCTGAACAGGGCATGCACTGGGGAAGAATGAAAAGACTGCCACATCAAGCATCGTTATCCCATGTGCAGCTGGGACAGTGACAGGACAGGAACTTTCACGGGGAGACTAATCCAGTCTGGGCACCAGTCCCCCTCCAGAGCCAGTGGCGGCTATTATCTACTTGCAAAATTGTGGCTTTGCACTCCCCAGGATGGTCCAGTGGGCAACCCACCCACTGTAGAGACTTGAGAGACTGTGGCTTTGCATTCCCCAGGATGGTACAGTGGGCAACCCACCCACTGTAGAGACTTGAGAGACTGTGGCTTTGCACTCCCCAGGATGGTACAGTGGGCAACCCACCCACTGTAGAGACTTGAGAGACTGTGGCTTTGCAGTCCCCAGGATACATCAATGGGCATGGAGCCCTGTCGTGGATCTGCCTTTGCAGTCATCCGGCTGAGGTGCCCCCCCCTTCCCTCCCCCCTGAGGTGCCTGTAGTATTTCTATCTGATGCCCCGGCAGTGTTCTCTCCGATTGTGGACAGGTATCTACTGTGGGCCTCGCCCATGTATTTTTGGACTAGTGGTGCACGGACAATGATATGTGCATATCTGCACTACTTCTCTTAATGTATATATTTCAGGCTGATTTTATTATATATCTGTATATTTTTGACAGAAATGTATATTGATACATTACAATGTTTGAACTGATTTTGTTTGGTCTTTGCATTTTTCTGGGGGGATTGTGGGTTGTTACTGTGATCTTTGTACATGCATTGGTGTGTGTGTTGTAATATGCGAGGGTGGGAGTGGGGGTGTTTCGTGTGTGTCCCCCTAACTTTTGCCTCCCCCTCCCCTATGTTGTAGGTGCAGTCATCACCGTTGTCTTCGCCCCCGCCGGCGTTGGTCTTAGTAGATGAGTAGGAATACAAGGGCCGGTAGAATGTGTAATTTAGGCTCCATGGAGTCCTCGTTCCTCGTGGGATGTGTTCAGGTGAGCGTTTTCCCATTGCAGTAACTGTTTCCGCTGTTTTTATCCACGGTGAATCTGCCCCGGAAAAGGTGGCGGATTGGTAGGTTGTAATACTGTGGGTGGTACATTGTCTTCCGCCTGTCTGTTGGCGGTGACCGCCGCGCTGCTTGTCTGTACCGCCGTGGCGGGCGGTGTGTTAAAGTGGCTGTCCTTGTTGGCGGTTTCCGCCAGGGTCATAATTCCCTTTTTTTATCCGCCAGCCTGTTTGCGGTATTGCCGCACCTTTAACACCGTCCGCCAGGGTTGTAATGACCCCCATAATGTGTTACTGGTGAACATTGAGCAACTAATATGCGCAGTGGTGAAACACAAAGTCATTGGTCAAACACAATTAATAGCATCACAGAGGCATAGGGTGTGGGGGAAGGTGTTTGTTCAATTTGTTTTGTGCCTGACCTGGAATGTCAACGGGCTATTGAACCACTTTAAGCACGGGCGGTGATTCCTTCTGCAGGAGCCCATATTCAGGGTACAAGGTGCCCCTTTCTAGCCAGTAAGGGCTTTGATTGAGTGTTCCACACAGGGCACTCCTATAGGTCTAGGGGGATGGCCCTGCTTCTGCATAAAAACCTGCCCCTGGTTGTATCAAATGTCTCCCCGGATGAGGGAGGCCACTATGTGATCCTAGAATGTGATTAGCTTTTATGTCCCTCCTGCGCTAGCCCATTTCACAGTGGCGAGCCTCAAGGATCTGCTTCTGGCCTACCACAACGGATGACAATTGCTGGGGGGACATCAATGATATCTTGGCAGACCTAGACTGGCGAGGGATGGGTGGAGCTCAACAGAGGGCAGGGAGGGATCTGTCTGACTGAGCCTCTGGCCTGGGACTCATTGACGCAAGGAGATTACTGCACTCCACACAACCGGAGTACGCTCACACCTCTGCAAACTATGGGCAAACTATGGGCTCACACAAACTTCCTGGGGGACAATCATGTCCCGGTGACCCTGCATGTGGGTGCCCCACCTGTGGGGGATAGGCCAATCTGCCCCCTTAATGCCTGGTTCCTCATGAAGGAAGCCTTCTCCTCCTATCTATCAGAAGACCTGAGGGTGTTTCTGGCGATCAACAAAGTGACCTTTGTCTCCCCGAGTACGCTATGGGAGGCAGGCAAGGCGTCCATATGGGGACTTGCTTGTTCATATATTTGGGGTCAAGAATGAGAGAGGCTTTTGATGATCGTAGAATTTGAGTCCTCCATATTAACGAACAAGGGGCACAGGTCTCAGACCCAACAGATCAAATGCACATGACGACTCCGAGCACTATAGAGGACATCTTTGTGGCAACTATGGCTAGATGAGGCCTGGAAGTGCTGGATGGTGTTCACCTGTAGAGTGTACGAGTGGGGAGATAAGTCTGGCAAGCTGCTCTACTGCCTAGCCATCAAAGACATTACATCTATTGTAGTCCCCAGTACTCGTGATGGGAGCAGGAGGGTAATGGAGACGGCTTCTGCAATTGCCTCTGCCTTTGCCCATTTACCTCTATGGGGAATACCCTCGTAGGGTGTGTGAGTCTGACACTCCCCTTGTGGCTCAGATCCCACTGCCCAGATATCAAAGGTGGACAGGGGTGACCTTGACCAACCACTCACCATTGAGGAAGTGGGAAAAGCGTTGTCCAACCGTAACTCAGGTAAAACACCAGGACCAGATGGCTTTCTGGTGGAGTAGTACTTCAAACTCCATGAGAGACTTCTGGCCCACATGTTTGACATGTTTATGGAGGCGGTCACCAGGGGACACTTTCCCTCAGATGTGGACTTGGCCACCTTGGTGGTCCTGCTTAAGCCTTCTCACCCTTAAGATGGGTGTGCCTCTTACCACCCCATCCCACCCCACTTCTTAACAGATGAGTTAGGATTTACACCAAGATGCTGGCTAACAGATTATTAAGGGTGCTTACCAACTTGAGGCATCTTGACCTATGTGGATTTATACCTCACCAAAGCATGCAACACTGTATTCGGAGAGACCAGCTGGCTATGGCCCACATCAGTTCCTTGGTCAGTGGTTCTTATGCTGCTCAGCTTTGACTTTGAAAAAGCATTTAATACCCTTCACTGGTCATTCTTGGAGGAAGCACTAGCAAAGCCTGTGCTTGGCCCCCGGTTCTCGGCCTACATTATGCTGTACGAAGCTCCACAGGCACAGATGAGTATAAACAGAAAGGTCTCCCACTGATTCCCCATCCGGAGGGGCACCCTGCAAGGCTGCCCCCAATAACCCCTTATTTTTGTGCTGGCTATCGAGCCACTAGGTGCCTGGATCCGGTGAGATGTACAGGTTTGGGGTTTTGACTAGGGAGTGGCAACGGAGGACAGGATCGCCCTGGATCCGGTGAGATGTACAGGTTTGGGGTTTTGACTAGGGAGTGGCAACGGAGGACAGGATCACTTTGTATGTGGTTGATGTCCTTCCATTCCTTCCGAGACCCACCAAAACATGGCCCCAGCTTCTTCAAATCCTATCCAGTTTCAGCTCAGGACTGAGGGTGAACTGGGACAAATCCCTCCTGATACCCAATAGTGGAGACTGTCATGACACGACTTGTGTAGGAGGCTGGCCTGGCTTGTATTGGGTACCACGGGGTACTTACACTCTGTACCAGGTCCAGTTATCCCTTATTAGTGGAGAAGAGGTGTTTCTAGCAGCTTAGGCTGATAGAAGGTAGCTATAGCAGAGCAGCTTAGGCTGAACTAGGAGACATGCAAAGCTCCTACTGTACCACTGGTGTCATATGCACAATATCATAAGAAAACACAATACACAGATATACTAAAAATAAAGGTACTTTATTTTTATGACAATATGCCAAAAGTATCTCAGTGAGTACCCTCAGTATGAGGATGCCAAATATACACAAGATATATGTACACAATACCACAAATATGCAGTAATAGTTAAAGGATTTAATGCAAGCAATGTAAAGTTACAGTAGATTGCAATAGGTGCACATAGGTATAGGGGCAACACAAACCATATACTCCAAAAGTGGAATGCAAACCACGAATGGACCCCATACCTATGTGAGCTTGTAGAGGGTCGCTGGGACTGTAAGAAAACAGTGAGGGTTAGAAAAATAGCCCACCCCAAGACCCTGAAAAGTAGGTGTAAAGGGCACCTATATTCCCCAGAGAGCACAGAAGTTGTGATAGGGGAATTCTGCAAGGAAGACCAACACCAGCAATGCAACCAAAGTGGATTTCTGGACGAGAGTACCTGTGGAACAAGGGGACCAAGTCCAAGAGTCGCGACAAAGTCGAGAGTGGGCAGATGCCCAGGAAATGTCAGCTGAGGGTGCAAAGAAGCTGCCACCGGATGGTAGAAGCTGTGGATTCTGCAAGAACGAAGAGGACTAGGAACTTCCCCTTTGGAGGATGGATGTCCATGTCGTGAAGAAGCTTGCAGAGGTGTTCCCATGCAGAAAGACCGCAAACAAGCCTTGCTAGCTGCAAGGGTCGCGGTTAGGGTTTTTGGATGCTGCTGTGGCCCAGGAGGGACCAGGATGTCGCCACTTGGATGATGATGAGACAGAGAGGGCCCCCAGCAAGTCAGGGAGCCCTCACAGAAGCAGGCAGCACCCGCAGAAGTACCGGAACAGGCACTTGGAAGAGGAGTGAACCGGAGCTCACCTGAAGACACAAAAGGGAGTCCCACAACGCCAGAGGACAACTCAGGAGGTTGTGCACTGCAGGTTAGAGTGTCGGGGACCCAGGCTTGGCTGTGCACAAAGGAAATCCTGGAAGAGTGCACCGGAGCCGGAGCAGCTGCAAATCACGCGGTACCCAGCAATGCAGTCTAGCGTGGGGAGTCAAGGACTTACCTCCACCAAACTTGGACTCAAGAGTCACTGGACTGCGGAAGTCACTTGGACAGAGTTGCTGAGTTCCCGGGACCACGCTCGTCGTGCTGAGAGGGGACCCAGAGGACCGGTGATGCAGTCTTTTCTTGCTTGCGGTTGAAGGGGGAAGATTCCGTCGTCCCAGGGGAGATTTCTTCAGAGATCCTGGTGCAGAAAGGAGGCAGGCTACCCCCAGAGCATGCACCACCAGGAAACAGGTGAGAAAGCGGCAGGATAAGCGATACAAGGTTGCAGTAGTCGTCTTTGGCTACTTTGTTGTGGTTTTGCAGGCATCCTGAGCAGTCAGCAGTCGATCCTTTGGCAGAAGGTGAAGAGAGAGATGCAGAGGAACTCTGATGAGCTCTTGCATTCGTTATATAAAGAATTCCCCAAAGCAGAGACCCTAAATAGCCAGAAAAGGAGGTTTGGCTACCTAGGAAGGAGGTTAGGCTAGCAACACAGGTAAGAGCCTATCAGAAGGAGTCTCTGACGTCACCTGCTGGTACTGGCCACTCAGAGCAGTTCAGTGTGCCAGCAGCACCTCTGTTTCCAAGATGACAGAGGTCTGGAGCACACTGGAGGAGCTCTGGGCACCTCCCCTGGGAGGTGCAGGTCAGGGGAGTGGTCACTCCCCTTTCCATTGTCCAGTTTCGCACCAGAGCTGGGCTGGGGGATCCCTGAACCGGTGTAGACTGGCTTATTCAGAGATTGGCACCATCTGTGACCATCAAAGCATTTCCAGAGGCTGGGGGAGGCTACTCCTCCCCAGCCCTGACACCTTTTTCCAAAGGGAGAGGGTGTAACACCCTCTCTCTGAGGAAGTCCTTTGTTCTGCCTTCCTGGGCCAAGCCTGGCTGGACCCCAGGAGGCAGAAACCTACCTGAGGGGTTGGCAGCAGCTGCAGTGAAACCCCGGGAAAGGCAGTTTGGCAGTACCCGGGTCTGTGCTAGAGACTCAGGGGATCATGGAATTGACTCCCCAATGCCAGGATGGCATTGGGGTGACAATTCCATGATCTTAGACATGTTACATGGCCATGTTCGGAGTTACCATTGTAACGCTATACATAGGTAGTGACCTATGTATAGTGCACGTGTGAAATTGTGTCCCCGCACTCACAAAGTCCGGGGAATTTGCCCTGAACGATGTGGGGGCATCTAGGCTAGTGCCAGGGTGCCCACACACTAAGTAACTTAGCACCCAACCTTTACCAGGTAAAGGTTAGACATATATGTGACTTATAAGTTACTTAAGTGCAGTGGTAAATGGCTGTGAAATAACGTGGACGTTATTTCACTCCGCCTGCAGTGGCAGGCCTGTGTAAGAATTGTCAGAGCTCCCTATGGGTGGCAAAAGAAATGCTGCAGCCCATAGGGATCTCCTGGAACCCCAATACCCTGGGTACCTCAGTACCATATACTAGGGAATTATAAGGGTGTTCCAGTATGCCAATGTGAATTGGTGATATTGGTCACTAGCCTGTTAGTGACAATTTAGAAAGCAGAGAGAGCATAACCACTGAGGTTCTGATTAGCAGAGCCTCAGTGAGACAGTTAGTCATCACACAGGGAACACATACAGGGCACACTTATGAGCACTGGGGGCCTGGCTAGCAGGGTCCCAGTGACACAAACACTAAAACAACATATTTACAGTGAAATTTGGGGGTAACATGACAGGCAAGATGGTACTTTCCTACAACTTGGCACCCGGGAATCCCCATACCCTGCCTTAACTTCTTCTATCTAGGTGTACACATATCTTGGGTACCTGAGCTTCAACCTCTGCCCCTTGCTGCATAGGACCACGGAAGACCTGTCCAGTGGAATAAATTGTCACTCAATTATTGGCAGGATTGCCCTATTTAAAATGATGACACTCCCCTAGCTGTTTTATGCATTACAGAATTCCCCCCACCATCCCCAAATTCCCCAACCCTGGTTTAATATGCTGTCTTCCATAGTGTCCCAGTTCCTTTGGGCCAATAGGCCACTCTGGGTGGCATTTAATAAATGTGTTAGTGCCATACATGATGGGGGACTGGCCATGGCAGATACTCGCCTGTACTACTAGACAACACAATTCCTGACACTGAATGACTGGCTACACGGGGGCTGGGGTGACCCAGAATTTTGAGGAGAAATAGACTTGATAGGACTGGACAACGTAACACATATTATCTACAGAGCACCAATCCCAACGCACTTACCCAAACTGACAAGGGTGTTTTTTCAAACATGGAGAGCAGCAGTATGCTGGATGGGCTGGGACCACAGGATTACCCTAGAGATTACCCTAGAGACTCCCCTGTGGATGAGTAGATGGCTGGCATGGGTGGTGGGGCTTGAGGGGTTCCACGGATGGGAGGGATTTGGGTGAGTTTCTTATGCACAACCTCCCTTTTTTTTTATATCTGCAGCTGCAGTATGCCCTCAGTACTTATCAGGAGTCCCTTGAAGAGGTCCCAGAGTACAGTCCTCTTGAAGCTCGATACTGATGGGTCACTGGGCAAGGGGGGGATCTCCCAGATTTACGGGACCCTGGTCATGCACTCATCCACCCAGTTGGGTGCTCTGAAGGAACAAAGGTAGAAGTGGGTAGGGATTTCTATCATGTGGAATGTCCTGTCGCATCATTCAGTACCTTTGGTCACATATCCTCTCCATACTGTCAAGGGTTGTGGGGCAACAACTTGAAGTTAACCCTAGGCTTGCATTATTGGGAATTATTGATATCATGAGTGGTGCCTAGAGGGGGCAGCACACTGGGAGGGGCTTAGAACAACATTGTCCAAAAGAGACACAGCAAAACATTGAAGGTCCCACAACGCACCTGCTCTGGCAGCCTGGAGGACAGACATGACTGATGAGCAAAGTTGGAAGGGACAATTAATGTGCATGTGGAAGTCCCAGCAAGTATGAAAGAGTTTTAGGAAAGTGGTAGGCCTATTATGGGATGGAAAGCACAGAGGAGTAGATTGATTTTGGCCAAACCAGAAATTACAACTACAGGTTGAGGCAGAGTGGAGGACATGTTGGGAGTCTACGTAATAAAAGTGTTGATTTGTTGAGATCAATGTATGTTCTCAAAAATGTCAATAACATTGTCCTTTAAAAAAAAATTTTCAGAGGACAAATCAAAAAAGTGCCTTTAGGGCACCCTTGTTTTGTCCCCTTCCGTCCCATTTCTGTTCTTTCAGCCCATTGCCTTTCTCTTGTGTTCACCCCCTCAGTCCCCCCTTAGCCGTAATTCTTTATTTTCTTAATTTTCCCTTTCATATAACTCTTATTTCTCCTTTATATCTCTTTTCATTCTCTTTTCCTACACTTATCCTCCCTCACACTCTCACATACTGCCTCTTACACCTGTCCTCTCTCAATCTCTCTCCATCTGTATTCTTACAAGTTCTTTCTCTTTTTTCTCTCTGTTGGCCTCATCTTTTCTATTTTCCCCATCATTCTCCTGCCACCCTTCCCTATTCTCCCTATATCCTACTCCTATCCCACCGTAAGGTTTCTTGACAACCTTACCAAAAATGCTCATTTTTCTGTATTGCACTTTGCCTTATGGTACACCCACCTGGTACTCACTTCCCTGCAAATTTTCCAAAGTCCCCTGTCTGTCTAACATTCAGTTTTCTTCTTCCCCACACCTCACCTCTACAGCCTTTGTTCCATCACTCATTACCCTTCCTCTTCCTCATTCTCCCCATGCCTTTTCCTTTTTTACTCCCACTTGTATCTGACATATTCTCATCTCTGACCTTATTTTCTTACATGCTTTTCTTTCAAATGCTTCTTCTGTCTCCATGATCTGACACCCTATGATATCTCTCTCATACTCTCACCCTTTCCTATTGTTCACCTCACCCACAGACACAGCTACTCTCTCCATCAACTCACATTTTCATCTCACACTTCCTATCTCAACTCTAATAGTCTTCTTGCACCCTTTGCTGTCTAAGAATCCTCACTCACACCTTGCTTTAACGCACTCTCTGATACTCACTCTTTCATAGCGTGCTCTCTTGCTAAAACTGTCCTGGCTTATATTTTTCCCCATCATATATCCTCCTTTCCATCACAGTACCTCTCTCACCCTCACACCCTGCCTCTCTTTCACACTGCCTCCCTTGGTCGCCTCCTGTTTCTCACTCACACTTTAATCTCCAGCTTGCAATCTCACTTATATAAATATGCACTCCAGGGATGTGTTTCTTAGGATGCATATTAACAGAGCAAGTATTTTATTTAAATTGGCACTAGTTAAAACAAGGCTAAACTTTAACCCGCTGAGTAAATCTGCAGAGTAAATCCTATGCAGGACTGTAGACTTAATTAAATGCAGTGATGATTTTAACGCTGCATCCAAATTTAGGGGCATATTTACACTTATTTTGAGCTGAATTTGAGTAATTTTTTTAACACAAATTCAGTGCACAACTAACTCCATATTTATACTTTGGTGCTAGACCTGTCTGGCACCAAATTTATGGAGTTAAAGTCATTATTTGGACGTGGAAACCTACTTTGCGTCAATGAGATGCAAAGTAAGCGTTCCGGTACAAAAAATGACTCTCTGGCCTTAGCGCCATATTTATCATCCCATGCTAAAATCACACACAGGGGGAGGAGGAAGTAAAATACTGGTGCAAAGCTTGCTTTATTTTTTCATGCCTGGGTCGGGGCAGGTGTTAGGGGACCAGTGGGCCTATTTCCACCATAAAATAAGCCCACAGGTGCCCTTCAAGGCCCCAGGGACACCGGAGGATGGGGGACCCCATCCCAGGTAAGTATAGGTAAGGCAAGGTAATTATTTTTTTTAAAGTGCCATTGGGGGCCCTGAAGTGCCCCTCCCCCCTACATGGCACAGGGTGCAATGGCCATGTCCAGGGGACCCTGGTCTCCTGTGTTGGCCATTGGAGTGGTGGGCATGACTCCTGTCTTTTCTAAGACAGGAGTCATGTGGTAAGGATGGTTTTGCATCAGAAAATGACGCTGGGCTGGCTAGAGTAATTTTTTTTACTCTCACCTGCCTAATGTCATTTTTTGGTGTAAAACCACCTTCTTCCATCCTGCCAGCCCCGCCCGGCTAACGTCATTTTTTTTTAATGCTAGCCTACTCTTTGCACCGGCTTGCACCATTTCATGAATATGGTGCCCCACTGGTGCTCAGAAATGGTGCAAGCTGGTGCTAAACTTTTTGTTGCAAAACTGTGTTGGTTCAGTTTTGCCCCAAAAAGTAAAAATCAGGGCCTTCATTGTTAAAAAGAGTAAATAGATGCGTGGGTTGATTTAGAAAAAATTGTGCTGATTCTTTAGTTTCTCACATTCTTAAGTCATTTACACAGCAGCAAACCTATTAGACAATTATCACTTGGAATAGGAAAGCCAGCTCTAAAATAAGACACTGTTAGACCTCTTAGCATTAGGGTGGTCCTCCCCCAAACATTTAGCCTGCTTGCCTGAAATGTTGCTGGTTCCTTTTTGTTGGCCTTAGGATTCTGAGCATGTTAGCTCTGCTGGCCAGTGCTAAAGTGCATGTGCTCTCTCCCTAAAACATGGTTTGGCTGGCATATACCTAATTGGCATATTTAATTTACTTATACGTCCATAGTAAAGTGCACTACATGTGCCCAGGGCCTGTAAATTAAATGCTACTAGTGGGCCTGCAGCACTCCTGGTGCCACCCACTAAAGTAGCACTTTAAAACATGTCCCAGGCCTGCCATTGCAGTCTGAATGCAGGGTCACACTGCCATGTCGACTTGGCATTTAAAATCCATTGCCATGCCTCAAACTCCCTTTTTATTACATACAGGTCACCCCAAAGGTAGGCCCCAGGTAGCACATAGGGCAAGGTGCTGTGTAAGTAAAAGACAGGACACATACTTTTAGTTTTATATGTCCTGGTAGTGAAAAACTCTCAAATTCATTTTTCACTACTGTGAGTACTACTTTGGGGATTACTTATTACATTTAATAAACTGTAATTTCTGATTAGGACAGGGTGGCCCTGTCATGTTTAGTACCTATGGAATTGTAATGATAAATAATATTTAATGTTAAAGTCAGATTTATTGTTAAATTTTGAAAGAACAAGCTTTTAGAAAGATGGCATTTTCCTGCTCTTAACCCTGTGTGCCTGCAGCCTGTCTCTAATACACGTCTGGGGTGGGGTGTTTCCTGGACTTGTGCATTCCCTCCAGACAGCCACACACAAAGGGAGCTTAGGTGTGACTTATGGCCTATCAACATCCTGATGAGCTATCTTGGGCAGGATAAGAAGGAGGGGTTGGCACACCTGAATAGGCAGTGTCCTGTCCCCACACAAATGGCTGCATACCTTGTGTAGTGAGTCCAAAGCCAGGACAGGAAAGGCAGGGACTCTGTACATTTTATAGGCCTCTTTTTGAAGCCTTATCACTTCAAAGGCACAACTGGTTACAAGTACTTGACCTCTGACACACCACTTCAGAAGACTTCTAGACCTGCGGATACTCTGCTAGGAAGAAGGCCTGCTGTGTTGCTCTAAGGACTGCTACTCAGCTGGACAGCTGATCTGGAAGAACTGCTGTCTTGCTGTGCTGGCTTGATGACCTCCTTGCCTGGGTGAGAAGAACTGGACCCACAATGCTTGAACCTAGAAACAGAGTGAATCCTAGGACTCTTGTTCTTCCGAAGTATCAGGGACACAAAAGACTTCCAACAAATCACCTACAGCACCTGGACTCTGCCATCTGTGAGTCTTGCCATGCCAAGTGGTGTCAATCCAGTCCTGGGCCCTTGGAAGTGGGTATAAAGTGCTACTCCATTCCAAAATCCACTCATTGACGCTGTTGAGCTTCTGGGAATGAGTGCATCTCAATCAACGCTGATGCATCGCAGCTGCTGGGAGAATTGAGCACACCACATCACAGTCAATGCCAGTGCAACACTGCTGTTGCAAGGATCAGGAGCACCACATTCCCAACTGCGCGACCCATCGCCTCCTCCATTACTGACACATATCTGACTTTGTGCGCCTCGGAGCCGATGTATCACCTACATCTTCAGGATCAAACGTATTACTTCCTTTGCTCTTTGCATTTTGTTCTTGAAGTCGACGCAACTTGGAACTGAGGTGCTGTTTCAGTGGGCAAAGGCTGGTCCCTGTATTCGATCCATGCTCAATTGCGGTCTGCCTGACTTTTCAGATTTAGCCCTGTCTAGTGTGACCAGATAGCTCACGTTGGTGCTTTAAGCTTTAAAGAACTACATTTCGGATTATTATTTAAAAATTCATATTGCAACTTCTACTTACTAAATGTTTGTTGTTTTGGTCTTGTTGTGTTCATTAAATGAAGTTCTATTTTTGTACCCAGGTGTGATATATTTTTGTGTGATGTTTTTATTGTCTTACTGTTGTAAGTATTCCACCAATACTTAACACATTGCCTCCTAAATTAAGCCTGACTGCTCTGTTCCAAGCTACAAGGGGCTGATCACAGGTTAATTTAGGGTGTGTTGGTGACTTACCCTGACTAGGATTGTGGTTCCTGCTTTGACAGGGTACATACCTCTGCCAAGCAGAACTCCATTTCTAAGACACACACCTTTTGAAACTGTTTCAATGTACGTGAAAGAGCTGTGCTCTAAGCATTCCCAGACTTCATGTTGCAGCTGTTCATATCACATAAAGAACCACCACTGCCTCATATTGTCTTTCAATAATGCAGCTCAGAAGTTTTTAAAAAAAAATATTTCTTTATTAGCGTGAATAGTAGAAACAATAGTAATATCAAGAAATAACTAATTAGCAAGAGGCTATAGCATAATAAACAGGTGTATTAACGTATGATGAAGCAACTATGGATACTTAACACAATTAACAATGTACAATCAGTCACAATGACTGTGTAAAAGCACCGGTATTCACAGGCTCAGTATTTCGTACAGAATAACATATAATTAATTCAACTGAACTAAGGCATGCAATCACCCACACCAAATTGGGGGAGGGTTTTCATTTGCCAGCTGATATTGTTTTTGCCAGGGTAGCAGCTGATAGCTTAAAATATCTCCAACTAGGGGGAAGGGGAGCGGGAATGAGTGTAACACCCTTTGGACTGACAACAGCAAGCAACGTATTCAGGGTAGTCTGTCATCAGACGTATCCTCCACCTTCTCTAAGTACTTTTGCCAATCTGGAGATGTGGCCGGCATCAAACACCCTAATCCGCCATTTCGTAGTGCCCGGTGTTCAGCCAGTATACTAGAGCACAGAGCTGACAGCCACAGTTGGATGCGGAAAGGTGCGACAAGAGCAGATTTCCAGCTCATGGCTATTCTGCATTTAGCAAGAATCAAGGCTAAATCATTGAATTTATTGATAGGCTTGCATGTTGTGGAACGGGAGGTAATGCCCAGCAAACAGTGTGATTCCTCCCTCTGGAGTGAAGAGCCTGAGGCCTCCAAGAGAAACCTAGAATTTCATCCTAAAAAGAATCAAGGTGAGGGCAGGTCCAAACCACGTGTATCAAATCTGCTGCAGTGGCTTGGCAGCATGGGCAGTTATCTGCAAGGTGTGGGTACATACATGCCAGTCGCTCTGGGGTAAGGTAGATATGGTGAAGCTGAGAGGATCATGTATATTTTAGTCTGTTTATCTAGAAGTGTGGTGTTGAGGATGATGTCCCAGTAAGCACGAAGGAAGTGGAGGGGCGTCCCCCTATCAGTGTGTAGGGAGCTGTAAAGGTATGTAACAGCTTAATGTCCACCCCCATGTGTCAGTAATACCTGGAAAAGTAATTAGGTCTCTGATTCATCATGCGTTTTGTGCCACATCTCTGCAGGTATCGCATGAGTGTGGTGTAAATAAGGATGGACCCTGGTGGTATACCGTAATCGTCGATCAACCTCTTGAATGTGCTATGAATCTTATCATTAAAAAGATTACCCCATGTAGAGAGGCCAGCCTGTGACCACAAGGTTGCGTCCAGTGTAACTCTGAGAAGCCCAACAACTCCCAGATGGGCGATTCTGGTGCATATGGATGGTAACAGCAGTTTTTGGCTGTATATGTGATCCAACATGCGCAAGCTACATATATGAAGACATTCCTACCCCTTTGGAAACGGCCTTGTCAGAACCCAGCAGCCATCTCAGTATGGGGGGCGGTGTTGCCCTCCAGAACCAATGTACCAGGTCAGGTATATTCTGTTCTGCCAACTTAGCGGGTCATTGCAGTTGGGTAGCGACGTAGTAATATTCATAATTCGGGGGGCCTAGACCACCCTCCTCTAAAGCGGCATATAGCTTGTTTTGCTCCTCCCGCCTCCTGCATTTGCCCAAGATCAGAGTAGAGAAGTGTGAGCATAGTTCTGTGAATAACCTATTAGGTAGCAGGACAGGAATGGGGGGAAAAAAGCACAAGATTCTGGAAAGGATCAGCATCTTGGTGACGGCAATGCACCCCTCATGTGAAAGCGGTAAGGATGTCCAGATTGATATTGAGGACCTCACACCAGTTAGTGCTATCCCTAAGTTGTTGTGTAAGTATTTAAGTGAGTCACAGGACCAAGGGAGAGGAGCACAGGGAAGCCCTCTTTGCTGATCCTCAGAAAGAGCCATCAGGGGGAACAAATGAGATTTGTCCCAATTCGCCCGTATTCTGGAAGCTTTGCTGAATCGACGCAGGAGCTCTCTAATTCAGGGGAGGATGGAGTCGTTGTTCCAAAGGTATACCACAACATCGTCAGCATACAAGGAAATTATGTGCCAACTGTCTCCAGCTTGGAGACAGTTCCATTCCAAGACTCGCATCCATAGTGCACATGCTAGGGGCTCCATAGCCAATACAACAAGTATTGGCAACATGGGTCAGCCTTGGCAGGTACCACGTTCAATGTTAAATGGGTCAGATATAGCATTTCCAGTTTTCATCCAGGCAAGTGGTGTGTTACATAATATAGCAATCCATTAGAGGAATCTGGGGCCCATTGCGTTAGGACTATCATCAGGAAATCCCACCCCAGGGTGATAATCGCCTTCTCTACATCCACCAGTGCATCCCAAGGGTTTATGCCCGATGACCACGCTCAATCTATCTGCATGAATAAGCGACGTAGGTTCAGGAATGTATTCCTGTGAGGTATAATCCTATTTGATCAGGGTGCACTACTTGTTGAGCTATTGGGATCAACCGATTGACCAACACCTTTCCAAGGATCTCACAGTGTGAGTTCAGTAACAAGAGGGGGAAATATGAGCCCAGTAGTAGGGCATCCCTGTCAGTTTAGGCAGGGCCACCAGTACCGCCTTCCGAAGAGAGGGGGGATGTATATCCACAGAGTAGACTGAGATGAAGACCTTTAACCAGTGCAGGGTAAGTTGTAAATTAAAAGTGGAATAAAATTTGACAAGCCAACAATCCGCACCAGGGGTCTTGCCAATCGCCATATGCTTGATCGCGTCTGTGATTTTGGCTTCCAGTAGAGGTGCCTCTAAATCCACCCTCTGGGATGCTTGTAAGCGCGGAAGGCATATATTGCCCAGAACGACCCAGGCAAGGGAAAGTCAGTCGGCCATAGGACAATATACAGCTTGGCACAATAAGAATGAAAAGCATTCTTAATTTTCTTTTGGGATTTGAGAAAGAGACCTGTTGCATCGCAAAGAGCGATGATTGAGGTCAAAGGGGAGGTAGAATGTAGGAGCCAGGCCAAATGCCTACCCACCCTATCACCCTCTACATGTTTTTTCTCGGGTAGTCTCTGTAGTCCACCTTCCCCCAACATCTCAACTGCCTGCCTATGAGCGTGCCTTGCTCTTGCTATTAAAGCAGCAGCTGCCTGGTCCGCTGGCAACATTTACTTGTATCTTTGGATGTTTGTTTCTAAAGCATGAAGCTGCCTATGTAGCAGTAGTTTGGTTCCGTAAACACTTTGATTGTGTGCCTGCAAAGGAAAGTCTTGAATGCGTCCAATTCTATACCAGAATTCGAGGCTATGCCCTTGTTGTCCATGGAGTATTTAATAATATGGTCTGATGGAGTAGCTTGAAATGCTGTGTCCAGCAGGGCATCTGTGGGGAGGCCCCAGGTAGGTTTGCATGAGCGACCTCGGCCCCAGGTCAGTTGGAGTTGCAAGGGACAATGTTCGAGAAGGTGCGCCCCAGGTATTCAGCTCATATGACCTTGAAAAGTGCTTCAGAGCTACAATAGAAGAGATTGATTCTAGTGTGAGGTCATGTAGACCAGAGTAGAAAGAGTATTCCCTGGTCCTGGAATGTAGGCTGTGCCAGGCATCTAGCAATCGAGTATGAGAGGCCCAGCATCTTAATTGTTATGTAAGAACTGTGGATTGCGGCCTGGGCACTGGTGTACATGAACAATCAGTATTCAGAACTCAATTAAAATCACCACTCCAGTACCTAGGGACTAGTGTGCCTCTTATTGGAGCTGGAGTGTGGGAATGTAGGAAATGGGCATGGGTGGTGTTGGGTGCGAATAAGGAAATTAGTGACACAGGGAGTCCATCTAATATCCCTTCCAGAATCACATACCTCCCCTCCAGGTCAGCTCTAGTGTGTAACACCTCCAGGGGCACCCCTTGAGCCAGCCACATAAGGGCACTCCTGGCACATCAGGAGTACGTAACCCCACTAGCGTGCCCTGCCAACACCTGTGCATACTCTGTAAGAGCTGAGGTGGTAAGGTGGGTCTCTTGAGGGAATGCAACATGATCCTTACATCTGCGCAAATATTGATGTACACAATATCTTTTGATGTAACTTGCCAGCCCCCTAACATTCCAGGTCATAATTAAATATTGCATCCCAGCCATATTGCCATTAGCAGCCATTGAACCATGGAAAAAGGGCGACCATCTCGATTTGACCTCCATAATATCCCACCCCTCTCTGCCCTCAGGAACTCCACCTGCCCTGTAGGACTGCATACCTGCAGAAGGCTGGCCTGGCTCATAATGGGTACCTTGTGGTACTTACACCTTGTGCCAGGTCCAGTTATCCCTTATTAGTAGATTAGTAGTGTTCTAGCAGCATAGGCTGATAGAGGTAGCTATAGCAGAACAGCTTAGGCTGAACTAGGAGACATGCAAAGCTCCTACTATACCACTTATATCATATAGCACTATATCATAAGGAAACACAATACTCAGAGTTACTACAAATAAAGGAACTTTATTTTAGTGACAATATGCTAAAAGTATCTTAGAGGATATACTCCCTTAGGAGGTAATTAATATACACAAAATATACACACAAACCCCAAGCAGGCAAACAAAACACTTAGAAAAGTAGTGCAAACACTGTAAAGCACATAGAATGCAATAGGAGAAAATAGGCCTAGGGGCAACACAAACCATATACTCCAAAAGTGGAATGCGAACCACGAATGGACCCCAGGCCTAGTGTAATGTGCAGAGGGTCGCTGGGAGTGTTAGGAAACACTAAGGGTGTCCAAGATACCCCACCCCAAGACCCTGAAAAGTAGGCGTAAAGTTACCCTACTACCCCAGAAAGACAGTAAAGTCGAGACAGGGGATTCTGCAAGGACAACAACTGACTGCAAAGCACTGAAGACAGATTCCTGGACCTGAGGACCTGCAAAGGAAGGGGACGAAATCCAAGAGTTTTGCAAGTGTCCGGGGGGGGGCAGGAGCCCACTAAACCCCCGATGAAGGTTTCAAAAGGGCTGCCTCCAGGTGGAAGAAGCCAAAGATTCTGCAACAACTGAAGGTGCCAGGAACTTTTCCTTTGGTCAGAAGATGTTGCACGGCGTGCTGGAGGATGCAGAGTTGTTTCCATGCAGAAAGACTGCAAACAAGCCTTGCTAGCTGCAAGAGTTGTGGTTGAGGATTTTGGGTGCTGCCTCGGCCCAGGAAGGACCAGGAGGAGACAGAGGGGGTGCTCAGCAACAGAGAGAGCCCACGCAAAAGCATGCAGCACCAGCAGAAGGACCTGAACAGGTGTTCAGAAAATCTGAGCACAGCAGTCATCTCAGCACAAGAGGGTCCCAGGAAGTCGGAGTCCAACTCAGCGAGTTGGATAATACTGGACAGAGTGCTGGGGACCTGGGCTGTGCTGTGCACAAAGGAAGTCTTGCAAAAGTGCACAGAAGTCCTAGCAGCTGCAGTTCACGCAGTAAACAGGATTACTGTCTGGTGTGGGGAGGCAAGGACTTACCTCCACCATATTTGGACAGAAGGATCACTGGACCGTCGGGGTCACTTGGATCCAGCTCCTGTGTTCCCGGGACCATGTTCGTCAGGATGAGAGGGGACCCAGAGGACCTGTGATGCAGAAGTTTGGTGCCTGTGTTAGCAGGAGGAAGATTCCGTCGACCCACAGGAGATTTCTTCTTGGCTTCCAGTGCAGGGTGAAGGCAGACAGCCTTCAGAGCATGCACCACCAGGGAACAGTCAAGAAAACCGGCAGGATTAGGCGCTACAATGTTGCTGGTAGTCTTCTTGCTACTTTGTTGCGGTTTTGCAGGCGTCCTGGAGCAGTCAGCGGTCGATCCTTGGCAGAAGTCAAAGAGGGAAGTGCAGAGGAACTCTGGTGAACTCTTGCATTCGTTATCTGATGAGAAACCCGCAGGAGAGACCCTAAATAGCCCTCAGAGGAGGATTGGCTACCTAACCAGGTAAGAGCCTATCAGGAGGGGTCTCTGACATCACCTGCTGGCCCTGGCCACTCAGAGGTCTCCATTGTGCCCTCACACCTCTGCATTCAAGATGGCAGAGGTCTGGGACACACTGGAGGAGCTCTGGGCACCACCCCTGGGTGGTGATGGACAGGGGAGTGGTCACTCCCCTTTCCTTTTCCAGTTTCACACCAGAGCAGGGGCTGGGGGATCCCTGAACCGGTGTAGACTGGTTTATTCAAGGAGGACAGCATCTGTGCCCTTCAAAGCATTTCCAGAAGCCAGGAGAGTCCACTCCTCTCAGGCCCTTAACACCTATTTCCAAAGGGAGAGGGTGTAACACCCTCTCTCAGAGGAAATCCTTTGTTCTGCCTTCCTGGGACTGGGCTGCCCAGGCCCCAGGGGGGCAGAAACCTGTCTGAGGCTTGGCAGCAGCAGTAACTGCAGAGAAAACCCCAGAGAGCTAGTTTGGCAGTACCCGGGGTCCATGCTGGAGCCCCGGGGAATGCTGGGATTGTCCCCTCAATACCAGAATAGTATTGGGGGACAATTCCATGATCCTAGACATGTTACATGGCCATGTTCAGAGTTACCATTGTGAAGCTACACATAGGTATTGACCTATATGTAGTTCACGTGTGTAATGGTGTCCCCGCACTCACAAAGTCCGGGGAAATAGCCCTGAACAATGTGGGGGCACCTTGGCTAGTGCCAGGGTGCCATCACACTTAATAACTTTGCACCTAACCTTCACTAAGTGAGGGTTAGACATATAGATGACTTAAAAGTTACTTAAGCGCAGTGTAAAATGGCTGTGAATTAACGTGGATGTTATTTCACTCCAGCTGTAGTGGCAGTCCTGTGTAAGAATTGTCTGAGCTCCCTATGGGTGGCAAAATCAATGCTGCAGCCCATAGGGATCTCCTGGAACCCCAATACCCTGGGTACCTAGGTACCATACTGTATATTAGGGAATTATGAGGGTGTTCCAGTGTGCCAATCAGAATTGTTAAAATTAGTCACGAGCCTGCAGTGACATTTTAAAAGCAGAGAGAGCATAAACACTGAGGTTCTGGTTAGCAGAGCCTCAGTGATACAATTAGGCACCACACAGGGAACAAATACAGGGCACACTTTATGAGCAATGGGGTCCCGGCTAGCAGGATCCCAGCGCACAGGCAAAAGCAAACATACATACAAGTAAAGATTGGGTGTAACATGCCAGGCAAGATGGTACTTCCCTACAATACCTTGTAAAACATTTAACAAAGAGGAACTTAGTAGGTGAAACATGCAAATAATCATCAACAAATAACCCATCCAAGGCCGACACACCAATGAGTGCCTGGCCAATAGCACTGTAATGAGGTAAGAAACAAACATATATATATATCAGTCTAGTTGAGGGGGAATGGCAGCATATTAATAACAGCAACTATGGATGAAGCTGCACATGACCCAGCACACTAACATGGTGTCTCCAAATCCATCACTCCCAGCATGGTGCTCACAGAGGCTTGGAGAAGGCATTTATCTAGTCTGTTACTAGCAGTCTATATCAGGTCTTTGGTATATTGAGGGGTAACAACTGGGCCCGCCTAACAATGTGTCAGCCAATGTCAGGGCCAACTCCGATGGCTCACCGTTGAGTCTCCCCACTACTGGGGCAGTGGGAGAAGGGGTCGCCACATGCTGCTCCACCTTTGGGACTATCTGCGCCCTTTCCATAGCCGCTTGTTCCTTTGATGGGTCCACCGCATGCTACCTGTTGCAAGGTCTGCAATGACATTGCACCTTCCACTCAGTAGTGGAGTCTGACTTCGCCAGGGGAAAGGTAATGATGCCTTTGCGTTCCAACCAAATCTAGGCCTCTTCGGGTATCACACACAGAAACTGGCACTGTCCCCATGTATTATGCTGAGCAGGGCAGGGAACTTTAGAGCATGTTTGGTGCTGTGATCTCGGAGGCAACTCTTCACAGCCAGAAAGGAAGATCTGCGATGCTGCACTCCATGGTATAGTCTGGGAAAATGTTGACTTGGAAGTTTTTGATCCTCCTGGATCTCCTGCGAGGGTGACCTGCAGGATATGATCTATGTCTCTATAATTTAAGAGGCAGGTGATCACTGGCCGCGGGGGAGTCCCTGGAGGATGTAGCCTGCCCGGGATCCTGTGGGCACGTTCCAGGAAGAAGAAGATCGATTGTTTGTTTTGTAGTATTGTGGTTTGTAAATCACTCCTCGAGATAGAGCTCCATACGGGGGCCCTCAACACATTTGGGGAGGTCCATGATCTGTACATTATTGTGCCAGGACCTGCCTTCCTGATCATCAGCATGTTTACTGAGGTAAGCGACCTCATCCTGCAATGCCTTAATATGCACACTAGTGTCTGTGACCATTGGTCTGAGGGAAGCCAGAGTTGATTCTGTATTCTCGACTCTCTCCTTTAATTTTTTATGATCTTCCCTCATTAGACCCGTATTGATCTTAAAGCATTGATTTTCAGTTCTAGGGAGGTTTTAATGTCCAGTACAGCAGTTAAGATTTCATCGAACCTGCAAAAGAGGGAAGCTAGTGTGTACTGTGAGGATACTTCAGTGGGGTGCAGTGTTTTCCATCCATTCCACTGTCCCAAAATTGGGTGCCACTGCCGCAGCCCTGTCTTGTTTTTTGCGAACCATTAGGGCAAGTAGCACTGGAGGTAATTTCAGGGGTCACCTAATCATCGTCTCTCAGTGTGTCAATAGAGATTTAGGATACAGGCCAAAGTAAGCTGTAAAGTGCAGAGGAGATAGTATGGAATCACTGTGTCTGGTGCCCTGACTCCCCGAGGTTGCACCCAGCAAGTTTCCCAGTCCACAACCTCACAATGGCATCCCCAACTTCCAGGCAGACAACTGTCATGTGGAGAGAAGGGGCAGCAAGGGAACTGCACATCAATTTTCTGCAGTGCTAATTTTTCATACCATGTGACTGTCTCTGCAAGTCAGTAAGGGATTGATTCTTGGGCCTAAAGTACCTCCTCCTCCAGAGCGCAAGGCCCCACCGTAGGAATCCTGTTGCAGGTATGCATTGAAGGTGCTGAGGTTACAAAGTGGTGAGCCTCGCCATGGGGTCTTACATGAAGAAAAGAGTCTGGCATGTGGCCAGTGGCATTCTGGCCCTCCCGAGAGAGGGCATTTGATCGGTGTGTTGTTGGGGCCCGCTACAGCATCCTACAAATGCTTCCACCCACAGGCAAACAGAAAAATGTTCAATGCAGCTTCATGGGACCAGAGTCTCTTCGCGGTCCCTCCTGCCATGCCTGTCCTGACAATGGTGTCACCTCATGGCTGATCCCAGAGGAAAGGACCAGATGCAGTGAAACTGCAGCCCATCACTCACTTGAGTCCTCTGGGGAGGTAAATAGACCGTCCAGTGAAGGGCCCCCTCCTATGCGTTTTGGGAGGGTTCCTGAGCTTCGGGTGCTCCACAGGGCAATTCAGATGGACCGCAGTATGTCACCACATCGCTGCCCTGTTGGAGACCACAGGCCGCAACCAGATATGCTCCAAACAGCTGCGGTTTCCAAAGTTCGAATAGGGGAGGAGGGAGCTCCCACGCCTCCATGCCCCAAGAACGGCAGATGATGTCACAGGCAGTGGGGAGCCCCTCGAGTTTCGCAGGATGCCGTGCTGCAGGCAGAGGGCAGTGAAGTTCCTTGCAGTGTGACTCAACCAGTCACCATCTTGGTCACTCACCCCATGCAGCTCTCAAGGTTAATGCACTTTCCTGAAAACTGTCTTTAAATTGCAAGTCACAAAGTTTATAAGCATTGGCAAAACCGGTATGTCTCGCCTTGTGGGAAAGATCTTAAACAACGCGTCCGTAACCAAGCCTGCGTTGTTCACGCAAGCGGAATGACACTTGCCTGAACAATGCAGGCCTTTTTCTCTGCCTTAACTACGCATGTGCTGAACAACACACATGCGTGATTAAGGCAGAGAAAAAGGAAGATCCATCGGGAGAGGATGCGGTCAGTTAAGTGGGGCAGGGATGGGGGTAGATTTTTACGGGTGGGGGCGTGGGGTGAAGGGGTTGGGGTGGTTAGGGTATTTTTTTTTTACCGGGTGGGGTGGGGAGGTAGGTACTATGGTTTTTAGGGGTGGAGTACGGGGGTCAGGGTAATTTTGTATTTAGGGGGTTAGGGGCCGGGTTTTTCGGGCTGGGGTCAGGGTAATTTTGTATTTAGGGGGGTTGGGGTCAGGTTTTCAGGAGCGGGATAGGGGGACAGGGTAATTTTGTATTTGGGGGTTGGGGTAATATGTTTTTAGGGTGGGTGGGTTGTGGGTTTTTAGGGGCGGGGTAGGGGGTTAGGGTAATTTTGTTTTTAGGGTGGGTGGGGCAGGTTATTAGAGGTGGAGGTGGGGGTCGGGTAATTTTGTATTTAGGGCGGGTTTTTAGGGGTGAGGGTTGGGGTAATTATGTATTTAGGGTGGGTGTGGGGTCGGGTTTTTAGGGGCGGGTGGGAAGTTGGGGTAATTCCGTACTCAGGGCAGGTAGAGGGTCAGGTTTTTAGGAGTGGGGGTGGGGGGTTGGGGTAATTTTGTATTCAGGGCAGGTCGGGTAGGGTTTTTAGGAGCGGGGGTGGTGGGTTGGGGTCATTTTTTATTTAGGGCAGGTGGGGGGAGGGTTATTAGGGGTGGGGTGGAGGGGTTGAGGTAATTTTGTATTTAGAGAGGGCGCGTTTTTAGGGGTGGGTGTTGGGGTCATTTTTTATTTAGGGTGGGTGGGTGTTTGGGTTTTTAGGGGCTGGTGGGGGTTGGAGTAATTTTGTATTCAGGGCAGGCAGGGATCGGGTTTTTAGGGGCGGGGGGCTCGGGGTAATTTTGTTTTTAGCGGTTGGGTAGTTTTATTTTTGGGGCGTGAGGGTCGGTTTTAGGGCTCAGGGTGGGTGGCGGTTATTGCGATAGTTTTTAAAGGTGGGGGGGTCAGAGTACTTCTGTTTTTAGGGGAAGGGTTTTTTATTTTTGGGGGTGGGGGTCGGTTTTAGGGCTCAGGGTGGGTGGGGGGTATAGGGGTAGTTTTTAATGGTGAGGGGGTGGGGGTACTACTGTTTTTAGGGTTGGGGTGGCATGTGACAACCGCACATACCGTTTGCACACATGCCTTTACTAGGCATGCCGTTAAAATGAAAAAACGCTGTAAAGGCATGCATGGTAAAAGCATGCATGGAAACAACACGGTCGTTGTTCTGACCGCGTTGTTCAGGCATGCGTGGTTGCTGCATGTGTCATTCCATCATACAACCCTCCTTGTTGACTTACTGGCTTTGCCAAAGCTTTTCCTAAACACTTTGCAGCATATGCCAAAACAAAAGAGACAGACAAAAAGGTGTGATTACAAAACTGCTACTTTTTCTCATCTTTTTTATTTATCAAGAAGGCCGACCCACGTAGATAAGTAAATACAAATAAAACCTTACTTGCTGTAAAGGCTCTTCATGAATACCGGAGTGGCTTGGCAGCAAATGGCAGTTGCGGTGCCATTTATAACATTGTCAAATTAAAAGAACCGGTGGGAGGAGTCAGCTGTAGAAGAAGCAATGGGGGATATTATCTGATGGGAGTAAGTAGCACAGATGGAGCAAGAAAACTCATTCACTCTCATGGAGTGACTAATAAAAAGTAGTTCTCTAAAAGTGAATATTGAAAGGACATGGAGGCCAAACTAAAGGATGGTCGGTAGTCTATGCTGCAAGAGAAGGACAAACAGATAAAGTGGAAGACAAACAATCAAATAAGAAGTACACAAATGAGAGTGACAATATATCCAACCAATGTTAAGCCATGGCCAGGCTCTTAGTCCTCTGTATGGTCCACAAGAGACTTCGCCTATAGACAGCTAACATGTCTGGTAAACAAGACCTAAAAAACGTATAGGGACGAACCAGCCCTCCATCGTTTTGAAGTTAATCGAATTGGCATCTCAAGTTTAGACACGTAATCAGGCAATCGACCAAGAGACAATTACATTGTCAGCCATTATTCAAAAGCATGATTGGCAGATCATACACGAATCTGTGCAGCAGGTACGCAGCCCACCAAGTTACATGAACATGAAATGGCATTGCTTCTATCTGCTGTACTAACAATCCTTTATAAATGCTTGATGTGCTCGTCTCTTCCTCCAGGCCTTCAGTTTCCACCTTCAAAGCCACTGAAGCCGCGTTAGTGGAAAAAGCCTTATCTTCCTGTTGATCTGCCTCCAATTCTCGCTTTAGTTCATCTTTACCGAGACCTCGCAGATGACGCACAAAGAGAGAGCTAGGCAGAACTACAAACGAAATGTAAACCGACAGCTACATGCACGGACTAAGGTCAATTTATCACCAGGAGATAAAGCGTGTGGTGGGGTGGATTTCCCACTGGAAGATTTCATCCTTCAAAATAATTACTAAGGCCCTCAATACAAGTTGGCTACTTTCCGACTCGATAATTATTACATTCAAAAAGCACTACACCAGGTGTTCGGTTGTATTGGGTGTCAGCGCTCACAGGTGTGATGATAATTATTTACCAATAAACATAGGCATGTTTGGCTTGCTGATATCTATCACAGAACTAATAATTCCAGTATGCGCAGTAACCAATACTTTTTCTCTCTCGATCCGGCTGCTGTATTGTGATGATCGTGGCAGACTTAATTGTCTTTTGCCCCAGGGCTGCAATGGATACTGGTTTCCATGAGAGCACACCTGGCCCAGGCCACCATCTTTCAAACAGTAGTCGCCACATTGCCAGGGTGGTTCCCCTTTTGGGCGTGGGTTGGCAGCATATGGAGCCAGATGTATCATCACGGCCCTATGCGAGTCGGAAATAGCGATTTTTAAGAAATTGCTATTTCCGACTCGCAAAGTGCCATGTATCACATTTGCGATTCAATAATAGTGATTTCTGAAAAATCGCAAATGCTATTACTGAATCGCAAAAATTGCAATACCGGCCACATTTGCAGCTATAGCTGCAAATTTTTTGCATTTCCAAAATTGCGATTTCTGAACCAGAAATCGCAATTTTGGAAATGCAAAAGCCTCTGCTGCACCCCAAAAATGTTTTGGGGGTGCACACATGCCAAAAGGACATGTGTGCTTTACATGCTCAGTATAAAAATGCATTTTAAATGCATTTTTAAATTTTGCACCAGGTTACTACCTGGTTTCTTTTCATGGTATTTTGCATGTGTAAAATGCCATTGTGCGAATAATCGCAATTTTCAATTTTTTGCAGCATCTCCTTGCGATGTGGATTTTGCGAATCGCAAATTGCGAGTTGTAAAACCAGGTCGCAACGCAAGAAATCGCATTTTTTGCGATTTCTTATTTGTGGTCTGCAAATGCCTTTAATGCATCGCAGACCACTTATTTGCACTCGCAAACGGCCAAATTTTGCAATTCGCACCGTTTGCGAGTGCAAAAACTTTTCATACATCTGGCCCACGGTCTCTCTTACAATACTGATATCTAACTTGTTAGTATTGTTGTTCATGGGTGAGGGTGCACACTGGCTTTGTATTTGCTCTCGGTGATAGATTTTGGTACCACGATGTTGCTAAGGATCTGCTCAAGCGGCCCAGCAGTAGTAGAATCCACCACTTCCGGGGTCCCATCCTTCCCATTTCTCCCTGGCTTGCAGGGGGTGCAGCCAGGAGCACCCATTGCATGGAATGTCTGCATAAGGGGTGTCATTTTAGGCTCTGTTTGAAAGATGGTGGCCTGGGCAGGGTGTGCTCTCATGGAAAGCATGGGTTGTATGCTGTTGTGAGGTGGATGGCTTTTTGGTGTCTGAGTGCTTGCCTTAGTGTACTTTAGGAGGGGAGACAGACACGGTGGGAGAGGACACAGGCGACGTGTGCATGAATGTTGTAGAGGTGTCTGCCAGTGAGGTGTGTGTTCTGCTTGTTGTGGTGATGACGCAGGAAATGGATGATGATGTAGTGCATGCAGGTGTGAGTGTAACTGGGTGGGAGGCGGAGGAGGAGTGGGAGACAGTGGAAATAGTGGATGTTGTTGTGTTTGCAAATGAATGGTGTTTGTGTGAGTGCCCGTGGGATGAAGTGTGGTGTTTGTATTTGCCTCTGACACTCTTGGATGTTGTCCTTTGTGCGTGCTCATCTGGCTGTGTGATTGCGATGGGTTGAGGAGAATGGGACTGGGAAATGGAAGTTGGAGGGGGGTACGGTTGAAACAGGGACAATGACTGCCATCAGAGAGGAGGCCAAAGCCTGGATTGATCTCTGTTGGACCGCCAATCCACTGTGAATGCCCACCAGCAATACATTAGATTGCTGCATCTGGGCTGCCAGCTCCTGGATGGCATTCACAATGGTTGATTGCCCTACAGAGATGGATCTCTCCTCATTCAGGGCAGCAGGGCTCACTGGGGCAGAGTGTGAGATGGCTGGAGTGAAGGAGATTCCCGCCCTCCTGGATGAGCGGGCACGGGCAACTCGCTGAGGGGCTGCTGGGAGGGCAGTGCTGGTATGGGGGTGGTGGCTGTACCTGTAGCTGGGGTGGTCACAGAGGTATCCACCACCACCGGGGAGTTCCCATCGGACGAGGTATCAGAGTCTATATTGTCCACTCCAGTCTCCGCCATGGTACTCCCTTCGCCCTCCGTCCCACTGGCGCCCCAGTGCCTCTGCACCTTTGCCAGATGATGCTAATGCACATAGGGACAGGATGACAAAACAAGAAAAGGGGGAGAGAGACAAAGGATACACTGGGTCAATGACTGCAACAACACCACTGGTGGCGTACACAGCACCCTCACACACAGGTAACAGGCCTACGCACTATGCATTGCACTACCAGTGATATTGCTAGCCACCAAGGCATGAGGAGGAGCACACCCTGCAACTGCAGCACACCTGCGACCCACGCAGCCCTGACAAGTAGTGGATGCTAGCAAGCTAGGTAGGCAGTATTTCCCCTTCAGACCCTTAGCCACCAGAGGACCTATGCTGCTATGTCTGGCCTGTCCTAGGGGCACCCACTGACACACACCCACCACCTGGATACCACCCCTCCAGCCATTTCCTTCAATGATGGCCACTGTACTCACCCCCTTGTGGCTGCTGTGATGCCCTCAAGCACCCATCCAGCTCTGGCTAGGCTCTGGCTAGGCCACCACCAATATGCAGGCCATCAGGGGGGGACAGGGTTTGACGGGCACCCATTCCTCATTGGGAGGCCACTCCTAGCTGGGCCTCCGCGGTTTTCCGTGCCTAGCGTCTCAGGTCCTCCCATTGTTTGCAACAGTTGGTTCTCCGCCTGCCATAGACCCCAGGGTCTGCACCTCCTTGGCGATGGTACGCCAAATACCCTTCTTTTGATGGGCACTGACCTGCAGAGGCAATTCAGACAGGAGAACACCATTAGCCAAACAGTCCAGCCTGTAGCACAAATGACCCACCATACCCCTTTCCATCACTATTGGCACACACATAGCCCAGCACTCAACGTGTACCCATCAAGAGGACATCCCACCCCCTTACACAATGCCTTCACACACACCTCCATACATTCATGCCACATGCATCGTGCCCACAGTGTACTCACCTGTTGGTCTGGAAGCCCATACAGCAGTCCGTACTGGGGTAGGACCCCATCCACCAGTCGCTCCAACTCCTCAAAAGTGAAGGCTGGGGCCCTTTCCCCGGTCACACAGGCCATGGTAGGTTCTAGACACAGGTCAGAGCAGCACATGCAGTGTAGGTCCTCTCCTATGGAAAATCAGGAAACAAGTGAGCAATCAGATATGAAAATGGTGGTCACGTCCACGGTGGTGCATACCGTCACCGACGGCGTAGATAACCATTGGCCACTGTACCCCATACGGCCCAATATTAACCAATGAGGAATTGCATGGCGGTTCCCGACCACCTCCCGCCACGGCACACAACGTCAGCGGCATTGCCTCACTTCCACCTGCCCCTCTTCGCAGGACAGGTCAAAGCCATTTCAGGGGGGGGCAGGCCTATGGAATAATACTGCGTCACAGGAGAAATAGGCACATACTTGACAAATCACACTGTCCCATAACATGTTTACAGATTGCAGACTTCTGTTGTGGCTCCATTGTTCAGTTTGTGACAGGCTCCTCACTCTTTTGTCCCTTAGATCCCTACCGCTGAAGATAAATAGGCGATGGAGACATACCCCCATGGACAGACCCCTGGTGGTCTTGGCTACACTGGAGGACAGGCATATAATACTCACCTATTGATAGGACAGGGCCACAATCACAGAGCTGTGTGCCCTATTGGAGCCTGACCTGATATCTGCTATCCGTCATCCCACTGAGATCCCCCCTCTAGTGCCAGTGCTATCAGTTCTGCATTTCCTGGAAACTGGTTATTTCCAAGTGACAGTGGGCTTGGCTGCAGGAATGTCACAGCCAATGTTCTCAATAGTGCTGACAGGAGTGTTGTCTTCCCTGATAAAACACATGTGCAGCTACATTGCATTCTCCCAGGTTGAGGATTTGGCCACTGTGAAGGCCGAGTTTTATGCAATGGGACATATCCCCAATATAATTGGGGCAATTGTTGGAACACATATTGCATTTGTCCCCGCCAGTTTGAACAGGTAATCAGGAATCATAAGAATTCCACTCTATGAATGTGCAGATGGTGTGCTTGGCGGAGCAGTATTTCTCCCACGTCAATGCTAGGTATCCTGGGTCAGTGCATGATGCCTTTGTCTTGATGAATAGCAGCATCCCAAATGTGATGGGCCAACTACAGAGGCACAGGGTGTGGCTAATAGGTGAGCCCTGGTTCCCACCCAGTATATGTTGGTGCATGCCTATGATGTTGGCCATATAGGATAGTGTGTGGCTAAATGTTGTCCCTCAATATTTGCATGTGACTCTGGTTACCCAAATCTATTATGGCTGCTGACCCCTGTGAGGAATTCCAGGACAAGGGCAGAAGAACGTTATAATGATGCACATGGGCGATTCAGAAGGATTATTGAAAGGACCTTTTTGCCTCCTGAATGCCAGTTTCTGGTGCCTCCATCTAACAGGTGGACCCCTGTGCTACTCACCCAAGAAGGTCTGCCAGATAGTGGTGGCATGCTGCATGTTGCACAACCTGGCCCTCATATGCCATGCCCTTTTCTGCAGGAGGAGGAGACTAGAGATGCCCCTGTGGCAGCAGTGGACCATGTGGATGGTGAGGATGAGCAGACAGGATGAGGATGAGGACAACAGAACATCTGTAATCCGTCAGTAGTTCCAATGACACATAGGTGAGACAGTGCAACTTTACATTTCAATGACTTTGCTTGTATTCTGTGTGGCATTGGCATGCTGGTATTTCCCACTTCTATGCCCACTTACTGTTCCCTCTGGCTATTCATTTTGCAGATGTTGGTGATTTGTCAAGTACTCCTGGTGTGATCACAACTGCCAGCTACAGGTCATTAATTCTATGCTCTTTCTCTGTACAGTTCATTTGCAATGGTTGTACCTGTTTCAATCAATACATATTTGAAATACATGACATACTCGAAATCGATTTTTATCAAAGGGTGTTTATTGAAGTGCTAATATATAGAGGGGAAAGTGCATTGGGATGGGGTGATGATGGAGGAACGTCCAGGGTATTGTTCCAGTCTGTTTGTGCACATGTGCATTTGTCCAAGGGGGCATAGGAAGGGGAGCAATGGCAGTTCAAGGTGGACAGGGTGACTGAGTGGAACACAAGGGGGACAATCAGGAGAGTCTAATTTCCTGGCAGGGGTCTTGGCAAGTGTCTCTGGCTTCTGTCTGGATCGCAAGGAATGTTTGCAGTGGTTCACGTTCTGCAGGGGGAGGGGTGCTGGCGGCCTGTGAGTCCTGTGGCGGGGCATCCTGGCCACTAGAGTTAGTGGAAGTGGAAGGCTGTTCAGATGGCTGGCTAGTGGCAGGGGCCCGATGGTGTGAAAATGCCTCCCTCATAATGTTGGCCATGTCTGCCAGCACCCCTGCTATGGAGATCAGGGTGCTGTCGATGGCCAGCAAGTCCTCCCTGATCCCCTGGTACTGTCCCTCCTGCAGCCACCTATTCTCCTGCACGTTGTTTAGGATCTGGCCCATTGTGTCCTGGGGATGTTGATAGGCTCCCAGGATCTTGGAGAGTGCCTCCTGGAGAGTCGGTTCCCTGGTCCTGTCCTCCTCTGGCGCACAACAGTCCTCCCAGTGTCCCTGTTGGCCTGTGCCTCTGTCCCCTCAACCATGTGCCCACTGCCACTGACCCCAGGTCCCTGATTGTCTTGTGTGAGGTGTGGCCTGGGGCCCATGTACAGGTGGGCACACTGCTGATTGATGTGTCCTGGGGACAGATGTTTGGGGACACTGAGTGGGTGCTGTGATGTTGGTTCCTGATGGCGGAGGCTCTGTGGTGGTCTGTGACTGGGCCTGGGTAACCAGCTGTCCAGTGGTCCCTGATGGGCCAGGTAGATCGTCCACATCCTGAAGACAGAGTTACTGTCATCACTGTGGGCCTCTTCAGTTGGGGGACTGGATATTGCTGGCACCTCCTTTCCGGTGACTTTGGCTGGGGTACCTGTGGGGATGTAAATGATGTGTTATGGTTAATGTGTATGACATATTGTACATCCCTGGCTTCCCCTCTATGGTTAGTGTTGCCCTGCCAGCTTTTACTTGTGTATGTTGGTGTATAGTGGGATTGTTAGTTCTCTATGCTGTGCATGCTTTAGTTATGAGTGTCCATGCAGGACTATGAGGGGTGTTCATGCATTGGTACAGCATGCAGGGCTTGGCATTGGGATTGAAGAGATGTGATGGTGGAGTGTGTGGGATGTAGTGGAGTGATCCAGTAATGGTGAGGGTATGTGATGGCATGCAGGTAGGGGGGTGATAATAGTAGAGAGTTGACTTACCAGAGTGCAGTCCTCTTCCGACTCCGGCCAGGCCCTCAGGATGCAGTATTACCAGCACTTGCTCCTCCCATGCTGTGACTTGTGGGGGAGTAGGTGGGGGTCCACCGCCAGTCCTCTGGATAGCGAGCTGCTGTTGTGCTGCAATGGAATGTACTTTCCCCGTAGGTCGTTCCAGCTCTTCCTGATGTCATCCCTTGTTCTTGGGTGCTGTCCCATGGAGTTGACCCTGTCCACGATTCTTCTCCATAGCTCCATCTTCCTTGCTATTGATAGCTGCTGCACCTGTGCTCAAAATAGCTGTGGCTCTACCCTGACGATTTCCTCCACCATGACCCTTAACTCCTCCTCATTGAAACAGGCGTGCCTTTGTGGGGCCATAGGTGTTATGTGATGTGTGTTGGTGAGGGTGTGTTGGCTAATGTGTTGGGGTGTGTGAAGTGGAGTGCCTGAGGGATGTATGGGTGTATGTGGTGTGTGTATGTAGTTGTCGCAGTGGTCTTGGTGTCAGTCTTGTGTCAATGATTTGTATTCGTAAAGGGTTGTGGGTACTTTGGGTGTGTGTTTTATAGTGGTGTGAGTGTGAGGTGTGTGTATGGGTGTCAGGTGTGTATCTTTAGTATTGGCCAATGTAGTGTTGTTTTGTATGTGGGTGTCCATTGTGAGTGCGGTGGTATGTACCGCCAATGGTTTACCACCGTTGAATGTCTGCCGTGGTAATTCGTGGGTCATAATGTGGTGGGCGTTGTTCTGTTGCCATAACGGTGCGGGTTTTGATTCCGCCAGTTTATCACTGACATTTGGTCTGGCGGATTTGTGTCTGTGGCTGAATTCTGTCAGATTGGTGTGTGTGTGTCACAATATGGTGAACGGATATCCGCCACCCACGCTGTAAGTTGGCGGCCGTCAGCTTGGCGGTAAGCAGGATTTACCACAAGGGTCATAATGGGGGCTATGTCCACTGACGAACAACGAGATTTACGCAAAGTGAAAAAAGAGTGGCTACACCTTGAACATGAAAGTGTATCATGCATATTCCCCTACATCTTGCTTTTGCACCACTCCTCATTTAATATCTCTTTCAATGCTGGTTGCCTCAGTGCACCAGTGTACACTGTCACTGCTGCTTGTTTTGAAGGTATCATGACTGTTTCTTTGGCAGATCACCACCACTTTTAACACAACAAATATTTCTTCCAGTTAGTGCTGTCATAAAGTATTCACTGTATAATTTGGTACCCACATTCCACTCTGTTCTTCAGACTGACAATGTTACAGAAACTTTGTCTTGCCAAAGACAATGAGTTTGTGACTGCCTGCTGATTTTGTAGCATTTCACCTGTGATGTAGGGGGTCATTCTGACCTGGGTGGTAAAAGGCGCTTACTGCCGGTCAGAAGACCGCCATAACACCGCCGCGGCCGCGGTAAACCGCCACGGTCATTCTGACCCGCAACTGGCAAACCGCCAAAAACCCGACATCCACAAAAGTCCGCCACACCAACGGCCAGCGAAAAACTGGCGATGACCAAACCTCCACCGTCATGCCAACAGAAATACGCCCATACCATTCCGACCCACAAATCCACGCGGCGGTCTTTCAAGCGCGGTATTCCATTGGCGGTACACACCGCCGCGGTTAAAATACACACACACATAGAAAACTCAGCCACATTGGTCAGTTTGAAATACACACACCTGATACACATACTAACACCACTCCCACACACCCAACACAATATAAAACACACACCCACATCACCCACATGCCCCTACGACCCGGAATCATTGACGAAGGCTAGAGAGAGAGCACAGAATAGACAATCCCACAACACAGAGGCACACAACACCATCACCCACACAGAATCCACGCACCAAACACCACACACCACCACACGCACCACACTCATCACTACAAACGCCACCCCACACCTCAACCACACCACTCCATGGCACCCCAAAGACACCCCAGGTTCAGTGACGCCGAACTCAGGGTCATGGTGGAGGAAATAGTCCGTGTAGAGCCCCATCTCTTCGGGGCACAGGTGCAGCACACCACAATTGGCAGGAAGATGGAGCTATGGCAAAGGATAGTGGACAGGGTAGACGCGGTGGGACAGCATCCACGCAATCGGGACGACATCAGGAAGAGATGGAACGACCTACGGGGGAAGGTGCGTTCCATGGTATCAAGGCACAACATTGCGGTGCAGAAGACCGGCGGCGGACCCCCACCTGCTCCCCCAGAACTTACCGCGTGGGAGGAGGAAGTCTTGCACATCCTGCATCCTGAGGGCCTCGGAGGAGTAGGCGAAGGAATGGACTCTGGTAAGGCAAATCTTCACCACTGCTTCCCACCCCCACCCCACCTGCATGCCAAATCATACCCCCACCCTCACCCCCTCCCCCATCACACCAACCCCTAGCGAAAGGCACACCATCACAACCCACCCATCCCAACACCAAGCCCTGCATGCGACCACAAAGCATGGACACCCATCACCAAAGCATGCCCACTGCACACACACATCACCCCCACAAGCCACACTCACAAAAGCCCCCACAAGGAAATGCCTGCACATGGGTACACGGATACCCACCCATCACACGAAATGCCACACACAGAAGCAATAACCATACCTTTATACCCCTGCAGGACCCGGACGCCACCACCCCGCCACGGAGGGTCCAGAGATGTCCATCCCACCCCCAGAAGAGGCCCCCAGCGATGACAGCAGCTCTGTCTCCCTGGAGCCAGACGACCAGCCCGGCCCATCAGGACCTCTGGACAGTCGGTTCCCCACAGACAGCCACAGGCTACACCAGACCCAACCCCCTCTGGGAACACCAGCACAGCTCCCACCCAGCGGGCCCATGCCTCTGTCTCCAGGACACGTCAATCAGCAGTGTGTCCACCACTACAGGGCACCCAGGTTGACCCACCACCCCAACAACAACAGGGACCTGGGGGCAGTGGTAGTGGGCACACCGTCCAGGGGACAGAGGCCCAGGAATACAGGGAAACTGGGAGGGCTGCTGTGCGACAGAGGGCGGACAGGCCCTGGGAACCCACTCTCCAAGAGGCCCTCTCCTCCATCATGGGAGCATACCACCGCTCCCAGGAGACGATGGCGATGGTACTGGCCCAGTTCCAGGAGATCCAGGAACTGCAGGAGGAACGGTATATGGGGTTCAGGGAGGAACTGAGGAACATCGGTTCCGCAATGGGGACCATCGTCGTGGCCCTTACCCAGATCGTCACCACATTGCGGGACCATGTGGCACCCCAAAGGGCCCCTGTCACTAGCCCAGGCCAGGAACAGCCTACCACCTCCGCCGGCGCTGGTGGACAGGAGGCCCCCACACAACGACAGGCCACCAGAACCCCACCTCCTGCAGAAGAAGAACCACCCCGCAAGCGGAACCTGAGATCTCACAAGAAGACAGAGTAGGATTGCAAGACCCCCGCCAGCCTAAGATACCCCCTGATGTCATCCCACTGTCCCACATTGTCACCCTGTCCAACTTTGAACTGCCCCTGCTCCATCCTTCCCCAGGCATATGGACAATGCACCTGTGCGACTGAGAACTGGACTCTGCCATGGACATTACTCCACCCCCACCCATCACCGTTTCCCAATCATGTACCTATATGTAGCACTTAAAATAAATCACTTATTCCACTTATAAAAACAGGAGTCTGCTTGTATTCTCAACAAATGTATTACACATAACGGTGCAATAATGTCCAGTTACTTTGTGATGACAACATACCAATCTCAATAAGCTTTAGTCCATGGGCAAACAAAGCTGATGTCAGGCAGTGGGTCATACAGCTCTGAAAAGGGAAGGGAAAGTCACAAATCAGTTAACAGGACCTCGGGGGAAACACAGACAGTGGAGACGCATGAGGCCTTAAGTAAATGTAAAATGGGGTGGCTGATTCTTACCTGGGTGCTACTGAAAGTATTGTTGTATGATTGTCTCCCTGTTGTCCGTGTCGTCCCCGTCGTCTTCCTCCTCTTCACTCTCCACAGGCTCCACAGCTGCTACAACACCACCATCTGGACCATCCTCCTGCAGAAAAGGCACCTGGCGTCGCAATGCAAGATTGTGAAGCATACAGCAGGCCACGATGATCTGGCACATCTTCTTTGGTGAGTACATGAGGGATCCCCCTGTCATATGCAGGCACCTAAACCTGGCCTTCAGGACCCCGAAGGTCCTTTCTATGATCCTCCTAGATCGCCCATGGGCCTCATTGTACCGTTCCTCTGCCCTGGTCTGGGGATTCCTCACTGGGGTCAGTAGCCACGACAGGTTGGGGTAACCAGAGTCACCTATTAGCCACACACGGTGTCTCTGTAGCTGTTCCATCACATAAGGTATGCTGCTATTTCGCATGACATACGCGTCATGCACTGACCCAGGGAACTTGGCATTTACATGGGAGATGTACTGGTCAGCCAAACAGACCACCTGGACATTCATCGAATGATAACTTTTTCTGTTTCGGTACACCTGCTCACTTCAACTGGGGGGAACCAAAGCCACATGGGTCCCATCAATGGCACCAATGATGTTGGGGATATGTCCAAGGGCATAGAAATCACCCTTCACTGTAGCAAATTCGCCCACCTCAGGGAAAATAATGTAGCTCCGCATGTATTTCATCAGGGCAGACAACACTCTGGACAAAACCTTAGAAAACATAGGTTGAGACATCCCAGATGATATGGCCACTGTTGTCTGAAAAGACCCACTTGCCAAAAAATGGAGTACTGACAGAACCTGCACCAGAGGGGGAATCCCTGTGGGTTGGCGGATGGGGGACATCAGGTCTGGATCCAGCTGGGCACATAGTTCATGTATTGTTGCTCTGTCAAGCCGGTATGTAAGTATGATATGTCGTTCTTCCATTGTCGACAGGTCCACCAGCGGCCGGTACACGGGAGGATTCATCCTTCTCCTTGCAAGTCCCAGCGGACGGTGCCTAGGAAGGACAACATGGAGCACAGAGTCAAGCAACCCACAGGTTCGTTCACACAGCTTGCACAGTACTCGAATCGCTATGCATTGAATGGCTTGTATGAGTGGCAATGCAAGGCCTAGGCCTGTGTGACGCAGTAGAAATCATGCCATGTGGGCCCTTGAAATGGCGGCTGCCTGACCTGTGAAGTGTGACAGTGGGATGTGAGGTCACTGCGCTGGCATGGCACACCGTGGCGGTAGGCGGTCGAAGACCGCGGCGCAAAGCATCATTTGTTAACATTGAACCCTATGGCTCTCAGGAGCCAATGACGATGTGCGCCGGCGGTCGCGGTACGCACCGCCGCGGTACGCACCGCCGCGGGCGTGACCGCCATTTTCTATCTGATTAATCACTCGAGACCTGATCATCCACAGGAGAGGACCTATACTGCAAGTGCTACTGTGACCTCGGTCTGGGAGATACAATGGCTGCTGCGACTGGGGAAAGGGCCCCTGCCTTCACTTCCGAAGAATTGGAGAAACTTATTGATGGGGTCCTCCCCCAGTATGCGCTACTCTACGGTCCTCCAGACCAACAGGTTAGTACACAGGGTGCACGTTGAATGGGCTATGCCTGTGTTGAGTGGGGTGTATGTAAGATGGTGGGGAGGGGAGCGAATGAGGAGTGCAACGCATGAAAGATGAGAGCATGTGCCACATGGCAAGGTTGGTGAGGGGGGGGGCCACTCACATTGACCAGGCAGAAAACTGATGCGATTTCCTTTACCACCCTGTACATGTCACATACGTCAGCGCCCATCAGAAGATCGATATTTGGCGTGCCATCGCCAAGGACGTCCGGGCCCTGGGGGTCCACAACAGACGGGGCACCCACTGGCGAAAGAGGTGGGAGGACATCTGCCGCGGGACCAGAAAGACCGCTGAGTCTCTGCTTGGGATGGCCTCCCAACGTAGGAGGGGTGCCAGCCGCCAATTGACCCCCCTGATGTCCCAGATCCTGGCAGTGGCCTACCCCGATTTGGATGGGCGCGTGAGGACATCACAGCAGACACAAGGGGGTGAGTATCAGCACATTCTGCTATCTTTGCGTGCAGTGAAGGTGTCTGGGTCGGGGAGGAGGGCTGTGGCTATCTCCAGGCCAGGGCGCATTCTGTAGGCTAGGCCCCTCGGTTAGACACGGCCCTGTGCCCCCGCCCCCCACCTCTGTAGGGTGCCAAGTACAGCTATCCATGGTCCGGCCTCACCCATGTGTGCATTTGTCGTCCATAGACCTGTAGGCCTAGTCACAATAACTGATTAGTGTACCCCCATTGCGCGGCCTAGTTCAGGGGGCTTCTGTGTCTGTCCTCTCCGACAACGGTGTTGCCAATGCATGCACTCAACCTGTCTTCATTTCTCCCCCCCCATCTTCTTTGTCTTCCTGTTCATGTGTGCATTAGCATCATCAGGCGGAGGAGAAGTGGCATCGGCGCACGAGGGAGCTGCATCTCACATGGCCCCGGAGGGCCATACAACAAACTCCGAGAACACCAGTGAGACGGAGGGCGAGTGGAGCTCCACAACGGAGACCCGTGGAGACGTCAGCGACACCGACACGTACTCGGAAGGGAGCTCCCTAGCGGTGGCGGCAACATCCGTGCCCACCCCCACAACAGGTACAGCCGCCACCCAGCGCACCAGCGCCGCCCTCCCAGCACCCCCTCAGCCTTCGCTCCATTCCCGCTCGCCCAGGAAGGCGGGCATCTCCTTCGCCCCAGGCACCTCAGGCCCTGCCCCAGTTACCCCTGCTGCCCTCAGTGAGGAGGTCATTGACCTCCTCAGGACACTCATTGTTGGGCAGTCTACCCTTTTGAATGCCATCCAGGGTGTAGAAAGGGAGGTGCATCGGAGCAATGCATACCTGGAGGGCATTCATTCGGGTCAGGCTACCCATCAGCGATCGTTCAACGCTCTGGCCTCAGCACTGACGGCAGCCATTGTCCCTGTCTCCAGCCTCCCTCTTCTGACTCCCTCCACCCAGTCCCAGTCTCCTGTTCCTCTGCCTATCCCATCCACACCATCAGACCAGCCTGCACACACCTCTACACCCAAGGGCAGCTCATCCAGACATAAGCACCACAGATCACACAAGCATTCACACAAGCAACATCCAGATGCAGACATGCCAACAGTCACTACCACCTCTGTGTCCCCCACCTCCTCATCTCCCTCCTCCCTCCCTGTGACGTCTCCACTCACACCTGCATGCACAGCACCATCAGCCAGTACTTCCATCACCAGCACACCCTCCATTACAGTCCGCACACGTGCAGTCACCACCCCCACTGCCATTTACACGTCCCCTGTGTTCTCTCCCAGTGTGTCTGTCACCCCCTCTTCCAAAGCACACAAACGCAGGCAGCCACCCACCCAACAGCCATCCACCTCACGACAGCCTCCGTCACAAGCACCTGCACCCAAAGACAGCACACTTGGCTCTCCTACAACCACATCCTCTTCCTCCACTCCCAAACCCACTACACCTACCCGTCCCTGTCCTTCCCAAGTCCTTTTCCTTTCCAACCTTGAGCTCGTTCCAATCACTGACCCACCCCCTCCAACTGGTAAGAGTAAAAAAAACACCTCAGCCACCACCAGCCCTGCATCTACTGTGACCAAAGTGCAGGGCTATTGGAGTCCACCAGATCCTAGGGAAGGGACATCGGCCAGCAGCAAGGGGACAGCCAGCCCACCCTCTGGGAAGAGGACAAAAAAGAAAAAGGCCCGGCGCGACAAGACTGGGACGGCTGCCACCAAGGACAGTAGGCTTGCCCCGTCACCTGCCACATCATCCAAGGTAGGCAAGGGCCATAGAGCTTCAGCGAAGGAGGGCAAGGGCAGCAGGGCGGAGAAGTCAGGCAGCAGGCTAGCTGCCCAGGAGGGCCCCACCAGCCCCATTACGGGTGTGACGGACGACACCCACGGGCCCAGGACTCCATCACAGGAGGGCACCGCGACCGCAAGTTCGGATGGTGAATGAGCGGGAAGTCTTGCCCAGGTCTGGCTCCCTAGACACACAGGACAAGCACCGCTGAACAGGGCCCCGCCGGGAGGAGCACCGCTGAACAGGGCCCCGCTGGGAGGAGCACCGCTGAACAGGGCCCCGCCGGGAGGAGCACCGCTGAACAGGGCCCTGCCGGGACAAGAACCGCTGAACGGGCCCCGCCGGGAGGAGCACCGCTGAACAGGGCCCCGCCGGGACAAGAACCGCAGAACAGGGCCCCGCCGGGACAAGAACCGCTGAACAGGGCCCCGCCGGGAGGAGCACCGCTGAACAGGGCCCCGCCGGGAGGAGCGCCGCTGAACAGGGCCCCGCCGGGACAAGAACCGCTGAACGGGCCCTGCCGGGACAAGAACCTCTGAACAGGGCCCCGCCAGGAGGAGCACCGCTGAACAGGGCCCCGCCGGGAGGAGCACCGCTGAACAGGACCCCGCCGGGAGGAGCACCGCTGAACAGGGCCCCGCCGGGACAAGAACCGCTGAACGGGCCCTGCCGGGAGGAGCACCGCTGAACAGGGCCCGCCGGGACAAGAACCGCTGAACAGGGCCCCGCCGGGAGGAGCACCGCTGAACAGGGGCCCTTCCTGTCAAGCACCGCGCCGCTGGGCCCCGCCGTCTCAAGCACCGCTCCGCTGGGCCCTTCATCTCAAGCACCGCTACGCTGGGCCCCGCCGTCTCAAGCACCGCTCCGCTGGGCCCTTCCTGTCAAGCACTGCTGCGCTGGGCCCGCCGTCTCAAGCACCACTCCCCTGGGCCCCGCCGTCTCAAGCACTGCTCTGCTGAGCCCTTCCTGTCAAGCACCGCTCCGCTGGGCCCCGCTGTCTCAAGCACCGCTCCGCTGGGCCCTTCCTGTCAAGCACCGCTCCGCTGGGCCCTTCATCTCAAGCACCGCTCCGCTGGGCCCCGCCGTCTCAAGCACCGCTCCGCTGGGCCCTTCCTGTCAAGCACCGCTCCGCTGGGCCCCGCCGTCTCAAGCACCGCTCCGCTGGGCCCTTCCTGTCAAGCACCGCGCCGCTGGGCCCCGCCGTCTCAAGCACCGCTCCGCTGGGCCCTTCATCTCAAGCACCGCCCCGCTGGGCCCCGCCGTCTCAAGCACCGCTCCGCTGGGCCCTTCCTGTCAAGCACCGCGCCGCTATGCCCCGCCGTCTCAAGCACCGCTCCGCTGGGCCCTTCATCTCAAGCACCGCCCCGCTGGGCCCCGCCGTCTCAAGCACCGCTCCGCTGGGCCCTTCCTGTCAAGCACCGCTCCGCTGGGCCCTTCATCTCAAGCACTTCACCGCTGGGCCCCGCCGTCTCAAGCACCGCTCTGCTGGGCCCTTCCTGTCAAGCACCGCGACGCTGGGCCCTTCATCTCAAGCACCGCTCCGCTGGGCCCTTCATCTCAAGCACCGCTCCGCTGGGCCCTTCCTGTCAAGCACCGCGCCGCTGGGCCCCGCTGTCTCAAGCACCGCTCCGCTGGGCCCTTCTTCTCAAGCACCGCCCCGCTGGGCCCCGCCGGGCCCCGCCGTCTCAAGCACTGCTCCGCTGGGCCATTCCTGTCAAGCACCGCGCCACTGGGCCCCGCCGTCTCAAGCACCGCTCTGCTGGGCCCTTCATCTCAAGCACCGCCCCGCTGGGCCCCGCCATCTCAAGCACCACTCCGCTGGGCCCTTCCTGTCAAGCACCGCCCCGCTGGGCCCCGCCGTCTCAAGCACCGCTCCGCTGGGCCCTTCCTGTCAAGCACCGCGCCGCTGGGCCCTTCATCTCAAGCACCGCTCCGCTGGGCCCTTCATCTCAAGCCCCGCTGGCCCATTGACAGTGCGGGTTCTGTGTCGAGCAGGGCTTCAGGAAGCACTCTGGGCACCATGCCTCCTCCATTAACAGTGGAGTCGGTAATCCATCTGATGGACTGTGGCTTTGCACTCCCCAGGATGGTACAGTGGGCAAGCCACCCACTGTAGAGACTTGTGAGACTGTGGCTTTGCACTCCCCAGGATGGGACAGTGGGCAAGCCACCCACTGTAGAGACTTGTGAGACTGTGGCTTTGCACTCCCCAGGATGGTACAGTGGGCAAGCCACCCACTGTAGGGACTTGAGAGACTGTGGCTTTGCACTCCCCAGGATGGTACAGTGGGCAAGCCACCCACTGTAGGGACTTGTGAGACTGTGGCTTTGCACTCCCCAGGATGGTACAGTGGGCAAGCCACCCACTGTAGGGACTTGTGAGACTGTGGCTTTGCACTCCCCAGGATGGGAGAGTGGGCATGGAGGCCCCTCGTGGATCTGGCGTCGTGGACTCATGTGGCTGAGGTGCCCCCCCTTCCCTTCCCCCTGAGGTGCCTGTAGTTTTATCATCTGATGCCCCTGCAGTGTTCTCTCCAATGGTATCTGGTCTCCTGTGTGGGCTTTGCCCATGTGTTGGTGCACATTGGCCCACGGACTAAGGAACTTTGACGGAATGTGCAGGACTTTTTGCCTATGTATATATTGTTGAATATGTTCATTCCTTATTTTTGTATCTTTTATATGGCATATTTCCCATACCTTCAATGGAGCTATTTATACATATATTTTATAGATCATTTTAATTGTGTCTTTGCATTATTCCGGGGGGTTTGTGTGGTGTCACTCTGACTTGTTGCTCGGCATTGGGGTGTAGCTATTTGTGGTGGGGGGGTTGGTGTATGGCGCATGTGTGTGCCCGTAAGCTTTCCTCCTCCCCCCTCGCCTGTGTCGTAGGTGCAGTACTCACCGTTGTCGTCTGCGCCGGCGTTTGTACTCCTGGTAGATGAGCAGGTAGACAATAGCTGGTAGGATGTGTAATTCGGGTTCCATGCTGTCCTCCTTCCTCGTGGAGTGTGTATAGGTGAGCGTTTTCCCGTTCGTAGCCTGTTTCCGCTGTGTTTTTATCGGCAGGGCTCCCGCCCCGGAAAAGGTGGCGGATTGGTGGGTTGTGATAGGGTGGGCGGTACATTGTCTGCCGCCTGCCTGTTGGCGGTGACCGCCGCGCTGTTTGTCTGTCCCGCCGTGGCGGTCGGAGTGGTAAAGTAGCGGGCTGTGTTGGCGGTTCCCGCCAGGGTCAGAATTCCTTTTTTTGGACCGCCTGCCTGTTGGTGGGTTGGCCGCCGCTTTATCACCCACCGCCAGGATTGGAATGACCCCCATAGTGTTTTTGGGACTTCTCACTCATTTCTAGGACATAGTACAGGTACAAATGCTTACTTTTTGTGGTTCATCAGAAAAGTTAAAATTTTATCAAAGAAGGATTCCCAGGGATGATGGCAATAAAAGCATCACATGATAAAGACTGCATGCTTAATGACATATGACAGCAGCCAATCAGTGTGAGGCATGGGAAAAAGATGAAACAGCTGCTCTGGGATCATCATGTGCTGCCCCTCTATGCATCTATAAAAATCAGGATTTCACTTTTGACTGCTTGTGTTTTCATGATATAGATCTTCACGAAAGAAAGGTTCTTCCTATACCAAAGGTGAATCAAGAAGTTATTTTTCAGGCTTTTGTTCCTCATTCTCACTGAATAATGAAACTGATGTATGTGAAATAATGGAATAACAAAAGCTGGGAAACCGCTTTGGAGGGAACCAAATCATGGAAAACCAATTTTGAGGAAAGACAATTTTAAGGATATACAAATAAATAAAAAATTAAGAAAAATTGTTAAAGGATATATAATTTTAAAGAAATGTTTTTAGGGTTCACACATGAGAGGAGTGTAGAGGTTTAAGGGGCTTTTAGGGATTTAGTAATGGATGACGTGTAGGTGTTGTTTTTTTTATAAGATTCAGAGATGGTTGGAGTTTCAGTGTGGTGAGGTTTTTTAAGGTTTAGGGTTGAGTGGAGTGAAAGTGTGCTGGGAGTTTTAAGGTTCACAGAATTGTGGAGTTTACAGCAGGTGAGGATTTTTGGGTTCTTTAATGGGTAGAGTTTAGGGATGGAGAACTCTTTTAAGGGTGCAGGGAAGGGTGGAGTTCAGGGTGATGAGAGGTTTTAAGAATTCAGGGATGGGTGGACTTTTGATTTAGGCATGGGATTTCAGGTTTCAGGGATTGGTGGAGTCACCACTAAGGAATTATTTTTAGTGGTTAAGGATGAATGGTGTTTAGGGGTGGGGAGGGGTTTTAAGAGTTCAGTGATGGGTGAGGGGAAGAAACATAAAAAAGGGTATTAAGGGTTTAGAAATGGCTTGAGCTTAGGGGCAGTCAGGATTTTTAGGCTTCCCAGATAGGTGGAGTTTAGGGGTAGATAGGGCTTTTAGGGTTCAGGAATAGGTGTAATTTAGGTGTAGAATGGACCTTCATTGATAAGTGGAGTTTAGAAGTCGAGGATGGTTGTAATTTGGGGATGGTGAGGGGCTTCTGCAGGTTAGAGATGGATTTTTTTTAGGGGTGGTGAGTGGTCAGCAACTTAAAAGTAATTGTTTAACAACATAAGAGAAATGCATCCAAAAAATGTCCTTTGAGGAAAAGCACTGAAATGAATACCTCCATCAAAAAAATGTTGCTTAAAATAAGACTTAAACATATTGATATTGAATTTACTTCTCAAATAATAAGCATGCAAAGCTAATTTTGAAAAAGGACATTCTTGAATTGGTTTCTATGAAATGGTTAATGCCATTGATCCTGAAATTTCCAGTAAACAGTAATGGTATTTCATGAAATTGTTTTTCTATGAAATCACACGCAACTCAATGAATCATATTTTTTCTGTATATCAAGCTCACCGTCATCACTTCCCAATAGTTCAATAAGCATGGGAGGAAGGCAATTGATCTTTCTTGTGTTATCTCTAGGCAGATGTGCTGCCAATCAAGAGTGACAACCAGCCCCTACCTTACCTGTTCCACTTGACGGATTGGTATTGTTTCATTGAAGTTATATGTGCAGCAGGAGCAATATGACAAATATTTTGATCCTTACTTTCCAGGACGTCCTGGAGGTGACATCAGCTAATCACTTACCCCAAAGATATAACAGAAAGTCACATTGATCTAACATTAACCTCAATAAAATTGCAGAAAATGAAATGCCACAACATAACAGCCCTCTGCCCCCACAGCATCACAAGACCAAACAAAACCAAAACACAACATTTGACTTTAATTACATTACAGGATGTCATACTTTGGAAATGGATAATCAAATATTACACAAAAACTGCATTTCTGATAACTTTGAAATCTTATTGAAGTACAAGCAGTACATTAAAATGAAGGTTGAAAACATACATTTTATGTCCAAAGTGATTGTACTATCTAGTAAACAAGTTCTTGTTAAAATATAATGCAAACAGATTCTATAGCTAAATTTGCATCCTAGTATCACATCATTATGTTTACCACTTTCCCCATCAATCTTAATTTCTGCCACTTTTGTCTCAAGCCCCCAGGAAAAGCATTGTCTCCTTCTTCCACCCTTGCACCAACTGACATTACCCTCATCTCAATTTCCCACTTGCAGCTTCCTCTCCTTAGTGGTATAATGGTACATTGCAAGTATGCTGGTATTGTTTATGCCAGGTGCAGAACAGTCAGATGGTGATTTTATCTTTGACCATCTCTAAATTGCTCCATTTGGGCCCCAATGTCTTCTAAAATGTCCTGAGTCGTTCTGTATCTCCTCAACCACCCTAAGCCCACACAGCTCCAAGGGTAGGTCGCTCCCCCTGCCGCTGCAGCTCCTCCAGCTCCTCCAGGTTCCTGAGTTCCTGAGACCCACCTCACAGTAAGTACCCCCCGCCTCCCAGCCCCTCGCTCTGCCCCGCGCTACTCACCCTCTCTCCTGCTCCTGCTTCTTTTCTTCTTTTCTTCTTCTCTGTTCTTCCTCCTCGCTCCTCGTCTGTAATCTTCTTCTGTACTCTTCTTTTCCCCGTCTTCTCTCTTCTTCTGTGTGCTTCCCAGCCTCTCCTGTCGCCTCTCTTCTTCCTCATCTTCTTCTGTGGTCTTCTGCCTTCTGTTCTTCGTTTTCTGTATCTTCCTCTGTGTTCTTCTGTGTTCTTCTGTGTTCTTCTGTGTTCTTCTGTTCTTCCGGTCTTCTGTTTATCTGCTCTTCCGGTCTTCTGTTCTTCTGTTCTTCCGGTCTTCTGCTCTTCTGTTCCTCCGGTCTTCTGCTCTTCTGTCTTCTGTCTTCTATCTTCTGCCTTCGGCTATTCTGCCTCCTCCGTCTTCTTCTCCCCGCGCCTGCCCTCCTGCTCCTGCCTCATCCCCCTCCCTCACTCGCCTCCCCCTCTCTATCACCCCTATCTAACCCGTTCGCTATCTACCTCCCTCACTCCTCCTTTCTACCTATCTCTCTATCTCTCTATCCCACTATCTAACTCCCTCACTCTCCACCTCCTCCTGTCTACCTATCTCTCTATCTATCTATTTCTCTATCTATCGATTTCTCTATCTATCTATTTTCTCTATCTATTTCTCTATCTCTCCCCCCTTCCCGCCACCCCCTCTATTACCTCTCTACCTATCCTCTCACTCTACCTCTCACCCTCACCCACCTCTACAACCCCCCCTCCCCTATCTTCACAACCCTACTCCTATCTTTCTCCCTAATCTCCTAAACCTCCTAACACTCACCCCCCTCCACCCTTAAACCCCCCTCCCCCAGCTCTTCTCACTCTACCTGTCCCCCCTCCCTCGCGCTTTCCCGCCGCGACCTCCTGCACGCCCCCACCCCCCAGCTCCCATTCGCCCCCAGCTGAACCCTCCCCCCCCTCCTACCTCATATGGCGGCTGCTGGCGCGCCAGAGGCGCGCCAGAGGCAAGCCCGTCTGCGCCCGTCTGCGCCTGGCCCGCGCCCAGCGCCACAACCCCCCCTCCTACCTCATATGGCGGCTGCTGGCGCGCCAGAGGCGTGCCAGAGGCAAGCCCGTCCGCGCCTGGCCCGCGCCCTGCCCACGCCTGGCCCGCGCCTGGCCCGCGCCCAGCGCCACGACCCCTGGTCCCCAGCTCTCCCAAGCCCCGCTCACCCGCTACGACTCCACCACCCTCCACGCCCTCAACCCAGGACGCTCCAACACCTGCTTCCAAGCTCACCCCAAACGCACCCATGGACCCTTCGCCTGCAACTCCTGCAAACGCATCTTCCACCACGCAACTACCACGACCACAAGCCCACGCGCCATCAACCACCTCAAGTGCATCCTGGTCAATGCTCGTTCTGTCCACAAGCACGCCGTTGAACTCTGGGACCTCCTGGACTCCACAGCCCCGGACGTTGCCTTCATCACGGAGACCTGGATGAACGCCTCCTCTGCTCCAGACATCGCCACCGCCATCCCCGAAGGCTACAAGATCTCCAGAAAAGACTGCACCAACCAAGTAGGAGGAGGTATCGCCATCGTCTTCAAAGACTCCATCAGCGTCACCACCTCCACCGAAGACACCCCTCTCGCCGCTGAACACCTGCATTTTCAGATTCGCACCGACCCGACGACCACCCTCAGAGGATCCCGCGTCTACCGTCCTCCCGGACCGTGCGCCCCTTTCAGCGACGCCATCACCGACTTCATCTCCCCGCACGCCCTCGCCTCACCAGACTACATCCTCCTAGGCGACCTCAACTTTCATCTGGAACTAAACAACGACCCCAACACCACCACCCTGCTCGACAACCTCGCCAACCTCGGCCTCAAACAACTGGTGAACACCGCCACCCACATCGCCGGACACACGCTTGACCCTATCTTCTCCACCAGCAAACACGTCGTCTTCAGCCACACCTCCGCTCTACACTGGACCGACCACAGCTGTGTACATTTCACATTCCGACGCGAGACCCGCCACCTCCGCACTCAACCCATCCCGCGTCGACAGTGGAACAAGATCCCCGAAGAGCAACTCTTCTCAACACTCGCCGCCAACCAACCCACCCTCACCACCGACCCCAACGACGCAGCCCTCAACCTCACAAACTGGATCTCCAACTGCGCAGACAACCTTGCTCCCAGCAAACGCACGCATCGACAGACCAACACCAAAAGACCTCTCTGGTTCTCTGACACCCTCAAAGAATCAAAGAAAACTTGTCGCGCCCTCGAGAAGGCCTGGCGCAAGGACCACACCACGGACAACATGACCGCCCTCAAGAACGCTACCCGCAAACACCACCGCCTGATCCGCGCTGCTAAAAAGAACTTTTTCACCGACAGACTGGACAAAAACAGCCACAACAGCAGAGAACTCTTCAGCATCGTCAAGGAGTTCTCCAACCCCAACGCCGTCACGCCCTCACAGGATCTGTGCGAATCCTTCGCCACTTTCTTCCATCGCAAGATCAGCGACCTCCACGACAGCTTCGGACAACAGACCCAACATAACACCACCGAACCCGCATCCCCGGCCATTACCCTCAACAACTGGACCCACATCAACACTGAAGAAACCAAATCCATCATGAACTCTATTCACTCTGGCGCCCCTTCGGACCCCTGTCCTCACTTTATCTTTAACAAAGCCGACGACATCATCACCCCACACCTCCAGACCGTCATCAACTCTTCTTTTTCTTCTGCTACCTTCCCCGAATGCTGGAAACACGCCAAAGTCAACGCCCTACTAAAGAAACCGACGGCTGACCCGAGCGACCTGAAAAACTTCCGCCCCATCTCTCTTCTGCCTTTCCCAGCCAAAGTTATAGAGAAGACCGTCAACAAACAGCTGACCACCTTCCTGGAAAACAACAACCTGCTCGACTCTTCACAAACCGGATTCCGAACCAACCACAGCACAGAAACCGCCCTCATCTCAGTCACTGACGACATCAGAACCCTGATGGACAACGGTGAAACAGTCGCCCTCATTCTCCTCGACCTCGGCTGCCTTCGACACCGTCTGTCACCGCACCCTAATCACCCGCCTCCGCTCCACCGGGATCCAAGGCCAGGCCCTGGACTGGATCGCCTCCTTCCTCTCAAACCGTTCCCAAAGAGTTTACCTCCCTCCGTTTCGCTCAGAACCCACCGAGATCATCTGCGGCGTCCCACAAGGCTCATCGCTCAGCCCGACACTCTTCAATGTCTACATGAACCCCCTCGCCAACATCGTTCGCAAGCACGACATCATCATCACCTCCTACGCCGACGACGCCCAACTTATACTCTCCCTCACCAAGGACCCCGCCAGCGCCAAGACCAACCTACAAGAGGGTATGAAGGACGTCACAGATTGGATGAGGCTCAGCCGCCTAAAGCTGAACTCTGAAAAAATGGAAGTCCTCATCCTCGGCAACTCCCCGTCCGCCTGGGACGACTCCTGGTGGCCCATGGCCCTCGGCACCGCACCGACCCCCACAGACCACGCCCGTAACCTCGGCTTCATCTTGGACCCTCTTCTCACCATGATCAAGCAAGTCAACGCCGTGTCCTCCGCCTGCTTCCTCACCCTCCGCATGCTCCGCAAGATCTTCCGCTGGATCCCCGCCGACACTAGAAAAACCGTGACCCACGCCCTCGTCACAAGCCGCCTGGACTACGGCAACACCCTCTACGCCGGGACCACAGCCAAACTCCAAAATCGCCTGCAACGCATTCAAAACGCATCGGCACGCCTCATCCTCGACGTACCCCGCAACAGCCACATCTCCGCTCACCTGAGACACCTGCATTGGCTCCCAGTCAGCAAAAGGATCACCTTTCGACTTCTCACCCACGCACACAAAGCCCTCCACAACAAGGGACCGGAATACCTCAACCGACGCCTCAGCTTCTACGTCCCCACCCGCCTCCTCCGTTCCTCTGGTCTCGCACTCGCTGCCGTCCCTCGCATCTGCCGCTCCACGGCGGGTGGGAGATCTTTTTCCTTCCTGGCGGCCAAGACCTAGAACTCCCTCCCCACCAGCCTCAGGACCCAGGACCACTCCACTTTCCGGAGACTACTGAAGACCTGGCTATTCGAGCAGCAGTAACCCCCCCCTTTTTCCCCTAGCGCCTTGAGACCCGCACGGGTGAGTAGCGCGCTTTATAAATGTTAATGATTTGATTTGATTCATGATAGCCGTCTCCAAGCTGCCACACTGGTTCTGCCATAGTCCCCTCCATGTTTTACATGCCTCAAAATAATAACACCATAACTCGCCTTTTAATCGTCCTTGCCTACACATCAGTCACCATATCACCCTCACATCTCCATATTCCTGCCTGTGTTTCTCCGCAGTGGGCTCTGCATGTTACATAATACCCTTGGCTGCCAATGCTTCCTAATGTCTATCCGCTCCTCAGTGGAGATGGCATGGTTGCTCTCCAAGACTCAATAAATGTAACATTTACCACAAAATAAATGGCTGATGCCCAGCCGCTGTGCTCGTCGCTCCTGTGAACATCTTTGGATCCGACAGTCTAGCAGAAAAGAGGAGTGCTCAGAGATCAGTAAGGTTCACTAGATGAAAGAAAACATAAGTCACATGCAATTTTCCAAAACATATTTTACTGAAAGCTAAAAGCTGCAACATTTTTATAGGCAACGATTTCTATGATGCAAATATGTAGCTACTAAAGCTAGCCAAATCAAAAAGAATATTTAGCTTTTTACTGGCAGAAGTGGACAGGGATTATGATTCTGCACTTCATAAAATTGTTAAGATATTTTCATTAAAGAAGAACAATTTTGAAAAACATGAGAGTTATAATTCGCCTGATAAAATGTTATTAGGCGGTATTTTTCTCAAACAAAGGGCCTAATTTAGAGTTTGGCAGATTGCATTACTCCATCACAACTGTGACGTATTTCTCGCCCACCATATTACATATCCATCACATTTGCAGGGGCGTAGCTTGGTCGGTAAGATTGAGGGGGTGTAAGCCTCAGATTTTCTGAGAATTAGGCTGTCATATAATGTTTAAATATGTTATACGACATGCAGGGTGCATCAGAGAGGGGCCTAAGGAGCAGGGGAAATAGAGAGGAATGCGGATTGATAGGGGTACTAAGTGAGGGAAAACACAATATTCTGTAAAATTACCAATATTTTTGATGACTTTTCAAACTGAGAGGGAAAAAGTATGTTTGCATTTTTGTCTAAATGTATGTAAAAAATCTTGGTGAAATCTGGCAGGCACCTCACCATATCTGACTGAAAACATCTGTATCCAACTATTTGTCAGAAAATTCATTTATAAGGGGAGGTGTTGCACCTCCACTCCCCCTCCCCGAGTCTACTCCCCTGCACGTTTGTGACGGAGTAACCCATCTTCCAAACTCTAAATCAGGCCCATAATAAGTAAAAATGCCTAAGGGCCTGATTTAGAGTTTGGTGGAGGGGGTTACTCTGTCACAAACGTGACGGATACCCTAGGCTGCTGTATTACAATTCCATTATAGCCTATGGAACTTGTAACATGGTGGACATTATAGCTGTCACATTTGTGAGGGAGTAACCCCTCTGCCAAACTTCACATCAGGCCTAAAGTTATTTGGAAATGTTGGGCCGTATGTATGAAAAAATGGGCTTGCGAATCGCAAATAGCGATTTTTAAGAAATTGCTATTTCCGAGTCGCAATTGGCCATGTAACAAATTTGTGATTTGGAATTAGCGATTTCTTAAAAATCGCTCTTTGTGGTTTGCGAGGCCCATTTACCGAATCGCAATTTGCATTCAGTAAAAAATAGCAAATTGCGAGAAATTTTGAGAAAGCACACCTGGAGGAGCCTGATGACATCACAAGCAGGAATGAGTCATCCCAGGCAGTTTCAGGTGCCACACCCAAACCAGCATCCTGAGAGAGAGCAGCCCAGCCACACAGAGCAGCACTCAGAAGGAGCCAGCACACCTGAGCAAGGATGAACACCCCAGGCCAAGCACAGGAGAAGGGAGAAAGAAAGAGCAAGCTAAAATTCAGCGAGCAGGAGCTTGAGGTGCTGACTGAGGAGGTGGTCAGGAGCCATGACCGCCTTTTTGGAAAAAGCTCACTCCGGGTGCCTGAGAGTGAGAAAAGGAGACTGTGGGCGGATATACAATCAAAAATCTGCGCAATTGGAGTGGCACAGCGCTCCGTAGAAGAAATAAGGAAGAGGTGGTATGATCTGCGGTCCCGTGCGAAGGAGAGGGTGGCAAGGAGACTGCAGGAGGCCAGGGGCACAGGAGGTGGTCCACCCACCGATGCACCATCCACACCATTGGAGAACCTAGTCGAGTCCACACTCCTCCCTGAAGCTGTGACAGGGGTCACAGAGATCAACACCTCCGGCACACCAAGTACCAGCCAAGGTAAGTGCAATATTGATTTGTAACCCCATATAATAGGAATTAGAAAGTAATGTTAAACATTGTGAGAAGTAGTCCAATCCACGTCTTAGAAGCAGCACAACAATGCATTATGGGTGTGGAAGTCCACAACCTAGAGCTAAAAGTAGCACATACAATGTATTTAAGTAGAGTGACACCCAGAGGAACACAACACACACAACACGGTGTAGAGAAGTACCTGTACCTTTATTACCATTGTCTGACCGTAAATGTAACATACATAACTGACATGCTGCATATTGTTGTTGCAGGTGGGCCAGGCCCAGCAGCCACAGCATCAGCATGGGTAGGCGAGACTGACACCCATCTGGCCTCCGATTCAAACACCAGTGGGTCCCTCAACATTGCGACTGTCCAACGCAGGCCCAGGGCACTGCCACTGCCAGAGCTCATCAACGACTCAGATGAGAAGCAGGAAGGGCCAATTTCCCCATCAGCAACAGGCAGGCGCAGCCAAATTCAGGAGGTCAGGTGTCAGCAGACCACAGCACCACGCAGGATGGTGACAAATTCTGGGGCACAGCAGCATGAGGCAGGTGAGGGTCCCTCCTTCTTTGGTGGGCTGGAAGCTGCTATGTTGCAGCAGCAGCGCCTACAAAATAAGAGGATCCTGGGACTAGAAAATAATTTGCGCAAATATAACCGCAACATGGTGGGCCTGCATCGACAACTTGACTCCCTCAATAACAACATAGAACAGCTGCGTGAGGGACAGGTGCAGGCATCACAGGACACCAGAGACCTCACAAGTGCTGTCCGTGAACTCAGACAGGAGCTGCGCCATGAGAGGGTGAGCCAGCGCAGACAGGAGCGCAGATTTAGGAACATGTTTGGCAGCTTCTGTCGTTCTTCTAACAGGGTGGCAAATTCAACTGCACTGATTGCCCGTCGTGCAGTGGCTGCGCAAGTGGAGGCAGCACACAGCAGCAGGGATGTTGTGAATGGACTGGTGCAGATCACCAATGTGATCGAACACATTATGGGACCGAGGTCAGCCACTCCGAGTGAGCTTGCACTGGGGGACACTGAGGACAGTTCCAGCCTTAGCAGTGTAGCTGTACCAGCATTGGCTGCAAAAAATGACTTTAGCTGCCAGTGGACTTATGTTTTCACTATGAAGTAATAGTGCATTACTCAGGTCCTTCATTGTTTTGAGTTTCTCACTTAACCTTTTTTTGTTATTCCTCACACGAACATTACCTGACTTAAGGTAATACATTTATTTCACTACAGGTACAATTGTTAGAGGATTTGTGTCATTTATACTCACGTCTAAAATGATTGTGTGTGATGTTGGCACGCCTTTGCCTTCCCTCTGCTGCACTGGTCCTCTCTGCTGGATGTGGGGGTGGTATGGGATCATCATCCTCATCAGATTCAGTATCACATATTTCTACAGGTATGCCCCAGGTGGTAGCTATATTGTGCAAGATAGCACAGGTAGCCACTATTCTACATGTCGTCTCTGGACTGAACTGTAGTGCCCCTCCTCTTTTGTGGAGGCACCGGAAGCGACTCTTCAGCAGTCCAAAGGTGCGCTCCACCACATTGCGGGTTGCCCTGTGTGCTGCATTGTATCTACGTTCAGCTGGTGTTGCAGGATTGAAGTAGGGTGTCATCATGTAGGTGCGCACTGCGTAAGCACTGTCCCCTGGAAGGGACAGAGGGTATGATAAGAAGTGGGCCCTCTGACATCAGCACGCCATCAATGCACAATTGTATAGAGGGTCAATACCTAGTAGGTATCCTTCACCAAACTCCCCAGCTAGCAGTCTTGTGTGAATCCCGCTGTGGCGAAAGATGTACGAATCATGTGTGCTCCCTGGGTACCTGGTCACGAGATCAGTAATGATGTAGGAGGCATTGCATTTCACCTGTATATTCATTGAATGTTGCTATTTCCGGTTGCGGTACACATACTCTGTGGCGGATGGTGGACAGATTGCCACATGTGTCCCATCTATGGCACCTAGGACGTGGGGGAACTGTGCTATCTGGTAAAAATCTATTTTTGTCTGCTGTATTTCCTGAGGGGTGTGGGGAATCTGATGTACAGGAGTAGTTTGCTCAGCATGGCCTTGATAAATGCATTGAAAAATCTGGAGAGGGTACACTGTGAGACCCCTCCAGCTGCTGCTATGACCCCTTGATAGCTCCCTTAGGCGAGTAGGTGGAGGGAGCATAATACCTGCACATGGGTGGGTATGCTGTGAGTCCTTAGTGTTCTGCGCTGCAGTATGGGTTGTAGCTCAGCTATCAGATCAAGTATCATGGCTGAGTTCAACCTATACCTCTCATATATTTCCTCCTCTGTCAGGTTCAAAAGTGTAATGCGCACTCTGAAAATGCACTCCTGTGTCCTCCTCCCTCTCCTCAAACCTGCCATGATCCTCACCCTCCTCGCCATGACGTAGAGTGCAGCCATTGTGGAAAAGAGTCTGAGGCATTCTGGGCCTCTTTATATAGGTTGCACCTGGTTTCACTTAGTGGTATTTTGCATGTGCAAAATGCCATTCTGCGAAAAATCTCAATTTGCGATTTTTTGCTGCATCTCTTTGTGACTTGGATTTTGCAACTCGCAATTTGCGCCTCGCAATTTCCTACTGGAAATGCTGAATCGCAAATTGCGTCTCGCAAAACCAGGTCGCAATGCAAAAAATCGAAATTTTTGCGATTTCTTATTTTTGGTCTGCGAATGCCTTTCATGCATCGCAGACCACTTTTTTGCACTCGCAAACGGCCGAATTTTGCAATTTGCACCATTTTCGAGTGCAAAAAAGTTTCATACATCTGGACCGTTATTTCGCTGGGAACACATACATTCTAAAACCATTTTTTTTTAATGTTAGGAAAACACTCCAATTCTATATAACACTAAAGAATATGTTGGGAAAGCTTATTTTTCACAGAAAATACATAATCACTGTTAGGAATTTTCACTTAGTTTTTAAAAAAATGGCTCTGATACTGATGGTGCTGATCTTAGAAAAGGTAAGGGTGGTAATGACAACTTGAGAAGAACCCAAATCTGATTGTTTTAGCTTGTCAAAAAAACCTTCAGATGCCTCAGTAACTCAAAAATGCATTCCACTTGCAGCCTGCCATCCTTTCATAGGGTCGCTTGTATGTGATCTGTGCCTACCACCTCAAGTGATGCTGACATAGTTCCCTGCCATGGTAACGATCCAAGCCTTTGATTGCATCTCTACAATCTTCTTCTCACTAAACATTTTGACACAATCTGAACACAGGGTCTAGTCCCCCACCGCTTCAATGACACTTTCCAAAAATCACATCCAGAGGAGCGTAGTTTTTTGGGTGACCAGTCCTGTCTCTGAAAAGAAGAAAAACTGTTTTCAGACCTTCTCAATCATTCTAGGACATATGTAGTGTTTTTTTGGTTACTTAATGCCTTTAAACATTCTCACACAATAAATGACCTATGAGTGGAAAGTTGCTTGGTCCTGCCACATAGTTTAGGGTCTGTGCAGATTTGAACGTTGCGCGGAGGAAATGGAATGTTGCTAGGGTTTATCGTGTTTTAAATGGTCAGTGGAGGGTTGTACTTTGAAAGTGGAATGTTGTGAGGATATATCACAATTTAAATGGCGGTTGAAGTCTTATGACCTACTAATGGAATGCTGTACGGTTCCGTCACACTTTACATGCCATGTGAATTGTTCGGTGTTGTACTAGCATATTGTTAGGGTCCATAAGTGTAACGTGGTGTGCTCTGGTTGTAGATTTTTTGTTAGCACCGCCTAACTTATCAGCATCTGTGAAGTGTTGCACTCTGCTCTGGAATTGTGTTATGGCATATAGGGCCAGATATAGCAAACGTTTGCGAGTCGCAAATGGCCCAAATCGCTATTTGCGACTCCGCAAAATCGGAAATGGGATGCAAAAATCCCATTTCCGACTCGCAAAAAGCGATGCGAGCCGTTACCGACTCGCAAAATTTGCGACCCCATTTTGCGACCCGCAAATAGGAAGTCGCAATTTGCGAGTCACAAACCATATGCAATACCAACTCGCAAATTGCGACTAGTCGCAAAAAGCCCAGTTTGCATGTCCAATTTACCACTAACTCAGAGCAGGTGGTAATCATTACCAAAGTATAAAAGGAGACCCAGAAGGTATCTGGGTTACTCAAGATGGCGGAGATATACCTGATAGCAGTGAGGAGGAGAGCCCACGCAGCCCAGCAGAGGAGGAGGAGGAGCCAGAGACAGGAGAAGATTTACAGAACAAGGCAGACACTCTTCCAGAGGAGGAAATATATGATAAATATAGACTTAGCAGCGCAGCTATACTAGATTTAATTGAATTACTCAAACCACAGCTAGAACGCCAAACTCTGCGCGGCTGCGTCATCCCTACGCATGTGCAAATGCTATGCTCACTGCTCCTCTTGGCCTCGGGGAGCTTTCAGGGGGTCATTGCTGTGGCAGGTGGGGTATCCCAAAGTGCACTATCAAGGTTCCTCAGGGCTTTCCTAGATGCCTTACTCACACACATGTCCTAATACATATACCTACCCAGGAATGAGGCAGAAATCAACAGCACCAAGTTGGACTTTTACCGGATTGCCAACTTTTCCCATGTCATAGGGTGTGTAGATGGGACACATATTCAAATATGCCCTCCTGCAAACCTGGAATATCTGTTCCGCAATAGAAAGTGTACCCACTCACTCAATATTCAGGTTGTTTGTGATGCCCATTATGTCACTACTGACATTGTAGCTAAATTTCCAGGCAGTACTCATGACTCCTACATTTTTAGGCACAGTGGGATACACCAACGCCTGGAACGTGGGGAGTTTGGAGACGGATACCTCCTAGGTAGAGCTGCATACACCTTGTAGACATGCACACAAATCAATGTGCACACCAACCAGGACTTTCTAGCAGTGTACTTTTTGTGCCCAACAGGTGACAGTGCATATGCCTTACAGCCACGGATACTGACTCCGTACTTAACACCTAGCAATGAATGCGAGAGGCGATACAACAGTGCACATAAGAGGACCAGGAACATGATAGAACAAACCTTTGGATTGCTAAAAGCACGGTTCAGATGCCTTCACCGAATGGAGGTGCCCTAAAGTATACCCCCATTACGGCATTCAAAATAGTTGTTGCATGCGCCATCCTGCACAACATTGCCACCCGACGTGGGCTACCTCTCACCCCTGCAGACCCAGATTCTGAGGATGAAGAGCAAGAGCAACCACATCGCCATCATGGGGATAGGAGCATCGCAAATCAAGGCAGACTGAGACGGGAACACATTGCAACACAATACTTTGGAAGGTACGTGCCAACTTCTACCATACTCACCAATTGAACAAACACTCCATTTGTTAAGTGGAACAAAAACATTATTTAATATGTGCAAAAACCGAACTATGTACAATGAAAAACTGTTCAGGGAATTCAAATAGCCCACCTGGCATGGGGCACATTGCCATCATGTGCCCCAACATCAGGGACAGTGTTTAGTTTACAGCCTACGGCGGCCTCTGCCAGCCTGGCTGGTACCAGGTTGCTCAGCAGTGCTCTGCCTCGTACTCCCACTCCGGAGCACCCTGGTGTCACCAGCAGAGACACTGCTGACAGTGGAGACCTCCTCGCTGTCTTGTGGAGTGTCCCCTGTACCCCTGGACACCTGCCGTGCCTCCATGAGGTCTATCACATGGGTGATCCGGCCCAGGCCCCTTGCCACATCACCCGCAAAGTGGCCCATTTCAACCTGGAGGCAGACTGTTCTCCTTGACAGCCCAGTAGTGTTCACTGCCAGTCTGCAAATAGAGGAGGCCATCCTGTCCAGCCTTTGGAGCAGCTGGCGGGCCCTGCGCCGCGCACCCTCGCTCTGTGTAAGCAGTCCAGCCACCAGTTCACGCATTGACAGGGCTAGGTCACTAGTGTTGTTGCCAATTACCTCCAGTTGTGCATGAACCTGCTGCATGCTGTTTTCATTGTTCCTTACGAAGCGCTGCAGAACCCCACTAATCCGCCCTAACATTTGATTCTGCAGGCGCTGACCACGTAGCAGTTGTGCCTCTGTCAGTGTGGTGGATGGACGCCCTGACTCTGCCTGCAGCCCTGCTCTCCTCATCCTGCGTCACCTGCGTAGCGGTGGATGCCCTGTGATGTGTGCTGTGGCACTCCTGGTTGTTGCTGGTGCAGGCTCTGAAACCACTGTTGCAGCGGGTGTTGCCATAGAGGGGATGGTGTTGGTGGTGCAGGTGGGAGTGGTGGATGCTCCTGTTGTCTCCTCATGGGGCTGGCTGACCAGTGGCACCTGGCTGCTGTGGCTGGTGGTGGGGTCTTGTGGGAGACCTGTGGGAGACCTGTGGGACATGGGGAAAACACTGTCAGTGTCTACTATCTGTAGCACACTTCCTAATAAAAAATTGCCTATTAACTGCCTACTTGACTACATTGAACATAATGCATCATGCTGGTATCTGCTACTTTGAAATGGAGCTATCTTGGTTGAGCATGCCCCTGTGTACATGGTGGGTGGGGTATGGCATTGATGGGGGTACAGGGATATCACATGGTACTCACCGGTTGATGTTCTGGGCTCAGAGGTGTCCAGTTCTCCAAATCCTGTTACAGTCTCCGGCTCCAGGGTCTCCTCCACCCTTTCCTCCAGGGGTGTGGGTGGTGGTATGGAAGATGGTCCCCCTCCTGTGCCTCTCATCTCCAGGAGCCTTTCTGCCACCCTCTCCTTGGTCTGGAAGCGGAGGTCATACCACCTCTTCTTTATTTCATCGACACTCCTGTGGCTGACCCCCAGGGAGTTCACCTTCTCCTGAATTTCCTGCCAAATTCTTTTTTTGGCAGAGTCTGGCACATTGAGGGCTGCCTTCCCAAATAGCTCATCATGGTGCTGACAGCATTCCTCTGTGAGCACCTCCAGCTCCTTCTCTGCAAATTTCAGCTTTCTCTTTCTGGGAGTGTCAGCCATGGTTGCTGTTGCTCTGTTAGCTGTGCAGCAGTTAAAAAGGGTGTGGTCCTCCCTCTTCCGAGGTGTATTTGTAAACGTTCTGGCTGTGATGTCATCATCATGTGCCAGGAAGTGTTTCCAAAGTGTTCTGGAGTGGTTTCTGGAGTGTTCCGCAGCACCTGCAATCAATTTTCATGAAACTCGCAATTTGCGACACCCACTCGCAAATTGCGAGTCCGTTTTTTGCGTGGTCACAAAAAGCGACCTCGCAAACAGTGGACTCGCTATCTGCGGTGCGAGTCCGGGTACGAGTCGCAATTTGTCCCCGCAAATTGTACCTGCATTCCAGTTAGCGACACGCAAATTGCGAGTCGCACATGCTCGCAAATTGCGAGTCGCTAATTTTTTTGTACCTACATCTGGCCCATAACGCTTTAAAGGGGAGAGTTGTGACAAAGCACACATGAAAGGGTCTGTGTGGTATTTTTATGGCTTATCCAGGGCACATGTCCTAAAAGAAGTGGTGAGGGGACTACCCATATTAGGCAGAATGCAAGTGACATCATGGTGTGTGACATCACAGTGTGTGACATCACAGGAAGTGGCATCACAACTTATGACCTCACAGGAAGCGGCTTCAGATCTTAAGACCTCACATATATTTAGTAGGTCTATCATGAGTACATTTGATGGCATTACAATATTTAACAAATACAATTTTGCTTTGGGCTTGTGCCAAAAAAGTGACGCAACCCCATCGCAAAATATGAGCCTCAACTTATACATTTCATTTTTAAAAGCATGCCACAAACAAATTGTCAACAAGGAGAAACATGATAGTCAGGCTGTTCTGCTTAGTTGATTGCAAACTCAGCATTTTCAAATATCTTATGGGGTTAAGGCACATGCTGCAGAGATCGTTTTGTGACAACTAAATCTCAGGGAATATTAATAATGGTAAGATAACTCTGGAGGATAACATATTTGCTGGAGAGATCTGTGCTTTGTCCAGTCACAGTTCTGAATCAAAGTGGCATAGAGGGTTAGAATGTCTCCTGCAAAGCATCTTATATAACATGCAGAAGACAGATTTTTATTTTATGTAAGTGGGTAAGTGGGTTATTGCTTTTAACACAACAATCCTTTTGTTATTTGCAGTTCATAAATTGTAATCTTTCTAATATAGCACAGTGAGCTTTGAAGTACATGTAGTTGCTACACCTTGTAACCCTCACTTTCTTATGTAACACATCCTGTACATTTATTTACACACATAAGTGTCAATGTATACTGCGTACGTGTAATGTAAAATGCTCTGACACCCTGCACTGGGGTGAGCAGTGCAATAGCACTATAAAAGAAATATAATAAAATAGTGCATTAACATTTTTATTTATGTATCTAACTAACTACTAGGACAGCCCAACACATCTGACATTCTTACCTTGCATGAATATCTCTTATACAGGGATTGAACAAAGTCAAAAGCACACCTCTCTTAAGTACTTGTGAAGTGACAAGCTGTGTGCCTATGTTTCCCTCTTCATTTAATTAAGGTGTGGGCTCCAAATAGCGCTCATCCAAAAAAGGAGGTCTAATGCCCCCTTAACTTCAGCCTTTGTTATAGACCCAGCTGGAAGCAGATAAACCCTTACCCCACCTGCATGCTGTTGCTTAGAATGAAAACATGCAGGTGCTGCTGAATGTGTTCTGGTGTCTGAAAATTACATTGGGACACTTTTATCACATCTCTGAGCGGTCCAACCTCTTGGCAGGGTAGACAGCATCCACCCTGAATAAAGAGTGAGTAGATGCCGTATACGCACGTGTACCCTTGACTTGTGTCCTGGGACTATCCCATATTTAACGGTCTGTGGATTTTTGCAGTCCAGCAATAGAAAGATGTGAGGGTATATCATAATTTAAAGTGTCTGTGAAGTGTTGATGTGGCTTATCACATTTTAGTCAGAGTAGTGTTGTGACCTATCAGTGGGATATTCTAATGTTCTATCACACTTTATAGGGCCTGTGAATTGTTGTGCCCTGGCAATGGAATGCAGACATGGATTACAATACTTGTTTGGTTGTGGAATACTTTGTGACCTTTTCTTATTTTACAGGCCCTGTAAAGTGCTACACATCATAAGCAGACCTTTTTCATATCTTTATGCAGATCACTGAAGGAAGACAATTCTGGTGACATTCATGGACCTTGAGTCATCAAAATACCAGTAGCAGCACAAGGGACATGTACCTGTTGACCCCACTGGATGATATCAAAAAGTTGACCCCTTTCTCCCCCCTTAGTCTCTCAACAGTTTCCTATTTGCTTCTCAGGGGAAAAAGTAACCGAGTGAAAACCACACAAAGTAACCAGAGCTTATAGAGGCTTTTCACATTCTGCTTCTGCTACTTCCTTGACATTTCATAGGTCCAGGTGATGCAAGGGCAATGCCAGGGGTACCAAAGTGAAAGTGAAGGTAGAGGTGGGTGAGCCAAGCAAGGCTGGAGCCTGGTTTGGGATGAATGCCAGACCCTGGATCAGAGCTCTGTCTGATGGGGACTGGTGAGCCAAATTGGAGATGAGCCAAGCAGCAGTGGCACCAATCTGCTCCCTTAAACTACACATTAGTTTGCTTTGGGTTAATTGGTACTTTAGCAAGGAGATCCCTACACAGTGACTGGCTGTTAAGAACTAGTAGATATCTCATAGGTGCACACACTTCTACACCAATCTCTGGGTATTAACAGCAATGCCAGTCACTCACAGCCAGGAGATGACTGAAGTGCAGTTACCTCTCCAGACCACAGTCATGCACCCCGACCAAGTCAGCTCCTCTCACAGCCTCACATGACTGTTGGGTGAATAGACATTCATCTCTGGGACAAGTGCACACACTAGCCATGGGCACAATCCTCTGGTGACAGCTAAGGTACATGTCCTCTTTTCTCATCATGCCATGGGCACCAGATCCTTTGTGTCATTGATGGGCACCTAGACTCCAGGGGGCCCGCAGCTGTTTCAGATATGGGGTTGTCCCTGCCTCTGGCTAGAAGCAGCCGTCATTTTACAGAGAGCACACCTCTGTGGCAAATCCTGCCACATAACAGCACTACCCAGAGGAGGTCAGGGAACCACCTTATTTTACAAGGGCTGCAGAAGGTCCCAGGGACTCAAAGCTGCTGCAGGTAGCAGCCAAAGCCAGATAGCTTACAGCTTATTTTGTCTTACATGTGGGGAGTAGAAAACAAAAGTTCAAGCCAATGAAGGATTGAGCCAAGACCTAGCCAGATGCCTGGATCTGAATCAGTGAAAAGTCCTTTTCTACCCCCTAACCAAAAAACATGCTTTCATGTAACGTATGTCCGCCACTCAGTTCTCACCTCATTCTCAAACTCCTTGGAGCTCCAGCCCCAGGAGGTAATAAAAAAACTAAAACCTTTCTCCATGTGAACTCGATGTTAAAGCCTGGCTGAGGCAGGTCTCGGTACTTCACTTGTTTGGATTTCCCAGATGTTTGTTCTGTTAATGAGTACAATTACCGTAAAAGAGAGTGTTGAAGTAGAGTACCCTGCCTTCCCATACCTTTACTTATTTTTTTCTAGAAAAACTTCTTGTGTCAATCTGATGTAATATGTAATACGTGTAATTATTTAACAGTGTATTGTTGTATCTCCAGAAAAAATACAGAAAATTAACCTTTGTTGTAAAATAGAAGAAAGAAATAGATACTGGGGGCCAGACTTATCAGTATTTCTCACAATGCAATGCAGCAAGACTGTACTGCACGAAAAAAGAGGGCAGGTATGCATTATATTTACCAATATATGGCACATTCCTGCTCTCTGCCTGCTGGCACACAATGTGCTGCCTAGTGCCGACACAGGCACCCTTGTGCCATGGAACAAGAATGCCTGCATTGCAGGCAGAAAGGACATTTACCTGTACAAAACAATCCTTAGAGGATTTTTCCTCTTTCTAAGTGTGCTGCAGAGTGTATCACACTTAGAAAGAGAAAACAACAGATGAATAAATATATTTTTTCCTCGTTGTACCTCCCCTGGGAAGGTATAGCATTTTGGCGCATTCCCAGGTTTACCAGCCTTGATAAATCAGGGAATGTGTCAAATTCCATGTGTGGATGTATGGGAACATGACACTCCACCCATGGAAAGCATTCAGAGGGTAGAGTAACACAAGGCAGTGACTTAGGCTGACTTGCATTACTCTAGATTTAAGATGCAATGTAGGGCCACACAACGTGGACATGCATTGCTTGATAAACTGACTTAAGTACTGCTTTGCCCTTGTGGCACCATGCATAATATAGGGGCAATGGAATACAATGATAAATCTCTCCCCTAGTGGCTGTATAGCACTATGTGAAACCCAATAAACCATGTATGACTACAGTGTGATCCTAGGCAATTACTTTATTTACACTCCCATTCCCTTAATCATCACATTTGATAACACCATGAAATGCATAGTTGAGGATATGCACTGTACAGAAACCTCTACTGTATTCAGTTTAATAAAATATAATGTTGCTCCATCCATTATAAAAATGAGTTGCCACATGGTTCAGTAATGATATAAACATGAGGGTGATGGTGAGAGGCCATAAATGTTTGCAAGTTCATGTAATGAACGTTTCACTTCTAATAATTTTTTGACTCATGAAGAGTCTTTAACATATTTTATATGATGTTTGTTGCATGATTCACATGGTACATATGTTGATAGATCGACTTTTGTTATAGCCCTTAAGGCTATGCCGAGATCCTTGGCATGGCTCTCGCTCGGCACTCTTGATATACTGTCTTGCCCACCTCTAGAAAACTCGAGAAATTAGATTTATTTATCATGAAGCATAAACTGACATAATGTGAACACACCAATTCCGTGCTGTTTCCAGTCCTCCTAATGCAGCTCATTCTCATTGGGATATCTTTCCCTTGTGGTTTACTCGTCTGTGGAATTGTTGTCATTAAGGTACTGATGCTTTTCGTCTGTACTGATTGTTAATTCAGGAGGAGGCAGTGATAGTAACATAAAATAGTTTCCCCTTCTCCCTGCCCATGTGCATATGCACCCAAAACCCTAAAAATGCCCGTACTGCCCAAAAACCGACACCTATCCTAAAATATAAAAATTCCTTTGCCACCCAAAAACCCATACCCACCCTAAACCCCCAAAAATGCCATTGCCACCCAACAACCATACCCACCCTAAACCCAAAAAATGCCCTTGCCACCCAAAAACCCATACCCACCCTAAAACCTAAAATCACCCTTACCACCCAAAAACCTATACCTACCATAAAACCTAAAAATGCCCTTTCCAATGAAACACCCATAGCCACCCTAATCCCAAAAAACCCTTACCACCCAAGAACCCATATACCCTTTCCCACCCTATGCTCTAAAAAAGATTTTAACATATATTTATGTCAAGTTTAGTGTATATATATATATATATATATATATATATATATATATATATATATATATATACATATAAATAAAAATAGATAGATAGATAGATAGATAGATAGATAGATAGATAGATAGATAGATAGATAGAAATACTAAACTGAAGTTTCACAAGTAAAATCAGTGACAAGGAGATTGCATTTTTAGATGTTAATATCAGAGTTGAACAGAGCAGATTAGAGCAGGTTGCAAACAACATTTACACAAAGTGGAGTGCAGGGAACAGTATTCTCCATGCTACCAGTTGCCACCGACACCCCAATAGAGATCATGCCTTATGAGGAGCTCCTCAGAGCAAAATGAATTTTCAGTATCCCAGAAAGCTTTGATAATGTCAAAAGATATAGGGGGTCATTCTGACCCCGGCGGTCTAAGACCGCCGGGGCCAGGGTCGTCGGGAGCACCGCCGACAGGCCGGCGGTGCCCCGCAGGGCATTCTGACCGCGGCGGTTCGGCCGCGGTCAGAAGAGGCAAACCGGCGGTCTCCCGCCGGTTTACCGCTGCCCTTAGAATCCCCCATGGCGGCGCAGCTTGCTGCGCCGCCATGGGGGATTCTGACACCCCCTACCGCCATCCTGTTCCTGGCGGTTCGCCCGCCAGGAACAGGATGGCGGTAGGGGGTGCCGCGGGGCCCCTGGGGGCCCCTGCCGTCCCCATGCCAATGGCATGGGCACGGCAGGGGCCCCCGTAAGAGGGCCCCGAAAAGTATTTCAGTGTCTGCTAAGCAGACACTGAAATACGCGACGGGTGCAACTGCACCCGTCGCACCCCTGCAACTACGCCGGCTCAATTCTGAGCCGGCGTCCTCGTTGCAGGGGCATTTCCTCTGGGCCGGCAGGCGCTCTTTTGGAGAGCGCCCGCCGGCCCAGAGGAAATGTCTGAATGGCCGCCGCGGTCTTTTGACCGCGGTGCGGTCATTCAGCGGCGGTACCCTGGCGGACGGCCTCCGCCGTCCGCCAGGGTCAGAATGAGGCCCATATTCTTTAGAGATTGAGAAACAGGGGGTATAAGAAGGCGACCCTCGTGAATGCATGTAGAAAGACAGGCATGAGGGAAAGAGAAAGCATTTTGTTTAAAACATTGAAAGGAAAACACTCACATAAACCACAACAAAGAATCATAACAACATACAGTAGTGCACATTTAGAAGTGAGAGCAGCCCTCAGTAGCACTGGTAGCTCCTCAGGAGCGAGCCTGTAATTGGTGAGGAGATGTCAATGTGTACCCAACTAACATTTCGTAGAGGGAAATCAACGAGGGACACATTAGTGAGGAGTGACATAAGACTAGGAAAGAGATACATGGTTGAAACTAGATGATGATTTGTGAAGTGTTTTAAGTGAAAACCATATACAAATGGAGAGAATGCCAGGGAAGCGGAAATTAGATGGAGAATATTACACAGGCTCAGAGTACAGCACAATTACAAGAGTGAGTTTGTTGTGTACATTTTGAAGTGTAGCTGCCCTAACATTTACGTACGCAGCACCACTCTTCAAGCCATTAGGACAACTTTGCAGCATTTAAGCATGATAAAACACCATGACACAGCCTACCCCATGGCCAGACATATCAAGGAGGTACAGGGAGGAAGAATACGTGACCTCAAATACAGTGTAATTGATGGGATAACAAAAGATACCAGAGGAGGCATCAGGGGAAATAAATTACGAATACTAGAATCCAAAGACATATTAGCATTTGACAATAATGACCTCTGGATTGAATTGTGGCAAAGAGTTACATGTACATCTGTGGCCCCGACAGAGAGTGTAAGTCATCATTGATTAGACTGCAGAAAAACTTTAGAGCAGTAAGAAATTAAATATTGGTCATTGATACAGAAAGTGTAATAAGGGAAGTTGTTTGCTGTTTTAAAAATGTTATTCATGTTTCTTGCAGAACTGGTGTTGGGGGACAGGCAGCATGAAGAAGCGAAGGAGCTATTAATATCTAGCTGTATCGGTGAATGAGCCTGCTGCATGAGTTTAGAGGAACTGGCTATGGTAGGACAATTGCTCTCTGATGCTTTATTTCCCAGAGATACCAAAGAATTGGAAACAGAAGAGACACTGAGAACCCCTCGATCAGATAGAAAGGAATCAGTTATATGATGGTAGTAAGATGCACCTAAACAGATTGATCCATAAAGCACTAGGGCGAGAAGCATTAAGCACATTTAGTGGACACAATGCTGGAATGAATGTGCACGATGGTTCCAGCTAGTCATCATTGGGGTGTGATTTATGGAGTGAGAGATGTACTTAATCAGACTAAAATTTTATTGAGTCCATAAGTGATGTCAAGTCTTATGTACATTATGTTGGGAATCCGGCAAAGAATATCGTAGGCATAACAATGAGTGCTAATCCAGTGGAATAGCCATATTGTTGCCTGTTCTTGTTGTTATGTTTTTTAGGGTGATTTGCCAACTAAGAATCAATTCTGAGCTGTACAATGTAATTTTGTTTGGATAATATTGTTATGTTAGAACCGCTCTGGTAAGAATCAAGAAGTGATTGTTTTAATTTGTTTGCTGAAAACGTTTGGTACAAGGAGGGTGACTGACAACTTTTAATAACAAGATTCATGTCAAAGGTAGTTTGACTTGTAAGACAAAATATGTAGTTTTCTACTCAAATGTCTGTGCCTGAAGGCATACTTGGGAAGTACTGCGTTGCCTGTACATAAACGCATATTGCAATATATCACAGCACTAATATACAGGGACAGCAACTACCCAGTAGTGAGACATTTTGGGAAGTTACCTGAAAGTGACCTGAGTAAGATAAATTACAGTTGCATAGCCCAAGTCCCCTACAATTCTTGAGGGTGTTAGACCTGTCAGCTCTGGGTGTAGTTTCCCCTGTCATTTTGCTTCTGTCCTCCTGTTTTTGAGCCTGTGCTGAATTTAGTCTTTCCTGGCTTTAGGACTCTAGGCAATCTATCACTTCTGACCAGTGCTAGAGTGCAAGTATTTCCCTTCTACATTGTATTGGTGATTGTTTTTTTTATGAGTGGCATAATTGATTTACTAGTAAGCCCCTAGTAAAGTGCATTATTTGTGCCCAGGTACTGCAAATCAAATGCTACTAGTGGGCCTGCAGCACTGATTGTGCCACCCACATGAATAGCCCTGGAAACCTGCTTCAGACCTGTCACTGTAGTGTCTGTGTGTACAGTTTTAAAATGCCATTTCAACCTGACAAGTGCTCCCGCTTGCCATGCCCTTTTACTATATGTAACGTACCCCTGAAGTAGGCCCAGGACAGCCCCATGGGTAGGGTGGAGTGTATTTCATAGGTAGGACATGTGTGTCTTACGTGTCCTGATAGTGAAATATTTCTAAATTGTTTTTCACTATTGCCAGGCCTATCCCTCCCATAGAGTAACAAGGGGATTGCCTTGAAAAATCTTTGAAGTGTAATTTCTCATTGGGAGCAGATTGAGATTTGGAGTTTGTGGTCTCTGATCTTGAAATTTACAAAACATCTTTTGGTGAAGTTGATGTTTGAATTGTAAGTTTGAAAATGCCACTTTTAGAAAGTGGTCATTTTCTTGCATACCCATTCTGTGCCTCTGCCTGTCTGCTGAATACACATCTGGGTCGGGATGTTAGTTGGGTTGTTTATGTATTCACTTTAGACAGTCATACAAAGGGAACAGAGGTTTGCCCTGCATATCGTGATGACCCACCACCAGGCTGAAGGGTCTTCCTGAGCTAGAAAGATGGGAGGAGCTGACATTTGAATAGGGCTCTGCCTGTCCTTACACAAAGCAGTATCCAACCCCCGGATTGTGTCTGGGGCCAGGGTAGGAAAGGTAGGGTCTTGTGCACTACAAAGACTTCTCCTTGAAGTCTGCCTACTTCAAAGACAGAAATGGGTATAAGTGCTAGACCTCTGACATCACATAGATAAACCACTTCTGGACTGAGGACATTCTGCCAGGAAAAATAGCTGGATGCACTCTGCCTGTTGCTTTGTTGTGCTGGCCTGCTGTTTGCTGCTTCTGTTTTGAGAGTGCTAGGACTGGACTTTGCTTTCTACATCCTGCTTTCCAAGGTTCTTCAAAGGCTTGAGCTGAGCTTCCCTCCTCTTAAGAAGTTTCAGGGCCATCAAAGACTTCACCTGCCAGAGCCTGGGCTCCCTTGCTTAGAGTCCTGACTTGCCAAGTGATGCCAAATCCAGTTCCTTAGAAGTGAGCTCTGCTGAAACTAAGAAGAAACTAAGCACATTGACTCCAGAGTGACTTCGGAACTGGTACCATTCTCCAACTCTGAGCTGCTGCCTGTACCAGAGCCGTGGTCCCCGCTGAGAGCAACGACCGGGACCTGAAAACGCAGGTCTGATTCTGCTGCAGTGCCTCCAAAATCCCACCACAGCATGAGTCCAAAGTGCCATGTCACTGACATCCGTGACACCGACTCTGAATCTGCTGCAGCACGCGTGACCCCATGGTGTAATGGGGACATTGCAAAGTCAATGCTTCACATCTTGACCTGCTGGATTTTACCCCGCCTTGTCGTAAGGAACTGATGCCTCACCACTTACACCGCATCACCTCCCCTGCAACTGTAAGAAACTGATGCCTCACCTCCCCTGCCTCGCAGTAAGGAACTGACGCCTCACCTCCCTGGTAGAAGTAAGGAACCAACACCGCACCAGCTCCAGTGACGCCTCACCTCCCTGACTCCATGCAAAGTCTTAGTTTCCTCATTGTTTTCAAAGTTACTGTACCTGGGGTGGGTGCTACTCCATGACCGGCCCGCACTCCCTCGTGAGTGGCATTGGACTGTTGGGAATGACTCTGTCAAAACACTGTGCTAGCCACAGTTGGAGCTATTGTGTTTCCAAGCACTTTATTAGGATTTAATCTTTGAAAATGTGAATCTTTACTTGAGTATGCTGGCTTTTTGTAGTTTTAGTCTTGTTTTAATCAGATAAATTTTGCCTATATTTCTAAATGTGTGTGGAGTGTGGAGTACTTTTGCGGTGTTTTCACTGTGTTACTGTGTGTGTGTACAAATACTTATGTATGGGAGCACTTGTCTAGTTTGTGTTTTCTAGAGCTGCACCAGCACTTGATTGATAGAAGGCCTAATGATCCCTGGAAGCTTGCTCAGGAGGTGGACTGCTGGATGTGTACCATGGTCCACAAGAAGTTGTATGTAGGGGGATCCACCAAGGGTGGGCAGGGTGTCCCCAACAGGACAAGGAGGTAGGTGACAGAGATAAAAGTAAAGAGTTCTCAAAAGGGCCCTGAGCTAGTTTCCAGGGTAAGAATTCCAAACCTCCTGTTGAGACAAAGAGTTGGGTCCCTTCAGGAAAGTCTGCAGGTGGGGACCCTAAAGTAACCAGGAAGGGCATTTCAGGGCGTGCTGCAAGTGGGCACAGCCCCCCACTGGTGGGCAGACACTAGGGCTGATCAATGTAGTGCTTGGGAAGGAGTTGACCCCTGTTAGTGGTGGGTAGCCAGTGGAGTTAACCCTAGTCTCCCTTAGTGAGGGTAAGGTGGTCCTGAGAACCCTTATACCTGACAACACTAAGAAGTACAGGCAGTGGGTGACCATCAATGGGAGGCAAGTGGAGGCTCTGAGAGACACAGGAGCCGCTGTCATCTGGTGTCTGAGGAGCAGGTAATCCCTAATGTGTTCCACCAGGTTGTAGCAGTAGACAACAGTGAGCGCTGGTAGCTCAGGTTCCCTTTGAATGGGGGGGTCTCAGGTTCTTTGAGGGTAGCTGTGAGTTAATCCATGCCTGTTGACTGTTTGCCAGGGAAAGAGGTGGAGCTCAGGTTGCACTTGGAAATGTTAGGATTGCCAGAGTGGGTGTGCATGACCATATGGTTCATGGCCACCAGAGAGGGTGATCAGAAGGAACTGGGCCTGAAACAGTGGCCCAGGTGCCTGGCAAAAGGAGGAGGGGCAAGGGGCACAGGAAACCTGCTACTGAGATTACCACAGTGTGGGAGGAGGCTAAACCTGAGGGGGACGCCCCAGAACCCAGAGGAAAAGAAGTGGACGAACTGGGAGACCTACCAGAGCCTGGGGCAGCCCATGTGCTGGTGGCACACCAGTGTTTCAGAGGCTTCCTACTGGGTCTGGCTCATGATATGCTGCTGGAAGTTCACTTGAGGCAGTACAAGACTAGGGCTGGATGCAGTGCATGGAGTCACGCTACGTGCTACGCAGAGCTCTGCGATTGGGCAGAGTTCTCTGTGGCACCCATTTGTATTGCGGTGGACGTCAAACGCAATGCGAAGTACGTACTCGCATTGAAGATTGCGCTGAAACGGCACCACAGGATTTGCAGGGGTACGGCCATCTTGTTTTTCACTCTGTTTACGGTGCTAGGCCTGTTTTTTTCATCCCTATTTATCTTTGTAGTCCTCCACCCTCCGAATTAATGTGCACCTGTTTTTTTATTTATTATGTTACTGTCTCTTATTCTGAATCTGTATTTTTAATTTTTTTTTAAATAATGTTTGTGTTTTTTGTGACTTTTTGTATTTTTGTTTATTTTTCCCTTATTTTCTTCCTTCCTTGTCCTCTTATTTTCTTTTCTTCTTCATCCCACCCCACTCAGCACCATGGCAGAGCAGGGTAGCTGTAGCAGGAACAGCCGCCTACCTTGTTGGCAGAGGTGCCATTAATGGGTACAGCCTCGGACCATTTTTAACAAGAAGGATGTGGCAGCACTCAGTTTTTATGTGCTGTCAGGGAGGGTGCGCCGGGTTGGTTCATTGGCAGACTGGGAGCCAGCGCACCCAGCAGCAGTTGATGCACCATTGTATGGACATAATTGACCATGAAAAGGACCTGTTCGATCTGCTGGGTAACAAGTTATCGGGGCTTGGTGAGTAATAGTTTTTTAGGCCCAGTTGTATAACCCTGAGTTTTGCAGACCACAATTTGCCACTCGTTTGCGAGTCGTAAATTGTGAGCCACAAAACCTTATGCACAACAGTGCACTTTACACTGTTTGCGATTCCCAATTGGGTTGCAAATGATCTACCTCATGAATACTCATGAGGAAGGTTGCAATTTGCAACCCCATTGGGAATGGCTGCCCTCACAGGGATGGTGGCCTGCTGGAGGCAGCAGACCACCATGTCTGTGACTGCTTTTAAATAAAGCATTTTTTTTTTTTTTTTTAAATGCTGCCCGTTTTCCTTAAAGGAAAATGAGATACATTTAAAAAAAAAAAAGGAAAAGTTTTCTTTTAATTTTTTCAGAGCAGGCAGGGGTCCATGGGACCCCTGCTTGTTCTGAAAAAATATTTTCGCTGCCATTCACAAAGGAGCAGGGGTCCCATTTGGACCCCTTCCCATTTGCGAATGGGTTAGCACCAGTGTGAAACTGGTGCTAACTGCGATTGTTTTGTGATCACATTCACGGTCACAAAACAATGCTACATCGCGCTGTGACTCGCAATTAGGAAGAGAACGCCCCTTCCTAATTGTGACTCACAAACCTATTTTGGGATTCGGTCAACAGATTACTTAATCACAAAATAGGGTCTGTACATACCAAAAAAATTTTTTCCTGTCGCAAATGGTCTAATTCTCCAAATTGGGCCATTTGCGACAGGAAAAATGGTACATACATGTGCCCCTTATTGTTGTGTGTGTTGTTCCACAATGCTATTTTTTTCAAATAACAGTGCTGGCTCTCAGAGGTAAGTTAAGGTTATATTTATTTATTTTGTGATCCAGTTTGAGCTAGCATAGTGAGTCAGTGGTGGCGCTTCCTCATTGTACTCGTGGGCACACGTTTGGGTTGATAATTTAAGTATAGTATGTATGTTTCTATACATTGAAAATAAATGGAGGCTGAGTCACTCCATCAAAAGTTGTTGAGTACCATAGATTATTTGTGCACTATGAATGCACTGTTAGTGGTACGTACTCCTAAATATAGAGTCATATTTAGTTACAAGGCTCTTTGCGCTGCCAGAATTTATGTTCAGTGACCGTCTGGTGGCTCATACTGCAGGACCATATTTACAAGGCCATATAAAGCCACTCTGTGTGGCTCTTCATGGCCTTGTTTATATGGTTCAGGGATGCATGCCATTGGTGTTAAAGAGGGTGTTCCCATGTAACACCCATGGCATCAGACCCATTCCCAGATTTACAAGGTTTTGTAAACCTGGGAATGCGTCAAAAGCCTACCTCTCCCCACAGGAGGCATATGGGAGACTCAACGAGGAGAAATACCTTTATTTCTCGTCCTTTTTTCCATTTTCTATGTGTGTGTAGAACTGCTCTTGTGATCGTTCTTTTGCAGGAATATGTTCCTTCCTGCACACAAACAATCATCCCCTCAACGCAGACACCCTAGCAGAGTGGAGCAGGGGTGCCTGTATTGGCTCATGGCAGCCCATGGTGCACCAATGCAGGGGAAAAAGATAGGAGTGTACCATATCTGTTGAACACACAGCACATTCCTGCCCTGCATCAAAAGTTTGTAAATATGGCCTGTATTTTAGGAAATTTTGGAGTAGGGATTAGGAGTAGGAATTAGGAAAGTAAAAGTAATAAGTCAACTCGAATAGTGTCCATCATACTAGGCAATCTGATTTAGAAAAGTACATTACTGTGTTTGCCGCTGCTTGTCAAAGAAATATTTTTAGGGAGATTAAGGGTACCCTTAATCTTTTTTTATCTTCTTCTTTATTTGGATCTCACCACCCAAAAGGAAGAAGAGGGCAACATCGTTGGCGGGTCCAGGAGGAGACGAGGGTGCCAGCAGTGCCACCACTAGTGCGGGTGCTGGTGGGTCTGCTGGCCCCAGTAAGTCTTCCCGTTATATTATTATCCTGTCTGTACTAGCTTTCTTTTGTTTTGTTACTAAGCTTAGCTTTCCCTTCTCCACTTATATATCTTGGGGACTGGTACTTAATATTAAGAGGACAGATCTTTAGGAAAGGTACTCTACCAACAAGATTGCATGCCCAAGTCAGTTTTTCTATGCATATTTGTGAAGGTCTTCTTTGCCTTGCTCATGCCCATTTTCATTTGCCAACCAAGACCTCACCATAAATTTGCCTGGATTCACCAAATTATTCCACCCCTTTATTGCACTTCAGTGACTTAGCTTTGCCCTTCCTTTACAAAACGTTTGCGGTTGATTTGTCTACCTTGCTTTTCTAACAACCAACAAAATTACTAAAGTGAATGATGGAAGAAGATAAAACTGTAATGATCTATTGTGGTTGTATTTATTTTGTTTGATCTAAATTGTGCAATGTTTTTCAGCCACACCATCCACCAGTGTCATGGCCAGTGGCAGCACCAGTGCACCGAACACAGCAGTGGTCGGAGGGGGAGAACCAGTAGCAGCAGGGATGGGTGCAGGTAAGTCATATTGCCGTTAATCATTGACAATTAATAATATACTCACTGAAAGGGCATTGCTTGTGAAGCCCCTGGTTTAGCAGCTGCAGCAGGGATTGAATTCTTAATGGCCTCTTCTCTGCAAATCAGATAAAAGCTCATAATAAATAGACACTACACATGATGGCTTAATAGAAAAGCAAACAAAGGATGGATGGCTAAAACAATGCATAGGAGAGTGATAGGAGATGCATGGGTTGGTGAAAAGATAGATGAAAGGGGTGAAAGGGGTGAAAGGATGCCTCAGTAGGTGAAAGGTGGATGTGTAAAAGCTGATGCTCGGTGAAGAATGGGTGAATGGTAATGAATGATACATGTGTCAATGGATGGATAGGTGAACTTAGAGCATTTGAAAGAGTGGATATTGGATAGGTGAGTCTATGGAGGGACAGGTGGATAAATATGGATGGCAGGGTTGGAATAGTGAAAGACTGGACGAGAGAGTGTAAGCTTTATACAAATGGTGGGTATCAAAGCAGGGTAAATAGAATAAATGAATTAAAAGATGAATGTATAATTGCTTGGATCAAGAAATAAGGGAGCTGTTGTGGAGAGGGACTTGTATGCTGTTCAGCTAATTTGCTTGGTTTGCATGGTTATCAAATCCTTGGTTCAAAGTGGAGTTATTTTAATTTTCTGTCTCCTCCCTTAACTCGCTGTATTTGAAGCAAGGCAGATATGTATCCTCCCACTCATCATCATACCTCCCTCCCCATTAGTCACCAATGCTACTATAACGTAACTGCAGTGTAGCAGTCTACAGTAGTGTTTTCTGTGCACTGTGAGAATCTGCTTCAGTTAATGCAGCATTAACACAGTTGTCAATGCATTGCAAACCTAAAAAGGTGTGTTTCTCTTCCATCCCAGTGCCCACTCTATCACCTCCTAGTGCTTCAGTCCTTTTCTTTCCAAAGTTCTATCTCAGCTATCCCAAAAATTAAATCCCTTTTGGCATGTGCCACATTTATGTATAATTTAATATTTCATGGCTTCCATAATAGATTCATGCCAGTTCAAATTTTACCCTTTTGTCATTTGTCAACTACAGTGAGGTATGTGTTGGTAATGGCCCTGTTACTCATCGTAAATCAGCCACATCAAATTCTAATGACCCTAATGGACCAGCAGTTTACTGCTACTGCTACTGTGCCACTCTACTTTTTAAAAAATTGCTTGCACAGAGCACAGTTTAAAATTTGTCATTTTCTTTTTATTTCCTGCTATAGCTACTCCTGGTGGACATCATCATCAAACTCCCTAGGAGATAACAGCCTGGCTCCGGCAGCAGAGGCTGGAGACCACCTGCAATGAATATCAGTGGATGGTAGCCCTCCAGGAGAAAGATGATGAGGTCAAGGCAGCAGTCATGGCTGCCAAATCAAATCAAATCAAATCATTAACATTTATAAAGCGCGCTACTCACCCGTGCGGGTCTCAAGGCGCTAGGGGGGAAAGGGGGGGTTATCGCTGCTCGAACAGCCAAGTCTTTAGGAGTCTCCGGAAAGCGGAGTGGTCCTGGGTGGTCCTGAGGCTGGTGGGGAGGGAGTTCCAGGTCTTGGCCGCCAGGAAGGAGAAAGATCTCCCACCCGCCGTGGAGCGGCGGGTGCGAGGGACGGCAGCAAGTGCGAGGCCAGCGGAGCGGAGGGGGCGGGTGGGGACGTAGAAGCTGAGGCGTCTGTTGAGGTATTCCGGTCCCTTGTTGTGGAGGGCTTTGTGTGCGTGGGTGAGAAGACGGAAGGTGATCCTTTTGCTGACTGGGAGCCAATGCAGGTGTCTCAGGTGTGCGGAGATGTGGCTGTTGCGGGGTACGTCGAGGATGAGGCGGGCCGAGGCGTTTTGGATGCGTTGCAGGCGGTTTTGGAGTTTGGCGGTGGTCCCGGCGTAGAGGGTGTTGCCGTAGTCCAGGCGACTCGTGACAAGGGCGTGGGTCACGGTTTTTCTGGTGTCGGCGGGGATCCAGCGGAAGATCTTGCGGAGCATGCGGAGAGTGAGGAAGCAGGCGGAGGACACGGCGTTGACTTGCTTGGTCATGGTGAGAAGAGGGTCCAAGATGAAGCCGAGGTTGCGGGCGTGGTCTGCGGGGGTCGGTGCGGTGCCGAGGGCCGTGGGCCACCAGGAGTCGTCCCAGGCGGACGGGGTGTTGCCGAGGATGAGGACTTCCGTTTTTTCAGAGTTCAGCTTTAGGCGGCTGAGCCTCATCCAATCTGCGACGTCCTTCATACCCTCTTGTAGGTTGGTCTTGGCGCTGGCGGGGTCCTTGGTGAGGGAGAGTACAAGTTGGGTGTCGTCGGCGTAGGAGGTGATGATGATGTCGTGCTTGCGTACGATGTCGGCGAGGGGGCTCATGTAGACATTGAAGAGTGTCGGGCTGAGCGATGAGCCTTGAGGTACGCCGCAGATGATCTTGGTGGGTTCTGAGCGAAACGGAGGGAGGTAAACTCTTTGGGAGCGGTTAGCGAGGAAGGAGGCGATCCAGTCCAGGGCCTGGCCTTGGATCCCGGTGGAGCGTAGGCGGGTGATTAGGGTGCGGTGACAGACGGTGTCAAAGGCAGCCGAGAGGTCGAGGAGAATGAGGGCGACTGTTTCACCGTTGTCCATCAGGGTTCTGATGTCGTCTGTGACTGAGATGAGGGCGGTTTCCGTGCTGTGGTTGGTTCGGAATCCGGTTTGTGAAGGGTCGAGCAGGTTGTTGTCTTCCAGGAAGGTGGTCAGCTGTTTGTTGACGGTCTTTTCTATTACCTTGGCTGGGAAAGGTAGAAGAGAGATGGGGCGGAAGTTTTTCAGGTCGCTTGGGTCAGCCGTAGGTTTCTTTAGTAGGGCGTTGACTTCAGCGTGCTTCAGCATTCGGGGAAGGTAGCAGAAGAAAAAGAAGAGTTGATGACGGTCTGGAGGTGCGGGGCGATGATGTCGTCGGCTTTGTTAAAGATGAAGTGCGGGCAGGGGTCCGAAGGGGCGCCGGAGTGGATAGAGTTCATGATGGATTTGGTTTCTTCCGTGTTGATGTGGGTCCAGTTGTTGAGGGTGATGTCCGGGGAAGCGGGTTCAGTGGTGTATGGTTGGGTCTGGTGTCCGAAGCTGTCGTGGAGGTCGCTGATCTTGCGATGGAAGAAAGTGGCGAGGGATTCGCACAAATCCTGTGAGGGCGTGACGGCGTTGGCGCTGGCGCTGGGGTTGGAGAACTCTTTGACGATGCTGAAGAGTTCTCTGCTGTTGTGGCTGTTTTTGTCTAGTCTGTCGGTGAAAAAGTTCCTTTTGGCAGTGCGGATCAGGTGGTGGTGTTCGCGTGTAGCGTTCTTGAGGGCGGTCATGTTGTCAGCGGTGTGGTCCTTGCGCCAGGCCTTCTCAAGGGCACGACAAGTTTTCTTTGATTCTTTGAGGGTGTCAGAGAACCAGAGAGGTTTTTTGGTGTTGGTCTGTCGATGCGTGCGTTTGAGGGGAGCAAGGTTGTCAGCGCAGTTGGAGATCCAGTTTGTGAGGTTGAGAGCTGCGTCGTTGGGGTCGGTGGTGAGGGTGGGTTGTTTGGCGGCGAGAGCGGAGAAGAGTTGCTCTTCAGGGATCTTGTTCCACTGTCGATGAGGGATGGGTTGAGTGCGGAGGTGGGAGGTCTCGCGTCGGAATGTGAAGTGGACGCAGCTGTGGTCGGTCCAGTGTAGGGCAGAGGTGTGGCTGAAGAAGACGTGTTTGCTGGCGGAGAAGATAGGGTCGAGCGTGTGTCCGGCGATGTGGGTGGCGGTGTTCACCAGTTGTTTGAGGCCGAGGTTGGCGAGGTTGTCGAGCAGGGTGGTGGTGTTGGGGTCGTTGTTTTGTTCCAGATGGAAGTTGAGGTCGCCTAGGAGGATGTAGTCCGGTGAGGCGAGGGCGTGCGGGGAGATGAAGTCGGCGATGGCGTCGCTGAAAGAGGCGCGAGGTCCGGGAGGACGGTAGACGAGGGATCCTCTGAGGGTGGTCCTTGGGTCGGTGCGAATCTGAAAATGCAGGTGTTCAGCGGCGAGGGGGGGGTCTTCGGTGGAGGTGGTGACGCTGATGGAGTCTTTGAAGATGATGGCGACACCTCCTCCTACTTGGTTGGTGCGGTCTTTTCTGGAGATCTTGTAGCCTTCGGGGATGGCGGTAGTGATGTCTGGAGCAGAGGAGGCGTTCATCCATGTCTCCGTGATGAAGGCGACGTCCGGGGCTGTGGAGTCCAGGAGGTCCCAAAGTTCAACGGCGTGCTTGTGGACGGAACGAGCGTTGATCAGGATGCACTTGAGGTGGTTGATGGCGCGTGGGCTTGTGGTCGTGGTAGTTGCGTGGTGGAAGATGCGTTTGCAGGAGTTGCAGGCGAAGGGTCCATGGGTGCGTTTGGGGTGAGCTAGGAAGCAGGTTTTGGAGCGCCCTGGGTTGAGGGCGTGGAGGGTGGTGGGGTCGTAGCGGATCAGCGGGGCTTGGGGGAGCTGGGGACCAGGGGTCGTGGCGCTGGGCGCGGGCCAGGCGCGGACGGGTGCAGACGGGCTTGCCTCTGGCGCGCCCGCTGCGCAGTCGCGCAGCGGCCGCCATAAGAGGTAGGAGGGGGGGAGGGGTCAGCTGGGGGCGAATGGGAGCTGGGGGGCAGGGGCGTGCAGGAGGTCGCGGCGGGAAAGCGCGAGGGAGGGGGGGGGACAGGTAGAGTGAGAGGAGCTGGGGGAGGGGGTTTAGGGTGGAGGAGGGTGAGTGTTAGGAGGTTTGGAGATTAGGGAGAGAGATAGGAGTAGGGTTGTGAAGATAGGGGAGGGGGGGTTGTAGAGGTGGGTGAGGGAGAGAGGTAGAGTGAGAGGATAGGGAGATAGGTAGTAGAGGGGGTGGCGGGAGGGGGGGAGAGATAGAGAAATAGATAGAGAAAATAGATAGAGAAGTCGATAGATAGGGAAATAGATAGATAGACAGATAGGTAGGTAGGAGGAGGTGGAGAGTGGGGGAGTTAGATAGTGAGATAGGGAGCTAGAGAGATAGGAAGATAGGAGGAGTGAGGGAGGTAGATAGCGAACGGGTTAGCTAGGGGTGAGAGAGGGGGAGGCGAGTGAGGGAGGGGGATGAGGAAGGAGCAGGAGGGCAGGCTCGGGGGAAGAAGACGGAGGAGGTAGAAGAGCCGAAGACAGGAGAACAGAAGACAGAAGACCAGAAGACAGAAGAACAGAAGACCGGAAGAGCAGAAGACGGAAGAACAGAAGAACAGAAGAGCAGAAGACAGAAGAACAGAAGAACAGAAGAACAGAAGATCGGAAGAGCAGAAGAACAGAGAAGAACAGAGAAGAACAGAGAAGAACACAGAAGAACCGAGAAGAAGAACACAGAAGCACCGAGAAGAACAGAGAAGAAGAACACAGAAGACCGGAAGAACACAGAAGAACAGAAGGGAAGAACAGAAGAACAGAAGAACACAGAAGAAGATTGCAGAGGGGGAGCGAGGAGGAAGAGACAGAGAGGAGGAAAAGAAGCAGGAGCAGGAGAGAAGGTGAGTGGCGCGGGGCAGGGCGAGGGGCTGGGAGGAGGGGGGTACTTACAGTTAGGTGGGTCTCAGGAACACAGGAACTCGGGAACTTGGAGGAGCTGCAGCGGAAGGGGGAGCGACCTACCCTTGGGTCAAGGGTCGCTACCACTGTCGCGCAGCGGCCGCCATAAGAGGTAGGAGGGGGGGGAGGGGTCAGCTGGGGGCGAATGGGAGCTGGGGGGCGGGGGCGTGCAGGAGGTCGCGGCGGGAAAGCGCGAGGGAGGGGGGGGACAGGTAGAGTGAGAGGAGCTGGGGGAGGGGGTTTAGGGTGGAGGAGGGTGAGTGTTAGGAGGTTTGGAGATTAGGGAGAGAGATAGGAGTAGGGTTGTGAAGATAGGGGAGGGGGGGTTGTAGAGGTGGGTGAGGGAGAGAGGTAGAGTGAGAGGATAGGGAGATAGGTAGTAGAGGGGGTGGCGGGAGGGGGGGAGAGATAGAGAAATAGATAGAGAAAATAGATAGAGAAGTCGATAGATAGGGAAATAGATAGATAGACAGATAGGTAGGTAGGAGGAGGTGGAGAGTGGGGGAGTTAGATAGTGAGATAGGGAGCTAGAGAGATAGGAAGATAGGAGGAGTGAGGGAGGTAGATAGCGAACGGGTTAGCTAGGGGTGAGAGAGGGGGAGGCGAGTGAGGGAGGGGGATGAGGAAGGAGCAGGAGGGCAGGCTCGGGGGAAGAAGACGGAGGAGGTAGAAGAGCCGAAGACAGGAGAACAGAAGACAGAAGACCAGAAGACAGAAGAACAGAAGACCGGAAGAGCAGAAGACGGAAGAACAGAAGAGCAGAAGACGGAAGAACAGAAGAACAGAAGAACAGAAGAACAGAAGATCGGAAGAGCAGAAGAACAGAGAAGAACAGAGAAGAACAGAGAAGAACACAGAAGAACACAGAAGAACCGAGAAGAAGAACACAGAAGCACCGAGAAGAACAGAGAAGAAGAACACAGAAGACCGGAAGAACACAGAAGAACAGAAGGGAAGAACAGAAGAACAGAAGAACACAGAAGAAGATTGCAGAGGGGGAGCGAGGAGGAAGAGACAGAGAGGAGGAAAAGAAGCAGGAGCAGGAGAGAAGGTGAGTGGCGCGGGGCAGGGCGAGGGGCTGGGAGGAGGGGGGTACTTACAGTTAGGTGGGTCTCAGGAACACAGGAACTCGGGAACTTGGAGGAGCTGCAGCGGCAGGGGGAGCGACCTACCCTTGGGTCAAGGGTCGCTACCACTGTCGCGCAGCGGCCGCCATAAGAGGTAGGAGGGGGGGAGGGGTCAGCTGGGGGCGAATGGGAGCTGGGGGGCGGGGGCGTGCAGGAGGTCGCGGCGGGAAAGCGCGAGGGAGGGGGGGGGACAGGTAGAGTGAGAGGAGCTGGGGGAGGGGGTTTAGGGTGGAGGAGGGTGAGTGTTAGGAGGTTTGGAGATTAGGGAGAGAGATAGGAGTAGGGTTGTGAAGATAGGGGAGGGGGGGTTGTAGAGGTGGGTGAGGGAGAGCGGTAGAGTGAGAGGATAGGGAGATAGGTAGTAGAGGGGGTGGCGGGAGGGGGGGAGAGATAGAGAAATAGATAGAGAAAATAGATAGAGAAGTCGATAGATAGGGAAATAGATAGATAGACAGATAGGTAGGTAGGAGGAGGTGGAGAGTGGGGGAGTTAGATAGTGAGATAGGGAGCTAGAGAGATAGGAAGATAGGAGGAGTGAGGGAGGTAGATAGCGAACGGGTTAGCTAGGGGTGAGAGAGGGGGAGGCGAGTGAGGGAGGGTGATGAGGAAGGAGCTGGAGGGCAGGCTCGGGGGAAGAAGACGGAGGAGGTAGAAGAGCCGAAGACAGGAGAACAGAAGACAGAAGAACAGAAGACAGAAGAACAGAAGACCGGAAGAGCAGAAGACCGGAAGAGCAGAAGACAGAAGAACAGAAGAACAGAAGAACAGAAGAACAGAAGACAGAAGCACAGAAGATCGGAAGAGCAGAAGAACAGAGAAGAACAGAGAAGAACAGAGAAGAACACAGAAGAACCGAGAAGAAGAACACAGAAGCACCGAGAAGAACAGAGAAGAAGAACACAGAAGACCGGAAGAACACAGAAGAACAGAAGGGAAGAACAGAAGAACAGAAGAGAAGAACAGAAGAACACAGAAGAAGATTGCAGAGGGGGGGCGAGGAGGAAGAGACAGAGAGGAGGAAAAGAAGCAGGAGCAGGAGAGAAGGTGAGTGGCGCGGGGCAGGGCGAGGGGCTGGGAGGAGGGGGGTACTTACAGTTAGGTGGGTCTCAGGAACACAGGAACTCGGGAACTTGGAGGAGCTGCAGCGGCAGCGACCTACCCTTGGGTCAAGGGTCGCTACCACTGTCGCGCAGCGGCCGCCATAAGAGGTAGGAGGGGGGGGGAGGGGTCAGCTGGGGGCGAATGGGAGCTGGGGGGCAGGGGCGTGCAGGAGGTCGCGGCGGGAAAGCGCGAGGGAGGGGGGGGACAGGTAGAGTGAGAGGAGCTGGGGGAGGGGGTTTAGGGTGGAGGAGGGTGAGTGTTAGGAGGTTTGGAGATTAGGGAGAGAGATAGGAGTAGGGTTGTGAAGATAGGGGAGGGGGGGTTGTAGAGGTGGGTGAGGGAGAGAGGTAGAGTGAGAGGATAGGGAGATAGGTAGTAGAGGGGGTGGCGGGAGGGGGGGAGAGATAGAGAAATAGATAGAGAAAATAGATAGAGAAGTCGATAGATAGGGAAATAGATAGATAGACAGATAGGTAGGTAGGAGGAGGTGGAGAGTGGGGGAGTTAGATAGTGAGATAGGGAGCTAGAGAGATAGGAAGATAGGAAGATAGGAGGAGTGAGGGAGGTAGATAGCGAACGGGTTAGCTAGGGGTGAGAGAGGGGGAGGCGAGTGAGGGAGGGGGATGAGGAAGGAGCAGGAGGGCAGGCTCGGGGGAAGAAGACGGAGGAGGTAGAAGAGCCGAAGACAGGAGAACAGAAGACAGAAGAACAGAAGACAGAAGAACAGAAGACCGGAAGAGCAGAAGACCGGAAGAGCAGAAGACAGAAGAACAGAAGAACAGAAGAACAGAAGAACAGAAGACAGAAGCACAGAAGATCGGAAGAGCAGAAGAACAGAGAAGAACAGAGAAGAACACAGAAGAACACAGAAGAACCGAGAAGAAGAACACAGAAGCACCGAGAAGAACAGAGAAGAAGAACACAGAAGACCGGAAGAACACAGAAGAACAGAAGGGAAGAACAGAAGAACAGAAGAGAAGAACAGAAGAACACAGAAGAAGATTGCAGAGGGGGAGCGAGGAGGAAGAGACAGAGAGGAGGAAAAGAAGCAGGAGCAGGAGAGAAGGTGAGTGGCGCGGGGCAGGGCGAGGGGCTGGGAGGAGGGGGGTACTTACAGTTAGGTGGGTCTCAGGAACACAGGAACTCGGGAACTTGGAGGAGCTGCAGCGGAAGGGGGAGCGACCTACCCTTGGGTCAAGGGTCGCTACCACTGTCGCGCAGCGGGCGCCATAAGAGGTAGGAGGGGGGGGAGGGGTCAGCTGGGGGCGAATGGGAGCTGGGGGGCGGGGGCGTGCAGGAGGTCGCGGCGGGAAAGCGCGAGGGAGGGGGGGGGACAGGTAGAGTGAGAGGAGCTGGGGGAGGGGGTTTAGGGTGGAGGAGGGTGAGTGTTAGGAGGTTTGGAGATTAGGGAGAGAGATAGGAGTAGGGTTGTGAAGATAGGGGAGGGGGGGTTGTAGAGGTGGGTGAGGGAGAGAGGTAGAGTGAGAGGATAGGGAGATAGGTAGTAGAGGGGGTGGCGGGAGGGGGGGAGAGATAGAGAAATAGATAGAGAAAATAGATAGAGAAGTCGATAGATAGGGAAATAGATAGATAGACAGATAGGTAGGTAGGAGGAGGTGGAGAGTGGGGGAGTTAGATAGTGAGATAGGGAGCTAGAGAGATAGGAAGATAGGAGGAGTGAGGGAGGTAGATAGCGAACGGGTTAGCTAGGGGTGAGAGAGGGGGAGGCGAGTGAGGGAGGGGGATGAGGAAGGAGCAGGAGGGCAGGCTCGGGGGAAGAAGACGGAGGAGGTAGAAGAGCCGAAGACAGGAGAACAGAAGACAGAAGACCAGAAGACAGAAGAACAGAAGACCGGAAGAGCCGAAGACGGAAGAACAGAAGACAGAAGAACAGAAGAACAGAAGAACAGAAGAGCAGAAGAACAGAGAAGAACAGAGAAGAACAGAGAAGAACACAGAAGAACCGAGAAGAAGAACACAGAAGCACCGAGAAGAACAGAGAAGAAGAACACAGAAGACCGGAAGAACACAGAAGAACAGAAGGGAAGAACAGAAGAACAGAAGAACACAGAAGAAGATTGCAGAGGGGGAGCGAGGAGGAAGAGACAGAGAGGAGGAAAAGAAGCAGGAGCAGGAGAGAAGGTGAGTGGCGCGGGGCAGGGCGAGGGGCTGGGAGGAGGGGGGTACTTACAGTTAGGTGGGTCTCAGGAACACAGGAACTCGGGAACTTGGAGGAGCTGCAGCGGCAGGGGGAGCGACCTACCCTTGGGTCAAGATTCCAGTTCCTACAACCAGCGTCCAGTGCCTCCAGCCTCCGAGCAGCACCACCATCGCAGCAGGCATCAGCCCGTCCCACTTCTGCCATTGCTGCCCCCCTCACATCAGGACCACATCTTCCAATGCCGTGTCCTGCAACACTTTGCATGCCTGGACTGCCTGGTGGCACATGTAGAAGTCACCCTCTATTATCTCCAGAACTGACTGTGAGTGGCACCCTCTTCTGACTCTTGATTTTTTTGTTTTGGTGGGAGGGACACTTTTGGGTGGAGAGGATAGGGAGGGAGTTGGGATGGGATTTGAACTTTGCATATTGGACTTTTTGGGGACAAGTTATTTGTTTGGGGAGAGAGGTGGACCTGTTGCGCGTGGTAAGGGTAGGTTTTTTTATTTGTTGAAAATTGCAATTGCCTATTTTGCCTACAAAAACCTAGATACATATAGACAAGTAAGACAACATCTTTTTTAGTAGGCGTTAATTAAATTACTAACTAAACAAGTTAACTTCAATCCATAGTTCTTCTCTTACCTGAATAGATGAAGCGAGGGAGTCTTCTTACTGCAGGGTTTTTTTCCCAGATGGAATCTTAAGGGGGTGTTAGAAAGGTAGTAGTAGCAGGCTAGCACACTAACAGGGAAGACATAACTTCACTGAAGGTGCCACTCTCACCTATGCGAACTCCAACTACAGGATTAATCAAAGGGTTATCCATCACTATCAACTCAATTGAAAGAAAACAGAGAGTTAGTGGGTGATCATATTAATATAACTTTAGGAATACTGAGACCATATTACCACAATGATAGTATTTCACACACAACAAAGAAGACATGATATGATAATAAAATCTAGCAATGTCAATTTGTTCTGAGCAGTGGTGGAGAGCTATAAAACTAAACTTTGGAAATGTAATGATCATGGAGTCAGGAAAAAGTGGCTCAAACTTGAGTGGTTGGACGAGCTTATGTGTTTACAGAACACACATACAAGGCATGCATGATGATGTTGATGTGGCTAGTGTGGAATATTGCTCAGGTAATAGAAGGTCATGCAGTGAGCTGGTGTCACTTTCACCACATCCTCCCCAGCAAGTGTGTGATTCATTTTTGCTGCAAAATTAAGTCACACCTCAATAAATCACACAGCCTGAGGGAAGAGGGTTAGGGCTCAATGAATGGATGGGAAAGGGGATTTGAGGAAAGGTGTGACAAAGAGAAATACAACACAAAATAAACCATGGCAATATTCATTAGGGTGCTGAGCAGCACACCATCATCAATCTGTTGTGGAAGAAAACAAAGTAATAAGTATGACACAGTTTAGTTAAATGCATTGCAAACAGCCCTTCTGCTCCATAGAGACCCTACTAGTATATCCTAAGTGTTATATCTTCTAGCTTTGAAATATACAAATTTTAGAAGATTGAATGTAACCAACCAGGTTCTACAAATTATGATTGTTAAGAGGAAAATGATACCATGTGCCAAATTGGGCATTTTCTTGGAATGTCCATCCCACTTGGGTGCCTGTTTGAACCTGTCCATTAAGTAAGCTGGAGTCTTGAGCTTTCCCCAAGGTTTGTTCATGCAGGAGAGGACTAGAAGAAGGCCTGTGTATTGAAAAAAGAGTAACTGTATTATAGAGTAAAGGAGAAGGACAAAAGGAAGCAAGGTAGGCTTCATGTGGAGTCAGGAGTGTACCAAGAAGATTCAAAGGCAGAGCATGAACATAAGAGGAGTTTCATGTTTGAGACAGCAATGCAGCAAGCACATACTCAGCAGCATTACCAAATCAATGCACCTCTCCCCAGTTCACAGAGCTGAGTGAGTACTAGGCCTCAGAGTCTTCACCACCCTCATGATTTATCTTTGAAGTCGATAACTTTCTCCTTCTAGCTGTTGAGGTAGTCCCGACCTGAGTCTTTCCATCCTCCTCCTCTAGATTCTGAGTAACTCCATCCCAGCCCCAAATCAAGCAAGGGAGACCTGTGAAGTGCACTGCTGTTGAATAACAAATAGAGAAACAGAACTGGAGTATTTTTTGTAGATTTGTGTTTGGAAACTAAAGTGGCTCCTCTGTTCTGAGGAACCAGAAAAAAGGAGTGGACCCTGCAGGTAAATTTCAATACATTTGAAAGGCCAATCACTTTCAGGGCAAAATGATCACCCATCAACCCCCTAACATTGCAAATCATCTGAAACATTTTGACAGATTTGCTGAACTCCCTTCCTCACTGTCAGCCACCACATACATCAGTCATCACTTTCAAATTCACAGTCACTTAATATGTCACCACTCATTGGTGCAATAGATACTATGTAGTTTCCTCTTCTAATCAAAGCACAATGCTTAAACAAAATATCTCCTCTTTGATGGTACCAACACATTGGAATTTGGCATTGGCACTGGCATTCTTTTAATCAATGATCTTCTAGGGAAGTCCTGCTAGGTGATATAAAAAATTGGTTAGGCTGTGGCTTGTGAGGGAGGCAGGCATCACTTCAATGTCTTGAAGGGTATCTGTGGGCTTCTGCACTGCACACGGGTCCAACTCCAGTCCGGGCTTATATGTGACCATAAAATGGTGGGCAGCATAAATCCGACACAAACATAATATTGCACTAGCATTTTTTTTTTTTTGAAAGAATGAAAAAAAGAAGTTCAGTGAGAAATAATTAAAAAGTTCTATGGTGGTACTGACATACACAGTTCTGGAAGTAGAGTACACCCTCAAACTCTGGTGGTTCACCCAGAAGTTGGTCAGCTAACACACTTGATTCTGACCAATCATCCTCTTCCTCCTCCTCTGGTTTTTTGAAAAGGGTGTAATCAGGTGGTATGAAATGCTGGTTCATTTTGATCATGGTTAATATCTTTTGAGGCAAAAGACTGGTCCTTCTCACTGTAACAACTGCCCCAGTTGCAATGAAAACAAGGTCAGCAGACACTCTATCTACAGGACAAACCAGAACTTTATTGCCAGCTTGATACGCTCTGGCCATTGGCGCATCTTCACATACCAATACACCAATGGGTTTTGATCCACAGATACCTCTTTTAGGTCATCCAGATACTTCTGGAACATTCTCTGAATGGTCATTGGTGCTAGTAATTGCTCAACTGCTTTTGTCTTCACCTTTGCACTGGAGTTAAGACCTGCCATTTGAAACCAAGCCAAAGCAGCGTAGGGTCTGATTCTTCTGTTGCTGTTATCACCTGCTTTCTTGTTGGTTGGGTTGTCGAATGTGAGAGAAGACTGCCCTCTTTGGAAGTTGAAGGCAACACCCTAGAACTGTGAACTCTAAGTTCCAGCTGTTCTTCTTCTAGTTCTCCTACAATCCACCTCTTGTGTTGTGAAATATCCCCTTCAGAAAAAGGAATGAAAGTGGAAAGATTTTTTTTGTAGTCTGGATCAAGTAAAGTGACACAGATGTACTCTTTGGAAGAGATAATGGCCCTCATTACGAGCCTGGCGGTCTGTGACCGCCAGGCTCGCGGTTGGCGGGAGCACCGCCGACAGCCCGGCGGTGCCCCGCAGGGCATTCTGACCGCGGCGCTTTGGCATAGCAGACAGTGAAATACGCGACGGGTGCAGTAGCACCGGTCGCACCTTCCCACTCCGCCGGCTCGATTACGAGCCGGCTTCATCGTGGGAAGGTTGTTTTCCCCTGGGCTGGTGGGCGGCCTTTGGGCGGCCGCCCGCCAGCCCAGGGGAAAACTTGGAATACCCTCCGCGGTCTCTGGACCGCGGAGCGGTATTTCTGCCGCGCAACATTAGCGGGCGGCCTCCGCCGCCCGTCAATGTTGGAATGGGGGCCAATGTCATTTTGCAGCCTTGCATTACAAGTCAAGGGTTAGCTTAGGCTCTAAACCAAGGCATGCGCTTCTGGGTTTTCGCTCGCACCCCCGAATGCAAACCTTTCAGTTGCCTTCTTTAGTTGCTCCTGTAGCAAATGCAGTAACGGGATACTTTGGCCATTGTACTGTCCTAATTGCTAACTTCCCATGTGAAAACCTCAAAAGGGAGCAGCCTCTGTGTGAGGCATTTGAGTAGGCCCCATTTGTCCGCATCCATGGTCATAGCTTTCCCAATTGCATCCCCTCCTCTTTGAATGACATAGTCATTGATCTGCTTGTACTGCTCAAACAGATGTTGCAACATATAATTGGTTGAGTTCCAACATGATGGCACCTCCTGTATTATGGCTTTAACTGGTACTTTGTTATAACAATGAATAATCCACAACTATTTCCGGGCTTTAAAAGAATGGCTGATTTGAGTGCCGTTCTGTCTGTAGGTGGTCAGTATGTTGCTGACTAGGTCTTCTTTTTTAAGAAAGATTTGCATAACCAGGTTAATGCAGTGTACCAAGCACAGGACACAGGACAGTTCGAAGACCTCTGGATTGCAGCTATTTAGGCACCTTGCTATTAAATTCCTCCAAGATATTTGCAGCTGTGTGTGATTTCTCCATGGTGAACATGGCTACTGTTGCATGCCGCCAAACACTCTTAAAACCTTCTTCAGGGCCAAGGCATCTAGATAGCTTTTGCTATACCCCCAGAAAAGAGAGCCAGTGTGCAGTGATGCACAGGTAATCAGTCACCTGACAACTGGTCCACATGTCTGTAATCAGATGGATAATGAGTCCAACTAACTGCAGCAAGCTGTGATGCAGTGCTGGATCAGAAATTCTGAAAAAAATAGGTTTGACTTGGAACCTTCGATTTTGGGCAAATGGTTGCCACAAACTCCAAGAATCCCACTCTTTCCACAAAAGAAAAAGGGAGGAGGTCCAGCCCTAACATTTTTTCCAGCTTCCCATTACACAAACGTGCCATTGCGTGGTTGATGTTGTAGGGACCCTCCTGCCTAAACATGCCCATAACAGTAGCCTGGATTTTCTTCTTTTTTTGGAGCCACTGACGCAGGTGACTTTTGAGAAGTAGTAGGTGGTGGTAAACTCATTGTGCATCATAGGGCAGTTATATGGTGTGGTGTCTCACTCTGTGTCTGACTCTGAGTCTTCTTGTGCCATTGTTAGGTTGCTGATGCAGCTGATTCTTGTGCGCCGCTGGGGACTGTGCTGCTTTGCATGAGTATGATATCACCCTCTTCTTCCTCACCTTCCACCATGATCTGACCAGTTGTAACTGATGTTTTCAGGCTTTCCTCACCTTCACCACTGGGACCACATTCAGAATTTTTTTTAAGGTACTCCTCCCACCGGATTGTGTGGTGTTTTGTCATATGGATCATCTGGCCTCCAGTACCGTAATGTGAGCCAGGCTTACCTCTATCAACACTTGTGTGGCAAATGGAGCATATAGCAATATTATCCTCCTTTTGGCTAACTGTGAAAAAGCCCCAAACTGGGGAGGAATACTTTCTTATTGGGCCACTGCCAATGCCTAAAGAAGAACTGGAGGTAGGTGAGTATGTTGATTTCCTCTCTGCATTGCATACTACTACTGAGGTACGGGTTGACGTAGGTCTCTCCTGGGCCCTTATAAATATGGGAGCTGGCAGTGCTGCCTGCGCCACATCCTTCGGAGCAGGTTGGATAATGTTGGACTCCTCCGTGGTTGTGCCGGCTTCCAAAATGACTGCTCTTCATCATCATCCTTCTCGTCATTATCCCCTTCCATGATTCTAAGGGCCTGATTTAGGAGGCTCTAGCACAACCTTAGTGCCACCATAGTGCCATTTTGTTTGATGCGAAGGTGGTGCCAAAATGGCTTTTTACACATGCCATATTTACAAAGTGGCACAATGCAGGCATAATGTATGCAAGGGGGGAGTTCCCTGTTACGGGTGCTGAACAAATTGGGCAAGGAAATCTAATAGATTTCCTTGTGTCAGTTTTTTGCCATTTTTAACACCTGCTCAGAGGAGGCTTTAAAAGGGGGCAAGCCATTGAATACAGTGGGCTCCTATGTACTCTGCGGGGTAGCACCATATTTTTGGCTCCTGCAGAGTACGTTAATAGCATCAAGAATACGGATGCTATTCCCCCCTACCCTGCACCATATTTTAAATACGGGGCACACCTGGTGGCAGTAGGAGGGTGCTAATGGGCGCAGTGATAGTCGCACTGGACTGGGTGCAGGTCCACTTTTCTTAAATCAGTCCCTAAGTCTTCCTGGAACTTTTCTTTTCCCTTGTCTCTCCTGGCGTCTCCCAGATACTGCCAAGGTCCACTCCATGTATATGACTCATCGTCATCAGAAGTGGTAGTTGGAGAAGATGGTGGAGTGCTACCCTTCCTTTTTTTTGCTGGAGATCTTGGAGCCATTGATTCTAAAAGAGGAGGGTCTTGCTCGACAGAAAGCTCGACCCCTTGTTCTGCTCCAACTTTGGGAAGATCTGCTATTGCTGGCTATGGCCACTGTCCACTTTGCTCTGTTTCCTGAAATTGCTGGTTACTACTTTGCAAAAGGGACAAATCCAATTCGACATCCCTGCTCGTCGGCATTGCCATTATTGCAGAGGGTGCCTCACTGACAGATATGGTCATGGGCTTTGGTTAGGTAGTGCTATTGATGAAGGAGTGCTGCTCCCAGTTTCCTCCCGGAAGACGGTGTGGCAGACACATGTCTCCTGAAAAACATTGCAGTTGGTACGCCACAGGCGAAAATCTGCTTCTTCTTCTCACTGGCCACTTTCTTGCGGTCAACTTTCTTTGGGACCATCTTAAGCTCTAGTTTGGCAGTGGCACTAAGATGCACAAGTGAAAGAGTGTGGAGTACCGAATTAACTGTAAGGCCTTCTCTTTGGCAGTATTGCGAGTGATATTAGGTTTCTTCTCTTTTGTACCTAAAAACAACCAAACAAGAAAAACATATAGTTAGCGAAACGTGGCATTTTTGCAGGTTGAAATAGTACAGACAAATGCAGTCTAAGTGCGGTTGGTTACTTGTGTAATAAATACCAAATTAATCAAACATTGTAAAGGCAAACCACACCACCAAACCATAAAAAAGTTACATTTCAAATCAGACAGCAGGCAGATCTAGCTCTTTGCTTTATCTCGATCTGTTGCAAAGGAAATACCTGGGGTAAATGGAATAATCCTTCAAATAACCTGTGAATTTATTTTGTGCATTTAATTTTTATTGTGAGCACCGGAGCCCGTGTTCAGTGGCTACCGGTTGCTCTGCTCTCTCCCCCTTCCGGGTTGGGACATTTACAACCACCATCTTTTTAGGCGTGCGGTCTATTTGTTTTTTTTTTAAGCCGGCTGAGGCTGCCATACGTCAGTATTTAATGGCTGACGGCCGCTGGCCGTGCAGCGGACGCGCGCAGCGGGTGCGCCGGCCGGCAGCGGACGATATTACGAGTAGGCTTCCTTAATTTTTTACTCTTGGCCTGATTCAATGCTTTTAATGTTCTTAATGTTTTAAACTGTGAATTTATTTAGTGCATTTAATTTTTATTGTGAGCACCAGAGCCCGTGTTCAGTGGCTACCGGTTGCTCTGCTCTCTCCCCCTTCCGGGTTGGGACATTTATGACCGCCATCTTTTTAGACGTGCGGTCTAGTTGTTTTTTTTTTAAGCCGGCTGAGGCTGCAATACGTCAGTATTTAATGGCTGACGGCCGCTGGCCGTGCAGCGGACGTGCGCAGCGGGTGCGCCGCTGGCGCGCCGAAGGCAAGCCCGTCTGACCCCATCCGCGCCCTGGAGCACCCAGAGATGCTGCCCTTTACACCCCCATCAGGTTAGTCTATTCCTCTTCGCAGCTGCAGGCACTGAGAACCACTGACCCCTGTCCTTCCCTCCATAGTAATATGAGTCCCCTTCCCCTCCTCCCATGCCCACACTGTTCGTGGACTGTTGTGCAGCCGACAACCTCTGACATCACCCTCCCTCCCCTTGGCAGAATGATGTTGCTCAACTGCTGCTCCCTTCCTGCCCACTCCTTAAACATTTACACTCTCCTGGAAGAACTCCTGCCCGATGTGCTACTCCTTACAGAAACCTGGTTGGATGATGATTCTACAGTGGACATTTGTAACTCTCTGCCCTCTACATATTCTATGCTACATCTAGATAGACCTGTCACCAGAGATGGGAGAATAGCTATTATTCATAAAACTACTATTAAGTGCACCATTTCACCTTTGGACATTCCTGATTGCGAGAGCCTGATGTTTTCATTATACCTGTCCTCTACCTTCACTTTTTCGGGAATCCTGCTTTATCGACCCCCTGGACCTGTTTCCCGCTTTCTGGACACCTTACCTGAGATTCCAGCCAGCCATATTTGCAAATTCTCTAATTTAACTATTCTAGGAGATTTTAACATTCACCTTGATAAATTGGATTGCCCCTCTGCCAAACTATTAGTAACTTCCCTTTCGGCACTTCAATTAACCCAGCACACAATTGGCCCTACGCATCTGAAAGGCCATACGCTAGATCTTATTTTTAGTAATATTGCTAACCTGACGGCTGCTCCCCCTTTGCTACTAATATGGACTGATCACTCCCTTCTATCCTTCACCTTCCCTTATGATGTTATTCAGGAACAGCCCCTTAGTTCTTTAATATCTGGGCGTATTTGGTCAAAACTGGACCCAGAGGAATGGCGTAGTGCCCTCCGGGCCCTTGGTAAAACCAATTACTCTTTTGCTCCAGAATCAGCAGACTCATTTGATAAATGGATTTTATCCTCCTTGGATGTTATTTTGCCCATTAAACCTAGAGTAAAAAAATCTTCTCATAAACCCAAACCTTGGTTTTCTCCCCCCCTTCTTGAACTTAGGAAGAACTGCAAAAAGTTAGAGAGGCTGTGGCGAAAAAACTACAGTCTCTCTGCTAGAGATATTTATAGGCAGTCTATCAGAGTATACCATCACAATATTAAAATTGCCCAGTACACTTATTACAGTAGGAAAATAGAAAATTCCTCATGTCCCCAGAAAGAAATCTTTCAAATTTTTAAAGAACTTACTAAACCTCCCATATCTGCCCCCATGAGTGAAGCTTCTGTTACCCACAGTAATCTACTGGCATCATATTTTCAGGATAAAATCACCAGTATATACTCTGGGTTCCCCACCTCATTGAATCTGCTCCCTATTTGCCAGGCCTTAGATTTTTTCTCTGAAGGAGTCTCATTAACTACTTTCACCCCTCTTACTGATGTGATAACTGACAACCTTTTGTCCAGAATTAAATCCGGTTCTCCCTTGGACCCTGCCCCTCCTTCTGTTCTTCTACGGGTATCGGATACTATTGTTCCTCCGCTACTTAAAATTCTGAACTATTCTCTATCTTCTGGCTCCCTTCCTCAGTCTTTTAAACATGCTGTTATTAAGCCTCTTCTGAAGAAACCCAAACTTGACCCTACCCGACCAGAAAATTACAAACCTATTGCCCTCCTTCCTATTGCCGCCAAGATCCTGGAGAAGCATGTCAATTCTGAACTAGCCAGCTATCTTGAGAACCATGAGCTCCTACATCCCACCCAAATGGGCTTCAGAGCCTTGCATAGCACTGAGTCAGCCCTTCTTATCGCAACTGAGTCGGCTCGTCAGCTCTTAGATCAAGGGACTCATGTGGCTATTATCTTGCTTGATCTGAGTGCAGCCTTCGACACAGTTGATCACAATCTCCTCTGCTGCAGTCTTTCAGAAATAGGGGTAGGAGGATCTTCTCTGTCCTGGCTCTCTTCCTTTCTCAAAGGTGGATCCTTTCAAGTTCTGGACCACACTTTTTTCTCTGATATTCTCCCATTGACCTGTGGAGTCCTCCAGGGCTCCTCTCTTAGTCCCACTCTTTTTAATGTTTATCTGTCGCCGTTAGCCAAAGTGATCGCTCCTCACAACCTCTCATTGATCACTTATGCAGACGACACTCAATTGGTGGTGTCCCTCTCCAGCTCTGGAGACTCGTCTGTGGATAACCTCTCCCGCTGCATGAGGGACATCACTAATTGGATGCTCGAATCCAAACTTAAATTTAACGATGGGAAGTCGGAAGTTTTGGTTCTAGGCAATGGTTTCCCTGCCTTCCCTCTTCCATCATTCTCAGATACTTTTAATAATCTTCCCCCTCCCAAAACACAAGTTAAGAGTCTGGGCTTGTGGCTCGATCCTCGGCTTATCATGGATTCTCAAGCCAATAAAGTTTCCTCCACTTGTTTCGGTCTCCTACGTGCGTTTAGGATGATTCTCACCCTTCTCCCTCCCACCGCCAGAAGAATTCTTATCCAAGCTTTAATTCTTTCCCTGCTTGACTACGGAAACTCCTTGTGCCTTAGCTCTCTGCTTTACGTAATAAAGAAGTTGCAGAGAGTGCAAAATGCAGCAGCCAGGCTTCTTATTCAATTACCAAAATATTCTTCTTCCAAATTGGCTATTTCTACTCTCCACTGGATCCCCATCAAGAAGCAGATTCACTTTAAATCACTTTGTATTGTTCACAGGGCCCTACATGGTAGGGGTCCAATCTTCTTAAGAAAATGGATTTTCTTATATACTCCTTCTAGGAATCTACGGTCTTCCTCCCTTAGGTATGTCCACATTTCTCAGTCTAAGAGAGCCTGTGGTAGCAACTCCTTCTCTAGTAAAGCTACCCGTCTCTGGAATGCCCTTCCCTCGGAGCTCCGCCATGAATCCTCAGAGCGACTCTTCAGGAAAAAACTTTAAACTATTCTTTTCTGTAACTAACTCCTGTCCTCCTACCTGTACGTGATTTCTGCTGTTGTTAGCGCTGGGATGCCCTTGGGTAACTATGAGCTCTATAAATCCAAAAAACTAAACTAAACTAAACTAACCTATGGTAGCAACGTGGTCTAGGGGAAATAGAATGATCAATAACAAAATTAATCATGCTGCTGATTTGTCAGCAGTGCTCTGCAGCTGGGGTGTCCTGGAGGAAATGGAATTACACCTAAAGAAACCAAATTCTGTAGTGCAGCTGTGAGTCTTTGGTAGATGGGTGGATGGATGGAAGAATGGATGAAGGAAGGATTAATATGGATAGATGGATCAAGGCAACATGCAGAATTACATACAAATAAAGAAATATACATATATATTAAAACATTTAAAAACTAAAACATAAAAATGGCAAACAAAGGACACATGGAAGCTTAGAGCAAATACACATTGGCTGCATGCACAAAATGGCCACCAGCCAGCCACATGGTCAAACACCAACAACAATGAGCAAGGAGACATGGCAAACAAAGGACACATGCAAGCCTATTGCAAAGGAACACTGGCTGGATGGACAAAATAGTTGCCAGCCACATGGTCAAACAACAACTGTGAACACGGTGGCATGGGGAACAAAGAACTCATGCAAGCCTACGACAAAGAGGCACTGGCTGGATACATAAAATGGCCTCCAGCTAGCCTCTTGGTCAACATCAACAACAATGAGCAAGGAGGCATGGCAAAGGACACATGCAAGCCTATGGCAAAGGGACACTGGCTGGATAGACAAAATGGCTGCCAGCCAGTCACATGGTCAAACAACAACAAGGAGCAAGGAGGCATGGCAATCAAAGGACACATGCAAGCCTATAGCAAAGACACTTTGGTTGCATGCACAAAATATCCGGCAGCCAGCCACATGGTCAACAACAACAACAAGGAGCAAGAAGGCATGGCAAACAATGGAAACCTGCAAGCCTATGGCAAAAGGACAGTGGCTGGATGGACAAAATGCCTACCAGCCACATGGTCAAACAACAACTGCAGACAAGGAGACAGGGGGAACAAAGAACACATGCACGCCTATGGCAAAGGGACACTGGCTGGATGGACAAAATGGCCACCAGTCACATGGTCAAATACCAACTGCAAACATGGAGGGAAGAAGAACAAAGAATACATGCAATCCTATGGACAGAAAATGCTCCCTGGGATGGCCACACTGCATGGAGAACACAGAGAAATGGTGGACGATGACAAACTCACAAACACACACACACTGGCCATAAAGAGGCATAGTGGTGGTGGTAACACTGAAAAAAGGTTACCATTAAATATTACCCCACAAAACATACACTTTTTGCAACAAAAAAAAAAACATGAAATGCAAATAATAGCCAACATTTGTAATTAATCCAGTGCCATCCCTGCCCTAAACCAAGTTTTAAATTCTTATATTTGTATATTTATTTCATGTACTGATACTACTAATACTTGGCCTACTGGCTAGCTTGCCCTTTGGAAATCTAGGCCATATAGTAAAATAATATCGCAAATGTTACAAACATGTAGAAAAGGACAGGTACAGCTGAGGTGTGCAACAAGTTTCCTTTCCAAAGGTGAAAAATCAATGAAATGCAAAATACATTGCTAGGCCCACACTTAAACTCCAGCCCACCCACCACTATAAAAGTTTAAAATTAAATTAAAGTACAAAAAATATTTGGCCATGCCCAAGCAAAAAAAAAAAAAAAAAACACCCTTATTCAATAGCTTTGGAATTTACTTGTTTGATTTCACAAAAACAAAGTCCTTAAATCCAAGGATATATCCAGGAGACAAAGAGAGTGATCCTTCAACCTTGAAATCCAAGTGAAAAGTGACCAGGAGATAGATCAAGCACTGGGAGGCTGGTGGACAGGAACAGGAAGTTGGAGACTCTGACACACTTCCTTCCTAGTCGAAAAGAATAAAAACTTCTCAATCTAAAAAAGAATTGCAAGGTCCCTTGGAGAAGGAAGTCTACTCAAAAGTGTCTTTTTATCTAGATTTACAGTAAAAAATCTCTTTTTGACTAGATTTAGATGCATCTGGGGTAGAAAAGGTACTCCAGAAATGAGTTTGCGCTTGCGAGCAAGCGAGTGGCCCCGGAGTATTGTGGCACTCATGAGAGAACGCCAAAACAAATCTACAAGAGTAAAACAACTATGTTCCACACCGGAGTGCGGAGTTCGGGAATGCCACGATATTCCACATAATGTGAAGTGCACGAATTCTGCAAACGCAGACGGCAGAGCGGAGTTCTATGCCTAGGCCTAGAGAATACCTTTGACAGGCTTGTCACCCACTTTTATTGGCATCAAGGGGCAGGTGTATGAAAATATTTTGCACTCGCAAACGGTAAAAGCGTCCGTTTGCGAGTGCAAAATAGTCGTCTGCAATGCATGAAAGGCATTCGCAGACCACAAAGTAGAAATTGCAAAAATTGTGATTTTTTGCATTGCGACCTGGATTTTGCGAATCGCAATTTGCGATTCTCAAAATCCAGGTCGCAAGGCAATGCTGCAAAAAATCGCAAATTGCGATTTTTCGCTGAATGGTATTTTGCACATGCAAAATACCATGATCTGCAACCAGGTGGTAACCTGGTGCAAAAATGCAGTAAAACTGCATTTTTAAATGTAACATGTAAAGCACACATGCCCTTTTGGCATGTGTGTACCTTACATGTTAAAAAAAAAAAATTGGGGTGCAGGAGAGGGGCCTTAGGCCCCCAGCACCCTGGCCTTTTGCATTTCCAAAATTGCGATTTCTGGTTCAGAAATCGCAATTTTGGAAATACAAAAAAATCGCAGCTATGGGCCAACAGGCCCATAGCTGTGAATGGGGCCGGTATCTCAATTTGCGATTCGGTAATAGCATTTGCGATTTTTAAGAAATCGCTATTACCGATTCGCAAATGTGATACATGGCCATTTGCGAGTCAGTAATAGTGATTTCTTAAAAATCGCTATTACCGAATCACAATGGGCCGTGATCATACATCTGGCCCCAAATGAGGAAAAACTCAGAGGCGTTCTGCAGGACCTGTCAAACCTGCCAGGTGAGTGCCAAATCTGGGAATAAGCGCAAAGCTCCTCTTCCACGATTTCCTGTTGTAAGCACCCCTTTTGAGTAGGTGGATATTGATGTTTTGGGGCCTCTGGATCCCAAGGCAGCCATGGGGGAAAGGTTTATTCTGGTATTGGTGGACCCTGCCACCTGGTATCCGGAAGCTATTCCTCTGAGGACAGTGACTGCACATACCATGGCCAGGGCACTTATTGGGAACTTTACCCATGTGGGTTTTCCTAAGGAGGTGGTATTCGACCGGGGTACCAATTTCATGTCGTTGTACAGGAAAGCTATGTGGAAGGCATGTGATGTTACCTACAAGTTCACCATGCCTTAACACCTCCAAAGCAAAGGCTGGTTGAGAGGTACAACCATACCTTGAAGGGCATGATTATGGGTTTCTCATAACCCATGAAGTGTAGGTGGGATGTCCTGTTAATATGCCTGTTGTTTTCCTACACAGAAGTACCCCAGAAAGGGGTTGGCTTCACCCCTTTTGGGCTTCTGTATGGGCACCTTGTGAGATGACCTCTCCGTTTGGTGGGAAAAGTGTGGGTGGAAACTCATAAGAAGCCACTCCAGTCTATATATTCATTTACATGCTGGCCTTCAGGAACCAGGGAGCTTTCTTCCGGAAACTCACCCAGGAGAATCTGGAAACTAGCCAGGAGGAGATGAAATGCTAGTATGGCCAGAATAACACTCTGAGTTTCAGCCTGGCAAGAAAGTGTGGTTGATTGCCCTGATAGAGCCCCATGCTCTCCAAGACTGTTGCTTTGGGCCATTTTAGGAGAAGAAGTGCAAGAGTAATGTCACCTACCTGGTAGACATGCAGACTTCTAGGAACCCTTTTAGGGTCCTGCACATGAACCATCTCAAGGCGCACTTTGAGAGGTCTGAGTTTACTATGCTCTCTGTCAGAAATGATGGGGTGAAAGAGGAGAATGAACCTATCCCTAACCTCCTGTTTTCCAAAGAGCAGGATGGGTCAGTGGACGGTGTAAACCTCTCGTCTACTCTGACACTAGAACAGCAGAGGGACTCTCTCCAGGTTCTGGGGCAGTTCACCTCCATGTTTTTGCTCACCTCAATTGTGTACCCACGACATTGACACTGGGGACAGCCTGACTCTTAAGCACAATGCTTACAGGTTGACTGATGGAGTAAGGAACAGCATTAAAGAGAAAGCCTTTCCGATAATCGCGTTATGGGTGATTGAGCACTCTAACAGTCGTTGGTCCAGCCCAGTGGTTTTGGTCCCCAAGGCTGCTCCTCCCGGTGTCACACTTGATCTGAGGTTCTGTGTTGACTACTGTCGGCTCAGTACCATCACCAAGACTGACGTGCGCCCATTCCCCTAAGCTGATGAGCTTATTGACCTATTGGGACATGCCAGGTTCCTCAGCACATTTGACCTAGTGTTTGGGTACTGGCAGATTGCCTTGACTGAGCGGGCAAAAGAGAGGACAGCATTCTCAATGTCAGAGGGGCATTATTAGTTCTGTGTTATGTCCTTTGGGGTTGAAGAAAGCCCCAGGCACATCTCAGAGGTTGGTCAACCAGGTCCTGACTGAGTTGTGGAACTTCAGTGCTGCCTACCTAGATGACATTGCTGCCTTTAGCTCAAACTGGGAGGATCACTTTCACCATCTCCTGTAAGTGTTGACAGCTCCGCAGAGGGCAGGCCTCACTATCAAGGCCATTAAGTGCCAGATAGGGCTAGGGTCTCTGGTGTACTTGGGACACCCGGTAGGGAGCGGCCAGGTGGTGCCCCTACATGCCATAATTGACATCATTCCGGCTTGCCTCACACCTTCCCCAAGACCCAGGCAGGGGTGAGAGCCTTTTTAGGTCTCACCAGGTACTACAGGAGATTCATCAAGGGGTATGGCACCATTGTTGACCCCTTGATTGAGCTGATTTCAAGGAAACAGCCCCATCAGGTCATCTGGACAGAGGCATACTAGACTGCTTTTGAGGCCCTAAAGGAGGCCATGTGCATGACACCCATGCTCAAAGCTCCTGACTTTTCCAAAGAACTCATGGTGCAGCCAGATGCCTCAAAGCATGGTGTGGGAACTCTGCTTTCACAGCTAAATAAAGAGGGCCTAGATCAACCTGTGGCCTTCATTAGTAGAAGGTTACTTTCCAGGGAACAGAGGTGGAGCAGAGGTGGTGTGACATAGAAGGAGAAGCTTTTGCTGTGGTCTAGGCACTGAAGAACCAAACACCCTACTTGTTTGGGGTTCATGTTCAGGTTCAGACAGACCACATGCACCTCCGATGGCTAGTGCAGATGAGGACTGAGAGTGCTAAACTGTTGAGGTGATCCAGCTCCCTACAGGGAATGGACTTTACAGTACAACACTGCCCTTGAACAGAACACGCCAATGCTGATGGTCTGTCCAGGTTCTTCCGTCTTAGTGATGAGAACTCTCAAGAGGTTGGGTAGTTCTTCACACTTTCAGCTGTTGGGGACACATGATAGACCTGTCAGCTCTTGGAGTGGTTTCCCCTGTCTCTTTGCCTCTGAACTCCTGTTTTTGATATTTTGGTTAATTTTGTCTTTGCTGGCCTTAGGGCTCTGAGCACTGACCAGTGCTAAAGTGCAAGTACTACCTGTTTAAATTGTATTGATGATTGATTTTTCCATGACTGGCATATGTAATTTACTAGAAAGCCCTTAGTAAAGTGCACAATATGTGTTCAGGGCCTGTAAATCAAATGCTACCAGTGGGCCTACAGCACTGATTGTGCCACCCACATGTGTAACCCTATAAACATGTCTCGGACCTGCCACTGCAGTGTCTGTGTGTGTAGTTTTAAACTGCTATTTGGACATGGCAAGTGCACTTACTTGAAAGGACCAACCCTTCCCTTTTACTACATGTAAGTCACCCCAAAATTAGGCTGAAGGCAGCCCCATGGGCAGGGTGCAGTATATTTAAAAGATAGGACATGAACTGGTGTGTTTTACATGTCTTGATTGTGAAATACTGCTAAATTTGTGTTTCACTATTGCAAGGTCAATCTGTCCCATAGGGTAACATGGGGATTGGGCTTGAGATATATTTTAAGTGTAATTTCCCATTGGGAGCAGATAGAGATGTTTGGGTTGGGGTCTCTGAATGCACAATTTAAAAATACATCTTTTGGTGAAGTTGTTTTTTGACTTTTAGGTTTGAAAATGCCACTTTTAGAAAGTGGGCATTTTCTTGCTTAACCATTCTGTGCCTCTGCATGTCTGCTGAATACACTCCTGGGTCAGGATGACAGTTGGGGTGTTTGTATATTACTCTAGACAGTCACACAAAGGGAGCTGAGGTGTGCACTCCATATCATGATAGCCCATCACCAGGCTGATATGTCTTCCTGAGCTAGAGTGGTGGGAGGAGCTGACACTTGCACCTGAATAGGGCTGTGCCTGTCTTTAAACAAAGCAAGCTCTAACCCCCTGGAGTGTGTCGGTGGCCAAGACAGGAAAGGCAGGGTCTTGTTCATCGCAAAGACTTCTCTTTGAAGTTTGCCTACTTCAAAGACAAAAATGGGTCTGTACTGGACCTCTGACACCACATAGTTAGAACACTTCTGGACTGAGGACATTCTGCCAGGAAGAAAAGCTGAATGCTGTAGCAGGGACTACTATTCTGACTGTTGCTTTGTTGTGGTGGCCGGGCTGCTAGCTATTTCTGTCCTGGGAGTGAAAGGACTGGACTTTGCTTTCTACATCCTTCTTTCCAAGGTTTTCCATGGGCTTGGACTGAGCTTGTCGCCTTTTAAGAAGTCTCAGGACTATCAAAGACTTCAGCTGCCAGCACATGGGCTCCTTAGCTGAGAGTCCTGACTTGCCAAGTGGTGCCAAATTCTGTTCCTGAGCCCTTGGAAGCAGCTAAGAAGAAACTAAGCACACCGACTCCAGAGCGACTTCGGAACTGGTGCCACTCTGACTCTGTGCCGCTGCCTGTATCATAGCCTTGGTCTCCGCTGAGTTTAACAACCATGGGCAGCAACACAGGCCTGATGCCACCTCAGTGCTTCTAAAGTCCTGCCACAGCATGAGTCCCAAGTGCAGTGTCACCGAAATCAATGACACTCAACTCCGCCGCAGTACCTGTAGCCCCGTGGTGTGATCGTGACAAAGCAAAGTTGATGCTTTGCATCTTGACCTGCTGGATTCATCTATCCCGCCATGTCATAAGGAACTGATGCCTCACCACTGACATGCATCACCTCCCCTGCAACTGTAAAGAACCGATGCCTCACCTCCCCTTCCTAGCAATAAGTAACAGATGCCTCACCTCCCAGGTAGCAGTAAGAAGCCAATGCCCGATGGGCTCCATCAATGCCTTACCACCTGACTCTGTGCATCACCTTCGTTTCCTCATCATTTTCCACAGTACTGTGTCTGGCGTCAGTGTGGCTCCATGACCAGCCTGCACTGCCTCGCGAGTGCCATGGGACTGCTGGGAATGACTCCATCAAGACGCTGCAATATCCCTAACTGGAGCTGTTGTTTTTTTAATCACTTTACTAAGATTGAATCAGGGAAAATTTGTATCTTTACTTGTGTATGTTGGATTTTTGTCATTTGGTCTTGTTTCACTCAAATAAATATAGTCTGTTTTTCTAAACCGTTATGGAGTACTTTTGTGGTGTTTTCAATGTGTTACTGTGTGTGTGTGCATACAAACACTTTACACATTACCTCTGAGATAAGCCTGACTACTTGTGCCAAACTACCAAAGGGGTGAGCATAGTTTATCTTAGATGTGTGACTACCTTACCCTGACTAGAGTGAGGGTCCCTACTTGAAAAAGGTGAAAAATCACTGGCAAACTAGAGACCCCATTTTAACAGTGGGGGAGATAAGGAGAAAAAACTAAGGCAATTCGAAATCAAATATATATTAAAAATGGACACAAGGAACATCACGGTTTGAATTTAGATGAAGAATTGCATACTTGTTTAGGACAATAGCCTGTTCCCAGTTGGCTATCAGTGCACTCAGTGGCCGGGCCTGGAAATAATATGGTCAGTTTAGACATTTTCTTTTAGAAAGTTTATTTTATTTTGCACAGAATATTTGGATGTTGATTTGGCCCCCCACCAAGGATATTAGAGATTTGAGAGCACATTAGAATTTGACATCGGAGGAGGCTGCACATGCCTGATATGCCCAGTGGGGCTAGATTGTAGTTGTTCCCTTCAATCTGAAACATACTTGTAACAGAAATTCTTGCCCACTATGGCTGAATACGGATTTTTACTAAATATTTTTCTAACATACAGAGATTCAATATCACAGGGAGCCCCCCTTCTTTCTATACCCTCAGAAATATTTTATATTTGTCATAGAATGCTTTTGAATATACAGTCGTGGGATCTAGATATTATTGTCTAGGAGTGAGAATTTTGGTTATGTGAATTACAGAACTTAAGACTATGCCTATGATTATGACCTGGGTAATCGATTTGAGAACTGTTTAGCTGTGCTTATATGAATCAAAGTATGAGGAATCAATTTTTAAACCTCATGATTCTCCTACATTATCAATTATATGCTGAACCTAAATATAACGTTTTCCAGCCTTGCAATATAAAATCCAGAACCATTCTAAGATGGTGGGCATGTATTGAATTAGTATTAATCCATTTTTGATGTAGTGCTGATGATGTATTTAAGTTCACTGGTGTTGGTAATGGCGTTTCTGTCGTGAACAAGGCTGCACAAGCAACCAAAATGTGTTGACAGTTTATCCTTATGCTGTTTGAATAAACTTTGGATCACCTGAAATCTGGATTGCCATGACTGTTCATACTTTGAGTTGGATCCAGTGGAAATTTGGTGAGTACAGCAGAAGTACCTGCAGTGCAGGACCTATGGCATTCAGGAAGCAATTCAGCATCAGCTCCCTGGACATATATGAAAGGTACTTCTTCTAAACTCACCAAATCTCCACTGGATCCAACTCAAAGTATGAACAGACGTGGCAGCCCAGCAATCCAGATATATATATATATATATATATATATATATATATATATATATATATATATATATATATATATACATATACATATATATATATATATACTTATCTGTACTTACCTTTAGAACATTTACCATGCATATGACTTTACCATTCATGCAATTAGAATGAAATTGCATGTAAAGGCATGCCTGGTAAAGACAGATTTGTGGCAAAGAAGTGTGGTAAAAGCATGCATGATAAAGACATATGCGTGGTAAAGGATTTGTGGTAATAGTCATCCATGGTTATGTTCACAGTGTAATGACTGTTTCCCTCACAGACAACGTGCGTTTCGCGGAACTTCCTCTTTGTCAAGGCTGATGTCAAAGTATGTATAAAGACAAAAAGAAAAACAACATAGGAAAAATATGAATAATTATGCATATTAAAAAGTTAGTATTATATTATCCATCAGCACTATGTTACACAGTGGTGGTAGGCATTGTGTAGTTATAATTAGGTTGTAGTTTCCATAGGGAGAACGTTTCTTGCTTTGCTAATTACTTTGACCCCATTTGACACACCTTCATAAAACGTGTAAAAAAACAATTCATCCACCTCGACTCCCACTGGGTCTGTTTCTACCTGATTCGTCAAACGGGGGTAGGGAGAAAGTGGGGGTCTCCAAACTTAATTTTTCTATGTTAATTCTAAGAGGTAAATTTGGGAAGCAATACAGAAAAAGACAACAAAAAAGAAAATCACCAAAGTTTTCAGAAAGTTAGAATTTTACTCATAAAGTGTGCTTTGACGGTTTGGTATACATCCATTCAACTGTTAGAGAAGTTTGCATTTAAAAAGGTGCTCAGGAAGGTAGTGAAAGGGTTAAAAAGAAATAGGTAGCCTTATCCCATTTAACTTCTAAGGGAAATGCCCCTAGGGCAAAAACAATTGAAAAAAATATTTGTATCATGGGTACCACTGTACTCTTTCAGGACCATCCTGTAAGGTACCACTGTGCTCCTGCAGTCTTCCACACTAAGAGGAACCCACTTCATACTGCGGGACCAAGCATGCTTCAATAAGTGGAGCTTGCATGGTTCCACTGTTCCATAAAGGTGAAGCTTGTGTGGCAATACCACAGAAGTATTGAGATACAGCCAACAAAACTTAAATATAATTAACTCGGAAAAATGTGAAGTGGCGTCAGTGGAGGGCTGGTCACTTGCAGGGTGTTGGTCACATTGCCTGGCCACAGACCAGGCCGTGCAGCCAACCTCCCAGTGAGCATAGTGGAAGGCCATGCATGGAGAGGTGGTTGGCCACCTATGGTGGGTTTGGCGTAGAACTTGGCCAGAGGTCAGGACCTGTGGCCAACCCACCACTCTGCATGGTCAAGATCTGTGCTCAGTGGGGGAGTTATGTGAATAAGATGAAAATAAACAGACATTCACTGAAAAAAGTTTAAATTGACGTTATAGTTAGGTATGGTAATAAGATCTTACCTTATACTAAATAAATGTAGAAATTCACTAAAAAAATAAAGGTTAAAATAAAACTAATAATAGTAATAGAATTTTAACTTAAATTACAAAAAACTTGTTGTACAAAGCAGCAGAAGAAACACAATCTAATCAAAGCTTGAGCTACAACACATTCTGAAGTTATGGTACAAATCAATAGCAAAGTCAGCTGCGTCAATGTGATAACATACATGAAGTTTAGCAGAGAAATTCACCAAGTACCAGTCCCTGAAATCATAATTCATTAGTGAGGATCCTTAAATAAAATCAGATTAGCATAAGCATGTTGGACTTCATGCAAAATAATTTGGAAAACATCTAACTATGGCTCTATCAAAACAGAGAAGTTGGTACCTAGAAAGAAAAAGCAAATATGCATAATAATCACAATTTGGATACACTTATCCTCAGGGTGGATCAGCAAAGCAGAATCAGTCTTTGTCCACAGGACATCAGTCGAACAGCAAGGCATCAGGATTCAGTATCAAAGTTCAGGAAAAGCAAAGTCTTTAAGCATTAAAGTTAAGCACATCTCTAGTCAATACGCATAAGAAAGTAGTAAACTCTCAGTCAGGAAAAATGGGCAGTAATGCTCGGAATGGCTCAGAATATCTGTCTTCTCTCTGTGCACTCTTGTTAAGTCAAAACTGTTAAAACTACCCCACAAATCCCTATTGGTCATTTAATTGTATGTTCACATTTTGTCTAGTAAAACTAAAATCCCAAATCTATGAATTCTAATATTACTCTGTTTACATTTAGTTGATTGGTTTGTCTTGCAATGTCCTCATCATCCGGATTGTCAGGTAACAACATTATTGCGGCTTCTACTCTAGTCAGTATCTGCATTGTTCTTGTCCTGGGAAAGTCAGTCTCACACACATTACACATAAAATGTTGCATTAGCAAGAACACCATCTCCTAGCAGTCAGTTCTCATGAGAAGCTTCTGTTATGAGCATATTGTAACAATACAATAGAAATTCACAGTTTAACTTACTTGGTCAGCTATTTTATCAAATGCAGCTCTACATGAGGCCTGGCAAGGAGGCCATGACACTCTCTAAGTTAAGGCTTACAATTAATAAAGCTAAAGCATACTGCAGGACCCTTAATATGACATATTACTGAATTAGTCTAATATATATTAACTATTTCTGAATATTTACTCATTGATTAGTGCATTTCATTAACACTGGTGGCCATTCTCCGTAATCACATTTTCAAATGTGTGCATTATTTTTCTACGTTATTATATTTTCCACACAGACTTATTATTCAAAATACACTCATTAATAATTTTTAGTAAAACATCTGTGCTAGCAATCCCTCCTCTGATGACTAAATGTGTCATCACGCTAACTATTACCCACAATTCATCAGCTAAAATTCTGTCAATTCAATTCCTTCATACTTTTGTTTCCCCTTTGAATTTTCCCTATACAAGTTTTCCCTTTTCTTCTCTTCCCTCCTCTGATTATTCTTTGACCTTTTCAATTTAATTATTTTGGAAAATTGGCATAATCCCCATAGTTCATTTGCAAGTCGCAGATTGTGAGCCCCAAAACCTTATGTACAACAGTGTACTTTACACTGTTTGCAGTTCACAATGGGGTCACAAATTACCTACCTCATGAATATTCATGAGGTAGGTCGCAATTTGCGACCCCATTGGGAATGGCTGCCCTCACAAGGAATGTGGCCTGCTGTGCTGGAGACAGCAGACCATCATATCTGTGACTGCTTTTAAATAAAGCAGTTTTTTAAAGAAACGCATCCCGTTTTCCTTAAAGAAAAAGAGATGCATTTATTTTAAAAAATGAAACATTTTCTTTGCATTTTTTCACAGCAGGCAGTAGTCCGTGGGACCACTGACTGCTCTGAATTTTTTTTCTCGCTGCCATTGATAAAGGGGAATGGGTCCCAGGTGGACCCCTTTCCGTTTGCGAATGGGTTAGCACCAGTTAAAAACCGGTGCTAACTGCAATTGTTTTGTGACCACGTTCACGGTCACAAAACAATGCTACATCGCGCTGCGACTCACAATTAGGAAGGGAACGCCCCTTCCTAGTTACGACTCGCAAACCTGTTTTGTGATTCGGTAAATAGATTAACGAATCGCAAAATAGGGTCTGTACATACCAAAATGTTTTTTTCCTGTCGCAAACGGTCCGATTCTGCTAAAAATCAGTTAGCAGCTTTGTCAAAATCAGGTTTCAAAAGTCAAATCAGGGTATCAGTGGCTCTTCTGGTAATTTTCAACAGTCTCTTTCTCAAAAATTTCTCTCAGATTATTTCAACAGTTCAGTTCAGTAGCTTCCTTCACATGCCAAAATACTGACCCAGAACTTCTCTATCAAAACAAAAAGACATAGGCCCGTATTTATACTTTTTTAGCGCCGCATTTGCATCGTTTTTTGACGCAAAACGGCGCAAACTTGCAAAATGCCATTGTATTTTGTAGGTTTGCGCCGTTTTGCGTCAAAAAGCGGCGCAAATACGGCACTAAAAAAAGTATAAATACGGGCCATAATCTCTTTCTGCCATTATTTGTTGGTTGTATATGCCCATTCAGGACCTGCGTATCTTCGACTTGCCATTCTCTTTCTTTTTAATTTTTGTACACCATTCAGCTTTCCTTCCCTTAGATCTTCTCTCCTTGCGGTATCTATTTCTTCTTCGATTGTTGGTTCAACAACCACTTCTTTCCCTTTCTCCAGTTGTGACTCTGGACACTTATCTTCTTTCAGTGGACTCTTTGTCCGTGTTCTCTTCAGAGTCGAACTTGAACCTTCTCTTTGTTCTGTGGTGTTTTCTCTTGACAGATTTGCAACCGGTTCAGGGGGAGTCAGATCCACCTCAACTCCTTCCCCTGCTGGGTTTGGCGATTGCTCTGTTTGTCTCTCAAGAGCGTCTGCTTCTGGGAAAGCCACCCTGCTGCCTCTATTGAGATAGGCCCTCCATCACCCACCTGGAGGTCTTCTGCTTCGTCTCTCACAGGAAGGACTGAACCGTCCTCAACAGGATCAGATCCGGTCTCTATTCCACTTTGTTTTCCTTCCAGCCTTGAGGCTTGTCTCACTGTTGTTGGTACTCTCAACAACGCTTCTCCATGATCCAGTGGACATGCCACTTTCTTTGTGTGACTCACATGAATCCAGTTCGGAATTCCAGCACACTTCACAGCTGTGGTAGTTGTCAAAACTACCTGATAAGGTCCCTTCCAAAGAGGCTCCAAACTCGTCTTTCTCACGTGCTTTCGGACCACAACCCAGTCCCTAGCTCTCAGGTTGTGTCCTGGGTCATGGATCGGTGACAGTGTTGTGACTTCCACCTGCTGAGAAAAAGAGCAAACCACATCAGCCAGACCTTTGCAGTAATTCAACACCATATCATCTGTAATGTTGACAAGTGCATTTGCTGGCACCGCTGTTAACCTCATTGTTCTGCTCATAAGGATTTTCATGCGGCGACAATCTTGTCTTTCTTTCAGGTGTGTTTCTCATTGACGTCAACACTAAAGGCAATGCATCAGGCCATTTCAAATTCATGGATGCACATATCTTTGCAACTCTTGACTTCAATGTACCGTTCATCTGTTCCACTAGTCCTGATGCTTCATGACGGTAACTACAATGCAACTTCTGCTCAATGTTCAATGCTGCACCCAGTAATTTAATTACTTCATTGTTGAAGTGACTTCCCCTACCTGTTCGAAAATGATCAGAAACCCGAAATGCAGTATAAATGTGGTATCAATTCCCTAAGCAGTAGTTTTGCTATTGTGAGACTATCATTTCTTTGTGTAGGGTAAGCTTCAATCCAGTGACTAAAGATACAAATAATCACCAACACATATCTCAAACCTCCACACTCAGGCTTTTCAATCAAATCCATCTGTATTCTGCTGAATGGACCTCCCTCTCTTCCAATGTGGCTCAAATTAACCACTGTCCCTTTCCCTGTGTTTAATTGTTGGCAAATGACACATCAATGGCAAACTGCTTAAGCAACTTGTCTAAACTTTGGGTTGAACCAATCATGTTTGAACAAATTAATAATTGCATCCCTCCCAATATGTGCTTGGCCATGGTCTTACCTTGCAATCTGAGAAAACTGGCTATTTGGTAATACCAATTGACCCTCTTCGGAAACCCACAATACATCTTGTCTTTGTACACATTTCAATTTGCTCCATGAATGTTTTTCCTCCCAGTCAACATTATTCTGCAACGCTTTTGATTCTTCCAAAGTCATTTATTTTCAATGCATAGCTTGTACAAGTTTCATCTTCTTCAGGTAACAGTTCCCACTTGTCCTTGAACGATATGCAGTTCAACGCACAAAACCTTGCGTCTTGATCCGCATATCCATTTCCCAATGATATATAGTCCTGCCACTTCAGATGTGCACTGCATTTCACCACGGCAATCTTTTCAGGCATTTGAATAGCATGTAACAATTCTTTAATTCTCTCACCATTTTCCCATTTCTCAGGAAACCTCTCTGTGGCCACAACTGAACAAAATCATGAACTATTACAAATCCATACTGGTTATCCATATGGATTGTAACTTTTAGCTGAGCAGAGACATGGCACACTCTAGTAAAGGCTACCAGTTCCACTACTTGGGCAGAATACACTCCTTGAAGCCAAGAAGCTTCCAAGGTACCTGTAATTGTGCATACAGCATATCCTGCTCTCAGTGTCCCTGTATTGACTCTCAGACAAGAACCATCAACAAAAATAATTTGGTCATTTTCTTCCAATCGGGTATCTCTATTGTCAGGTCTTGGTTTTGTGCATAAGTCAGTTACTTCAAGACAATCATGATCAACATCTTCCTCTTTTTCAATTTCAGCATTTTCACTCATAAGTAAGGTTGCCAGGTTCAGCACTGTACATCTTTTCAATGACACATTTGGTGACCCTAGAATACTCGTGTCATATCTAGTTAACGTTGCACCGGGCAAATATTGGGTTTTTGTCCCTGTCAGTAGAATCTCAATAGAGTGAGGGACCATTACAGTCAGGGGATGTCCCATCACAATGCCCTCACAGTGTGTAAGGCTCTGACCAACTGTGACAACTGCACGCAAACAGCCCAGTAAGGCTGCTGCAACATGATCCAAAGTAGCTGAAAAATATGCTGCTGGGCGGTTTATACCTCCATGGACCTGTGTCAAGACAGACAAAGAACATGCATCACGCTCATAACAAAACATTGTTAAATGATTTGTGTAATCAGGCATACCCAACGCTGGAGCCCTGCACAAGCTCTTTCTCAATTCAGTGAACACTTTCATTTCATCCTGGTCTAACACTATGGGATCAGTGACTTCCTTATGAGTCAGCTTCTGCAATGGTCTTGAAATGACTGAAAAATTTGGAATCCATTGGCGACAATAACCTTCCATCCCTAGAAACGTCCTCACATCTCTCTGTGTAGTCAGGGGATTTATCTACAATATGGTTGTAATCCTATCTCTGGATATCTTTCTTGAACCTTTCTCAATCTGGTGTACCAAATATTTCACTACTTTCTGACAGTACTGTAATTTAAGCGGAGACACTTTGTGACCATTTTTTCCCAAATGGTTCAACAGGGCAATTGTATCATACTTACATTCGTCCCTCGTCTTCAACGCAATCAGCAAGTCATCAATGTACTGCACCAAAGTCAAATGGAAAGGCAATTCCAATGACTCCAAATTATTTTTCAAAATCTGATGGAATATGGAAGGTGACTCTGAAAGCCCTTGAGGAGTTCTACACCAGCGATAAACTTGATACAGGAATTTGAAACAAAAGAGAAATTGACTATCCTCATGAAGAGGCACAGAAAAGAATTCTTGTAACAAATTGATAACAGTGAACCACTCTGCATCACATAGAATTTGGAACATTATCACAGCTGGATTTGGCACTACAGGACAAAATTTGACCACAATCTCATTTATTTTTCTTAAATCCTGAACAATCGGAACCTTCCCACAGGGTTCTTCAACCCCATTATTGGTGATTTACATGGACTGCTCAATACTTCTTTCAAAACCCCTTGCTTTACAAAGTCTGCAATTATCTGAGCTACTTTCACGATGACATCTTGAGGTATGTGGTACTGTGGAAGTTTAGGGAAAACTGCATTCCGTTTCACAGTAACCCTAACTGGCTCCACTCCCTTTCTCAAACCTACTTCAAATCCCATACCTTCTCCTTGACCGTTCCCTGCAAATCAGGATGAAGCTCTTTCACTGTGGACGTTCGGAAAAACTCAATCAAAGGGTACTCATCATTTGTGGTTTTACACTCTATCTCTGGGGATTGTTCTTCTTCATCATCACTATTTGTCCGAATCTCAATTCCATCAATTGAACAAGTAATCAAACACCTTGTTTTATACAACAAGACTCTTCTCAGTAAGGATAGGGACTGAAATCCCAGATTACAAATTTATGCAATCCCTGGAGGTTGCCAATTTCAACTTGAACTGGATCTGTAATCGGGTTTGTCAAATACTGGTTCGCTACTCCCACAACTTGAACTGTTCTACCTGAAAGGGGCAAATTTGGAACTTCTGCACTTTTCACTGTAGAGCGTGTAGCTCCCGTGTCAACCAAGAATGAAACCTTATGACCCATAACCTTTCCCTTCACATAGGGTCCTCTTTGATCTACTTCTAGGGAAGTTGCAAGCACACATGGCTCCTCAACTGAACTGTCACTCATCCATTCATCATTTATTCAATTCTCACTCTGTAACGGGAATTGGTGCACTGTGTTACTTTTTCTGTTATGCCTCTGACCTGTGGCCTGCTGAAAAAGCATCATCTGTTGCTGTTCCATTGGGGCTAGAGGTATTTGAATTTGCTGTCTCTGTACCATGGGAACCTGCTGTTGCATCGACTGCAACTTTGAAATTTGTGCACAGGGCATTTGCACCTGCTGCATGGGCTGAAAATTTTGCATTTGATTCACATTATTCTGGAAATTTGGGTTAGGACCTCTCACTCTTGGTCCTCTCACATTCTGGAATGAATTGATGTAATTACTCTGCTGAACAACACCTTCCTGCACCATCATTTGACACTCCCGTTTCCAATGTCCAATGGCTCCGCAAATGTGACATGGCAATAGCTTCCTCATTCCCTGCACATCATTCTGAACCATAACAGTATTCAGGTCTGGACCACAATTCATATTGCCTCCACGACCTCTACCTCTCATCTGAGCCTGAAACATTATGTTTCCCTGCTGCTGCTGTGGCAGTTGCTGTGAAAAATTCCCTTGCACTCCTGGTTGAGCTGCTTTAATCTCCATCACCATCGCCTTCTCTTTCAACTTTTTCTGCTTCAACTCTATTTCATCACTACAATATTTTGTATACTGTAACACCTCATCAATCGCCCTTGCTTGCCAGCAAATCAAACGGCTCTTAATCATCTGACTAATTTCAGGTCTCAATCCTTTCACAAATCTAAACACAAAATGAAGCATGTCTTTCACCTTAATTGTCTCTGTACCACTGTAATGCTTGAATGCCTGCAACATTCTCTCATAATATGCATGTATCGTCTCCTTTGCGTCCTAAGCTGTCCTGTTAATCCTCTGCCAATCAATATTCTTGGGCAAAATTCGTGATTTCAGAAACTCATTCACGTTATAGTAATATTTCATTACCTCAGGAGATGGTGCACTTGTATTTTTGTCTCTCTCTGGTTCACTTGTTGGCCAGTCTACACTCCTCTTAAACTCGATCCACAAGTCAGCTGGAACCACTATCTCTAGTTAAGTCCTCGAACAAACACTTCACAAGTTTCACAAATCCTGTTTGTCTGCTGATACCATTCTACTGATTTTCTCTCAATTTTGGATACTCATTTGTAAATGACAGAATGTCACTTCTGCTCCACAGGACGTGAACAAAATTCCCCCCATGGAATTTCTCTCATTGGTAAAATCTTTACTGGATCCTTATCCTGCTGCACATTGTCAGTCAGCTCCAGAGAATCCCTTTTACTCGTCTCTTTTCTTTACCCATCTGCCTTCCCATTTGTCTAATGCTCCCCAGATCAGAGCACTTTTGAGCAATTCTTTAAGGTGTGCCCTTATTCCGGCAGATCTCATGAGTTCAAAATCTTCAGCTTTAAAATCTAATCTGTAACTCCTTTTCGAATACTTTTTGTCTCTATTTCTATGCCTTACTTCTCTGCCAAGTCTGCTAATCTCTGAGGTACATTGTTCACCTCTCTTGTAATCTTTGGGCACAAATATCTAAATTCTGCATCTGTGCAGGATTCCAACCGATCCACCCCCATAGTTCCCTCAATGAGTTTACCCGCTCCAACGCCTAGCCTAGTATAATTCAAATGCTCTTCTCCTGTAGGGGCACTCTGTGGGGTATTCAGCTTGTCTAACCATTTAGTTAATTGCTGAACTGTCAGTTCTTGAATCAAAATGTTACTTGCGTGTGCCAGTGGCATCTGCTGTGCAACGGCATTCGGAGTCTGTGGTGTCAATAATTTCAAACTCTGACTAACATTTGGCCCTGTCACCGTATCTGGAAGTGCTACAAATGGACCAAGGTCTAGCAATGATCTTGATCTATCAAAAGTCTGTCCCACAGGAGAGACTACCTGAACATGTTCATTATGTCCTCCACTCATTACGTTCTGGGCCATTGTTCCCTGTTCACCTACAGTCAGCTTCTTCTGCGCAAATAATGGTACCGCTGGACCAGCAGTAATAGGTAGCGATATAACATATGGGGCTGCTCTGGCACCTCCGCTCTGTGGGAGAGTAACTCCTGTATTCTGATTCATCATCAGACTCATATCTGACTGTGTCCCTGTCACTGGCGTAAATCGTGGCATTACCTGCTCCTGTACTTGGGGCAACAAAATCGGAGTTGGCTCAGTCTGAACCAGTTTCGGTCTCTGAAAGACCTGTTCCGTTGGCACCACTAATTTCAAAATTGTTTCCATTATGGGCACATCAGGATAAATTCTCTGAATCTATGGTGGTTGCATGTGGGTCTGCATTACAGGAGTGGTAGGCACATTTAGACCATTTTGCACTGCATTCTGTGTCAGGTTAGCATTAACCTACACCGGACTCGCTGTCCCATTAACCTGTGTCGGGGCTGTCAGATCAACACTGGTACTTGGACCACTCTCATGTACTGTATATGGTGGTGGTTGGTCTCTCAATAACTGTGTTATAAACTCATCAACATTCGATTCCTCCTCTGCTGTCAAAGACTTTCTAGTCTCCTTACTTTCAGATGGACTTTTATTAGTTTTCCTAGTACCTTTATTTGCTTCCTTCTTATTCTCCTGTGTAATTGCCGGAAACAACTTTATCCCCTGCAAAGTCCCCATTCTCCATGATTTCTGAACACAATCCCTTTTAGACTTTGCTAGAGTCTTTTCTGCCTTTCTCATCCGCCTCTCAAATATCAGTTGCTGTTGCTGTCTAGCTACTAGCTCCCAAATTGCTAATGCCTCAAACTGTGCTGGTCTCGGAAGGGGCTTCGATTCAAATAGCACCATCCTTAATTGCTCCAAGACCCTCAAATTGAATGTCCCATTTGAAGAAAAACACTAAGTTCCCATCCTTTTCTGTCAATTTGCACCACTGCTTTAGTCAAAGACATGGCGCGACACCCTTCTCTTCCACTCCAATGTGAGCTGGTATACCTTCTGGCGGTATAGCCTAGCCTACACTCATTGTAATTCATGTATCTCCCCTTAGGGCACGTTTTAACACTTTGAAAAACGTCATCTTTTCTACCTTTTATTATTCAAAATCAAATCAGAAAGTGACTTTTAATCCCAAGATTCCTTTCACCACAATCCCAATCAACTGCCTCTCACAGACTGCTGCCAATCCATGTGCGACCCTTCTCTCTAACCGACCTATTCCAGCGTGGCTCCAATGATGTCACACTCACACGTCCTGCAACTGACAAAATCTTGCAGCTCGTCCTCCTTCACTCCAATTCACACAAAACTAATGCAAATATTGTGAGCACTAATCAAAATACCAAAAAAACAGAGACAAAACTGCTGGTTTACTTTGAAATTTTCTTGCACTCACTTGAGCTCACACTCTGACTTGTTGACCACGCCCGATCAACCTACTAAACCAGACAGATTACAATATAAAACCAAGTGTCTCAGTTACTTTTCAATATACTCCGGAGTCTTAGAACACGCATGGTCCGTACATCAACAACCACGTGGACAATTTTTCTTCAGCACAAAGCGCCACACTCAAATGAAGTTCAACGACTTCTCTACTCTCATACCGCGGAGTATGCACACTCCTTCTAAAACTTCATTTGGAGTACGCAAACTCCCTAAATTCCTCACAAACCTCACAATTCACATGCCATTTGCTTATGCTGTGCAAGTGCAATCTATTTCATTCACCCTGTCACTAAAATGCTGGGAAAATCCTCAAACAACCATTAGCAGGATCCAGGATCTGGGAAAGTAATTTCTGGACTTAAGGGAACATGATTTTCTCTCCAATTATCATCATTGAAAAACAAAATCCAAATCTCAATAATAAAGAATTCTGCTACCAACTATGGGACCTTCAATCCTGCTATTATCTCTGTTAACATCTGTCACTCCGTACTGGTTGGAAATGAAAAGCTCTTAAGGAGACAAACCATTAGTCTCTCTTATCATCTCTGGTTGTTTATTATTCTATAACAGACGTCTATGTTAAGCTCTTAAGGAGACAAACCATCAGTCTGCTACTATCTCTGCTAGCGCGTCTGACCTTAATAAGTAAACTTACAAGGGGACGCAAATAGGTTGATGAACCTTTTGACTCGCAATTAAGATGTTCTTACCAGAACTCAAATACATAATCAATAATCACTACACCAAAATCAATAATCAATAAATCAATAATCAATGGAGTCAGTAATTGTCAATTGTGAATAACCACAGCTTTAGTAAAAGTTTAGAATGTTTATTTCCCTATATTAACAATGCTAAGGACATGTAGATCAATCTCAAAATCAGATGAAACACATACAAAAACAATACTGGTTGTCCAAAGCCGCGGAAGAAACGCAATCTAATCAAAGCTTGAACTACAACACATTCTAAAGTTATGGTGAAAATCAATGACAGCGTCTGCTGTGTCAATGTGATAACATACATGATGTTTAGCAGAGAAATCTACCAAGCATCAGTCCCTGATATCATAATTCATTAGTGAGGATCCTTAACTAACATCGAGCATCAGCATGTTGGACTTCATGCAAAACAATTTAGTAACACAAATCTGGAAAACAACTAACGATGGCTCTATCAAAACAGCGCCGTTGGTACCTAGAAAAAACAAATATATGCATAATAATCACAATTTGGATATACTTATCCTCAGGGTGGGTCAGCGAAGCAGAATCAGTCTTCGTTCTCAGGACATCAGTCCATCAGCAAGGCATCAAGATTCAGCATCAAAGTTCAGGAAAGGCAAAGTCTTTAAGCATTAAAGTTAAGTACATCTGTAGTCAAGACATATAAGAAAGTAGCAAACTCTCAGTCAGGAAAAATGGGCATTAATGCTCAGAATGGTTCAGAATGACTGTCTGCTATCTGTGTGGTCTTGTTAAATCAAAACTGTTAAAACTACCCCACAAATCCCTATTGGTCAGTTAATCGTAAATTCACATTATTTCCAGTAAAACTAAATTACCAAATCTATTAATTCAAATATTATTCCGTTCACATTTCATTGATTGTTTTGTCTTGCAATGTCCTCATCATCCAGCTTGTCAGGTAACAATATTGTTGCAGCTTCCTCTCTAGTCAGTATCTTCATTGTTCTTGTCCTGGGAAAGTCAGTCTCACACACATTACACATAAAATGTTGTATTAGCAAGAACATCATCTCCTAGCAGTCGGTTCTCACAAGAGCTTCTGTTATGAGCAAATTTAAACAATACAATAGAAATTCATAGTTTAGCTTTCTTGGTCAGCTATTTCATTAAATGCTAAGAACTACAGCTTTTCATGAGGCCTGGCAAGTAGGCCATAACATTCGCTAAGTTAAGGCCGGCAATTCTAAAATTAATAAAGCTAAAGGTTATTGCATAACACTTAATATAACATATTACTGCATTAGTCTAACATATATTCAACATTTCATAATATTTAAACATTGATTAGTACATTTCGTTAACATTGGTGGCCATTATTCGTAATCACATTTTCAAATGTGTGCATTATTTTGCTACGTTATTTTCTACACAGACTTATTATTCAAAATACATAAACACTCATTAATACTTTTTATTAAAACACCTGCTCTAGCATGACTAGAGTGCAAATTTAGTTCAAGAAAATATTTAATAACATTGGGCCAGATGCAGGAAACACTTTGCGACTCGCAAACGGCAAAATTTGCCGTTTGCGACTCGCAAATGCGTGTTTCCCATGCAGAAATGCATTTTGCGAGTCGGGACCGACTCGCAAAATGCATTTCCGAATCGCAAATAGGAAGGGGTGTTCCCTTCCTATTTGCGATTCGCAGTGGAATGCAATTCCATTTGCAACCGCATATGCAGTCGCAAATGGAGTCGCAGTTACCATCCACTTGAAGTGGATGGTAACCCACTCGCCAACGGGAAGGGGTCCCCATGGGACCCCTTCCCCTTTGTGAAAGGACCCAAAACTATTTTTTCAGGGCAGGTAGTGGTCCAAGGGACCACTACCTGCCCTGAAAAAATACCGAAACTAAAGGTTTCGTTTTTTTTTTTAAGTGCAGCTCGTTTTCCTTTAAGGAAAACGGGCTACACTTTAAAAAAAAAAACTGCTTTATTTAAAAGCAGTCACAAACATGGAGGTCTGCTGACTACAGCAGGCCTTCATGTTTGCGAGTGCCTATAGTCGCTATGGGGCCTCAATTTGCAACCCACCTCATTAATATTAATGAGGTGGGTCTTTGCGACCCCATAGCGACTCGCAGACGGTGTCTGAGACACCGTTCTGCATTGCAAATTGCGACCATTGTCCCTTGGTCTTTAAACTGAGAGAGAGGAGACATTCATTCTTTGACTGAAATGCTCAGTGAAGAAAGAGGAAACATTGGTTAAATGTCCAGTTTACATACTATACCAAACTGTGATCATAGCCAAATTATTTATTTCATTGTGGCTCAGTTCGATTAGACCTAGCATGAGAGCAGCTTGAAGGATTCATTTAAACATTGGCACAATATAAAACATCCTAGTTCACTCATGGCGACAGAGTCAGGGCGCTTGTGCTGTGGAATTGTTACCTGTTTTTAGATTTATGTTTAAAACCTTTTTAACATCATTGCAGTGAGATATTCTCAAAGTGAGAAACAAGCATTCAAGATATAACATATTTAATATTGAAAGAGATATATCATATTTTACATGACACTTACATCATTTATCTACAGAATCTTAACATGGGTCGGCTCGTGCTTTGGCTTTTTGGCTCAGCTCTACCCATACATTTTGCTGCTCATCCACCTCAAAGCCAGGAGTAGCAACTGCGACACCTAGTCGCTGATTTGAAGTCCATTGTGACGTTTGAGGTTCTTTGATTGAGGAAGGAACCTGAAACGATATCATAGAAAATGTGTACTTAGCACAGACAAGGCGCAGCCTTCCATCATCAATCATGGAGTGCTTACCATATGAGAAGTGTGCAGTGGGCGTGCAGCTGAAAAGAGAGCCTCCATCCAGAGTACTTTGGTATTTGTAGAGCCTAGGGCTTCAGTTGGTTTTGGTCTAATATTTGGTTTACGATTCTTTTGTAAAGTACCGAATTATGGTGTGTGTTGAGCCACAACCGTTTTTTAAAGGGGTCCTCAACAGATCAGCTTTAGTTGTGTCTGTATTTCTGTGTCATACTGAGAAAATATTTCAGTCTACTTATTTTCTGTTTGTGGGGCTTTTATGTATTCCAGGACAGTGACAAATACTGTACCCTTCAGTTGAATATCTCTATGAATATGAATCTGTGTATAAACTGTAAAATAGAGATTTCAACCTTGGTTGATCGACTTGTTCTTTTATTGTTCGCATCACTTGGTGATGGTTCCCATACAGGTCCTACTATACCTGTTTGTGATAAAATCATCCCCATTAGTGATATGAAGAGACACCACTCCAGGCTGGTTTCTTAGTGGTTTTTATTCCAATACAGTTCCACACATCCATCAGGGCAGCCACCAGATCCGCAACTGTCTCTTCAAACCCCAATACTCTATCACCAGCCTTCCAAAATCCATCCCCACAGTTATATGCATAACTCAGATACAACAATTTGGTTGGGGGAACAAGATATCCTACTGACAGCAAGCAGTTTTTAACAACTACAATGTAACTTCTAATCAAGCGACTCCCCTGATTCCTTGTCTACCACCGGGACAGGACTAATGCATAGGAATCCTAAGCAAAGTATAGCAAACCAACAAGCACACACACTGTAGCTAGCTATGGCTCAGAACTGGTACTTCTGCCATTGAATCATGTGCATGAATACAAGCAGGCTGCTGAGCCAGCTTTAGTTGTCCACAGCCAATAAGGCTATAGGCCAGCCTGGTCCAATTCCTAACAAGGTAATGGACATCACTTATCTAAGGGTGTTTCTGGCAAAGCAATATCGTTTTATATCTGCGATGATGGAAGCATATTAGTTGGACACTGCGCCCTGTGATAGGAAGCCAGAATGTCTCTGGTCTTTTTACTTAGCATGCAAAACAGCAATGCATCTCTGGATGCATAGGAAGGCATCTTCCCTACAAAAGCTGCTCCTCCATTACACTGTTGGAATGTCGCCCCCCCCGTTAAAAATGTCCCTAGACACTGCCCAGAGATAAAAAAATTAAATGTAATAAAGTTAATTTATTAGCATTTTATTTTTTATCCCTCATCCCAAACAGGGTGTCAGCTGAGTGCCAGTAGCAGGTAGGAGTGGTGGTCTGCTTGTGCACTTGTTTAAAGTGCGCATGTTTCTTTGGCCGGCTGTCTTGCGACGGACAGCCAGAAGTGCACACTTTACACCTCTCAACTCAGCTGTCTTGAGAGCAAGCACAGGCCTCCAGTGCCCTCAGGATCACCGTGAGAGGCCTCTTCCTCCATTCCTGGCACTCGTCTCTCATGCAGGTTATCAGCTGTCCTAGGTTTCAGTTCCAATAAAGAAATAAACCTAACTGTTCATTAGGTTTAAGGGGAATTTCAATAGCAATTGTGGCAGACTTTGATTCGCCATATAAAATTATCAACCGATCTTTTTATGTGGAAATATTTCAGGGCATCTATATATATTTTCAGGGGCAATGCTGTTAATGTGATTCACAAGAAGGCTGTACAATTAGCAAGTTTGCACAAAAGGTAGAAATGTAACATTATTTCTGGGTTATTGTACTGCGGAGTTACAATGTCAGACAATGCTGTAAGGCTTCGGGAAAAAAATCTAGTTCAGATTGATAGGAAAATACAGTTCAAAACACGAAGATCAGTGTTTTGCACGCATGGTTATGTGAAGCTGGGGCTGGTGCTGTACACTAAGTTTGTAGTGATTGAGGTCCAAGTTGCAGTTTAATTTCCAGGGATGCACAGCACAGGCTGAGTCAACTGCTCTTTTTCATCACTTCATCAGTTATAGCATTTGATGACATGTCCATAGAACCTCATGGCAGTGGAGCGTGTGCTACAACTCCACATTGTCTTACTGGGCCTGCCTTGGTTTCAGCTACTCCTTTAGTGAAAAAAAGCAGATCCTTGTTTGGAGAATGATGCTACCATTTCCTTCCTTTCAAGGTGATGTGAAGACCCTGGAGAACATTGTGAAAATCAGACTGCTCATAGAAATTTACAGTCTGTACAAAATCTTCAATGTATGCCAGATAGGCATTTTAATTTGTAAATAAGTATTATACTCCTGGCTCATAAACATTATGCCTGATTTATTATCTCACCATTACCTTGAAACATTACCTATTTATGCTCAACCTACGGTTTGTGACCTCTGTTAGACCTGACAGCCTTAGGGTGGTCTTCTCCTCAAAGTTTTACCTGCCTCCTCCACTTTTCTGACCTTGTTATTGCTGCCTTTAGGACTCTGCACATATCACCACTGATAACCATCTCTAAAGTGCTTGTGCTCTCTCCCCTAAATCATGGTAACATTATCTTACCCCCTAATTTGCTTAGAAGTCCCTTTTAAAGTGACCTACCGGTGCCCAATGCCTGAAAATAAAATGCGACCTGTGGGCCTGCAGCACTGATTGTGCCACCCACTTAAGTAGCCCTCTAAACATGTCTCAGGCTTGCCATTGCAGAGACTGGTGAGCACTATTACACTGCAATGTCGACCTGGGAAATTACCCCTTTTTCCAGGCCCAAACCTTCCCTTTTTATACATATAAGTGACCCCTAAGGTAGGACCTGGACAACCCAAAGGGCAGGGTGCAATGCGTTGTACTTTTAAGTTTTACATGTCCCACTAGTGAAAAACTCCCAAAGTGATTTTTACCACAGCAAGGCCTATCTTTCCCATAGGATAACATTGGGATTACACTATTACACCTTCTAACTGTAGTTCACAATCTGGAGGAGATAGGTTTGTTGAGTTTGCTGTCTCTGGACTCACAATTTAAATTCACAATTTACAGAGAAGTTGGATTTTAAATTGCAGTTCTGAAAATGCCACACTTCGAAAGTTGGCGTCTTCTTACTTTAGCCATTTGGTGCACAGTGCCTGTCTTCAATATAAGTCTGGGGTGGGGTGATAGTTGGTCTTATGCATTCCCTCTAGACAGCCACTCACAAATGGAGCTTAGGTGTGACTGATGGGCCATCCACAGCCTGATGGGCCATCCTGGACAGGATGGGAGGGAGAAGCTAAGAGTTACACCTGAATAGGCAGTGTCCTGCCCCCACACAAAGACCTGCATACCCCTCCTGTAGTGTGTCTGGAGCCAGAGCAAAAAGAGAGGACCTCTGTGCAGTTCAAAGACCATTCTTTGAAATCTGCCCCACTTCAAAGGGACTACTGAGTAAAAGTACTGAACCTTTGACACTACCAACTCAGTACACCTCAGAACCTGTGGATACTCTGCCAGGAGGGAGGACTGCTGTGCTGCTACAAGTACTGTCACTCTGTTGAGCTGCTACTCTGCTGGCATACTGCTTTGCTGTGCTAACCTGCTGCCTACTTCCCTCTTGCCTGAAAGTGAGAAGGACTAAACCTACACCTCTACAAGCCAGAACCCAGAGTGACTCCAAGGGCCAGCTGACTGGTCTCCTGTTTTCTGAAGTCTCAAGGACACAGAATACTAAAGGTCGTCCTGCTACAGCACATAGACTTTACTTGCTACAAGTCTTGCTCTGGCAAGTGGTGTCAATCCAGTCCTGGGACATTGGAAGTGGGTATAAAATGCTTCCTCAACCAGAACGCATGCATCCTCACAGAAACCAGTGTATCTTCACCTTTGCGTGAGTCAGAACCAGTATATCCTCGTCATTGCATGGAATACATCCGACACATCTCCCTCTGAACCGGTGCATCGCTTTTGGAATTGCTGTATCAACTGCTGTAGGAGAAGCAGCCTCATATCACATTTAGATCCAGGTTCATTGAACTCAGAACCACTGCATTGCTTCAGTTGTGTGGAGAAGATCGATGCATCTCGTCTACTGTGTGGCTTAACACTGGCACATCACTTCAGCTGCAGCTCACATCTTTGTTGTCGATGATGCTTCCTGGATCAAAGTACTTTGTTTCAGCTGACCCAAGGGGGTCTCTGTATCTGGCCTGCGCTCTATTGCAGTGGGCCTGAACTTTGACTTTGTCCCCATTCAGTGCAAACAAATATCTTCTTTAAGTGATTATTTCTTTTAAGTGCTATTTAACATTTATTCTTTAAAAAATCATATCTCAACTTCTCCTATTGGAGTTTTTGTCATTTTGGTCTTTTTTCATTTACTATATTAAGCTCACTTTTTTCTACTCTGATGTGAATTTTTTCATGTGGTGCTTTCACTGTTTTACTGTTTGAAGTGTTGCATAAATATTTTACCCATTGCGTCTCAACTTAAGCCTGACTGCTCTGTGTCAAGCTACCACAGGTTGAACACAGGTTAACCTAGCATGTGGTTGTGACTCACCCTGACTAGGATTGTGGTTTCTGCTTTGGTAGGGTGCATACCTTGGCCAACCAGAAACCCAGCTTCTAACACTCATCATATAGATGGCATTGTTAGGTTCTCCATAAGAAGAAGAATTGTGGCTTATAAACAGATGAATTCAAAAGAGTTAGAGATTCTGCTCCTTCTGTCCCCTGTTCTATGACAGGAGCTAAAACTACATTAAATCTGATTTTACACCATTATGATGACTAATGTTCATTCTAAATATTTAGGTGTATATTATTTTTTGTTGCATTTGTGCTCAAGAACACACACCATGCCCCAATCACTAAAGGTATTGGTATTCATTTAAATATAACTAAACCAATGAGCCATCATTCTCAGGTTCTCAGTACTGATGAAGTCTACTCTTAATCAATGTTCATTAGGCTTCATCTAAGCAACATATTTTTATGAGTCACTGCAATACCTGTGTGTCAAAAATAACCCTAAGTTATTTTGGAGGAGACACCTCACAGAATCATCAATGAGGCCCCCAGATACAGAGAACTACTGGATCCTAGTCTTCTCATAATAGGTGCTTGCTCCGGAAATAGAGGAGAGGCCTACTGTGGTAAAGGGTTATTCTTGTGTTGTAAACCCACTCGCAAAAAGTTTTTTGCCATGCCACTATGAGTAGGCCTACCTCTAACTAGCCCTACACACTAAATGAAATGTGCACTCAATACGGCTGGATATCGAATCCTAGAAATGGATGTCCTCAATGTAGGTCAGTGATGACTACTAATGTCATATTAAGAATGTGTTAGATAGAGAGATAGATAGATAGATAGATAGATAGATAGATAGATAGATAGATAGATAGATAGATAGATAGAATTTTTCCACCAATGATAGATAGATAGATAGATAGATAGATAGATAGATAGATAGATAGATAGATAGATAGATAGATAGATAGATAGATAGATTTTTTTCCACCAATGTGAGCGTAGAGGGCCTCCTCTTAGGTGAGAGTTCTCATTTATTCTGCCATAATTCCACTAGCATCAATAAGCATGATCCTTCTGGCCGCTTTCTATTCAGATCTTATCTGATTGTAACCTTTAAAGGTGTCATAGAAATGTGAAAGGGCCAAAAGCCAAAGGAAGAAAAGGGAAAACAAATCAGCTGCTCGCAAAAAAGCAAATGTGCTGCTGAATATTCTTACAATTAACAGCAAGATCATCACTGTTTCTGCAGTGAGGTCTATCTCCTAAGCACTAAAATGATAATAATAATAATAATATTAATAATAATAACTTGTTATTTCATATAGTGAATACTACCACACTTTTTGCTCTTTGGGGTCGTTCTCAGTTTAGTTTTACCAATCTTTTTGCGGAAGGGTTAAAAAGTGCTTCTGCCAAAAAAAATATCATCAGTCTGGACAGTAGTTTCATTAATGCGCCAAAACGTAACCATGTAGCGCCCGTTTTGCTGCGTCTACAAACAGTACAGATGTGAGTGCGCAGCTCTGGCTCCCATAAATGTGATAAAAATGTATTGAAAAACAGTTATGCCATTTTTGACTTTGAAGATTCTCTTTCTCTGTGACTAATAGTGATGCTTCAGCGATGGCAGAAAACATGTAGCAGTTCTCCTGGAAACCGCCTGTGGAGTTTACAAAACGTTGTAGATAATCAAGAACTTCAGTCATTGCAATAAGATACTTTAAAGTTAATTTTCCGCTGGAATGCAACATGTGCGACTCCACTTGTGGAAGAATCCAGGATGCTGGTGTGGTATGGAGGGGTGCATGCTGGAGGCTCAGGTGAATGATTTTGATAGGCAAACCTGTGACGTGCACATGCCTGCTCATGCACAGCCACGAGGATCAGAACTGCAGAACAGAGACGTGGTGCAGTGCATGTTCCTGTGGAATCTGGCGGAATAGTGGTGAACCAGGTGATTTCTGCTTTTGTTAGTGTCTGCAGTGATCATGGATTTACAATAACATGTTATGCAATGGAAATCAGTGAAGAGTATGCCGGAAGAGCCAAACATATTTGATCTCGTCCCAAATGTCAGATGAGAAGGTGCCACACATCATTTTGCACCGATTGAATTTTTAAGGGAGAACTCGGGAAGATAGAGTATGAATGGAAGAATTCTTGTAGGAATCCTAATTCACACGGAGTAACAGCTGGAGACCTTGGTTACCTGGGCCGTAGTACACGAGTGCACCGGGGGCACAACAGTGGTTTGTACCCGGTTTGTGTGCCCTTGGTGCACTTTTGTATTACAGAAGGGGTTGCAAATGCTAGTACGGCCCCTTCTGTAATACAGATAGCGCTGGTGCACATATTGTGCCAGCGCTATCATGAAACGGCATTCCCTCATTTGAGTGGAAGTGTGACCACATGCAAATGAGGGAGCCTCTTTGCCTCTGAGCCCATGAGATGTTACCGGCGTGGGTGCAGAGGCAAGCATGCCTTTAGAAAATGCACTGAAAGTGCACCACAAAAAGGTGGCGCACTTTCATTGCACCTTCTAAAGACAGCCCTCTGAAGGGAAAAATGAGGTCCTATGGACCCCTCCAGACATCCCTTTCCCAGCGGGTGCAGTGACTCACTGCACCCACCTGCAAGGGGATCTTTTATTCCTCTGAAAGGTCCAGGTGGCTTTCCGCCTGCACAGAGAAACACGGATCAGCTTTTGAACAGCTGCTGAGTATTTCTCTTGAATGGGCTGCCCTGGTGGCAATGCAGCAAGTTTGCGTCTGCCCTATGGGAAGTGCATTCTGACTAATAGGGTGTGATTTCTATGTTTGCACCCAGGGCACCTGCTTTAAGGTCCGCCATGGCACAAACATGGAAAATGTGTCCTATCCCTAATATGGGCCCTGGGGCTCCAAAAACAGATCTGAATAAATAATAATGCTGATATTCTGCATCATTTTAAGGAATCAGGTAGAAGGTCCATCACAGCTAGCCAAGTAGCCAGATTCCAATTGGAGGGGGTGTTTCCGGTGATGAGATACTCAATCTTTGTAAGATTACATTTTAAGAAATTTACAGATATCCACCAGCATACAGTGGGTAAGCTGGTATTCACAGTAGATGCCATAGCTGATTTATCAGCTCCCACAGTAGTTCAAGAAAAGCAGAAAATCAGCTGGATATCTTCGTCATACATACAAAATTGAACCTGGACTTCATGGAGAATATGAGCCAAGGGCTGTAAGCAAATGCTAAATTACATTCGTGGTAATATCGATGCTTTGAAGACACCATAGTTGGGAGCTAGAAGGAGGAAAAGCAAAAGATTGGCTCCTGTCATTCAGTTAAGCTTTCAGCCACTCCAGACCAGCATCATCTAGCCTGAGAAGGAGTATAGAATGACAAATTGTATCAAAGGCGGCAGAAAGATGTAGCAGCACCAGCCACACATCATCACTCTACCCACCTGTCTTTTTAATTTGTCTAGCACTGCATTTACCAATAATTTGGTGCAATGCACAGGTCAAATCCTACCTGAAATGAGTAAGTAGGTCCCTTCTACATAACTTTGGAGCTTGCACAATATCTGTCACATTTACGAACTGAGGAGCTTCTGTACACCTCAATCACTTAAATTGTTTTGCTGTCTGTTAAATCTGAATTGCTAACGGTACTAAAAAGAACTACAGGCAATTGTCATCTGAAATAAAGGCTATTCGTGCACTCTTGGTTTCCTTATATTGGCTCAGACTGGTTACCCAGTGGAAAAGTTGACGCAATATACTCACAAGTGGTAAATTTTTGCTTTTTTCCTTGCCATCAAAATAAAAATGATTGTTTTTCTCAAAATTGTATTCATGTTTTTAAATTTGAGACATGTTTTACATTATTATTTATCACTGTTGGACTTGGCTCTTGCTGCAGGGTCAGCCACAAACTTCACCCCTCCTGTTTTCTGCAACCCATGTTGTTGTCCTTTTGACTCTGAGCACTTTACCACTGCTAACCAGTGCTAAAGTGCTTGCCCCCTTTCTTTCGAATGTGGTAAAAGTGACTTTCACCCAATTGGCACATTAATTTGTTTGTAAGTTCCTATTAAAGTGGTACTACAAGTACCCAGGGCCTGTAAATTAAATGCTACTAGTGGGCATGAAGCTCCTATTGTGACACTCAGTTAAATAGCCCTTTAAAACATGCCTTAGGCCTGCCAATGCAACTGATGTGTGCAGTTTTAAACTTTCATTTTAACTTGATAAAATACACATTTGCCAGTGTAAGAAACTGGGTTATTGGTGCTGATGGGGGGAAAACCCTCTCAAGTAGCAACCACAATTATTCTCAGGATGAAGCCACAAGCAAACCCTAAATTAACCTGTGCTCAGCCTTTGGTGAGCTAGCTTGGTACAGAGTAATCAAGCTTAACTCAAAGCCAATATGTAAATTATTTGTACAATACTTTAATCAGTAACACAGTGAAAACACAGCACAAAAGGATCCCACACCAGTTTAGACAAACAGAGTAATTTTTAAAAGATAAATAAAACAAGAAAAAAACCACAAAAATCCAATTAGTAGAACTAGAGATATATAATTTTACAAATGTTAGTAAAAATAGCACAAAAACGTACAAAGCAACAACTGTGGACATCTGGTTGTGCTGGCCCAAGACAAAGTCACAAGTTCAGGCCGACAGTGATGGAGCGTGGGCTGGCTACAGGGACCCAATCAAAGCACCTTAAATCCTGGTTTGCAGAGCGTTGAGAGGATCCGCGTCAAAGTTGTGTAGCAAAGCTGAAGCGATGCATGAGTTCCAAGATGCAATGAGGCTGCGATGCAAGGTCCTGTGTTGTCATGAAGGAACCTATCGACGAGGGCTTGTCATGTGAAGTTCAGCATTGAGGATGCATCGGGGTGATGAATCAGTTTCAAGGAGCTGTGATGTAGAGTCTGACGTCATCATCGAGGCTACTGTTGACAAGGGATCAGAGGGCCTGTACCGAGGATGCATCACACAGTGGCTGTTCTGAAGAGGCCGTGGGCTGCAAAGGTGATGCAGGTCTTTGCAACTGGTTCAATCCATGCAGTGATGTGTCAGTTCTACTCGAGGTTACTGCAGCACTGATTGTGCCACTCACTTGGGTAGCCTTTCAAACATGTCCCAGCCCTGCAATTGGAACATGTGTGCAGTTTTAAACTGTCATTTAGGTTATGGTGAAGTAAGCCTTTTGACAGATCTAAACCGTCATTTTTAATACATATGTCACCTCCAGGGTACACCCTAAAGATCCCAGTGAGCAGGGTGCAATATTTTTAAAATGTCCTGATAATGAAAAAAAATGTTTCACTATTGCAAGGCTCACCTGTCCCATAGTATTACACTGGAGTTACCTTATTAAATTTAATAAGCTATAACTTCCAAATGGGGACAGATAACCTAATAATGTGTGGTGTCTTTGTAATTTTATTAAGAAATCCTCTTTTATGGTGAAGTCAGATTTTTGGTTACAATTTAGAAAATATCACTTTTAGAAAGTTAGTGTTTTCCTGCCTTTGCCATAGAGTACCTGCAGCCTGTCTCTGGGTCACATGACTGGGTGTAGTTGGCAGTTGGTCCTTTGTCCTGGTCTGCCATGACCAGATGCCACAGCTGGTCTTTGTGCTTTTTTATGCTGTTTTCACTTAAATCTTTAAAACTGCATATTTCCAGTCCCACAGATTCGATTTTTGTCATTTTGGTCTTGTTTTATTTATTAAAATGTACTCTATTTCCTTAATCTGGTGTGGGAGCCCATTTGAGGATATCTTCAGTTTATTACTGTATAAAGTGTTGCAAAAATAATTTACACATTGCCTCTGAGTTAAGCCTGGCTGCTCTTTGCCAATCAGCCCAAGGGTTGAGCACAGGTTAAATTAGGGATTGCTTATGACTTCACCCCAACAAAGATTGTGATATCTGCTTGAGAAGGGTTTCACCGGACTTAACCATTAACCCAGTTTCATGCAGCCGCCATGCTTGCCACATACGGCAAACACTGCATCAACTACATTTTGGTGGATGTTCTTCATCAGTCAAACTCTAAATAAGGCCCCTAAGCTTACATGATCTATGGTAAATATAACATAGTGCCGGATGTTCCTATTATTAAATCATAAATTGCTTCAAATAACGATTTGTGATTTGCAATTTCTTATTAGGAATCTACTAAAATAGATTCAGTAGACGTGGGTGTAATTTGCACACAGAATTCTACCAAATGCATTGGTATTTTGTGAACCAACCAGTTTATTACTAGGTGGGTTCACCATTTACCAATTTGTAGTGGGTCTCCATTCCACCTACCTCATTATTATGGATGAGGTAGGTTGCAAATTGAGAGCCTTTATGATTGGTTAGAGTCACAGGCATGGTGGTCTGCTGGGATCAGCAGACCACTATGTCTGTGGCTGAGTTTAAATAAAGCAATCTTTATTTTTTAAAAGCATGTAAATAAGAAAATTAATACTTTTATAAGCACTTTTTAGGAGCAGGCAGTGGTCCCAGGGACAACTACTTGTCCCTAAAAAATGTTTTTGTCAACATTCACAAAGGGGAAAGGGTCACTTGGGGACAATTTCCTATTTGTGAATGGTTCCCACCAGCTTTGATTTGGTGGTATAATATTATTGTTTTGTGACCGGATTTTGATTGCAAACCATGAATTCATAAGCTGCAAAATCAGTATTTGGAAGGGACACATTTTCCACACCTGTTCCAAATGCCAATTCTGTATTTATTCTAATACTCAAATTGCGATCTGGTAACATGTTACTGAAAGGCATTTTGGGGTTTGTAAGTTTACAAAAGCGGTTTTGCACTCGCAAAGGCTCAATTTCGGCCTTGCCGACCATAAACGTGCTTGGTACATCAGGCCCATAGACTGTAAGAACTAAGATCATCTGGTAAAGGGCCTTTAAAGAGGTGCACATGGGAAGTGGTATGGTATGAATTCTAAAAGTAAACTGCACCATCACACATCCTGAGACTGCTAGTGACATCCCAATCTGTTCCTGGCCCCACTTTGCTGAAAGAGATAGGCAGAGACAACGATATCAACACAGTACAGACAGGAACATGACTGTGTGGAGCACTGGTAATACTAAACATTTGTTTTCTCAGGATCATGCTTACTTTTATTTGATGTCTGAACTCAATTAATTACAAGATATTACATTACAGCTGCTCCTGTTGCTTATTATCGCTGAACATCTTGTTGTGCTTTAGTTCGGTTTGTAGAGCTCATTGGATGACACTGGGGAATGGGTGGCTGGTGGAGATCCAAGAATTGAGTCAACGGTGAAAGCAAAGAGGAATAAATGGTACTGCAATGCGAAGAAGGACGCGACATATGCTAATGAATTTTCCAAAGCGGAAACACGTTTACTCTAAGCTTTCAGTTTTCTTCTAATTAGCGGCGCCCTTCAGTTGCGGTGAGGCGGACCCAGAACTGGTGTATGCAGTATGAATTATACATTTAACGAGATGCAGCCTGTAAGTGATGCAAACAACAACTGCACAGATATGTTCACTGCTCTTGATCTGTTGTGGTTGGGCACATAATTCTCTGCAGCCAATATAAATGGCTTACATTGAAGTTAGTTAGTTAATTTTTGAATTGCAATCCCATGAACGAGTGGTTGTGATGGGCGTGGTTAAAAGCCCAGATAAGTACCAACACGTCAGAAAAGCAGTGCTTGCGAGCTGCTATGCTAGACCTAAAAACGGTGTAAAGTGCAATATGGCATGGCCAAATCGGGTGCACTGCACGAACGTTATCTCTAATCAGTGCTATATCCATACAAGTAAGATTATTCAATTTTCAAGTTAGAAAAGAAAAGAACTTAAGATAAACAAGCACACAAAATGCACACGTTCTAGCACCCTCCAGGAGTGAAACATTACCCCAAACATAAAAAGGTAAGGCGCCATACTTCATATACATTCGAGTATTTAGGTCAATGTTAGCCTCTGGCAAAGGTGTTTTGTTTCCTAGGCAACCACTGAGATTTCTTGGATGCACAATAATGTTTATTTACTGCAGTCAGCCAGGGGGAGAGAAATGACACAAAGAGGAATACAGAGCAAACACTTTGCTCTGGTATGGCTTCCTTGGGCCTTAGTTTCTTGGAGGCACTAAGTCCAAGGCTTGACAATTCAGAGGAGTTGCGGCGGTCTGGCTGAGATTTCTTGAAAACAGCTCCAAAATCAGATATCCGAAATAAATGGCACCGAAACTCAAGAAGAGGTGATACTAAAGTCCTACTATGTTGTATAGTGTGCTCAAGTCTAATTTACATCAGTTAACTGAGCTAAAAAGGACTTAGTAGTCAGCACTGACATGGGACACAGAAAGGAGTCTACATTTTATGGTCTCAACTAGCCGCAAGTTGCTACAGGTGAGTAGTACCTATATGATTTTCCCAAAATGTTCCAAAGTTTAGCGACCTAAACCTCAAACTGGGCTGTCTTGATTATAACTTGAGGTCCCATAGATTTAGCGAGTTGAGGCTAGAAACTAGGATCGGGGTTAGAAAAAGGAAATAAATGCTCTTTTTAGTCAACAGATGACAATAGAGACGTCTAGAGGGTTTAGGAACATCACAAAGGCATTAGTGCTTGATCAATGGTCACAGAAATACTTCTTGTAGAGCTTAGTCAACTAGGCAGCAAGGTCATTGTGGCTCCTTGTGGCTCACCTTTTCAAAACACCCTCCACCCAGGCTTCAATTAGCTGGATCCTTCCCTTTACACTCTTTGTTAGAGGCTTGCTCCTCATCGACCAATGGGAATTCCAGTTTCTTCTTCTTCTTCCATGGAAAAGTGTATCTCCAGACCTGGCCCAGAGGAAACAGCAATCAGCAAGGTCAAATTCTAGGTAGAAGTATCCTTGGCATAGATAACCAACTATCTGGGATGATCAAACATAATGTGGATTACTAAATAGAAGTTGGAAATAGTTATCCTCCTTTGGATACACTAGTGTGAGAGAAGTCATAACTAGGGGTAGGCATAACTGGTGTAATTTTCTAGTGTAATTACTCATAACTTCACTTACTCATAATTACCACAAAATTACCCGTAATTATGCATAATAATCTGAGAAGCATAATCCAACATCTAGCTCTATTTTTGTTATGCAAAATGCACCTCTGCATGAAAAATGGGCCCAAGATGCATTTGCACCACAAAAATAGCACAAAATGCTAAGGACATAGCACTCAGTAGCCAACGGTTGCTCCCTCCCTCCTAGTTCATTTTTTCTGTATTCCTGCTATAGGAGTTTTGCCCCAAATTACTCTTTAGGTACTCAAGATGGCACAATTGCATAATTTTGGCAATTTTGCATTGCAAAAGTAATGCATAATTACTAAAAGCACTCCAATTACTCCAGTGTAACTAAAATTTTGCCCAGGCATATTTGGCACCAGCAAGAAGGTATGCTACTTTCTTTAAACAATCTTCAAATCACCTTTGCAGTGCTTTCATGAAATAGAGAAGGGCAGAGAGCAGGTGGTATAAAGGGTCAATGTTTCGGGTATTCCCTTTGAGTAATACCAAATAAGCTCAGCTAAGGACTTTATGTTGCTAAGTGAGACCAGCACACTGCAGAAAGGAAAGCTTGGGCACAGTGACAGACAGAAAGTGGGCTGACATAGATATATAGTCCCCAACCCAGCTTTGGATTTTTGGGGTGGGAACCAAGTCCTTTAATGCAGTATGATGGCAGCACTCATACAGGACATTCCTCCACAAAAATATCCAGTTTTCCTTGGTCTCTATTCCATCCACCCACCCACACCACTGAGCAGCCTAGGTCCTAAATTCCCATTCGAACTTAGAAGAGCCTAAAACACATCTGAAATATTTTACCTAGCTCTAATTCCTGTGCAACCTTGATAGCCTTCTGGCAGAAATACCTTATGGACCTTCAACTTGCCTGGTAAGAGAGCAAACACACTATAACAATTCTGGCAAGAAGATTACAAAAAGAAGAAGAAGCCAATCCGGGGTAGTCATGCTGACACAAACGAAGAATTTCCTTTGACCAATCTAAAGATGAGGGCTTAGCAAAATATAATTTGATCCCTAACTTAGTAACCTCAGATACTAGTAAGTGGATAGATGAAGAACAGGAGTGTGTGGGGATGCACTCTTTGCTGAACATGTGAGGAAAACACTTATGACAATTTTTAGAGTAAGAAGGAAACCATTTTGCTGTGTTCTTGAGTGGATTTCCCTCAGACTGGGTGAAATCTCTGTCTGGTCTTACATAACTTTATTGCCAGATGGCCTGCCATAGTCTTCCTAAAGGTTTTCTTAAACCAATATTTTTGGTTGATCATTTTGTGCACATTACAGGCACACTGATTATTTCACGGTCTTCCTAAAGTTTCTCAAGACTTCTGCACCCAACACTAAATGAACACCAATTCACCTCTTCTGCGAAGCACAAAGCAACAAGGTCAGCATATCTCCGAAAGTTAAAAAAAAAGTGGTTTTTAGCATAACGATTGCAGTTGCACAAATGACATTACTTGACATTTTGCCCATGTTGACACTGCAGGCAAGAAACCTTACAATGAACTCTGAATTCTGATTCAGAGTACACAGTGAATATTACGTGACATGACATTTGTGTATGACATTAGATCACTGCACCCACCACTACCCTCCTCCATTTCTATGCCAGCAAACAATCGGCCAATTGACAGTATTGTTAGATATTAAATCCAGCTCCTGCTGTAACAATTACATTTCTAATTTTTGCACAACATCCAGGAGGCTTCTGGTAATTCTCTCGCTGGTCAGGGAGCTGTCCCTAGACCTCTTAAAAAGTACAGAAGAAGCCTCAGTGAGATGACCCTGTTAACTATGAAGGTTGTTAAAAAGTCCCAAAGGCAATAGGTAATTACCTAAACCAGAATGGCTGGCAAGCACTAAGGGCTTACTAGTGCTCCAAAGTGCTCTGAAAGATTAAAACGACATCATAAAATCATAGAATTAAGAAGGTATAGAAATGGGTGTGTTTCTTATGCCCCAGAATCTACAAATGTAGAATACTATGATCAATTACAGCAGGCGAGCTAAGGATCACAATGTCCCACAACAAACCCAATAACATCAGTGAAGGGGTGTTTACATGTTTCATAGTGCTGGAGACCTTACTCAAATTGAATGATATGGACAATATACCTAACCTCAATGAGTAAAACCTTCTCATACTTTTAGATCTGTCAGCCTTAATATGGTCTTCCTGAAATATTTTGTCCTACTTCTCCATATTTTCTAATCTCATTTTTGTTGGCTAAGGACTCTGCAATTTACTACTGCTTCTGGTGCACTCTCCTCTAAACACTAAAGAATTGGCTTACACTCAATTGGCATATTTAATTTACTTGTAAGTCCCTAGCAAGGTGGCACTACATGTGCTCAGTGTCTGTAACTTAAATGCTACTAGTAGGCCTGCAGCACTGATTGTGCCATATACTTATGTAGCCCTGAAGTTTACAACTGCTATTTCGACTTGGCAAAATAAACCGACCGCCCACAATGCTCAGCCTGCTCTGGTACTGCATTGATGACCATCCATGGCGCTCTCTCTGCTCCTAACCGCTCCTTCCACCACAAGGACAACATGTTGTGCTGTACTTTGGAAGTAATTATTCAAGCTGGACTAACCTGGTCCCTGCATCTAATACCCGCTCCATTGGGGTCACCCTGAACTTGTGACTTTCACCCAGTCCTACATGACCAGATAGCTGGGAGTAGCTCTTTGAGCTTTTTGGTGCTATTTGTACTCAGACTTTCAGAATTGTATACCTCCAGTTCAACTAATTAAGTTGTTGTCATTTTGGTGTCAACATATTTATTAAATCCTGCTCAATTTGTCTACATTGCTGTGGGATTTTTAGTTTGTTATGTTTTCCCATTATTACTGTTTGAAGTGCTGCATAAATACTTTACACATTACCTCTAAGTTAAGTCTGTCTGCTCTGTGCCAAACTACCAGCAGGCTGAGCACAGGTTAATATGGGGTTTGCTTGTGAATCCACCCTGACAAAGATTGTTGTTACTATTTGATTCAGGGTTATGCCCCCTCTAACAGTAACCCAATTCCCTGCACATACCTACTTGAAATCTCAGTTACAGAGAAAATCTTCACATATTTCAAGCAGAAGAATTGCCCTCTTATGGGGGAGCTCATTCTATGCCTATATGGGACAGGCTTGATTATGATACAAGCTGGTAATACTAATTGTTCAAATTTCATGCATCCTTCCATCTGATGAGGGGGCAATCCATATCCATGTGCTTTGCGGCTGTAGACACACCACTTCACTTTAATCTCTCTTTCCCGTTCTAGAGTGCACTCACTCATCCTGAGTAAGGGAGGTTACATCCCAAAGACTGAGCATTTCAATCACAAAAAGACAGTAAAAAATGTTGGCTTCACAAAACAATTTTCTCCAAGGAACAGTAGCTACCAGTTAACTATTTCACCCCAACTTAATCAACCACCAAGAGGATAACCCTTTTACAGAGCTCTACCTCAATATCCCTGCGTCTGCTGTGTCCAACATGCATGGTCCAGCCATTAAGATTCAACATATAGACACCAATGCAAATGCGAAACACCCTTTGGAAAGTTATGTTTAAGGAAGAATGTGGCATCTTAGGGATGACAGAAACGCAGTCCTCAAAATGATGCCACCTTACTGAATACCTAACAGATTCCAAATCTAATGTTTGGAAATAAGAACAAACCTTGCAGAACAGGTGTTGGGCTGCCACTAATACTTCACACATTTTCTAACTTGTTCCATGGTAACAGGGTCAAGCTGAGTAACTTTAGCACACATGACAGTGCAGCCATCAGTTTTTGCAAACCAAAATACAACACATCCTTGATTTAAGAATTTGTGAACTCAGTATTACAGACCAAAACACTTTCACACAATGCATTGCTACTTGGTGATTTCAACCTCTCAAAAGATTTCCCAAGCTAGAAGCAATCTATGTAATACCTGGAGGCCCTAATGTTTACCCAGTTGATCAGGTAATCAACCCTTGTGGTTTTGCATTCACTGAATCCGGTTTTCATAGACAGGCATTGCCATTGCTAATGTCATATTAAATCCAAATTCAGGCCCGATCACTCATTAATTACTTTGATATTATACTCCATTTGCTATCATTCAAGAGTGATACCCACCAAGGTGATCTACTCAAACACACTAAGGTTTTGAAGGACGATGTCTAAAAGCACATTCCCTGACATATTTAACACCCATGCCAACAATGCTAATACTAAATCTAATTCCATTCCCTCCAGATCTTCCTTTGAATTTGTGGTTCTCCTGGAGCTTAAAAATCACAAAATCAAAGGTGAAGACAAGCCAACAAGTGGTTCAACTTAGATATGACCAGTATCAAAAGGCAAGATGGTAACTTGAACACAGGTGGAGAAAAACCCAAGATGTAGCCCTGTAATGTCCTTTTGCGAGGACAATATGGAGCAATCCAGAAAGAAAAGAAAATAAATTTTGCAGCCTGAATCAATCAAGTACCAAATTAAATAAGGGAACGTTTCAAAATTTTCAAAGAACAAACTGAGCCAGAGACATTAAAGTAATGTTGGACAAACATGTGAAAACCAGATGATGTTCTTTGAGAAAGAAGCACTGAAGGTCTTGGCGGCTATACTAGATATGCCACAGACACTGCCAACTCACCAATTGGACCCACTAAAACACATGCATTGTTTCCATCTTTCCTTTCACTGCAGTAAATTTCAGGTGTCTGCAAAGCAGCTTGTAAGCCAACAAACTCATCTACCAATGTTGAATCATGCTCTGGATTTACAATAAATGATAACTTTAGAAGGCTTGGTAAAGAGGTAATGAAAAGCCTAAAATAATTTTTTCTACAAGGACAAATATTATGAGCGTTTATAAAATGCTGTATTCACCTCTCCCGCAAAGAAACCAGGACCCAAATCATGGGATCCTGCAAATTATAAGCCCCTTATTTGTCAAATCAGTTATTATGAGGCAACATGTAAATTCTGGTAATTTGTAGAATCTAACAACTTCTGACACAAAAGACAGTCAGGTATCAGAACATAGCGATAGACAGACATTTTAATTGCTGATTTCCAGGAAAGCCTAATCTCATTTCTTGATGATTGATAGCATTGAAAATTGCTTAATCTTTATGGTATATGGCTCTATACCAAAAAAGTGGACCACGAAGCCTAATAGAACGACTGGAAATGAGGGATGGAATTACTTTAATGGCTCTTCAATTGTACGACTCTTCTCAAATTGCAGCCAGCAAATAAGAATCTGATCATTCTGCCTGACAAGTTGATCAAATGCAGCAGAGATATCCACTTTCCCTTTACTTTTTAATACTGACATGTGATTAGTGGCATAGGTTACATCACAATATTGCACACAGCTCCATGTTATATTAACAACATTCAATTACTCATACTCCAGGACAGCAAAAATGATCTTTATAAAAACATCATTGCATATGAAACATGCACAGCTCGCAAATTACTTCTTCCTGAACAACGTTAAATTCAATGTTTTCAGATTATAAACTACCATTATAGTTTAACATCATAACCACAAAAGTATCACTTACCATTCATGTGGCCAAAGGAAGGTGAATCCCTTTTGATGCCCGATCAGGCAATAAATATCCACAGAGTATGGTTTGATGAAAACTGGCTTTCAGTGTCAAATCAAGATGGTGGTCACAAATACCAGCTCATTCTCATGCTTCTAGGAAGAATCCTATGTCTATTTCTATTGTCGCATAGGCTCTCATTATTCTAATGAGACTACTGGATTTTGAGTGGCAGAATCCCCTGAGGTGTGGGAGACACCTGTCGCTCTGATCCGGGTTTTGCTTCGGCTAACTAGCAGTGCCTCCTTACTACCCAAGAGCAGGGATGATTGTGCAGCCGAGGGCATGACATGATTGACTCCTCAAGGAAATCATGGTGACTCGGGCCTCATCCCTTTTCTCTCAGTTACATTAGTCTCACATACACAATGACAAACAGAGGCAGTATATGTTTCAATAAGCTTTTAATGAAGCGACTGCATCTTAGATATCAAAGCATGTACTGCAATAACCAGGACGATACAGCATGACAAGATTAGAATTGTGACAAGGAGAGTGAAACATAGAAATCATTTTACCATATTGTCACTAGAGTCAATGGACTGATTCCTACCTAGGCTATAATAGAGCACAGCATGTTAAACTCTACCTCTGCCCTTCAGGTTCCCATGGGAAGACATCATCCCCCATACCTGAGCAAAAGCCTGAAGTCTGCATGAGCAGCTGTAGTGAAGTGTTCAGCAATAAGTATACAGTTGTGGTCCTCTGGCTGGAATCTCCCTCTAATGTGTAAGGGACGAGGAAGTGTTTTTATAATAAAACAGCTGATGTTCTGGGAAAATGTCCCTACGTAAGGATGTGTATTATTCTATGAATACCAGAGACAAAACAGTTACCACATTCACTGCCAACCATGTCACTACAGACTTGAACGAAGCACAGAGAGAGCAAGAATGTCTTGTTTGAGAACATGGTGCTGTTCTAGGTGAAAACAGCTAGATAGAGAGAAATTAAAACAAGACCGCAAAAGTGGCTTTTGTTAAAAATAATAAATGAAGCTGAATAAAAGATATCTAGGTTAAAGTGCACAGTGGCAGGCCTAATGTGTATGGAGCTATAACTAAAATGGCTACACAACACTATATCCTCACCTCGTCAATTTGACCAGGATTTTGGTTCTACAGAAAACTGACGACTGCAGCATTCTTTAGGCTGCAGTGCCAAAACAAAGAATCATGAAACCAGAGAGGCTGCAAACCCAAGCTGTCAGATTCTGCCTCTATCAAAAGCACCAACACAAATATCAAAAGCCTCCACTGGCTTTCATTTGTTGTGAAAATAAAAGTCAACTTTCTCTGTGCTGTCTTTAGAATTATTGAGGGCCATTGCACAAAGCAGTTGACAAACCTAATTTCCTAACTGTACACCTGTTCACAGTTTGATATTCAGCAAAACAAACCTGATTGCATGAGCCATATTTTACCTAAGTCCCGTAGAAGGAGACTGAACTGAGTTTCCTGCGCTCAGTTTTAGAAGTCTTTGCGCCCAAATATTTGAAATCTGTCAACTTTCAAAACAACATTCAGGACACGTCTTTTCACTAAAACGCTCACCCTCATCTATTTTAAATCATATGGATGCCCAAGCTTCTGTACATATATCTTCAGCTACTGATGAAGGGAGTGGCACAAACAGAGTAAAAAATCGAGTTTCTTGCAAAATTTCTTAGAATTCCATGAAAATATCTTGAATTATCGTGTTGTTGTAAAATGGGGTTTGCTAATAACTTGCATCACATTTTTACCTGAACATGCACCTCGACTGAAAAACAGTTTTGCAAGATACCGGCAGGAGACTGATTCAAACCAGAAATGTCTCTCTACAAGGTTTTTCTATGTAAACCACTCTCCTTTGCTAGATTGCAAGATTTTTGTAACTCAAAGTTCAAGCCAGGGTTAAAAAGGCATGGGCAATTGTGGAACATGAAGTAACGTAATATGACATTTCTAGAAATTTCACGAATTTTGTACAATGGAAAATTCAGGAATTTTACAAATATTCAACTGATGATTCTTATTTAGCAGAGGCTTAGTTATCAGCAGAAAAAAAATGTTTCTCCTCAAATATAAGTGCTAAGAAACTGTCTTTCTATCTTAAGAAGTCGATTTACAAAACAATAACATGATTCATTCAAAAGCAGTCCTGGGATATTTGTACACCTAATCCCATATTGCATTGAGTGCATAAACTGTAGTCTGACCCACAAAAGTTGGCATTTGGAAGGTTTCTAAGTATTTGAAAACATACTGACTTAAGACTGCATTCCAAAACATTCTTACTTGTTGCATGTGGACTTTCACCTCAGAAGATTCATAAACTATCTGTTGGTGAACTGCAGATGATAAAAATATGTCATATTGATAATGGAGGTGTGTGTAAAAACAGTTACTTGGGGCATATGAGTTGGGAAGGAGGGGCTAACTGTAGGCTTGCTTGATGGTATTTATATCCCCTGCTGTCCACATTGCACCAGATTAGAATTGTCTGACAATGCAGCAGTAACCCAGGGGCTAGGGAGGGTGACAGTGACAGCCTTTGCACCTTCAAAATTACAGCATTTGTTAGCGCGCCTAGTCCTTAGTAAGTCAATTTACAAGGGGACGCTTATAGGTCGATGAACCTTTTGATTCGCATGGAGTATCCTAGCTATGTAGTAATCGATGACCATCAACAATCAATACGCAACTCAATAATCAATAAGTAACACATTAATCATTAGTGAATAGCGTCAACCTCTCATGAATAACCACAACTCAATTACAAGTTTTATCAATTTTATTTCCCTATTTATTACATACTAAGTCATAAGGTTAATTCAAACTTTATTCAATTCACTCTAAATTAATTCATTAGTGACCACCAATAACATAATCAAATCAGTGATTGAGAAAACATGCATTCTAATGCTTCAACATAAGCCAATAAAGAAGAATGTGTTAACATGAATAGCAGAGTTCAGCAAATCAGTACATCAATCATTTGTCACCGAATATGTCAACGTCTCAGAATAGAAACCCTACCTAACCCAGATTAGCATTGGCATGTGGAACTTCATACGAAAAAAGTTTAGAACATGAATTTGGGAAATACATCTAGCTAGAAGAAAAACTATAAACACAGTGCAGTTGGTACCTAGAAAGAAGAGACACAAAAAGTCAATCAATCACATTGTCATAGCTACCTATCCACGGTATGGATCAGCAACAAAGTCAGTCTCCGTCTTCAGGTCATCAATCGATCAGCAGTGCATCAGGCTCTCAAGCGCATGAGCCCAAAGACAAAGGTGGTCATTACAACCCTGGCGGATGGCGTTAAAGGGGCGGTAAGACTGCCAACAGGCCGGCGGCAACATTTTTGCAATTACGACCGTGGCGGAAACCGCCAACAAAGACAGCCACTTTAACACTCCGACCGCCACGGCGGTACAAACAAACAGCGTGGCGGTCACCGCCAACAGACAGGCGGGAGACAATGTACCGCCCACACTATTATGACAAGCCAATCCGCCACCTTTTCCGGGGCGGATTCACCGCGAATAAAAACAAGGCGGAAACAGGCATTTCGAAGGGAAAATGCTCACCTCTACACACTCCACGAGGAACGACGACACCATGGAGTCGGAACTCCATATTCTTCCTGCGCTAGTCTTCCTGCTCCTGTACCAGGAGCACCAACGCCAGCAGCGAAGACCACGGTGGGTACTGCACCTACGACGTAGGGGAGGGGGAGGGAAAAAACAGGGACACACACACTCAACACCCCAGCCCCACCCCCACCCTCACCCACTACAACACACACACCAATGCATATCCAAACATTACAGTAACACCCCCCAGCACCCCGGAAGAATGCAAAGACAAAAGGAAATGAGGGTAACCATTGTAATATATCAAAATTCAGTAAGCAAATATATACATGTATACACTATTAACAAAATATACACCATGAATAGTAGTCCAGGTATTGCACCATTTATAGTCCGTGGACCACTGGGCCCAAAATGCATGGGCGAGGCCCACACAAGATACCCGAACATGACGGAGAGAACACTGCAGGGGCATCAGATAGAAATACAACAGGCACCTCAGGGGGAAGGGAAGGGGGTGCATCTCAGCCGGATGAGTGCACGACGCCAGATCCACGAGTGGGCTCCATGCCCACTCATGTATCCTGGGAAGTGCAAAGCCACAGTCTCTCAAGTCTCTACAGTGGGTGGTTTGCCCACTTTACCATCCTGGGGAGTGCTAAGCCACAGTCTCTCAAGTCTCTCCAGTGGGTGGTTTGCCCACTGCTGTATCCTGGGGAGTGCAAAGCCACAGTCTGTCAAGTCTCTCCAGTGGGTGGTTTGCCCACTGTACCATCCTGGGGAGTGCAAAGTCACAGTCTCTCAAGTCTCTCCAGTGGGTGGTTTGTCCACTGTACCATTCTGGGGAGTGCAAAGCCACAGTCTCTCAAGTCTCTCCAGTGGGTGGTTTGCCCACTGCTGTATCCTGGGGAGTGCAAAGCCACAGTCTCTCAAGTCTCTCCAGTGGGTGGTTTGCCCACTGTACCATCCAGGGGAGTGCAAAGCCACAGTCTCTCAAGTCTCTCCAGTGGGTGGTTTGCCCACTGTACCATCCTGGCGAGCGCAAAGCCACAGTCTCTCAAGTCTCCTCAGTGGGTTGTTTGCCCACTGCTGTATCCTGGGGAGTGCAAAGCCACAGTCTCTCAAGTCTCTCCAGTGGGTGGTTTGCCCACTGTACCATCCTGGGGAGTGCAAAGCCACAGTCTCTCCAGTCTCTCCAGTGGGTGGTTTGCCCAACTGTACCATCATGGAGAGTGCAAAGCAACAGTCTCCCAAGTCTCTCCAGTGGGTGGTTTGCCCACTGCTGTATCCTGGGGAGTGCAAAGCCACAGTCTCTCAAGTCTCTCCAGTGGGTGGTTTGCCCACTGTACCATCCTGGTGAGTGCAAAGCCACAGTCTCTCAAGTCTCTCCAGTGGGTGGTTTGCCCACTGTGCCATCCTGGAGAGTGCAAAGCCACAGTCTCTCAAGTGGATAACAGTCGCCACTGGTTCTGGAGGGGGACTGGTGCCCAGAGTGCTTCATCCTGTGCAGGACAGATGGAGTGGATGCATGTCTCCACTGGTTCTGGAGGGGGACTGGTGCCCAGAGTGCTTCATCCTGTGCAGGATAGACGGAGTGGATGCAAGTCTCCACTGGTTCTGGAGGGGGACTGGTGCCCAGAGTGCATCACTCACCCTGTGATGGTCCTTGTTGCATCACTGCCCCTGCCGCTCATGGGCTAGCGGTGCTTGAGTTGGCGGTCCTTACCCTGTTCAGCGGTGCTTGCCCTGTTCAGCGGTGCTTGACTTGGCGGTCCTTGCCCTGTTCAGCGGTGCTTGCCCTGTTCAGCGGTGCTTGACTTGGCAGTCCTTCATTGCCCAGCTGGGCTGTGGCTGGCGGTCCTTCATTGGGCAGCTGGGCTGTGGCTGGCGGGGTCCTCCTGGGCAGCTGGGCTGTGGCTGGCGGGGCCCTCCTGGGCAGCTGGGCTGTGGCTGGTGGGGCCCTCCTGGGCAGCTGGGCTGTGGCTGGCGGGGCCCTCCTGGGCAGCTGGGCTGTGGCTGGTGGGGCCCTCCTGGGCAGCTGGGCTGTGGCTGGCGGGGTCCTCCTGGGCAGCTGGGCTGTTGCTGGCGGGGCCCTCCTGGGCAGCTGGGCTGTGGCTGGTGGGGCCCTCCTGGGCAGCTGGGCTGTGGCTGGTGGGGCCCTCCTGGGCAGCTGTGCTGTGGCTGACGTGGTCCTCCTGGGCAGGGACGATGGGGCTGGCGGTGAAGTCCTGGGCAGCGACGATGGGGCTGGTGGTGGCGTCCTGGCCAGCGGGATGATGGCGGTCTTCTCCGCCGTGCTGCTCCTCCCAGACTTTGCAGGTTTCTTCTGCCCCTTCCCCACCTTGGGAGGAGTCACAGCTGAGTCCACACTCCCCCCCGGGACCCCTGTGAGGCACTGGCCAACTTCTGGTGCTTCACAGGTGGGGATCTGGCTGTGCTCTGGTTCCGTGATACACTGGCTGGCCTGGTGGCCGGTGCAATCCACATACCTGTGACAACAGGCACCACTGGTCCCGGTGATTTTGTGGCTGAGGTGCTAGTACGGGACCTATGAGTTGGACGGGGGGAGGGTGGTGGGAAATAGGTTAAGGGTGGACAGGAAAAGTTGTTTGGAGACACTGGGACGGGTAGCTGTAGGGGGTTTGGGAGTGGAGGACGACGTGGTGGTTGTAGGAGGTGTAACTTTTGTGGCTTTGGGTGCAGGTGCATGCGCTGGAGGCTGTTGTGAGGTGGATGTATGTTGGGTGGGTGTGTGCCTGCGTTTGCGTATCTTTAAGAGGGGCCTTCACAGACGCACTGGGAGAGGACACAGGGGACGTGTGAATGGTAGTGGGGGTGGTGACTGCACGTGAGCGGGGTGTGGTGGTGGGTGTGCTGGTGCGGGATGTAATAGCTGTAGTGGTAGTGCATGCAGGTGTGAGTGTAGACGAGACTGGGAGGGAGGAGGGAGATGAGGAGGAGGGGGACACAGTGGAGGCAGTGGATGTTGGTATGTGTGTATGTGTGTGATGCTTGTGTGAGTGCCTGTGGGATGTGTGGTGCTTGTATTTGCCTGAGCTTCCCTTGTGTGGTGAGGTGTATGCAGGCTGGTCTGATGGTGTGCTTGGGATAGGCAGAGGTACAGGGGATTGGGTCTGGGTGGAGGAAGTTGGAGGGGGGAGGCTAGACACAGGGACAATGGCTGCCATCTGTGCTGAGGCCAAAGTTTGAACAGTTCGATGAAGGGCAGCCTGACCAGAATGAATGCCCTCCAGGAATGCATTTGTGTGTTGCAACTCCCTTTCTACACCCTGGATGGCATTCAAAATGGTAGACTGCCCAACAGTGAGTGACCTGAGGAGGTCAATGGCCTCCTCACTGAGGGCAGCAGAGGTGACAGGGACAGGGGCTGAGGTGCCTGGGGCAATGGTGATGCCCACCCTCCTTGGTGAGCGGGCACGGGGCACACGCTGGGAGGGCGGTGCTGGTAGGGGGGTGGCGGCTGTACCTGCAGTAGTGGGGGGCACAGATGTTGCCGCAACCACAAGGGAGCTCACATTGGCGGACGAGTCCGTGTCGCAGCTTGGTGATCCGGTGGCCGACGTGAAGCTCCCCTCGCCCTCTGTCCCACTGGTGCATTCTGAGTCCGTGGTGTGGCCCTCCATGGCCATGTGGGACTGCTCCTCCGCCTGATGATGCTAATGCACACAAGAACAGGGAGACCGCAAAAAAGTGGGGGGGAACAGAAGAAAGACAGGTTGAGTGCATGGCTTACCGCTACCGTTGGCGGACAAGACAGACACAGCAGCCCCCTGCACTACATCGCGCTGTTGAGCTCTACAGTGCAATTCCTGGGAAATGGCCTACAAGGCTATGGATGACATCTGCACACATAGATGACACAGGTGCATGAATAGCTGTACTTGGCACTCTACAGAGGTGGGGTGGGGGGGGCCACAGGGCCATGCCTTATGAAGAGGCCTAGCCTACGGAACTCACCGTGGCCTAGAGAAACCCACAGCCCTCCTCCCCCACCCAGACCCCTCCACTGTGCGCAAAGTCAGCTGAATGAGAGTGTACTCACCCCCTTGTGTCAGCTGTGATGCCCTCAAGCTCCCATCCAACTCCGGTTAGGCCACCGCCAGGATCCGAAACATCAGGGGGTCATGGTTCGATGGGCACCCCTCCCATGTTGGGAGGCCATCCCCAGCTGAGCCTCCGCCGTCTTCTTGCTCCAGCGGCGAATGTCCTCCCATCTCTTCCGGCAGTGGGTGCTCCGTCTCTGGTGGACCCCCAGTGTCCGGATGTCCTTGGGGATGGCACGCCAAATATCCTTCTTCTGGTGGGCACTGACCTACATGAAATGTACAGGGGAAGAAGACGAGTCATTACCAACTGCGCCGTCAAAGTAAGTGGCCCCCATCCCTACCCTTGCCATGTGGCACATGCACCCACCGTCTTTCATGCACTCAGAACTCTGCACCCTTTCTTCTTACAACCAGCCCTCTCCACACAGGCATAGCCCATACAACATGCCCCCAGTGTACTTACCTGTTGGTCTTTCCCCAGATGCACGAGCCATTATCTCTTCCAGACCGAGGTCACAGCAGCACTTGCAGTGAAGGTCCTCTCCTGTCGAAGATCAGGTATCGAGTGATTCAACAGATAGAAAATGGCGGTCACATCTGCGGCGGTCATGTCCGCGGTGGTGCGTACCATCACCGCCGGCGTACATCGATATTGGCTCCTGGGACCCATAGGGTCCAATGTTAACCAATGCAGCATTGCGCCGCGGTCTACGACCGTCTACCGCGACGGTGTACAATGCCAGCGCAGTTACCTCACATCCCATTGTCCCACTTTAGAGGTCAGGCAGCCGCCATTTCAGGGGCCCACATTGCCTTATTACCAACTGCGTTACACATACCTAGGCCTACTCTCAACACACATACAGGCCAGATTTTGTGTATGAATCGTGTTCTGTGTAGACTGTGGTTACATATCTCTGACTTGTTTGACTGTCTGGTCGATGTTGTCCTTCATAAGCACCGTCCGCTGGGACATGTGAGGAGATGGCAGAATCCTCCGGTGTACCGACCACTGGTGGACCTGTCGACAACGGAGGAAAGAAATCTGATAATCACCTACAGGTTTGACCGCACCACAATCCAGGAACTGTGTACCCAGTTGGAGCCTGACCTGATGTCAGCAATCCGCCATCCCACAGGAATCCCCCCTCAAGTGCAGGTGCTATCAGTGCTCCATTTCCTTGCAAGTGGGTCTTTTCAAACAACTTTGGCCATGGCATCAGGGATGTCCCAGTCTATGTTTTCAAACGTATTGTCCAGAGTGTTGTCTGCCCTGCTGAAACACATGCGGAGCTACATCGTTTTCCCTCAGGTGGAGGACTTGCCTACAGTGAAAGGTGACTTCTATGCCCTTGGACATATACCCAACATCATAGGGCCATTGATGGGACCCATGTGGCTTTGGTCCCCCCCCACAGGAGTGAACAGGTGTACAGGAACCGGAAGAGTTATCATTCTATGAATGTACAGATGGTATGTTTGGCAGACCAGTACATCTCCCATGTGAATGCCATGTTCCCTGGCTCAGGGCATGACTCCTACATCATGCGGAATAGCAGCATCCTTATGTGATGGGTCAACACCAGAGGCACCGTGTGTGGCTATTAGGTGACTCTGGTTACCCCAACCTGTCATGGCTACTGACCCCAGTGAGGAATCCCAGGACAAGGGCAGAGGAACGCTACAATGAGGCCCATGGGCGTACTAGGAGGGTGATCGAGTGGACCTTCGGCCTCCTGAAGGCCAGGTTCCGCTGCCTCCATATGACAGGTGGATCCCTATTCTACTCACCAAAGAAGGTGTGCCAGATCATCGTGGCCTGCTGTATGCTTCATAACTTGGCTTTGCGACGGCAGGTGCCTTTTCTGCAGGAGGATGGTCCAGATGGCGGTGTTGTGGCAGCTGTGGAGCCTGTGGACAGATATGAGGAGGAAGCAGAGGAAGAAGACATTGACAACAGGGACTCAGTCATCCAGCAATATTTCCAGTGAAACACAGGTGAGAATTCATTCCTGCCTACTACACATACTTTTACACTTCTACCTCTATCATGTCTGTCGATTTCACCCAGTGTATGGTCACTGAGTTGTCACTTTCCCTTACAGTTTCACAGGTGTGGGTCCCAACGTGTGTCATCTGCTTAGATTCCTCATGGACTAGAGCTGTGTAACATAGGTATGTTGACATTCCTGGTTCCTGGAAATTTTGTCACTGTAATTGCAAATACACTATTTCAAAATCACAGACAGACCCCAGATCTTTTGGTGCTTTAGTTGTGTTTATTTACATAAAAAATATTGGAGGGGGTAGTTAAATGGTGAGGGGTGATGGCGGAGGAGTGTCCATGGCAGAGTCCAGTCTATTTGTCTCATAGGTGCATTGCCCATATGGGCATAGGAAGTGGAGCTGGGGCAGTTTCAATATGGACAGGGTGACAAAGTGGGACAGTAGGATGACAATCAGGGTGGTCTCATTTCTTGGCGGGGGTCTTGGCATCGTACTATGTCTTGTTCCTGGATCTCAGGGACCGTTTGCGGGGTGGTTCTCCGTCTGCAGGGGGTGGGGTGCTGGTGTGGTGGTCCTGTGGTGGTGCCTCCTGCCCATTAGCGCCGGCGGAGTTAGTGGGCAGTTCATCGTCTATGCTTGTGTCAGGGGCCCCTTGTTGTGCCACAGTGTCCCTCCTGGGGTTGAGTATTTCCTTCAGCACCCCTACGATGGTGCCCAGGGCGGAGCTGATGGTTCTGAGTTCCTCTCTGAACCCCAAATACTGTTCCTCCTGCATGCGCTGGGTCTCCTGAAACTTGGCCAGGACCGTTGCCATTGTCTCCTGGGAGTGGTGGTATGCTCCCATGATGGAGGAGAGGGCCTCGTGAAGAGTGGGTTCCCTTGGCCTGTCCGCCCCCTGTCGCACAGCAGCCCTCCCAGTTCCCCTGTGTTCCTGGCCTCCGTCCCCTGGACCGTTTGCCCACTACCACTGCCCCCAGGTCCCTGTTGTTGTTGGGGTGGTGGGTTATCCTGGGTTCAATGTAGTGGTGGACACACAGGTGATTGACGTGTCCTGGGGACGGAGGTATGGGCACGCTGGGTGGGTGCTGTGCTGGTGTTACCAGAGGGGGGAAGGTCTGTGGTGGCCTGTGCCTGTGTGAGGGGAACCGACTGTCCCGAGGCCCACGATGGTCCGGGCTGGTCATCTAGATCCAGTTGGACAGAGCTGCTGTCATCACTGTGGGCCTCTTCTGTGGGTGGGGTGGAGATGTCTGGACCCTCCTGTCTGGTGACGATGGATAGTGGTCCTGTAGGGGTGGAAATGTTAGTGGTCCTGTAGGGGTGGAAAAGCATGATTATTGCATCTGTGTGTGTCATGGTGTGCAATGGGTGGATGACTGTGTACCCCAGTGCTTGCATTCCTGTGTGGGGGCTTGTGTGATGATAGTTTAGTGGTGTCTAGGGGTATGTGCAGTGGGCATGCTTTAGTGATGGGTGCCCATGCGTTGTTGTTGCATGCAGGGCTTGGTGTCGGGATGTGTGGTTTGTGATATTGGTACATTTGTGAGGAGTTGGAGTGATAGGTAAGGGGGCGAGGGTGGGGGTATGTGATAGCATGCAGGTAGGGTGGGGGATATGGTAGTTAAAGGTTTGACTTACCAGAGTCCATTCCTCCACCGACTCCTGCGAGGCCCTCAGGATGCAGAATCGCCAAGACCTGCTCCTCCCATGTTGTTAGTTGTGGGTGAGGAGGTGGGGGTCCGCCGCCATTCCGCTGAACCGCCTGGTGGTGTCTTGAGACCACGGAACGCACCTTCCCCACATAAGTCGTTCCACCTCTTCCTGATGTAGTCCCGATTTCTTGGGTGTTGTCCCACTGCGTTGACCCTGTCGACTATTCTTCACCATAGTTCCATCTTCCTTGCAATTGAGGTGTGCTGCACCTGTGCTTCAAAAAGCTGTGGCTCTACCCGGACGATTTCCTCCACCATGACCCTGAGCTCCTCCTCCGAAAACCTGGGGTGTCTTTGCCGTGCCATGGGGTGGTGTAGGTGATGTGTTGGGTGGTGTGTGTGGTGTTAAATGTGGTGATATGTAGTGGTGTGTGGTGTTTTGTGCGTGGAAGTTGTGTGGGTGATGGTGTTGAGTGCCTGTGGATGCTAGTTTGTGGATGGTGGTGTCTCTCTCTCGCCTTTTTTCAGAACTCTTTGTCGTGGGGGTTTGTGGGTGATGTGGGTGTGTGTTTTATATTGTAATGGGTGTGTGGGAGTGGTGTGTGTATGTGTATCAGGTGTGTGTATTTCAAATTGTCCAATGTGGTGGTATTTTGTATGTGTGTGTGTAATTTGAGCGCGGCGGTGTGTAGCGCCAATGGAATACCGCGGTTGAAAGACCGCCGCATGGATTCATGGGTCGTGATAGTGTGGGCGTATTTCTGTTGGCGTAACGGTGTGGGTTTTGTTTTCGCCAGTTTATCACGGACCTTTGGTGTGGCGGACTTGTGTGGTTGTCCGAATTTTGTTGGATTTCGAGATGTGGGTCATAATAGCTGTGGAGGAGTTCCGCGGCTGCGGCGGTGTGTTGGCGGTCTTCTGCACGTCGGTAAGCGCCTTTTACCGCCAATGTTGTAATGACCCCCAAAATCTTGAATCTTTTCGAACGTCCACGTCTAATCTCAAACATCTATTCTCTCCAATGGTTTTGACGTTTTTCCCCTTTGTCACAACATTATATTAAAGCTACCCAGTCCATCCCCTAATTCCTAATTGGTAAATTAATCACCATATATGATGCTAGCCAATGACTTTTATTTTACAAATCTATGGGTTCTAATATTTCGCTGATCTCAGGGTGTTGATTGGTTTACTGTACACTGTCCTCATCATCCGGCTCATCAGGTATCAAAAATGTTGCATCTTCTTTTCCAGTGTCTCTATTGTTCGAGTCTTGGGAAAATGCATCTTTTCTGCTTTACATTGAATTGGTTACATGCTCTAGTCCCTCATCTCCTGTCCATCGGTTCATTGCAAAATATTCTAGCTAAGCAAATTTTATTACACAAGTGGTTCAGGGTCAGTTCAAAACATCAGCTTTCTACATTGCATGATTATTCAGCTTCTGTATGAGGCCTGGCAAAACTAGGCCACAACTTCGGCTAAGTTAACTTTACAATATAATGCAAAACATACGTTATATAGCTTAATATGACATATTATTACATTTTCATTACGCATATTCAATATTTCATGCATTTTTAATCATTTTAGAATAACTCCTGGGAGTTGGCAGCCACTCTTCATGGGCACCTTTTCAAACGTGCACATTAGTTCTCTAATTTTCTCTACATATTATTATTTTTCAAAATGCATAAACACTCATTAATAATTTTAATTACCATATCTGCATCAGCAATCCCTCCTCTGATGACTAAATATGTCATAACATCACCTTTACCATCATTATTTTCATAATTCACTCTCCTCAGTGTGTCTCTTTCTCAATTCTTCTCTATAAATTCTTTCCCGGTTTTGTCCTTCCCTCCTCTGATAATTTTTGGACCTTTTCAATTTAATCTTTTGACACAGTTTACATAAACCCCATAATCCTAATATGCAAGCAATCACAATTAATATTCCCTGTATGATTTTTAATAGTACCCCATTCTAAGCCAATTTCCCACTGAAGCAAATCCTTTTCCAACCTTTTCCCAAACACCTGGTTCCTTCAATTCTTTTAAATCCTTACTCGAGTTAGCCAGGTTAGTAAGTAAGTCTCTTATCTCCTTACTATTGTTAGGGATACATGAGCAACAATGCCTAGAGTTAATCATTTTACAGACTCCGCCGTCCCTCCCCAGAAGGATGTCTAAAGCAAGGCGATTCTGAAGCGTCATAGCTCTATCCGCAGCTAGTTCTGTATCTATCAGGAGTATTCCCCCCGTAAAATGTGTCATCATGTTATCCACAATAGTAGACAACTTTCATATCTTGATCGAATTCAGGATGACTTCCAGTGAAGGAATCACTGCACGAAAGATATCTCCCACAACTGCAGAAGAAGTTTCCCTCCTCTGTCGCTCATGATGTAATTCAGTCAATTTCAGAAACTTCTTTAGGTCATCTATCTGATAAATCTTTGGGAAAACTGTCCCCAAATAACATGTCCCATGCCATCCTCTTGGAAGACGGTAATAAGCATTAAGTCCACAAATATAATACATACCAGGAATCACAGGGTCCTGACCATTCAACATAAAAGTCCATTTACTCTGAAACAGAAACACATGCCTACATTCACTCGTTCCCACAAATAAAGTGTCAGTGCGTGATTTTGGCTTATATACACAAAGCTTCCCTACATGTAATGCATTGTAGTGGGTTCGGGTGAGGACTTGATTGGGGTGTGGAGGTAAAGAATTCCAATACACCAGGTGCCGTGCGTAAGTGCTCTTTTATTTTCTTCAGAATGAGTGTTTCATGCTTTTCTAAATAGATTTAGGTCCTTAGGTAACGTACCAGGGTCTTCTGGATCTCTGTTTCTGGGGTTAATACTTGGTTTTCTTCTTCTAGGTTTGTCTTGTCGAGTCCAAGAGATGGGTGGCTGTCTAGGTGGAGCTGGACATCTCCATTCCAGGGTATAGGTGGCTGGTCCCCAAGGAAAACGGAAAAACAGGTAAGTGTGGGTTTTCGGTGAATGCTTCTATTATAAGGTTAGTATGCGGGTAAGTGAGGAAAGAGAGGTTGTTTCAAACCGTGCAGGGGTGCTGGGTGAGCGGGTCAGGGTCGTTTATGTGCACCACAAACCTCCCAAGTGATCATAGTAGACTTCTACTGTGGTCGAATTCTCTCTATTTTATTAGGGGGGGGATTATTTCTTGCCACTCGTTCCCCGTGGAATTATAGATATGTACATGCACTTAAAGAATTTTCCCCAAGACCCCTTCCTCCCGATCCCTCCCCTGGGAACCCCTCTCACTCCCGCTCCGGTTCCACACGGGCAAGAATTTTACCCGGAGGCACGATCGTACCTGTGTTAGACACGCCTCTCAAGGGACGTGGCGGGTCCGGTTGCATCTCTCATCAGTCTCTGTTGACGTCTCTGTTGTCAGGTCGATGTTCTTCCGTGTCTTGGGATCCTCTGCTTCGTCCTCAGGTTCTGCATGCTCTTCCTCCTCCGGCTCTGCTACTTCTCTCCTCTCCGGCTCTCTCCTCCGACTCTCTTCCGGCTCTGTTTCTTCTCGCGTCTCTTCACCTTTAACCTGGATATCCGGGTTGTTAACCACTTCTGGGTGTTCGTCCTCCCGATGTGTACCCCCGGGGCACTCCTCGGACGTCTCAGGGGCTCGAGTGGTAACCACGGCGGTGACTGCCCGGTTACATGCATCTAATGCCAATTTCCCTTGCGTTTTAATTGCCGTGTAAGCATAATCATTCTTATAAGTCCTTTTCTCTAAGCCTTTTTCAAATTTTTCTTTTAATGCTTTTCTCCTGTCATCAGTGTGCTCGTTTCTAAAGGTGTAATGCTTGTTTATATGTGGTTCCAAACGTTAGTGTAGGCTGAAAGAATCCTCTAACTAATACTACATCATGTTCCTTAGCTACTCTACTCTACTCAGATACCTAATAATAGGAACAAAGGAAAACACCAAATCATATTTAGAGGTAAAATACTGTATATACTCTTGGTTATAGAACCTTGTTAGTAGCAAACTACAGCTTATTCCGTAAGTTAGCAGAAGACTATGCTACGTAACCCCTTCTTCTACTGACAAAGGAATTTGCGTACACACAAGACAATCCCTTGCATCCATTGTTTCAACAAACTCACTCAACAAACGTTAGAAAACGTTACAAGAAAGCTCTCCTTAAGCATAAGTATATTCATGCAAATACTCATCTAACTTAAACCGTTCTAAAGCTGTTTGTGTAGTAGTTTCAGGAATAGAAGCACAATTTGCTCCTTTCGCATCAAGATCAGACATTCCCACAATCACCACTATAAACAAAATCCCACACATAATCGCCAATTGAATGCTCATATATTTACAGTGCCTAACATTCCTAACTCCTTTATTTAACTAAGCCATGATCTGTAAAGAATCAGAAAGCAGAAGTAACTCTTATATGTATATAGTGCAGTAAAAATCTAAAATCAAAATGCTTCTCTTACTGTTCAGTTTCACATCCAGGACCCCTTTTCCTTTGTCAAAATCGATTAGCAGCTTGTCACATCCGGTTTTATGTCAAATCAGGTTATCAATGTCTCTTCCGGTTTATTTTTCAACAGTCCCTTTTAGGTTTTTTAGATTGGCTCAACAATTCAGCTTCTTGTTCCCCTTAAGGTCACATCAAAGTACTGACTCAGAACCTCTCTATCAAAACAAAAGGAAATAAACTTGTGTTGCTGTTCGTTAGTAGTTGCATACGCAACGCCGACTTGCTATTCTCTTTCTTTTCAACTTTTGATCACCACTTATTTCTCCTTCACTCAATTCTTATTTTCTCGTAGTATCTACCTCTTCTTCTATTGTTTCATTTATGACCAATTCCTTTCTTTTCTCCACTTGTGACTCAGGCCAATTATCTCCTTTTCTTGATCCTTCTGTCAAAATTCTTCTCAGGATTGGACTCTTCTCTTTCTTTTTCTCTATGGTGTTTTCTCTTGATGGACCTGCAACGGGCTCAGAAGGAGTTGGATCACTTTGACTTTGATCTGTCTCAACTCTTTCCCCCTCTTGGTCTGGCACTTGCTCTGTTTGGCTTTCAACACCATCTGCTTCTGGGAGAACCCCTGATGCGCTAGGTTCTCCTGCTGTATCCATTGAGATTGATTCTTCTGTACCCTCCTGTAATTCTTCACCTTTGTCTCTTACAGGGGTAATAGAACCATGCTCCACAAGCTCTTGTTCGAGTTCAGGTTCTCTTGGCTCCTTTTCTGGTTCAGGTGCAGCAGCCGGTTTCACTGTTGTTGGTGCTCTCAACAACACTTCTTCATGATCCTGTGGAGATAGCACTTTCTTAGTGTGATTTGCGTGAATCCAGTTCGAGAGTCCTGCACACTTCACAGCTGTCGTTGTCGTTAGGACCACCTGGTAAGGCCCTCTCCAACGTGGCTCTAAACATGTCTTGTGAACATGTTTTCGGACAACGACCCAGTCTCCGGCTCTCAGATTGTGGCCTGGATCATGGATGGGTGGCAGGGTGGTGGCCCGCGCCTGCTAAGAAAAAGAGCAAACCACATCAGCCAGACCCTTGCAGTAGTCCAACACCATATCATCTGTAATATTTACAAATGCAGCGGCTGTCATTGCCGGTAATATCATTGCGCTGCCCATGAGAATCTTGTGGGGCGACAGCCCTGTCTTCCTGTCAGGTGTATTTCTCATCAACATCAATACCAAAGGCAATGCATCTGGCCATTTCAGATTCGTAGCTGCACACATCTTGGCATTTCTTGATTTCAAGGTACCATTCATCTGTTCCACTAGTCCTGATGCTTCAGGGCGGTAACTACAATGCAACTTCTGCTCAATGTTTAGTACTGCACATAAGAGTTTAATCACCTCGTTGTTGAAGTGAGTTCCCTTATCTGATTCTAAAGAGATTGGAAACTCGAAAAGCGGTATCTACTCCCTGAGCAACAACTTTTTTACTGTGAGACTGTTATTCCTTCTTGTGGGGTGTGCTTCAATCCAGTGACTAAAAATGCACACAATCACCAACACGTAATTCAAACCTCCACACGCAGCCATCTCAATGAAATCCAATTGCATTCTGCTGAATGGGCCTCCTGCTCTTCCAATGTGGCTCAATTTCACCACTGTCCCTTTTCCCACATTTTGCTGCTGACACATTATACAGCAATGACATACTGCCTCTGCTGCTTGCCTAAACATAGGATTGAACCAGTCAATCTTGGACAATCGAACCATATCATCTCTCCCAATGTGTGCCTGTCTGTGGTAATATCTGGCCATTTGCGACAACAAACTATTTGGCAGAACCATCTGACCCTCCTTAGAAATCGAAATTTCATCAGCTCTTTGGACACATTTCAGTTTAGACCAAAGTCGTTTCTCTTCCTTGTCAACATTATTTTGCAATGTTTTTAATTCTTACAAAGTATCGATCACTTCCAATGCAAAACTTGTACATGTATTGTCTTCTTCTGACATCAGTTCTCACTTGTCTTTGAACTATATACACTTCAATACATAAAATCTTGCGACTTGATCCGCATATCCATTTCCCAGTGAGATGTAGTCCTGTGTCTTTTGATGTGCACTGCATTTCACCACAGCAATTTCTTCAGGTAACTGTATTGCATACAGCAATTCCTTTATTCTGTCACCATTTCTTAATGGTGAACCAGTAGAGGTCAGGAACCCTCTTTGCGACCGCAATTGACCAAAATCATGAACAATTCCAAATCCATATTGGCTATCTGTGTAGATGGTAACTCTCAATCTAGCAGATACATGGCACGCTCTAGTAAGAGCAACCAATTCTGCTACTTGTGCAGTATATACACCTCAAAGCATCTAAAGTACCTGTAATCGTGCATACAGCATATCTTGCTCTCAGTGTTCCTGTACCATCTCTGAGGCATGAGCCATCAACAAAGACAATTTGGTGATTTTGCTCCAATCGTGTGTCTCTGATATCTGGTCTTGGTTTTGTGCACAATTCAGTTACCTCAAGACAATCATGCTCAATGTCTTCCTCTTATTCAATTTCAAAAGTATCACTTGGAAGCAATGTTTCTGGGTTCAGCACTGTACATCTTTTCAATGTTACATTTGGAGCACCTAGAATGCTCTTCTCATACCTTGTCAGTCTGGCACCAGTCAAATACTGTGTTTTCGTCCTTGTCAGTAAGATCTCAACAGAGTGAGGTATCATTACCGTTAGAGGGTATCCCATCACTATTACCTCACATTGTGATAGGCTTTGGCCAACTGTGGCAACCCCAGGCAAACAACCTGGTAAGGCTGCTGTGACTGGGTCCAAGGTAGCTCAAAAATAGGCTACTGGGTGATAAGCACCTCCATGGACCTGTGTCAAGACACACAAAGAACAAGCATCACGTTCATGTCAAAACAATATGAATGGCTTTGTGTAATCAGGCATTCCCAATGCTGGAGCTCTGCACAAGCTCTCTCTCAACTCAGTGAATGCCTTCATCTGATCCTGGTCTAAGGTAATGGGATCTGTAACATCCTTATGTGTCAGCTGCTGCAACGGTTTGGCAATTTCAGCAAAATTCGGAATCCACTGATGACAATAACCTACCATTTCTAGTAACATTCTGACATCTCTCTGTGAAGTTAGAGGACTTCTCTGCAATATCATTGTAATCCTTTCTCTGGAAATTCTCCTTGAACCTTTCTCAATTTGGTGTCCCAGATATTTCACTGACTTCTGACAGTACTGCAATTTCAAAGGTGACACTTTATGTCCGAACTTTCCCAAATGATTCAACAAGGCAATCGAGTCATACTACCACTCGTCCCTTGTTTTGGATGCAATCAGTAAGTCGTCAATGTACTGCACCAAAGTCGATTGGTACGGTAGTTCCAATGACTCCAGATTCTTTTTCAAAATCTGCCGATGACTCTGTGTACCCTTGAGGAAGCCTGCAGTAGCTGTAGACAGAAAAGAAAGCTTGCGACAAATCAACCGCTGTGAACCACTCTGCATCGCATGGAATCTGAAACAATATTACTGCTGGGTTTGTCACTACAGGACAACACTTCACCACTAAGTCATTCACTTTTCGCAAGTCTTGCACAATTCGTACTTTCCCACCAGGCTTCTTCAGGCCCATTATTGGTGAATTACATGGACTGCTCAGCAATTCCTTTAAAACCCCTTGTTTAGGAAAATCTCCAATTATCTGTGCCACTTTCATCAAAACATCCTGTGCCATGTTATACTGTGGAAGCTGCGGAAACACTACATTCAGCTTCAAAGTGATCTTAATTGGCTCCACTCCCTTGATAAAACCCACTTCTTTACCTGGCAGGTCCCACACATTTTCCTGTACTGTTCCCTGCAAGTCTGCATGCAATTCTTTCACAGTAAACATCGGGAAAAACTCAATCAACGTGTATTCTTCTTTTATGGTTTCATTCTCAGTTTCAGGAGCTGGTTCTTCCTCATCATCACTATTCGTCTGAACCTCTATTCCAGTAGTTGAACAACTAATTGAACATCTGGTCTTGCACAACAAGTCCCTTCCCAGTAGTGATAGTTGACTTGAATCACAAACTACAAACTTATGCAGTCACTGGAAGGTGCCAAACTCAACCTGCACTGGATCTGTGATTGGGTTTATCAACTGCCTATTCGCTACCCATACAGCCTGCACTGTTCTGCCCGAAAAGGTAAGTTTGGCACTTCTGCACTTCTCACTGTAGAGCGTGTAGCTCCTGTGTCCACTAGAAATGAAACCCTATGACCCATCACCTTTCCTTTCAAAAAAGGTCCTCTCTGATCTACCTCTGGGGACGCTACAAGCATGCATGGCGCCTTATCTGAACTTTCACACATCCATTCGTCGTTTATTCCATTCTCACTATGTAATGGGAACTGGTGCACTGTTTCACTACTTCTGTCTTGTCTCTGACCTATGACTTGCTGAGTAAGCATCACCTCTTGTTGTTCCATTGGGGCTTGAGGTATCTGCATTTGCTCTCTAGGTACCATAGGAACCTGCTGCTGAATTGGTTGCAACTGTGTCATTTGTGCACGTGGCATTTGCATCTGTTGCATGGGTTGAAAATTCTGCACTTGATTCATGTTATTCTGAAAATTCGGATTAAGTCCTCTCAATCTAGGGACCTTTACAGTGTAAAATGTATTGACATCACCACTTTGCTGAACAACACCATCCTGCACCATCATCGGACACTCCGGTTTCCAGTGTCCCACATTTCCGCAAAGATAACACAGTAACATCTTTTTCATCCCTTGCACATCTTTCTGAACCACCACAGTACTCAAATCCGGACCACGATTCATATTGGCTCCGCGACCCCTACCTCTCGCTTGGGGTAGGAACATGACAGTTCCCTGCTGCTGCGGTATCTGTTGCACTAAAGCTCACTGCACTCCATTTTGAGCTGCCTTAATCTGCATCACCATCGCCTTCTCTTTCAGCTTTTTCTGCTTCAACTCAATCTCATCACTACAGTATTTTGCATACTGCAATACCTCATCAATTGGCTTTGCTTGCCAGCAAATCAAATGACTCTTAATCATCTGACCTATTTCAGGTCTCAATCTACCTGCGAACCTGAACACAAAGTGCAACATGTCTTTCAGCTCAATCGCTTCCTTACCACTGTACTCCTTGAACGCCTTCAACAATCTCTCATAATAAGTAAGCATTGATTCTTTTACTTCCTGCACTGTCCTATCAATTCTCAATTCTCTGCCAATCAATATTTTTAGGTGAAATTCTCGTCTTCAGGAACTCAATCATCTTATAATAATGTTTCATCACTTCAGGTGATGGTGCACCTTTAACTCTGTCCCCTTCCGGTTCACTCATCGGCCAGTCCACTGCTCTCTTGCACTCAACCCACAAATCAGCTGGCACTACTGTCTCCAACAGAGTATTCAAGTCTTCTCACAGACATTTCCAAAGCTTCACAAATCTATCTGTCTGTTGGTACTGATGGAGCAGATATGCTAATTCAAGAAATTTCTAATAATTAATATGTGTTTATTAATGAGAAAAATGCGTAGAGAAATTAACATTCGAAAATAACGTGTGTAATAGAAAATGTGCCCACGGGGAGTGGTCACCATATGTATTAACAGATGCTAAATAATGAGAAAATCTATGAAAAGTGTATTAATATATCATAACTGGGTGTATAACCTATGTTTTGTGTTAATTTGCATTCTTAACTTAGCCGGATTAAAGGCCGGGTTTCACTGGGCCTTGCCTGCTTACAACGTGAAGACTCGACAAGGCTTGCAAAGACTGGTAACCGCAGTAAAGGACCTTGAACTGTGCAGAGTTCAGATGGCTCTGCTAGAAGGTTCTGCAATGTACCAGCGGACAGGAGATGATGAAGTCAAATTGATACAATTATGTAGTATAGGCTAAATGTACTTTCCCCGGACATGAACAATAGAGGCACTGGCTAAAGACTATAGATGCAACAATTGTGTTACCTGAAGAGCCAGATGATGTTCTCATCACCAGAAGGACCAATCAAATTTATGAAACCTGAAGCCTAAGCAGAAATTTAGATTCAGTAAGTAAAAACTATAGGTTAGAGCCATCGCGTCCGACAAGACTGACCAATTAGCAATTAGTGGGACGGACTGGGAGACTCTAATAAAAAAGTCATGACAAGGGGAGCGAAATCAGAACTGCGAGGAGAAATTTGATGACGTCAGGAGATGCTGTCCGAATTACTGATAGTTGGGCTCATACTCTGTGAGCCTGATTCGTAGCTGACCAAGGATGACCTGGGGGCGAAGACTGACTCGCTGCTGATCCATCCTGGATAGGTGGCTATGAAAATGTGACTGACAAAAATTGTGCCTTTTCTTCTAGGTGCCAACTGCGCTGTTTCTGAATAGATTTTCTCTCTTTAGCTAGATTTTTCCAAATTATCGTTTCATTCAAATTGTTTTCGCATGAAGACCCACATGCTGATGCTAATCTTGGTTAGGTAGGCTGACAGGGGAGACGTTGATGGTGACAATTGACAGATGAATTTGCATTGCTGAATTACTCCATTAATGTTGATAATCACTGACTTATAATTTGCATTGTTGTTTATGAGTCTTTTGGAGAAAACTGTTTTCTTGATGATTAATAAAGATTGATTAATAAAAAGGAAAAATTAACATTTGATTAGAATTGTAATCAATAGGGAATAAAACTATTAACCTTTCCCATGAGTTATGGTTATTTCTGATTAATAGGGTTTTTCTTTCTTGGGTCCTTGAGTGTTGATATTAGTTTATTGATGTTGATTATTGGTTCAGTAATCACTGCATGATTAGGATACTCCATGTGATTCAAAAGGTCCATCGACCTTTACGTGTCCCCTTGTAAGTTTACTTACTAAGGACCAGGCGTGCTAGCAGTGCCACTCAACCGGTTTCTCTCTCAGTTTTGGATAATCATTTGTGAATGACAGAATATCACTCCTGTGCCAGGGGACATGAACAAACTGCCCTCCTGAAATTTCCCTCATTGGTAAAATTTGTAATCAATTTTTTTCTTTCTGAACACTTTCAGACCCTTCATGTGAATCTCATTTCCGTTTATCCTTCTTCTTTGCCCATTTCCCTTCCCAAATCTGAGCACTCTTCAATAATTCTTTGAGATGCGCTTTCATCCCAGCTGATCTCATTTGTTCAAAATCGTTTGCCTCAAAATCTAATCTGTAACTTTGTTTCAAGTACTTTGTTTTCTTAATTTCTATGTCATGTTTATCTGCCGGATCTGCCAATTTCTGATGTATCTTGCTCACTTCTCTCGTGATTCTCGGGCACAAATATCTCAGCTCTTCTTCAGTATAGGATTCTAACTTATTCACTTCCATTGACCCCTCAACTAGTTTGGTTATTTCGGTAGCCAGTCTTACATGATTAATCTGCTCTTCACACTTGGATGTATTTCAAGGTTAATTCAGACTATGTAACCTCTCATTTAACTGCTGTGCTGTTAATCCCTGTAATGAAATGTTATTTGTGTTCGGCAATGTACCTGTTGTACCACTGCACCTGAAGTTTGCGGAGTCAAAAGCTTCAAGCTCTGACTTACACTCGGGCCATTTACGGCATCTGGAAACACAACAACAACAAGTGGACTAAGTTCCATTAATGGTCTTGATCCATCAAAACCACCTGCGCTTGCTCTCTCACCCCTCTCATGAGGCTTTGTGACATTTCACCCTGTTCTCCTGCAATCGGCTTATTCTGCGCAAACAATGGTACCGCTGGACCATCAGTAATCGGCAGCAATATTGCATCTGGTGCAGTTCTGACACCCGCATTTTGTGCAAGGGCTACCCCCATACTCTGTTTCATCACTGGTGTCACATCTGACTGTGTCCCTGTCATTGGTGTGAACTTCGGCAAACCCTGTAGCTGTGCCTGAGGCAACCACAGTGGAGTCGATTCAGTCTGAACTAGCATTGGCCTCTGAACCACTTGCTCCGCAGGCACCACTAAGTTCAAGGTTGTCTCGAGAATTGGCACCTCTGGATAAATTCTCTGTACTGGTGGTGGGTGCATCTGCACTTGGACCACTGAAGTAGCATTAGGAGTATTCTGTACTACCCCTTGTACATGTCCATTATCTGTCTGTACTGGTCCCGCTGTCCTTGACACTTGAACTGGGGCAGTTGGACAGAATTAGTACTTGGACCCCCTTCATGTATCGCATATGGTGGAGGTCGATCTCTCAACACCTGAGAAATAAAATACTCTCATGCATCTAATGGATGACTTGCTTCATCATCCGGGACGCTCTTCACCAGGCTGGTACTGCAATGTCTGGTGAGCTCCCTACAGGGAGCTCTTAACCACGTAGCTTTCTAAGTAGCAAATAGATCAAGGTTTGGACCCTGGAATGGGATCCAACACCGACCGGAGAGAGTGATACAAAGATAAATAAAATTGGTTATCCACCTCAAGACATCATAAATGTAATCAGTATAGGTGAGGTGGGGACCAAGATTAAAAACCAAGCGAAAGTAAAAATAATGAGTGATAATGCTCAAATACTTTCAACATAACGAACTAGAAACCACCACTAATCTAGGGGCTCTAGTTTAAGGGTCAACGTGTTTCGCGTCAATCGGTCCAGCAGGATCCTACGACGCTTCATCAGGACCAAAACAAAATTCACTCAAGTACATCTTCTCCGAAGCCTTACAACTGAGGAATCACTGAACTAAAAAGTAAAGAAAAACCGTCACTTACATTGAGTTGACTGGTTGATACAAAAAGGTCGCCCTGGAATAGAGAATCAAATTCACGGGTGTAAAAGTGACGTAAATACAGTGAAAAAGTGCACTCGTGAAAGAAGTGTATAAAAGAACATCATACATAAATATAGTAAGCTTACCACCCCCAGAATCAGAAACGGCTCCTTGGGAAACGTGTGTCGGGGACAAAAGTTGCCACTGCATGTAGTAATAGTCATTAAAAAGGTCGAGATTGGATAATAGGAAACATGTAGTCAAGTAAACATCGTATGCCGAAATCCACCCATCATAAACTGAATACTCAGAGGTAAGTGATCCTTACAAATGGTATTTATCAAATAGAACTATTAGGAAGCTCTGTGTAGAAAAATAAATATCTTAGTCAATGCCTGCCAATTCATATGGTCGATAAGAAAAAGTAATAATTACTCTAACTAAACCAAGCGATGAGAAGATCTGCCAAGACTTACAATCAAAGAGAACCCATGTCAAGAATACTCGAACATGGTGGCACTTACTGTATCTGCCTGGGGTCCGCGCTGGGAACCTACCTAGGTTGAAATAACGCGTGCAGACCCGGAAGGGAATCTTCCGGCTCGCGCGTTAGAGGGATGCTGAAATGGAAAACGGACTACGCGTGTGTAAGTAGTGAACACTGAAGAAAGACACGGTGTCCTCTTAGTGTTCCAGTGGAAAAAATAAAAGACGGACTACACATTTATTTACTAGTGGTGGACACAAGAAAAGGACACAGTGTCCTCTTATGACGAGAGGACAATTAGTCCAGCTATTTGTAAAGGGCCAAATCGTACAAGCCCCAGTGAGAAAGGGCTCTCCAAAAACGGGGATATGACAACAATCATCCAGTATTGTAAAACTGAGAAATGTGAAAAAAATCCACACTACTTTATTAACCATTGTGTGGTCCAGTAAACAAACCATGTGAATACATAGGGATAAGATGGTCCCTAATGGAGGAGGGAAAATCTAGAGGCAAATTACCGAATGGGCCAAAATCTAGACATAAAAATAAGATAAATGGTAGAAAAGATTTATGCAGAAAGGGAAGCCCAAGGTATCTCATCATTTAATCCTTGAATGCTAGTCCCCAGTTTAAAAACCCATCATTGTTCAGTCTTAAAAAGGAAGCTAGGATCATTGGTGCGTATTTTTGGTGCTTCAAGAATAACCCACCTAAGGTCATCTGGGGAATGTGAAGTGTCTAGAAAATGTGCATATAGTTTTGTTGTAATCCGCATGCATCTAATATTGCTTCTATGTTCGTTAATGCGGGTTTTGACAGCTCGTGTAGTCATTCCAACATAACGTAACCCACAAGGGCACGTTATCATATAGATACAGTACTTGGTGTTGCAATTAGTATGCTTCTTTAATTGCCAAATATCGATGGGATCCAACTGGAGAGTCGTTGAATGTTGTGTTAATGAACAGACATTGCAATTACCACAGGGATGATACCCTTCAACTGGAGGGAGAACCCATAATGTATTTTGGGTTGTAGTGACCTGTGGTGATCGTTGACGCATATGGACAACGATATCCTTAATGTTAGCAGCATGTTTAAATGCAAATAAAGGTCTTGGGACAACTGTTCCTCCACTCGATAATATCGTCCATCTTTTATTAATCAGTTTTTTGATAGTATTAGATATTGGGGTATATGTGGAGACACATGCTAGACGGGTCTGTTGGTCCCTATCAAAAGTTGTTAATAGGCTTTCCCTGTAGGCTATCTATTTTTGGAACAGTGTACACTTTATATTATTACTATTTTGGGAGACTGTACACTGGACCACTAATCTCCCGGTCCCTCCTCTGTGTTTTTTTATAAAATACTCAACATCTGAATCTTCCTCTTCCACATAAGTCTTTTTCTTATTCTTTCCCTGATGATCTCCTATCACTCTTGCTATTATCCTCTTTCTCTTTTGACTCATCCTTCTCTGTAAGAGCAGGAAACAACTTAACACCTTGCAATGTCATCATTCTCCACTTTTTCTGTCCCCAATCCCATTGTGCTTCTGCTAAGGACTTCTGTACCTTCCTTATTCTCCTCTGGAATTGTATTTCTTGCAGTTGTCTTGCTATGAGCTCCCAAACCGCTAATGCCTCAAACTGTGCTGGTCTCGAAAGTGGCTTTGTCTCATATAATGTCAATTTGCACCACTGCTTTAACCAAAGACATGGCGCGACACCTCGCTCCTCCATCACAATAATTGCTGGAGAATTTTCTGGTGGGATCGGCTCCCCCACTGTTGCCTTAATGTATGTATCACCCTTCATGGCACTCCTAAACACTTTGAGAAACTTCGTCTTTCTCTGTTGTATTTATTTGATTTAATAAAGGAATGACTTTTACTCCCAAGATTCCCTTCACTCGCGTTCTCAATCAATTGCCTCTTACGGATGGCTGCCAATCCGCTCGCGACTCTTCTCACTAACCAACCTATCCCAGCGCGACTCACTCTGACGTCACACTCACACACTGCGGCTGACAAAGTCTTTCGGCTTGTCCTACTAATCTTCAACTCACACGAAAGTAATGCAAAATTATTGCGAGCACTAACCAAAAACCAATAACAGAAAACAAATCAGCTGGTTTACTATAGGAAGGTACACTATTACTTCAGAGACTTTACAGATTTTCACTGATGGCCCTTTCGCTCATACAGCTATTCCTCTTTCTCACACATTCGCAAGCAAAATTCGACCCGGGAATTTTACTCTTAACTGATCAATGGGTCTATACTGGTGCACTTAGGACTCGCCAAATCTCACTCAAACATTTCTCTTCCTCACTTAACTTACACACCGTCTTGTTGACCATGGCCGATCAACCTACTAAACAAGACAGATTACAACATAAACCCAAGAGTCTCCTACACTTGTCAATATACTCCAGAGTCTTAGACCACGCAGGGTCCGTACATCAGCAAAAACCACGTGGCCAATTTTTTAGCACAAAGCGCCACACACATATGAAGTTCAATGACTTCCCTACTCTCATACTGCGGAGTATGCACGCTCCTACTAAACCTCAACTGGAGTACGCAGACTCCCTACTTCCCTCACATACGTCACAATTTACCTGTGGTCTGCAGAAGCCTTCGCAAGCGCAACCTACCACTTTCGCACTATCACAAAGACGCCGAGAACATACCCAACTTTGCTAGCGGGATCCAGGATCTGGGAAAGTAATTACTGGGCTTAATTGGACAGCATCTCTGCTACAATTGCCATTTCAGAAAAACAAAATTCAAACCTCATAAAATGAATAACTAATCCTAATTTAAACTACCAACGTAACCATCGGTCACCACATACCTAGTTCTCCAAGGAAACTAACCATCAAGCAGCTACCAAAAACTGTTAGCGCGCCTGGTCCTTAGTAAGTAAACTTGTAAGGGGACACGTATAGGTCGATGAACCTTTTGATTCTCATGGAGTATCCTAGCTATGTAGTAATCGATGACCATTAATAATCAAAATGCAAATCAATAATCAATGAGTAACACATTAATCATTATTTAATAACGTCAACATCTCATGAATAACCACAACTCAAATATACATTTTATAAATTTTATTTCCTTATTTGTTACATACTAAGTCATAAGGTTAATTCAAACTTTATTCAATTCACTCAAAATTATTTCATTAGCGGCCACCAATAACATCATCTAATCAGTACTTGAGAAAACATGCGTTCTAATGCCTTAACATAAGCCAATAAAGAAGAATGTGTTAACATGAATAGCAGAGTTGAGCAAATCAGTCCATCAATCATTTGTCACCGTATATGTCAACGTCTCAGAATAGAAACCCTACTCAACCCAGATTAGCATTGGCATGTGGGACTTCATACGAAACTAGTTTAGAACATGAATTTGGGAAAAACATCTAGCTAGAAGAAAAACTGTAAACACAGCACAGTTGGGACCTAGAAAGAAAAGGCACAACAGTCACATTGTCATTGCAACCTATTCACTGTATGGATCAGCAACAAAGTCAGGCTTCATTTCCGGTCATCAATCGATCAGCAACGCATCAGGCTCGCAAGAGCATGAGCCCAAAGACAGAATCTTAAATCTCTTCGAACGTCCACGCCTAACCTCGAACATCTATTCTCTCCAGCGGTTCTGAAGTTTTTCCCCTTTGTCACAACATTATATTAAAGTTACCCAGTCCATCCCCTAATTCCTAATTGGTAAATTAATCACCCTATAATACGCTAGCCAATGACTTTTATTTTACAAATCTATGGATTGTAATATTTTGCTGTTCTCAGGGTGTCGATTGGTTCACTGTACGATGTCCTCATCATTAACCTCATCAGGTTTTGAAAATGTTGCATCTTCTTCTGCAGTCAGTGTCGCTATTGTTCGAGTCCTGGGAAAGTACATCTCGTCTGCTTTACACTAAATTGATTACATGCTCTAGTCCCTCATCTACTGTCAGTCGCTTCATTGCAGAATATTCTAACTAAGCAAATTTTATTACACAAGTGGTTCAGGGTCAGTTCAACACATCAGCTTCTACATTGCATGATTATTCAGCTTCTGTATGAGGCCTGGCAAAACTAGGCCACATCTTCGGCTAAGTTAACTCTACAATATAATGCAAAACATACGTTATATAGCCCAGTATGACATATTATTACATTTTTAGTACACATTTTCAATATTTCATGCATTTTTGATCATTTTAGTATAACTCATGTGAGTTCGCAGCCACTCTTCGTGGGCACATTTTCAAACGTGCACATTATTCCTCTACATTAATTTTCTCTACATATTATTATTATTCAAAATGCATAAACACTCATTAATAATTGTAATTAACATATCTGTGTCAGCACATTCATACCTTCACTCTTCCGAAGGATTTCCACTACATGCAATTGCCAGTTGGGCCCTGAGGACTTGTTCATAGTAGGAGCTGAAGAGTGGTGGCAGTCGATCTGATTTCTCTTGCAGGCAAGGAAAGTATTTTACCATTGCTGCAATGGACGCTTATGCTGCTATCTTCTGTTTTTAACTCTGTGTGAAACCCATAAAGTTTCAAACAAAACTGTTTTGTTGATTTGGCAAATATGAGAACTCTAGAGGAATTATTTTTTTCTTTAAAAATGAATACTTTCATGTTTGATAAGAGACATGTTTATATTAAATGCGCCCAGGCGATGCACTTTCGGACCTGTTTGTAACCCCCGGGGGCTTGAGCGGCGAGGAAGTGCCTCTGATAAACACTGGGTATGTTTCACACTCTTTCTGCCACAGTGGCAAGTTCATGACGAGGCGTCACCCCACAGGCTAAGAGTGAGCAGCTGAAAAATAAGAGGTTATTTTATTATAATTTTATTTTTCAGCTGCTGGCTAAGCCAGCATGTGCAGGGAGGGGTGGGGCTGGGCCATGCGATGAGGAGGAGGAGGAGTGGAGTGCACTTAAGTGCGCATGTCAGTTTGGCTGACATGCACACTTAGGTTTCACCAACCAGGCTGCTCAGGCCAATCCTGGCGCTGCTCTCATGCTAGGTATAGGATGAGAGCAGCGCCAGGAATGTGTGGGAGAGCCTGTGCTGGTGTCCTAAAGACTGCTAGGACACCATCGGGAGAAAAGACAAGTGAGGTGGTTGGTGGCGGCAGGACAGGTCCGTTTTCTATTTTTTTATTATTATTTCCCCATCGGCCCCGTCATCTCTCCGCAACCCCCCTTGAGATTTGCGGGAGCCGCCACTGTGAGGTGGGCACTCTATCGGGGTTATTTGGGCCAGCAGGAGTCTCTTTGTGATTAAGGTGAGATCAGCAGAGAAAACAGGAAATGGCAGCACCATGATGGGGCATGACTTCTGTATTTAACCTAATCCATCATGGATGTCATTTCTAGGGCTTGGCCATATTTTAGCCCACTTTAACCACCAACTTACTATCACACATTAAAGAACAATTACACACAGTGGAGTATTTCATGTGGACAGTACTTGAGAACCTAAGAAGCTATAACTTCTTGGCCATCATAAAGAGGCTTCTATTCACAGAAGGAAGAAAGAGGGGTTTATCAATTGGAAACAATAAAATTACTTAATGATGATGTAGAATAGTACTATTCTATAGTCATAAGGAGATGTTGTGAGTGACGACTGGTCTACGAGAAACAATTGAAATAACCTTTGATTTTGGAGTATTACAGAGATCTAGTTTCTTTATGATCCCTTCTTTTACACATTGACAATGGTATTTTTCCCAGAGTCATAGAGAGCATTTATGCGTAAAGATTCAAGGGCTTAAGAGTCTGGCTTATAACAGCTCACCATTTTAGTCATGAGACTGTAGCATTACGAGAGGTCTTTAAAGTGATCACAGTGCTAATCTTAATCCCTAATCTGTGGGGCATTGTTACATACGGACATGCACTTCACATAAGTATTGTTTTGAGGCATTTTTTAAATCAACTACAGGGGCATCATCTATAGCAGCGAGTCACAAACATGTTGCACAATCTTTACCCCCACAAATATGCCAGCGAAATGGTTGTGGTATAGACCTTGCATTTACACTGCACATATGAGGTTGACAGGGCACTGATGTCACATGCTTATTATGTGGTCATGAACCCTGCAGCACATCAGCAACCTCAGGGTCCACGTAAACAAGCAGAGACTGGAGGGACGAGGTGGGTGATCCCCTTGATTATGGCATCCTGAAAGGTAAAGAGTTAGCTTTGACTGTTGCTATAACAATTAGGTAGCGCTATTGTGGACCAAAGTTTTATGTTGCTACTGACATCATGTTCCCTCAATTATTTTCAATTTACGCAGACACCTGACTCATTACTTATTACTAACAATTTATGGGAGTTCCATTTTATAAATTGCTGTTACATGATCATGGACACTTAATTCCAGATGGACTTTCGATTACTAGTTCGAACTCCTTAGCTTTAGGAGTGAATATGGTCTCCCAACTCCAAATATTTGTATAAATAAATGTAATACCTTTGATAACAGTAATTGTGAATGCACAGTGATAAATACACTTTTGAGTGTATTGACCAAGACAGTGCCTCATCTTTGTGGTGATAGGATTAACCACTTCGCTGCCAGGCCTTTTCCCCCTCCTGTGCCAGGCCTTTTTTTGCCTATTTGGGGCAGTTCGCGCTTAGGCCCTCATAACTTTTTGTCCACATAAGCTAACCAAGCCAAATTTGTGTCCTTTTTTTCCAACATCCTAGCGATTCTAAAGGTACCCAGACTTTGTGGGTTCCCTTGAAGGAGGCCAAGAAATTGGCCAAAATACTGTGAAAATTTCGTTTTTTTCAAAAAAATTGGAAAAAGGGGCTGCAGAAGAAGGCTTGTGGTTTTTCCCCTGAAAATGGCATCAACAAAGGGTTTGCGGTGCTAAACTCAGCAGCTTCCCAGCTTTCAGGAACAGGCAGACTTGAATCCGAAAACCCAATTTTTCAACACAATTTTGGCATTGTACTGGGGCATACCCCATTTGTGCAATTTTTTGTGCTTTCAGCCTCCTTCCAGTCAGTGACCGGAATGGTCATGAAACCAATGCTGGATCCCAGAAACCTAAACATTTCTGAAAAGTAGACAAAATTCTGAATTCATCAAGGGGTCATTTGTGTAGATCCTACAAGGGTTTCCTACAGAAAATAACAGCTGAAAAAGAAAAATATTGAAATTGAGGTGAAAAAAACATCCATTTTTCTCTACTTTTTACTCTGTAACTTTTCCCTGCAATGTCAGATTATCGAAAGCAATATACCGTTACGTCTGCTGGACTCCTCTGGTTGCGGGGATATATAGGGTTTGTAGGTTCATCAAGAACCCGAGGAACCCAGAGCCAATACATGAGCTGCACCCTGCAGTGCGTTTTCATTCTATACCGGGTATACAGCAATTCATTTGCTGAAATATAAGGAGTAAAAAATTGCTATCAAGAAAACCTTTGCATTTCCAAAAAGGGCACAAGATAAGGTGTTGAGGAGCAGTGGTTATTTGCACATCTCTGAATTCCGGGGTGACCATAGTAGCACGTGAATTACAGGGAATTTCTCAAATAGATGTCTTTTTTACACACACTCCTATATTTGGAAGGAAAAAATGTAGAGAAAGACAAGGGGCAATAGAACTTGTTTTGCTAATCTATGTTCCCCCAAGTCTCCCGATAAAAATGGTACCTCACTTGTGTGGGTAGGCCTAGCACCCGCGACAGGATATGCCCCAAAACACAACGTGGACACATCACAGAAAACAGAGCTGTTTTTAGCAAAGTGACTACCTGTAGATTTTGGCCTCTAGCTCAGCCGCCACCTAGGGAAACCTACCAAACCTGTGCATTTCTGAAAACTAGAGACCTAGGGGAATCCAAGGAGGGGTGACTTGTGTGGCTCGGACCAGGTTCTGTTACCCAGAATCCTTTGCAAACCTCAAAATTTGGCTAAAAAAACACATGTTCCTCACATTTCTGTGGCAGAAAGTTCAGGAATCTGAGAGGAGCCACAAATTTCCTTCCACCCAGCATTCCCCCACGTCTCCCGATAAAAATGATACCTCACTTGTGTGGGTAGGCCTAGCGCCCGCGACAGGATGTGCCCCAAAACACAACGTGGACACATCACAGAAAACAGAGCTGTTTTTAGCAAAGTGACTACCTGTAGATTTTGGCCTCTAGCTCAGCCGCCACCTAGGGAAACCTACCAAACCTGTGCATTTCTGAAATCTAGAGACCTAGGGGGATCCAAGGAGGGGTGACTTGCGGGGCTCGGACCAGGTTCTGTTACCCAGAATCCTTTGCAAACCTCAAAATTTGGCTAAAAAAACACATGTTCCTCACATTTCTGTGGCAGAAAGTTCTGGAATCTGAGAGGAGCCACAAATTTCCTTCCACCCAGCGTTCCCCCACGTCTCCCGATAAAAATGATACCTCACTTGTGTGGGTAGGCCTAGCGCCCGCGACAGGATATGCCCCAAAACACAACGTGGACATATCACAGAAAACAGGGCTGTTTTTAGCAAAGTGACTACCTGTAGATTTTGGCCTCTAGCTCAGCCGCCACCTAGGGAAACCTACCAAACCTATGCATTTCTGAAAACTAGAGACCTAGGGGAATCCAAGGAGGGGTGACTTGTGTGGCTCGGACGAGGTTCTGTTACCCAGAATCCTTTGCAAACCTCAAAATTTGGCTAAAAAAACACATGTTCCTCACATTTCTGTGGCAGAAAGTTCTGGAATCTGAGAGGAGCTACAAATTTCCTTCCACCCAGTGTTCCCCCAAGTCTCCCGATAAAAATGATACCTCACTTGCGTGGGTAAGCCTAGCGCCGGCGACAGGAAACACCCCAAAGCGCAACGTGGACACATCCTAAATTTTGGAAAAAAACAGAGCTGTTTTTAGCAAAGTGACTACCTGTAGATTTTGGCCTCTAGCTCAGCCGGCACCTAGGGAAACCTACCAAACCTGTGCATTTCTGAAAACTAGAGACCTAGGGGAATCCAAGGAGGGGTGACTTGCGGGGCTCGGACCAGGTTCTGTTACCCAGAATCCTTTGCAAACCTCAAAATTTGGCTAAAAAAACACATGTTCCTCACATTTCTGTGGCAGAAAGTTCTGGAATCTGAGAGGAGCCACAAATTTCCTTCCACCCAGCGTTCCCCCACGTCTCCCGATAAAAATGATACCTGACTTGTGTGGGTAGGCCTAGCGCCCGCGACAGGATATGCCCCAAAACACAACGTGGACATATCACAGAAAACAGAGCTGTTTTTAGCAAAGTGACTACCTGTAGATTTTGGCCTCTAGCTCAGCCGCCACCTAGGGAAACCTACCAAACCTGTGCATTTCTGAAAACTAGAGACCTAGGGGGATCCAAGGAGGGGTGACTTGCGGGGCTCGGACCAGGTTCTGTTACCCAGAATCCTTTGCAAACCTCAAAATTTGGCTAAAAAAACACATGTTCCTCACATTTCTGTGGCAGAAAGTTCTGGAATCTGAGAGGAGCTACAAATTTCCTTCCACCCAGCGTTCCCCCACGTCTCCCGATAAAAATGATACCTCACTTGTGTGGGTAGGCCTAGCGCCCGCGACAGGATATGCCCCAAAACACAACGTGGACATATCCTAAATTTTGGAAAAAAACAGAGGTGTTTTTTGCGAAGTGCCTACCTGTAGATTTTGGCCTCTAGCTCAGCCGCCACCTAGGGAAACCTACCAAACCTGTGCATTTCTGAAAACTAGAGACCAAGGGGAATCCAAGGAGGGGTGACTTGCGGGGCTCGGACCAGGTTCTGTTACCCAGAATCCTTTGCAAACCTCAAAATTTGGCTAAAATAACACATGTTCCTCACATTTCTGTGGCAGAAAGTTCTGGAATCTGAGAGGAGCTACAAATTTCCTTCCACCCAGCGTTCCCCCACGTCTCCCGATAAAAATGATACCTCACTTGTGTGGGTAGGCCTAGCGCCCGCGACAGGATATGCCCCAAAACACAACGTGGACATATCACAGAAAACAGAGCTGTTTTTAGCAAAGTGACTACCTGTAGATTTTGGCCTCTAGCTCAGCCGCCACCTAGGGAAACCTACCAAACCTGTGCATTTCTGAAAACTAGAGACCTAGGGGGATCCAAGGAGGGGTGACTTGCGGGGCTCGGACCAGGTTCTGTTACCCAGAATCCTTTGCAAACCTCAAAATTTGGCTAAAAAAACACATGTTCCTCACATTTCTGTGGCAGAAAGTTCTGGAATCTGAGAGGAGCCACAAATTTCCTTCCACCCAGCGTTCCCCCACGTCTCCCGATAAAAATGATACCTGACTTGTGTGGGTAGGCCTAGCGCCCGCGACAGGATATGCCCCAAAACACAACGTGGACATATCACAGAAAACAGAGCTGTTTTTAGCAAAGTGACTACCTGTAGATTTTGGCCTCTAGCTCAGCCGCCACCTAGGGAAACCTACCAAACCTGTGCATTTCTGAAAACTAGAGACCTAGGGGGATCCAAGGAGGGGTGACTTGCGGGGCTCGGACCAGGTTCTGTTACCCAGAATCCTTTGCAAACCTCAAAATTTGGCTAAAAAAACACATGTCCCTCACATTTCTGTGGCAGAAAGTTCTGGAATCTGAGAGGAGCTACAAATTTCCTTCCACCCAGCGTTCCCCCAAGTCTCCCGATAAAAATGATACCTCACTTGCGTGGGTAGGCCTAGCGCCGGCGACAGGAAACACCCCAAAGCGCAATGTGGACACATCCACAATTTTGGAAAAAAACAGAGGTGTTTTTTGCGAAGTGCCTACCTGTAGATTTTGGCCTCTAGCTCAGCCGCCACCTAGGGAAACCTACCAAACCTGTGCATTTCTGAAAACTAGAGACCTAGGGGAATCCAAGGAGGGGTGACTTGCGGGGCTCGGACCAGGTTCTGTTACCCAGAATCCTTTGCAAACCTCAAAATTTGGCTAAAATAACACATGTTCCTCACATTTCTGTGGCAGAAAGTTCTGGAATCTGAGAGGAGCTACAAATTTCCTTCCACCCAGCGTTCCCCCACGTCTCCCGATAAAAATGATACCTCACTTGTGTGGGTAGGCCTAGCGCCCGCGACAGGATATGCCCCAAAACACAACGTGGACATATCACAGAAAACAGAGCTGTTTTTAATAAAGTGACTACCTGTAGATTTTGGCCTCTAGCTCAGCCGCCACCTAGGGAAACCTACCAAACCTGTGCATTTCTGAAAACTAGAGACCTAGGGGGATCCAAGGAGGGGTGACTTGCGGGGCTCGGACCAGGTTCTGTTACCCAGAATCCTTTGCAAACCTCAAAATTTGGCTAAAAAAACACATGTTCCTCACATTTCTGTGGCAGAAAGTTCTGGAATCTGAGAGGAGCTACAAATTTCCTTCCACCCAGCGTTCCCCCAAGTCTCCCGATAAAAATGATACCTCACTTGCGTGGGTAGGCCTTGCGCCTGCGACAGGAAACACCCCAAAGCGCAACGTGTACACATCCACAATTTTGGGAGAAAACAGTGCCTACCTGCGGATTTTGGCCTGTAGCTCACCCGGCGCCTAGGGAAACCTACCAAACCAGTGCATTTCTGAAAACTAGAGACCTAGGGGAATCCAAGGAGGGGTGACTTGCGGGGCTCGGACCAGGTTCTGTTACCCAGAATCCTTTGCAAACCTCAAAATTTGGCTAAAAAAACACATGTTCCTCACATTTCTGTGGCAGAAAGTTCTGGAATCTGATAGGAGCCACAAATTTCCTTCCACCCAGCGTTCCCCCAAGTCTCCCGATAAAAATGATACCTCACTTGTGTGGGTGGCCCAGGTGCCTGCAACATAATAAGGCCCAAAACCTGAAGGGATAGAAGGGATAGCACAGCAAGTTTATAAGGGCATATTCTTTTATACATCTTTAGACGGACTCTGCTTTGGGGACCCACATAAGTGAGGTGTCATTTTACTTGGGAGACTGAGGGGAAAACTGGGGAGTAGGAATTTTGTGCTGGAGCGGTGATCCTACTAAGAAAAATCAGGAAAATATGCTTTTTTATGCAAATTGTGAGGTTTACAGAGGAGTCTGGGTAAGAAAATGTTGGGGGAGCCACACAAGCCACACCTCCCTAGACTCCTTGGGGTGCCTAGTTTTAAAAAGTTTCTGGGTTTTGTAGGTTTCCCTACATGACGGCCGCACCCAGGACCAAAAACATAGGTGGGCCCTCCCCCCCAAACACAGGTATTTTTGGAATATATCACTTTGATGTGTGCACATACGTCCGTGATGTGCCAAACACTAAAATTGTGAAAAGAAACACACTTAGGTTATGTGAAGAAGACCCCTCACCCACCAACCAAGTTGGTGGCATGCTTCATCATCGGGGTCCCACCTGAGGCACCTAGCGTGTCTCAAGTGTGCTGCGACGCCTGATTACAGCGGAGCAGGTTTTGTCATTTGTACCACACATACTGGTTGGATTTGGCACGAGGGTGAGTGATGGTTCAGTAGATCAAATTTTATTAACAAGAGATTTCACAAAAGTGAAATGCACTGGTAATAACTGAAAGGCCAAAAAACTGAACCAATGACTCACAGCTCGTGAGCTGTAAAGCCACGACAAGGCACCAACCGCTTTACAGTCCATTCACACACCTTTCATACATGACATGCACTAGACCATTCACGCCGCCAGCCACGGGCCCAGCACATTACAAGACTCGCATCCACAGACAGCGCCAGTCAAGGGCCCATCACTTTCATACGCCCACATGCCTGATACAGCAATCACACCAGCTGATGAGTGTGTGGACTGGCGTTTGGCCGGCACTGCCAGCCAAGCGCCACCCCACCCACACCACCAGCCAAGCGCCACCCCACACACACCGCCAGCCCAGCACCACCCCACACACACCGCCAGCCCAGCGCCACCCCACACACACCGCCAGCCAAGCGCCACCCCACACACACCGCCAGCCAAGCGCCACCCCACACACACCGCCAGCCAAGCGCCACTCTACACATGCCATCCCCTTTTTTTTGTTTTTAAACAACAAAGAAACCACTAATCATAAATTAGTACAAAACTACAAACACAAAAGCTCTAACTGAATACATGACTAATGCCAACCGTGAAACCGAACATATAAAAATATAAAACACCAGTTTACGCTCACGGAATTTCCCAATAATTCTTCTGTGTGTGGTAGCTCCTGAAACAGCCACCCACACACAGCCCAGGCTTTGAAGGACAATCAGGGCAGTACATCCTAGTCTCCTTCCTGATACCTCTTCGAGCACAGACTCTACATCTCTTAGCAGGAAAGTTTTTTTTGGCCGTGGGAGGAATGTGCTCAGCAAAGTGACGATCTTTCAATCTAGCCACATCCTCCACCACTGCTTCTCTAGGAACTCTTGCCTGTTCCAGCACAACAAGGCTAGCTATGATAGACTCCTGAAATTTCACAAATGTCATCCTTGACTCTGGAGAACTATCCTTAAACACAACAAAAGCATTAAAAGTTGCCAAGTGGAACAAGTGAAGCGCTAATTTCTTATACCACACATAAGACTTACGAGCAGCAGTGTAAGGTTCTAACCTCTGATCTACTCTATCAACACCACCCATGTGCTTATTATAGTCTAAGATGCACACAGGTTTGCGCACTTCGGCAAGCTGACCCCAAACAGCCACAGGTGAAGTACTCTCATCATGGATGGTGCTTAGCATGTATACATCCCTCTTGTCTACAAATTTCAGAGCTAGCAGCTCATCATTCCGCAAGGCACTGCACTGTCCCTTCTCAAGTTTTTTACAGACAAGCTCTTTTGGATAGCCTTTCCGATTAGAGCGGATTGTGCCACAAGCAACAGTGTCCACTCTGAACAACTCCTTGAACAACCAAACTCCAGTGTAGAAGTTATCTACATATAAATGGTGACCTTTGTTAAACAGTCGTCTACCAAGTTCCCATACAATTTTCTCACTAACTCCAAAAGTGGGAGGACAACCAGGGGGGTCAATATTGGAATCCCTACCAGTGTAGACCCGGAAATTATAAACATATCCTGTACTACTTTCTGACAGCATATACAATTTAATTCCATACCGTGCCCTCTTGCTAGGAATGTACTGCCTAAAAACCAAACGACCCTTGAACAGGACCAAAGACTCATCTACAGATATTTCTTTCCCTGGAACATAGATCTCTGAAAACCGATCTACCAAATGATCAAGGACAGGTCTAATCTTAAAAAGACGGTCAGAATCAGGATGATCTCGTGGCAAGGCTAAAGCATTATCTACAAAATGCAACATCCGAAGAAGAAGCTCATACCGGTTACGACTCATGATGGCAGGAAATATAGCAGTTGCCATCAAGGGACTAGTAGACCAATATGAAGACAGCGACGGCTTCCTTATCAGCCCCATCAAAAAAGTTAAACCCAAGAACTTTTTCAACTCTTCCAGATTTGTGGGAATCCACCGGCTAGCTCTAGAGTGTGGCCTAAGTCTGGCAGCGTTGTCCCTCAAAAACTGCTCTGCATACAAATTAGTCTGCTCAACAATCTCTTCCAAAAATATATCGTCCATAAACAACTCAAAAAAGTTGACGGGCAAAAAGTTTTCCGTATTAACTCGACACCCTGGAAAACCAGTAAACGCAGGCAACTGTGGCTGCTCCATGTTTGGTGCAACCCATGCGTCAGGTCTTCCAATGGGAAGCCTTTCAGCCGCTGGCTCCTGCACCATTGGCACATCACTGTCCTCCTCTAAAACAGGCCCTTCATCAGCACTGAGAGTGGCTTCATCATCAGATGATTCATCTCTGACAGAAAATTCTCTTCCAGAATCCTGCACTTCCTCCTCTGCCTCAGATGCAGAGTCAGTCTCATATTCATGGTCAGAAGATGACTCAAAAAGCACACTAACAACCTGCTGAGCGGTCATCCTACGGCTGGCCATGATCCTTCCTACTAAAATTAACTGGACAAATACACCACCAACAACCAGCACTGTGTAAGATAAGTAACAAAGTATAGGTTTATCACTAAGAATTATAAACTCAAAAACTATACTGCTCACTTGCCTGAAAAAGCTTGACTCACCAGCAACTACTCTGCACAGCCACAGCAATCACCAACGATATCCCACTAAAAAGAGAAAAAAAAAAGCAAATTAGACATAAGACAACACAATAATCATTGTGCATAACTCTAAGGACAATTTCACACACAATCCTGCATTCAGTACACCACCTACAAACATGTCATTCATGCATTGCAACAATACTCACTTGGAGTAAATTTATTTACTTACCTAAAACATGCAACTACGCAAACCGCAGGACAACTACTGCCAAAACTGCAACAAGCCACAGCAAAGTCAGCAAAAGCTTTGAACTAAAACAAAAAGGAGAAAAACTGTTATTATCATAAAAGTAAATACTTCGCCAGTTGACAAACACTCCGCCACTAACCATTTTTTCATTTTCCCGTGTCTAGTCTTCTCTGCTTGGGGGAAGATGGGCCTAAAAAAAAAATAGGCCAATCTACCCCCAAGGGGAGGGGGCAGAAATCACCCAGATTACATTGCACCATTTGGGGGGGGGCGACCCTTGCCCAAGGTGCCACACTCCCACACAAAGCACACACACACATACATAGTATCCCTGGCGCTATGGGGATTCTGCCCCCCTTGGGGACAGAAAGGCCTAAAAAATAGGCATATCTGCCCCCTAGGGGGGCAGAACTGCCCAAAAATACATGTGGGCCCCTGGGGGCGACCCTTGCCCAAGGGGCCACCCCCCAACACAAAAAATAAAAATCAACAATAAAATCCCTGGTGTCTAGTGGCTTTCTGCCCCCCTTGGGGGCAGATCGGCCTAAAAATAGGGCCAATCTGCCCCCAAGGGGGGCAGAAACGACAATAAATACATTGCGCCCCTGGGGGGAGCGACCCTTGCCCAAGGGGCCACCCCCCAACACAAAGCACACATACATACATACTATTTCTGGTGCTATTGGGATTCTGCCCCCCTTGGGGGCAGAAAGGCCTAAAAAAAATAGGCCTCTCTGCCCCCAAGGGGGGCTGAACTGCCCAAAAATACATGAGGGCCTCTGGGGGCGACCCTTGCCCAAGGGGCCGCCCCCCAACACAAAAAATACACATCAACAATAAAATCCCTGGTGTCTAGTGGCTTTCTGCCCCCCTTGGGGGCAGATCGGCCTAAAAATAGGGCCAATCTGCCCCCAAGGGGGGCAGAAACGACAATAAATACATTGCGCCCCTGGGGGGAGCGACCCTTGCCCAAGGGGCCACCCCCCAACACAAAGCACACATACATACATACTATTTCTGGCGCTATTGGGATTCTGCCCCCCTTGGGGGCAGAAAGGCCTAAAAAAAATAGGCCTCTCTGCCCCCAAGGGGGGCAGAACTGCCCAAAAATACATGAGGGCCCCTGGGGGCGACCCTTGCCCAAGGGGCCGCCCCCCAACACAAAAAATACACATCAACAATAAAATCCCTGGTGTCTAGTGGCTTTCTGCCCCCCTTGGGGGCAGATCGGCCTAAAAATAGGGCCAATCTGCCCCCAAGGGGGGCAGAAACGACAATAAATACATTGCGCCACTGGGGGGAGCGACCCTTGCCCAAGGGGCCACCCCCCAACACAAAGCACACATACATACATACTATTTCTGGCGCTATTGGGATTCTGCCCCCCTTGGGGGCAGAAAGGCCTAAAAAAAATAAGCCTCTCTGCCCCCAAGGGGGGCAGAACTGCCCAAAAATACATGAGGGCCCCTGGGGGCGACCCTTGCCCAAGGGGCCGCCCCCCAACACAAAAAATACACATCAACAATAAAATCCCTGGTGTCTAGTGGCTTTCTGCCCCCCTTGGGGGCAGATCGGCCTAAAAATAGGGCCAATCTGCCCCCAGGGTGGGGCAGAAACGACGTAAAATACATTTTCCCCCAAAGGGGAGCGACCCTTGCCCAAGGGGCCGCCCCCCAACACAAAAAATACAAATCAACAATAAAATCCCTGGTGTCTAGTGGCTTTCTGCCCCCCTTGGGGGCAGATCGGCCTAAAAATAGGGCCAATCTGCCCCCAAGGGGGGCAGAAACGACGTAAAATACATGTGCCCCCAAAGGGGAGCGACCCTTGCCCAAGGGGCCGCCCCCCAACACAAAAAATACACAGCAACAATAAAATCCCTGGTGTCTAGTGGCTTTCTGCCCCCCTTGGGGGCAGATCGGCCTAAAAATAGGGCCAATCTGCCCCCAGGGGGGGCAGAAACGACGTAAAAAGCATGTGCCCCCAAAGGGGAGCGACCCTTGCCCAAGGGGTCGCTCCCCTACACTAATATTCACTCACACACACACATACAGAAATCCCTGGTGTCTAGTGGGCATTCCTGCTGCCCGATCGCATCGCGATCGGGCAGCAGGAATGCTCAAAGAGACATCGAGGGAAAGGAAAACCCTTTCCTTTCCCTCGATGCCTCTCTGAGAGCACCCCCACCCCGCACGAAGGTGAAATACTCACCTTCTCCCTTGACGCGCTGGAAGCAAATGGCTTCCAGCGCGTCATTCCCCGTTTCCATGAAATCAGCGCGCGATCGCGCGCTGACGTCATGGGGGGGGGTGAGGGGGGGTGGGCGTGAAAGGGGAAGGGATTCCCCTTTCAGCCCTGGCCTGGGGGTGTTGGGGGGCGGCCCTCGGGGGAAGCGCTAGCGCTTCCCCCGACTGCCAGTCCCTGGACGTAATGGTTACGTCCATGGCGCCACACGGGCGCTGCCATGGACGTAACCATTACGTCCGTGGCGGGGAAGGGGTTAACACCAGAAGTATGATTTCAAGGCCTGTGAGTTAAGCATAGTATGAGAAGAATCTTCTTTTGCTTATATGCTGTAGATGCCATTTGAGCAACATCGCCAGTTTCCAATCTCCACTTTCCATTTAAAGCTTATTTAATGGCGGTCCATATGTCTTCTCAAGTCCAGTATAGGCATTGTAAATGCAAAAAGCTACAACAAGTTAATTCACCCTTTGTTAACCTTCTGCTTGTAAGCCAAACCTACACCCTCGGCAAGTGTTCTGTTTTATGACATATTGTGGTTGTCTATACATAGCCTACATCCTATGGTGCACTGCATACCTAGAAATCAAAATCACATCCTCCAGTCTCTAAAAACTATTTAGATTTGTAACTAGGTAATGGTATTTGACACAGTGTGACTCAGTTGCAATGGAGTGATCTCATGTGATGGCAACATATTTTTGGGGTTGGTGATTGATACAGTCACACGTTTAACAATATTAAAATCAATATTATGTGCTATTACTCTTTCCTTCACAGACCTACAAACTAATGCACCCTATTCTTACAGATAGATGTTGCAACTGGCAACTTCCTTTTACTTAGAAAGATGTGTTAAGAGAAGGCACACAGGGTTTGAAGAAGGTTCTGATGTATATCAACAGCTGCACTCAGAGCTGCTATAATCCTAAAATGTTAGAGGAGTGGGCGGATAATGCAGCAGCAAGCTCAAGAAAGATGCTGAAAATATTAATTAAGTATGCCTGGCTTGATAGAGAATCCTTACTGAAAGAAATTGAGGACCAGATTTAGGAAAAGTGGCGCTGCACCCAGTGCAGAGCCACTTTTCCTGTACCCCTTAGCGCCCCCCCAGCGCACAGCGCACCATGGCGGTAGTTAGGGAACTAGAGTCAAAATATTTGATGCCATTTCGGAGCTTTGCAGGATTAGCATACAACATTTTGATGCTAATCTTGCAAAGTCCATTGAGGCGCATTGTAAACAATGGTGTGCCTCCTTTTAACGCCTGCTCTGAGCAGGGGTTAAAAGTTTTTTTTTAAATGATGCAAAGAAATCTGTTAGATTCTTTGTGCCATTTTTTCGGCACCCCTAACGGGGGAACGTTGGGCATAATGCAGCGTAGACGGCTACAAAGTGGTACAATGCATGCAGTGCACCACTTTATAAATTTGGTGCGGTGATTATGGCCTCATTGGGCCACATTAGTGTAAAGAAATTATGCTAATGTGGTGAAAGGAGGCACTGGGGGCTCTTAAGACTGTCCCTCAATCTTTAGAAGTGGAACTAGCCAAGCATACAGAGAAGGACATCATTACTTAATTTATGGCAGAAATGGCAATACGTCTTACGAAACATGAGGAGGACATTAAAGTAAGAAAACAAACTAAATTACATGATGTTGATAACTGTGAAAGTGGACTGATTTTGACTTTCAGTCGCATAGTTAATAATGAATTTGATAAAATCATAGTAGACGTGTCAACCCCAGCAGAGAATGACATTTCCCTTTTGTAAAGAGAGGCACAACTACAAGGACAGATACTGACACCACAGCATCAAATGAGAACAGCACCTCACAAACTGAACACAGTGCAAAAAACACAACTTTTGTAGATGAATATCGTCCCCTGAGGAGGGGCCATCTGATTGAGAGGGAAGCAGTAGCCACAAGAAACAGAGGGAGAGGTACAACAAGCAAAAGCAGGGGTAGAGAAAGAGGTCAGGGAGGAGCCAGCAGAGGACAAAGAGTATCCGTCAGAGGTGGAAGAAGATGAATTAAAATAACAAGGGCCCATAGGAGACAATACAAGCCTAGTAACAGTGTAATAATGGATGTAGAAGCTGTAAATAAGACCAGTGTCAATCTTTCAGAGAGGACATTGACTGATACTGAGAAACAACTGTTATGTGCACCAGTTGAGAACTAACCTTCCATCTCCAATGATCCCAATCAGAGAGACTCTACTTTTAATAAGGTAACTATCAGAAATGTGGAACTGCTAGCCACCCTACATGAGCTGCAAGGTGAGGTAACAACCCCAGTGGATCCCCATTTTCCATTAGATACTCTTGGCATAACAAATGATGACTTCTTTTCCAGTGGCTGCAAGCCTGCCTGAAACTTTCTCCCTTATAGGCATCACAATAACATCAATAAATTTAATGATATGGTAATTAAAGACTTCAAAGGTTAAGACAATGTAAACACACGGTGACAAAAGCAATACTTCCCTTAAATAAATACAGGCTTTGGAATCTTCAGCAAAAGATGACAGCATTGTTCTGCGCCCTGCTGATAAGGGAGGAAATACTGTGGTTTGGGACAGAACCAAATATATTGAGGAGGCAATGCGACAACTTAATGATGCTACCTCATATGAAAAAACAGATAGGGGGGCAATATGTCATGAATATGACTGGGACGGTCTCACTGGGTGGAGAGATGAGGGCATATTAGAGTGGGAAGAATATAGCTTTCTGAAGAAGGAATTCAATAGGCTACCTACCCTTTATCTTCTCCCTAAGATTCACAAAAGCAGATCAACAAACAACCCCCCCCCCCGGGAGACCCATTGTATCCTCTAGGGGCAATGCTTATGAGAATATGTCTAAATATGTGGATATGGTTCTCAGAGATTTTGTCAGCAGTTTACAATTTTATGTGCATGACACTAAAGATTTTCTTGGTCAAGATCTCGAGGATTCATGGGGAAACTTATGATTTCCTGTTGGTAAAATGTGAGGTCTCTGTATACGGCAATTGACAATGAGGCTGGTATTTCTGCTTGTCACCACTTCTGCTGGGCTAGACCAATCAAATATTTCGATCATACTGACATGATCCTGGGGATGATAAAACACTATCTAGAGAACAACGACTTTCTGTTCAATGATACTCTTTATCAACATATATTTGGGACTGAGATGAGCACCTGCTTTTCCCGTAGCTTTGCAAATCTTTTCCTGGGCTGGTTGGAGGAGGAGGCGTTCAGCAACAGTCAGTTACACATTTAGGCCCTCATTACAATATTGGCGGTAAATCCCGCTTACCGCAGTGCAGAAGACCTCCAACACACCCCTACAGCTATTACGACCCACAGGCCGAATCCGCCAAAATCCACACACCCACACAAGTCCGCCACACCCAAGGTCAGTAATAAACTGGCGATAACAAAACTGACACTGTCACGCCAACAGGAATACGCCCATACTATCACGACCCAGGAATCCACGCGGCGGTCCTTCAACCGCGGTATTCCATTGGCGGTACACACCGCCGCGCTCAAAATACACACACATTTACAAAGCACAACCACATTGGACAATTCAAAATACACACACCTGATACACATACACAAACAACTCCCACACACCCAATACAATATAAATCACACACCCACATCACCCACAAACCCCTACGACAAAAATTGAGAACGAAGCACAGAAAGACACCACCATCAACAAACTAGCATCCCCAGGCACGCAACACCATCACTCACACAACATCCATGCACCTCACACAACACACACAAACACATCTCCTCACACCACCTCACACATCACCCACACCACACCATGGCACCGCAAAGATACCCTAGGTTCTCTGAGGAGGAGATCAGGGTCATGGTGGAGGAAATCACCCTGGTAGAGCCACAGCTATTCGGATCATAGGTGCAGCACACCTCTATAGCTAGGAAGATGGAGCTATGGTGCAGAATCGTAGACAGGGTCAACGCAGTGGGACAGCATCCAAGAACTAGGGATGACATCAGGAAGAGGTGGAACGACGTACGGGGGAAGGTGCGTTCCGTGGTCTCAAGACACCAGATTGCAGTTCAGTGGACTGGCGGCAGACCCCCACCTCCTCCCCCACATCTAACAACATGGGAGGCGCAGGTCTTGGCTATACTGCATCCTGAGGGCCTCGCAGGAGTAGCAGGAGGAATGGACTCTGGTAGGTCAAATCTTAACTATTACATCCCCCACCCTACCAGCATGCTGTCACATACCACACCCTCACCCCCATCACTCCAACACCTCACATATGTCCCACTATCACAACCCACACATCCCAATACCAAGCCCGGCATGCAACACCAAAGCACGGACACCCATCACCAAAGCATGTCCACTTCAGATACCCACACAGATCCCCAAACAAAATATCACACAAGGTCCTAGACAAGAATGTAAGCACTGGGTTAGAGGGTTACCCACCCATTGCACACGATGCCACACACAGATGCAATAATCATGCCTTTACACCCCTGCAGGACCCCTACCCAATGTCACGGGACAGGAGGTTCCAGACATGTCCACCCCCCCCACAGAAGAGGCCCACAGTGATGACAGCAGCTCTGTCCAACTGGATCTAGATGACCAGCCCGGCCCATCTGGGACCTCGGGACAGTCGGTTCCCCACACACTGGCACATGCCACCACAGAGCCTACCCCCTCAGGAAACCCCAGCACAGCACACACCCAGCGGGCCCATACCTCTGTCCCCAGGACACGTCAAGCTACTGTGTGTCCACCACTACAGGGAACCCAGGCAAACACACCAACCGAAGAACATCTGGGGTGTGGGGGCAGTGGCAGTGGGCACACGGTTCAGGGGACAGAGGCACAGGATAACCAGGGAACAGGGAGGACTGCTGTGCAACAGGGGGAGGACAGTCCCAGGGAACCCACTCTCCACGAGGACCTTTCCAACATCATGGGAGCGTACCATCATTCCCGGGTGACGATGCCAATGGTACTGGCCAAGTTTCAGGAGACCCAGCGGCTGTAGGAGGAACAGTATTTGGGGATCAGGGAGGAACTCAAATCCATCAACACCACCCTGGTCACCATTGTAGGGGTGCTGAAGTACCTTGTGAACACCAGGAGGGACACTGCGGCACAACAAGGGGCCCCTGACACTAGCCTCGATGATGAATAACCCACCACCTCCGCCGGCACTACTGGACAGGAGGCACCACCACAGGACCACGACACCAGCACCCCACCCCCTGCAGATGGAGAACCACCCCGCAAACGGTCCCTGAGATCCAGGACAAAGACAGAGAAAAATGCCAAGAAATGAGACCACCCTGAATGTCATCCTTCTGTGCCACTTCGTCACCCTGTACATCCTTAAACTGCCCTAGCTCCACTTCCTATGCCCCTTTGGACAATGCACCTGTGAGACAAATAACTGGACTCTGCATGGACATTCCTCCACCATCACCCCTGACCATTTTACAACCCCTCCACTATTTTGCACTTAAATAAACACCATTGAATCACAAAACAATCTGGAGTCAGTCTGTACTTTCACAAATGTGTGTTTGCTATAATTAAGGTAAATAGCAATGTCCATTGCATTGTCAACATACCTATGTCACACAGTTCGAGTCCATGAAGTAATATAGCACAGGTCACAAAGTGGGACCCACATCTGTGAAATGGAAATGCAAAGTGACAAGTCAGGGTCCATACACTGGGTGAAAGTGACAGACATATGATAGGACTAACAATTGTATGAGATGTAGAAGGCAGTGATGCATTCTTACCTATGTCTTACTGGAAGTATTGCTGGATAACGTTGTTTCTGTTGTCGATATCCTCTTCTTCTGCCTCCTCTTCTTCACTGTCCACAGGCTCCACAGCTGCCACTAGACCTCCTTCTGGACTATCCTCCTGGAGAAAAGGCACCTGTCGTCGCAAAGCCAGGTTGTGCAGCATACAGCAGGCCACGATGATCTGGCACACCTTCTTTGATGAGGAGTAGAGAGAACCACCTGTCATATGGAGGAACCGGAATCTGGCCTTCAGGAGGCCGAAGGTCCTTTCGATCACTCTCCTAGTTTTCCCATGTGCCTCATTGTAGCGTTCCTCTGCCCTTGTCCTGGGATTTCTCACTGGGGTCAGTAGCCATGACAGGTTGGTGTAACCAGAGTCACCTGGAAATGTCGAGGGACAACTGTTAGACACACACTAACACTTAGGGACAACCCCAGACCCAGACAATCATTCACACAGTATAGGGTCCTTGTCTTCACCTATTAGCCACACACGGTACCTCAGGAGTTGCTCCATCACATAAAGGATGCTGCTATTCCTCAAAATGGAGGGCGAGACAACGGAGTCTGAAGCCACCAGTGGGACGGAGGGCAAGGGGAGCTCCACGTTGGAGACAGGAGGTGACATCAGCGACAGTGACTCCTCCTCTGATTGGAGCTCCCTTGTGGTGGCGGGCCCCTCTGTGCCCCCTGCATCAACAGGTACAGCTGCCACCCCCCTTCCAGCACCGCCCTCCTAGCAGCACCTCCGCGTGTGTCCCGTGGCCGCTCACCCAGGAGGGTGGGCATCTCGTTCGCCCCAGGCACCTCAGGCCCTGCCCCAGTCAGTCCTGCTGCCCTCAGTGAGGAAGCTATTGACCTCCTGAGATCCCTCACTGTTGGGCAGTCTACCATTCTGAATGCCATCCAGGGTGTAGAGAGGCAGTTGCAACAAACAAATGCATACCTGGAGGGCATTCATTCTTGCCAGGCAGCACAACAGCAAGCATTTCAGGCTCTGGAATCTGCACAGATGGCGGCCATGTGTCCAGCCTCCCCTCTCCAACTTCCTCCACCCAGACCCAATCCCCTGTACCTCAGCCTATCCCAAGCACACCATCAGACCAGCATGCACACACATCAACACACAAGGGTGGCTCAGGCAAACATAAGCACCACACATCCCACAGGCACTCACACAAGCATCATACCCATGCACACATAACAACATCCACTTCCTCCACTGTTCCCCCCTCCTCCACATCTCCCATCTCCCTCCCTGTCTTGTCTCCACTCATGCCTGCATTCACTACATCTTCAGCCACTACCTCCATCACCAGCACGCCCATCACCACACACAGCTCATGTGCACTCACCACCCCCACTACCATTCACACATCCCCAGTGTCCTCTACCAGTGTGTCTCTGAGCCCTCCTCCCAAAGTACACAAACGCAGCCACACACCCACCCAACAGCCATCCACCTCACAACAGCCTTCAGGCCATGCACCTTCACCCAAAGTCAGCAAACGTACACCTCCTACATCCACTACCTCTTTCTCCACTCCCAAATCCCCTCCATCTACCCATCCCAGTGTGTCTAAAAAGCTTTTCCTATCAAATGTTGATGTCTTCCCTACACCTCCCCCCTCCGTCCGTCCCCTGGGGCATGCCTTTCCAGGTCCCAACTCCGCACCTCAGCCACCACATCACCGGGCACAGTGGTGCCAGCAATAGCGGGATTTTGTAGTGTGCCAAGCCACAGGGCTGCCAGAGTCCCACGGAGCGAGGGCAAGGACATTCTTCCACCTCCAAAAGTCAAAAAGTTGCCCACATCCCAGAGGGAGAAGGTGAAAATACCTGCCACCAAGGGCTCAGGCAAAACAAAAGTGGAAAGTGGCAAGACAGCTGCACCACCATCCAAGGTGGGGAAGGGCCAGAAAATCAAGGGCATGTCCACGTCGACGACAACCTGCATGGAGGACAAGACCGCCACCAGCAATGCCACCTGCACCCCCACCACAGAGACCGCCGCCAGGACCGCAGACACTGAGGCCACCACCAGCACCGCAGTCATTGAGCCCTCCACCAGCACCACAGTCACTGAGACAGCCACCAGCACCACCACCACAAAGACCGCCACCAGCACCGCCGCCACAAAGACCGCCGCCAGCACCGATTCCACAGAGGCCGCCGCCAGCACAGATTCCACAGAGGCCGCCTCCAGCACCGATGCCACAGAGCCCGCCGCCAGGACCGATGCCACAGAGTCCGCCGCAAGTATTGCCGCTACTGACACCGCCGCCAGCACTGATGCCTCTGGGGCAGCCGCAAGCACTGCCGCGACTCACACCGCCGCCAGCACCGATGCCTCTGAGGCAGCCGCAAGCACTGCCGCGACTGACACCGCCGCCAGCACCGCCAGCAGCTGAGCGACATCCTGAGCCAGTGGCACCACCACAGACATGGCTGCCATCCCCCCAGTGGTCAGTTGTCCGAGGCTGGTGGTCAGTTCCAGGAGCCTGGGCAGCTTGCATGTTGCACCACCGTCAGTGGAGTGTCACATCCACTACCTCAGTCCTTGGCAGGATGAAGCACTCTGGGCACAAAGCCCCCTCCAGAACCAGTGGAGTATCACATCCACTACCTCAGTCCATGGCAGGATGAAGCACTCTGGGCATTAAGCCCCCTCCAAAACCAGTGGAGAATCACATCCACTACCTCAGTCCTTGGCAGGATGAAGCACTCTGGGCAAAAAAGCCCCTCCAGAACCAGTGGAGACTGTTATCCACTTGAGAGACTGTGGCTTTGCACTCCCCAGGATAAAGCAGTGGGTAAAGCACCCACTGGAGAGACTTGAGAGACTGTGGCTTTGCACTCCCCAGGTAAAGCAGTGGACAAACCAACCACTGGAGAGACTTGAGAAACTGTAGATTTGCACACCCCAGGATAAAGCAGTGGGCAACATACCCACTGGAGAGACTTGAGAGACTGTGGCTTTGCACTCCCCAGGATAAAGCAGTGGGCAAACCACCCACTGGAGAGACTTGAGAGACTGTGGCTTTGCACTCCTCAGGATAAAGCAGTGGGCAAACCACCCACTGGAGAGACTTGAGAGACTGTGGCTTTGCACTCCCCAGAATGCAGCAGTGGGCAAACCACCCACTGGAGAGACTTGAGAGACTGTGGCTTTGCACTTCCCAGGATACATCAATGGGCATGGAGCCCCCTCGTGGAGCTGGCTTCGTGCACTCATCCGGCTGAGGTGCCCCCCTTCTCTTCCCCCTGAGGTGCCTGTTTCATTTTGATCTGATGCCCCAGCAGTGTTCTCTCCATTTGGAGTCTGGTATCGAGTGTGGGCCCCGCTCATGCATTTTGGGCCCAGTGCTCCATGGACTATGAAAGGTGCACTATCCGGACTTGTATAGTTGGTGTACATAATTGTTTATACTGTATTTCAAGTTTTGGATTTTTATTTATTACAATCGTTCAACTCATTTCCTTTTGTCATTGTGTTCTTCCAGGGGTGCCGGGGGGGGTGTAAATGTAATGTTCCAGCATGTATCAGTGTGTATGTTGTTGTGGGTGAGGGTGGGGGTGGGGGTGTTGCGTGTTGCGTGTGTGTGTCACTCTCTTTTCCCTCCCCACTCCCCTGTGTTGTAGGTGCAGTACTCACCGTGTTCGTCGCCGCTGTCATTCGTGCTCCTGGAAGAGGAGCAGGAATACTATCGCAGGGAGGATTTGGAGTTCTGGCTCCATGGCGTCCTGGTTCCTCATGGGTTGTGTAGAGGTGAGTGTTTTCCCTTCCAAGTCCTGTTTCCGCCATGTTTTTGTTCGCATTGGTTCCGCCCCGGAAAAGGTGGCGGATTGGCTTCTCATAATAGTGTGGGCTGTACATTGTCTTCTGCCTGTCTGTTGGCGGTGACCGCCATGCTGTTTGTTTGTACCGCCATGGCGGTCGGAGTGTTAAAGTGGCTGTCTATGTTGGCGGTTTCCGCCATGGTCGTGATTCCATTTTTTTTTACGGCCGGCCTGTTGGCGGTCTTACCACCGCTTTAACACCGACCACCAGGGTTGTAGTGGCAGATTTCACCACCAGCAAGCTGGCGGTGAAATCCACAGTACTACGACTGCGGCAAAAGTGCCACAGTCGTTCTGCCGGGACCGGCGGTTTCCCGCCACATTGGTTCCGGCGGTTTTAATCCACCAGTGCAGCGCTGCTAGCAGCACTACCCAGGGGATTACGAGTCCCCCTACCGCCAGCCATTTCCTGGCGGTTTGAACTGCTAGGAAAAGGCTGGCGGTACGGGGAGTTGCGGGTCCCCTGGGGACCCTGCACTGCCCATGCTGTTGGCATGGGCAGTGCAGGGGCCCTCGACACGGCCCCATGCAGCTTTTCACTGTCTGCTTGCAGGCAGTGAAAAGCCCGATGGGTGCAACTGCACCCGTCGCATGGCCGCAACACCGCCGGCTCCATTTGGAGATGGCTCCTGTGTTGCGGTCCAGCGGGGATCTCCTGACGGCCGCGGTGGGAGTGCGGCTGCATTGGCGGCCGCCCGGCAGTCCGATCTTGTCGTAATGAGGGCCTTAGTTTCATAAGATCATCTTGTGGTTGAGGTTCATTGATGATCTCTTTGTCATTTGGAAGGAGTTCGAAGTGGGAGTTGAGGAATTTGTGGGAATCTTGAATAACAATGAACACAATCTACATTTTACATTGACAATGAGTAGAAAGAGCATAGAATTCTTGCTCTTGATGTCACTGTTGAGGTATGCAATGGTGAACTGCACACCCATCTTTTTCACAAACCCACTGTGGGGAATAGCCTAAGTGGAGTATCCCCTTTGGTGAACTACTAAGGGCTAAGAGAAACTGCAGCACTGAGACTGCACACACTACTAAATGCAGTGTGTTGATGAAGAGATTAAAGAAAAAGGGTTACCCCAATTGGGTAGTTGAGAAGGACATTATGTTCACTATCATTTCTAACAGAAAGGAGGTCCCCGTAACTAGAGTCATTTTCACTTTCAACAGTAGTTCTACCCAGGTAAGGCAGATTGTGAGAAAACATTGGGGGATTTTAAGATCCGATGCAGTTATTGACAAAAGATGGGAGAAAATCCAAGTATTACAAATTGAAAAAACAAATCTTCATGTGACATCCACATGCATAGTGACATTACACTGATGAAAAGTGTCAATGAACTGGGTTTTAAAAGCTTTTTTTTTGTGTGCCTGTTGTAAAGCCTGTAGACATAGTTGCATGAAAAAAGAATATGTCACTGGAAATAGCACATCATATAATTCCTTACCTGTAGCATCAAGTTTGTGATTTAAATCTTGGAATGCCCTTGTCCTCTGATATGTGTTGGTAGCACCACCTGAGCTGGCAAAAAACAGATATTTGGACACATGCATGCCATTGATCAGGGTGATCCCAAATATCCAGTAGGATGACGCTTCCATGAAATACATTCCAGAGACTGTACCAAGATATTCTTTTATGTGATTGGGCACACTGGTAGGAATCCTAGAGGTGGTAGTCCTACTCTACAGTTAAGGAAGAAAGTTTCTCAATTAATTATTGATTTAGAAACTTTGGCCCCAAGTGGTCTGAATTTTGATGAACAATTGAATGTGCAGTTTCACTATGACTAAACATCTGACACTGGCAGTCAAGGGCAATCTCTAAGATGTGCATATGACTAGAGTTTCATGTATACATACATGTGATATTTTTTACTGTTATTGCCCTCTGCTTAGATCTCCTCAGATTTATTTTGAAACTGTTGTGTTTTTGTTTCACAGTGTGATGATTCACTGAGATAAGATTGTGCACTTTAATATTGTTTTGATTCACTGGTTTATTTGTATTTTTTTGGGCCAGTGAACTGGGAGGGATGATTCATTTGACAGAGCTTATTTGCGGACATTATCTATTATGAGATTGCTGATCATGTTTTGAGGTACTGCAAGTGTACTACACCACTGGAATTATGTTCTAAAATGGAGACATGATCTGTTCTTATAGTACTAGAGGAGCATGTATATTTTAAATTTAGGCACCCCATCACATGTATGTATTGGCATTATTGTATCCGGAGTTTGACAATCTTGTTTGGGGTACCATATGAAACTGCATTACATAGTTTATGTGTACAAAATGGAAACAGGATCCGGGTACCCTCTCACAAACCTTTGATCACGGTATTTATTTATTAGCTTTTATGGAGGCTTATGATAAAGAGAGATTTGTAAGCAAACAGAGCAGTTATTCCCCACAGCCTACTATTTATACCTGCCAGCATATATATGTTTTGTTCCTTGGGAGAGATCTCAGTGGAGGGGCCAGTACTTGCTATACTTGCAATGGAATAGTGAGGTACCTTCCCCACCCTACTATACATACTAGTGAGCCTGGGGAAAGATCTGAGTGGAGAGGCAGTGTCTCTTTACACCCTACTCCACACAATGGTTACAGTCATGCAAGGTATCAGTGGAGAGCCCAGTGTATCCCAATAGTCTACTATAGACAGTTGTTTTACCGCGGAGCGGTGTCAGTGAGATTGCAATGTCTCTTTATGCCCTACTATGCACTGTTGTCGTACTGTGAAAAGGACTCATTGGAGACTTTACTTTCTCCCTAGGCCCTATTAATGGGGACTATAAAGTACTGTAATAAAGGAAAGTGCAAATTCAACTTCTAAATTTTTTTTACTATCTTGCAAGACTCTCACAGGATCCTAAAAGAAAGTAGTGGAGTATACAAACTCTTGATGCAAGGTGTTACTGGAGAGACTGTCTCTCCCCACACCCTATAATGCACACTTGTAGGTCTTGGTGTTAGTGAAGAATTCCCTCTCTACTCACACCTTACTGTGCAGTGCTGTTATAATGTGGAGGTATCATGGAGAGGGCACTTTCTCCACACACCCTTCTAATGAGGACTATAAGGCATAATTAGCTTAATCAAGGAAAGTGTAAAGTCATCCTCTAAAAAAAGTTTACTATCTTGCAAGACTCTTGCAGGATCATAAAAGAAAGTAGTGAAGTATATAAAGTATTGCTGTAAGGTGTTACTAGAAAGACTGTCAGTCCCCACACCCTGCTATACACATGTGTAGGTCTGGATGTTTGTGAATTCACTCTCTCCTCACACCCTACTAGGCACTGCTGTTATAATGTGGGAAGGATCAGTGGAGAGGCCACTTCCTCCCTATACCGTACTAATGGGGCAATGAGGCATAGGAAAGTATACATTTTTTCCCTAAAAAGATTTACGATCTCACAAGAGTCTTGCAGGATCATATAAAATGAAGAAATAAGTAGTGGAGTATACAACATTTTTCTCAAGAGGAAAGGTACAGTATAGAGGTGTGTGTGTGTGTTTACAGAGTCTAATACTTACAACCTACAATGCAGCTCTGTTATGCATTAAATATAGTTTGAATGTTTAAGCTTGTGAGACTCTTGAGAGAGCTAGACAAATATATGAGTGAGAGCAGGTGTTTGTGCGCTCCGGTACTTGCTGGTGTCAGCATTAAATAAAAGGGATTTAACCATGAAGTAATCTCATAACATTGCAATAGGGTGGCTGTAACAAGAGCCTTTATGTTTTTACTGTGTAATATTCAGTGACACATAGAACTTAGAGCCACACGTATGTAGCCTTTTGCATGTCGCAAACAGCGAATCGGGCTGTTTGCGAAGTGCAAAATGGACTTTCCCCTGTACCGACCCATTTTTGCGATTCGGTAAACTATTTACCGAATCGTAAAAAGGGATTGCAACTCACAATTAGGAAGGGGTGTTCCCTTCCTAATTGCGACTCGCAGTCCCATGTATGATTGTTTTGTGACCGCCAATGCGGTCTCAAAACAATCACAGTTAGCACCAGTGTCACACTGGTGCTAACCCATTTGCAAACGGGAAGGGATCCCCATGGGACCCCTTCCCCTTTGTGAATGTCAGTGAAAACATTTTTTCAGAGCAGGCAGTGGCCCTATGGACCACTAAAAAATGAAACAAAAACATTTCATTTTTTGTTTCTGAAATGCATCTCGTTTTCCTTTAAGGAAAACGAGCTGCATTTTTTTTTTTAAACTGCTTTATTTATAAGCAGTCACAGACATGGTGGTCTGCTGTCTCAAGCAGGCCACCATCCCTGTGAGTGCCGCCATTCCCAAGGGGGTCGCAAATTGCGACCTACCTCATGAGTAATCATGAGGGGGGCATTTGTGACCTCCTTGCGAATCCCTAATAGTGTCATTGACTCACAATTTGCGAGTCGCAAAACCAAACGTTGGTACATGTGGTCCTTAATGCATTAAAGAAGATCCTGTTCTCTTCTGCAGTGAAGTGCACTCTATCTCACCTATAGACACCTGGCATGTCATGGTATTGTGATGTGTAGAGCCCATGCCATGGTCACAAAAAAATCCAAACACTGTTTAATTTACACACTTCCTGGATTTCTCAATCTTAGGACAGAAAGTTTTGACCATTGCCATTTCTGCCTTGGACGTATATCAGAATATACAAAGACATTATGAGGAAGTAGAAACTTCATCTGTGATTGTGCTTAGGTCATTTTCACTACAGTGGACTATCATCAGATCTGGGTTTTCACAATCCAAAATGTTCTCAACCCTCGGTAACATTTATCCCACTTCATAGCTCGAAGGCCAATCCAAGTTATGTCCAAGTTAGGAAATTCAAACTTTTTGTCAGTACCACAATTAATGGCATATTGTCTAGTCCAGTGGATGAAGCTGTGTCCCAAAATCCAGAGGCCAACATTGGTGCTTTATGGAGGTCTCAGAAACAAGAGAAGTGCTCAGCAGAATGAGTAAGCTTCAGAAGCTGTGTGGAGCTACACGAGGAGAGAAAAAATGTTAGAGTGGCAAACTTATAAATGTAATTGGTAGCTTTGTGACAGTTACAAAAGTATGTTAGGCTGTGAGCAACTGTTCTGTGTATGGTGCACAATTACTTGATAAACAATATGTGCTTTCTATTGTATTCGAAATAGCATTTCATATTTTAGTACAAACTTGTGAGAGATTCACAAGAGCAAACCAGAAAGCACTGTTCCCTCATGCTGATCACTAGGGATTGCCTCCCTGGCTCTTGCAAGAGATTTCAGGAAGGGGAACAAAACAAAATAGAGGAAACAACATTTATAATAAAACTAGAGGATAGCTCTGAAAAGAGCTGTTTTTGTTAACTGCTTTCAAAAACTGTCATTTTGTGGTGCTTTCAACATTTTTTTCAAAAAGGTTACAACAACAACAAACAACTTGGAGTGCTAAACAAACCCCAACTACATCTCCTTAAAAACAAAAAGAAGAAAATGTTACGAAAAAAGATGTAAAAAGCTACTGCCTGGGGTTGCACTTGGACTCTTAAGCAAGCTTGTCTCCGATGAAAAATGATCTGCTTGCACAAGCAGCAAAATAATGCTTTATTCAAAAAAGCAGGGTTATTGTCTGCCTGTGCACTTGGAACCTGTGCAGGCAGAGTATCTTCTGGAACAAACGATGTTGAAGCATCTGTAGAGTTGTCTAACTCTACAGCATGGGTTAAACCTGTCTGTGCAAACCTTTGAGGATGCATAGTTCTCAGGTGTCTCCACATCCCTGTGTTACTCATAATATATTGCTTAACTTTGCACCCCCCGGCTAAACCGTTTGCTGCAAAGTTTGCAGGTGAAATATTCAGCAGAAACCTTCTTGGCACTAGGCCTTATTTAAAAAAATTGCCACACCAAAAATTTCTTGGGTGGCTAAAGTGCTGCAGAAACCCCTGGTTGTTCATCTGAATCAGATGAAGACATCTTTCTGTTCAAAACCAAACAGGATAGGAGAGCAAGCCAAATATGTGTACAATCACAAAAGTCCAATAGTGAAATGAAGGACAGAATCTTGTTCTGAAGAAATCCATAATAACCCATTAAAATCCTTCCTCAGGGCATACTTTCTCTCGTGGGCCTCTCATATGTGTCTTGAGGGTGTCTTGTAATACCATAAGAAAAAACTACTTTGTTTATATCTTCTATAAAACAATACACAATTAATTTTGTACAGTAACCAACATATCTAATGTTTTATTTTGCTGAAATCACACAGTAATTAACAACACTAAATATACAATCTGTTGCGCCTCAGCGGGCGTTTGGTTCGGGCACGGCTGCGGTTCATGTTTCTAGCAGCTGGGCGTGCCACGGCCCTTCTGTTTTGTATTTCCTCGCACAAGGCCCCAAGGTGGGCATGGGGCCTTGGCGAGTTCTGGCTGTGGCGTGCCCTCAATATTAGGCATGGGCACCCTCTCTCCCAACCCCTCACTTACCTGGTGCAGCCTCTTCCTTTCTTCTTTTCTTCTTTTTCTCTTCTTTCTCCTTTTCTTCTTTCTTCCTTATTTTTACACTTAGCAGCCATGTTCTTCTTTATCCCAGCATGCCTTTCTTTTTCCCTGCATGCCTTAGGACCTGTTTCCAAAATGGCGCCTTTCTCTATATTCTCCTGTGATTCTTTCCCAATCCAATATGGTGTCTTTCTTCTTCATGTTGGTCATTTCCTGTTCTAGGGTATATATATAGGGAGTGTGATTCTTGTTCTCCTTGCACTGCAGCACTTCCTTTGGTGGTGATCTTTGCTCCTGTTGTTTTTTCTCCAGTTTTTTCTCTCGCTTGTTCCTGTTTCTTCCAGTATTGTTTTCTTGTTCGAAGACTTATCTTTTTGCTTATTTTTGTTCCAGGGTGTTACTGCTATAGAGGTTTTTCCCTTTGGGGTTTTTTCCTCTGGGACTCCCTCTGGAGGGCACGGACTGCCTTTTGGTGTTCCACTGTCAGAAGCACCGTGGCTACCAGAAGGGGCCGTCCTTACCTTGGTCAAGGCAAAACCTACAAGGATCAAAACCCCTCTCCAGTTCAAGTTGGCCAGAGTCATAAATGATGAGTAGCCCATGACAGATTGCAGCACCAAACGAACCAGACTTCATCAAGCAGTATGGAGAATACCTCAACGGCTGCTGCAGAACCCAACCAGTCGCTACTCTTAACTATTCAGCAGCAAGACCAGGAACTGCAGCAACTACAAAATGAAAATGCAGCTTTACGACAAGACTTGGTGTCCTGAATCACAGATGTTCCCACTGTCTCTGCTACCACGCCACGTTTTTCAGGAGATCCAAATAAGCTACGAGAATTCCTCGATGCTCTGACAGTCTATTTTGCCTTCCGACCAACGCAATTTACCCAAGATAAAAAAAAGAGGGTTATCTAATCAGTGCCTTCTCTGTTCCTGCCTTGGCCTGGGCAACTCCGTTAGTAGTCTCCAATGACCCTGTGCTGTCTAACTATTCAGCTTTTGTTACTGCATTTAAACAAATGTTTGAACACCCGGGATTGGAGTCGTCAATGGAGGAAGCTTTATGTGATATTCAGCAAGGTACCCAAGATGTTCAAAAATATATAACATGCTTTAAACAACTGGCAGCTGAGACGACATGGGTAGAACGTACTCTTGTGACTCGGTTTCATAGAGGTCTTTCAGATAAAATAAAAGACGAACTAGTACATTCAGCTAGAGTGGAAGATTTACGAGTACTGATGGATTTAGCTCTCTCCATAGAGTATTGTTTACAGGTACGCTGTCTAGAAAAGAGGAAATCTCGTGGATCTTCTCATGCAGGAAACCCACATACAATCGACCTGAATGAAGAGAAGCAACAGAAGGGGAACCAATGCAAGTAGACACCGCTCTTGGCCCTCTCACTGCTAGTGAGCGCAAAAATAGATGGAGAAAATGATTATGTCTATATTGTGGAGATGCTGGCCACTTGCTTCGTATTTGCCCAGTCCTTCCTGTGAAGTCCTCAGGAAATGCCAATTCCTGTCCTCTTTGAGAAGGGAGCGGACAAGATTTTCTGAGATGCCTTCAATCTGTTCCTCTAAAGAAGATGCAACTGCCCTGTTTTTTATACCTGTTACCCTGCAATTGCTAGAAGGTCAGGAAGAAAGAGCATTGGCATTATTATAGTAGGCTCATACTGTAGATGGATCCTTATTAGCATCCGGTCCTGTCATCAGTACTACTCCTAACCTATGTCTACACTTTGGAAAGCATCAGGAACATGTCTCCTTTGATTTTACCTCCTCTCCTAATCATACAATAATCCTAGGAATATCCTAGTTTACCCAGCACAATTCTTATATCAATTGGGAAACCAGAACTATTTCTCTGTCTTCCAAATTCTGTCAAGACCGTTGTTACGCCTCCGAAACATATTGGTCCCCAAAGAAGATGTTATCCACAGAAGCCGAATTAGGGTGTTCCGTAAACTCTATTCAAGGGGTACCTAGCCACTATCTGGATTTTATAGATGTGTTCCAAAAACCCACGAAACCAGTACTACCTCCACATAGAGACTACAATTGTACCATTCTCCTGGAACCTGGAGCGGTTGTCTCCTTTGGTAGAATGTACTCTGACGGAACCTGAAAAGAAAATACTCAAAGAATACCTGCAAGAAAATTTACAGAGTGGTCTCATTGCACCATCTTCTTCTCCAGCTGGGTCTCCCCTCTTCTACGTGCCCAAAAAGACGATGGATCTAGATCCATGAAAAGACTTTCGTGGAATAACTAAAATCACAATAAAAGACTGATATCCACTACCTCTCATCAAAGACATATTGGAAGAAGTTAGAGGGGCAAAGATATTTTCAAAGTTTGACCTTCGGGGAGCATACCATCTTTTAAGAATTAAGGAAGGTGATGAGTGGAAGACTGCTTTTCGTACATCTTTTGGTCATTACGAATATAGGGTAGTGCCTTTTGCTTTAGCCAAAGCCCCCTCTGTTTTTCAAAGATTCACGGATTCAGTATTTTCTGACCTGTTAAATCACACCATTGTGATATATTTAGATGATATTCTAATATATTCCAGACACCCCGAACTTCACACCAAACACGTATAGCAAGTACTAGACAGACTTAGGCTACTGTAAACCCGCGAAATGTGAATTTGACAAGACAGAGATAAAATATTTAGGATATCACATTAGTCAGGTCAGTATCTCCATGGAACCAAAGAAAGTTCAAGCCATCCTAGACTGGCCATCCCCCTTGTCCATCAAAGAAACCCTGGGTTTTTTAGGACTGGCCAACTTTTATCTGTAATTTTTTCAGACTTTGCTCCACAAACTAGCCAAATCACATAGACCCTTAAAAAAGAGAGTTTACTAACCAGTTTCATCTGAACGGATGTGGCTGAAAAGGCTTTCTAAAACCGAAAACGAGCTTTCACCCAAGCACCTATACTACGGCATCCAAACACCAGCAAAGAATTTATCGTAGTCACTGATGCTTTTTCTATAACTTGGTGTTGTGTTTCCTGTGTAGTGGGGATAGTGTGTCATGTGTGTTGTGTGTGTGTGTTGTGCAAACGCTTCACACATTGCCTCTGGGATAGGTCTGACTGCTTGTGCCAAGCTACCAAGGGAGTGAGCAGAGGTTATCTTGGGTGTGTAACTCCCTCGCCCTGACTAGAGTGGGTGGGTTCTGCCTGCCCCAGATGCATACTGTAGCCATTTCTAACAGTGCTCAATTATTCTAAACAACTATGGAGCATTAGGTGCACATGTGTTATAGAAAGGTAATATGGCAGTTACCCGTCACTATGCAAACTATAAAACTAGCATACTCATTGGATGATATCATCAGTGATGTCATCAATTATGTTATTTGAGATGTCATCAGCAATGTCATAAATGATGGTGTAGAACATGTCATGGGTGAATTCATATGGTAAGTCAAAAGCATTGCCTGGAGGGGGTGCAAGTTACAGTTAGTGCTGCTAATTATATGAATGGTGAATTTCTATTGTCTTGTTAAAAGCGTTATATATATATATATATATATATATATATATATATATATATTCACTTAAAAAGCCAAAGGGATGTTATAGTTAGGCTCACATTTTACATGTACAAAACCATAGAAATGTACCTGTTATAGTTATTTCAAGTAACTAAGGGCCAGATGTACCAAGAAGGTCTTTTGCGACTTGGAAATAGCGATTTTTAAAAAATCGCTATTTCTGATTCGCAAAATGCAATGTATCACATTTGCAATTCGGTAATAGTGATTTCTTAAAAATTGCAAATGCTATCACCGAAACTTCATAGAGATATAGGTGACTATGAAAGCGGAAGGATCTTAACATTTAGTAGAAAATATGATCATCTTTATAAACCAGGATTAAATTACTCTATACTTGTTAGTCAGCCCTCAACCTCTGAAAGTGAACTAGAAAGTGTGAGAGAGATGGATTCCTTAAGTTCAACTGATAGTGAGATCTCCACTGGCGAAATTACCAACAAATCGGCTACTTTTTTAGACGAATACCGCCTGCTGCGACGTGGCAGACAGGTGATGTACAAACAAAAAGGAGAGGGACAGAGTTACAGAGGCAGATCAATGGGCCGAAGAGGAAGACGAGCCGGAGTCAAAAGAGGAGAGAAAGACTTAGAAACCGTAACAAGAAGAGATCCAAATTCAGAGCAAATGGGAAAAATAACAAGAGGCTCCAATGCTCCGATATAATGGATAATGAAATGGTGAATAAAACTATTATTAATCTATCAGACCATCAGTTATCAGAGGAAGATAAAAGAACATTATGTCTAGGCCTTTCTTTCTGTCCAACTGCACGATTTAACTATGTTGAAACTCGCATTGATCTGTTTAAATTTATAAGGAAATTGAAATTAAAAAAATGGTTTAAATTGAAAGGTAATGCTGTGAATTCCTTAGAATCTCCTACAACTTATGAGAATGGTGAAAATATCTTAGCCATTGGTGATGTTGACACTTTAGTAACCCTTCATGAATTAGAACAAGATTCACAAGTTGAGACTGATAAGAAAGATTTATATCAAACGTTAGATGATTTGGGCATTGTATATGATCTTACAGCCCTTTCTGGGTTTAAACCCAAATCAACATTCTTTCCAAATATGAATCACGACAATATTGACACTTTTTATGATATGGCAGTGCAAAGTTTGATACATTTTCGACATCGAACATGGTTTAAGCCGCGACATAATAACAATATGACATACAGACAAAAGGAGACTATTAGATCTTTAGCTGAAGATCATGACACTATTATTTGCCCTGCTGATAAGGGAGGTAATATAGTACTTTGGAAGAGACAAAAATATATTGATGAAGTTATGCGACAGTTGAGTAATACGCAATTCTATAAGATAATATCTAAAGATGTGTATATGAATAGTATTACCGAAATTTGGCATTAGTTATCGGAGTGGAAGGATAAAGGATTACTGTTATGGGAAGAATATTGTTTCCTGAAAAAAGATTTTCCCAAGTTACCCATACTATATATCCTCCCTAAAATTCACAAAGATAGAGACAATCCTCCGGGGAGACCAATCGTCTCCTCCTGTGGGAACGTTTTGGAAAACGTATCTAAATATGTGGATTTTTTTCTGAGAGAGTTTGTGATGAGTTTACCTTCATATGTCCGTGATACTAAGGATTTTCTAAGTAAATTAGAAGGTATTATTTGGGAAGATGATTTCTTGCTCATGTCATTAGACGTAAATTCTCAGTATACCATCATCGATCATGAGAAAGGCATATACGCATGTAAACATTTCTTACATACAAGGTCTTTAAGATATTTGGCCCATACTGACATGATCATTGAGATGATAAAATACTGCCTGACTAACAATATTTTCCTTTTCAATGGCAAGCTCTATAGACAAGTCCTTGGGACTGCTATGGGAACTTGCTTTGCTCCCAGTTTTGCCTGTTTATTTTTGGGTTTATGGGAGGAAGAGATTTTTAAAGATGAAGAAAAGTATCCTAAAATTACCCAGGCCATTTTGTGGCTTAGGTATATTGATGACCTTTTTATCATTTGGAAAGGATCGGAGAACGAGGCTATACGGTTTATTGATAAACTTCATAAAAATGATTGCAATATTAGACTGACATATAACATCAGCCGGTCATCGATTGATTTTTTGGATACCAGAATTAAAATTAAAGATAAGATGATCCACACTGAACTTTTCCGTAAAATCACTGCAGGAAATAGTTTATTGCACGCAACTAGTGGACATCCTGATAAACTTAAATGGAGTATCCCTTATGGTGAACTATTAAGGGCTAAAAGAATCAGCAATACTGATGAGGCTTTTGATCGTGAACAGAAAGAAATGATCATGAGGTTTAAACAAAGAGGTTACCCGGATTGGGTAATCAAAAAGGCCACTGATAAAATCAAGAATGTAGAAAGAATCCAGACTCTTTTTGATAATACTGTGAAGGTGGAAAATGAGAAGGATGAGGACATCAGATTGATCTCAACCTATAATGAGGATACCACAGAAATAAAAAAGATCATTTCTAAACACTGGAATATTTTGAAGTGTGACCCTACTATTGGTAAAGAGATCCAGAAGTGGCCCTCGATTACTTATAGAAGAGGCCGTAATCTTCATGATAGGCTGAGATCAAATGATGTCACCTCTATCTCCCAACTAAGAGAACATAACTTACAGGGATTCTTCCCATGTGGTCACTGCAAAGCATGCCGTAATAGTGTGGTCAGGAAAGAGTATCCGACTAGTAAACCAGGAACAAATAGACAAATCAAACAATTTTTGACGTGTAGCACTCCATTCACTATTTATGTATTGGAATGCCCATGTCATCTTTGGTATGTGGGAAGCACTAAACATGCAGTGAAAAAATGCTTTCTTGAACACATGCGTGCTATTACAACAAAGGATCCTCATTATCCTGCAGCTAGACACTTTCAAGATAAGCATAATTCTGACATTACCTTATTATCTTACTTCGGTATTGAACATGTGCCATCTCATCATAGAGGTGGGAATAGGGAGTTGACTTTACGTGAAAAAGAATCTCAACATATTGTTGATCTGGAAACCAAGACACCGAAAGGTTTGAATATGGGGGAAGAGTTAAACACCCATTTATTCAATGATTAGTAAGATGAATTTGTTCTGAAATATGCAATTGTTGATGGTGCATTACATTCTTTATAGTAGTTTTTGAGTGTGAGGAGCAGTGTTCCTCTGATTATCTCTGATTTTGATTTTAATTTTAATTATGTTATTTTGATTATGTCTTTTCAGAATGGTGGGGTCCGGCTGGATTCCTGATTCCTGAATTATTTACTGCTTGTTTTTTCACGTGGTGATGCATATTAATATCATAGAAATAGTGTTGAGTTTTTCCTTTTCCTTTATTTTCTAGAATTCTATAAGGATTTAATATGAAGAATATATATTTCTTTGGAAAAAACATTTTTTAGAAAAATATATTATTGATATTATTTGATAATTGGGGGATTCTGAAATAACAAAGATATACATGTTATGTGAATTTTATCATCTCTTGCAGGAGGGAAAGACACTTAGATACTTTGATATTGGTTTTAATCATATTGAAGATTTTTTTAAATTAATTTAGTAATCTTAATAATAATTTTGTACTGAATGTATATATATCTGAATTATATTTATATTTATATTTGTATTTATTTATATACATTGACATTCTCAGTATTTATTGTAATATAAGGGTCTTGCATCTATATAGTTGATTAAGTTATTATCAATGAGATAGATATCTCTACATGAATATACATATATTTATTTCTTATTGAATCGGCTCCTCAATTTAATTTAATTCAAATTTAAAATTCGAAATCTAATTTATTTACAAAGAAAGGTAGTAAACTCAGTCCTGTTTCTATGGCTATGTTTGTTGAGTATTTAAGGCTGTGTATATTGGACAAAATCATACATGTGATCAAGGCTGCTTATCAGCCGAAACGCGTTATGTATGAAATAAATACTCTCTACTTATGATTTCCTGAGTGTGTGGCCTTATGGTTACTTTTACTGTGAATATATATATATATATATATATATATATATATATACACATATATATATATATATATATATATATATATATATATATATATATATATATTCACTTAAAAAGCCAAAGGGATGTTATAGTTAGGCTCACATTTTACATGTACAAAACCATAGAAATTTACCTGTTATAGTTATTTCAAGTAACTAAGGGCCAGATGTACCAAGAAGGCCTTTTGCGACTTGGAAATAGCGATTTTTAAGAAATCGCTATTTCTGATTCGCAAAATGCAATGTATCACATTTGCAATTCGGTAATAGTGATTTCTTAAAAATTGCAAATGCTATCACCGAATCACAAATTGCGATACTGGCCCCATTCGCACTTATGGGCCTGTAGGCCCATATCTGCGAATTTTTAGCATTTCCAAAATTGCAATTTCTTAACTGGAAATCGCAATTTTGGAAATGCAAAACCCCAGGGTGCTGGGGGCCTAAGGCCCCCTCTGCTGCACCCCAAAATAATGTTTTACAACATGTAAGGTGCACACATGCCAATAGGGCATGTGTGCTTTACATGTACATTTTAAAAATGCATTTAAAATGCATTTTTAAAATTTGGACATGGTTACCAGCAGGTTCAACCTGGTGGTAAATAGCGATTCCTAAATGCCCAATTCGCATTTAGGAATTGCTTCTTACATGTGCTTTAGAAATCGCAAATAAGAAATCCTTATTTGCAATTTCTTATTTAGAGAGTCACAATTTGCGACTCTCTAAACAGGGTTGCAGTTTTAAGGAATCGCTATTTTAGCGATTCCTAAAAATTGCTTTCAGAATGCCTTTAATACTTTCTGAAATGGCTTTTTGCATTCGCAAATGGGCATTCGCACCGTTTGCGAATGCAAAAAGCTTTCATACATCTGGCCCTAAAACTTGTGTCCTAAGGTAACTATAACTTGCGCCCTCATCATCCACTGCTAATTACCCCACAAATGACAGCACTCATGACATATTTGATAACATCATTGATAATGTAACTGGAACATGTGCAGTAACATTAATGATCAAATAACTGTGCATGGCTGAGGTGCAAGTTATATTTACCTTAGGGTGCGACATCTATATTTTTAAAACTCTAGTATCTCAGAAACTACTGAACAGATTTACACCAAATCACAAAAAGCATGCTTTCGGGACCAAGATATAGCTTTCTGCCACATTTACAGTAGTGTAATGCCAGCGGTTCGGCCTATAATAGTCCTGTTCAAAATTTAGAAAAACCCCATTGACATAGAATCTGGAAAAAGTGTTTTGGGACCTACCCCCCTTGTTCTTGGCCCCCACTTGACAGATCACCCTGAAACTTTCCAGAAAGCAGCTAATATGACCAAATTTCGTACTGATTCGTCAAGCGGTGCCTATGTTATTGGCAAACAAAAAAAAGCTCAGTCTGTAGTAAAAAAAAGTCCTAAATATAACTACCCAGTGGCCTAAGTTAACTATAACTATTGCCCTTGCCATGCACTGCTAATTGCCCTACAAATTACAGTACTCATGACATCTTTGATAAGATCATTGATAAAGTCACTGTAAGATCTGCAGTAATGTTATTGATCACATACCTGTGCATGGCAGGGGCGTGAGCTGTAGTTACCTTAGGGCAGGAGTTATAGTTACTTGAGGTAACTATAACTATAACTGGTGAATTTCTATGGTTTTGTATGTTTAAAATGTGAGCCTAACTATAACATCCCTGTAACCTTTGTTTTTTTAAGTGAATTTCTATGTTTTTTGAAAATTCAATTTCCTAACTATAACGTCCCTGTAACCTTTGGTTTTTTCAGTGAACATATAAATATATATATATAGATTTTTTTACTTGTACCTAGGGGAAATACGGATGAATGAATTGTAATGAAGTTTCACACTGATGTACATTAGACTTCGTAGATTACCTTTATTGCTATTACAAGTGATGTTATGAAGTTGTAAGGGCCAAAATCTTAGAGATATCTCTGTAGTATTATACTTCTAAAAGTAGCATGAGAGCCCGAAAAATTAAACTAGACTGCATACGTAAAGTTTCAGGTTTAATACATGAACAACTGAAAGACCCATTTATGGTCACACACTAATGGAAAACAATAAACAAAAATATAACAAGTAGAACACATCCCAATCTACATACGTTTTCTTTGCATGCTCTCTGATTCACAAAACAAAACTGTGCCCATGCCTAACAAGTCAAACAAAAAACGTCTTTCTTATGCACCCATGTGCCACAAAATGAAAAATTGACCTAGCAATTAGACAAACAAATTACTATTTAGAAGACATAGTAATTGGCCAGATTAGGGAAAAAATAATAATCTTCATTTTTATAACATCAATAATCGGCTTTCATTCACTTTGGGCTTCATGTGTAGCACAATCCTACTATAAGTGGTAAGGAAGCCCCGAAAATAATTCAGATTGCATATTTAAAGTTTCATATTTACTATATGAAACAACTAAAAGATACATTTATGTACACATAATTATGTAAACCAATAAGTAAATTCATAACAAATACAATAGATAAAAGGAAAGAAATCACATTACATCTGATGGTCAATCTGTACTTATAGTTAGTATTCCCAAAGATAGGAATGTTTCAGAAATTACCACTGTAGTAACTTTCCACCCATTTGATGAGTCACCACAAAACATTCCAGACCTATAGCATTTTCTACATTTGGAGATTATGTAAATTTTTGTGGTTGTTGGAAAATGTATTATTGGTAAGGGCAGGTAAGCACCTACACTTTGCAATAGGCCACTAGGTTCAGCTAGGTCTCAAAAAATTAACCTTAGCTCAACCGTTGGTAGCTTGGCAATGAGCAACAAGGCTTAACTTAAGAGACAAAAGCCCTCATTACAAGTTTGGCGGGCAGTAAGGGGCGCCTGCCAAACTCGTACCTCCACCTGACCACCAATGCGGCGAGAACACAGCCAGCCTTATTATGAGTTCACCACAGGGCCAGCAGGTGAAAACAGCATTACTGCCTACCGGCCCTGTGGTGAACAGGGCCTTAACGTTGACACCAACCCGTAATTGAGCAGGTGGCAATGTGGCGGTGCGGCGGGTGCAGCAGCACCCGTCGCGCTTTCCACTGGCCGTAATTTCGGCAGTGGAAAGCTTCACATGGCTGTCCATGGGGGGCCCCCAACATTCCCATTCCACCAGCCTTTCCATGGCGGTCCAACCACCATGAAAATTCTGTCACTATGGGGAGTCGTAATACCCAGGGTGGCTCTGCATGCAGCACTACCCTGGCAGATTACAACCGCCGAGACTGCCAGGCTGTCGACTGGTGTCAACTTGGTGGTGTCGACGGTCATCCTATGGTGGCCAGACCGCCACGAGCGTGGCAGTCTGACTGTTACCATGAGTCTGGCGTTATTAAGACTGCCAGACTCATAATGAGGGCCAAAGTGTATAAAGCATTAAAAAATCACAAAACAATAAGTAAGTAGAACACAAAACACAAAAAAACTCCAACACCAATGTATAACAATAGATTATAATTTTATCTTTAAAATGACACCAACATGATTAAAATCAGATAAGGAGAACCAGAGATATTATTTTTTATACAAATATCGTTTTCTAGCGCATAGAAGCAACTAGCGTTCAAAGGGTTAAAAAAAGATCACACTGGAAAGAGACAAAGTCCAGAGTTCAGGCCACCCACAAGGTCACACTGTCACATTTACTTTCAAAAGTGTTTCTTGATTTAGGAAAGTGGTCCACAGCACCAGCCAAGGGCTCAGAGGCTCTGGTTTGCCTCTTGGGGTCAGGGACTACAACTCCCACAAATCACCTCTTCAACTTATGGAGTTGCTTCAAATGTCCCAAAAAGTCTGGATCTTCTTCCAGAGGTCCTTTGTGGTCCTTGAAGTGTCCACAACTTGATCCAAGGTTCCAGAAGCTCTGAGTTGCTCTTTGGGAGATGATACTACAATTCCCAGAATGCACCTGGCCAGAATCCTCAAATGGCCACTGTACTCTGGTCAGCTGGACTCTGCTTGCAGGACTCTGGGCAGTTCCTTTCTACCTGTAGCAAACAGGGAGTCTTTTCTTGAAGCAGTAAAAGACAGGCAAATTTTTTTTATTGGTGAATCCCAAATATGCAGCTGGTGCAGTCCGTCAGAGTCCAGTGTCCAGGTGCAGGTCAGGGGTCCAGCAGGGCAGTTTTTTTTCTTCTTTGTCTTGTTCCTTGTCAGGATCTGAGGTGTGGGTGCAGCTGTTCCATATTTATCCTTGCTCCTTGGTGGAAAGCAAGGGGGTCCTGGTTGTCCAATCACAGACAGGCTCCTTCCCCCTTTGATGACCACTTCCTGGGAAGTGTGGCAGAATTCAATCCCAGGGGGCAACATTCTTCAAATTGAAACATGGCTGAAAGTGATTTTAGGATGTTAGATCTGGCTGAGCTCTCCCACTGGTGTGGCTAAAAATCATAAGCACATCCCTCTCCTGCCTTCTCCCAATCTAATCAAGAGGGCACCAAATTGTCTGGGGTTGCAAGAAGTGGGGGAGGTCCTGAGCTGCTCCAAATGTCAATCTCTGCCTTTGAAGACCAGTTTGGCTGCTCTCCCCCATCCTGTTTCACCATCTGCTGGGACAGATCTCCTCCCCAGGCAGATCCTTTATGTTAAACCCAGGCCACTTCACACCTCATTAAGGCAGTCTGGCCAGACTGCCAGAGGCTGGACAATTAGAGAAGGGCACTATAGAGCTGAAGTTGGCAACTTTCAGGTAGAGTTGTAAAACTCTTTAGATGAACTAGTTGTGTTAAATCCAACAATTGTAAATTGTGGGATTTTATTATAATAATTAATTTGATACCAAACTCAAGGTATCGGGGACTATTGGGGACTTTGTCTCTCCATCTTAGCCTCTGGAGACCATTCACTACACTGAGGGAAAAACAATTTTGGCTATTTTACCTCACCAGGGCTTATAAAACATTTTTATAAGGCGCCTGCTTACAGTTACATGACACCCTTTCTGACAGAAAGGAGGTCCCCGTGCCTAGAGTCATTTTCACTTTCAAAAGTAGTTCTACCCAGGTAAGGCAGATTATGAAAAATCATTGGGGGATTTTGAGATACATTGCAGTTATTGACAAAACATGGGAGAAAGTCTAAGTATTACAAATTGAAAAAACAAATCTTCATGTGACATCCTCATGCATAGTAACATTACACTGATGAAAGGTGTCAATGAACTGGGTTTAAAAAGCTTTTATTCGTGTGCCTGTTGCAAAGCCTGTAGACATAGTTGCATGAAAAAAGAATATGTCACTGTAAATAGCCCATCATACAATTCATTACCTGTACCACCCAATTTGTGATTTAAATCTTGGAATGCCCTTGTCCTCTGATATGTGTTGGTAGCACCACCTGCTCTGGCAAAAAATTGATATTTTAACACATGCATGCCATTGATCAGGGTGATCCCAGATATCCAGAAGGATGACGCTTCCATGAAATACATTCCAGAGACTGTACCAAGATATTATTTTATGTGATTGAACACATTGGTAGGAATCCTAGAGGTGGCAGTCCTACTCTACGGTTAAGGAAGAAGGTTTCTCAATTAATTATTTATTTAGAAACTTTGGCCCCAAGTGGTCTGAATGTTGATGAACAATTGAATGTGCAGTTCCACTATGACTAAACTTCTGACACTGGAAGTCAAGTTCAATCTCTAAGATGTGCATATGACTAGAATTTCATGTATACATACATGTGATATTTTTTACTGTTATTGCCCGCTGCTTAGATCTCCTCTGAGATTTATCTTGAAACTGTTGTGTTTTTGTTTCACAGGAAGAAAGGAAGGGGATTGGACTATCCCCCACCTATGGCAGTGGGTCAGGAGCTCTCCTACCCTTCGGCTACATGACGACAGTGTGATGATTCACTGAGATAAGATTGTGCACTTTAATATTGTTTTGATTCACTGGTTTATTTGTATTTTTTTGGGCCAGTGAACTGGGAGGGAGGATTCATTTGACAGAGCTTATTTGCAGACATTATCTATTATGAGATTGCTGATCATGTTTTGAGGTACTGTAAGTGTACTACACCACTTGGATTATGTTTTAAAATGGAGACATGATTTGTTCTTATAGTACTAGAGGAGCATGTATATATTTTAAATTTGGGCACCCCATTACATGTATGTATTGGCATTATTGTATCCAGAGTTTGACAATCTTGTTTGGGGTACCATATTAGACTGCATTACATAGTTTATGTGTACAAAATGGAGACAGGATCATGGTACCCTATCACAAACTTGTGATCACAGTATTCATTCATTAGCTTTTATGGAGGCTTATGATAAAGAAAGATTTGTCAGCAAATGGAGCAGTTAATCCTCACAGCCTACTATTTATACCTGCCAGCATATATATGTTTTGTTCCTTACAGAGAGATCTCAGTGGAGGGGCCAGTACTTGTTATACTTGCAATGGAAGTGAGGTACCTTCCCCACCCTACTATACATACTAGTGAGCCTGGGAAAAGGTCTGAGTGGAGAGGCAGTGTCTCTTTACACCCTATTCTACACAATAGTTACAGTCATGCAACGTATCAGTGGAGAGCCCAGTCTCTCCCAGTAGTCTACTATAGGCAGTTGTTATACCGCAGAGAGGTGTCAGTGAGATTGCAATGTCTCTTTATTCCCTACTATGCACTGTTGTCATACTGTGGAAAGGTCTCATTGGAGACTCTACTTTCTCCCCAGGCCCTATTAATGGGGACTATAAAGTACTGTAATAAAGGAAAGTGCAAATTCAACTTCTAAAAAATGTTTACTATCTTGCAAGACTCTCACAGGATCCTAAATGAAAGTAGTGGAGTATACAAAATCTTGATGCAAGGTGTTACTGGAGAGACTGTCTCTCCTCACACTCTACTATACACACTTGTAGGTCTCGGTATTAGTGAAGAATTCCCTCTCTACTCACACCCTACTGTGCACTGCTGTTATAATGTGGAGGTATCATGGAGAGGGCACTTTCTCCACACACCCTTCTAATGAGGACTATAAGGCATAATTAGCTTAATCGAGGAAAGTGTAAAATCTTCCTCTAAAAAAAGTTTACTATCTTGCAAGACTCTTGCAGGATCATAAAAGAAAATAGCGAAGTATATACATTCTTGCTGCAAGGTGTTACTAGAAAGCCTGTCAGTCCCCACACCCTGCTAAACACACGTGTATGTCTGGATGTTAGTGAATTCACTCTCTCCTCACACCCTACTAGGCACTGCTGTTATAATGTGGGAAGGATCAGTGGAGAGGCCACTTTTTCCCTATACCGTACTAATGGGGCAATGAGGCATAGGTATTTTAATGAAGGAAAGTATACGTTTTTTCCCTAACATTTTTTACGATCTCACAAGAGTCTTGCAGGATCATATAAAATGAAGAAATTATGTAGTGGAGTATACAACATTTTTCTCAAGAGGAAAGGTACAGTATAGAGGTGTGTGTGTGTGTTTACAGAGTCTAATACTTACAACCTACAATGCAGCTCTGTTATGCATTAAATATTATTTGAATGTTTGAGCTTGTGAGACTCTTGAGAGAGCTAGGCAAATATATGAGTGAGAGCAGGTGTTTGTGCGCTCCCGTACTTGCTGGTGTCCGTATTAAATAAAAGGGATTTATACCATTATGTAATTACATAACATTGCAATAAGGTGGCTCTAACAAGTCTTTATTTACACATAGAACTTAGAGCCACATGTATGTAGCTTTTTGCACGTCACAAACAGCGAATCAGGCTGTTTGTAACGTGCAAAATGCACTTTCCCCTGTACCAACCCATTTTTGCGATTCAGTAAACTATTTACTGAATCTTAAAAAGGGATTGTGACTCACAATTAGGAAGGGGTGTTCCTTCCTAATTGCGACTCGCAGTCCCATGTATGATTGTTTAGTGACCACGAATGCGGTCTCAAAACAATCACAGTTAGCACCAGTGTCACACTGGTGCTAACCCATTCGCAAACGGGAAGGGATCCCCATGGGAGACTTCCCCTTTGTGAATGTCAGTGACAGGGCCCCACAAAGATTTTCAGTGTCTGCATAGCAGACACTGAAAATCGCGACGGGTGCAACTGCACCCGTCGCACCCTCTTCACTCCACCGGCTCCATTCGGAGCCGGCATCCCCGTGGAAGGGGGTTTCCCGCTGGGCGGGCGGGCAGCCTTCTGGCGGTCGCCCGCCAGCCCAGCGGGAAACTCAGAATGACCGCCGCAGTCTTTTGACCGCGGTACGGTCTTCTGGCGGTCCCCGCTTGGCGGGCGGCTCCCGCCGCCCACCAAGATCAGAATGACCCCCATAGTATTCTCAATGGGAAAGCGAAAGGCAAAAGGAAGTCCTGCATCAGATTCTGCTTTAACAAAAATACCTAAACTTCTCCAATCATCTCATCCCCTTTCCAATTGTGTAACCACTGAAATAGATTCTTTGACCGAGGAAGTCGTATCTATACTGAGCAAAAAGGTGAAAAATCCACGAAAAGGGTTGAAGAATGGTTCTCTTTCTCCTTATCTGCTCGCTAGATGCCTCAGCAAGAGTAGTACTCTTGCTAATGGAGAGGCCTCGCTGTCATTGGCACCCCAGGTTGGAAGTAGGGAAGTAAATCTCCCGCCATCCACCCTACCACCTTCTAATACCAAAGTCCTCAGGCCAGCCAGTGTGACTGTCCATGACATTCCCTACACCAATCGCTTCTTGCTGCAGGAAATACAGGACCCTGCTTATGACCAAAGAAATCCCCCCTCACCTTTGCAATCTGTAATTCAATATCCTTCCTTATCTTTGAAAGCTTTGACGCAAGAGGAGTTGGCCTCTCTTGTTACTGGCCTAAAAGATGAAGTGAGAGAATTGAAGGTATTATTGGTAGAAGTACTAAATACTCTCAGACTCTCCAATGTGAGGAGGGATACTATTCACACCCACGAGGACGAGGTGGCCACCTTTAACGCTCAGACCCCCTCCTTACAAGGACTTGAGGCAACTACATATGCAAGCAGCTCTTGCCATTCTAGGGGGCACGCTTGTACGTCTGGAGCCCCCCCTGTCAAGCCTGTCTACTCATCGCACCACAGGGGTCACCCTGAAGCATCTTTTGGCCACCGTCTGTCTATGAAATTGGAGTGGGGCTTGACCCTTGCATATGATTCACTCAGACGCTCTGTGAATGGCCACCCAGTTTACTTGTGCAGGGTACCTCCTCTGCCCCCCAACACTCGTGAAGATGATCTATCCTTGATTATTAAAGCCTTCTACTGGCTACGCCACACCAGACAATGTGGCTCCATCATTTACTCGGATATTATTTCGGCTGAATGATTCAGCGACAAGCCAGGCCACTGGGATTCTATAATGCTAGTGTTAGCTAGTCCATCTTTGGCAAAGGGCTTGTTATGTATGGAAGCCATGAGTACCATGCGGAATGGTTCAAACATCTATCTTACTAGCAGCCGGCCCGTGACCAGCCCCCTAGTGAAGAAACAACCATTGATTTCGAACCCTAGGGCATTAAAGGAGGGTTCTGGGTCCCTAGCCTCATTTGAAGCAATACCTTGTGTGGCCTACATAAAGGAACACAATTTTTCAACTGATAGGTCAAAGCCATGGAAATTGGATCAAATAGCAGACTCCTCGATTATTGACTGACTGCATCCTCCTGTAATGACCCAAGCTGTTAAGATATCCTCTTTCATGGATACACCTCCCTTATTTGACAACCTAGTTTTAGAGCCTTCTTTTTCAAGAAGCACGATTTCATTGCCCAGTGTCATTAAGGCACACCCCAAATTTGTGGAGAGTCCCATAAAATTAAGTACTCAGGTTATTTCCCAGGAGGGTGCTTGCGATTTTGAGTCCTCATCGCTGAAGCTCATGTCATGGAATGTGGCTGGAATTCACAATAAACTGAATGATGATGGATGGGGGGAGTTAATTGACAAATTTAAATTTTGTTTGTTTCAGGAAACTTGGGCCAACGCAAATGTCTATAGACAGGGGTACTGTTCATTTTGTAAGGAAGCCATACCGTCTCCAGCTGGAAGAGCAGCGGGCGACCTTATTAGGTGGATAAGAATCTCTGAAATGGGAAATGCAAAGGAAATTTACATGGACTCGCCCGCTATATTGGCAATATCGATCCAGCCCAATCAAGGTTCATCTGTATTGTGTATTAATGTTTACAATAGACCTGATCTCCCCAACCACTTATCTAAAATGATCCAGATATTGAATTCTTTGGTGTCGGATCACTTTTCAACACATTATTTTATTATAGCTGGTGATTTTAATGTGTCACTCGAGCCTAACTCAGCCTTCTCTGAGACCACTCAATATGAAGACTTAATATGGAATATTCCCCCATATTCAACTCAGAATAAACACCCTAAAAACACTAAAAGGGCCCTTCAGATAATCAATCTTATGATAACACATGGTCTTTGCCCAGGGAATGGGCTTTTTCCATCAGACAAGCCTGCGAAACCTACCTTTTTTAGAGGGTCGTATAGTAGTATACTCGAGCTCGTTTTTCTTGATGTTAGGATATGGCACCTCATCAATGACGTTAAGGTGGGTGACTCGTATAATAGTGATCATGCTCCTCTTTTGGTAACTTATGACAGGCAGCTTCTCACTAGGACAGATGGTCACAGCAATTATGATGCTCCTGGTGCTATAGAGGTGTCCTCTAACAAGCGGGCTGTGAAATGGGAGTCCTTTAGAAATTCTCATAAACTATGGGGGAAAATGTGTGCTCTAGTAGCAACCCACCAGTTAGCTGATGATCCTTCCTTACATACCTCAAATGAGGTTATGACATTGCACATAGAACTTTTCTCGGCCCTAAGAGAGCTATTCTTTAAAACCACCAGGGTTAATAAACATTCATGAGCAAACCCTCATCAGAGGTGGTTTGGTAAGGACTGTAGAGAGGCCAAGCACACTCTCATAAAAGCAATAAGATCAAGAGAAAGAGGCAAGATATCTTGCGCATGGCGCAACTATATATCTGTACTTAAGTCTAGTAAAAACCATTGGGAAGTGTTGTCATGGCATGATTTAGTACTGGCAGCCAAGGATTCAGATCCCAAGCGTTTCTGGTCCCTGGTAGCCAGAAGTGGTCGTAATGAGAATCTTAGACCCGTTTGTCACATCTCGCAGGAAACCTGGTCTACCTATTTCACTGAGGTATACAGTTTAGAGCCTCTCGCCCTTACCGTAAATGACAGTAAACCCTCCCACGCCTTTTTCTCCACAGCCAGCTTGACTCCTTTCACCTTAAAGGAAACTGAGAACGCCATCAGGGCTCAAAAATCAGGGAAAGTGCCTGGGTTGGATGGTATTCCTTCAGACAGGTTTAAATCAGATGTGAATTATTGGGGTCCCTACATTAAGAGGGTATCCAATGCTGTTCTGACAAGTGGAATTTACCCCCAGGACATGGAAGGGAGCAATTATTGTTCCTAAACATAAAGAAGGGGAGAAGGGTGTCCGGGGAATTATAGACCAATTAGTTTACTGGACAATTTGCAAAAGATTTTCTGCTATCAGTTATTGGGTAGGCTCAAAGAGTGGATCGAAGAAAACCAAGCCCTTAGTCATTTGCAGGCGGGCTTTAAGCAAAAAATAAGCACAATTGACCAGGTCTTCTGTTTCCTCACTATCAAATGGAAGATGGTGGATGTGGACACAGGGGAGCATTTTGTTGTGTTTGTAGATCTTAAATATGCCTTCGACCTTGTTCCACGCTGCAAATTGTGGGAAGTTATAAGCAGGGCTGGAGTACCGGGCCCCATATTAAACTTAATCAAAGACCTCTACTCTGAGAGTTATGCTAGAATTTGTTGGGGGACTAATGGGGAGCTAACGACTGAGAATCCAATATGCAGAGTGGTAAGACAAGGATGTGTCCTGGCCCCCATCCTCTTTCTCTTGTTTATTAATGTGTGCATTTCTTATCTTCTAGTCTGTGAAAATGATGCCCCTAGAATGGGTAGAATAAAGACCCCTTGTTTGTTATTTGCAAACGATACTCTATTGCTATCTCAAACTGCTTCTGGGCTCTCTAATTTGCTCATTAAGTTCATGGGCTTCTCCAAAGATCATGGATTGGATATCAACACAGCCAAAACAAAGTACATGGTTTTTGGGGACACAAAGCACAAAATGAGGAAACCTATACTCCTGGAGGGTGTATTGCTAGAAAGAGTCATTGCCTTTGATTACTTAGGATTTAAATTGGTGGATTCACAAAAATGGCAGGTCATCTTTCGAAGTCGCTTAGGAGTCTGAAAGAAAAGTCAGGGGGTATCTTGAGGTACGCTGCCAGGTCTGCCAGGTTTGCAATCACCCCTGCCATGGAAATATATAAGGCCCAAGCTAGAGAGGGAACTTTATACGGTGCTGAGCTATGGGGCTATTGCAACGTGGAGGACCTAGAAAGAGCCGAAAACTCTTTTGTGAAATCTCTCTTAAAAATGCCCAGAAGTACCCCCCTCATTGCTGATTCAGATTGACCTAAATCTCCATTCCATTGCACATATTGCGGCCTTAAGACCGTTACTATATTGGATCCGGATCTGGTCAGTGGACACTTATAGTCCGTATAGTGTTTTGTTGAGTGATCTGTTAAGCATGCATGCTATAAAAAAAGTCAGGTGGCTTAAAAATGTCAAAGGATCCTTTGCTGAACTTGGGTTGGGAGAGTACTGATCAGACCCTTTCTCTTTGCCAAAAAATGCTAGTCAGGTCGTGAAGGATTTGTACTGGTTGAATGTGCAAGTAGACAAATTGGCTAAAATTCACTTGACTAGTATGACTAATAGTTTTTTATTGTCAAAATGCCATTAAGAGTGTGAACATTACATGGATGCGATTTTATCTCCACTAGCATGAGCACTTTACATTAGACTTATGATAGGGGTGCTCCCCTTATGTACTTTTACTTGTAGATGGCTGAAATCTAACAATCCTTCCAATTTATGCCCAATGGGATGTGGAATTGCTGAATGTGTGGCGCATGTTCTTTTTCACTGTCCAGCGTATTCCAAGCAGATGGCACGCTGGATTATACCACTTTGCAAATCTATGGAATTTAGGAATCGTTTACTGGCTGTCAGGATCTGCAAAACGGATCCAAATGTGTTAGTGGCTTGTAGCTTAGCAAAATGTTTGGAGGCTATTTGACATATTAGACTAACATTTAAAACCAATTGTTTTTAATGTCTTATATCTCTTGTTTGGTGAATTGTTTTCTGGTAGTTAACACACCCATTAATTTTTTACAAAATTAGGCCACCCACAAATTGATAGCTATGGCATGTATTTGGATTATGACCTGTATCTATATTGAGTTTTATTGTATTTTATCATTCTTAGATAAAGAACACTGTTATGGTTTTTACCTATTTTTTATACTTATTTAAGTGTTTGTATAGTGCTTTTATGGTACATTTTTTACCGAAATAAAGCTGAATTGATTGATTGATTGACCATAATTAATGGCATATTCTCTAGTCCAGTGGATGAAGCTGTTCCCAAAATCCAGAGGCCAACATTGGTGCTTTATGGAGGTCTCAGAAACAAGAGAAGTGCTCAGCAGAATGAGTAAGCTTCAGAAGCTATGTGGAGCTACATGAGGAGAGAAAAAACGTGAGAGTGGCAAACTTATAAATGTATTTGGTAGCTTTGTGACAGTTACAAAGGTATGTTAGTCTGTGAGCAACTGTTCTGTGTATGGTGCACAATTACTTGATAAACAATACGTACTTTCTATTGGCTACTTCATATTTTGGTACAAACTTGCGAGAGATTCACAAGAGAAAACCAGAAAGCACTGCCCCCTCATGCTGATCACTAGGGATTGCCTCCCTGGCTCTTGCAAGAGTCTTGCAAGAGATTTCAGGAAGGGGAACAAAACAAAATGGGGGAAACAACATTTATTTATAATAAAACTAGAGGATAGCTCTAAAAAGAGTTGTTTGTGTTAACTGCTTTCAAAATCTATAATTTTGTCGTGCTTTCAAAACAAATTTTTTTTAAAGGTTACAACAACAAACAACGTGGGGTGCTAAACAAACACCAACAACATCTCCTTAAAAACAAAAAGGAGAAAATGTTACGAAAAAAGATGTAAAAAGCTACAGCCTGGGGTTGCACTTGGACTCTTATGCAAGCATGTATCCGATGAAAAAATGATCTGCTTGCACAAGCAGCAAAATAATGCTTTATTAAAAAAAAGCGGGGTTATTGTCTGCCTGTGCACTTGGAACCTGTGCAGGCAAAGTATCTTCTGGAGCAAACGATGTTGAAGCATCTGTAGAGTTGTCTAACTCTACAGCATGAGTTAACCCTGTGAGTGCAAACCTTTGAAGTTGCATAGTCTTCAGGTATCTCCACATCCCTGTGGTACTCATAATATACTGCTTATCTTTGCACCCCCGCTAAACCCTTTGCTGCAAAGTTTGCAGGTGAAATATTCTGCTTAAACCTTCTTGGCACTAGGCCTTATTTTAAAAAATTGCCAGACCAAAAATGTCTTGGGTGGCTGAGGTGGCTAAGGTGCTGCAGAAACACCTGGTTGTTCATCTGAATCAGATGAAGACATCTTTCTGTTCAAAACCAAACAGGAAAGGAGAGCAAGCCAAATATGTGTACAATCACAAAAGTCCAATAGTGAAATGAAGGATAGAATCTTGTTCTGAAGAAATCCATAATAACCCATTAAAATCCTTCCTCAGGGCGTACTTTCTCTCCTGGGCCTCTCATGAGTGTCTTGAGGGTGTCTTGTAATACCATAAGAAAAAACGACTTTGTTTATATCTTCTATAAAACAATACACAATTCATTTTGTACATTAACCAACATATCTAATGTTCTATTTTGTTGAAATCACACTGTAATTAATTTGATTCTATATATACAATCTGTTGCGCCGCAGTGGGCGTTCCGCTCGGGGCACAGCTCCGGTTCATTTTTCTAGCGGCTGGGCGTGCCACGCCCCTTCTGTTTTGTATTTCCTCGCACAAGGCCCCAAAGTGGGCATGGGGCCTCGGCGAGTTCTGGGTGTGGCGCGCCCTCAATATTAGGCATGGGCACCCTCTCCCCCCAACCTCTCACTTACCTGGTGCGGCCTGTTCCTTTCTTCTTTTCTTCTTTTTCTCTTCTTTCTCCTTTTCTTCTTCCTTCCTTATTTTTACACTTAGCAGCCATGTTCTTCTTTATCCCAGCATGCCTTTCTTTTTCCCTGAATGCCTTAGGACCATTTTCCAAAATGGCACCTTTCTCTATATTCTCCTATGATTCTTTCCCAATCCAATACGGTGTCTTTCTTCTTCCTGTTGGTCATTTCCTGTTATAGGGTATATAAGGAGTGTGATTCTTGTTCTCCTTGCACTGCAGCACTTCTTTTGGTGGTGATTTTCGCTCCTGTTGTTTTTTCTCCAGTTTTTTCTCTCGCTTGTTCCAGTTTCTTCCAGTATTGTTTTCTTGTTCGAATACTTACCTTTTTGCTTATTTTGTTTTAGGGAGTTCATGCTTTAGAGGTTTTTCCCTTTGGGGTTTTTTCCTCTGGGACTCCCTCTGGAGGGCACGGACTGCCTTTTGGTGTTCAATTGTCAGCAGCACCATGGCTACCAGAAGGGGCTGCCCTTACCTTGGTCAAGGCAGAACCTACAACGATCAAGACCACTTGCAGATCAAGTTGGCCAGAGTCATAAATGAAGAATAGCCCATGACAGATTGCAGTGCCAAACGAACCAGACTTCATCAAGCAGTATGGTGAATACCTCAACGGCTGCTGCAGAACCCAACCAGTCGCTACTCTTAACCATTCAGCAGCAAGCCCAGGAACTGCAGCAACTACAAAATGAAAATGCAGCTTTACGATAAGCCTTGGTGTCCTGAACCACAGATATTCCCACTGTCTCTGCTACTCTGGCACATTTTCTAGGAGATCCAAATAAGCTATGAGAATTCCTTGATGCTCTGACAGTGTATTTTGCCTTCCGACCTTACCAATTTACGCAAGATAAAAAAAAGTGGGTCATCTAATCAGTGCCTTCTCTGGTCCTGCCTTGGCCTGGGCAACTCCGTTAGTAGCCTTCAATGGCCCTGTGCTGTCTGACTATTCAGCTTTTGTCACTGCATTTAAACAAATGTTTGAACATCTGGGATTGGAGTAGTCAACGGAGGAAGCTTTATGTGATATTCAGCAAGGTACCCAAGATGTTCTCAATTATATAACGTGCTTTAAACAACTGACAGCTTAGACAACATGGGTAGAACGTACTCTTGTGACTCTGTTTCGTAGAGGTCTTTCAGATTAAATAAAAGACAAACTAGTACATTCAGCTAGAGTGGAAGATTTACAAGGACTGATGGATTTAGTGCTCTCCATAGAGTATCGTCTACAAGTACACTGTCTAGAAAAGAGGAAATCTTGTGGACCTTCTCATGCAGGAAACCCACGTACAATCACCCATCGTTCCGAAGAGTCTCGACCTGAATTAAGAGAAGCAACAGAAGGGGAACCAATGCAAGTAGACACCGCTCGTGGCCCTCTCACTGCTAGTGAGCGCGAAAATAGACGGAGAAAAGGATTATGTCTATATTGTGGAGCTGCTGGCCACTTGCTTCGTACTTGCCCAGTCCGTCCTGTGAAGTCCTCGGGAAATGTTAATTCCTGTCCTCTTTGAGAAGGGAGGGGATGGGATTCTCTGAGATACCTTAAATCTGTTCTTCTAAAGAAGAAGCAACTGCCCTGTTTTTGTTACCTGCTACTCTGCAGTTTCTAGAAGGTCAGGAAGAAAGAGCATTGGCATTATTAGACTGTGGAGCCAGTGTAATTTATCTGGATGAGACCTTGGCCAAGAAACAAAAAATTCCATAACTACCGAAGGACATTCCAGAACAGGTTCATACTGTAGATGGATCCTTATTAGCATCCAGTCCTGTCGTCAGTACTACTCCTACCCTATTTCTACACTTTGGAAAGCATCAGGAACATGTTTCCTTTGATTTGACCTCCTCTCCTAATCATACAATAATCCTAGGAATATCCTAATTTACACGGCACAATTCTTATATCAATTGGGAAACCAGAACTATTTCTCTGTCTTCTAAATTCTGTCAAGACCGTTGTTATGCCTCCGAAACATATTGGTCCCCAAAGAAAATTTAATCCACAGAAGCCGAATTAGGGTATTCCATAAACTCTATTCAAGGGGTACCTAGCCACTATCCGGATTATATAGACGTGATCCAAAAACCCACAAAACCAGTACTACCTCCACATAGAGACTACAATTGTACCATTCTCCTGGAACCTGGAGCGGTTGTCCCCTTTGGTAGAATGTACTCTCTTACAGAACCTGAAAAGAAGATACTCAAGGAATACCTGCAAGAAAATATACAGAGTGGGCTAATTGCACCATCTTCTTCTCCCACTGGGTCTCCCCTCTTCTTCGTGCCCAAAAAGATGATGGATCTACGTTCCTGAATAGACTTTTGTGGATTAAATAAAATCACTATAAAAGACCGATATCCACTACCTCTCATCAAAGACATATTGGAAGCAGTTAGAGGGGCACAGATATTTTCAAAGTTAGACCTTCGGAGACCATACCATCTTTTAAGAATTAAGGAAGGTGAGGAGTGGAAGACCACTTTTCGTACACCTTTTCGTCATTACAAATATAGGGAAATGCCTTTTAGTTTAGCCAAAACCCCTTCTATTTTTCAAAGATTCATGGATTCAGTATTTTCTGACCTGATAAACCACACCGTTGTGATCTATTTAGATGATATCCTAATATATTCCAGACACCCCGAACTTCACACCAAACACGTATAGCAAGTACTAGACAGACTTAGGCAACATCAACTCTACTGTAAACCAGAGAAATGTGAATTTGACAACACAGAGGTAAAATATCTAGGATATCACATTAGTCAGGTCGGTATCTCCATGGAACCAAAGAAAGTTCAAGCCATCCTAGATTGGCCATCCCCCTCATCCATCAAAGAAACCCAAGGTTTTTTAGGACTGGCCAACTTTTACCTGCAATTTATTTTGGACTTTGCTCAACAAACTAGCCAAATCACATAGACTCTTAAAAAACAGAGTTTACAAAATGGTTTCATCTGAACGGATGTGGCTGAAAACGCTTTCCAAAACCTAAAACGAGCTTTCACCCAAGCGCCTATACTACGTCATCCGGACACCAGCAAACAATTTATCGTAGTCACTGATGCTTTTTCTATAACTTGGTGTTGTGTTTCCTGTGTGGTGGGGATAGTGTTGTGTGTGTGTGTGTTGTGCAAAGGCTTCACACATTGCCTCTGGGATAGGTCTGACTGCTGGTGCCAAGCTACCAAGGTAGTGCGCAGGGGTTCTCTTGGGTGTGTAACTCCCTCACCCTGACTAGAGTGGGTGGGTTCTGCCTGGCTCAGATGCATACCGTAGCCAACCATAAACACCATTTCTAACAGTGCTCAATTACTCTAAACAACTATGGAGCATTAGGTGCACATGTGTTGTAGAAAGGTAATATGATAGTTACCCATCACTATTCAAACTATAAAACAAGCACACTCATTGGATGATATCATCAGTGATGTCATCAATTATGTTATTTGAGATGGTATCAGCGATGTCATAAATGATAGTGTAGAACATGTCATGAGTGAATTCATATGGTAAGTCAAAAGCAGTGCCTGGATGGGGTGCAAGTTACAGTTAGTGCTGCTAAGTATGTGAATAGTGAATTTCTATTGTCTTCTTAGCTAAAAGCGTTATTGTTTTATATATGCATATATATATATATATATATATATATATATATATATATATATATATATATATATATATATATATTTATATATATATTCACTTAAAAAGCCAAAGGGATGTTCTAGTTATGCTCACATTTTACATGTACAAAACCATAGAAATTCACCTCTTATAGTTATTTCGCGTAACTAAAACTTGTGCCCTAAGGTAACTATAAGTTGCACCCTCATCATCCACTGCTAATTACCCCACAAATTACAGCACTCATGACATCTTTGATAACATCATTGATAATGTAACTGGAACATGTGCAGTAAAATTAATGATCAAATAACTGTGCATGGCGGAGGTGCAAGTTATAATTACCTTAGGGCGCGACATCAATATTTTTAAAACTCTAGTATCTCAGAAACTACTGAACAGAGTTACACCATATCACAAAAAGCGTGCTTTTGGGACCAAGATCCAAGATCTAGCTTTCTTCCAAATATGGTGTGATGCCAGTGGTTCGGTCTATAGTAGTCCTTTTCAAAATTCAGAAAAACCCCATTGACATAGAATTGGGAAAAAGTGTTTTGGGACCCCCCTTGTTCTTGGCCCCCACTTGACAGATCACCCTGAAACTTTTCAGATAACAGCTGATGTGACCAAATTTCGCAAAGATTTGTCAAGCTGTGCCTACGTTATTGGCAAACAAAAAAAGCTCCATCTGTAGTAAAAAAAAGTCCTAACTATAACTACCCAGTGGCCTAAGGTAACTATAACTCGTGCCCTCGCCATGCACTGCTAATTGCCCTACAAATTACAACACTCATGACATCTTTGATAACATCCTTGATAAAGTCACTGTAAGATCTGCAGTAAAATTATTGATCACATACCTGTGACAGGGTGCGAGTTGTAGTTACCTTAGGGCAGGAGTTATAGTTACTTGAGGTAACTAATACTATAACTGGTGGATTTCTATGGTTTTGTACGTTTAAAATGTGAGCCTAACTATAACGTCTCTGTAACCTTTGGTTTTTTTAAGTGAATTTCTATGTTTTAAAAAAAATCGATTTCCTAACTATAACGTCCCTGTAACCTTTGTTTTTTTCAGTGAACATATAAATATAGATATATAGATTTTTTGACTTGTACCTAGGGGCAATACGGCTGAACAAATTGTAATGAAGTCTCACACCAACGTACATTAGACTTCGTAGATTACCTATTTTGCTATTACAAGTGATGTTATGAAGTTATAAGGGCCAAAACCTTAGAGATATCTCTGTAGTATTAAACTACTAAAAGTAGCATGACAGCCCGAAAAATTAAACTAGACTGCATACCTAAAGTTTCAGGTTTAATACATGAACAACTGAAGGACCCATTTATGGTCACACACTAATGGAAACCAATAAACAAAAACATAACAAGTAGAACACATCCTAATCTACATAAGTTTTCTTTGCATGCTCACTGGTTCACAAAATAAAATTGTGCCTATGCCTAACAAGCCAAACAAAAAACATCTTTCTTATGTACCCCTGTGCCACAAAATGAAAATTGACCTAGCAATGAGCCAAACAAATTACTATTTAGAAGACATAGTAATTGGCCACTAGGGAAAAAATAATACTATAAGTGGTAAGGAAGCCCACAAAATAATTCAGATTGCATATTTAAAGTTTCATAATTACTGCTGAAACAACTAAAAGATACATTTATGTACACACAATTATGTAAACCAATAAGTAAATTCATAACAAATACAATAGATAAAAAGAAAGAAATCATATTACTTCTGATGGTCAATCTGTACTTATAGTTAGTAGTCCCAAAGATAGGAATGTCTCAGAAATTATCTCCGTAATAACTTTCCACACATTTGATGAGTCACCACAAAACATTCCAGACCTATAGCATTTTCTACATTTTGAGATTATGTAAATTTTTGTGGTTGTTGGAAAGTGGATTATTGGTAAGGGCAGGTAAGTACTTACATTTTACAATAGGCCACTAGGTTCAGTTAGATCTCAAAAAAAGAACCCTAGCTCAACCTTTGGTAGCTTGGCAATGAGCAACAAGGCTTAACTTAGGAGACAAAAGCCCTCATTACAGTTTGGCGGGCAGTAGGAGCGCCCGCCAAACTCGTACCTCCACCTGACCGCCAATGCGGCGAGAACACAGCCAGCCCTATTATGAGTTCACCACAGGGGCAGCGGGCGAAAACAGTGTTACCGCCCACCGGCCCTGCGGTGAACAGGGCCTTAACATTGTCACCGACTCATAATTGAGCTGTCCATGCGGGGCCCCCAACATCCCCATTCCACCAGCCTTACCATGGCGGTCCAACCGCCATGAAAAGTCTGTCAGAATGTGGAGTCGTAATACCCAGGGATGCTCTGCATGCAGCACTACCCTGGCAGGTTACAACCACCGAGACTGCCAGGCTGTCGACTGGTGTCGACTTGGCAGTGTCAGCGGTCTGACTATGGCGGCTCCGCCACGGTCATAATATGGCAGCCAGACCGCCACGAGCGTGGCAGTCTGACTGTTACCATGAGTCTGGCGATCTTAAGACTGCCAGACTCGTAATGAGGGCGAAAGTGTGTTAAGGATTCAAAAATCACAAAACAATAGATAAGTAAAACACAAAACACAATAAAAATCCAACACCAATGTATAACAATAGATTATAATTTTGTCTTTAAAATGACACCAACATGATTAAAATCAGATAAGGAGAACCAGAGATATTATTTTTTATAGAAATAATGTTTTCTAGGGCATAGAAGCAACTAGCGCTCAAAGGGTTAAAAAAGGTCACACTGGAAAGGGACAAAGTCCAGAGTTCAAGCCACCCACAAGGTAACACTGTCACATTTACTTTCTTTTTTTATTTTTATTTATAGATCTTTATTGGTAATTAAATTACATTACAGAGTACATTGCGGGATATCGCCCATATGTTTCATAACAGGTGTAGTTTTATGATTAACATGCGAGGGTTGATTGCCATCTGAGGCGATATAAAATACATTGAGTAAGGTAGACTGAAGAATAATAATAATTGGGGAGAGATAGGGATAGGTGGGGGGGTGGAAAAATATATTAGAGATGGAGATAGATAAGGGAAAAGAGGGGAGGGGATGGTGGTAGAGATGAAAAGATAACTGGGGGGGGGGATTAGGTCAGCGAGCCAGGGTGGTTTAGAGGATATGTTGATAATTTCCTTAATATTATGTAATATTATGTAAACTTGTGTAAACTGTAGGGCGTGAGATCCAAGATGTTAAGAGTGGGGTATCCAGGATGTGGACGTGGTAAGGGGGGGTTGAGCGGTAACTCAGGACATAATTGCCGCTTTTATTCAAGTGACCAGGGAGGGGAGGGGATCAGGACGGGTAAGCACATAAGAGTGTAGATCACGGGGTGTTGAAGGTATGCGACTCCAATTTATAGATGTTTATGCACACTGTCGTTGGCCTATAATACTATCCGACAGGAGGGTGATGCCCCGGCACATTCTGTTGACATCATTCCTGACGGTTAAAAGATAACCGAAAGGGGCAAATATTCTGTGGATCAGTTGTATATAGAGTACAATATGGGTAGGTTATCTGCTATGGCCTCTCCCGTGCCCTGGGGCTCACCCCTCGTTGACTGAGGGGAGGAGGGATCGGGGGAGGTCTGGATGGGTTTCCCTGACAACTTAACCTCTTGGAAACAGGTCTGGTAGTCCTACACTGGTCGGGCTAATAGATGCTGGATAGAAGAGAGGGAAAGGAAACTTCGTCTTGAGGAGGGTTAAAAAGAACAAAACTATAGAAAAACTGTATGGAACCAAGGAGTTATGCCAGTGATAGGTGTTCTAGGAGTCGGAAAAGAAGAGGATGTGCATTGACACAGGAAGTGAGAATGGAAGCGGAGATTGGCGAGATGGAGAGTGAGAGGGAAGAGAGGGAAGATGGGGGGACCAAGTTGTCGTCTGTCGGCTGTCCACCAGCTGGTGTGAGAAGGGGGGGAGGGATAGGCAGTAGGGGGGATGAGTATCAAGAGGGAAAAGACTTTTGTCAGTTACGATCCTACTAGGAAAGGCCTCCAAACTTCTGTATACAGGGCCGCCTGGTCCTGTAGATTATAGATTACCCGTTCATGTGTAGCTGTTTGGATCATAGCACTCACCCATTCTGCCGGAGTTGGGGCGGTACTGGATCTTCAGTGTCGGAGGATGCAAATTTTGGCTGTGGCAAGAGCCATATGCAGTAATCGCTGCTGTGGTCGTGGCGGGGGGTATGGTGCGTGTTGTGGAGGATGAGTGGCGGTGGAATCGGATGCGATATCCAAAGGGAGTCCGCCAGAGTGTGGTGCACAGCATCTCATAAGGGTTGTATTGATGGGCAGTGGCACAAAATGTGTAGTAAATCGCAGTGGGGCTCTACGCAACGCCAGCAGTTCGCGTGTGGCATAAGACCCGCCCCAAAGAGTTTCATAGGGGTCCAGTACCAGGCTTGGAGGACTTTAAAGAGGCAGAACTTCAGTCAGGCTTCTCGGGTCCCTCTGTCGAGGGCTTCCAAAATATCTGACCAGTCCTCCTCGGTATAGTTTGTCCCTAATCGGTCTTGCCAATTAAGGTGCAACCTTTCAAGAAGAGGTTGTGAGTAAAGATGATTTGCTAGTACTTCATATAAGCCGGCCATTACACCTCTATGATGTCCCCATGTCTGTAAATAGGCGACAATTGGTGAGGCCTTGACCGCCCATGAAAGGGTTCCCAGTACTTTATGCAGACAGTGCTTAAGTTGTAGATAGCGCCATTCTTGACTACTATGAATGTCAAACTCCTCTCTTAGGTTATCAAAGGACCGGAGCTGATCCCCATCTATGATTTGAGCTATACAGCAGATACTGGCAACATTCCATTGAGGCCATCTTAGAAAGGTTCCCCCTATCTTGATGCTGTTGTTACCCTCTATGGGGGCTTGGGTATGTAAGAAGGGATGCAATCCTAGTAGGCGGTGAGCCCTTCACCATGGCGCGCTTGTTGCCGTGAGGACTGGGTTGAGCTGCCGGGGACAATCATTGTATAATCCTCCTAGCCCTTTGTGATGGGCCCGGAGGAGTTTCTCTGTGGCCACCCATTGCGGAGGGTCCGGAGTTCCGGGGAGCATATAAGCCAATTGCGATAGCAGTAGGGCTAGTGAGTATTGTTCCACTGAGGGGAGTCCTAAACCTTCGCAGGATCACCGCACCAGTATTCTTGCCGGCGTCAACCTCAGACACGTGGAGCCCCAAACAAAGCTCTTATTAAGGCATCTATCATCCGGAGCGAGGGGAGGGGCACAGGTAGGAAAAGCATGCCCAGTATGTATGAAAAACACGGAAGGGTGACCATTTTGACCGCCTGCACCCTATTCCCACAACGAAAGACCCAATAGTGACCATTTTGCGAAATCCTACTTCATCCGGGATACAAGGGGGTTCAAGTTATCCCTAACCATGTGCTCCAGACCACGATTGACAAGCATTCCCAGATATTTAAGGCGAGTCGGGGTCCATTTAAATGGGAGACCGCGGATTGCTGCTCTCGTCGTTAATCGTGAGAGGGGTAGTGCTTCGCTCTTCTCCCAGTTCACCCGATATCCGGATAGGGACGCAAAGCAATCTATGACTGAGAGTAACGATGGTAGGGATCACTCCAGGACGGACAGGGTTAACAAGATATCGTCAGCATAGAGATAGATTTTGGAGGTGCCGCCTATGCGGGGGATACCTGATATCTGCTGGGAGTTTCAGAAGGTGGCTGCCAGGGGTTCCATTGCTAGTAGGAACAAGAGTGGTGACAGGGGGCAACCTTGTCTCATTCCCCTTCCAATGGGGAACGGATCCGATAGGAAGCCCCCGCAATTAACTTGCGCCGTGGGGTGGTCATATAATAAGCTGACTTTGGAGATGAATGGTTCTCCGAGGCCAAAGTGTTTCATAGTAGCGAACAGGTAGGGCCATTCGATGCGGTTGAATGCCTTCTCTGTGTCGAGGGACAGGGCCAGAGCCTCCTCTGGCATGTTGAAGGATTCGTATAGAGTATGACAGAGAGTGCACATATGATTTCTGGAGGTGAGGCCCGGTACAAACCCTACCTGGGTATTATGAATCAAGGACGGTATGACTTTACGTAAGCGTGCCACCAAGACACTTGCCAAGAGTTTGATGTCTCCGTTCAGGAGAGAAATAGGTCGATAGCTGCCGCAGAGTAGGGGGTCTCTGCCCAGTTTGGGTAGAACAAAATTGTGGCCTTATTGGATAATACTCCCAGGGAGCCCTCTTGGCATGCCTTCGCAAGTGCCTCATGTACAGCAGTGACCGCCTCTTCTTCTGCCCAACTGTAAAATTCTGCAGGGAAGCCATCCTCGGCCGGAGATTTGTGGTAGGGGAGATTCGAAATGGCTTGAGCTATTTCTGCCCTACTTATTTCACCTTCTAGGAGAGCCTGGCCTGCTTCCGAGAGGCGAGGTAGGTGGGCCGCAGTGAGAAAGGGCTCGATTTGCCCGTTACTCGCCGCTGTTTCAGGGGAGTAAAGATGCTGATAAAATGCCGCAAATTCATTTACGATATCTTGTGGGCGCGTTAGTACTTCTCCTGAGGAGGACATAATGGCCGGGATAGCGGAGGCGGCTTCTCTCTGCCAGAGCTGTGCCACCAAAAGCCATCCAGCCTTCTCGCCTTGCTCGTAGTGGCGGCTGCGTAGTCGTTGCAATGCGTATTCTGCCTGCGAGGTGTAAATCTTGTGTGCCATTCGGGCTTGTTCGAGAGAGTGACTTAGTGCGAGAGATGGCTGGGCGGTGTATTGTTTAGTGAGGCTCTGAATGTCGTCTTCGAGGGTCCGTTGGAGAGTCGCCCTGTCCCTATTAGCTAGTGCTGCATCGCGCATCATATTGCCTCTCAGGGTTGCCTTTGCCGCCGCCTAGAGAACCCGTTTGGAGGCCACAGAGCCAGTGTTGTCGGCCATGTATGTGGACACATGAGTCCTCAGCTGGTCTTTCCCTTGAGGGGAGCGGTACCTGTGCACCGTGAAGCCCCATGGTTTGCAGCCAGTAGATGTGAGACCCATTTGGATCAAAAGTAGAATAGGGGAATGATCTGAAAGCCTGCTATCTATTATACTGGTGTCTTGAAGTTGGGGAATTACAGTGTTTGATACGAAAAAGTAGTCCAGGTGAGATTGAGTACCATGGGCAGGCGAGAAGAAGGTATATTCCTTGTCTTTTGGATGGATTAGTCTCCAGTAATCAACTAAACCTGTGTCAACCATCACGTTTGTCAGTAAAGTCCTGTCATGATTGTTGCCCGTATCTATGGGGCCTGTCATATCTAGTATGGCATCCCGGGCTAGGTTCCAGTCTCCCCATATGATGTGGTTGGTGGTCCCAATTTCGGTCAGGAGGCGGTTTAGTTGCAGGACAAAAGGTTGCTTAGTACCGGTCGCCGCGTAAACTGAGCCTGCGCAGAGAAAAGTGTCTCCCACCTTCAGTTTTGCGAATACATATCTCCCCTCCGGGTTGTCCCATGTTTTGATAATTGTGGCTGAAAGGGTTCTACGTAGTAGTATTGCTACTCTGCATTTGCTGGGGGTACCTCCTCCGACCTCTTGGGTTGCTGGGCAACAGCTAAAGAAAACCCTTCCTACCCAATCCCGACAAAGTTTGCTAGTTTCGATACTGTCGAGATGGGTATCCTGAATCAGAGCTATGTCTGCCCTTTTTGATTGAAGATAGGACAGCACCTTCTTTCGTTTAATATAATTCATCATGCCATGCACATTCCAGGAGAGGATCTGAAATGGGTGTGTCACTCGGGGGCGAATCCCGACATGCTGGATAGCGAGGTAAGGCCTTAGCAGTTCAGTGGGTGGGGGAAAGGGTTTCCTCTACCGTAGGAAGAAGGGACAGTGTCACTGAGCAGTGTAATGGTGTGGGGGGGGGTAGCTGGTGGACTTTGAGTGGTCCTTCAGAAGAGGGAGAGAGAGGGTAGAGAGGAGTGAGAGAGGAAGGGAAAGGAGGGGATAGAGGAAAAAGTGGAGTAGAGGGGAAAGGAAGTGATTAGTGTAGAGGGATAGTAGGGAGAAGAAAGGGGGATAAGAAAAAGAGAAGGGAGGGAAAAGGTAGAGAAGGGGGGGAAGGAATAATTTGAAGAAAGCTAGACTAGGATAGCTAGGGGGCACAGTCCCCTGGGGGTAGATCTGTAGACTGCGGGTCCGATCCTATAGGAGCTCTCTGCTCAACCGACCAGGCCCCGGCCGGGAGGTGGGGACGGCCACTGCCTCTTAAGGAACCCTCTGTCTCCAAAAGGAGGAGGGATACCATGGAGATGCCGCGGAGGGACAGAGGAGAAGGTGGTGGTGAAGGATTTGATTGTCCTGTGTGGGGGAATGGAGCGGAAGGAAGGTGTAAAGTATAAGCTATTGGCAGTGTAGCATCATGTTATTGTGGTGGGGGTGTGTGTGGCCGTGCACAAAGGAGGGTCATCCTGCTGTCGGGGGATTTATATTATTAATATACCCTCATCGTTGAACAAGAAAACGCTAGGTCTTGTTGCTGTCATGTGGGGGCATGTACCATATAGATGGTTTGTTGTGGGAGAGGGGAAGGGTGGAGGGGAGGGGTGGGTGGGAGGGGGCAGCGAGGAGAAGGGAGGGGGACTGAGGGGGGAGAGGGGCAGGGAAGCGGGTTAACATTGGGCCAGGAGGAGACATTAAAAATTTACCCATAGGCTGCCAGGTCATAGATAACATCTCTACGACGCAATATCATAATGTTACATGTAAGGCATTAAACTATAAGGCATATCCCTGGCCTATGCATAAACAGTGAATGTCAACAAGGTCTAGTCTAAGTGCAGGCAACATATACATTGTAGTGGACTTGAGGTAACTTATATTACATTATTACGTTATAGGGGCAGGAACATATTGGCAACATCATCAACAACAACAAAGAAAAACAAAGTCCAGGCAGGTACTCATCCGTCTGTTGATTTGGCGGTGGTTGTACTCTAAGGCTCTCGCCGTTGTCTCATACAGCCTCTGTATCAGACCTCCCCCTCGGGGAGGGCAGGTGCCGGTTTCAGGGTTGAGCGGGATTTGTCCCTCTCCGAGAGCGGGTGTGGAGTGCCACAGCGTGCAAGACTTCGCCCCTATCATCGTGTGACCTTGTAAGCCTCTTCAGGTCTCTGCCTCTGGGACAGTAATCGGGGTCGTACCATTCCACTCCTCCCCGCTCCAATCCTGGGGAAGGGGTATAGCTGTTGTCCCCTAGGATGTCTTGCGGTCAGGTCAAAGTAATGGAGTCCATGGGTTTGTGTTGAAAGGAGTCCAAAAATAGTCTCAAGTCCTCAGGATTGTAGAAGTCTTTGGATACTCCATTTTTGGTGACCCACATTCTCGCTGGATCAAAAAGCCGTATTTCATCTCCAGCTGGCGGAGTCGAGGCCTTAGGGCCAGAAAGGCCTTCCTGCGTTTGTTGGTGTCTTTGGAATAGTCAGCCGTTATGCGGATTTCATATTTTTCCATCCAGAAAGGTCCGTGATTTCACGCTGCTTAAAGGAGTTGGCGAGTCTGAGCGTGACGTAGCAGGCATGCGATGATCGGGCAGGGTTTTAAGGCCCCGTCAGGACGTTTCAGACCTACTCTGTGCGCTCGCTGAAATTCCAGTGGCGGGTCAAAAGTCAGGACAGAGCCAAGGAAGGCCTGTACATCTGATCCCTCCTCATTTTCCGGAAATACAAAAAGGCGGATGTTATCTTTTCGACTTCTGTCTTCCAGGTCCGTTATTTTACTCTGAAGTTGGAGAAGGTCCTGATCCCTGTCCTGTACTGTCGTCATGTGAGCTTCCAAGGTCTCCATGCGATGCTCCAATCCCGTCACTCTGGATTGGAAGCCTGCAATGTCCGAACGCATGGATTTGGTCTCCCCAGAGTCAGGGAGGATATGGAGGCGTCCATCCCCTCAATCCGGCGGCTGACAGCGGTGATCCCCTGTAGTATCCAGTCCATGGTTGTAGGATGTTCCTTGTCAGACATAGTAGGAGGCTGGGTAGGAGTTGAGGGTGTGTTGGATCCCACTATGGGGGAGACAGGACGCTTGTGTTGGATTGCCTCGGAAAATAGCAGTTGTCACACCGGTCTGCCTGCGGAATGGTGTCCTGTCTTGCCACCGGGCATTTCCAGCCCAGCTTGTAGGAGAAGCCCTGTAGAGCCCAGGCCGCTCTCCCCTCCCGGGGACTGGTGAGGTTGTTGGTGCACAGGCCGGTCGGCACTGGGTCCTCCTTCTTTATTCCTGTGCGGAGCTGGTGTCTTCTGTGATGTGCAGAGGTCCCCCAATGATGCCGGTTAGGAGAGCTGCATTGAGGGGCATGAGGAAAAATGGCAACAGGAGCATAGGTCGGGCAAAATTGTGGGGACCAGGTGGTAAAGTGACATTGTCGGGCGACTATAGTGCCCCATTGAGAAGCGTGACGTGGGAATAGAACAGGTCCTGCTCATCAATGTTGAATATCTGTAGTGGGAGGACCTGAGATTGAGATGTCTCAAGGGATAGAGGCGGAAGACACAGGCCTCTGCTTACTTGTGTCGCAGATTTAATATTGTCGCTGTCTTTTGGAGTTTTGGAGTGTCCAGTCTGCCTTGTTCAGGAGTGGTTTCTCCTGGGGGGGGGCTTTTCCAGGTAGGGGTCTTGCTTGTTCCAAAGTGCTTGCGGGCGCTCCAATAGTTGAGCAGGGAGGGGCAGACAATGCGGGCCTGTGTCCCGACGCCCCGAATCTCTGAAGAGGGCGGTCACCTCCCCCTCTGCAGATGCAGACTCCCGTTCACGGGGAAGGGAGGGGGGAGATGGTGGGTATGGAGGGTAGATAGATAATGCAGCACTTCAGGACCGCTGATTATATTTTGGACTGTCGTCTCTGTCTTTTACTGTCCTATTCCTGAAGGACGTGGCTCCGCCCCCTCAGCCAGGCCTTCACTGCTGAGTTGTGCGGTGGTCCTCCCCGTGACTTTTTTCGGGCCCCCTCATTAGGAGCCGAGGCTCAGTACGTTTGGAGAGCCTCTGAGGTTCTTATAAATGCATTTGTGGCAGCCACGGCACCCCCCGCCTCCGTCCTGAGCCCGTCGCAGTGCGGAGCTCCCAAGTTAGGCGGCCATCTTCCGTCGTGGCCCGACCACGCCCCTGTCACATTTACTTTCAAAAGTATTTCTTGATTCAGGAAAGTGGTCCACAGCACCAGCCAAGGGCTCAGAGGCTCTGGTTTGCCTCTTGGGGTCAGGGACTACAACTCCCACAATGCACCTCTTCAACTTATGGAGTTGCTTCAGATGTCTCAAAACGTCTGGATCTTCTTCCAGAGGTCCTTCGGGGTCCTTGAAGTGTCCACAACTTGATCCAAGGTTCCAGAAGCTCTGAGTTGCTCTTTGGGAGATGATACTACAATTCCCAGAATGCACCTGGTCAGAATCCTCAAATGGCCACTGTGCTCTGGTCAGCTGGACTCTGCTTGCAGAACCTGATGCAGGGGACTCTAGGCAGTTCCTTTGTACATGTAGCAAACAGGGAGTCTTTCCTTGAAGCAGTAGAAGACAAGCAAAGTTCTTTTAGTGGTGAAGCCCAAGTATGCAGCTGGTGAAGTCCGTCAGAGTCCAGTGTCCAGGTGTAGGTCAGGGTTCCAGCAGTCTTTTTTCTTCTTTGTATTGTTCATTGTCAGGATCTGAGGTGTGGGTGCAGCTGTGCCATATTTATCTTTGCTCCTTGGTGGAAAGCAAGGGGGTCCTGGTTGTCCAATCACAGACAGGCCCCTTCCCCCTTTGATGAGCACTTCCTGGGAAGTGTGGCAAAATTCAATCCCAGGGGACAACATTCTTCAAATATCGAACATGGCTGAAAGTGATTTTTGGATGTTAGATCTGGCTGAGCTCACCCACTGGTGTGGCTAAAAAGCATAAGCACACCCCTCTCCTGCCCTCTCCCAATCTAATCAAGAGGGCACCTACTTGTCTGGGGTTGCAAGAAGTGGGGGAGGTCCTGAGCTGCTCCAAATGTCATTCTCTGCCTTTTAAGACCAGTTTGGCTGCTCTCCCCCCATTCTGTTTCACCATCTGCTCGGCAGATCTCCTCCCCCAGGCACATCATTTATGTTCAGCCCAGGCCCCTTCACACCTCATCAAGGCAGTCTGGCCAGGCTGCCAGAGGCTGGACAATTAGAGAAGGGCACTATAGAGCTGAAGTTGGCAACTTTCAGATAGAGTTGTAAAACATTTTAGCTGAACTAGTTATGTTAAATCCAACAATTGTAAGTTGTGAGATTGTATTATAATAATTAATTTGATACCAAACTCAAGGTATCTGGCACTTATGGGGACTTTGTCTCCCCATCTTAGCCTCTGGAGGTCATTCACTACACTGAGGGAAAAACAATGTTGGCTATTTTACCTCACCAGGGCTTATAAATTTTTTTTTAGAAGGCCCCTGCTTACAGTTACATGACACCCAACCTTAGGGGCACATAGGGTACACCTAAGGGGTGACTTATATATTCAAATAAGGTAGTTTAAGATTTTGGACGTAATGTTAATACCAAAGTCAAATTTGCATATATCTTTGATTTAAAATCAGCCAGCAAGGCAGGCCTGCCTTTAAAATGACACTGGGCACCTCAGCAGTGCACCTATCAATCAATCAGGAATTTGTAAAGCGCACTACTCACCCGTGAGGTTCTCAAGGTGCTGAGGAGGGTAGGGGATTAAAGGGGGTGGGATGATGTTGATACTGCTCGAACAGCCAGGTCTTGAGAAGTTTCCTGAAGGTAAGGAGGTCTTTTGTCTGGCAAGGGTGGGTGGGAAGAATGTTCCACATTTTGGAGGCGAGGTGCGAAAATGATCACTGGTTGTAGTTCTGCAGACGTGTGGGATGGTTGCGAGGGCGAGGTCGGCGGAGCGGAGATGACAGGTCGGGGAGTAGAAAGAGAGTCGTCTGTTGAGGTATTCTGGTCTGGTGTTGTGCAGTGCTTTGTGAGTGTGGGTGAGGAGTTTGAAGGTGATTCTCTTGTTGACTGGGAGCCAGTGCAAGTTTTTCAGGTGGTCTGTGATATGGCAGTGGTGGTGGATGTCCAGAATAAGGGGTCCGGAGGCGTTCTAGATGTGTTGCAGCCTCTTCTGGAGTTTGTCCGTGGTTCCTGCGTAGAGGGCATTTCCATAGTCCCATTTGCTGCTTACAAGGGCTTGGATGACTGTTCTTCTGGTTTCAGTGGGTATCCATTTGTAGATTTTTCAGAACATGTGGAGGGTGTTGAAGCAGGAGGAGGAGATGGCATTGACTTGCTGGGTCATGGATAGTGAGGGGTCCAAGATAAATCCTAGGTTGCGTGCGTGGTCGGTGGGATTCAGAGCGGTTCCGAGAGTGGCAGGCCACCAGGAGTCATCCCATGTGGAGGAGGTTAGAGCGAAGATGAGGACTTTTTTGTCTGAAATGAGTTTGAGGCAGCTGCTCTTCATCCATTCGCCGATGTCCTTCATTCCTTCGTGGAGGTTGGTCTTGGCGGAGTCCTTGGTGAGGGAGAGGATCAGCTGGGTGCCGTCGGCAAATGCGATGCTGTTGAGGTTGTGGGATCGGGCGATGTTTGAGAGCGGGGCCATGTAGACGTTGAAGAGGTTCGGGCTGAGGGATGAACCCTGGGGTATGCCGCAGATGATTTCGGTGGCCTCCGAGCGGAATGGGGGAGGCGGACTCTCTGGGTTCTGCCGGTGAGAAAGGAGGTGACCCAGTCCAGGGCTCTGTCACAGATTCCAGCATTGCTGAGGCGTGAGCATAGGGTGTCATGGCAGATGGTGTTGAACGCGGCAAAGAGGTCCAGGAGGAGGAGGGCCGCGGTTTCACCGCTGTCCAGTATGGTTCTGATGTCGTCGGTTCCGGCGATGAGGGTGGTTTCGGTGCTGTGGTTGCTTGCGGAATCCGGATTGGGAAGGGTCCAGGGTGCGGTTCTCCTTGAAGAGGTGGGTTAATTGTCTGTTGACAGTCTTCTCGATGACTTTTGCCGGGAAGGGGAGCAGGGAGATAGGCCAGAAGTTCTTGAGGCCCTTTGGGTCCGCATTCAGAGTTTTGAGGAGGGTGTTGATCTCGCAATGTTTCTAGCTCTCCAGGAAGGTAGCGGACTCAAAGGAGCTGTTGATGATCTTCCATAGTTGGGGTGCGATGACGGAGTTTGCTTTGTTGAGGATGTGGTGAGGGCAGGGGTCAGGTGCTATTCTTGATTTCGATCGTGTAATTGACGGGAGTCCAGAGGAGCAGAAATCTTGCGGTGGAAGTAGGAGGCCAGGGAGTCACAAAGGTCTTGGGATGGCGGGATGTCATTGGCATTGGAGCTGGGGTTGGAGAGTTCATTCACAACGTTGAATAGCTCCTTGTGGCTGTGTGCGTTGTTGTTATTTTGGTCTTTGAAGAAAGTTCTCTTGGCGGCTCGGGTGAGTTGGTGGTGTCTGCGGATGGAGTTTTTGAAGGCTGTGAGGTTGTCCAGAGTCTGATCTTGGTGCCACTTTCTTTAGAGTTTTCAGCAGCTTTGCTTAGATTCGTGGAGGTCGGCGGTAAACCAGAAGGCCTTTCTGTTGGTGCATTTATTGGAGGGATTCTTGACGGATAGGTCGCTCCCCCGCCGCTGCAGCTCCACCTGCCCAGGCCCCTGCCACCTGTGTGTAGATCTTAGACTCCACTCCTGCGCTTACTACTAAGTTGCCTTCTTTCTCTCTTGTTGCCTTTTTCTCTTTTCTGCCTTTATCGCTCTTTTGCCTTGCTCGCTCCCTTGCTTTTCTCGCTCTTTTGCCTTTTCTCGCTCTTTTACCTTTACCGCTCTTTTGCCTTTCTCGCTCCTTTGCCTTTAGCGCTCTTTTGCCTTTCTCGCTCCCCTGCCATTCTCGCTCCTTTGCCTTTCTCGCTCCTTTGCCTTTAGCGCTCTTTTGCCTTTCTCGCTCCCCTGCCATTCTCGCTCCTTTGCCTTTCTCACTCCTTTGCCTTTAGCGCTCTTTTGCCTTTCTCGCTCCCTTGCCATTCTCGCTCTTTTGCCTTTCTCGCTCCCTTGCCTTTCTCACTCTTTTGCCTTTCTCGCTCTTTTACCTTTACCGCTCTTTTGCCTTTCTCGCTCCTTTGCCTTTAGCGCTCTTTTGCCTTTCTCGCTCCCCTGCCATTCTCACTCCTTTGCCTTTCTTGCTCCTTTGCCTTTAGCGCTCTTTTGCCTTTCTCGCTCCCTTGCCATTCTCGCTCCTTTGCCTTTCTCGCTCCTTTGCCTTTAGCACTCTTTTGCCCCTTTCTCTCTTTTTCCCTTTTTCTCTCTTTTAACTTTATCGCTCTTTTGCCTTCATCGCTCTTTTGCCTTTTTTTCTCCCGCCTTCCCGCCTCCCCGCATCCCGCTTTCCCGCCGCTGCCCCCTTGCAGCCCCGCCCCCGCTCTCATTCGTTGTCCCCCCTCCCGCCTCCCAGCTGACCCCTCCTCCCCCCCTTCCCTCTTATGGTGGCAGCTGTGCGGCCGCGCGCAGCAGGCGCGCCGCTGGCGTGCCAAAGGCAAGCCCGTCTGCGCCTGTCCACGCCTGTCCACGCCTGGACCGTGCCCAGCGCCAGAACCCCTGGCCCCCACCGCACCCAAAACCCCCATCTTAGATACGACGTCGCCTCCCTCAACGCACTCAACCCTGGACAAACAGCCAACTGCTACCAAGCCAGCCCCAAACGCACTCATGGACCCTTCGCCTGTCAAGCCTGCAAGTACACCTTCCACCGAGCCTGCAGTCCTTCCACCGGCCCACGCACCAACAACAACCTCAAGTGCATCCTCCTCAACAGACGCTCCGTCCACAAGAACGCCATCGAATTATGGGACCCCCTGGACACGCCAGCACCTGACGTCGCCTTCATCACAGAAACCTGGATGAACGCCTCCTCGGCTCCTGACATCGCCATAGCCATCCCCGACGGCTACAAGATCACCCGGAAAGACCGCGCCAACCAAATCGGGGGAGGAATCGCCATCATCTACAAGAACTCCATCAACATCACGACCTCCACCTAAGACAACCCCCCTCGCCGCCGAACACATGCACTTCCAGATCCACACCGACCCCAGGACCACCCTCAGAGGTACTCTCGTCTACAGGCCCCCTGGCCCACGCGTCCTATTCAGCCAATCCATCACCGACTTCCTCACCCGCACGCCCTAGCCTCACCAGACTACATCCTCCTAGGGGACCTGAACTTCCACCTGGAGAAGAACAACAACATCAACACCGCCACCCTGCTCGACAACCTCGACAACCTCGGACTCAAGCAACTGGTGAACACCCCCACCCACACCGCTGGCCACACGCTCGACCCCATCTTCTCCGCCAGCAACCACATATCCTTCAGCCACTCCTCTGATCAGCCCTCAAGATAGCCACCAGTGAACACCACCAGCTGATCCGCTCCACCAAAAGGGCATCTTTCAAAGAGAGACTTGACAACAACACCCACAACAGCAAAGAACTCTTCAACATCGTCAAAGAGCTCTCCAACCCCAACGCCAGCTCCAACACCATCACGCCCTCACAAGAACTCTGCAGCTCCCTCGCTATTTTCTTCCATCGAAAGATCACAGACCTACACGACAGCTTCGGACCCCAAACCCCGCCACCCACCACTGAACCTACAGCCGCAGCCACTACCCTCAATGCCTGGACCCCCATCAGCTCCAAAGAGACCAGAACCACCATGAACACCATCCACTCCGGCTCCCCCTCGGACCCGTGCCCCCATCACATCTTCAACAAAGCCGACGCCATCATCGCCCCCTATCTCCAGAGCATTATCAACAGCTCGTTCGCATCTGCCACCTTCCCCGAGAACTGGATCACGCGGAAGTCAACGCTCTCCTGAAAAAACCCACGGCTGACCCCAACGACCTGAAGAACTTCCGCCCCATCTCTCTTCTCCCCTTCCCGGCCAACGTCATCGAGAAGGCTGTCAACAAGCAACTGACCACCTTTCTTGAAGATAACAACCTGCTCGACCCCTCCCAATCATGTTTTTGTGCCAACCACAGCACGGAGACCACCCTCATCGCAGTCGCTGACGACATCAGAACCCTGATGGACGACGGAGAAACAACCGCCCTCATCCTCCTGGACCTCTAGGCTGCCTTTGACACCGTGTGCCACCGCACCCTAATAACCCGCCTCCGCCCCACTGGAATCCAAGGACAGGCCCTGGACTGGATCATCTTGTTCCTCGCTGACCGAATCCAAAGAGTCTACCTCCCGCCCTTCCACTCAGAACCCACTGAGATCATCTGCGGCGTTCCACAAGGCTCTTCGCTCAGCCCTACCCTCTTCAATATCTACATGAGCCCCCTCGCCAACATTGCTCTCAAACACAACATCAACATCATCTCCTACGCCGACGACACCCAGCTGATACTCTCCCTCACCAAAGACCCAGCCACCGCCAAAGCCAACCTGCAGGATGGAATGAAAGACGTCGCAGAATGGATGAAGCTCAGCCGCCTGAAGCTGAACTCTGACAAGACGGAGGTCCTCATCCTCGGACACTCCCCGTCTGCCTGGAATGACTCTTGGTGGCCCACGGCCCTGGGCACCGCCCCAACCCCCTCAGACAACGCACGCAACCTCGGATTCATCCTGGACCCCCTCCTCACCATGACCAAGCAAGTCAACGCCGTCTCGTCTTCTTGCTTCCACACCCTTCGCATGCTCTGAAAAATCTTCCGCTGGATCCCCACCGAAACTAGAAAAACTGTTGCCCACACCCTCGTCACAAGCCGCCTGGACTACGGAAACACCCTATACGCAGGAACCACCGCAAAGATACAGAATTGTCTTCAGCGCATACAGAACACCTCCGCACGCCTCATCCTCGACCTACCACGCCACAGCCACATATCTGCCCACCTGAAACACCTGCACTGGCTCCCCGTCAACAAAAGGATCACCTTCAGGCTCCTCACCGACGCACAGAAAGCCCTCCACAAAAAGGGCCCCGAATACCTCAACAGACGCCTCTCGTTCTACATGCCCACCCGTCAGCTTCGCTCAGCCAGCCTCGCTCTCGCCACCGTCCCTCATATCCGCAGAACCACCGCTGGAGGTAAATCCTTCTCTTACCTGGCAGCCAAGACATGGAACTCCCTTCCCGCTCACCTAAGAACCACCCAGGACCACCTCGCCTTCAGGACGCGCCTCAAGACTTGGCTCTTTGAGCAGCAGTACCCCCCCAGCGTCTTGAGACCCTCACAGGTGAGTAGAGCGCTCTATAAATGCCTTGATTGATTGATTGATTGATGACACTCCACTCTGTGACACTGTACCTCGCCCTACTCCTCTCTAAAACACTACTCTACTCTATGACAGTCTATGACACCCTACAACACTGTTCAACATGCCATTCCACTTTACAACTCACTGCTCCAGTATATGATACTTGACTCTGCTATAAGACACCATGCCACTACACTATATAACATTTTACTACAATGTATTCTACTACATTCAACTCCACTACACTCAATTCCAATCTACATTTTTACTTTTTTTTAATTGACATTTAAAGCCAAAACCAAAGGTTAAAGCTTAGCCATAGCTAGGAAAACATATTTTCTCCATACGAACCAACTTTAAATTACACAAGGATTAAATAATCTAAAGTTATAGATTTAACTTTCATTCACAATTTATACACCAACTTGAAAATATTATAAGTAGCGGACCTCATTATACACACTTCTTCCATCTCGCTAACCAGAAAACGTTAACTACAAATTGCAGTTTATCATGTACTGTGTTCCCACAAATAATGATACTCTACTGCACAAAACTATACTATACAAGACTCTCCACTACTGTACTGCATGACACAACACTCTACAACACTAAACTATACAACACTCTACTCCACTGAACTTCAGTCTATGCTACTACATTCTACAACACTCTGATACACTCTATCCCATTCTACCACACTCTGCTTGATCAATCAATCAATCAATCAAATAATTTCTTACGCGCACTACTCGACCGGTAGGGTCTCAAGGTGCTAGGAGGAGAGGGTGGGGGGGGTGCCGGTTACTGCTCAAAAAGCCGTGTTTTTATGGTGCTTTCTGAAGGTTAGGAGGTCCTGGGTCTTGCATAGTTTGGTAGGAAGGGAGTTCCAGGTCTTGGCGGCGAGGTGGGAAAAGGATCTGCCGCCTGAGTTGGTGCGTTGGATGTGGGGGACTGTAACGAGTGCGAGGTCGGCAGAGCGGAGCTGTCGAGTTGGTATGTGGAAGTTTACTCGTTCATTGAGGTAGGCCGGTCCAGTGTCATGGAGGGCTTTGTGAGCGTGGACGAGGACTTTGAAAATTATCCTTTTGTTGATGGGCAACCAGTGTAGGGATCTGAGGTGGGTGGATATGTGTTTGTGGCGAGGGAGGTTGAGGATGAGACGTGCGGCTGTGTTCTGGATTAGCTGGAGTTTTCTTTGAAGCTTGGCTGTGGTCCCTGCGTAGAGGGCGTTGCCGTAGTCCAGTCTGCTGCTAATGAGGGCGTGGGTGACTGTTCTTCTTGTTTCTAAAGGAATCCAGTTGAAAGTCTTGCGTAGCATGCAAAGGGTGTTGAAGCAGGAGGATGATATGGCGTTGATTTACTGGGTCATGGAGAGAGATGAGTCCAGAACGATGCCAAGGTTGCTTGCGTGGGTGGTGGGTGTTGGGGGTGGTCTGAGGGTGGTGGGCCACCAGGAGTCGTTCCATGCTGTCTTGTTGGGGCCGAAGATGATGATCTCTGTTTTGTTTGAGTTTAATTTGAGGTGGCTTGCTGTCATCCATTTGGCGATGTCGAGTAGTCCGGCGTGCAGGTTAATCTTGGCGGTGGATGGGTTCCTGGTGAGGGAGATGGTGAGCTGAGTGTCGTCGGCATATGAAATGATGGTGATGCCGTGGGGGCTGAGGATGTTGGCAAGAGGAGGCATGTAGATGTTGAAGAGGGTGGGGCTGGGGGAGGATACTTGGGGGACCCCACAGATGATCTTGGTGGCTGTAGACTGAAAAGGAGGAAGACAAACTCTTTGTGTTCTTTCGGAGAGGAAGGAGGTGAGCCAGTCCAGGGCCTTGTGGCGAATTCCAACGTCAAAAAGGCGTGCGCGGAGGGTTTGGTGGCATACAGTGTCAAAAGCTGCAGAGAGGTCTAGGAGGATGAGGGCGATGGTCTCGCCCTTGTCCACTCTGGTCCTGATATCTGTGCAGGCGACAAGGGCGGTCTCAGTGCTGTGGTTCTTGAGGAATCCAGACTGGGAGGCGTCGAGTATGTTGTTTTCTTCTAAGAAGCGAGACAGTTGTGCGTTTACCATCTTCTCAGTGACCTTTGCGGGGAAGGGGAGAAGAGAGATGGGTCAGTAGTTTGTGAGGTCTTCCAGGTCTGCTTTGGGTATTTTGTGAAGAGCGTTGACTTTGGCGTGTTTCCAAACGTCTGGGAAGGTTGCGGTGTCGAACGAACTGTTGATGACGGCACAGAGCTTGGGAGTGATGATTTGGATGGCCTTGTTGAAAATGTGGTGGGGGCAAGGATCTGTTGGGGAGCCAGAGTGGATGGAGTTCATGGTTTTGCCGATTTCTCCATCGTTGGTGGGGGGTCCAGGTGTTAAGTTGGTTGCTGCAGCAGGGTGTTGTGGTGTTGGTTGTGTCGGTGGCGGTGATGGTGGGTGCTGATGATGTGAAACTGTTGGGTATGTCTGCGATTTTGCGGTGGAAGTAGTTGGAGAGGGAGTTGCAGAGGTCTTGGGAGTGTGGAGTGTCGATGGTGCTGGATTTGAACTTGGTGAGTTCTTTGATGATGGCAAAGAGTTCCTTGCTGTTGTGTGTGTTGTTGTCTATGCGTTCTTTGTAGAAGGACCGATGACACTCCACTCCATTTCATGACACTCCAGTTGATGGCACTCCACTGTACAACATTCAGCTCTACGGTTCGACACTCCACTACTCTGTACAACATGCCCCACCACTCTACGATACTCCACATAATGATGTGACACACCACTCCACTGTATAAAACTTTACTCCATTGTATTCTACGTCACTCCACTCGACTCAACTCACCTTTACTCCATTCTTCAACACTAAAGTCTATGACACTCTTCTTCACTGTACTGTACTACACTCCACTTTACAATGCTCCAGTCAGTGACACTCCACACTGTGATCTGAAACACACTTTTATTAAAAAAATGAAACCATTAACATACAATGAAAAAAACTAAAACAATATATAGGCATTTAAAATTTTTAAGTTATAATTATCATTTTAATTTATAATTTACACACCACATTCAAAGTACTGTAGGTCATGCACCTTTAGACACAATAGTATTTTCTCAATCTCCACACATACATTAACTATAACTCATGCCATAACTCATGCCTTTCACATGAACTATATATACCCTTGCACACTACATCACTTGCAGCATGTCAAATCATGGCATTCATAATAGCACTTATCATTTCTCAAATTACATTATTTGTCACAACACAATGCTTGGTAGAGTGGCGAGTTACAATTAGTATTGTCTTTTTAGTGAGCTGAAGAGTGTGTATTGAGTTCTGCTACCTATAATATTTGGTGGTGGATAAATTGTAAATGAAAGTTTAAACTTGATTTGAATAGGGGAAATATGTTTTCCTAACTATAACTAAGCTTCAACACACGCACAGACATATATATATATATAGATATATATATATATATATATATATATATATATACATATATTCACTAACAAAACAAAGGTTACAGGGATGGTATAGTTAGGAAAAAGAATTAAAAAAACATAGAAATACACTGAAAAAACAAAGATTACAGGGATGTTATAGTTAGATTATGAATTTTCTATTACAAAACCATAGAAATTCAGCAGTTATAGTTATTTCAGCTAACTATAACTCGCGACCTAAGCTAAATATAACTTACACTCCCACAATGCACATAGCAAGGTGGCAGTCTCCAGGGCCATTATTGGCTCCAAGAGGGGGCTGTGCGGCCCCCACCGATGATTAAGTTAGGCCCAGAGAGGTAGTCCCCAGGGCCAGGGGTCCGCAATGACCCTCTTCATTATTTTCTTTCACCCTGGGAAGGTGATAGTCCCTGGGGCTGCAGTGGGGAGGGTGTGCGGGCCCACCTGCATTCATTTGATATTTAGTCCCCATTACAAATAAAGATTTTGCCCCAGGGAGGTGGTGGTCCGCCAGGCATGGAGGTGGCATGCTGCCCTGTGCATATTTTTTCATAATTGCCCCGGAGAAGTGGTGGTCCCTGGGGCTCAATGAGCCTTAGTAGGGGGGGCCCATGCACCCCCCCTTCTTTAAAAATCCCCCTGGGCCCTGGTCCACGCAGGAGATCGATTCAAAACTCACGCTTGTTTTTTTTTTTTTAATTGCCGGATTCACGGATTCACCTGGATTTTCGGTGAAATATATGTGTGTATATATTTACGTGTTTTAGTGTGTTTATATATGGTATGAAATATTAATGAAATATATTTAATTACATTATATTAAATTTATATATTAAATTATTTAACATTTACTACTTTAAACTCTATTTAGATTAGAAAATCTATATTTTTGTCTATTTTTGAATGATATTAGTGATAACCATATTGTTTTCTGATATTTTGGCACTTGACATAATAAATATAGGAGCACCAATCTTTACCACAATATTGAATCAGCCATCCATCCTGTCACTGCTAGCCCACTGTATCACGCTGATCAGTTGCATAAGTGTTTTTATATTATACAAATGGGAAAAACAAACATAAATGGTGAAGTTTAACATGTGTTTCATTAAAAAATGCAGTCTATGTATTGAATTCACAATCATGATTTATGAAGAGATTTATGGGGATATCAAACAGGGCATTCAAAATAGAGTCCATTATAGAAAAATTAACACATCTCATCATTGTCAATGGAAAAATACTTAGAGGGTCATTAAGAGTTTGGCGGTCTTTTGGGAAGAACGCTGCGGTGGCGGCCGCGAAAAGACCGCTATGTTGGTGGTAATCCGACCTCCTTATTAAGAGTTACTAAGTGAAGTCTGCCAAAAAACACAAATTTTCCAAAATCGCCAGGAAACTGGAGGGAGGAACAGAGGCAGTTCCAACACCAGGACTGCCAGCCCAACAAAAATCCTCCCATCTGTTTACGATCCACAAATCACAACAGCGGTTCTTCCATGGCGGAAAAACATTGGCGGTGCGAACTACGGTGGTCTCAACTCACATCACACTGAACGCAACATCAAATCGGATAGTTTGAATACTCACACCTGACATACATCCACACACTCAACACACCTACACACTCCAATATATAACACACTCCTACACAACCCACAATCCTTTGCAAACAGAATGCCACTCACAGCCACAGAGGGGGAACAAGAATCACAAATTACTTCATAAATACTATTTGCACCCATACACATTTCACCAAGCATACATCCCACACCTGCACCATGAACACAACACACTACTTACAGTCACACACAGTACACAACCATCACCCACTCACATCATAGCACCTACACCACATATGGCATGTGTTTTTCAGCCTTTACCCTTAAACACTACCTCACTGTCTTTACCACCACTACCATGTCCCCACAAAAACACCCAGGTTTCACTGATGATGAGTTGAGGGTTACGGTGAATGAAATTGTCAGGGTAGAGCCACACCTGTTCAGAACACAAGTACAGCGAACATCAATTGCCAGGAAAATTGAGTTGTGGCAATGAATAGTTGACAGGGTCCATGCTATAGGTACCTATTCACACACAAGGGAGGACATCAGGAAGAGGTGGAACGACCACAGGGGGAAGGTGAGTTCCCTGGCATCCAGGTACCAGCTGTCGGTACTGAAGACTGGCGGTGGGCCCCCACCTCCTCCCCCTACTTTCACATCTTGGGAGGAGAATGTCTTGGACATACTGCATCCTGAGGGCCTGACAGGAATACCTGGGAGAGTGGAGTCTGGTAAGACCCCCCACAACATTCGTGCCACATAATTGTTTCGTCCTGCATACTCCCTCACCACCTTACCCCACCTCAATAAACACGCCAGCCACTGCCTCTCTGTTCCAAATGTCCAAACATCCCTGACTGGACTGCCACATCTCTTCTAAACCTATCTGTCACCACAGCCCTTGGTAATAGCATGTGAAGTACTGGCAAATTATAGCACTACAACTCCCAGAAGGCAATATCCCACTATTATGAAAACCTGAATAGTGCACCAAAAGTGAGTTGCTATGCATGTGAAACTAACCACCAATGTAATCCATCATGAATGTCCCACTGTGAAACAGTGTATGGCAATGAAGCGATGCAAAGGCCCATTCCTACTATCATCACAAGAAAAACACAGCTACTGCTGAGTGCCCCATCAAACTGCCCTTAGAACAAACATACCTAGGATTGAAATGTGATCACGGGCTGTAAATCTAGATGCCAAAGTAGATGCACATGTAGCACATCCAGATAATGGATACTGTGTTCCTACTCTGACACTATTGTGCAGTGTCCAGCAATTATAGCACCATATATCATGCCAGACACTTCACTAGATAACAGAGGTGAATACCCATGTCTATAGTCAGAAAACATACCATGGTATCAGCAGTCCAATGACTAACAACATAGTTTAACCTCTCTAAGCATAGTGTACGGTAATACAATTACTGAGTCTCATGTTGTACAAAGTCAGATTTTGCAGCAGCTGTCATTGTCATTTCTGGAGATCTTGTTAAGGCACTGTGTGTATCTCACTCAACATCACTGATAATCTAAATTATACATCATTTGTTGCATCACTTACTGCAACTGTGTGTTCCACCTCTCCCACAGGTAACCTTGCCATTACCACCATGGATAGCCTAGTAGAGTCACTACCTCTCTGGATGAAGGCCCCAGTGAGGACAACACCCCTGGATGTGTGGACACTGAGAACAAAGCTGTCCCATCAGGGACACCTGGTCAGTCAACAACTGTCAGCCTCACCCTGCCCACAGCAAATTTTCCCAGCCCTGTTGCCTCAACAACATGCCTCAGACACCCCACCCTCTGTAGCAGAAGAACTCCCACCGAAAAACATGGACATCCATCCAGACATCCAGGAGGAGCAGATGCAAAACCAAACCCATTGCCAGGAGGTAAACCTTTTCTGACTCGTTCCCCTTGTGTGCCACAGATACACCCTGTTGACTGTTCTATAACCTAACTCCATTTTCCTGTGGTGCAAAGACACTGGATTTGTGTTCCCTATTGGTGTAGCAGCCACCCTATTGATTGCAGCCACCCTTCACTGTTTACTTCATGTTTTTTTGGTTACTATTCACACATATTGTTTTGCACTCCCCAATAAAAAACACTTTAACACAGGTCCTGCGTAAGTGTCATTTATCAACCATGTACAACTGTCATTTATGGCAAATCTAATATCAATATGTCCCTCTGTATTGTACAACCTTTGTTATGGACATAGCACGTAAACTCTATCACCAGGAGACTCATTAGATTGGCATTGTAACATAGACAGAAGGAAATACGGTTGTGTTCTACATCGCCACACATTAATTCCAAGATTAGCAAACAGCAGATGATATTGTACTGCTAGTGACTCATGATTGTTAGCGTAGGTCTCATACACTACTAACACACAGGATAGAGAATTTAGGGACATGTCATTCTTCCTACAACCCAGGAGGCATCCAGATTGGTCCTATGTACACCATGCCAAATAATCATACCCCATTATACAGACAGAGATCAGTACTGATGTCCCCAGTCAAGGGGCCTTTCACTTACATTGGTCACATACCTGTAGGCTTGCCACTCACCTATGTCCACAGAGACATGCAAATTGGCCTCCAAAGTAGGAACACACTGACAGCTATGTTACAGGTAGGTCACATACAACAGAAACCATTATGAAGATAGAGGCTCTGGTTCAACATTTTCACATGTGTCACATAGATGGACACACACATGACACAATTTGACCACCACCAGAGGAGGGCTCCTCCATATATATCCAGGCAGTCAAACCCTGTCTTTGGGAGCCCAAATGTCCACTCATTGACATGCATTGTCCTTTAATGGGCCTTATTGTAGCAGATTTCCCTAGGTGTGATTGGGTACCTCACTGGTGTCAACAGCCAAGGATGGTTTGGATAGTCCCCTGAAGGAATAGATAAAACAAAACAAACATATATCAGTTACATTCACATTTGTGATAGTAAGAGAGGAACTTAGCAAACACAAGTGAATTGTGACTTACCAACCAGCCAGGCCCCCTCTGTGTAGAGTCGTGTTATCAGCAGTGGGATTATGGACTGATCCTGGATACTTTGCACAGACTTGTGAAATGTACTGGTCTGCCAAACACACCAATTGGATGTTGATGGAGTGGTAGTGTTTACTGTTCCTGTATACCTGTCCATTGACACTGGGGGGAACCAAGGCAACATGGGTGTCATCTATGGACCCAACCACATGTGGAATGTGTCCCATTGCATGAAACTCTGCTTTCACATGTGACAAATCCGCATGTTGGGGAAACCTGATGTAGCTGTCCAAGTGTTTCAACAATTACCTGCAGTAATTGCCTCTGTATTCTGAAATGACCCAGTGGCCAGGGAGTCTAGCACTGATAGTAATTGAACAATGGGAGGTATGCTTCTGGGATTGTGAATGGCAGGCATCAGATATGGCTTCAACTGACAAAAGGTCCATGATTGTCTGCCTATTCAAGCGATAGGTCTGTATGATATGCCTGCCCTCCTTGTTGTGCAGGTCTACTGGTGGGCGGTACACTGGAGGCTGTCTTCCTCTCCTCATGCCAGGGTAAATATGTGGAAAAAAATATACATTGTAGGTGACTTTTACAATGTACACATAATGAATATGTTCATATACAAGTCAGACTTATCTGCTGTTGATGTCAAAGACAACATATGACATCTGAAGAACATAATCTTGCTATTTATCCTATGACTTTTTCCTTGGTTCACATTCCCTGGATCCTCTAATGTACTATACATTCATACTAATCAGTGACTGTCAGTGTTTGATAGTTCAAATTAGTGTACATGTGAAACATATTTGTAGCACCTATGCTACATTACCAACACACATAAGATGTTGAGAATATGTGTACATTTCCATGTACCTGCACCAACTCAGCTGCTGTGACTGCCTCCTGGAGCCATCATGCCATGTCCAGCAGGTGATAGGGCTCCAGCCTTCACCCTTGATGAGCTTGACAAGCTTGTTAAAGACGTTCTACCCCTGTATGAACAGCTATATGGTGCACCAGAGGAGCAGGTGAGTCCAAATGGTATTCAGATGTGTGAAAGTTGGAAGATATGATGGTGTACATGAAATGCGAATTAGTGGAGGTTTGGCAACTCATGTCTGGGTATGTGGAAATGTGTACATGTGCATAGGCAGACACACACTAGTGTCACATGGTAGATAGTGTGTAATGCATCTTCCTTCATACACAGCATAGATTGCAGAATGGAAAACAATGATGGAGTGAGAAATGTTTTTTTAGACACTCCATGTAAGACAATCATGTGGCCTGGACATATGTGTGTAGTTAATACCAGGTATGGTCATGCATGTTGTATGTCACACTCCACTTCACACACGAGCTGCCTGCAGATGCTAAATTGTGAAGGTGTTTGAACTTATAGGATGTGAATGTTTGCCTACTTGCTGTTACTGAAGTGTATTGACCACTTGTGTTGGAATGGTGCATGTGGACATTAATTTCTCCTTGTGTCTGTGTCATCCATGCAAGTCAATGCCCATCAAAAAAAGGGAATCTGGTGTGCCATCACCAAGTAAGTACAGGCCCTGGGGGTCCACGGCCAGCAGAACACCCACTGTAGGAAGTGGTGGGAGGACCTGAGAAGCTGGGCCCAGAACACTGCGGAGGTTCAGCTGGGGATATCCTCCCAAGGAGGGAGGGGTGCTCGTCACATCTTGACCTCTCTAATGGCCTGCATTTTGGCAGTGCCTAACCTGAGTTGGAAGGGCATTTGAGGGCAGCACAGCAGCCACAAGGGGCTAAGGGGGTTATTCTAACTTTGGAGGAGGTGTTAATCCGTCCCAAAAGTGACGGAAAAGTGACGGATTTACCACCAGCCGTATTACGAGTCCATTATATCCTATGGAACTCGTAATACGGCTGGTGGTATATCCGTCCCTTTACCGTCACTTTTGGGACGGATTAACACTCCTCCAAAGATGGAATAACCCCCTAAGTACTGATTACAAACATTACAAATCCCTCTGCCAGTTAAGTGTCTATTGTGTAAGTATCTAAACCGTAACAATGTGGTAAGTGTTAAAGGTCAAGGGTCTCCTAGGAACACATAGAAGTACAGTTGGTACCATTGATACACAGATGTGAATATAGTATTGTGTATAGTGAAATAAAACTCACTTATTTTAAACCTATTGTATGACAGCATGTGGTGATGTACATGTGACTATGTCATATGTGTAACTCTATAGTGCAATACATATGTGTAAGCTGCAGTGTCATCCTTCCACTTACTGATCAATTGTCTAGATATCCTGTTGGTAAGTTGTCCAGCTCTTTGGTTTCAGTCCATTCCTATTTCCTAGGATAAAGCTGGAATTGTATGAGGCCTTCATGCACACAACAGATGTCCATTGGATTGAAGGGGCTGGTATGCTCCCTGTGGTTGTCTGTGGGAGTATTCTGTGTGGTAAGTAGACCCCAACTTATGCACATGACTTTGTTTGCTATGATTAAGATGAGTAGGTCTTGAATGTCTGTGCAATATTTTGCAAATACAAAGTTGATGCATGTGTTGGAGAAATGGTGTGGGAGTCTATTGGGCTTCAAAACTGGATATGCAAAATGGTGCAGATGCATCTGTGTCATTTGCCATTGTGGATGTTTTAGACTCAGTAACATGTCAGAGATGTGATAGTTAAGCAAAATGTTGTGTTGTAATTGGAATGTGATGAGGTAACTTTCATAGTACATGACATCAGGCAATGCACTGAGCAAGTGTAGATTAGGAGAAGGTATCATTTTGAAATCAAAGTAAACACTGATTTCCATTGATTGTTTGTTGTTTCACAATGATGCTCTGTATAGTGTCATACTTTTTATGTTGACAAATCATCTTCTGTAGGGATGTATTTTGTTGTAGCTGTACTGATAGGATGATGATGTAGTGGTTATTTAGTAGGCTTGTGTTGGGTGTGACATTGTTGTCATATACAGTTGTGGGGAGTATGTTGTTGTGACATGATGTTGGCTCAAAATGGTTCCTCCCTAGGGGTGTTTAACAGATAGATTTTATGTTACTGTTGTCTATGTTGTAATGGGTGGCCATACAGTAACTCAAAGGGCAAAATCTAAGACCTTTTTGAGGTACCTCTATGTAGGTGAACAGAAGGCATGGTAAGAGGATGTCCCACTTCTGCCTCAAGGGCTCTGACAGGCCCATAATCATGCCTTTCAAGGTGTGGTTGAATCTCTGAACCAGACCATTACTTTGGGGGTGGTAAAGAGTTGTGAACCCCACACTCCTTCCACAGAGACTTCATATAAGTAGATATGAAGTTGGTACGCCTATCAGATACCACTTCCTTGGGAAACACCGTGAGGGTAAAAACACCCATCAACGCACATCCCACCACAGGGGCAGTGATTAATCTCAGGGGAATGGCTTCTGGGTACCAGGTGGCATGGTCAACCAAGACCAGGATAAACCTGTTGCCTAAGGCTGTCTTCGATCCAGAGGCCCCACAATGTCAATACCTACCCTCTCAAAGAGGGTGCTGACAACTGGAAAAGGTTGGTTGGGAGCCTTACATTTCCCCCCACTCTTGCCATTTGCCTGAAAGGTTTGGTAAGAACTACAGTAAGCATCTGAGTGTCTGCATATTTGGGGACAGTAAAAGTGGGTTACAAGCCTCTCAAAGGTCTTGTCCTGCCCCAAATGTCCCGCCAAAGGCACATCACGAGAAAGACCCAGTAGGAAGGCTCTGAAACACTGGGGTACCACCAGCACACGGACTGACTCAACACCTTAGGCTCACTATACAGGAGGCTGTCCTCCCAGTAGATAAAATGTGATCCATGCTCCTTGTCAGACACCTGGTCTGCAGACTGCTGCCGCACACCCTCCAGAGTAGGGCATGTCTTCTGTGCCTCACAGAATGCTTCCATGGTGGGTCTCCCTTCCTGCTGCAACTGAGCCAGTTCAGGGACCTCCCCTAGTTCAGTCACCTGTTCCCCTGTAGGCTTCAGGGCCTCCCCCTCAGGTTCAGCCTCCACCCGGACTGTGGGAGCCTTTGGAGCTAGTTTCCCATGCCCCTTGCCCTCCCTCCTTTTGGCAGCACCTGGGCCACTCTTTCAGGCTCCAGGGTATCCTGATCACCCCAGTGGGCTGCCATGGACTAGGTGGACATACACACTCACCCAAGCAGACCTAACATCTCCAAGTGAGACCTGCGTTCCACCTCTTCATTATAGAGCAGGTGAGCCTCTGGGATCCCTTAAGGATGTCAGAGTGTCCCTCCCTTCTATCTCAAAGTGCTTCCACAGACCAGCCCCCCAACGAGCTTCAGGAACTATGTTCATGTGGAGAGCAGACTCATACCCCTTAAAACACAGATATATGTCATTCTCCTTCTTGTAATCTTTTACTAAGTCCTTTGGAACGTGTACCCTCCTTTCAGGCTGCACTGAGGTACTGCCACCATCTCTGCTAGACTGGCTCCTCTGATCTAATTCCTTTGAACTAAGCTCATGAGCCAGCAGTATCTTCTTCTCCTCAAGGGCCAGTCTCCTCTCTTTCATCTCCCTTTGCATCCTAAACTTCTCTAACTTCAAATGGTGAGCCCTCTCTGCTTGTCTGATCTGCAACTCTTCCAGGTCACTGTCGAGCAGACAATCTACAGGCATGGTTGGACTCACAGCTACTCTCAAGGAACCTGAGACCCCTCCATTCAAACGTAATCTGCACTACTCTGCAGAGGCAATCTGAGTTGTCCACTGCAACTGCTTGGTGAAGTGTATGGGAAACGACCTGCTCGTCAGACAGCAGGTGACTTCTCACTGTAGTCACACTGGCTCCTGTGTCTCTCAGAGACTCTACCCTTTGTCCATTGATGGTCACCCAATGGCTGTATTTCTTAGTGTTCTCCGGGATGCTGATCCTCTGGACCATTTCACTGTCCCCTTGTGAGACAAGAGTCAACTCAGCTGGCTCCCACTCACCTGGAACCAACTCCTTCCCAAGAGCTACAGTAGCCAACCCCTGTGACTGAGTACCAGTGGGTGCCTGTGTCCCCTTGGGACATTTGGGGTCCTCTCTTATGTGACCCACCTGATCACATGCAAAGCACTTGCGGGGACCCTTCTCTGCAGGTTTCCCTGTAGAGATCCATGGTTTCTTTTCTAATGGGGGATGGAAATCCTTACCCAGGGAACTAGGTTGGGGCCCTTTAAAGAACTACAACAGTTTACCCTTACCCCCCACTTCTTCTGATGGGGACCCTGCCCACCCTTGGCATGCTATCCCCATACCTCTTCTGGACCCTAGTGCTCTTCCTCCGGTCCGCTTCCTGCGCAAGCTTCTCGGGGTCAGTCAGCTTGCTGTCAATTAGGTGCTGACATAGCTCTGGAAAACAAAGACTGAACAAATGCTCCCAAGCAATCAAATTGTACAGCCCCTCATAAGTTGTCACCTTGCTGCACTTCACCCAACCATCCAATGAGCTGCAGTAAGAGTCAACACATTCCAACCAAATTTGGGATTCCTTCTTTTTGTAGGACCTAAACTTATCCCTAATCTGCTCAGGGGTGAGACCATATCTTGTGAGTAGACATCCTTCATTATAGAGTAGGTGAGCCTCTGGGATCCCTTATGGATGTCAGAGTGTCCCTCCCTTCTATCTCAAAGTGCTTCCACAGACCAGCCCCCCAACGAGCTTCAGGTACTATGTTCATGTGGAGAGCAGACTCATACCCCTTAAACCACAGATATATGTCATTCTCCTTCTTGTAATCTTTTACTAAGTCCTTTGGAACGTGTACCCTCCTTTCAGGCTGCACTGAGGTACTGCCACCATCTCTGCTAGACTGGCTCCTCTGATCTAATTCCTTTGAATTAAGCTCATGAGCCAGCAGTATCTTCTTCTCCTCAAGGGCCAGTCTCCTCTCTTTCATCTCCCTTTGCATCCAAAACTTCTCTAACTTCAAATGGTGAGCCCTCTCTGCTTGTCTGATCTGCAACTCTCCAGGTGTCAGACCCTTGGGATGACACACTGCCTCCTGCCCTGGAGGCCCTCCCTAGGCATAACAGGCATATCCACTACACCATTGTGAACAGTCTGCACCTCCTCACCCTCTACCGCCTCCTCTGTGTGCCCCTCAGTCTCCTTGGCTGTCACCCAGGCTCCCAGTGCCTTTTGCAGCTCCTCCTTCTGGTGGAGCATTAATGGGTCAGGCAAGATCCTTACAGAACTGCTTTAGTTGAGCCACTGTATACGTCTCCATTTTCTCCAAATCAAATACATCTTTTGCAGACATAGCTGATGCATCCCCAGATTTAGACATGATGGCAAGGTGCATTCACAATTGCAAAGTTCCAAGGCAGAAAAGAAATTCCCAATGAAAAGTTAAAAAATCAACAAAAAAGTTCACCAAAAACATGAAAGCAGGAAAAAGTCCAAAAGGAGAAAAAGCAAAATCACAAAGACAAGTAGTATGTGTCACGTAATGGTCTGCACTGAAAACAGTAGTGTGCACTTAATCACTGTATGTCAAGTACAAATACAAGTCAAATCCCAACCACTGATCACCAGTTTTAGAAATGGGGTCTCTGGTTGGCAGTCAGTTTGCACTCTGTCCAAGAGGAACCCTCACTCTAGTCAGGGTAAAGGAGAAACACACCTGGGTAACCCCCATTGAGCCCCTTGGTAGCTTGGCACGAGCAGAAAGGCTTAACCCAGAAGCAATATGTAAAGTATTTGTACCAACACACACAGTAATACAGTGAAAACACTACAAAATGGACAAAACACCAGTTTAGAAAAATAGGTAATATTTATCTAAATCAAACAAGAACAATATGACAAAAATCCAACATACACAAGTCATTCAAGATATATATTTTAAAAAGAATAAGAGTCTTAGGCGGTCATTCTGACCCTGGCGGTCATGGACCGCCAGGGCCGGGGACCGCGGGAGCACCACCAACAGGCTGGCGGTGCTCCCAAGGGTCTCCCAAGGGTCTCCCACCGGTTTTCCGCTGCCCTGAGGAATCCTCCATGGCGGCGCAGCTTGCTGCGCCACCATGGGGATTCTGACCCCCTCACCGCCATCCTGTTCCTGGCGGTTTTGACCGCCAGGAACAGGATGGCGGTGAGGGGTTTCGTGGGGCCCCTGGGGGCCCCTGCAGTGCCCATGCCATTGGCATGGGCACTGCAGGGGCCCCCGTAAGAGGGCCCCTAAAAGATTTTCAGTGTCTGCCATGCAGACACTGAAAATCGCGACGGGTGCTACTGCACCCTTCGTACCCTTCCCACTCCGCCGGCTCCATCCGGAGCCGGCTTCCTCGTGGGAAGGGGTTTCCCGCTGGGCTGGCGGGCAGCCTTCTGGCGGTCGCCCGCCAGCCCAGCGGGAAACACAGAATAACCGCGGCGGTCTTCTGACCGCGCAGCGGTATTCTGGCGGCTCCCGCCGGCACCGCGGTTACCGCGGCCGGCGGGAGTCAGAATGACCCTCTTAATCCTTAGAAAACAGTGAGAATGTTGTTCTTACACAAAGTACCTGGTTTTTGTAAAAAACAAAGCTGCACGGGTCAGCGTGCATCAGAAGAGTCAGCGATGCGTTGATTCCTTACTCGCCAGGGAGACTTTGCTTTGTTTCCTTCTCCGGTCGGGTTGGCAATGTGTTGTTTTTCTCCCTCGAAAGAGAGCAATGCATTGATTTCCGGATGGGCACCTCGGGTCCTAGCAGGCCTTTCGTCGATTTTTCAAGCCCAGCGATGTTGCATTGAAATCCGGTCACACGGTGTCAGATTTGCGTAGTTATCAGCAGCCGCTAGCAGGTGTTTCGCATTGTTTCTCCAGCCACAATGTGTCGATCTTTCAGCCGCGATGCAGGTAGAGCATTGATTTCAGCCGTGAGGCTGGTGACACGTCGTTTATCAGCTGCGTTGCGGATGGTGCATCGTAAATCCTTCCACATGGCAGTCTTTGCATGGATTTCAGTCCTTTTCCACAAGCTTTACCTTTCAAGAGCCCAGGGACTGGATGGGGCACCACTCGACAGGGCAGGAGTCTCACCAGAGAATCCAGATGCTGGCAGAGAAAGTCTTTGATAGCTCAAAACTTCAACAACTGGAGGCAAGCTCAACTCAAGCCCTTGGACACTCTTCTCAAGCAGGAATGCACCACAAAGTCCTGCCTTTGTCCCCTGTCATAGGCAGAAGCAGCAACTACAGGATAGCCCAACACATTACAGGCACAGGCAGGGGCAGCTCTTCTCCTCAGCTCTTCAGCTCTTCTCCTTGGCAGAGTTTCCTCTTGAATCCTTAAAGAAATCTGATTTTCAAGGGCTTTGGGTCGAATACTTATACCCCTTTCTGCCTTTAAAGTTGGCAAACTTCAAAGGAAAGTCTCTGTTGTTCACAAGATCCTGCCTTGCCTAGGCCAGGCTCCTGACTCACAAAGGGGGTTGGAGACTGCATTGTGTGAGGGCAGGCACAGCCCATTCAGGTGTAATCGACCACTCCTCCCTCTACTCTAGCTCAGATGGCCCATCAGGATATGCAGACTACTTCCCAGCTCCCTTTGTCTCACTGTCTAGAAGGGATTCACAAACAGCTCAACTGTCAGTCTAAGCCAAATAGGGAATCCACAAACAGGCTTAGTGACAGAATAGTTTAAGCACAAAAATGCCCACTTTCCAAAAGTGGCATTTTCAAACTGACAATATAAAAACCAACTTCACCAAAAGATGTATTTTAAAATTGCGAGTTCAGAGACCCCAGACTTCATATTTCTATCTGCTCCCAAAGGGAATCTGTACGTTAATTATATTTAAAAGCAGCCCCCATGTTAACCCATAAGAGAGATAGGCCTTGCAACAGTGAAATCTGAGTTTAGCAGGATTCCACTGTTAGGGCATATTAAACACACCAGTACTTGTACCACCTTTAACATACACTGCACCCTGCCCCTGGGGCTACCTAGGGCCAGCCTTAGGGGTGCCCTACATGTAGAAAAAGGGAAGATTTAGGCCTGGCAAGTGGGTACACTTGGCAGGTCGAATGGGCAGTTTAAATTGCACACACAGACACTGCAGTGACAGGTCTGAGCCATGTTAACAGGCTACTCATATGATTGGCACAACCAGTGCTGCAAACCTCTAGTGTACTTTACTAGGTACTTACTAGTAAATCACACATACCAATCAGGAATAAGCCAATTACACATACAGTTTAAACAGGAGCACTAGCTCTGGTCAGCAGTGGTAAAGTACACAGTGTACCAAAAACAGAGTCCAGCACAAAGTCAAAACATGAGAAGCAGAGGCAAAAAAGACAGGGGAGACCATGGCAAGGATGCCAAGTCTAACACTACCTCTCTCTCCGTTTCTCAGCATCAGCAGATGAAGGAGATAGAGCGCAGCAGAGTGGGGAAGCTGCTGGCCATGGGACCTGGAGTGCTGATACCACTAATACGGAGGGACCCATTGGCCCAGAGGGTGAGGGGAGTGCCACGGGTGAGACCGGATCCACGTCCTCCTCTTTGGAATCCTCCTCCAGTGGACACTGGCGCACCCATCTGGGACCACCCCATTACCGTCAAAGTCCACCACCCCCTTCATACCACCACCCTCCCTGTAGCTGCCTAACCAGTTGTCCGTGCCCGCTCACACAAGAGGGTGGGTGTCTCCTTTGCCACAGGCACCTCTGCCTCTGCTGCCCTCAGTCCTGCTGCCCTCAGTGAAGAGTCTAATGACCTCCTGAGGTCCACCTCTCTGGGTCAGTTGATGATCGTAAATGCCATCCACGGACTAGCAATTCAGATTCAATAGAGTAATGCGTTCCTGGAGGGCATTCACTGTGCACTTGCTGGCCTACTGAGATCCTTTCTGGCCCTGGCCTCCACACAGACAGCAGCCAATAACCCTTTGTCTCCCATCCCCCCCCTCCACCTTCCCAATCCCAAATCCCTCTACCCTGACCCAGCCAAAGCATACAGACAGAGAGACATGCATCCACCTCAACATCCAAGGATAGTTCAGACAAACACAAGCACCACAAGACACCCCCCCGGCATACACACAAGCAACATTTAGATGCACACACACCAACACTCATAACTTGCCCTTACATCTCCACCCCCTCCAGTATCACTGACAGCACACCTGACAAAACTGCAGACACTACAGCAACATTCACAGATCCAGCCACCATACCAATCCTACCCACAGACAGCAACACAGCAGATCCTCAGACATCCACCACAGTCACCACACTCGCAGACACCACAACCACAAACATACCTTACATAAACATGCACCCATTACATCCACATCGACACCTCAGACAACCACTCCCTCTCCCTCTACACTCAAACCCTTTTGCTATGGCCATCCCTGTGTGTCTAAAAAAACTTTCCTTTCAGAGTTTGCCATTTTCCCAACTCCTCTCCCACCCCATGATACCCTTAGACATTCTGGGGGTCATTCTAAGTCTGGCGGGCGGCGGAGGCCGCCCGCCAGACTTCCCCCACCAAAAGGCCGCCGCCAGCCCAGAGCAAATCAACCTTCCCACGAGGACGCCGGCTCAGAATTGAGCCGGCGGAGTGGGAAGGTGCGACGGGTGCAGTGGCACCCGTCGCGTATTTCAGTGTCTGCAAAGCAGACACTGAAATACAGAGTGGGGCCCTCTTACGGGGGCCCCTGCAGTGCCCATGCCAATGGCATGGGCACTGCAGGGGCTCCCAGGGGCCCCGGGGCACCCCCTACCGCCATCCTGTTCCTGGCGGGAGACCCGCCAGGAACAGGATGGCGGGAGGGGGTGTCAGAATCCCCATGGCGGCAGAGCGCGCTCCGCCGCCATGGAGGATTCTCAAGGGCAGCGGAAAACCGGCGGGAGACCGCCAGGTTTCCCGAATCTGACCGCGGCCAAACCGCTGCGGTCAGAATGCCCTGCGGGGCACCGCCGGCCTGTTGGCGGTGCTCCCGCCGACCCTGGCCCCGGCGGTCTCAGACCGCCGGGGTCAGAATCAGGGCCTCTGTGTCCCTCCCAAAATCTGACCCTACCACCTCCAAGCCCTCCCCTGCCCCTCCTGCAAGTACCCATGACCCTCCCCATGCCAATAAGTCTACCCCTCCTAAGAAAACCTAACCCTCCCCTAAACCTGAGATGAAGGAAACCCCTCCCTCCCAAACCAGATCCCAAAGTCCCCCCTCCAAAACCTAGACCCAGACTCCTTCCACCTATCCAATAACCCCTGAGGTGCCTGCCCGATAGATGTGCCTACCTGTGGAGTTTACATGACAGTCAGGAGTCAAGTTCGGGGCACACATATGTGCATTGTGTTCATTGTGACTCTTACTTTTGGACTGGCCTATGGCCTTTGTTTTGACTATTTATTGTATTTAATATTCATTAAAGCCAACCTGTTGTTGGTTTTCTTCTTAAATCGTTATCATGCATTTCTTGTTATCATGTTCCTGGCTTACATTAGTTTTGTGTGTGTCTGTATGTGTGTGTGCTGCTTGGGCTAACTGTGCTGTTTAGCCAGTATGTGAGGTTGTGTGCAGTGCTTTTGTCTGTAAGTGGTAGGATGTGTGTTGTTTGATGGACAGTTGTGTGTTCAAGAGATTTTTGTAATGTTGGGATTGAGTGTTTTTTGTGTTGAGATGTGTTTGTTGGTGTGTTGTGTGGCTTTGTGTGCTTGACTATGTGTGTGTTTTGTGCATGGTATGTTAGGAACAATGTTATGTGTATGTAGATCGGTAAGTAGTGTAGTTGTATATTTGTGTGTATGGTTTGCCTCTTGGTGTTATGTAGTGATGTATGTGTGATATGTCCCTAAATAGTGTCCCCTGTGGGTTCCTGCCATGAGATTGAAGATGGTGCAGTTGTGTTGTGGTTGTGATGTGTTGTGGTGTTGTGGGGTACTGTGTGAGTGTGGGCCTGTGCAGTGTTTCCGTGCATACCTGCGTGTGTTTGTGACGTGTGTATGTGTGTGTGTGTGTGTGTGTGGGTGTGTTGTCCGTAGAGTGGTTGTTGTGTATATGCAAGAGCGTGTGTGGCTGTATGTGCGTGTTCATGTGCTGTTACGTGTGAGTGTCGCTCTTCACCCCCTTCCCGAATGTATGCTGTGTGAGTTTACAAAATTGACAATCTACAACAGTACCAGGTAAGTGTGTGTACTTACGGTTGCTGTCGTTGTTGCAGATTCCGCAGTTGATGGGAGAGCAGGAGCAGTGGGAAGGCATCTAGTTCTGGTTCCATGGCGGCTCCGGAAGAGTATGGCTTCCTGAAGGTGAGTGTCTACTTTTATGCAGTTGCCTTCCGTCTGAGTTTCAGTGGTGGTGCAACCACGGCGGAAACCTTGGTGGTGTGTAACCTCATAATACGTCTGGCAGAAACATGGTCTCTGTGGGCCTGCTGGCTACTGTCATCCATGGTGGCAATTTCGCAGTGGAGGTGCTTTGGCTGTGTTATGTTCTGAATGCTGCCAATGTCATAATTTGGCTGTCTTCTCCGCCAGCCTTTTGGAAGTACGACTGTCACCTCCACCTCCAACATGGCGGTCCTAAGCCCACCAAACATGTAATGACCTCCTTACTGTTGAAAAATGAAATAACATAACATTTGTACATGGTGAGAGACCAGGAATTCGACATGGATGGTTAAAGTTGAGCTTTTAAGTCCATCTAACAAACAGAATCAGTGTATTGAAAAAGGTATCTATGAAGAGTCACAACACAAATGTGAGCCAGAGTCCAAGAACTCCGAGTTGTTGCACAAACTACTGAGAAGAACTGCTTACTCTAAACAGAGCAGAGAGTATGCTTACTTGTGTTATCATCCCTTAAATGCCTGGCTCTAAAATACATCCTCTCACAGGGTCACGCAATCCACCATACTCACTGAAAACTATCTAATCTTGGTTTTCAATCAACAAACATCTGCGCCACATGACTCATTCCCAGGAAGAGATCCAGATGAATATTGAACTGTCTTTTCAAGTAAGTTTCCTTTGACGTTTGTGTTGTGAGTTTTATGACAGTTCACCAAGACTTAAGAGATCTAGATTGTATAAGGTTATTCATTCTATTCTTGTAGTATATGGTTACATACAATTTTCATGCAAGGACCTCAAGTAGAATTAACTCAAGTAAACTAATTTGGTGTAAAATCCAGCTCCATTTTTACATCTATTCTAGAGTTGTGCCAGAAACTGTGTGGTCATCTTTTATTTTAATAGTAAACCACTCTCTGAGATATCTTGTTTAGCAATCAACAGCTAAATCTGCCCGTGGTCTGTCTCTTAGTCAATGTATGCCCCTGACTCATTCAGTATTCTTAATATTATGTTGATGATCGTCTACACTAAAAGGGCATCTGTGGGGTGCACTGAATGGTAAAATGTTCTCCCTCCTATGTTAGAGAATTCAACATTAAATTAAAAAGAATTGTGCTCTGATTTGCTATCAATGTAACAATGTTTGATCATACTACAATTTTAATAATTTCATATGTGAAAATAATGTTTAAAAAAAAACTTGATTTTGGGGGTGAGCCAGAAGACATTCTTGAAGACTTAGATGCTGCTAGGAATGCTGTCTGTTTCTCTCTTGAGTTTGCTGCTCATGTGGAACTTGGCATAATTTTGATTTTGCCCCATTTGTTAAGAGCCTTCATGGCATTGACTCTGTATAACACTTCTGAACTTTGTAAGAAAACCCTTTAAGTAGTCCGCTAAACTAGAACTCTGTTGTTGAGTGGTTCATTTACTTAATTTAACATAATTGGGATTTTTGATGTGGTGGGAGGTGCCTTACCTTAGGGAGACATTTTCTTATGAAATTGAGGTGGGGTTTCTGTTGAAATAATTTTCAGGTGTAACAATTGCAGGGGCTCCAGCATTTACATTGGTAAACATGTTGCTTACATCCCTTAAACAGATTTCCCATGAACACACTCCATCCTGTGTTGAGGTGAGTAATAAGGCTCAATAGTTGGGGAATTAATATGTTCTTTCTGTCTCTCAAACTACCTATTTCTGATGCACCATAACACATTGTTTTTTCCAGAATTCAAGGTAATTCAAAACAGCAATGTAAGAACTAAACCTGGGTAGAATTTTAATGTTGGCGGTGTAGTTTGCGTCATTTTCATAACGGTGCATGATTACATGTATGTAAAATTACTGAGACATTGCATAGTTTTGGAAAACAATTTATGCGAGATGTACCATTTGAATAAGTTCTGAGCATGAGTAGCATTTAAGGTAGATTTTGTTACCCAAAAAAAACGGTTAATGTTTGAGTATGAAGCTACAAACTTGAACACGAGCAGCAATGTTTTTAACGAGACAAAGACTTTATCAAAGGTAATCTTCAACCATTTTAGGTGGATCTTTTACTGGAGTGGACTGTTCATGTAATTTTAGGAGCAAAACTACAAATCCAAACACAAGTGGCATTGTTTTTGAATGGGAGCACCCAGAAATCAACTTGAAATAAAATTTTCATGTTGAATCGCTATCCTAATGAAGGGTTATTTCTGAGAGCGAAGTACAATAATGTAATTGTGCATAGTTTTGTGTAAATTGGCAGTATTTTGAATAATTATGCTATGTAAAATGATGAGAGTCTTGAACACCTCTAGTAAGAATGAATTGTAATTCATTGAATTACAGGGTGGTGATTTATTATTTTAATACCCAATATCCACGACCACCACTCTTTTATACCTTTGTTTAAACTGTAAATTGCTCTGGCTTTGGGGTCTTTATCTGGCCAAGGGTGGGTTTTATAGTATGTAAGTGTCTGTGGTTGATTAGTGTGAGAAGTTTGTTCTGGGTTGTCTAACATAACAGGAATGCCATGTATAATATGCTGTTGTCGGAATTTTGACAATCTAGTTCAATAAATTGCTATTTGTCGTGTAAATAATTATATCTTAGGGTTCAACACAAACGTTAACATGTTTTACAGATGGTATTTGTGTCACAATATGCAACTAAACCTCAGTTAGGAATTGATACAATTGTGAGTGTTTCTCTCTTACTTATACTATGGAGCTCAGTACATTATGAAACAATAATTGCATACTATAACATGGTGTGTCTGATTATTTTGCATAAAAGAGGTATTTATTTTTATGAGTGAATGGTGGGTAGTTGTGATATGCTATAATGAATAAAAGATTCAGGAGCCAAAATATGACTTCAAGTGTTTTTCGAATGTTTAGATCCTTCAACCAATAGCCCTAAAAGTGGCAATACACTTCACATGTATTGTGATCAGTGAAGTTCTTTAGAAATGTAGCCTTCTGGCCAAGGGTAATGGTATCAATTACACTCCAGTCAATGTATGGTAACCGTGTAAATGGGAACCTGTGATGAGTCTGCCCTATGTCTTAGTGTCCTCTCAGATTTGGGTTCAAGGAGGATAGTTCAGTAGATCTGAACCAGTCCTGGAGTGCGACTTTTAGACCAAGATATTGGTCCACCACATAGTCACCAATCAAAGGACTCACTTCGGACTTGCTGGGCTGGCGTTTAGAAGACTAGATCCATGGGGCAGTGTAGGTTTCAATATAACCTTATAGCCCGATGTAGCGGGGTATATTGGCCATTAAAGAGCCGCTTCAGCGTTAAACAAGGGAGTAGGGCTTTAATGTCAGTATAGCCCAGCTAAGGAGGGCTATAAGGCTATTAGAAAATTCTGCCACTAGAGAGCAGAATCTTCTAATAAAAAAACACAAAGGTCTCACAGAACCCGAAGGGGCTGAAATCTCCTCAGGCTCCATGAGGCCATTGTTCACAGCAAGAGCTGTGAGCGAAAACATTGGAATGTTGGGGCTCTGGGCTGGCTTCTACCTGCCATTAGAAGCCTGAAGCAATCCATTGTTTTCAACTGAGCTCCCTGCTTTCCAATGTTCTGATATGTATTGTATACATTTGTCTTTGATGTAGTGACAATCCTGTGGGGCAGAAACTAGTTTTTATTTGGTTTGGCCCCAATCAGATGGAGGGTGGTTCTACTTGAATCTTATGCAGAATCGCTTTGAGTTTTCTTGTAAGTGGATCTTAGTCAACATAGTGTTTGCTTGGCCTCAGGTGAAAACATGGACCACACTATGTGGCAGTCTTATTGCCAGATGTGGCACAACAGTAGTCTATCTCATCTGGTCATAGGCCTTGTTGCAACCTCAGGCCAAAGAGAAATTCCGTAGGTAACCCAGCGCTGTGATGCCTACGGGTCGCCATGTGGTCTACAAATTCAGTTAGTATAGTATAGCCTTTGCCTTGGCATCCACCTCTTTGCTCATTCTGCTGTAGACATTCCTCCACAAGTCAAAATGTGGTAAGTAATAGCTCATAAGGGCCATTACTAATCACAGCTGAGGGCACCGGTTAGACACCAAGACCCAAGTAGAAAGTGTGCCACCTTCAAATGTAATAACCTTTGCCAATTTGCACACTGAGCGCCTTCACATGCATGTTCCCCAGATTACCATGATGAGTGTCGGGAGGATTAGCTCATCGTTGAACAGATGTGGTTAAAGAAGTCACAGCCTAGACATTCCAAGAATGGCTGGGCTTTTAAAGGGCAGGCAGATCAGGGGACTGGGCTGTCCACTCATTCAAAATGTTGTCAGCCACATACATTTGCAGAAATACTCTATCTCTTTTATGCTTCCTTGTTTCTGGGACAAAATGTATCATGCACGTTGTTGCAGGTGATGACATTCTACAGAATAAACTCTTTTGTACTTTATGACCACTGAGGAAGGAGTTTACTGAAAGACTTCTCATGCTGGGATTTCTGTTCTGGTGTTCCAGAACACTCAGGTATCATCCTGTCCATCTCTTCATTAGTGAGCTATGTGCAGTTCCATTGGAGGCCGGCAGCTTTAGGAGGGAGGGGGGTGGGCGGGAAGCACACACACCCACACACACACACACACACTCATTCTTTCACGCACATACACGCACGCATGCACGCACATCCATTAACAACACTCATAACATTCAAACATGCACGCACACAGCAAACATTCATTTTAAAAGTTCACACACCCACACTTACCTTCAGCCTCGGAGGTCCCAGGAGGGTTGGGACTGCTGCCTTCCCTCATTGGCTGACCCTTGGTCAGCCAATGAGGGAAGGCAGCAGTCCCAGCCTCGTCACAGAGTGGGATGGGGTCAGTGAGACTGCTGACCCCACCCCACTCTGTGACAAAGTGTCACTGATTGACACTCGCCCTGGGCGCTTCAGGGCTTAAACCTGAAGCACCCAGGGTAAAGTCAATGGGTGACGCTTTCCTCGTCACCCTGGGGAGGGACTGGAGGCACCTTTGCTGAGCCGTGGAGGTCACACTCATTGGAGCTGTGACCTCCTCAGCCTAGCAAAGTTCCGCTCAGGGAGCCAGAAGTCTGAGCAAATCGCGCATGTCTTCTGCTGGCTGCCTGACCTGAACATGAAGCGTGTCTGTCAGGCTGACCTTTGTTCAGCCTGACAGACACTCTTCATGTGGGGCAAAAGGTGGGGGGGCGTGGCCCCTCTGCCCTAAAGGACGGGCCGCACCAGTGCAGCTCATAATTCTGCTGCCTAGAGAGTAAATAGCTTTGAGTATTTTCACATACATTATAAATCTTTGGGTTGAATGTTAAATGTCCTGTACTCCTCCCTTTTAGATGATTGTCTCTTTCATGTTCATTTTCTTTATCAGTCAGACACAGAGGCCCTGCGAATATGTATGGTTTGAGAAAATCATTGTTTTGCCATCAACTACGTATTGTCCCATCTCCTTCCTTCTGCGCACCTGTACATCATTGTGGTCTTCTTTTACAAGTTTAGAGGTTGAGTATTTCTGCCCACTCAGTTAAGCATTAAACTCAAGTATTTCCTGAGAAAAATCTGATACAAAATGTATAGACCTCTACCTACCACTAAGTGTACTGGTTGGTGTACATGACCCTTTGTACAACAGTTTTCTGCCCACCTCTCAGTTTATGCAGCTAATTTCGAGATAGAGGAACTGTTTCATTTAAGATCTTAGAACCTGAGCTGCCCCACCAGTGAAAATGACAAAAGACTAGCGGCTTCATTTATGAGGCCCATGGTGCAGGGCAGCACAGGAAGTGCCTTGCTGAGCCACCCTGCAACACCGGGAAAGAGCAGAAATGCACTGTATCTACAAGTTACGGCACATTTTCATCCTCTCCCCCTGCACTGGTGCACAAAATGCTGCCTCGCCCCAATGCCGGCACCCTTGCACCATGATGCAAGGATGCCTGCGTTCCGTGAATGATTGTTTTTGGGCAGGAAGGGACAACTTTTGGCACAAAAACAATCAAGTCGTGTTTTCCTCTTTCCATGTGTGCTGCAGAATGCAGCACATATAGAAAGAGAAAATATTGGGGAGAAATAATGGTATTTCTCCACATTGCATCATTCCTACGGCACCCCTGGGGTGGCATAGGAATCTGACACATTCCTAGACTTGTAAATCTGGGAATGCTTCAGATTCCTTCAGGTTCCATGGGTTTTGCATGGGAACACCCCATGCAACACCCATGGAACGCCCCTTTCACAGAGTTATGCATGAAAGGGGTCCAAATTTACAAGGCCTTGAAAAGTCACGTAAGGTGGCTTTGCGCGACCTTGTAATTATGGGCTGGAAGGCTGTGCCACTGGAGCATCCAACAAAAATAAAACTCCGGTGGCACAGTGTGTCACTAGGGCCTCGCAAATGAGACCCTAGATCCTGAGAGAATATTGGGACCGTGCCAAGTTTGTTTAATCTAAGCAACATAATGTGCCTAAACTGAATGAGGAATACCACCAGGTAATCTACACATTACTTGGAAACTTGACTGTATTTTTTGTCAGAGAGGAGTATGAACACACGCCAGTTTTGAACCTGTTTCTGTGTGACAAGCGACTGCTTTTTTTCCTGCAGTACGTAATTATGCAAAGATATGCAGGAAGCAGAGAGCAGGACTAAATAATGACTGCCTGTTAAACAGAAGCACCAGTGAATGTACTCGCCTCATGTCCACTTTTAATCAACTGACGTATTCTCTGGAAGCATCTGTGTATATTATTGATGCTCATTTGATATTCATGCAATTTTCAGCATTAATGGAGGGTAAGTGACTACACTTTAATTTAATAATGCACCATGGTGTTTATTTGAAACTCTCTGTCATGATGAATGGCAATCGATAATGAACTTTACCTACCACAAAGTAGTTTTAATGTTCTTTTGCTTTCCGTGTGTTGAGATAAATAAACACAATGTGCCAGATTCACAACGGTTTGTGTACACATATGACCTTAGATTCAATATCTGTATCAGTGGACAATTCAACTCGTAGCTAGGAATTCCGAATTCGGACACTCGCTCACTAAGTCGGAGTTTCAGAAGTCATAATTTTGGGTGGATGAACAGGAAAGTGGTTGCTGGAGAAGGGGATATGTAATTTGCAAACGACCCACAAATCTGTACATTTGTGGGAATCCAGTTTGCAGGATTCATCCCATCTTGGAAATGCGTACAACTTAACACATGTAGAAACATGGGACAAGTGCCTTTCTAGGGTGAAAGTAACGAAACAACCACATATTTCATTTGGTTTTCGAAGAAGGGTGGTTTCATGGTGGAAGATGTGTTCCTATGAATTTAAATTAAATTCGGAACATAACTTTCTTTAAGTGTAGTCCATACAGTAGTCTCTCATAAAGTCAATCCACTGACGTACATCTTTATTTTGCGTTGATTTTCATGCGTACTTCAGATGGATTTCGTGAGTTAGCAATACATCTAGGCAAATCGCAAACAGTATTCTACAACTCATACGTCACAGTGGAGAAGCTGTGCACGGAGGTGAGAATGTGGCACGAAGCAAAAGTACTGTGAATGAAATGTGAATTGAGTAGGAACGTGCACTTCCTATAGATAGTCTGTGTGGAGAGTGAATTGAATAGGAAACAATATTCAGTGATGAAAATAGAAAAAATAATCCAGGAACAGAACCAATGGAAGAGCAGTGGCAAAATTTGGGCATTGCCAGGAACGCTGAAGCCTAAGGCAATTGAGTATGAGAGGTGGAGTCATTTATGGCATATGGGCTGCCATTTCATATGCGTTTTTATAAAAATAAAAACTTACTTCAAATAAATTTATATGGATAAATGCGATAATGATAATACAATTTTTATCTAGCGCTTCATATCACACTTCTGCCAAGCCTAAGACCTATAAATAACAGGTGTTATCATTCTACAAGGCACGGGTATTCAGTTTACAACTTTCGAAGGGAGACATACAGAGTTTGCCTAGCAGAATTTGAACTCATTATTATGGAAGCTTATGCATGTCAGTGGCACGCGTTTAGCTCACTGAGAGTTCCTGATAGGTAACATGTTCCCATGACTTCCTTTATTGGGTGCCAACTGAGTGAATTTTAAGATGATTAAGGTGTTACGACGTGCTTAAGTGATCTGTGCATGCAGCAAGTATCAAAGTACAATAATGTTAAGATTTCTCAATTGGTTAATACACTAGCTCCAGAAATGTGTATGTATTCTGCTGGTCAGATGATTGCAATTTCATAAAAATCCTTAGGCTTAGATTTAAGAAGCACTAGCACCACATTAGCTTCGCTTTTGTATGCTAATGTGGCTTTATACTTAAAAAATCGCTGAGCCATATTACAAAGCATGCATTGCGCCACTTTGTAAACGTTTGCAACACGTTATGCTTGCGCCATGCATAATCTATACAAAGGGGGCACGCAAAAATAGTGTAGTGGAATCTAAGGGGGTTATTACAACTTTGGAGGAGGTGTTAATCCGTCCCAAAAGTGACGGTAAAGTGACGGCTATACCACCAGCCGTATTACGAGTCCATTATATCCTATGGAACTCGTAATACGGCTGGTGGTATATCCGTCACATTTGGGACGGATTAACACCTCCTCCAATAACCCCATAAGAGATTACAATGCATCATTTTTGTGGCTATTTTCACACCTGCTCAGGTTACACTGAGCCCCTATGTACTGTTCAGGGCTTGCGCCAAAATGTTGGCGCTATCTCTGAACAGTACATCAATAGCATCAAACATTTCGACGCTATTGCTCCCCACTCTGCGCCATATTTTAAATATGGCGCAAACATAGTGGCAGTAGAGGGGCGCTAAGGAGCGCAAGAAAAGCAGCGCTACTTTTCTTAAATCTGCCCCTTAGATTCTGAGTGTACCTGTTACATATATATATATATATAGGTCACTAACCTGCAAGTCATAGGTCTGTATGTAATTAAGAAATCTCGCTGGAATAACCAGTTTGTTGCAAAGATCTTCAATTTGCGGATCGGATGTTCCAATCCTAATAAAACAGCTTGGTAGGTTACGCAACTACTGAAGCAGGTGTCTTAACTAGAAATTATTAATGAGTATTTATGTAGTTTGAATAATGAATCTTGTAGAAAATTAATAATGTACGCGTTTGGAAAATGTGACCTCGAAGAATGGCCACCACTGTTCACAAACAGTACTAATTGATGATTAATACTTATGTAATATTGGAAATGTACTAGACTAATGTAGTAATATGTCATATTTAGGGTTATGAAGTATGCTTTAGCTTATTAATTTTAGGTCTTAACTTAGCGAGTGTCTTGGCCTAGTCTTGCCAGGTCTCATGCAGAAGCTGTATTCCTTAGTGGTTAATATAAATGCTGACAGAGTGAACTGAACTGTGAAATGTCCATTGTCTTGTTAAAAGTGCTTGATAGAAGCTTTCCGTGAGAACCGACTAACAGGAGATGATGTTTCTAGCAGTGTAACAATTCAAGTGTAATGTGTGTGAGATGTACTTTCCCAGGACGAGAACAATGAAGACATTGAATGAAGCTGAAGATGCAACAAAATTGTTACCTGATGAGCCGGATGATGAGGACAATGTGAAGTGAACCAATCAATTTTGTGTAAAGAGCGAAATATTAGAATTCATAGATTTAGTATAGGAATGTTATTGGGTAGTGTATAAACGTGTGATTGACTGACCAATATGGAATTAGGGGATATTTTAGGTGACTTTGATATCACAACACGACAGAGGAGAACTATTCAGGCTTAGGCAGACTTTACCTCTATTTGAGATGAGATATTGAGAGAAGAAAAGACTTGAGATTCTGTCATTGGGCTCATACTTTCTGACTGAGAGCCTGATACTTTCCTAATTGACTGATGACCTGAGGACGAAGACTGATTCTGCTTGCTGACCCAAACCGTGGATAGATAGATATGGCAAAGTGACTGTAATGCATTTTATGCCTTTTCTTTCTAGGTACCAACTGCACTGTTTTGATAGATCCATAGCTAGATGTTTCCTAAATTTGAGTTCTAAATTGTTTTGCATGAAGCCCAACATGCTGATGCTAATCTAACGTTAGTTGAGGGCACTCAAACTTAACTGACGAATTCAGGGACTAATGATTGACCAGTTATCTTGCTGAATTCTATGTATCATATATCTTTATTGCATCTGATTCTGCTATTGTTCTGCATCGTTAGCTTAGAATGTGTTGTGATACAAGCTTTGATTAGATTGCGTTTCTTCCGCCTCTTTGGACAACCAGTATTGTACTTATATGTGTTGCATTTGATTTTGAGATTAATCTACCTGACTTTAGTATTGTTAACATAAGGGAAATAAAAGTGCTAACAACTTTACCAAAGGTGTGGTTATTCATGACTGAAAGGTCATGGTGCATGATATTTACTGACTCCATTGATTATTGATTTTTTTGATTACTAATGGTTGTTGATTATTGTGAATTGATTATGTGTTCATGTACTGGAGCTATGGAAAGAACATCTTAAACAAGTCAAAAGGTTTATCGAACTATTCGCATCCCCTTGTAAGTTTACTTATTAAGGTCTGACGCGCTAACAGTTATGGTAGCAGACTGATGGTTAGTCTCTTCAGGAGCTCGCCATAGACGTCTGATATGGAGTGACAGGTGTTAACAGTTGTGGTAGAGTGAGACCAATAGTTCTTCTCTTTAGGAGCTTGCCATAGGAGTCTCGAGTAGAGTGATAGGTGATTACGGTTATGGTAGTAGTTTGAAGTTGGTCCTCTTGAAGATTCAGTATTATTGAAATTTGGATTTTGTTTTCAAAATGATAATTGGAGAAAAAATGATGTTCCCTTAAGCCCATAAATTACTTTCTGGATCCTGGTAGGGGTGTTGGGTATGTTTCTAGCGTTCTAGTGATAGAGTGAGAGAAAATAGATCACGCTTGCACTGCTTATGCAAACCACAGGTTAATTGTGGCGTATGTGAGAATTTAGGTAGTTTGCGTACTCCAAATTAAGTTTTAGTAGGAGTGTGCGTACTCTGCAGTATGAGAGTAGGGAAGTCATCAAATTTCACGTGTTGCTTTGTGCTCAAACATTGTCCACGTGGTTGTTGATGTACGGGCACTGCATGGTCTAAGACTCCTGAGTATATTGAAAAGTGTATGAGACACTTGGTTATACGTTGTAATTTGTCTGGTTTAGTAGGTTGATCGGGTGTGGTCACTGAGTCAGTGTGTGAGTTAAGTGGGCGAGAGGAAATTTTTACTGAGATTTGGCGAGTCCTATGTGCACCAGGAAAGACCCATTGATCAGTTGAGAGTAAAAATTTGCGGGTCAAATTTTGCTTGTGAATCTTGGAGACCGAGAAAGAGGAAATGCTGCATGCGCGAAAACGCCATCAGTGAAAATCCGCAAGGTTTCTGAAGCGACTTTGTTACCTTTCCTGTAGTAAACCAGCAGATTTGTTTTGGGTTTTTGATTAGTGCTCACAATATTTTGCATTAGTTTTGTGTAAACTGGAGTTTAGGAGGATGAGCTGCAAGACTTTGTCAGCCGCAGTATGCGTGAGTGTGTCGTCATTGGAGCCGCGCTGGGATAGGTTGGTTAGTGAGAAAGGTCATACACGGATTGACAGCCGTCCATGAGAGGCAATTGGTTGAGAACGTGGGTGAAAGGAATCTTGGGATTAAAAGTCATTTCCTGATTTGATTTTGAATAAACAAAAATAGAAAATATTAAGTTTTTCAAGGCATTGAAAAGTGCCCTAGGGGGAGCTACGTACATTAGAGTAAGTGTAAGAGAGCCTACCCAGCCAGAGAATACACCGGCTTGCATTGTAATGGAGGAGAGAGGTGTTGCCCCATGTCTTTGGCTAAAGCAATGATGCAAGTTGACAGAGAAAAATGGGAGCTTAACGTTTCCTGAGAATGGGACATTCAATTTAAGGATTTTGGAGCAATTGCAGATGGTGCTATATGAATCAAAGCCCCTTCCAAGACCAGCACAGTTTGAGGCTTTAGCAGTTTTGGAGCTGGTAGCCAGACAGCAATAGCAATTAAAATTCAAGAAAACAATAACAAGGGTAGAAAAGACTTTAGCGGAAGAGAGATTGGATTGGGAACAGAAGAAATGGAGATCAGTGACTTAGCAGGATGTTAAGTTGATTCTTGGCTATTACACAGGAGGATGAGATGGAAGTGAAGAAGGTGACTAGGAAGAATAGTAAAACTCCATCCGAGAGTAAGGGAGCAAGAAAGTCTTCAGTAGTAGAGGAGGAATCAGATGCTGAAGATCTTGTTACACAGATACTGAGAGATCGACCACCGTCGTATACGGTGCATGAGAGTGATTCGAGTACTAGTGCTGATCCAACAGCCCCGGCACAGGCAACAGGGACAGTGATTACTGTTGGTCCAGCGGTACCATTATTTGAACAAAATAAACCAATTGTGAATGAACAGGGAGCAATGGCTCAGAATCTAATGAGGAGAGGGCATAATGAACAAGTTCAGGTAGTCTCTTCCGTGGGTCAGACTTTTGATGGATCAAGATCAACGTTAGATCTTAGGCCATTTATTGCGCTTCCAGATGCAGTGACTGGACCAAATGCAGGTCAGAGCCTGAAATTATTGACACCGCAAACTCCGAGTGCAGTGGTGCAGCAGATGCCACCGGTCGAAGCGAGTAACATTTCGCTACAGGGACTGACAGTTTAGCAGTTAACTGAATGGTTAGACAAGCTGAATACCCTACAGAATGCTTCTAAAGGTGAGGAGCATTTGAATTGTGTCAGATTAAGCATGGAAGCCGGTGAACCCATTGAGGGAACGATGGGGGTAAATAGATTAGAGTCCTATATAGAGGCAGAGTTGAGGTACTTGTGCCCAAGAATTACAAGAGAAGTGGTCAAGGTACATCAGAGAGTAGCAGTTTTGGCAGAGAAGCATGGTATAGAAATTGAGAAAACAAAACATTTGCAGAGGAGTTACAAGTTAGATTTTGAGGCAAAAGATTTTGAACACATGAGGTCAGCCGGAATGAAGGCGCATCTTAAAGAACTATTGCAGAGTGCTCAGGTTTGGGGAGCCTTAGAGAAGTGGGAAGGCAGATGGGTAAAGAAAAGAGAGAAGAAGAAAAGAGATTCTCTAGAAGTGACTGAGAATTTACAACAGGACAAGGATCTGGTGAAGATTTTGCCAATGTGGGAAATCCCAGGGGGAAATTTTGTTCATGTTCCTTGGAGTAGGAGTGCCATTCTATCATTTACGAGTGATTATCCAAAATTGAGGGAGAAGCCAGTAGAGTGGTATAAGGAGACAGACAGGTTTGTGAAACTTGCAAAGTGTCTGTGGGAGGACTTGATCACCTTACTGGAGATAGTGGTTCCAGCTGACTTATGGTTAGAGTGTAAGAGGACTGTAGATTGGCTAACAAGTGAACCGGAGATAGATAAGAATACAGGCACACCGTCTCCTGAAATAATGAAATATTACTATAAGGTGATTGAGTTTCTGAAAACAAGGATTTCGCCCAAGAATATTGATTGGCAGAGAATTGACAGGACAGTGCAGGAAGCAAAGGAGTCGATACACACATACTATGAGAGATTGTTGAAGGCGTTTAAGGAGTACAGTGGTAAAGAAGCAATTGAGCGGAAAGACATGGTGCATTTTGTGTTCAGATTTGTGGAAGGACTGAGACCTGAAATAGGTCAAATGATCAAGTCATTTGATTTGCTGGCAAGCAAAGCCGATTGATGAGGTGGTGCAGTATGCGAAATACTGTTGTGATGAGACTGAGTTGAAGCAGAAAAAGTTGAAAGAGAAAGCTATGATGATGCAGATTAAAGCAGCTCAAACAGGAGTGCAAGGAAATCTTGTGCAGCAGATACCTCAGCAGCAGGGAAATGTCATGTTCCAGCCTCAGATGAGAGGTAGGGGTTGTGGAGGCAATATGAATCGTGGTCCAGGTTTGAATACTGTCGTGGTTCAGATTGATGTGCAGGGAATGAAGAAGCTATTGCTGTGTCACATTTACGGAGTCGTGGGACATTGGAAGCGGGAGTGTCCGATGATGGTGCAGGAGGGTGTTGTTCAGCAAGGTAATGACATTAATACGTTTCAAAATGTGAGAGGCCCAAGAATAAGGGGTCCCAATGCAAATTTTCAGAATAACGTGAATCAGATGCAGAATTTTCAGCCTATGCAACAGGTGCAAATGCCTCGTGCAAAAGTGTCACAATTGCAGCCAATGTAGCAGCAGGTTCCCATGGTACCCAGACAACAAATGCAAATACCTCAAGCCCCGATGGAGCAGCAACAGATGATGCTTTCTCAACAGGTCACAGGCCAGAGACAAGACAGAGGTAGTAACACAGTGCACCAATTCCCGTCACACAGTGAGAATGAAATAAATGGTGAAAGGATGAGTGACAGCTCAGATGAGGAGCCATGTGTGCTTGCGACTTCTTTTGAAGTAGATCAGAGAGGACCCTATGTAAGGGGAAAGGTTATGGGTCACAGAGTTTCATTCCTCATGGACACAGGAGCTACACGCTCTACAGTGAAAAGTGCAGAAGTTCAAAATTTACCCCTTTCAGGCAGAACAGTTCAGGTTGTGGCGGTAGCGAATCAGTATTTGACAAACCCGATTACAGATCCAGTGCAAGTTGAGATTGACAAGTTCCAGGGACTGCATACATTTGTAGTCTGTGATTCGAGAGCGGTATCCCTACTGGGAAGGGACTTGCTGTGTAAGACAAAGTGTTTGATTACTTGTTCAAATGATGGAATTGAGATCCATTCAAATAGCGATGATGAGGAAGTCCAAGCACCAGAAACTGAGAGTGAAACTACAAATGAGGAGTACCCCTTGATTGAGTTTTTCCCAATGTTCACAGTGAAAGAGCTTCCTTCTGATTTGCAGAGAACAGTACAAGAGAACGTGTGGGACTTGACAGGGAAAGAAGTAGGGTTGATCAAAGGAGTGGAACCAATTAAGGTTACTTAAAAGCCGAGTGCTGTTTTTCCCCAACTTCCACAGTACAACATGACACAAGACATCCTGATGAAAGTAGCTCAAATAATTGCAGATTTTGTGAAGCAGGGAGTCCTGAAGGAAGTATTGAGCAGTCCATGTAATTCACCAATAATGGGACTGAAGAAGACATGTGGGAAGGTTTGAGTTGTTCAGGATTTGAGAAAAATATACAAGATTGTGGTCAAGTGTTGTCCCATAGTGCCCAATCCAGCTGTGATAGTGTTTCAGATTTCATGTGATGCAGAATGGTTAACAGTTGTTGATTTGTGACAAGCGTTCTTTTTTGTGCCCCTTTCTGAAGATATCCAATTTCTCTTTTGTTTCAAATTTCTGGATAAGGCCTATTGCTGGTTTAGACTACCTCAAGGGTGCACAGAATCACCTTCCTTGTTCAACCAGATCTTGCAAAAGAATTTGGAGTCATTAGAATTGCCTTTCCAATCGACTCTGAGGCAGTACATTGATGACTTTTCATTGCGTCCAAGACAAGGGACGAGAGTACGTATGACTCGATTGCCCTGTTAAAACATTTGGGAAAATATGGTCAAAAAGTGTCACCACTGAAATTGCAGTATTGTCAAAAGGTAGTGAAGTATTTGGGTCACCAGATTAAAAAAGGGTTGAGGAAAATATCCAGAGAGAGGATTACAATGATGCTTCAGATAAGTCCCCCGACCACACAGAGAGATGTCAGGATGTTCCTAGGGATGGTGGGCTATTGTCACCAATTGATCCCAAATTTTTCAGAAATTTCAAGACCACTGCAGAAGTTGACCCATAAGGATGTCACAGATCCCATAGTGCTAGATCAGGATGAAATGAGAGTGTTCACTTAGTTGAGAGAGAGTTTGTGCAGAGCTACAGCATTGGGTATGCCTGACTACACGAAGCCTTTCACATTGTTTTGCCATGAGCGTGATGCATGTTCGTTGCCTGTCTTGACTCAGGTCCATGGAGGTGCTCATCGCTCAGTAGCATATTTTTCAGCTACTTTAAACCCAGTTGCAGCAGCCTTACCAGGTTGTTTGTCTGCAGTTGCCGCAGTTGGTCAGAGTCTTTCACAGTGTTAAGGCGTGGTGATGGGATATCCTCTGACTGTAATGGTCCCTCACTCGATTGAAATTTTACTGACAAGGATGAAAACCCAATACTTGAGTGGTGCTAGGTTGACTAGGTATGAGACGGGTATTTTAGGAGCATTAAACGTGACACTGAAAAGATGCACAGTGCTAAACCCGTCAACTTTACTTCCAAGTGATACTGCTGAAATTGAAAAAGAGGAAGATGTGGAACATGACTGTCTCGAAGTAACTGAGTTGTGCACAAAACCAAGAAAATTATCAAATTATTTTTGTTGATGGTTCTTGTCTGAGAGATAACACAGGGACACTGAGAGCAGGATATGCTGTGTGCACAATTACAGGTACCTTGGAAACTTCCTGGCTTCGAGGAGTGTATTCTGCTCAGGTAGCGGAATAGGTCGCTCTTACTAGAGCGCACCATGTTTCTGCTTGATTGAGAGTCACTAGCTACACGGATGGCCAATATGGATTTGCAATAGTTCATGATTTTGGTCAATTGTGGTCGCAGAGAGGTTTCCTGACTTCTTTTGGATCACGAGTCAGAAATGGTGAGAGAATAAAGGAGCTGTTATGCGATTCAATTGCCTGAAGAAGGTGCTGTGGTAAAATGCAGTGCACATCTAAAGTCGCAGGATTATGTGTCATTGGGGAAAAGATATGCGGATCAAGTCGCAAGGTTTTGCGCCCTGAACTGTATATCATTCAAGGACAAGTGGGAATTGCTACCTGAAGAAGACACCACATGTACTAGTTATGCATTGAAGGTGAATGACACTTTGGAAGAGTTCAAATCTTTGCAGAGTAATGTTGACAAAGAGGAGAAATGTTCATGGAGTACAATGAAATGTGTTCAAAGACAAGATGAATTATGGGTCAATTGGTTTTGCCAAACAGACTGTTGTCTCAAATGACGAGGTTCTATCATGGTCAGGCACACATTGGGAGGGATGCCATGGTTTGTCTGTTTAAAATTGATTGGTTTGACCCTAAGTTTAGACAAGCCGTTGAAGCAGTTTGCCTTCATTGTGTCATTTGTCAGCAATTAAATGTGGGGAAAGGGACACTGGTTAACTTGAGTCACATTGGAAGAGCAGGAGGTTGATTCAGCAGAATGCAGATGGATTTAATTGAGATGCCTGTGTGTGGACGTTTGAGATATGTGTTGGTGATTGTTTGCATCTTTAGTCACTGGATTGAAGCATGCCCTACACGAAGGAATGATAGTCTCACAGTAGCGAAACTGCTGCTTAGGGAACTGATACCGTGCTTCGGCTTTCCGATCTCTTTAGAATCAGACAGGGGAAGTCGCTTTAACAATGAAGTGATTAAACTACTGTGTGCAGCGTTGACCATTGAGCAGAAGTTGCATTGTAGTTACCGCCCTGAAGCATCAGGAGTAGTGGAGCAGATGAATGGTACTTTGAAGTCAAGAATTGCAAAAATGTGTGCAGCCACTAATTTGAAATGGCCCGATGTATTGCCTTTGGTGTTGATGTCAATGAGAAACACACCTAATAGAAAGACAGGACTGTCGCCTCATGAGATCCTCATGGGGAGAGCAATGAGATTGCTAGCTGTACCAGCCAATGCACTTGTCAACATTACAGATGATATGATGTTGGATTACTGCAAGGGCCTGGCTGATGTGGTCCTCTCTTTTTCTCAGCAGGTGGAGGCTACCACACTGCCACCAATCCAGGATCCACGGCACAACCTGAGAGCTTGAGACTGGGTTGTTGTCCAAAAGCATGTGAGAAAGACGTGTTTGGAGCCTCATTGGAAGGGACCGAATCAGGCGGTCTTAACAACTACGACAGCTGTAAAGTGTGCTAGGATCCCGAACTGGATTCACGTGAGTCACACAAAGAAAGTGGCATGTCCACTGGATCATGAAGAAGTGTTGTTGAGAGTACCAACAACAGTAAGACAAATCACAGCACTGGATAAAGAACAAAGAGGAACTGAGATGGAATCTGAGCTCGTTGAGGACAGTTTAGTTACTCCTGTGGGAGACAAGGGTGGAGACCTCCATGAGAGTATTGAAGAACCTATCTCAACTGAAGCAACAGGAGAACCAATTCAAGATGGGGTTCTCCCAGAAGCAGATGGTTCTGAGAGACAAACAGAGCAATTGACAGACCAAGAAGGGGAGGGAGTTGAGGTGGATCAAAGTCAAAGTGATCTGACTTGTCCTGAACCAGTTGCAGGTCCATCAAGTGAAAACACCACAGAGAAAGAAAAGGGTTCAAGTTCACTCTTGAAGAGAATACTGACAGAAGGTTCACTGAAAGGATATAAGTGGCCGAAATTGCAAGTGGAAAAAAGGAAAGAAGTGGTTGTCGAACCAACCATAGAGGAAGAAGTAGATACTATGAGAAAAGAGGAACTAAATAAAGGAGAGCTGAATGGGGATTGAAAATTGAAGAGAAAGAGAATAGCAAGTTGAAGATATGCAGGTCCTGAATGGGAGTATGCAACTACAAACGAATGGCAGCAAGAGTTTATGTCTTTTTGTTTTGATAAAGAGGTTCCAAGTCAATATTTTGAGGTGACGTGAAGAAAATTGAGGAACTGAACTGTTGAAACAATTTGAGAAATATTTTTGAGAAAGAGACTGTTGAAAGTAACTGGAAAAGACATGGATAACCTGATTTGACTTTTGAAACCTGATTTTGACGAGCTGCTAACTGATTTTGACAAGGAAGAAAGGTTTCTGTAAGTGAAAGTGAACTGCTGAAAGAAGAGTTGTCTATTTTTGATTTTGCTGCAAGTTTTTCTAAAGTTACTTCTGCTTTCTGTGTCTTTACAGTGCATGGCTGACTTAGATAATCAGGTTAGAGATGCTAGCCGCTGTAAATATATGAGCATTGGTTTGGCAATTTTTTGTGATATATCGTTTATAGTATTGATTGTGGGTATGTCTGTTCTTGATGCGAGAGGAGCCAACCACACTTCTGCTTTTGAGACAACTACTGCGCTAACAGCTTTAGAGAGGTTTAAGTTAGATGAGAAGTATTTGCATGATTATATTAATGCACAAGGAAAACTTGCTTCTAAAGTTTTCTATCGCTTATTGAGTGATTATGTTGAGACGATGGATGCAAAGAATTGTCTTGTGTGTACGCAGATTCCTTCATCAGTCGAGGAAGGAGTCATCTTTCATAGCTTACCGTTACCATATGGAATAAGTTGTAGTCTGCTACTAACAAGGTTCTGTAACCAGGAGTATATTCAGTATTTCAATTGTAACCATGATTTTGTGTTTTTGTAGTTCCTATTTTTAGGTACTTGAGTAGAATAGACAAGGATAATGAAAAAGTATTAGTTAGAGGATTCTTTGAAAACTACATTGACGTTTAGTACAGCATATGCGCACAAGAATAATCTGACATGCTTGCTTACACCTTTAGAGAAGAGCTTCTTAGATCATACTGATGACAGGAGAAAGGAGCTAAAAGAGAAATTAGAAAAAGGCTTAGAGAAAAGGACTTACAAGAATGATTATGCTTATAGTGCAATTAAAACACAAGGGAAATAAGCTTTTGATGCACTACACACAGGGAAGCTTTGTATAAACAAGCCAAAGTCGCGCACTGACACTTTATTTGTGGGTACGAGTGAATGTAGGTATGTGTTTTTGCTTCAGAGTAAATAGACATTTATGTTGAATGGGCAGGACCCTGCGATTCCAGGGATTTTTTATATTTGTGGACTTAATGCTTATTACCGTCTTCCAAGGGGATGGTATGAGACATGTTATTTGGGAATCGTTTTCCCAAAGATTTACCAGATGGAGGATTTGAAAAAGTTTCCAAAATTGACTGAATTACATCATAAGAGAGAGAGGAGGAAGTCCTCTTCTGCGATAGTCGGAGCTATATTTGGTGCAGTGATTCCTTCAGTAGGAGTCATGCTGAATTCGATCAAGATTCAAAAGTTGTCTACTATTGAGGAGAACATGGTGACAAATTTTTCAGGGCTATGCTCCTGATAGATACTGAATTAGCTGTGGATAGAGCTATGACTCTTCAAAATCGTCTTGCTTTAGACGTACTTTTAGCGAAGGATGTAGAGTCTGTAAAATGATTAACTCTAGACATTGTTGCTCGTACATTCCTGACAATAATAAGGAGATAAGAGATTTACGAATCTGACTAATCCAAGTGCTGATTTGAAGGAATTGAAAGAACCAGGTGTTTGGGAAAAGGTTGACAAAGGGTTTGCTTCAGTGGCTCAGTATCATTTGGCATGGGGTGTTATTAAAAATATTACAGGAAATATTAATTGTCGTGGTTTGTCTAATTGGGATATGGGGTCTATGTAAATTTTGTAAAACAATTCAAGGAGAAGACACGATTTTGAAGAAACCAAATTGTAAAAGTTTGTGCGTGGTAATTGGTGTGATGACCCATTTAGTCATCAGAGGAGGGATTGCTGAAGCAGGTGTCTTAACTAGAGATTATTAATGAGTGTTTCTGTAGTTTGAAAAATGAATCTTGTAGAAAATGAATAATGTAGAGAAAATAATGTACACGTTTGGAAAATGTGAACTAGAAAAGTGGCCACCACTGTTCACGAAAAGTGCTAATTGATGATTAGTACTTATGAAATATTAAAATGTACTAAAGTAATGTAGTAATATGTCATATTTAGGGTTTTGAAGTATGCTTTAGCTTATTAATTGTAGGCCTTAACTTAGCAAATGTCTTGGCCTAGTCTTTCCAGGCCTCAGGCGGAAGCTGTATTCCTTAGTGGTTAATAAAAATGCTGACAGAGTGAACTAAACTGTGAAATGTCCATTGTCTTGTTAAAAGTGCTTGAAAGAAGCTTTCTGACAGAACAGGAGATGATGTTTCTAGCAGTGTAACAATTCGAGTGTAATGTGTGTGAGATGTACTTTCCCAGGATGAGAACAATGAAAACACTGACTGGAGCTGAAGATGCAACAAAATTGTTACCTGACGAGCCGAATGAGGAGGATATCGTGAAGTGAACCAATCAACTTTGTGTGAAGAGTGAAATATAAGAATTCATAGATTTGGTATATGAATATTATTGGGTAGTGTATAAACATACGATTGACTGATCAATAGGGAATTAGGGGATAGTTTAGGTGACTTTGATATAACAACGCAACAGAGGAGAATTATTCAGATTTAGGTGGACTTTATCCCAATTTGAGATGAGATATTGAGAGAAGAAGAGACTCGAGATTATGTCATTGGGCTCATACTCTCTGACTGAGAGTCTGATGCTTTGCTAATCAACTGATGACCTGAGGACGAAGACTGATTCTGCTTGCTGACCCATACCGTGGATAGATAGATAGAACAATGTGATTGTAATGCATTTATGCCTTTTCTTTCTAGGTACCAACTGCGCTGTTTTGATAGATCCATAGCCAAATGTTTCCTAAATTTGAGTTCTAAATTGTTTTGCATTAAGCCCAACATGCTGATGCTAATCTGATGTTAGTTGAGGGCACTCAAACGTAACTGATGAATTCAGGGACTAATGATTGACGAGTTATCTTGCTGAATTCTATGTATCATACATCTTTATTGCAGCTGATTCTGCTATTGATCTTCACCGTAAGCTTAGAATGTGTTGTGATTCAAGCTTTGATTAGATTGTGTTTCTTCTGCCGCTTTGGGCAACCAGTATTGTTCTTATATGCGTTCCATTTGATTTTGAGATTAATCTACCTGACTTTAGTATTGTTAATATAGGGGAAATAAAAGTACTAACCTTTACCAAAGGTGTGGTTATTCATAACTGAAAGGTCATGGTGCATGATATTTACCTACTCCACTGATTGTTGATCTTATTGATTACTAATGATTGTTGATTATTGTGAATTGATTATTTGTTCATGTACTGGAGCTATCGCGAGAACATCTTAAATGAGTCAAAAGGTTCATCGACCTATTTACATCCTTTTATAAGTTTACTTATTAAGGTCTGACGCGCTAACACAACCGCTACAACTGCTGCATGTAAACTGCAAAGGTACATGTTTTCTTTACAGGTTTTACCTTAAATTTATGGTCCTTATAGAATGTTAAAAATATACAATTAAGGTGGTTAGTAATTAACACTAATAATTAATATACAAAATACAACCCACTTTATATTGTTGGTATTTAAACGATAGTTAGTGCAAGTGCACAAATAGTCCCAGAAACTTTAGATATACACAGAGCTCAATAAAGCAAAAAGCTTCATAGCTTGGTTTATCTTGTAGCTATTGTCTGATGGAAAGATGTACATTGTAGGTTTGGTCTCAACGATGCTGCTGAAACTGGAGGTAAAAAGCAGAACTGTCAAGTTGTGCACTGTTTTTAAGCCTCGCCTACAGACAGCTTTTGGTCAGCTGCGGCCCGTCCTTTACAGCGGAGGGGCCATGCCGCACCTCCACCTTTCACCCCTCATGAAGAGTGCCTATCAGGCTGAGGAAAGGTCAGCCTGACAGACACACTTTATGTTCAGCTCAGGCAGCCAGGTGCAAGATATGCATGATTTGCGCAGACTCCTGGATGCCTGAGCTGAACTTTGCTCGGCTGAAGAGGTCACAGCTCCTATGGGCGTGACCTCCTCGGCTCAGCAAAGGTGGCTCGAAGCACTTCCCCTCGGTGACGAGGGGAAGCGTCACCCATTGACTTCAACATTGGCGCTTCAGGTTTAAGCCCTGAAGCGCCCAGGGCGAGTGTCAATCAGTGACACCTCGTCACAGAGTGGGTGGGGTCAGAAGTCTCACTGACCCCATCCCACTCTATGACAAAGTTGGGACTGCTGCCTTCCCTCTCAGCCAGCGAGGGAAGGCAGCAGTCCCAACCCTGCTGGGACCTCCGAGCTGAAGGTAAGTGTATGTTTTTTAAATGAATGCTTGGTGCGTGCGTGTATGTTTGAATGTTGATGAGTGTTGTGAATGGATGTGCGTGCGTGTGTGAATGAATGAGTGTGCTTCCTGCCCGCCCCCCCCTAAAATTACCGGCCGCCACTGCTTTTGGTATTTGTTGGCAGACATATTTTTTCAAAAAGAAAACATTTACTTAGAGTGGGTTTTGGGCTAACACCTTACTAATTATGAGATTGCTTTGTTGTCCATCTCAGTTGTCTGGTCTTGATTCAATGAGAGTGTGTGTGTGTTTTTTTCTCTTTTTCTTTTTCTTACCTCCACTCCATCGCTCCCTGTTATTTACTTTTATTACAAGGACACAACAGTGACAATGTGCTATTAGGCCACTTACTTTCTTTTCTGTGCCAACACACACTTGGTTGTCATGTTTTTCTAATTTTACCTTACATTTTAACATTAGCTTCTGCCATGACAAACAGTTAAATTAAAAATAGCCGGCATGCATCTTGGAATGCTTTCTTTAAATATAAACCTCACATATGTGTGTCTGTATATATATATATATATATATATATATATATATATATATATATATATATATAAAACCTAGTGGCAGTTGCCACTAGGTAATTATAGTTTGCCTATATCTTTGGTGCCGCATGACGAATCTTCACAAAACTTTCCCCAAAAAATTGCCAGTCCCATCAGCTGCTGCCTGAAAGTTTCAGGGTGATCCGTCAAGGAGAGAGGGGAACGGGGTCCCAAAACACAATTTTCACATTTATTTTTCCATAGGGATTTTTAACAGCATTAGCACAAAAACTACTGGACGGACTTACACAAAATTTGTCAGGAAGCTAGGTCTTAGTCCAGAAAGAGTGTTTGTTTTGTTTTGGTCTAATTCCATCAAGTGTTTTTTGAGAAATGAGGAGGATTTTTTTTTTGTATATATAGCGACGCAAAGGATTTGCAACCACTTCTGATCTCGCACAGATATTTGATTGACTGATAACATTTCAACCTCAGAAGCTGTTGAATTGTTGTCCGCCATCTTGGGACTCGTCTTCAGCTGAGTCCCAAAATAAAAGTAAAAAAAAAAGAAAAGAGGCCAGTGTATGAAGTCCCTGATCGCTAGCTCTGGTGAAGGGGTCCCAAAGCCCCTCAGTGGCTAAAAAGCATATTTGTTTATTTTTTGAGCAGAGACATGGTGGATCCACAAGTCCGCTCGTACAATTTTAAAAAATATGAAGCGCAGTCTCCCCTGCTTTGTTAGTGTAATGCCCCCGGCAGGGCCAAGTCCTGGGGGCTTTTTTCTTTTTAAATGGGGGGGGCTCCTGGTTCCCTCCAAATGCTCCGGGGACAGCCACCTCTCAGGTGCTTACTTTTTTTTAATGCAGTGCGTTCTGTACAACCCACTGTCCCAGGGTTCACCATCCCTGAGGGCAGCACTATATTTAGAGCAGGGGTTGTGTGGCCCCCCTGCTGCTCTGGGGAGCACCAACCCCTGGGGCAAATGTTTGCCAAAAGGAAGGGGGTCCATATGGGACCTCCACACCCAGGGGACCCCCCCGGGATGAGTTCTCATTGGAGGGGGGCCACACAGCCCCTCTCGTGGAGCCACTGATGGCCCTGGGGGTGCAACCCCCCAGAGCCGGCTCCTGCTCTGTTCCGGGGGTGGCCATCCCCGGGACATAGCTGTTTGCTGTGGCTTGGCTGTAGCTCTCCAGGTCCTGCTGTCAAACAGCTGAGCTTTCATCTCTGTCCCCTGCATGTGTGCAAGGAACAGAGATGAAATGCTTCAGCAAGCAGGGAGCTGCTGTCAAAGGAGCTCCCTTCTTGCTGAAGTATAAGCACGGCGAGGGAAGCCTTTAGGCCAATGCCAGGTAGCCCGCATGGGCTTTTTATTAAAAAAAATTATGTAAATAAAAAGCAAAAAATAAAAAGTAGGGACTAAGGGGAGCCCATGAGGGCTCCCGCAGGGTTCCACATAGCCTATAAAGGGCGTGGTCCCACATAGCCCATAAAGGGCTAAAAAATAATTTTAAAAAACTCCCATAGCTTAGTGTGAAGGTTGCAGGCCTTCCCACTCAGCTATGGGGGATTAATTCCAGCTGGACTCATTTCCATGTTATTTTTAAATTAAAAAAAATTACACTTAAAAAAAATTTTTTAATATATTTTTGTTAAATCCAACAAAAATATCTCATTCATATTTATTAGATATTAAAGCCTTAAAAAACTCTCTCTTTCTCTTACCTTCTTTCGCTCTTTCTGTATCTCTTTCAATCAATTTCTCCTACTCACACATCCACTTAGACACTTACACATCCACTCAGAGACCCACTCAGACACTCATGCACCCACTCACAGACCCACTTAGACACTCACGCACACACTCACTGACTCACTGACACCCTCATGCACCCACTCACAAACCCACGCACCCAATAAAACACTGATGTATGCACTCTCATACCCAGGCAGACAATCTGACAGCCACCCTCACCCCCAGATAACCCTCTCACACCTATTCTCACAGACAGAGAAGCTGCAGCTATTTCCGGCTGTGCATGGCGAAAGGGCTGCGCACAGCACGGGGTTGGGTGGTTAGGGGATGTTGGCCACAGGGTCTTGTGGCCGGCCAGGTCTTGAGGGCAACCTCCCATAGCTATGGGTGAAGGACGTGCACGGTTGGGTGCTTAAAGGGGATAGCATCAGGCCCTGTGGCCAACCGCCGCCCTGCACAGCCAAAGGCTGTTGGCAGCAGTGGTTTGATTAATGTTTAGTAATTAAAATTACTCTATGTTAAAAAAAACATAGAAATTCACAGAAACAAACAAAGGTTACAGGAACATTATAGTTAGGAAATAGAATTAAAAAACATAGACATTCTCTTAAAATAACAAAGGTTACAGGGACGTTATAGTTAGGCTCACATTTTAAATGTACCGAACCATATAAATTCACCAGTTATAGTTAAAGTTACCTCATGTAGCTATAAGTTGTGCCCTATGGTAGCTACAACTCACGCCCTCACCGTGCACTGCTAATTACCCCACAAATGATGGCAATTCTGCCATCTTTCATAACATCATTGATAATGATAAATGAAATATTTGCAGTAAAAAATGTTGATGAAAAAACTGTGCATGGCGAGGGTATTAGATTTTTGCACTGAAAAAAATATGGATACTAAAGAAATTGTGGTAAATGGATGCTATGCAGCATTACGATTATAATATAATACCACAGTTCAAGGATTATAATGACATTTTTGGTGCATTTTGAGAATTGTAAGATTGGAGAAAAATCATGTGATAGCAAGAGTTTAGGAGCACCTTGTTTTGAAATTAAGCATAATCTGCACCTGTGAACAAGGCACAAGAGCCGAAACGTATCAGGAAGTTGAGTTGATGCCACTTTCAGAATTAAATAAACACAAGGTTTAACCCAGAATTGGGCTTTAGCATTTGTTGTTGATAAATATGTATTTTGCACTGATAGAAACAAAGGTTTCAGGGACGTTATAGTTAGGTTCTGAATTTACTTGTGCAAACCCATAGAAATTCAGCAGTTAGAGATATTTCAAGTAACTATAACTCACGTCCTAAGGTAACTATAACTTGTGCCCCACCATGCACAGTTTTAATTCAATAATTTGTGTGCTAATGTTTCATTTATATTTTTAATGATGTTATAGAAGTTGTCATGAGTGCTGTAATATCTGGGGTATTTAGCAGTGCATGGCGAGGGTGTGAGTTATAGTTACCTTAGGGCGCGAGTTATCGTTACTTGAAATAGCTCTAACTATAACTGCTGAATTGCTATAGTTTTTTATGAGTAAATTCAGAACCTAACTATAAAGTCCCTGTAACCCTTGTTTTTCAGTACATTTCTATGATTTTTTCAACTGAAAGTAGTTTTAATTACTATACATTAAGCCAACCACTGCCATGCACGGCTAAATGCTGTGTGCAGCAGGGGTTGACCCCAGGGCCTGGCCTGTGGCCAGGCCCTGCAGCCAATCTCCTATGACCACCCAAGTCCGTGCTACACACGACCGAAGGGTCTGTCTCTCTGGATGTCAGAGTAGGTGTGCGAAGGTATCTCTGGGTGTGAGTGTCTCTCTGGGTGGAAGATTGGGTGCATGAGGGTCTGAGTGGTCCTGTGAGTGGATGTGTGATGTTATGAGTGTGTCTGTGCATGGGTGCATCAGTGTCTGAGTGTCTGAGTCGGTATGTGAGTAGGTATATCAGTGTCTGAGTGGGTCTGTGTGTGGGTGCATCAGTGTCAGTGTTTGAGTGGGTCTGTGAGAGGGTGCATGAGGGCCTAGTATGTCTGTGGGCATGAGTATCTGAGTGGGATTCTGAGTGTGTGGTGAGGGTTTTAGTGGGTCTTGAGTGGGCATGTGAGGGTCTGAATGGGTTTGTGACTGGATGCGTGATGTCTAAATGGGTCTGTAAGTGGGTGTGTCAGTATCTCAGTGGGTCTGTGAGTGGGTGCATCAGTTTTTGAGTTGGTCCTGAATGGGTCCAAGAGGGTCTGAGTGGGTGTGTGAGTGGGAGAAAGAGATTGAAAGAGAGAAATTGAGAAAGTGTGAGAGTGACAGAGATAGAAAGTTTTTGGGCTTTGATGAATGGTATACTTAGAATGCGATATTTCTGGACAAATTGAAAAGAATAATCAATTAAAAAGAGTGACATCTCAGTTCATTATGCAACTTAAAAATTTCAAGTTGAAAAGAAATAACCACTGTCACACCTTGACTGGAATCTACAACATGCAGTGTGATAATCAAAGACCATAGTCACTAGGCCGTAGGTGACTCTACTTTGCAGTCCCCAGATGTAACTGTAACATTCAACCCACAGATTCTGATGGCAAAAAATTGTAATTGTTCCATCACTACGAATGCTAAGCATTAAAATACAAGCAAATAAAAAGGCATACTGCCATGAGATACCAGGATTTCAACCTTCAGCCTATTCTCTGTCAGTCCAAGAGCTTTACCAGTAGGTCACAAGTTCCTCTGTAATGCAGTGCTTCAAAAAGTAAGTATAACATATGAAGCAAACACCTTGCTAGAGTGGCACTTAGAAGTCATTGTATGCAGAGGCTATTGTAATACCAATCTCTCTCTTTTTCATCCCATTATGAGGTGGAACGGAAAGAGAGAGAGAGAGAGAGTGACAGGACTGCAGGGGGGAGCCTCATGGACCTGTAGTGATGTGGTTTAGAATGTGTTGAAGGTCACCTGGAACCTTATGACATCGCTTGTCTATAATGTCATGTGTTTCCATAGTCCTTCACTGACGGTTCTTCAGCAGCTGTACTCTGTGCCCCTGTATAGCGGGAAAAGCAGTCGCAATGTCTTATTAATAAACAATTGTGGAATTCATCCGGTGTCTCCATCTCTTCAAAAGTGACGACGAAGATGAATCAGGGTTGACGACAAGAAATGCTGTTTATGGTACCGAAGCATCGCCGGTAGATTTTGTTTGCTGTTTACGGCATGGAAGCATCTCCGGCAGATTTTGTTTGCTCCTAATGAAGCTCATCAGGAGTTAGTGAAACTTCTCTGCAAATCTGCGGTCGTTGTGAGTGTTTACGGTTCCCGGAGGGGAACAGAGTTCACTTTTGATGATTTTGTGTTGTCAAAAGCAGTGTTCAAGTTATTTATGGTGTTGTTTGCGTGCCACATTCTATGCGTGTGAAGCAACTCACATACAGATTTCATTGTTCGCGCGCCATGTCCTATGTGTGTGAAGCAACGTGCAAAAGTTTTGTGGCTGGTATTGCAGAGAATGACAAGTTGTTGGATGAAAAGGAATGGATTGATTCAGTACAAAAAGATAAATTGTTGTGTGAAGTGATGCATTTGGTTAAGTCTGTGTGGCCCAAAGAGTAGAATTTGTCATCTGAGTTGCAACCATTCTGGAAAGTGTCTGATGAGCTATCCATTGAAGGAGATACGTTGGTTAGAGGTAACAAGCTTATTACTCTGAAGTGTTTTAGGAAAGATTTATATGCTAAGGCTCATTCTGGTCATTTGGGTGCCACCATTACCGAAAAGAAGTTGAGATTCGATTTTTGGTGGCCTAGAATGGACAATGAAATTGATGAATATGTCAGAAATTGTACAAGATGCTGTATGAATGATAAAGTACTAGTCACGGAAAGTGTTGTGGAATCGTTTGTTCCGTCAACAGCTAGAGCTTGGCAGAAAATTGGTCTTGATTTTTTGGGTCCTTATCATGTATTAGCACCTGACATGAGATATTTTGTAGTGATTGTTGATCACCTTTCGAGATGGGTTGAGGTAGAATCTGTAAGGTTTCCAACTACCCAAAGTGTTATTAATTGTTTGAAAAAGATTAATGAGGGATTTCCTGAACAAATTTTAACCGATAATGGGGTTCAATTTGTGTAAACAGAAATGCTTCAGTTTATGAGCAAATGTGGTATTAAACATATTAGGACTCCACTATATCATCCACAAAGCAATGGGATAGTGGAACGTTTTAATCATGTGCTAGTGGATTGTATCCAAGCTGCAAACAGAAATAATATGTCTGTAGAGCAAGATGTCAAAGAACTTGTATGGTCCTATCGCACTACACCACATGTGGCCACAAGCAAAAGTCCTTTTGAACTCATGAGGGGTAGAATAGTGGCAACTGAATTATGTCCCTTCTGGATGATTAAATTGTTTCATGAAGGGAGTCATCTAAAAGAAATTTGGCAAGTGGCAATAAACAATTCAAATAATGTGGGAAAGAAGAGGCTGAGTGGGATTCATGATAAAGGTGTAAAACTGCAGGTGGGAGATTGGGTGAGAGTAAAGAATCCCATGTTAGTTAGAAAAGGTTTGTCAAAGTTCAAGGATGCTCAACAGATTTATGAATTACGCAGGAATGCTGTGAAACTTTCTGAAGGCAGTTGGTAGAGCACCACTCGCTTAGCATTGGATACTAGTGTGCAAGTACAGTTAGATAACACCTGTCAGAAAATACCTAGCTGATCTACTGTCAATGGTCCTGATGGAAATGAAAAGTGTGATAGGAGGAGAAGTATAAGAGTATGCCATAAGCCAACAAAATTTCAAGATTAGTTTTTTATGGTTTTTCTTCTTTGTAGGAGTCATAGTGTTTTGTAGAAGCATTATATTCTGTATAAGAATCATTCTAGATGTTCATTGCATTGTTTAATGATTTATTGATGTTTATTGGTCCAATTTATTGTCTTATTTTAAAGAGGGAAGAATTGTAGTGATGTGGTTTAGAATGTGTTGAAGGTCACCTGGAACCCTAAGACATCGCTTGTCTATGATGTCATGTGGTTCCATAGTCCTTCACTGACGGTTATTCAGCAGCTATACTCTGTGTCCCTGTATATCGGGAAAAGCCATTGCAATGTCTTATTAATAAACAATTGTGAAATTCATCCAGTGTCTCCATCTCTTCAGGACCTCATGGTCCTAGCCGGCTTTCCGCATCCTGTGGGAGGCGGCATTTCTCCCACAAGCATGGAGCTACTTTAAATAGCAGCTCCCTGCTTGCAGGAGCAATGTTTTCATCTGTCTTCCCCGCATGTATATTTACATGCAGGGAAGACAGATGAAAACTCAACTTCCTGCAAGTGAGAGCTGTTTGATAACTCTCACGTGCAGAAAGCAGAGTTTGTGTGCTTTTACTTGGTGGGAGCTGTCAGCTCCCACCAAGCAAAAGCAAACAGCTATGTCCTTGGTTGGGCTCCCTAGGACATAGCAGGAGCCAGCCCTAGGGGGGTGGTCCCCAGGGCCACCATTGGCTCCTCAAGGGGGTCTACGAGGACCCCCCAACTTTAATAGCCCCATGGATGTAGTGTTCTCCAGGCCTATGGGGTCCACGATGGACCCCCGTCCTTCTTTTAATTCAGCCCTGGCCCCAGCACTAAATTTTCCTTTATTTTATGATTTTTTGGGTGGGACTCAGCTGAAACTAAGCCCCAAGAAGGCTGACAACACTTCCTGGGTGAAGTTTAGGCAGCCAATCAGAGCTGTGCATTTCCTCGCAGGAGCTCTTAATCTTCATGAAGTCATCTTCCTATATAAGGTGGTTTCAATTTTGCCATGTTCAACATATAAAGTGAGATAAAAAAACTTGATTCACTCATAACGAGTTTCACATGAGAAACTCAATCCTAGAAAACATCAACAAATAGTATTCTACATAGGCAAAGTTTCCATCCAAAAGCACTAATGTCAAGTATAGCCTATGGGGAGCTGACATGCGTGCGTAGAAACAGTTCATGGAGGCCACTTACAAGTTTGAAGAGACATTACAAAGATTTCAACAGAGAGGTTATAAGAAAAGTGTCCTAAGAAAAAGTCTTGAAAGGGCAAAGAAGAAGAAAAGGAATGAACTTTCGGTCACAAGAATGGAAGTGGGCCATACTAAGGACAATGATTACCCGAGAATGGTAGCAATGTATAACAAAGAAAGTGGGCAGGAAGGGAAGAGCCTACAGAAACACTGGAACTTAATTTCAAGAGATCCTGATATTGACCAATTAGTTGTTGACAAACCATTGATTATATTTTGAAGGGCACCATTAATGAAGGGCATACTGGTTTGCGGTCATTTTCCCAAAAACAGTAACAAAGTGGTTCAAAGAACAGAATAAAGGTTTTGCTAAATGTAATCAGTGTAAAGCCTGTAAGATTGCACAGACAACAAAGACTTTTTTTTTTTTAATAAAGACCAAGATGAAACATTGATTAAATACAGAATTACTTGTGACATGAAATTTGGGATCTATGTCATTGAGCACAATTGTGGACTGAAATAAAACAAGAGTACCTTCTGTATGCTCAGAAAGAGGATTTTGGAGCACATAAGAGCAGTTAAACATGCAGATTTAAGCTATGCAGTGGCATAAGATTTACAAGTATATCAAAAGTAAGATTGGAAATGCTTTTGTATTCTGGCATGGCACACATACCTTCACATGAAAGGGGAGGAGACAGAACTTGAAAATTGAGGTAACTGGAATCAAGATATATTATTCAGTTACAAACTAAAATGCCTTTCAGGTTGAACAATGATGAGGAATTTTTTGTACATCTATAAAAAATTAGAGTATCGAGATTTCCACAAACAGAGGCTGTGATAATGGAATAAGTCAGAGCATGTAACTGCTTTTTTTATGTGAATGATATAGTCATGCATGGAACATAATGGATGAATATTTTTTTGCTGTGGCTGATAAAAAATAATATATAGCTTTATGGGAAATTTAATAAGAAATTTGTTTTTTAGGTAAATATTATATGAAATGATAAATTGAGGAACTTGGTGGGCATTTGAGTACAGATTTAATTAAATTGTGTTTATGAATAATGGTACTATACCTTTACGAGTTTGACAAATTACAATGTGTTCCTCCATATTTTTGGTAATGTTTGATTTCTTAGGAGATAATTGAATATTGATTTAAGGCATGGATATTTGATATTTGAAAAGTTTGTTAGAGTACAAATCATAATAATTGCCCCTTGCTTCATGTTAGTCAGATTAATTTGTAATACTTTTCCCCCCTTTACTGCTTAAAGTCTGAAGCATTATATTTTCCAATTATTTATTGTAGATTTCAGTTGGGCTTCACTGCATGTTTTATTTCACTATAAGTTCCACAATGTCCCCTAACTGGCAAAGTGGACATTTGGTATAAATCGTTGTAGATTTGATCAATACAAGTTGAACGGTCACTTTTGAAAGTTGCAAAATAGTCTTTGAATAAGAAACAGACAATTAATGCTTAATTTTTCAAAGTACCTGGGGTGCTTCAAAAATTACACGCACAAGGAATGCAGAGGAGGAGGTTGCATGGAAAAAGAGAGGGTGTGCGTTGGATTTTCCGGTGCCCACAGACGATGCATTGTTTCTTTTCCCTAAAAACACAGGACTTGCGTTGTTCAATCTGGGTTCCTCACTGCTCTGCAGGGATTTTTGTTGCACCCAGGGACGATGTGTGGAAATCCTGGGCGTGCGAGGCAAAGTCACAGGCTTCCATCGGTCCAGTAGTGCATTGCGTCAGATTCTCTGTGGCACGGCAGGCGCTGCATCGATTCTCCATTTGAGAAGTCGTGCTGTGTCGTTCGACTCAGCTATGTGTCGATCCAGTGGGCTGTGCGGCAAATTTCTGGTCGCAACGCAGGCGCTGCATTGATCTTCACTCAGTAAGTCAGTCTGCGTTGTTCCAGTTCAGCTGTGCGGCGATTTTTTCATCGTGGTGCAGGCTGTACGTTGTTTCGGCACACAAGGATTTCTTTGCAGAAAGTTAAGTCTTTTTGGCCCTGATACTTTAGCAACAGGAGGTAAGATCAATCCAAGCCCTTGGAGAGCACTTCTCAGCATAGCCAGTGGCCTGCAAGGCAGCAGGGCAACAGCAAGGCACCATTCCTTTACAGCAAAGCAGTCCAGGTGAGTCCTTTAGGCAGCTAGGCAGCTCCTCTTGGCAGGTTGCTGGTTCTGGTTCAAAGTTTCTTTCCCAGGAGGTATCTTGTCAAGAAGTGTCTGTCAGGGACCCAGTTTATATGTCCAAATGTGCCTTTGAAGTGGGGGAGACTTCAAAGAGTGGCTCAAAAGTGCACAAGGTCCCCTTTCAGTTCCATTCTGTCTGCCAGGGTCCCAGTAGGGGGTTTAGCAGTCCATTGTGTGAAAGGGAGGCCAATGTCCTTTGACATGTAAGTGTCAGGCCCTCCACCCTCCCAGCCCAGGAAGACCCATTCAGTATGCAGATGTGTGCAGGTGTGGCTGAGCATCCTTTGTTTGGAGTTGTCTGAGTGAAATGCACAAGGGAGCTGTCAACTAACCCAGCCAGACGTGGATTGTAAGGCACAGAAGGATTTAAGTGCAGAGAAATGCTCACTTTCTAAAAGTGGCATTTCTAAAATAGTAATATTAGATCTAACTTCACCAGTCAGCAGGATTTTGTATTACCATTCTGGCCATAATAAATCTGACCTTGTTACTCCTTTTAGATCAGAATCTACCACTCAAACAGTATGAGGGTAGCCCTAATGTTAGCCTATAAAAGGAGCAAGCCTCACAGCAGTGTAAAACGAATTTAGGACATATAAACTACACAGGTACATGTTCTGCCTTTTACCTACATAGCACCCTGCCCTTTGGTTTACCTAGGGACTACCTTAGGGGTGATTTATATGTAGAAAAAAGGGGAGTTTAAGACTTGGCAAGTGCAGTGGCAGGCCTGAAGCATGGTTAAGGGGCTTCTTATGTGGGTGGCACAATCAGTGCTGCAGGCGCACTAGTAGCATTTAATCTACAGGCTCTGGGCACATGAAGTGCACTTTACTGGAGTTTTACAAGTAAATTAAATAAGCCAATTGGGTATGAGCCAATGTCACCATCCTGGTCACAGGAATCCAAGGACAGGACAGTGCAGACTTTAAGCAACAACCACAAATGCAGGGTAAGTTGCATGTGGTAAGTAACTGCCAATTTTACAAATGCAAGAGGGGGAGGCACATAGGACACACTCAATGCGCATGTGAAAGGAGTGCAGCGGGGCAAATTTCTCATGAATCAAATTGCACCATTCAAACATAAGCAACACATGTCCACAAGCCTTGGTTGTGCCATGCACCACAACACATACACAACCTTGACAGAGGTCAATCACCAGGGCTATATGCCAACATGTACATATGCAGCTCATGTGATGGAAGGCATGACTAATTACTGTGCAAATAAACAAGATACACTGTTCTAAAGGAGAGATAGGTGAAAGGGATTCGGAGAAGTCCTAATTTTTAGGCGCAAGAATCCTCACACCCCCAAATGGGTGTCATGCTTCATCATCGGAGTAGCTCCTCGTCAGACCGGCGCTGCAATGTCTGATGGCACCCCCCGAGGGGAGGCTCTTTGCCGGAGATCTTTTCTCGATGACGCCAAGACCCCAAGAGTGGGTTTGGAAAAGCGAGAAAACTAGGAGAGTCAAACTAAAGGTTAAAATTAGCTTACAAACCCGAAGCAAAAGGTAACAATTTTATTAATCCATAAGGGGGTTTAAGGTCAAGATTAAAAATTATCAAGAGAGTGAATCAGAGACAATGGTCAATCACTCTCTCCCACAAATATTTAGAAAAAGGGGGGGGGATGGGGAACTACCAGACCATCCCTAAACAAGGGTCAACATGTTTCACGTCTCTATGGTCCAGCTGGATCCAGCGACGCTTCTTCAGGACCCAATGACTACATGCTTCTCCTAATTGTAAACTGAAGGGACTGCTATAACCTGAGATTATCGGTTATGATGTATCCAGTCACTTACACTAGTCCGGTAAAAACTTGAACGTACTAATCCTAAATGTCGCCCTGTAATCAAATAGACACAGGTCACTCAGAGGTAGCAAAGTCAGCAAATATTTACATTGTGATAATCTCATTAATTCAAATCAAAGGAAGGACGGTATCAAACAGTGAAAAACACGGTGAGGGTGGCAGACGTGTCACACGTATGCATGCAGGGAAAATATCAGCTTACCCTCCCTGTCGAGGAACGTACTTCCTGGGACAGCATAGGCCTAAAGCCGGGCGCAAACACTCTAAGATTAAGGTAAATAAAAATCGAAAAACAACAACAAAGTCCGTTGTTGTATGGAATGGAATATCAGGTCACACAAAACTGTAGTAGCTAATTGTCAGGCATCTGTCAAACAGAGAAATAACATTACAGCAGCTGGAATCTCCAGAAATAGACATACGTCGGAATTAGCTGTCAAGTTATTATAATGGTATGCCAGCTAGGTGGTAAAGTCAGAAGAACAAGATACTGGGAGAATACCTCGAAGTAGGGGTAAAACAGTACGGAAACTAATTGTTCATGACCTAAGTTAACAGTAGCCAAAAAGGTGCTGTTCATTCTATCGAATGAATCTCACAACAACAAGGCGTAATCATTTATCCTGTAACATGGAGTTGATTGCATCCGTATATGTATTATAAGCTGACCGAAGAAATAGCACCCCAAACAAGACAGTACTTGGAGTAACCCAATATGCTTAGAGACTTGTCAGATTATTCGGTGCGCAAGGTTAATGCTTATCCCTGTCCGTGGGGAGGGGGGGTTTATTATTAAAATAGAGGCTGTCTCTAGGATGTACGAATCCAGCTAAACGTGTGTGTTTTACACACATAGCTGAAAGTGACCACAGTCAAACGTAAAGGATATCAATGCCCGAAGCAGTGTTCCAGTGTCACTTACTTGCAGCACTCCTGACCGTCACGGGTAACCTACCCGAGGCAATGCTGCCAAATCAATGGGGATGCACAGCTCACTTGGCAAAAGAACCCGCCGGCCGGAAATAGGCAGATCATGTTGACACCCGCATTACCTAGTAACCGAGCTCACCGTGTATCAGAACCCTGCTCGTCATGATCGGAGGGTAAACAAGAAAAAAGGACTAATACTTTGAACAAAAAGTTTAAAGGGGAACCCGTATATACAGATTAATCGCAGACTGATAGGCAAGTTCTTGTCAATAGTTGCAATGGTTATGTCAGTATATTACAAAAAAGAAATGCCTTAATACTGTAGTAAAATAACAATTATCAGGGGCAAAAAAAGCCATACAACATGAATGGGAAGTGATCAGTCAAACAGTTCTTGTCAAAAAATACTTGAATGGGTATGCTGCGATCACAAAAGTAAGAGGCACATAGAAGCTACTGTGCCAGACTAATCCAAGGGATGTCATCATTAAGCCCATTAACATGTGTGTTCAACTTAAACACCCAACGTTGTTCTAGTTCAAAAACAAATCTAGTACCCTTATGTGGGATAGCCTGTAGGACGATCCACCACATGTCGTCGGGGCTGTGCTTAACTTCCATGTAGTTGATGCTCAATTTTGACATTCTACGGCCGCATTTAATGTTGCTGCGATGCTCCTTTATTCTTAGTTTCACTGCTCGGGTGGTCATACCCACGTAGCGTAACCCGCATGGGCATGTGATCAAATAAAAACAATTGCGAGTATTGCAATTAGTGTGTGTTAGTAGGCGCCATGTACCTATTGGTTCAAGGTCAAGAGTATTCAAATTTTTTGTTAATGCACATACGTTGCAGTTCCCACATGGGAAATGGCCTACAACAGGTAGAATGTCCCATAGCGCCCTCTGTCTGGGGAGTGAAGGAACAGGACGTGGTCGGGTAAGGACTAACAAGTCCTTGATGTTGGTCGTTCTTTTAAAAGCGAAGAGGGGTTTTGAAATCTGCTCTCCTCCACTGCAAAGGATGGCCCATCTCTTATTCACCACTTTCTTTATAGTGTTTGATAAAGGGGTAAATGTGGACACACAGGTTAATTTAGTGTCTGAAGATCGAGAAGCCATAGATAACAATGCATCCCTATTGCAATGTATGGCCCACTTGTAGGCCGTGTTCACCACATGGTGTGGATAGTGGCGATCACTAAGTTTGTTAGAGAGCTCTTTTGCTTGGGAATCAAATGTGTGAATACTACTGCAATTATGGCGTAATCTGAGAAACTGACCGTAAGGTAGATTATCTTGCAGTGCTCTCGGATGATGACTCTCGTATAACAGCAAGCTGTTACGATCAGTGGTTTTCTGATAAGTGCAAGTATAGAATTTGCCACCATCTATGCTAATCAACAAATCCAAAAAGTGGATCTGAGTTCTTGATACTGAGGAAGCGAAATTCAAAAAGGGGTCTAAACCATTAACCCATGTAGTAAATATGTATACCTCAGCAAGTGCCCCTTGCCAGACTATCAGAATATCGTCAATGTACCGACGCCACAATTTGATATTACTGTGAAACGGATTGGTGTTCGGCAATATAAATTGTTTTTCAAAGTCGTACATATAGAGGCAAGCCAGACTGGGGGCAAAAGTGCTTCTTATCGATGTACCATGTATCTGGTGAAAAAGGAGATCCTCAAATTGAAAAAAAAATTATTTCATTGCCAGTGCAGCACAATGCATAATGAAATGAACAGGAGTGGTTAATTCCCAGTTGAAAGATGAAAGAGCAGTCTCAAATGCCTGCAATGTAGCTTCTTGTGGTATGTTAGTATACAGGGCCTCAACATCTAAAGTAATGAGAGCATGAACAAAGACAGTAGAGTTGATAGTCTCTATCAAATTAAGGACATCTTTTGTGTCCTTAAGGTAAGTGGCTGACTCCTAAACAATGGGTTGTAAAAAGTGGTCACAAAAGATAGATAACGGTTCAAGAACTGAACCAATCCCTGAGACTATCGGGCGACCCAGGGAAGGTGTCCTGCCCTTATGAATTTTAGGGAGGCAATAGAAATAAGGGGTGTGTGGATTCATGGTGTCCAAGAATTCTGCTTCTCTCTGAGAGATCCATGAATTACTAAGGGCCTCCTCTATCATCCTGTGTATCTCTGTTTGTAATCTCTCTGTAGGATCACGGCTGATCTGAGCATAGTAAGTAGAATCCTCAAGTAGACGTAGACACTCTTGTCTGTAATCTACTGAGTTCATCACAACTATCGCCCCGCCCTTATCTGCTGCTTTGATCACAATGCTGGTGTCAGATGCCAAAGCCCTCAGAGCATTCCTCTCAGTGTTGGGAATGTTGACAAAACTCTGTTTAGGTTGCAGTTTAATGATATCACTCATTACTGCTTTTTCGAATGCCAAAACTTCACAGGGCATCGATGAGAAGGGGGGTATGAATTTAGATGGTTTTTAAGACCTGAATCTTTGGACTGATTATCACTGGGTCTGTCTTTGAAAAAAGTCTGAAGTCTGATTTTTCCCAAGAATTGGGATAGTTCACATTGAAGACGAAAGGAGTCTTCTTTTGGAGTGGGTACAAAGCCCAAACCTCTATTCAAGACCTTAGCCTCATCCGGGGAGAGTGGTCTAGATGAAAGATTCACTACTAAGTCCGGTTTGGTTGGTTCTTCTTTTGGCTCTGAGTTACCATTTATGCTTTGTCCAGAGCCCAGTGAACCCTTCTGCCTCTTTCTCTCCTTCTGTCTCTTCCTCTGCCCCGGCCGTGGCCTAAAAAAGGCATGTATGGTAGCATGGGGCATGGTTGGTAGAAGGGGAAGGGCTGCTGCCATGCTCGAGGTTGCCCAGGGGGATATAGTGGGAAGTGAAAAATTGGTTGTGATCTATCATCATCCGTACTCCACCCATCACACGAGGAGCTATTGCTGTATTTGCGAGGCTTCCTGACTGAGGAGGAGGACTCATCTGAAGAGAAGGACTGGGTATCAGCAGCGAAATCTTCTTTGATATAGGGATAGACTTTTCTCTCTGCTGAACCTATTAATGTCCTTCTGTAATTTGGTGATCTTTTGTTGAGTCAAGAATTCTTTCGTCTCATTGAGCTCGGAATTTATCTCTGTCAGCCGACTCTTGAAGGCGGCGAGTGAAACAGTAGTTTTAAGTGTACTTTCCATGAGATTAATATGTATAGTGAGGGATTCTGCTATCCGTTTGGATGTGCTAATAATGAGAACAAGCCAATCTCTGGTACACTTCCAGGCGATCTGAGCCCAATCTTTTCAAAAAGCCAAATTCTGTAAGAAGATCCTGGGCATGTTGGATACAAGTAGCCCGTTGGGGGCTATATTTGCTCTCAGATATTCTGTCATAATTGTCCCATGTAGGACCGTTTTAATGAGGTTGCGCTTAAGTGCAGACAATTTGTCCCACTCTTCCTTAGACGGACCCGAAGGTCCAGCACCGTTGTTTCCTAGAATGGACGGAGTCTGTAAGATAGCAGACACGATATCGTCATCAAAGCTGAGCCCCTGGAAACTGTCCATATTTAGGGGCAATAATAAATCCCACAGCTAAACTGCTGTACTCAGTAGAATAATAAACAGGGGGATAGGGAGGAATAATGGTCCAGTGTATGCCCTCCCGTAATTAATACTATGCAAATAAACAAGATACACTGTTCCAAAGGAGAGACCGGTGAAAGGATACGGAGAAGTCCTAAATTTTAGGAGCATGAATCCTCACACACCCAAATGGGTGTCATGCTTCATCATCAGAGTTGCTCCTCGTCAGACCGGCGCTGCAATGTCTGACGGGCACCCCCCGAGGGGGGCTCTTTGCCAGAGATCTTTTCTCGATGATGCCAAGACCCCAAGAGTGAGTTTGGAAAAGGAGAAAACTAGGAGAGTCAAACTAAAGGTTACAATTGGCTCACAAACCCGAAGCAAAGGGTAACAATTTTATTAATCCATAAGGGGGTTTAAGGTCAAGATTAAAAATGATCAAGAGAGTGAAACAGAGACAATGGTCAATCACTCTCTCCCACAAATATTTAGCAAAAGGGGGGGAGGGATGAGGAACTGCCAGACCATCCCTAAAGAAGGGTCAACATGTTTTGTGTCTCTATGGTCCAGCCGGATCCAGCAACACTTCTTCAGGACCTAATGACTACATGCTTCTCCTAATTGTAAACTGAAGGGACTGGTATAACCTGAGATTATCAATTATGATGTATCCAGTCACTTACACTAGTCCGGTAAAAACTTGAACGTACTAATCCTAAATGGTACCCTGTAATCAAATAGACACAGGTCGCTCAGAGGTAGCAAAGCCAGCAAATATTTACATTGTGATAATGTCATAAATTCAAAGGAAGGACGGTGTCAAACAGTGAAAAACACGGTGAGGGTGGCAGACGTGTCACACATATGGATGCAGGGAAAATATCAGCTTACCCTCCCTGTCGAGGAACGTACTTCCTGGGACAGCATAGGCCTAAAGCCGGGTGCAAACACTCTAAGATTAAGGTAAATACAAATTGGCAAACAACAAAAAGTCCGTTATTGTATGGAATGGAATATCAGGTCATATAAAACTGTAGTAGCTAATTGTCAGGCATCTGTGAAACAGAGAAATAATATTACAGCGGCTGGACTCACCAGAAACAGACATACGTCAGAATTAGCTGTCAAGTTATCATAATGGTATGCTAGCTAGGTGGTAAAGTCAGAAGAACAAGATACGGGGAGAATACCTCGAAGTAGGGGTAAAACAATACGGAAACTAATTGTTCATGACCTCAGTTGACGATAGCCAAAAAGGTGCTGTTTATTCTATCGAATGAATCTCACAACAACTAGTGGGCATAATCATTTATCCTGTAACATGGAGTTGATTGCATCCATATATGTATTATAAGCTGACTGAAAAAATAGCACCCCAAACAAGACAGTACTTGGAGTAACCCAATATGCCCAGAGACTTGTCAGAACATTCGGTGCGCAGGGTTCATGCTTATCCCTCTCCGTACGTTTTTTTTTTATCGTTAAAATAGAGGCTGCCTCCAGGATGTACGAATCCAGCTAAATGCATGTGTTTTACACGCGTAGCTGAAAGTGACCGCAGTCAAACATAAAGGATATCAATGCCCGAAGCAGCGGTCCAGTGTCACTTACTTGCAGCGCTCCTGACCGTCGCGGGTAACCTACCCGAGGCCGTGCTCCTGAATCAATGGGGACGCCAAGGCTCACTCGGCAAAAGAACCCCCCCGGCCAGAAATAGGCACGTCATGTTGACGCTCGCGTTACCTAGTAACTGAGCTCAACGTGTGTCAGAACCCTGCTCGTCATGATCGGAGGGTAAACAAGAAAAAAGGACTAATACTTTGAACAAAAAGTTTAAAGGGGAACCCGTATATACAGATTAATCGCAGACTGATAGGCAAGTTCTTGTCAATAGTTGCAATGGTTAAGTCAGTCTATTACAAAAAAGAAATGACTTAATACTGTAGTCAAATAACAATTATCAGGGGCAAAGAAAGCCATACAACATGACTGTGAAGTGATCAGTCAAACAGTTCTTATAAAAAAATACTTGAATGGGTATGCTGCGATCACAAAAGTAAGAGGCACATAGAAGCTACTGTGCCAGACTAATCCAAGGGATGTCATCATTAAGCCCATTAACATGTGTGATCAACTTAAACACCCAATGTTGTTCTAGTTCAAAAAGAGATCTAGTACCCTTATGTAGGCTAGTCTGTAGGACGATCCACCACATGTCGTCCGGGCTGTGCTTAACTTCCATGTAGTGGATGCTCAATTTTGTCATTGTACGGCAGCATCTAATGTTGCTGCGATGCTCAATTATTCTTAGTTTCTGTTACGACTCTGTCGTCCCATTTCTAGGGGGCGCTGTAAGGGGACTGTCGGAAGCCTGGGAATCACCTTCAACACTTATCTAGAGTCCCTTGCTGACTCCTGTTTGTTTCTCTTTTCTCCATGGTACACTTGTATAGTACTCCATTTGCTTCCTGGGACTGCAAATCCCATAATGCACAGCCTGGTAGGCAGGAAAGCCCGGATTCTGTTTCCTATTGTTTTCTAGGGGAGAAGTCCAGTTGCTCCTTTTCACCGGATCCTCTCCTCCAGGACTTGCAAGTGTCTGAAACTACACACACCTGAAACCTCTCCAGTGCAGCCCAGCTTGGAACTGCTTATGAGCAGCCATTTCCTCAAGATCCTCGTCGTGCATTGTCCTTCGATTCCTTTGTGTTACAGACCCTTTGTCAGATGGTGTTCCAGTTTTGTTCCTGTTCTGTTCCAGCTTTATCCTGTTTCCTGTTTCTCCACCCTGCTTCTGATTGTTCCAGCCAGAGTCTGCTCCCTACCTCTTATCCTTCTACCTGTTTGTTTCTTCCGAGCCTGCTCCCTGTTTCTCTGCCCTGCTCCTGCCTTGTTTCAGCCTGAACCTGCTCTCAGTTTCCCAGTCCTGTCTCTGTTTGTCCCAGCCAGAAGTTTGTGCCCTGTTTTCAAGTCCTAGTAGCGCCTTTGCTTCAGGCTGAGCCTGTTCCTAGTTCTTGCCTCTGCCTCTTAGTTTGTTCCCTTCTGTTTCTGTTTCTTCTTGGTTATTTGTGTCTGGTAAGTGTTCTATCAGTCTTCACCAGTGTATAAGTGTCCTCCTTTGTTCTGGGGTTGGCTCCTGGTTTCCAGGAGGCAATTCCAGCCCCCACGCTTGTCCAGTGTTATACAATGTCTTTCGTGCCTAACAGTGACAGTGTGCTATTGTTGTTTTCTCAGGAATCGCCACTGTGTTTCCAGCTGGACCCACAAGAGCGTGTCTTGTGTATGTAAGTACTTTCCTTGTCTGTGCTCTAGGGTCCAGAGACAGAATCGCTTCTGCTGCCTCCTTTCTATGGTGCTGGCAGGGTGACTATCTGTAAGAGCAAACTGCACAGAGGCATTGACATTCCCTGTGGGAGGTTCTGCGCCTTACTCTGTGTACAACCCCAGCGTGTTTGTCCATTAGTAATCTGTTTCCTGTTTGTTCACACAAGGGTTGCTCTGCTTTTACTTTCCTGTGCCTGTTCATAGCTGTCCTTTCCGTGTATGCCTTTAGCTGCTCTTCTTCCCCAGTATACTACCTCTTTAGGATATTCGGTGACCTCAAGGGGTGTCCCAACCAGAGTCCTGATCAGACCCGCCCGAATCCGTGACAGTTTCACTGCTCGGGTGGTCATACCCACGTAGCCGCATGGGCATGTGATCAAATAAACACAATTGCGAGTATTGCAATTAGTGTGTGTTAGTAGACACCATGTACCTATTGGTTCAAGGTCAGGAGTATTCAGACGTTTTGTTAATGCACATACGTTGCAGTTCCCACATGGGAAATGGCCTACAACAGATGGAATGTCCCATAGCGCCCTCTGTCTGGGGAGTGAAGGAACAGGACGTGGTCGGGTATGGACTAAGAAGTCCTTGATGTTGGTCGTTCTTTTAAAAGTGAAGAGGGGTTTTGAAATCTGCTCTCCTCCACTGCAAAGGATGGCCCATCTCTTATTCACCACTTTCTTTATAGTGTTGATACAGGATAAATGATTATGCCCACTAGTTGTTGTGAGATTCATTCGATAGAATAAACAGCACCTTTTTGGCTATTGTCAACTGAGGTCATGAACAATTAGTTTCCGTATTGTTTTACCCCCACTTCGAGGTATTCTCCCAGTATCTTGTTCTTCTGACTTTACCACCTCGCTGGCATACCATTGTGATAACTTGACAGCTAATTCTGACGTATGTCTATTTCTGGTGAGTCCAGCCGCTGTAATATTATTTCTCTGTTTGACAGATGCCTGACAATTAGCTACTACAGTTTTGTATGACCTGATATTCCATTCCATACAATAATGGACTTTGTTGTTGTTTGTCGATTTTTATTTACCTTAATCTTAGAGTGTTTGCGCCCGGCTTTAGGCCTATGCTGTCCCAGGAAGTATGTTCCTCGACAGGCAGGGTAAGCTGATATTTTCCCTGCATGCATATGTGTGACACGTCTGCCACCCTCACCGTGTTTTTCACTGTTTGACTCTGTCCTTCCTTTGATTTGAATTTATGACATTATCACTATGTAAATATTTGCTGACTTTGCTACCTCTGAGTGACCTGTGTCTATTTGATTACAGGGCGACATTTAGGATTAGTACGTTTGAGTTTTTACAGGACTAGTGTAAGTGACTGGATACATCATAACTGATAATCTCAGGTTATAACAGTCCCTTCAGTTTACAATTAGGAGAAGCATGTAGTCATTAGGTCCTGAAGAAACGTAGCTGGATTCGGCTGGACCATAGAGACGTGAAACATGTTGACCCTTCTTTAGGGATGGTCTGGTAGTTCCCCATCCCCCCCCCCCTTTTGCTAAATATTTGTGGGAGAGAGTGATTGACCATTGTCTCTGTTTCACTCTCTTTATCATTTTTAATCTTGGCCTTAAACCCCCTTATGGATTAATAAAATTGTTATCCTTTGCTTTGGGTTTGTGAGCCAATTTTAACCTTTAGTTTGACTCTCCTAGTTTTCTCCCTTTTCCAAACTCACTCTTGGGGTCTTGGCATCATCGAGAAAAGATCTCCGGCAAAGAGCCCCCCCTCGGGGGGTGCCCGTCAGACATTGCATTGCTGGTCTGACGAGGAGCAACTCCGATGATGAAGCATGACACCCATTTGGGTGTGTGAGGATTCTTGCTCCTAAAATTTAGGACTTCTCTGTATCCTTTCACCTAGCTCTCCTTTGGAACAGTGTATCTTGTTTATTTGCATAGTATTAATTACAGGAGGGCATACACTGGACCATTATTCCTCCCTATCCCCCTGTTTATTATTCTTCTGACTAATTACTGTGCCTTTGGCTGTGTCATCATAACACCCCTTGCAGACAGTCAACACAATTTAGACATCAGAGACCAGGAAATCAGTCAATACCATTCCTGGGGTTACTTCATGATGGTGTCTCTTGCAGAAACACTTCGCAACTGCCATGTCCCACTGCCAGAACACAAATGTGCTGCATCTTACAGCACACATTAAAATGGAACCTTAACTAACATTACTCAGACATGTGCAGTAAGCAACACCATCACACACATAAACAACACATCATCATAAGGCTGCCACTTCTCCATCATGCAGCAAGAATGCCTATCTGGGTGCAGGGAAAACTAATCCGTGCAGCTTCTGGGGGAATTGCAGGATGGTCCCGGATCACAGAAAACAAGGCACTACCCTATGCAACTAACCTGGTGACACTGATCAGAACTATGCCACTAGAGAACATATGCACTACAGATTGCAATCTATAGAACACAACACATACAGGCTGAGCCCACAATAACTCTGACACAACCATGTGAGCCACATAGGAATGGGGAAACAATCACACACACACAACATATGGTGTATGTCTGTGAACTTCATGATGCACAATATCACAGTCCAGTTTACCCTCCGCGGTTAGCAGTATGAGTTACATGCTGGGATGGTGGGTGGAAATCTGTCTCCTCATGTCAGCTCCATGGGGCAGCTATCACAACATTGTTGCTGGATCAAATAGAGCCAGCCCCAGTTTTGGGGTTCATTGGATGTGACAGCACAAGCTGCACTTGTCATTGGAAATCAGGCAGTGGAAAGCACAAAGGGCCTGGCCATCGGGCCCCCTGTACTACCCATACCAGGTGCATGGGCTGTGCAGGGGAACCCAGGGGCACACCACAACACATTACCACCAAACTTTGCATGGCTGTTGGACAGCCATGCAAAGGCTGGCAAAAAAGCAGTAACATGCCGTAATGCTGGGCTGGTGTCAAAAGACAGGTGGCATTGCCAGTCTGTAAGTTGCCAGCAACATGCCAGTGCCAGGCCATTGGCCCATGGGGCATTCCCCAAGGTCACAATGTGCCACTTTCACCTGCGCTGTTGGCAGTGGTCATATTGGCAATGGCAGTCTGGTGGTCAGAGGACTGCCAGACTTGTAATGAGGGTCCATGTATGCACCAGTACAACTAGCTACAAATTCTCCATCAAACTAGTTTGAGGCACTGAACAAAGTTGAAAATGAGTCAACTGGATATGTCCATAATTTGGTGGCATCAGGCACTGTCATGTAGAAAATGATGTTTAGATCAACAAATGATACCCATGCTGGCCATTCCTGGGTCCACACCCGTGCAAGTGTTAAATTAGCTGCATTGCCACAATGCTTCATCCCTTGACCATAGTGCAAGTTTGGCTGCATTGAGGGGGAAACATTAGTAATGTAGGAGGAGCACCTCCCAGCACAACCAGAAACTGAAATGGCACTCTGCTAGGTCCATGTGTGCTGTGGAATGTAGCACACATACACATACATCAACATGGGGAGCACTCAAAATAAACTACAATATTGCACTTTGGTAATGCCATCCATGGGGTGGTGTAAGGTTTTGGTGCTGCCTTGGAATATGAAAAACACATAAAACTGGGACAGAGGCTCATTGCAATGTGTGTTGGTGTGGCTTCACCACTGCATCACCAATTGCAAGGCCCTACCATACAAACTGATGCATGGGAAGGGGCCACAATTACAAGATGGTATCAAGCCATGAAAAGGAAATATATCACACCTTGTAAATATGATGCAGCCTATTGCGCCACCTGAGCTTTCCTTTACGTGCACTCATGTGGGGAAAAGGGCTGATAAATTGCACCCATAATGTACAAGAACAATGGTTGGGGTGTAAGCTGTCACTGAGCCTCCAATAGCAATTCAATGACGTGACATGTCAACTGCCACAACATAGAAAGATTGATTTCACACCATCTCAATGCAGAGGATGATGGCTATCCTGCTGATCTGCCTTTCTTTGAGTTCTCCGATGACCTGGATGACCAGTTGACAACCATCAACCAACAGACTCTCCAAGATGTCTTTGTATCCCTCCAGACACCACCTCCAGTTGCAAGGAGGACAACCAATGTAGCAGCCATTACAGATGACCCACCCAACACCCAAAATGTATAACCTGCCAGTACAGACACAGCTCAGAACTCCGAGGACCCAGGGACAAGCTTCCAGAGGACAGTGGTAGAAGTCCAGCGGGAGCTGGCCAAGCAGGTGAAGGTGGGAATGGAGACAGTGGCAGTCAGCCTAGAGGGAATGCGCATGTGCCTTGTGACAGCTAACAAACACAAAGCTGCCAGTCAAGACGCACACTCCCCACTGGGTGTAGTCTAGTAGTATCTGATGGGCATAGCTGCTACCATGAGGGAGAGGCCACAACAACTGCCCTTACAAACTAGCTGCAGCATGATAGAGAACAAGCTACACTCCATTCAGCGTGGAATGGCCTCCCTCACGGAAGACATGGCTGCCTACCACCGGGATGTTGCTGATATCCTGAAAAATCAGCAATTCCTCCTTGCTGCAGTGATGCCCATTATGAACACGGCGGCAAACACCGCCAACAGACGTGCGGTCTGAACCGCCAAATAATGAACCACCTTAAACACAGGCAGCCTGGAAACCACTCACCGCCAGCAGAGCAGTGCCGACAACGAAGGCAGAGCCCGCCCACAGGCCGACAGAAAGGCCCTACCCACCCGTCAAATAATGAAGCACTAGACCGCCATCAGTTCTGGGGCAGGACCTACCGCCACGTAAAGCCAGGAGGAAATGAACCAAACAAAAGGAAACACTCACCGGAGGCACACACAACACGCCAAAGCAGACATGGATAGAGAGTTGCAGATCATGCTAGCCCTGCTCCTTGCCATATACCTCCACGACCAAGACCTTTGACAAAGATGATGACGGTAAGTACCGCAACCTACTAAAAAAGGGAGGAAAGGGCACAGTTACATACCCACCCACCCCACCTGCCCAGCAACACTCCCACAACCCTTCACAGCAGCACAAGCCATGCACCCCACAGCAAGAGGTACTTACCCGACACAAGGCAAATCCGACCTGCCCAAAGTATACACATGTGCCCAACACCCCCATCCAATGAAACGATGAACCACGGATCTTGAGTGTGCCATAAAGAACACTGGCCACACATGAATTTTTATTCAGCTCAATGAGCAATATAAGTGCAACATAAGGCCAATGGCCAGTACAGTGTCCGTAGTCCGATGGGCCACATTCACCCCAACTTGACTCCCATAAGTGCAAAGGTACTCCACCTCATAGGGGCAACAATGGGGCATCCAGGCACCTCAGGGAATAGGGGAACGGGGTGGCTGGGGTGGGGACGTACGACTGGGGGGGGGCATTGATTTATGTTTGGAAGGTGGAGGGGGCTGGGGTTTTATGCTTGAAGCTGGTGGAGCTGACATGGCCTGGGGTGCGGCAGATGTTCCAGGACCAGCACGAAGTCTCTTTCTCACAGGGGAGTAGCACGGGAATGGGAAGGGCAGACAGGGGCGGGCTGTGATGTGGGAGGAGTGAACAGGGCAAGGAGGTGTGCACGTTTAGGGATGAGACGGGGAGGCCCAGTGGGTTCAAATAGGTCTACACGGGATAGGAAAAGTTTCTTAGGGGCAATTGTGGTGGACCTGGAGGAAAAGCGTGGGAGTGGAGGTAGAGGGAGTGGCTGTGACAGGTGTAGGTGTGCGTTACGTTGGTCCAGGTGACTGGGCAGTAAGCTGAGGTGTGGTGGATGTGTGATGGGTGGGTGTTTTGGTGCGTTTGAGTGTCTTGGGAGGAGGGGGGTGGACAAGGTGGGACAAGACAGGCTGCCAGTGTAAATGTATGTTGTCTGGGTGTCTGCAAGTCTGGTGAGTGTGCTGCAGGTGTCAACTAAAGTCGTTGTGGTGAGTGCAGGTGTGGTGTCTGGGGTGCATGAACGAATGTTTGATATTGTGGTGACTGCAAGAATAGGGTCTGCAACATTGAATGAGTGTGCAGTGCCTGTGGGTGTGCATGTAGAGGGGACAGACAGGGAGGTGGAAGAGGTGGACACACTGGGGGAAGTGGATGTTGGTGTGTGTCCATGTGTATGTTGGCTGTGTGTCTGCCTGTGTTGAGAGGTGTGGAGCTTGTGTTTTGAAGTGTGCTTCTTATGTGTTGAGGTGTGTGTCTGCGTGTCAGAGTGTGTGCTTTGGACGGGTGAAGGGAGTGGGGTGCTGGAAGGGGTAAATGTGGTTGGAGGAGGGATGGAATGACCTGGGACACTGGCTGCTGTCAAAAGGAGGCCAGAGCCCGAAAAAGATCTCTGTAGGCCAGACACAGCACCGTGAATGCCATCCAGATAAGCATTGGTCTGCTGCACCTCTGATGCTAGCCCCTGGATGGCATTTATGATGGTTGTCTGCCCTACAGAGATGGTTCTCAGGAGGCCAATAGCCTCCTCCGTGAGGCCAGCAGGGCTCACTGGGGCAGAGGAGGAGGTGCCTGGGGCAAAGAAGACACCCACCCTTCTGGGTGAGCGGGCACAGGCAACTTGGTGGGGAGCAAATGGGAGGGCGGTGATGGCATGGGGGTGGCGGAAGATGACACAGAATGGGTGGGCCCACTAGGGTCCGCCACCGCCAGGGAGCTCCCATCGGAGGAGGTATCAGAGTCACTACCTCCAGTGGTAGTTGCCTCCCCCGTGATACTCCCCTCACCCTCCAACCCACTGGTCCCCTCTGCCTCCATGGAACCGTGTGCCATTGCATCCCCACTCACCGGTGCCTCAGCTTCCTCGCCAGATGATGCTGATGTACACAGACAACACAAGAGAACGGGGTTGAGACAAAACAGGAGAGACACTTGTAAATAACTGAATGGAGGCACATAACTGGTTCATACATATCCCCACCCTGAAAATATTCCACTAGGCAGCACCTAGCGCTGTACACATGGCCATGCCCCTGACTAGTGGCCACAACCCTGCTCTACAGCCATTCCCCACAGCAATGAAGGACCTGACATACTGCAGACTTGACCCTTACAACCCTACTCCCCACAGGGGCCATTATGTAGATGGACATCAGTCAGAGTCCCTGCCACTAGACAGCATACATACGACGTCACACACATATCCATCAAGGAGCCAAAGTATGGTATTTGTACTCACTCCCTTGTGACTGCTGTGCAGCCTTCAAGCGCCCATCCAGGTCCGGGTACGCCACCACTAGAATGCGTTGGGCACCCCTTCCTCATTGGGAGGGCTTCCCCAGCTGGGCCTCACAGATCTTCCTCGCCCAGCTCTGCAGGTCCTCCCACCGCTTCCTGCAATGGGTGCTCTGCCTGTTGTAGACCCCCAGGGTCCACACCTCCCTGGCGATGGCCTGTTAAAGTCCCCTCTTCTGATGGGCGCTTACCTATAAGGGACACACAGAGGTCAGACAATGGCCTTCACGTTACAGCTGGCTATATGTCCACTATGGGACAGACATTTTAAACAGCCTAACAGCACACACACACGCAGCATGTTGGGAACCCAGGACTACACAGTGTCACACGTGCACACATGTATACAGCCATCTACCACTATTACACCAATCCATGCACCCCAATCCTCCTACTCACCTGTACCTCTGGCCAACAGTAGAGCTTGGCATACAGGGGCAGGACCCCGTCCACAAGCTTCTCCAATTCCTCGCTGGTGAAGGCCGGGACCCTTTCCCCTGCCACATGTGCCATTTCCATGACCAGAGGCAGGACACAGTAGTACACTCAGTGGAGTACCTGCATGCACGAGATCCAGGAGACAAGTGAAGTTGGGGTGACGAGTTTGCATGCGCACCGCGGCGGTGTGTACCGTGACCCCCGGCGGCGATCATGATACGCTAAGAATGCCCATTGACAACCATGTTAACCAATTAATTTACGCATGGTGGGAAACACTGTCATATGCTATTACGTCAGCCGCTAGCGGTATGAGGTCACTTTCACCAAAACACTTCTGGATTACACAGGGCAGACATTTTGGCCTTGACTACGCAGTTGTAAAATCCTCATCTGCAACATGTAGGCCCTAATGTCCCTAAACACCCATAGGCATGAAACAATATACATTAGCTCACTTGAACAGTCCTGATATATCATTGTGGTCATGTTGCTATAATGTCACACATACTATGCATTTGTGTCGTTGACAATCATGCCAGCAGTGCTGAATAGGAAACATTGTGTTCAGATGTATGTGTGTTCCTCACATGTGTTCTATACTCCTCCTAGGTATAGACCCCTGTGGCGAGGGAGGGCCCCATCGGTGTACAGACCACTTGTTGATTTGAAGACCATGGTGGTGCGTCACATCATTATCAATTATAGACTCACTCGTGCTACTATTCATGAACTTTGTGCATTACTGGATCCAGCACTGAGACTGGCTAATTGTAATCAGCATGCCATCCCTACTGAAGTGCAGGTGCTCTCTGCACTCCATTTCCTGGCCACAGGCTCATTTCAAGTGACAGTGGCCATGGGTGCAGGTTTTTCACAGCCAATGTTTAGCATTATACTGTCCAGATTCCTGAGTGCATTTATAAGACACCTGCAGTCCTATGTGAGGTTTCCCCAAAGTGCTGACCTCCCTGCTATCAAGTCAGACTTCTATGCCTTTGCCAACATACCCCATGTGATAGGTGCCATCGATGGCACCGACATAGCTCTCATCCCCCCTAGAGTCAGTGAACAGGTGTACAGAAACAGGAAGAACTTTCATTCCATGAACATTCAATTGGTGTGTACTACAGGCCAGTACATCTCACATGTGAATGCCATGTTCCCTGGATCAGTCCATGATTCCTTTGTGCTAAGGAACAGTAGTGTGCCACACAAGATGGAACAACTACAAGGGGACAGAGGATGGATCATAGGTAGGTGTGTCTGACACTTATTGCCACATAGCAGATAGCCAGGCTGTCACTGACAGTCCTGTTTTTCCCCCTTTTTTAGGTGAGTCTGGCTACCCCAACATGTGTTGGCTCCTGACACCAGTGAGGAATCCTGGGACAGATGCAGAGAGGAATTACAATGAGGCCCTTGGACAGACGAGGAGGGTGATAGAGCACACAATAGGTCTCCTGAAGGCTAGATTTCGTTGCCTACATATCTCTGGCGGTTCCCTGGCCTATAGGCCTGAAAAGGTGTGTAGAATAGTGGTGGCCTGCTACATGAGGCACAACGTGGCTGTGAGGCATTCTATCCCCTTCTTGGAGGAGGAGGGTGCTGAATATCCAGACCTCCTTCCTCAGAGGGCGAATGTGAGTGATGGTGATGATGAGGAGGGCGAAGATGTACATTCCAGGAGCAACTCTATTTCCAGTAACTAAGTGGGAGTAATTGATGTGATTGCTGTCTGTGCAACATACTGTCAGTGTGCCTTTTCATCTAGGGGGGTGTTGAGTCAATAGACATTGCCACTGTGACCAGGTCTGCATAGGACATGCAACATTATAGTATAATAGTCCGACAATTCTGTAGGCGCAATAACATGTTATGCTTGGGGTGCCATTCCTGCTACTCAGATAAGAATAAATGATTTTTAATACAGGTCCATCCATACTTTAATTTGTTTCGACATAATGACAGGGGACATTGTGATTGGTGATCTGGTGTTTTATTTGGTGCAGAATTACATCGTGCAGTTTACAGTGATGGGAGTGGGCTACTGGAGATTGTACAATATGGCAACATGGTCACAGCATTTGTTGGCAGTAGTGGTATGTCCATCTATGTTTTCCAGTGTTTGGTGTTGTTTTTAAACGGTTGGTCATTGGTTCAGTGGGGCACTTGGAGGACAGTTCTTGCCAGAGTCACTTCTTTGAGGGGGCCTTGGTGTTCCTGTGCCATATCTGGGCCTGAAGGACCGTTTGGGTGCCTGGTGTTGGCCTGTACGGGTTGAGATGCATGTCTCCTGTGTGTCCTGAGATGGTGGAACATGTCCAGTTGTTGCTGCTGATGTTGTCCGGTCTGTATCTTGGCCTGAAGTAGGGGCGTCCTGGTCTGTGTGGGCCTCAGGCTGTGTTGGAACAAGGTGCAGCAGCACAACTCCTATGGTGGCCATTGTGGTATTGTGTAGTTTCCACTGCTCCATGGCCTCTTGGTGATGTGCTACCTGCATCCTTTGACTCTGCTCCAGGGTGGACACTATCTGGGCCAGTCTGTCCTGGGTATGGTGATATGCTCCCAGGAACTCAGAGATCACGTCCTGGGCTGCAGCATCAATCCTGTGGCCTCCCCCCTGGGCCAGTGATGCCCTCCCACTGGGCCTAGCCCCCTGTGCCTGTGTCTCCTGCACAGATCTGGTGGTACCCCTTGTACCTGCCTGTTGGTGGGGGGTGACTGTGGCCTCTGTCCATGTGTACCACCAGTCTGTGGCCTGGATACACAGGTGTGGGGATGGATGCCCTGGGCTGATGTTGTTGGCTGGGTGGTAGGGGTGTCAGTGGTGTCCTGGGTGGGGCTGCTGGATGATGACAGTCCAGGACTGTGTGAGGGGCCAGGGTGTTCATCAATGTCCAGGGTTCCATCTCCAGTGTCCTGAGAGGTGCCTCTGTCTCCCTGTAGGGCACTGCCACTCCTTGTCCTGTCTGACAGGGTGGCATGGGTGATGGTGCCTGTTGGGGGGAATAGACATGTCTGTTACAATTGCATGATCAGATGGGGTGCACAGGACTGGGCTGTTATTTGCAGGTTTTCACACTTTGGGGCAATGCAGGGTACCTTTGTGAGGTTTGCATTGCATTTTGCTTTGGATTTGGAGATGCATTGTGTGTGGTGTAGTCCCTTCGTGATACCTTGCAGGGTTAGGTGGCTGTGCACAGGGGGAGGGATGTGGGCCTGTTAGTGGGTTTGTGGGCATGCAGGATGACTTGATGTTGTGAACCTGGGCTGGGTGGGTTAGTGGTCTTGGTGGATGTTGGAGGGGTGGGGTGGTGCATGCATTATAGGTGTGATGGATATGGGGTAATTGTAGACGACTTACCCGAGTCCATTCCTCAAGTGAGTCCAGTGAGTCCCTCAGGGTGCAGGATGGCCAGTACCTTTTCCTCCCAGTCAGTGTAGTCGGGTAGTGTTGGTAGCGGCCCTCCCCCAGTCTTCTGGACTGCAGTGTTGTGTCGGGATGCCATGGACCTGACCTTCCCACGCAGGTCGTTCCATCTCTTGCAGATGTTGGCCCTGGTGTGTGGATGGTGTCCCACTGCATTGACCTTGTTTACTATTGTCTGCCATAACTCCATCTTCCTGACGATGGGTGTGTGCTGGACCAGTGCCACGAATAATTGTGGCTCCACCTTCAGTATCTCAACCACCATGGTCCTTAGCTCCCTTTCTGTGAAGTGAAGTGGGTGTTTTGGGGGTGCCATGGTGTGTGTTGTGAATGGTGTCTTGTGTGGATCTAGGTGAGGGTGCTGTTGTGTGGTTGATTGTATGTATTGTGTATTGTGCCGTTCGGTGTCTGCTTCCGGGGTTCTCTGTATCAGTTGTCCCAAATTCATTGCAAAGGATTGTGGGGTGTGTCTGGGAGTGTTTTATATTGTTGTGGATGTGTGTCAGGTGTGTGGGTTTCAAAATTGCCAATTTGTGCATTTCTTACTGTTGGGTCCACTTGCCGCCCATGGCGGTCTGTGCCGCCAATGGTTGTTCGGCTTCCACTGACCAATGCGGTGATTTGTGCTTCATTATTTGGAGGGCGGGTGTTTGTGTGCTCGGCGGTGGTGGGGTGGGAGGTCCAGAATTTATGCAGGCAAGGTCCTGGCAGTGACTGGTGGCAGGGAGATTTTTGTTGGTTTCTGATTTTTGCATCATTATATGGCGGGTTTCTGTTCACTTCCAATGGCGGTCTTCTGTTCGCCATGTTCATAATGAGGGCCTTAGAGTTTGACGGATGGGGTACTGTGTAACACTAAAATATTCTGTTCACTGCACTACCGTTCATCATATTCTTGTATGCACTGTCTACTGTGATACGACGGATGGGATCTCCATTTTCCACTAAGCATGTCCCCTCTGTCAGGCTCTAGCATCCTAAACCTATATTCTAAGTTTGGACTTAGGGTAGTAGGAAGAAGGAGGGAGCTGGGGAAGAGCATGGTCATTGGAATTTTTAAGTTCATAATATGCTAGGGGTGGGCTGCCTCAAAAACATGCATGAAAGGAAGCACACCCACCAGCATGGCTCCATTAATGTTGTACAGTCAAGTATTAGTTGTGCAGCATATGCATCTTGCTCATTAATGGTAGGTAATTAATGCTTGGAATAGCTAAAGTGTCTGTTCAGTTTCACTGTGAAATACATTAAACCAAAAATAATGTTTTGAATTGATGATGTTGGTATTCTGGCTTAAATATTACTTCCAATCAGTGCTTTGATTGGTTACCTGGTATTATGAGATGCATGGCGGGAAAAACTTGGCCCAGGCTATGTGGCTACAATATCATCAATCATCACATCCAAATTCAATTTCAAAGGCCCTTGGGGAACAATAATGTTCTGCTACAGTACTGTGCTACTATAGCCTCTCAGTTCGAGGCCCACCTCCACCCATAGGCTCCTGCTTGCGCCTCATCCTTGTTGTCTTAGTGGCCATCTCAGTGTAAGTATCTGCTGTCTATTTTCTTTTTGCTATTTGTTCTGTGCTCTCTCTCCTTTCAGCCTATTACTCTCCCCGTGCTTCGTTTCTTGACACTACTGACCCTGCGGCCCCACCCCTCTCCCACCCATGAAGCACTTTCCTACCCTCCCACCTCCCAGCTGACCGGATCCCCCATCTCCCTCCCCTTCTTAATGAGGGCCGCTGCGCACCGAGAGGGAAACTCCTCTGACCTCCTGGTCTGTTCGCTGTCCTCTGTTCAGCTCAACCTGTTTGCTGCTGCTGCTGCCTCTGCTGTGAGTGTAGTGAGAGCCTGCCTGACTCTCAGATTGAAGCCCACCCCCACCCACAGGTTCCCACCTACGCCTCATCCCTGTGGCCATCTAACTTTAAGTATCTGCTGTCTCTTTTCTTTTTGCTGTCTTTTCATTCTTGTTTCTTTCTCTCTCTTTTGAGCCTTTTACTCTCACCACGCTTTGTTCCCTGCCACTCCTGCCCCTGCAGCCCCACCTCCCTGTCTCCCACAAAGAGCTTTCCCACCCTCCCTTCTCCCAGTTGACCAGACCCCCTGCCTCCCTCCCATTCTTAATGGAGGCCGCGTACAGTGAGCATGCCGCTGGCGTGACAAAGCCAGCTTGTCTACGTTCGTCCGTGCATGGACCGCACCCAGCACCACGAACCCTGGTCCTCCAATCTTCCATCTCTACAATTCAAGGACCCTCCATGCACTGAACACAGGATGCTCTGGCACCTGCCATTTCGCATCACCTAGGATCACCCATGGACCATTCTCCTTTCTCTACGGCAACCGCACCCTCGCCCTACACAAAGTTCCAGACCCTCCCACCACTGAGCCACTGAACATCAACCCAGACCACCTCAACTGCGTCCTCCTCAATGTTCGATCCCTCCACAAACACGGCGTAGAACCCTGGGACCTTCTAGACTCTACCTGCCCTGACATCACTTTTCTCACCGAGACATGAACAAACCCAGCGTCTGCACCGGGTATCGCCACTGCCATCCACAGTGACCACAAACTGCTCCGCAAAGACCAGCTGTCTTGCCCAGGCGGCGGCCTGGCCATCGTACACAAATCCACGCTCTGCCTCACAACAAATGCAGAAGAACACTCCCCATTCATGGAGCACCTCCATTTCCAGATGCTCACCATCCCCAAGTCTACCTTCTGCATCACCCTCATCTACAAGCCAGCCTTCAGCGACTCCATGGTCAACATCATCTCTCCTCGCGCTCTCGCCTTCTCGAACTACTTCCTCCTCGGTGACCTCAACTACCACATTGACAATGGCAACGACACCAACACCACTTCCCTGCTTGATAACCTTGCCACAATAGGACTAAAGCAACTTGTCACCTCACCAAAGCACACGCCGCTGGACACACACTTAACACCATCTTTTCCAACAACAACATCAATGTCGACAACACCTCCATGCTTCACTGGACTGAGAAGTACTGCATCCATTTCACCATCACCTCACAGACCATTTACCTCTGCACACTCCGAGCCCCAAGCAGAAAATGGAACCAGATCACTGAGGAACAGCTCACCAACACCCTCAGCAAGTCTCCCCCGCCCCTCACAGCAGATGCTAACATCTTAGCACGGAACTTCCACCAATGGATCTCCTAAGGCGCCAATACCCTAGCACCTCTATACAAGACCTCAGCCAAACATCACCTCAAGAAGACCAGCTGGTCCTCTCCCACTCTTCATGACGGCAGGCGCAGCTACAGTCGGCTAGAGAAAAAATGGAGAAACCACAAGTCCATGGAAGACATTGAGGCCTTCAAAGCTGCCACCACCACCTCATCAGAGTCACTAGGAAAACCACCCTGCCGGACTGTATCAGCGCCACCACTGATAACATGAAAGAGCTCTTCGCCGAGGTCAAAGAGTTGCTAAACCCCAATCGGAAACAGCAAACATCTCTCCATCAGAAGACCTCTACAACTGACTTGCCACCTTCTTCTACTAGAAAATCAAAGACATATACAACAACTTTGGACTCCAAGACCCTCCGAGCCCTCCTGCAACCCCCCGCTCCGACACGCCAATCCATTGCAGATCCTGCACTGCTGGACCACCCAACCACGGATCTACACCATCATAAGCAGCATCCACCCCTGAGCCCCTCCAGACCCCTGTCTTCACCACAATTTCAACAAAGCCAACACCTCCATCACACCTAAGCTGTGCCACACCCTCAAATGCTCGATAAATACAGCCACCTTCCCAGAGGTCTACAAGCACTTCAAAATCTGCCCACCCCTGAAGAAACACACGACCGACCCCCTGGACTTCAAGAATTACTGCCCCATCTCTCTGCTGCTTTTCCCAGCCAAGGTCATCGAAAAGGTCATAAACATTTAGCTCCGCAAGCACATCAAGGAAAACAACATCCTGGACATCCCCCAGTCAGGTTTCAAAGGGCAACCACAGCATGGAGACCGCCCTCCTCGCCGCCACAGATGACATCTGCTCACTCCTCAACCCCGGCCATACAGCAGCCCTCAACTTACTGGACCTATCACCCGCCTTTGACATGGTTTCACAATTCACAATGTTCCTTCCTGTCCAGTGGAACCCAGAGAGCCAGACTCCCACCTTACCTGTCAAAACCTACGGACATCAGCTGCGAAGTTCCACAGGGCTCCTCCCTGAGCTCCACACTGAGCTCCACACTCTTCAACATCTACATGGCCCCACTCGCATCCATCGTGAGGAGCTGTAGGAGGCTGGACTGGCTTGTAGTGAGTACCAAGGGGTACTTGCACCTTGCACCAGGCCCAGTTATCCCTTATTAGTGTATAGGGTGTCTAGCAGCTTAGGCTGATAGATAATGGTAGCTTAGCAGAGCAGCTTAGGCTGAACTAGGAGACGTGTGAAGCTACTACAGTACCACTTAGTGTCATATGCACAATATCATAAGAAAACACAATACACAGTTATACTAAAAATAAAGGTACTTTATTTTTATGACAATATGCCAAAGTATCTTAGAGTGTACCCTCAGTGAGAGGATAGGAAATATACACAAGATATATATACACAATAGCAAAAATATGCAGTATAGTCTTAGAAAACAGTGCAAACAATGTATAGTTACAATAGGATGCAATGGGGAAACATAGGGATAGGGGCAACACAAACCATATACTCCAAAAGTGGAATGCGAACCACGAATGGACCCCAAACCTATGTGACCTTGTAGAGGGTTGCTGGGACTATTAGAAAATAGTGAGAGTTAGAAAAATAACCCTCCCCAAGACCCTGAAAAGTGAGTGCAAAGTGCACTAAAGTTCCCCTAAGGACAAAAGAGTCGTGTTAGAGGAATAATGCAGGAAAGACACAAACCAGCAATGCAACAACTGTGGATTTCCAATCTAGGGTACCTGTGGAACAAGGGGACCAAGTCCAAAAGTCACAAGCAAGTCGGAGATGGGCAGATGCCCAGGAAATGCCAGCTGCGGGTGCAAAGAAGCTTCGACTGGACAGAAGAAGCTGAGGTTTCTGCAAGAACAAAAAGGGCTAGAGACTTCCCCTTTGGTGGACGGATCCCTCTTGCCGTGGAGAGTTGTGCAGAAGTGTTTTCCCGCCGAAAGGATGCCAACAAGCCTTGCTAGGCGCAAATCATGCGTTGGGCGTTTTTGGACGCTGCTGGGGCCCAGGAGGGACCAGGAGGTTGCAAATTGGACCTGAAGAGAGAGGGGACGTCGAGCAAGACAAAGAGCCCTCACTGAAGCAGGTAGCACCCGGAGAAGTGCCAGAAACAGGCACTACGAGGATGCGTGAAACGGTGCTCGCCGAAGTTGCACAAAGGAGTCCCACGTCGCCGGAGACCAACTTAGAAAGTCGTGCAATGCAGGTTAGAGTGCCGTGGACCCAGGCTTGGCTGTGCACAAAGGATTTCCGCCGGAAGTGCACAGGGGCCGGAGTAGCTTGCAAAGTCGCGGTTCCCAGCAATGCAGCCCAGCGAGGTGAGGCAAGGACTTACCTCCACCAAACTTGGACTGAAGAGTCACTGGACTGTGGGGGTCACTTGGACAGAGTCGCTGGATTCGAGGGACCTCGCTCGTCGTGCTGAGAGGAGACCCAAGGGACCGGTAATGCAGCTTTTTGGTGCCTGCGGTTGCAGGGGGAAGATTCCGTCGACCCACGGGAGATTTCTTCGGAGCTTCTGGTGCAGAGAGGAGGCAGGCTACCCCCACAGCATGCACAAGCAGGAAAACAGTCGAGAAGGCGGCAGGATCAGCGTTACAGAGTTGCAGTAGTCGTCTTTGCTACTATGTTGCAGGTTTGCAGGCTTCCAGCGCGGTCAGCAGTCGATTCCTTGGCAGAAGGTGAAGAGAGAGATGCAGAGGAACTCGGCTGAGCTCTTGCATTCGTTATCTAAAGTTTCCCCAGAGACAGAGACCCTAAATAGCCAGAAAAGAGGGTTTGGCTACCTAGGAGAGAGGATAGGCTAGCAACACCTGAAGGAGCCTATCACAAGGAGTCTCTGACGTCACCTGGTGGCACTGGCCACTCAGAGCAGTCCAGTGTGCCAGCAGCACCTCTGTTTCCAAGATGGCAGAGGTCTGGAGCACACTGGAGGAGCTCTGGACACCTCCCAGGGGAGGTGCAGGTCAGGGGAGTGGTCACTCCCCTTTCCTTTGTCCAGTTTCGCGCCAGAGCAGGGGCTAAGGGGTCCCTGAACCGGTGTAGACTGGCTTATGCAGAATTGGGCACATCTGTGCCCAACAAAGCATTTCCAGAGGCTGGGGGAGGCTACTCCTCCCCTGCCTTCACACCATTTTCCAAAGGGAGAGGGTGTCACACCCTCTCTCAGAGGAAGTTCTTTGTTCTGCCATCCTGGGCCAGGCCTGGCTGGACCCCAGGAGGGCAGCTGCCTGTCTGAGGGGTTGGCAGCAGCAGCAGCTGCAGTGAAACCCCAGGAAGGGCAGTTTGGCAGTACCAGGGTCTGTGCTACAGACCACTGGGATCATGGGATTGTGCCAACTATGCCAGGATGGTATAGAGGGGGCAATTCCATGATCATAGACATGTTACATGGCCATATTCGGAGTTACCATGGTGAAGCTACATATAGGTAGTGACCTATATGTAGTGCACGCGTGTAATGGTGTCCCCGCACTCACAAAGTTCAGGGAATTGGCTCTGAACAATGTGGGGGCACCTTGGCTAGTGCCAGGGTGCCCTGACACTAAGTAACTTTGCATCTAACCTTTACCAGGTAAAGGTTAGACATATAGGTGACTTATAAGTTACTTAAGTGCAGTGTAAAATGGCTGTGAAATAACGTGGACGTTATTTCACTCAGGCTGCAGTGGCAGGCCTGTGTAAGAATTGTCAGAGCTCCCTATGGGTGGCAAAAGAAATGCTGCAGCCCATAGGGATCTCCTGGAACCCCAATACCCTGGGTACCTCAGTACCATATACTAGGGAATTATAAGGGTGTTCCAGTAAGCCAATGTAAATTGGTAAAAATGGTCACTAGCCTGTTAGTGACAATTTGGAAAGAAATGAGAGAGCATAACCACTGAGGTTCTGATTAGCAGAGCCACAGTGAGACAGTTAGTCACTACACAGGTAACACATTCAGGCACACTTATGAGCACTGGGGCCCTGGGTTACCAGGGTCCCAGTGACACATACAACTAAAACAACATATATACAGTGAAAAATGGGGGTAACATGCCAGGCAAGATGGTACTTTCCTACACAACCCCCCCCCCCCCCCCCCAAACGAAGGACAATAAGAATAGCCATGACCTGATGAGTCTTCATTGTCTAAGTGGAAATATCTGGAGAGTCCATCTGCATTGGAGTGGCTACTCCCAGGTCTATGTTCCACTGTATAGTCCATTCCCTGTAGGGATATGGACCACCTCAACAATTTAGGATTTTCACCTTTCATTTGTTTTAGCCAAAGTAGAGGTTTGTGGTCTGTCTGAACAATGAAGTGAGTGCCAAACAGGTATGGCCTCAACTTCTTCAGAGCCCAGACCACAGCAAAGGCCTCCCTCTCAATGGCAGACCAACGCTTTTCTCTAGGGGTCAACCTCCTACTAATAAAAGCAACAGGTTGATCCTGGCCCTCAGAATTAAGTTGTGATAGGACTGCCCCTACTCCTAATTCAGATGCATCAGTTTGGACATAGAATTTTTTAGAGTAACAAGGGCTTTTCAGGACAGGTGCAGAGCATATGGCCTGCTTCAGCTCCTCAAAAGCTTTCTGACAGCTTGCTGTCCATAATACCTTTTTAGGCATTTTCTTGGATGTGAGGTCATTAAGAGGGGCTGCAATGGAGCCATAGTTCTTAATGAACCTCCTGTAATACCCAGTGAGGCCTAGGAAGGCTCTCACCTGAGTCTGAGTGGTAGGGGGAACCCAATCAATAATTGTTTGGATTTTCCCCTGAAGTGGTGCAATCTGTTCCCCACCAACAAGGTGTCCCAGATAAACCACCTTACCCTGCCCTATCTGGCACTTTGAAGCCTTGATAGTGAGGCCTGCCTTTTGCAGGGCCTCCAAAACTTTCCATAGGTGGACCAGGTGATCATCCCAGCTGGAGCTAAAGACAGCTATATCGTCCAAATATGCTGCACTGAAAGCTTCCAGCCCTTGTAGGACTGTGTTCACCAACCTCTGAAAAGTGGCAGGTGCATTTTTCAAACCAAAAGGCATTACAGTAAACTGGTAATGTCCTCCAATGGTAGAAAATGCAGTCTTAGATTTAGCATCTTCTGATAATTTGATCTGCCAATACCCTGCAGTCAAATCAAAAGTGCTTAGATACTTGGCAGATGCCAGTGTATCTATGAGCTCATCTGCCCTGGGTATAGGGTGAGCATCAGTTTTGGTTACCAAGTTGAGACCTCTATAGTCTACACAAAACCGCATTTCCTTCTTTCCATCTTTAGAATTGGGTTTTGGTACCAGTACCACAGGAGAAGCCCATGGACTGTCAGAGTGCTCAACCACTCCTAGTTCCAACATTTTCTGAACTTCTTGCTTTATGCAGTCCCTGACATGGTCAGGCTGCCTATAGATCTTACTTTTGACAGGTAAACTGTCTCCAGTATCTATAGTGTGCTCACACCAAGAAGTGGTGCCTGGCACAGTAGAGAAGAGTTCTGAAAATTGTCCTAGGAGATTTATGCAATTGTCTTTCTGCTCAGCAGTAAGACAATCAGCCAAAACTACACCTTCCACAAGAGCATCTTGATCTGTGGAAGAGAAGAGATCAGGTAGAGGATCACTGTCTTCTTCCTGTCCCTCATCTGTTGCCATGAGCAGGGTGAGATCAGCCCTGTCATAGTAGGGTTTCAGGCGGTTGACATGGAGCACCCTAAGGGGACTTCTGGCAGTGCCTAAGTCAACCAAGTAGGTGACTTCACCCTTCTTTTCAACAATTGTGTGGGGTCCACTCCATTTATCTTGGAGTGCTCTTGGGGCCACAGGCTCCAAGACCCACACTTTCTGCCCTGGTTGGTACTGAACCAAAACAGCCTTCTGATCATGCCATTGCTTCTGGAGCTCTTGGCTGGCCTGAAGGTTTTTACTGGCCTTTTTCATGTACTCAGCCATCCTTGATCTGAGGCCAAGTACATAATCCACAATATCCTGCTTAGGAGCTTTTAAAGGTTGTTCCCAACCCTCCTTTACAAGTGTGAGTGGACCCCTAACAGGGTGTCCAAAAAGAAGTTCAAAGGGGCTGAAGCCCACTCCTTTCTGGGGTACCTCCCTGTAGGCAAAAAGGAGGCATGGTAGAAGGATATCCCATCTCCTGCGGAGTTTTTCAGGGAGACCCATAATCATGCCTTTGAGAGTTTTATTAAATCTCTCCACCAGTCCATTTGTTTGTGGATGATAGGGTGTTGTGAACTTGTAAGTTACACCACACTCCTTCCACATGGCCTTTAAGTATGCAGACATGAAATTGCTTCCCCTGTCTGATACTACTTCCTTTGGGAAGCCCACCCTGGAAAATATTCCCAGGAGGGCCTTTGCCACTGCAGGTGCTGTAGTGGTCCTTAAAGGAATAGCTTCAGGATATCTTGTGGCATGGTCCACTACCACTAAGATAAACCTATTGCCTGAAGCAGTAGGAGGGTCAAGGGGGCCAACTATGTCAACCCCTACCCTTTCAAAGGGAACCCCAACCACAGGCAGTGGGATAAGGGGTGCCTTTGGAGTGCCACCTGTCTTGCCACTGGCTTGACAGGTTTCACAGGACTTACAAAATTCCTTTGTGTCCTCAGACATCCTAGGCCAATGAAACAATGGAACCAATCTGTCCCAAGTTTTCATTTGACCCAGGTGCCCAGCTAGGGGAATGTCATGTGCCAGTGTTAGGAGGAACTTTCTGTACTCCTGAGGAATCACTAATCTCCTGGCAGCTCCAGGTTTAGGATCCCTATGCTCAGTGTACAAGAGGTTGTCCTCCCAGTAAACTCTGTGAGAGTCACTGACATCCCCATTAGCCTGTTTGACAGCTTGCTGTCTGAGACCCTCTAATGTGGGACAGGTTTGCTGTGCCACACTCAGCTCCTCTCTGGCAGGCCCCCCTTCACCCAAAAGCTCAGCAGTGTCTGCTTCCAGCTCCTCTGGTGTAGGTTCTGCACAGGGAGGGAATTCTTCTTCCTCAGAAGTAGAATCCACTGTAGAGGGAGGGATAGTAGGAAGTGGTTTGCTTCTACTAGCCCTAGCTTTAGGGAGCACTTGGTCCATTGTTCCAGGATCCAAGCTTCCCTGTCCTTTTTGCTTTTTGGCCTGAGCCCTTGTCAAAGCAAAAATATGCCCTGGGATGCCCAGCATTGCTGCATGGGCCTCCAACTCCACATCTGACCAAGCTGATGTCTCCAAATCATTCCCTAATAGACAGTCTACAGGTAAATCTGAAGCTACCACAACTTTCTTTGGACCAGTTACCCCCCCCAGTTGAGATTTACAACAGCCATGGGGTGGCTTTGTGTTATGTTGTGAGCATCGGTTACTTGGTACTGGTGTCCAAGTATGTGTTGTTCAGGGTGCACCAGTTTCTCAATCACCATTGTGACACTGGCACCTGTGTCCCTGTAGGCCTGGACCTCAACACCATTTATTAGGGTTAGTTGCTTGTACTTCTCCAAGTTATGGGGGCAAGCAACCAAAGTGGCTAAATCAATATCCCCTTCAGAGACTAAAGTAGCCTCTGTGGTCTCCCTAATCAGACCAACCCCAACTAAATTACCAAAAGTGAGCCCAGCTACTCCCTTGGATTGGCTATTAGTAGGTTTGCTCCCACCACCACTGCTATTAGTAGGGACACTAGGTGTAGCAGTAGGGGTTGTAGTGGTAGGAGCTGTGGTGCCTTTCTTTGGACAACTGGGATCTGTTGTCCAATGGCCTTTTATTTTACATAAATAGCACCATGGTTTCTTTTCCTTGTTCTGATTAAAGGAGGATTTGGACCCACCACCCCCACCAGAGTGTTTTTGTGGGCCTGATGAAGACTCATTTTTAGATTTGTCCCCACCCTTGTCAGAAGACTTACCATCCTTCTTTTTGTTGCCATCTTTGTCACCCCCTGTATGAACTTTTCTGTTCACTCTTGTTCTGACCCATTTGTCTGCCTTCTTTCCCAATTCTTGGGGAGAGGTCAGATCAGAGTCCACCAAGTACTGGTGCAACAAATCAGACACACAATTATTAAGAATATGCTCTCTCAGGATCAAGTTATACAGGCTGTCATAATCAGTAACTTTACTGCCATGTAACCACCCCTCCAAGGCCTTCACTGCCTGGTCAATGAAATCAACCCAGTCTTGTGAAGACTCCTTTTTGGTCTCTCTGAACTTTATCCTGTACTGTTCAGTGGTTAAGCCAAAACCATCCAGGAGTGCATTCTTAAGAACTTGGAAATTATTAGCATCATTTTCTTTCACAGTAAGGAGCCTATCCCTACCTTTTCCACTAAATGATAGCCATAGGATAGCAGCCCACTGCCTTTGAGGGACATCCTGTACAACACAGGCCCTCTCAAGTGCAGCAAACCACTTGTTAATGTCATCCCCCTCCTTATAAGGGGGAACTATCTTGTGCAGATTCCTGGAATCATGCTCTTTTGCAGGATGACTATGGGGAATACTGCTGCTGCCACCATGGGTATATAAACCCAACTTCTGTCTTTCCTTCTCTAATTCAAAAGACTGTCTATCCAAATCCAGCTGTTGCTTTTTAAGCTTCAGTCTGGTTTGTTCCACCCTCAACTTATTGAGTTCCCTCTCTAACATTCTGTCATCAGGGTTGGTGGGAGGGACATTTCTAGAAACAGAGCTATGATGGGAATGAACAGAAGGAGACCTGTCCCTTACAGAAGGCACCCTAACAGCTTGGTTTACAGAAACATTACTACCAGTATGGTGAGAATATATGCTTTTGCTATGATGTGAGACAACACTATTTATTTGGTGTGGCTCATCATCATTACCATCTATGCTAGACTGTCTAGTAATGGGCAGGCTATGAAGTTTCTTTCCTGAATCTTTTCCTGGGGGAGTCCCTGGATCAGATTGAGAACCATTAGCTACTTTTTCTACAGATGGGGCACTTATGGCCTTATCCTGTACTCTAAGCATGTTAATTAACAGTTCTAAGGAAGGATTCTTCCCTACACTCAAACCTCTCTCTATGCAGAGATTCCTTGCTCCTTTCCAGCTAAGGTGATCATATGCAAGTTTGGACAGATCAACATTTTGGCCTGTGCCAGACATTTTTAGAGAGAGTTAAAGTGATAGATAAAGAGAAAAAAGTTTTCAGAACTTTTTTTGGAAAGGCAGAAAAAAAACTTTTTCAACTTTTAAGAACTTTTTAGAAAGTTAGAAGTACTTTTCAGCACTTAGAAAAGAGTGAAAAAGAGGAAATGCAAAACTTTTTGGCTATGTGTATATACACTGACCTTGTTTTGTATATTTTTCTCTTATGAAAAGTACAATGACAAGAGTGGTAAGTAGTCTCAAGCACTTATCCCACCACTGCACAACCAATGTAGGAGGCTGGACTGGCTTGTAGTGAGTACCAAGGGGTACTTGCACCTTGCACCAGGCCCAGTTATCCCTTATTAGTGTATAGGGTGTCTAGCAGCTTAGGCTGATAGATAATGGTAGCTTAGCAGAGCAGCTTAGGCTGAACTAGGAGACGTGTGAAGCTACTACAGTACCACTTAGTGTCATATGCACAATATCATAAGAAAACACAATACACAGTTATACTAAAAATAAAGGTACTTTATTTTTATGACAATATGCCAAAGTATCTTAGAGTGTACCCTCAGTGAGAGGATAGGAAATATACACAAGATATATATACACAATAGCAAAAATATGCAGTATAGTCTTAGAAAACAGTGCAAACAATGTATAGTTACAATAGGATGCAATGGGGAAACATAGGGATAGGGGCAACACAAACCATATACTCCAAAAGTGGAATGCGAACCACGAATGGACCCCAAACCTATGTGACCTTGTAGAGGGTCGCTGGGACTATTAGAAAATAGTGAGAGTTAGAAAAATAACCCTCCCCAAGACCCTGAAAAGTGAGTGCAAAGTGCACTAAAGTTCCCCTAAGGACAAAAGAGTCGTGTTAGAGGAATAATGCAGGAAAGACACAAACAAGCAATGCAACAACTGTGGATTTCCAATCTAGGGTACCTGTGGAACAAGGGGACCAAGTCCAAAAGTCACAAGCAAGTCGGAGATGGGCAGATGCCCAGGAAATGCCAGCTGCGGGTGCAAAGAAGCTTCGACTGTCAGAAGAAGCTGAGGTTTCTGCAGGAACGAAAAGGGCTAGAGACTTCCCCTTTGGTGGACGGATCTCTCTTGCCGTGGAGAGTCGTGCAGAAGTGATTTCCCGCCGGATGGACGCCAACAAGCCTTGCTACACGCAAATCGTGCGTTTGGCGTTTTTGGACGCTGCTGGGGCCCAGGAGGGACCAGAAGGTCGCAAATTGGACCTGCAGAGAGAGGGGACGTCGAGCAAGACAAAGAGCCCTCACTAAAGCAGGTAGCATCCGGAGAAGTGCCAGAAACAGGCACTACGAGGATGCGTGAAATGGTGCTTGCCGAAGTTGCACAAAGGAGTCCCACGTCGCCGGAGACCAACTTAGAAAGTCGTGCAATGCAGGTTAGAGTGCCGTGGACCCAGGCTTGGCTGTGCACAAAGGATTTCCGCCGGAAGTGCACAGGGGCCGGAGTAGCTTGCAAAGTCGCGGTTCCCAGCAATGCAGCCCAGCGAGGTGAGGCAAGGACTTACCTCCACCAAAATTGGACTGAAGAGTCACTGGACTGTGGGGGTCACTTGGACAGAGTCGCTGGATTCGAGGGACCTCGCTCGTCGTGCTGAGAGGAGACCCAAGGGACCGGTAATGCAGCTTTTTGGTGCCTGCGGTTGCAGGGGGAAGATTCCGTCGACCCACGGGAGATTTCTTCGGAGCTTCTGGTGCAGAGAGGAGGCAGGCTACCCCCACAGCATGCACAAGCAGGAAAACAGTCAAGAAGGCGGCAGGATCAGCGTTACAGAGTTGCAGTAGTCGTCTTTGCTACTATGTTGCAGGTTTGCAGGCTTCCAGCGCGGTCAGCAGTCGATTCCTTGGCAGAAGGTGAAGAGAGAGATGCAGAGGAACTCGGCTGAGCTCTTGCATTCGTTATCTAAAGTTTCCCCAGAGACAGAGACCCTAAATAGCCAGAAAAGAGGGTTTGGCTACCTAGGAGAGAGGATAGGCTAGCAACACCTGAAGGAGCCTATCACAAGGAGTCTCTGACGTCACCTGGTGGCACTGGCCACTCAGAGCAGTCCAGTGTGCCAGCAGCACCTCTGTTTCCAAGATGGCAGAGGTCTGGAGCACACTGGAGGAGCTCTGGACACCTCCCAGGGGAGGTGCAGGTCAGGGGAGTGGTCACTCCCCTTTCCTTTGTCCAGTTTCGCGCCAGAGCAGGGGCTAAGGGGTCCCTGAACCGGTGTAGACTGGCTTATGCAGAATTGGGCACATCTGTGCACAACAAAGCATTTCCAGAGGCTGGGGGAGGCTACTCCTCCCCTGCCTTCACACCATTTTCCAAAGGGAGAGGGTGTCACACCCTCTCTCAGAGGAAGTTCTTTGTTCTGCCATCCTGGGCCAGGCCTGGCTGGACCCCAGGAGGGCAGCTGCCTGTCTGAGGGGTTGGCAGCAGCAGCAGCTGCAGTGAAACCCAGGAAGGGCAGTTTGGCAGTACCAGGGTCTGTGCTACAGACCACTGGGATCATGGGATTGTGCCAACTATGCCAGGATGGTATAGAGGGGGCAATTCCATGATCATAGACATGTTACATGGCCATATTCGGAGTTACCATGGTGAAGCTACATATAGGTAGTGACCTATATGTAGTGCACGCGTGTAATGGTGTCCCCGCACTCACAAAGTTCAGGGAATTGGCTCTGAACAATGTGGGGGCACCTTGGCTAGTGCCAGGGTGCCCTGACACTAAGTAACTTTGCACCTAACCGTTACCAGGTAAAGGTTAGACATATAGGCGACTTATAAGTTACTTAAGTGCAGTGTAAAATGGCTGTGAAATAACGTGGACGTTATTTCACTCAGGCTTCAGTGGCAGGCCTGTGTAAGAATTGTCAGAGCTCCCTATGGGTGGCAAAAGAAATGCTGCAGCCCATAGGGATCTCCTGGAACCCCAATACCCTGGGTACCTCAGTACCATATACTAGGGAATTATAAGGGTGTTCCAGTAAGCCAATGTAAATTGGTAAAAATGGTCACTAGCCTGTTAGTGACAATTTGGAAAGAAATGAGAGAGCATAACCACTGAGGTTCTGATTAGCAGAGCCTCAGTGAGACAGTTAGTCACTACACAGGTAACACATTCAGGCACACTTATGAGCACTGGGGCCCTGGGTTACCAGGGTCCCAGTGACACATACAACTAAAACAACATATATACAGTGAAAAATGGGGGTAACATGCCAGGCAAGATGGTACTTTCCTACAGGAGCCATGGGCTGAACATCGTCTCCTATGCAGGTGACACTCAGCTGATCCTCTCTCTGACCAAAAAGCCCACAACTGACATGAAAAATGTCCACAAGGGGATGGAAACTGTTGCTACCGGGATGAGGGATAGCTGCTTCAAGCTAAACTCAGACAATACCGAGCTCCTCATTCTGGGACCCTCCACAACAGCCTAGAACAACTCTTTGTGGCCATCCTCCCTTGGCACCCACCCACCCCTACAGACCACGCCTGCAACTTTGGCGTCATCCTAGACTCATCGCTCACCATGACCCTCCAAGTCAACTCAATCGCATCCTCCTGTTTTCACACTCTCCGACTGCTCCAGAAGATCTACAAATGGATCCCAAAGGACTGCCGCAGAACCATGACCCATGCCCTGTCTACCAGCAGACTCGTCTAAAGCAACGCCCTCTACACTGGCACCACCCAGAAGAACCTAAAGAAACAACAGCACATCCAAAACATCACTGCCAGACTTATCCTGTACATTCCATGCTGCGAACACATCTCCAATCACATAAGAGACCTCCACTGGCAAAGGATTAACTTCAAACTCCTCGAACAATCATACAATGCCCTCCACAGCCTAGGACCCACCTACCTCACACTGCATCATCTTCTACTCTCCCACCATACCTCTCCACTCAACAAGCACTAGTCACCATACCCCAAATATGGAAAACCTTGGCTGTTGGAAAATCCTTTGCATTCCTCACGGCAAAGAGCTGGAACACCCTGCACCTGAGGCAGACACCATTGCTGGATCAGTTCAGGAAGGTCCTTAAAACCTGGCTCTCCAACTGAAGCTCAGAGGAAAAATCCCCTCAGTGCCTAGAGGCCCTTACGGGTGAGTAGCTGTGGTTTATAAACATTGGTTGGATTTGATTAAACACATGTTTGAGCTGAGCATCATAATTTATGTTTTTTTATTTTGTTCTTAATTTCTTGATATAGCTACTTCTGTTGCTGGAACTGGTGACACCCAGCAACAGTTGTTAGTCCCAACACAGCAGAATATAGCTGGCCAGATGCGGAAACAGAATATGGAGGCAGTGTCTGCAGAATATTACAGGCTGGTGGCCCTAGAAAAAGAAGAGGAGGAGGAGGAGGCACATACCTCACATTTTGTGGGCTGCCAGCCAGGCCCTACTCCAACTAGGCCATGCAACTGCTGCCACCAACTGCAGCCAGGATCCACTGCTGCCCGTACCACCACCAGCCTCCCATCCTGGGACTCGACACCATGCCTTCACCAACACATCCTACGAGAGCTGGTACACCTCAGGCATGAGACAGCCCAGCCCAGGAATAAGATGCCACTGCTCCGGTGTGGGCAGCAGAAGCTGGCCCAGGAAACAGATGCTCTCAAGCCCTTTTTAATTGATTTTGTTTGGTGGGAGGGATTGTTGTGGGTGAGAGAGTAGGAAGGGCAGAAAGTTGTAGAAAGGGTTTTGGACATTGGACTCTTAACTTTTGGGACCTTTTTGGCTTGCGGAATGGGGTGGACCTGTTGTGGGTATAGAGGGTGGGTGCTACTAAAAATAAACGGGCTTTACTTTTATTTCTTTGTAATCATTCTCTGTCTTTCTATTGCTAGCTGGCGTACTATAGCACTATTGAGTGCATTTTTGACACAGAAGTGTAACACAGAGCTTACCTCTGAAATTGCCACACATCATACATTGATTTTCCCCCTAAACTTTCCCTACCTGAAGTCCTTTGTCCTGTATGTATTTTTCAGCAAGTTACTTACCTCTTCCCAACACAAGGGTGCCACTGCACTGTTTGGGACCAGAAACATGTTAATTCTGTTTCACTTGATGAGGCTTTTCAGCACTTAGCCACCAATCAATTACAAAATATAATATAGTATTTAGTTTAGTAACTGCTCTTGTCCTACCATCTGTAGCATAACTGTTTGCCCAGTAAAGGGTCTGCCACGATACAAAACATCTAATATTATTATCTCTCCTTCCAAAGGACAGCTTAACTATGAAGTTATGAACTAGTTCTTCAAGTTCCTACCTGAATCGATTTAAGCAATGGTACATCTTGGAATTTTCCCAAACCTTATTGCAGGGTTTCCCAAAAGGGCCTTCTTATTAATAGTGATATTAGTGTTCTTGTGCAACAGTTAAGACATCACAAACCAAGGTCCTACTCTCACCTATTCCAAATTACTTGAGGTGAACTCCAAATGTCGTATTATTGAGAAAGATTATTCATCACAGGCAACTAGACTGAAAGAAAACACAGAGCTAGCGGGTTATCAAAGTCTAAGACCAGACAGCCATTACAAAAAATCTCTTATTACAAAATCTAGAAGTAGTAACTTCTATGCAATCTGAGGTCTAATTGAAAAAAAAGAATAAAACTAAGCATACAAAATCCTTGGGTCAAGAGTCAGGACTCAAGAGGAGAGGATTTGGTTACTAAGTGTTGCACAGATTTTGTAACACAAGGAGGGAATGATTTACAAAGATAAAGTTACACTTCGTGTTAGTTTATTGACCATTGCAGTGTAAATTCATGACTAGTAACTTTTCCACCAGTAGCTTTATGGGTAGTAACTTTGCGAGTATTAAGTAATCCCTATCACTTTAAAAGGAGTTAATAATACTAGTTAGTTACTACTCATAAGGTTACTACTTCTAATGGTAAACTCTGGTAGTTCAGTTAAACTGCAAGAGTGAACTTACAGCAACATTGCAACTTTACTTTTGTGAATCACGCAAGATAGTGCACAGTAGTACTACTATCTAGCATGTAAAACTGGAACAGGCATTATTCTGACTCTCTGCACTATGATGATGTGCTATGTCATCTGTTTCATGCCTGGGTGGGTAGTAGGGCTGGCACAGGCTATTGTTCAGGTAAGAAGTAAGAACTTGACCCCGCATTCTACACAACCACAATACTCATCAGATTGATGAGCAGCACATCATCATCATCAGATCTGTTGTAGAAGGAATTGAAGGAATGGCACAGTTCAGTGTAATACATTGCAAACAGTCCTCCAGCCCCGGAGACCCATGTTATTATTATCTAATTGTTCTGTCACCTAGGTTTGAAAAATACAGATTAGGGAGGAGTGAACCCACACAATTGTAAAGTTTATGATTGTTAAAAGAAACATTATACTTTAACAAAGACTGACGAAGCCGGGGGTGCCAGAAGGCTGCCAGTGCTGGTGGTCTTCCGACTGCCCTATTACAAGTAATGAAGGATTTCTGCCACAATTTAGGTAGAAATCCTCCAGTAGTCATGCTGGCAATCAGAGGCACAGAGGCGCTTCCACCGCATCACCACCACACTTGTCTCCTAAGTTAAGCCATGTCGCTCTTTGACAAGCTACCAAGGGTTGAGTTGGGATTAATTTATTGAGACCTAACTGGGCCTACTGGAGGTTAGTGGCCTAATGCTAAGTGTAGGTATTAACCTGCCCTTATCAATAATCGACTTTCCAACAATAGGATGGTGCAGTGCAATCTCATGATGACTCTCATGTGATTAACTGAGAAGTGAGAACAGTTTTACAACCAATCCCAGACAAGTAGCTGCTTGTAACTAGCTGATCAATCTCACAACTGTCATAAAAATTAGCAGAGTGCATCCATCATTTGACATGTCTGTCTCCAGTTACAGCACCGACCACAAGCACTTCATTAGAAGAACTTGACATTTCTGAGCCAGCACGCTACTAAGCATTTCCCAAATCATCACACCTCTTGCCAGTATATAGGGCTGAGTAACCCTCTTTGAGTCATGTTGGTTTCCCCTTGAACTTACAGTAGATAACTTCCTTCGTCTGGCTATTAGGGCAGTACTGCCCGAGCCCTGAGTCTGACTCGGAATTCCGACTATGTCCAACTACTGAGTCCTCCTAACTCAAATGAGATTGAGAGAGATAGACCTGTTGTATACTGCTGTAAAGGAACAATAAACGCAAAAGAATTTGAGCATTTTGTGTAGATTTGTATTGTTCAACTAAACTGGCTGGTCTGGTCTCTGAAGAACCCCCAAAAAGTACAGCAAGGAGTGGACCATGCAAATAAACCTAACTAAGTGTGAAAGGGCCAGTCACCTTCAGACAGAGTCACGCATCAGCCCCCAAACATTGCAAATTGTCAAAATCAAGTTTACAAATATTAGTTGCAAAACACCCTCACTCTCTGCTACTCCATGAATCATCACTCACACTCACTCCATATTTATATGAGTCATTGGTGCAATAGTTACCTGTTCCGATCCATGCACGTTGGGACACATTTTTCTATTGTATCTTCTCTTTTCTACTGGAGGCAACACAATGACAGTCTTGTAAATTATTGATGTTAAGTGGGTAGCCAAGCTAGTGAATGAAAAAACAAGGATAGGGGTAGGACAGAGGCAGACTTTGGCTTCATGTGCTTCAAGTGAATGGGGAGGCTTCTTCTGTACACACTAGTCCAACTCAAAACCAGCCATACATGTGAATAAATGGTGGGTCTGCATAAGTCAGACACCAAAAATATAAGTGTCCCTCCAGGTATATCCATTCTTTTTTTTTTGCAAAGCAGTTCGATGATGATGTGAATGTTTTATTGTGGCCCACTCAGTCAGGGAAGTGGAGTTCATTCTCAAACTCGGGTTCCCCCAGAAGTCGGTCAGGTAATGCACTTGAGTCTGACAAATCAGCCTCATCCTCTTCCTTGCTGTTTCACGTACAACGTAATCTTGGGGGTGAAGGGCTGCTTCATTTTTATCAGGGCCAATCTTTCTACATTTTGAGGTGGGAGACTGGGCCTTCTGACAGTGACAACTGTGTGAAACACGGGCTACTGGACAAACCAGATACTTCATTGCCAGCCTGCTGAACTCTGGCCCTTAGCACATATTCCCATACCAATAGACCATTTTGCACTGTGGATTAAGTATTGCGGCACAGATGTACTCTTTGGGGGACACAACCTCACTTAGCAGTGTTACATTAGTAGCCTATCAAAGGATGACATTGAACCAAATCATATGCTTCCTCATTCACACCAAGCCTTTGCCGCATCTTTTTAACTGGTTCTGTAGCAGGTGCAACAACAGGATTGCATGGCTCATTTTACTGTCCTCATTACTGACTTCTTGTATGAAGGAAGTAGCATTTGTGTTATGGATTTGACTAGGTCAAATTTGTCCATCTCCATAGTCATGCTTTTCCTAGTTGCAGTCCCTCCTTTTTGAAGGACATAGTCAGTGAGCAGTCTGAACAGCTCAAACAGAGGTTGCAACACGTAGAAGTTCAAGGACCAATGTGTTGGCACTTCCTGTATGGGGGCTTTAACTCGCACTGTATAGGCACACTGAATGAACCTCAACTACTTTCGATTTTAAAAGAATGACAGAAATGAGTGCAGATTCTTCTGCACGTGGCTGGTAAGTTGCTGACTGTGTCTTCTTTTTTTGAGAATGTCCTACACAATCAGATTGCAGCAAAGCACCAAATGCAGGACCCTGAAATATCTACCATCTGCCATGGCCTTGACTATTGTACTTCCATTGTTTGTGGCAACACATCAAATTCTGAGACTTCTGGGTTGCAACCATTCAAACTCCTTGCTGTTAAAGGCTTTCAAGATGTTTGCATGTTGAAGATCTCTACAGTTGCATTCCGCCTAGCATGCTTAAAAGTTTATTTTGCTCTGAAACCTGCAGATAGCTGTTACATAACCCCCACAAAAGAGATCCAGTGTGCAGTGAAACACATATAATCAGTTACTTGACAACTGGTCCAAATGTCTGTTCTTAGGTTGATATTGTGAACAGCACTCTACTGCAAAGCTTGGCCAATCAATAGCAGCACATTGTGATAGAGTGTTGCAACGGCAAAATCGGTCCAGCTGGGAATCTTCCATTTTGGGTAGATCGCTGCTACAAATTCTAAACATCCCCCTCCTTTACCAAAAGAAAAAGGGAGGAGGTACAGTGCTAACATTTTTTGCCAGCTTCCCATTGACAATCATGGCACTAAGTGGTTGTACTGATAGGGCTGTCCTGCCTAGAAATGCCCTTAATAGTAGTTTGGTTTATTTTCTTTTGTGGTGCCACTGACACAGGCAACTTCCAGAGAGAAGCAGGAGGTGGTAGACTCAATGTGTGTCTTTGGGGAATCATCATTGTATGCAGTGGTATCTCCATCTTAGAATTGTGCCATTTGGAGGTTGCTGATTTGGGTGCTTTGTGTAAAGCTGTCATCCTCTTCTTCCTCATCACCTCTTATCACTCTGATCAGAGCTGATTCCCCTTTCTCATCACCACCACCACCAGCTATTTTTTTTAGGTGCTCCTCCCACCGGATTGCATGATGTTTTTTCTTGTGGATTGCTTGGCCTCCAGTACCTAGTGGGAACCAGGCATCCCTCAACTAATACTAATGTGGCAAAAAGAGCATATCGCAATTTTATCCTCCTGCTTGCTAATCGTAAAGAAGTCCCAAACTGGGGAGGAGAACTTTTATAGAGTGTCACTTCCAATGCCTGAAGAACTTGAGGCAGCTGGGTGCGTTGATTGCATCTCTGATTGCAGTGGCTGCCTTGCTGAGAGACTTGGGTTTGGGTTTAGGCTGGGTTGGTGCAGTTGATGTGGAAGTGCTGCTCCCAGCTTGGTGTCCAGAGGACAGTGTGGCAGGAACACCATGTTTCCTGAAGAAGGTGTGGGGTGGCAGGCAAGTGGTGGCAAGCAGCTTCTTCTCCTTCTCACTGGGCACTTTCTTGGCAAGAACACTTTTCTTTAGGGCCATCTTCAAGCTCTGTCAGTTGATGCTTGGCTGCACAAGCGGAATTAGGAAGAGGAGGACTCAGCTGGTGTGCTGTGGTGTCACTTTGTGCCGGCCATCTATCTTGCAGTGCTATTAGTGAAATGTGACATTTGTGCAGTTTGAATTATTCATATGAACAAAAGTGAGGTTATTCCAAATAATTAACAAAAATAGTGCATCCATTCCAATTCAAACCATGTAATAACATTTCCATCAGGATAACAACATCATGCATATTTAAAAATGTGCTTTATGTGCCCCTAAGGTGAGACAACTGTGGCAGGCAGGCACCAGGCAAATGCAGGGAAAAATTGAATAATCTTTAAAAGGGTGAATGCTGGTGTGCACTTGTGGCCTAAGAAACCTATGGCAGGAAGCCAGTGCAGGGAAAATGGGATAATCTTAAGAAAAGGGGATGCTGGTGTGGGTGTATGGCCCAAGAGACCTATTGCAGATTGGGGGGGTGCAGGGAAAAAGTGGAATAACGCTTAATAATGTGAATGCTGGTGTGCACCTATAGCCTAAGAGACCAGTAGCAGGCAAGGGGTTCAGAGGAAAATAGGACAACCCTTAAAAACGTGAATGCTGGTGTGCACCTATGGCCAGAGAGCCCTGTGGCAGGCAGTGGGTGCATGGAAAAATGGGATAATCCTTAACAAAGTGAATGCTGGTGGGCTCCCATGGCCTAAGAGCCCTATGACAGGCAGGGGGCATAGGGAAAATGGATTCATCTACATGAAAGTAATTACTGGTGTAACACTAGGGACTATGAGAAATCCTTTGGGAAGCAGGTGGTGCAGGGAAAAGGGAACAATATAAATAAAAAATAATTACTAATGTCTCACTAGGGATTATGAGAAATTCTTTGAGAGGCAAGGTGGTGCAGGGCAAAATGGAAAGAAGCACATAATTATATATAAAAACGGTACATACATAGTAAATTGATCCTCAAGCACATTAAACTGATATGAGAGAATAAAGAAAAAATGAACAAAAAACGAAAAGACATACCCTCTTCAGTTTCCCTAGAAAATGGGTTTGAAAACTGGAAAAAAATATTTAATGCACTGGCCATATGTTCAAACACTAACAAGCAAGGAGCCTTGGACAACAAAAAATAGATGCAGGCCTATGGCAAAATCACACTGGCTGGCTACACAAAATGGGGGCCGGGCACATGTTCAAACAACAAGATGGGAGGCTTGGACAACAAAGAACACATGCAGGTCTATGGTAAAAAAGCACACTGTCTGGCTACACAAAATGGCCGCCAGCCACATACTCAAACAACAAGATAGGAGGCATGGAGAACAAAGAACAAATGCAGACCTATGGAAAAAGGACACTGGCTGATTACACAAAGCGAACGGCAGCCACATGGTCAAACAATAACAAGCATGGAGGCATGGACAACAAAGTACACATGCAGGCCTCTGTCTACACGAAATGGTTACCGGTCACATGCATAACAAAGAGTAAATGGTGGCCTGTGGCAAACAGACACACATTCTCTCTCTCTCTCTCTCTCTCTCTCTCTCTCTCTCTTTCTCTCTCTCATTCTCTGACACACACACACACTGGCCAGACAAAGGAAGAATGGCAAACAATGAAGAAAACATTATTATTGGGTATGTGGCAAAGCTGACGGCTGGGACATATGTGTTGTAACGATCTCTGTCTGTGGCCCATCATTCTGGTTTTTACAAGCATCCGCCTATGCAGCACCCTCTAAGGACAGTGGGGTTGCTGCAGAAATCGCGATGGGGGCCAATGGTAAACTTCAGAGCTACCTTGATGAGGAGATCAGAGCAGTTGATGCAGTCGTTGGGTCAAGAATTGGCCAGGTGATGCTCTTGACAGGCCAGGAGGCCCTTAATACTGACAATCACCAGTCAGAGGCAGCAGGGGCCTCAACATTGCATAAAAAGGGGCCCCAACCATGGACAGGTGAGTTGTGAGGTGACAGAGGCTCACGCCGAAGGGGCAAAAGGAGATTGTTGGCCCGTATTGTAATAGGCACCACCTGCGAAGCGAGATTAGGGAGGTTCGCTGGACACAACCATGACTGAGGATACCCCCTCCCAAACAAAGGACACAATATACAGAACAAGAGCGGTGGAGGCAGAGGGTGAGATGAAGATGGCAGGGGGCCTGACTGTGGCCCCAATGAGATCACAGGCAGAGACAAAAAGGGTCAAAGTGGTATTGTACATTCACAAAAGTAACCCCTGGGGTTCGAGTAACAAGTGGGAGGCTTTACTGAAAGACTCCAAAGAGAATGCTAGTGACTCAGGGTTTTCTAGAGAAGACTTGGAGGAGAACGCCAAACCAAAGGTCACTCCAATGACTGCAGAAGCGATCATTTAAAACCAAAGACAGCTTGAGGATGCAGCTGGGAGGTTACTGAGTGGCTGACAATTCTTGGAAGGAGCTGGTAAGATGCATATGTTATGATTGTGGGGGGCCAGGCTGGCCTGCCCCTAAAATCAATTTGGACTCTGTTTCCTGATCACAGACTAATATGTCAAGCACACAATGTTGTTGTTATTAATGAGGAGCTACAGAAACCTTGAGCATTGGGGGGTGGGTAGTTCTGCATCAGAAGCAAGAGGAGGTTCGGTCAGGAGTGAGAAGTGTTCAGGGGATGGGTAGAGTTATAATGAGGCATCACCATGACAGATAGTTACAGGCCCACGCCTAACAACCCAGACAATGGCCACAATTCACCTGGCATATCCAGGACTCACTCTGAAGGTGCTATCCTGGAACATTAATGGTTTGGGATACATGCTGAAGAAGGAATTGGTGTGGAAATACCTAGCATGGCAGACCCCAAATATTATTCTCGTCCAGGAGATACACTTTGCAGGAAACCCCTGTAGAATATTGCACCACAGCAGATACACCCTCCTGGCACACACAGGTTATTCATCGGGGTCAAGAGGCATAGGCAACCTGGCTCATGGATCGCTCCTGCTGAAGGTGACCCGCACCTGGGTGGACAAGATGGGCTGCAAGACCACAGTGAGCAGCCTATTGAATGGGCCTACAGTGGATGGGATTGGAGAAAATGGGGGCATGGCTGGTGGAGGTGCCTGAGTCTCCTGCTGATTACAGGAGACTCCAACCTGACAGACAATAACAATAGTGACAGACTGACGAAAACAGGGGAAAGACTGGGACAGGATACATGCTTCGAGACCTTTCTGGAGACTATGCGATTGGTAGACCTATCTAGAGAGGAACATCCCAGGGACAGGACAATATACCTAGAACGCCAACCAGATATGGTCCATGTCATGGTTGGACTTCTTCTTTACCACAAGACAGCAACTGGATGGCTTTCACAAGTCACAGATACACACCCGGGGCATATACAACCACGCACCATGTCTATCTCGTCACAGACAGATATTCAGGTGTCACAGAGGGATTGGAAGCTAGACTCTTGGGACCTGATGGCCTAGGAGACCAGGAAACTGGTGGTAAAAACCATGACCCGATATTTCCAGGAGAACTCAGGGACTGTAGAATCTGAAGTTATTCTGTAGGAGGCATAAAAGACGGTCCTGTGAGGGCGCCTTACTGCACATATTGCCGTGAAATATAAGGACAGGGACAAGGACCAAGTAAATTTAGTTGGAGACAGAAAGCATTCAAGACCCCAACCTGACAATAGCAAGCAAAATAGAAAAAGGGAAGAAGGAGCAATGGTGCCATCTTCAACTAGAAGCTACGGCAATCTACAGGGCGAAGCAGGGCAAGTTATATGAAGTAGGGAAAAAGGCAGGCATATCATTGCCATGGCTTGCGAAGAAAGAGAAAGACTAAAGATGGACAGCAAAATCCCAGCAGGAGTTGAAGACCAGGGCGAGGACCCCGGGGACATTGCCCAGGCCTTTGCAACACATTTGGAGAACGTTTACTGGGTAGGAGTGGGGCAGATCAATGAGCTCTTTACAAGTTTGTGGCTGAGGTGCCTGTGCCAGTGTTGCAGGGGCATCTGAGCAACTCCCTGGATGCAGAACTGTCTGAGGGAGAACAGGCCGAGGCAATCAGCAAGCTGAAAAGTAGAAAATCCTCAGGGCCCAGTGGTCTACCCCTGGAATTGTTCAAATGCGTGAAAATGCACATCATAGGCCCATTCTGGTCAGTGTATGCCAGTGCTCTGTCAGAGACCTCCATGGAGGAGCAATCATGTTAATTCACAAACAGGGTAAACCCAGGGAGGATTGTGGGTCTTACAGGACTATTTCCCTCCTGAATATCGAAACAAAAATCATGGCAAAAGGTCTTGTCAATCACCTCATATGGGTAACAGACACATTAGTGGCCTCTGATCAATCAGGTTTCATGTCATACAGGTTAACCTGATACAACCTCAGCAGCCTGGCCTGCTGTCTGGCACGGTGCAACCAGATCATCAAGCTGACACTACTTCTATCCTTAGATGCCTAGAAGGCATTCAACTCCATGGAGTGGTCATACCTCATGGCTATCCTTCAAAGAGTGGGGTTTGTGGGAACTTGTTGTCAAGGGTGGGGCTCCTGTACAAAGGCCGTCTGGCTAGGGTCTGGGTGAATGGTGCATTTTCTAGGGAGTTCCCTTTGGGCAGAGTCACCTGTTCTCCCAATTAATGTTTGCTCTGGTGATCGAGTGACTGGGCTGTTAGCTGTAATTGGGCATGCAGACACTCAGGTTGAGATGGACCCCAGATGGGAGGAAGTAGTGTCATTATGTACAGAGAACATACTGTTATACCTTGCGGACCCGGCGCACTCAGTCCTGAGAGAACTGGAGATTCTGGAGGTGGTTGGATCCTTCTCAGGGCTATGAACAAATTGGAACAATTCAATTGCATTTCTCCTTTCAAGGACCATGGTTGACATAGCCTGGTGCAGGGCCCTGAAGTGACAAACTCAGGGTTTCTACACCTGGGCATCTTCATAACTAAAGACTGAGACACATTCATGACCAAACATTTGGGGAAAGTCGTGGACTCATATAACAGCATGGTTGATCATTTGAAGAACCTCACCTTGTCAGTTATGGGCAGAGCAGCTCTTTATGAGATGATCTATCTACCAAAGTTCCTGTACATACTACAGAACTCTCCATTCCCAGTATCTGTAGAATGTTTCAAGTTTATGGCATTGTTCACAAGAGGCCTGCTTTGGTGAGTGGGGGGAACCTCAAGAAGAGCATGGGCATCTCTGACAAGGAAGCCATTGGACGGAGGGATAGTCCTCCCTGAGTTGCGGCTATGCTAGTGGGAATTCCAACTGCAGACCATTGACGACTGAGCTTTTGCTTCTCAGTGTTGGCTGACAAGAGAGCAATGGACACGAAAGGATATTGTCTGGTGGTTGTATGATGGGAAAAGACTACTTCCGCTGCCGATGCCACACAGTAGAGATTGGTGAAAAGCCACAAAAGCATTGAGTTGGAAGGGCAAGATAATGCTGGAAACCCCCTGTGGGCCTCCAAACAGCTGAGGGGGTTACCGGTCTTGAACGGCCATGCTAATTTGAGCATGATTAAGATATCAAAAGTTGGGGACTTTAGGAGAGAGCAAGGGGATGATACCCTTCCCAGAGATCTAAACCAAATACAAGTTATCCTGGATCAATACCTACATTACCAAGATCTGCATCATCTATTTTGACTGTGAATGGAGGCCCTGAAAGAGGCCCCACTTGAATCCCCTCTGGAGTACAGAGTTCTGGAGATGCCCCTCACTGCTCATGCGGTGTTGCATTTGTACTCAACCCTACTACACAACAGCGCCCCCCCCACTTGGTCCCTTATTGGCGAATGGCGAAGGGAACTGGGCAGGGTAGAAGATGATGACTAGGGGACAGCATGCAGATACCCTGGGGAGGCAACTACTTGGGCCGGCTTCCAGCTGCACAAAATATCTACCCTAGTGAAGTTCTTTCTGCCTCCTTTGGTAAATATCCAGTATGGGTTCTACACTACAGCTGCGTAATGGAACACAAGGAAATGTCACTAGTGACTTTCTGTGCATTTTGGCAATTTGATTGATCCTGTTGCGTCTTTATCTAGAAATATGTGATAACATGAATCCTCCTATAGGAAAGCCAACAAGACTAAAAAGATATAAATCTCCACCAAACCAGGGTCCTTCCTATTAACTATATGATGCAAGTGCTTTTTGTTTTGTGGAAATGTTCTAATTTCCCGCCACATCAAGAACACGCCATCAAAATCTGCAGCAAAAGCATGGGGGCCCTTTGGTAAGTTGTACAACATCCTGGAAAAAGTCAGGAAGAACTTTGCTTACTACTAAGGTGGATGGAGGTGGGCCAAGCGGGCAGAGCTTCCAGGTGATATGCACATTTGCATACTCTTAGCAGTTTCAAGGGAGAAACATGGACTCTGCTTTCACCAGGAAACGGCAATAAAGAACCCATGTCACATACAGATTGCGCTCCAACTGATCAGTGATGCATTCAACTCCACAAAGGATTTCAGATCACTTTTCAATACGGAATCGGCGAGTAAACACACTTAATAGAATGGGGGTCTGGCCTTCATTCAATAGAGGAGGGGCTTTAGCCACGGGGACCCCATCCCCTGGGGCGTAGCCATAAACAAATGAAGGTGGAGGGCCCCCATCCCTGGGCTGACTTTGGTCCCGGTGTCCCCACCCCCAGGGTCTGGACTTCATTCAGTAGGGGAGGGGGCCGTGTAGATTCCCTCCCTGGGCCGATTTTGGTCAAGGGACCCTATTCCCCAGGGCCCAACCATGTCTTCTGGGTGCCCCCCTGAGCCTCAAGGTCCCCACGAAACATTCCAAAAACTCCACAAAGTGACGGGGAATGGAATTGTTTCTCTTGCACTGCTCGCCAACGTTAAGTTGGAGAGCATGAGCTAGAGAAATTTCCATGTTGGGGAGCGCAAGTGAGATTTCTGAATGTGGGTGGTCGCAGCAGGGTTTGTGATCACCCACGTTGAGTAGAAAATCTACTCAAGCAGCAGAAAGAAGTTAGTGCCCTCTGGTCCTCCGCATGATGCAGCTCGCACTGATTTTAGTGTGCAGGAAAAACTCCTGGCACTGAAAATCAGTGCGAACACCCCAACTTACCCAAACTCCTCCACTCGCACTTCTTTGTTGAAGTGTTGTCAGCCAATCAGATATCAGCACAGGGCCAGTTGGATCTGTGGAGTATACACGTTACTAGATACCTATATTTTTTAAAACTCGAATATCTGCTGAACTGATTTACACCAAATCACAAAAAAGCATGCTTTGTGGACCAAGAGCTAGCTTTCTGCCAAATTTGGTGTAATTTTGTCTAGCGGTTCAGGCTGTGGTCATGTTCAAAAGAAATGTACTGTGTTTTGCAATAATCATGCAAATAAAGGTTATTCATTCATTCACTTCCAGGTCTGCAAGTCCTCCTCACAGTTTGCAGACAAGAGCTCCCAGGGGCAAAAATCTTGATTTCATCCAGTTAGTAGCTAGGCTAGAAATCTGTTTAAATTCCTCCAATATCTGTAGAGGGTATGGGGTATATCTAACTGGATCTCTCATATAGACTAGAATGTCACCTGATGAATTGACACTACATGGGTCGTGAGACCTACCTTGATTCCCTTTGCTGCCATTTCCAGACTCAGCATATTTGCCAGAGGCTCCACAGCTAAGGCAAATAGCAGAGGTGACAATAGAGGCCTGGGGGAAGGGGGCTGCTGACCAGCAGGAAGTTTTCCCCCCTGGGTAATCTAGGGAATGGTGCAGTCTGACAACTGCATCCTTCCTTGGGCTTGTTAAGAGCTACAGTGAGGCTGTTTTCAACCATTTTCAGAAATGTGACCTGGTGGCTGGCTGGTTAGCCATGGTGGTTACTTTTCTGAAGTATCAACATGGTTTTTTGATGCATCGTCGTGTCTGCAAATGAGAGGAAAGTTGCTGAAACCATGCACCTGCTCAGTGAAGCAGGTCGAATGGATTTATTGGTGAATGGTGACCAGGAGTCGTCTGATGGAACAGTCTACGTGAGTGCAAGAGGCCACTGTGCATGTAGGTGAGTGGTCCCATAGGGCGGTCATAGAGGCAGGGGCAAAAAGGAGCCAAGAACTATCGCACTCAGGCTCGGGCCTCAACAAAGGCCCGCTGCCTTCAGTGGAGTTTCAGAGGGCCGAGGCCCCTCAGGTTAATGTCAGTGGGGAGGCGGAGGTGCCCACTAGCGTGGCAACTCCCAATGTGGAGCATTTGGAAAACACAGGCATGCAGGCGGTCCCATGGTCACCAGCAGGTCCGCGGCAGATGCAGGCCGAAGACATGCCTAAAGACAATTGGGAGGCGGCTGCATGACGCAGGGCAGCACCCCTGATAATCAATTAGGCAGCAGCTAAACAGAAGGGTAAAAAGGCCCATGGGCCATTGTAAACCATTTTGATTTATAGAAGGAAGCCGATGTAGCGCTTCGTATTCTTGGTACTAGGTGCAGGAGAAGTGGAATTTATGAAGGAAGCTCTTTTGGCCAGATACAGGTTGATTTTTCAGGCCCCCCAGTTGGCATGTCACAGTTGTGTCGCGATTCTCAACGGTCTTACCCTCGCAGCGGAGAGGCGTAGGGGAACGGTCCTTGTTCCGACGGGTTCTGCTCTGGCCGAGGTAGGGGCGACCCCTTCCGGTAGCCACGGTGCTGTTTGGTATGAGCGAACCACTACAGTCCGTGCCCTCCAGAAGGAGTCCCAGAGGAAAAACCCCAGTAGGGTAAAAAACCTCCACAGGAACTCCCTGAAACGAAAGGAGGACACCAGGGTATTAGGACCGCAGTTCAGGAAGGCAGGAAAACAAAGCAAATCAGGAACAGACAGGATTCGCAGAAGGATATCAAATAGGAGCGTGACTATCACCAAGGAGTGTTGCAACGCAATGAACAGGCAGTTGGAATCCCCTTAAATACCCCTGGACAGGAAACAGGAAACAGGAAGTAGAACACCGCCATCTTGGATTGGGGAAAAGAAAACAGTAATGAATTAGGTATGTGTGTTAGACAATGCATGCTGGGTAGAGAGGAAGTGGTAAGCATGCTGGGAAGAGAAAAAAGGCAAGTATAAAGAACCCCCAGTGTAAGGGTTCGGTTTGTCCTAGGAACATCGGTAAGTGGTGGTGGGCAAGTGAATACATGCAAGAGAAATAAATGTTAAGCGCATAATGCGCTGTGTGCGGCCATGCCTGAAACCCCCTCGGGGTTTCAGGCTCTGCCGCGTCTGCCTTTAAGGCAGAACTTGAAAAAGGGGGAGCGGCGAGCGCCGTGACCCCCAGACCGGCTCCCTGGAGCCTTTATGGCCCTCGCCGGAGCCGCGGCGACCCCCGCGACCTGGGTGTCTGCCTCGGCGTCTACCGCGGCCCGGGCGTCGGCCGCGGGAAATTAACGTGCCGCGCCGCGGCAACCTGAGCCCGCGGCCGCAGCGAGCGCTGCGGTGTAACATGTATGCCCCCTCCCCGAGGCCCCGGGTTTGTGAGGGAAGAGCCGAAAAAAGCGGCGGATTAAAAGAGGAGCATGGACTGAAGAGGCATCCTCCCAGGAACACTCACTCAAAGGGTACCCCTTCCAATGAATAAGGTATTGGAGGCGCCCATGGAAAAATCGAGAGTCACAGACCTCCTGCACTTCGTATTCAGGCACATTGTCAACCAACAAAGGAGGGGGACAGGGCAACTGCCTATGAAAGAGATCAGGACGGTAAGGTTTCAGTTGCGAGACATGGAATACTGGGTGGATCTTCCATGTCCGAGGTAGGCGAAGACGCATGGACACTGGGTTGATCTTCTTGAGAATGAGAAAGGGACCATAAAAGCGGGGCTTGAATTTGTTTTGGGTGAGTCGGAGAGGTAGGAATCTAGAGGAGAGCCAGACCTTATCATGGACTTGATATAGAGGAGCCGCACAGCGTCTCCTATCTGCTATTGTCTTCATGCGGGACTTGGTGGACACAAGGTTAGAATGGATAATTCGCTGTATACCCCGTAGCTGTCGAACGAAAGAGGAGATGGCGGGAAGGTTGGAGTTGTCTCTCAGGGGAGTTGGGAAGGCCCTGGGATGGAAGCCATAGGAGCCATAGAAAGGAGAGACTTTAGAGGCACTGTGTAGAGAGTTATTATAGGAGAATTCGGCAAGCGGTAAGTAGGGAGCCCAATTACTTTGTGTAGCGTTACAGAAGCTACGTAAGTACTGCTCGAGACCCTGATTGAGTCGTTCTGTTTGTCCATTGGTTTGAGGGTGGAACCCGGATGACAAGGCCACCTGGATCCCCAAGATCTTGCAGAATTGGTTCCAGAAACGGGAGATATATTGGGGACCTCTGTCTGATATAATAACTTGGGGTAGCCCATGTAGCCTGAAAATTTCTTGAGTAAAGACCTGACTTAACTCCTTTGCCGTGGGTAACTTTCTCAAGGCCGTGAAGTGGGCCATCTTGGTGAAGGAGTCCACAGTTACCATTATGACGTGGTTTCCCATTGAGGAAGGTAAGGCGCACATAAAATCGGTGGATATGGTAAGCCATGGGCCTGGGGGAACAGGTAATGGGCGGAGTAAGCCCACAGGTCTGGTTCGGGGTGTCTTGGCTTGAGCACATGTAGGACAGGATAACACATATGCCTCAGTGTCAGCCTTGAGAGTTGGCCACCAGAAAGAGCGAAGCAAAAGATCTTGAGTCGCTTTCACTCCTCGATGACCCGCAATAGGAGAATCATGGCACATGTGTAAGGCTTCGATTTGCACTGTTTTAGTGGGTAAAAACAGGGCCTTATCATGATAATAGTAGTCATGATCTATGTGCAGCTGTGGACGTAACCTCTTTAGTTCTGTTTCGTGTAGACGGGCATATTCAGACTTAACTTGATCTAAAAAGGTCTGTGCTACCCCTATGATTTTATTGTTGTCGAATAAGTTTTGAACCGCGGAATCACCGCACCCAGGATAACGTCGGGACAGGGCATCCGCCAGGATGTTCTGAGAACCAGGGATGTAGGTGATATAGAAATCATACTGGCTGAAGAAGAAGGCCCATCGAGCTTGCCGGCTATTTTGGCACTGGAAATTTCTTAAACACTGTAGATTTCTATGATCGGTCCGGGCTTCGAAGGGCTCCTTTGATCCCATCAAAAAGTGTCTCCATTCAGTGCACGCGACCTTTAAGGCGAGTAATTCGCGTTCTAGCACGGAATAGATTCGCTCAGAATCAGATAGAATGTGGGATAGATAGAATACAGGGTGTTCTAGGTCATCATCATCTTGTCTTTGTAACAAGGCAGCCCCAATGGCTCTTTCTGAGGCGTCTGTGACAACAATGAATTGTTTGCTAGTGTCTGGGTGTCGAAGAATAGGGGCTTGACTAAAGGCTTTCTTTAAGTCCTGAAAAGCTGACTCAGCGCCTGGTGTCCAACAAAAACCTTTCTTTAGGTGTTCCTTTTTGAGGGTTTGAGTAATGAAGCTGGTTCTCTGGGCAAAGTCTGCTATGAACTGCCGGTAGAAGTTGGCTAGTCCCAGAAAACATTGAGTCTCCTTGATGGAAGAAGGAGATGGCCAGTTCAATATTGCCTGTACTTTGTCTGAGTCCATGGCAATTCCGGTTTGGTCTATACAGTATCCCAAATATTTCACTTCTATCTGATCAAATTCGCATTTTTCAGGCTTACAGAACAAATGATGTTGTCGGAGTCTTTCTAAGACTTGGCGGACGTGTTTGGAATGTTCCTCTGGATGAACCGAATAAATTAGGATATCGTCAAGATACACTACCACTGTTTGTTGCAAAAGATCAGAAAAGATAGAATCCATGAATCTTTGAAAGATGGACGGGGCATTAGTGAGTCCGAAGGGCATTACTCTATATTCGTAGTGAACAAAAGGTGTTCTAAAGGCGGTCTTCCACTCATCACCTTCTCTGACTCTTAGTAGATGATAGGCTCCTCGGAGATCCAGCTTAGTGAACCTCTTGGCTCCTCTGACTGCTTCTAAGATGTCTTTGATGAGGGGTAGCGGATACCGGTCTTTGATAGTGATCCTGTTTAACCCTCTGAAGTCGATACAGGGACGCAGGTCTTTGGTTTTCTTTGGTACAAAGAAAAGAGGAGCCCCGGCGGGTGAAGAGGAGGGAGTTATTAACCCACTTTGTAGATTCTCATCTAGGTACTCCTTCAGAATTTGTTTCTCTGGTTCGGTGAGGGAGTACATCCGCCCAAAAGGAACTACAGTGTCTGGCTCTAAAGAAATGGCACAGTCGTATTCTCTGTGGGGTGGCAATTCAGGTCTTTCTGGCTTCTGGAATACATCGATATAGTCCTGATACTGTCTGGGAACTCCCTGTAGAACATTAATGGATCCTCCCACCTGGGCAGGTGCTGTTGAGAGACTTTTTGGGGACCAATAATCCCCGGCCGGATAGCAATGGTGTTGACAAAAATGGGAGGATAACGAAATGGTTTTTGTTTCCCAGTTGATGTAAGGATTGTGCCGTGTAAGCCATGGAATTCCCAGGATCATGACATGGTGTGGTGATGAGATTAAGTCAAACGAGAGAATTTCCTGATGTTTACCGAACTGTAAACAGAAAGTAGGGGTGGTGTATTGTACCGGTCCAGAGGCCAAGAGTGACCCATCAACAGTATGTACCTGTTCTGGTATTTCTTTGGGTATTTGTGTTATTTGTTGTTCTTTGGCCCAGGTTTCATCTAAATATAGGCCACTGGCTCCGCAATCCAATAAAGCCAAAGTTCTTGCTTCGCGGCCATCAGTTAAATGGAGGATAACTGGTAAGAGAAAAAGAGCAGTTCCTTCCTCCCTGGAAGAGCAAATAGAAGGTATATCACGATATCCCGTCCTCACCCTTCTTACTGGGGACGGGAGTTGGCGTTTCCCAAGGGCTTGGTTGGACGAATGGGGCAGGCGCGAATTAGGTGACCAGCTGCACCACAATATAGGCAAAGCCCCTTCCTTCGTCTATGTTCCCTTTCGCTGGCGGATAGAGGTCCGCGAGCTGTGTCAATCTGCATGGGCTCTTCCTCGGTATTCCCTTTGGATTCAGGGCGGGCTTCCTCGGAACGATGGGCGAAGGGACGAGATGGTACTGAGTGAAAAGGCAAACGACTCTTCTTTTTCTCCATTCGTCGTTCATTTAACCGATACTCTATAGTTAGTGCTTGGTCCATCAACCCTTTGAGGTTTTCTATCCTGGCAGAATGTACTAGTTCATCTTTGATGTCCTCTCTTAGACCTCTACGGAAGAGTGTCACCAAGGTACGTTCCACCCAGGTTGTTTCTGCAGCTAATTGTCTGAAACGGGTGATGTATTGTAATACATCCTGACTCCCTTGTTGGACTTCGCAAAGAGCCTCTTCTGCTGACGCCTCGAGTCCAGGGCGTTCAAACATCTGTTTAAAAGTAGTGATAAAGGTGGAATAATTAGATAGACAGGGATCGTTTCTGGTTACTAGAGGTGTGGCCCAGGCCAAGGCTGGTCCTGATAAGGCACTAATCAAATAACCCACCTTGGTCTTATCTTGTACAAATTGCGAGGGGCGAAAGGCAAAGTACACCGTTAAGGCATCCAGGAATTCTTTTAATGTGGTGGGATCCCCGGAAAATCGAGGTGTAGAGGCGGCTACTGCAGGGACATCTGTGGTCCTGGAGGCAAAGGTTTGTCGATAAACAGTATTCTCAGTACGTAATTGCTGGAGTTCTTTAGCCTGTTGTTGTATCGTCGCCAGCAGGTCCTGGTTAGTAGGTTCCGTGTTTACCACTGGGTTATCCATAGTTCCGGACTGCAACAGGAATTGTGGGCGTTGCAATCTGTCGCGATTCTCAACGGTCTTACCCTCGCAGCGGAGAGGCGTAGGGGAACGGTCCTTGTTCCGACGGGTTCTGCTCTGGCCGAGGTAGGGGCGACCCCTTCCGGTAGCCACGGTGCTGTTTGGTATGAGCGAACCACTACAGTCCGTGCCCTCCAGAAGGAGTCCCAGAGGAAAAACCCCAGTAGGGTAAAAAACCTCCACAGGAACTCCCTGAAACGAAAGGAGGACCCCAGGGTATTAGGACCGCAGTTCAGGAAGGCAGGAAAACAAAGCAAATCAGGAACAGACAGGATTCGCAGAAGGATATCAAATAGGAGCGTGACTATCACCAAGGAGTGTTGCAACGCAATGAACAGGCAGTTGGAATCCCCTTAAATACCCCTGGACAGGAAACAAGAAACAGGAAGTAGAACACCGCCATCTTGGATTGGGGAAAAGAAAACAGTAATGAATTAGGTATGTGTGTTAGACAATGCATGCTGGGTAGAGAGGAAGTGGTAAGCATGCTGGGAAGAGAAAAAAGGCAAGTATAAAGAACCCCCAGTGTAAGGGTTCGGTTTGTCCTAGGAACATCGGTAAGTGGTGGTGGGCAAGTGAATACATGCAAGAGAAATAAATGTTAAGCGCATAATGCGCTGTGTGCGGCCATGCCTCAAACCCCCTCGGGGTTTCAGGCTCTGCCGCGTCTGCCTTTAAGGCAGAACTTGAAAAAGGGGGAGCGCCGTGACCCCCAGACCGGCTCCCTGGAGCCTTTATGGCCCTCGCCGGAGCCGCGGCGACCCCCGCGACCTGGGTGTCTGCCTCGGCGTCTACCGCGGCCCGGGCGTCGGCCGCGGCAAAATTAACGTGCCGCGCCGCGGCAACCTGAGCCCGCGGCCGCAGCGAGCGCTGCGGTGTAACAAGTTGGGCTGCATGCAACATGACAGCTTAGGGCAGTGGGATTGGCTGAGGAGGGCTCCAGAAGGTGTTCAGGAGCAGTGGGCAGGCGGGCAGGGCACAGTGGGCCACAAACAGGCAGGGACTAGTGGTCACAATGATTCAGATAAGCCAAAGACAATTATACCATCTGCAATGGATGCAGCCTGGCTAGAGTGGAGTGGGGATGAGGGGGAGCCATCTGACTTGTGGTGTGGCAAGCCTTTCGGAGAGAGCCACAAATGGGGCAGAGGAATGGAAAGCCAGGACTGGGTCAGTTTCATGGCCAAGTGGAGGGGACTCAGGCACGACGCTTTTCAGAAGGCTCAGGAGCGCTCGCATTTGAGGAGAGTTGGGAGAGGGGAGCCAGCACACCATTCCTGTCTTTTTCTTCAGAGGTAATGGAGTGCAGGAGGTTTTTTAGACACAGGAGACATTTATGCAGCTCGTTGGCACCATGGTGAAACAATAGCTGGACCCAGAGAAGTTCACTGGGCATTTGCGAGGGATCCCATTGCACTTGGCAGAAGTAGGGCCAGTACATCCTCATTGGCTTCACCAGATGGAAGGCCTTGTGTGGCATCCAGTTACAACAGTGCAGAGGATGGACATGCAAAGATGACAGAACGGTACAGTGAGGCACCCATGGCCCAACTGGAACCCGGGTGTCAGACGTTGGAAGTCAGACGCATTTCAGGTGCAAGAAACAGTAACAAGAGGTATGGTTTCGAAGCCAAGATGAGCCAGGTCGGAGGACACTATGAGTGTGTCCCTAGTTGATTATGAGGAAAACAGCCTTCAGGAAGACGAGGTGTGAAAAGGGGATGAACCTGTGGAGTCACAGGTAAGGACCCAAGAGAGGGGCACAGATTAGGCATTTTTGTGTAGTGTTTTGCAGTCGGACCAACAGAGGAGGTTGGTTGGGACAAGGAGACACCTGGTGAGGTGGTAAGCTACAGTACTGGCACTGACCTTGGAGCCACGCAAGGACAACCAGTTGGAAGGGGCTCCCATTATGGTGTTGAAAGGTGTGTATGCGGGCGTGATGTGAGAATAGGGGAAGAGTGGCTGAAAAGAGGTAGGTATGTGACAGATGTGGGTGTGGGACAGGCTCAGGGGCTGGCATATTTTCAAACGAACAGGTAAGGTGATGAGGAACTTGGCAATGGTGGGGAACAGAGTAAGGAGGGCACGGGAGGTGCATGGTGGATCATTCTGAACCGAACAGTGATACAAGGGGGTGATACCGACAATAAGGAATTGAAAATTAAGCAGCTGCCCAAATAGGAACAACAGAGCCATGTGTGGCACACCTAATGCTGACCACAAAGGAGAAGATTTGGAAAGGGGAGTATGTGGAAATGTTATCCATAGGGAGGTTGGTGTGAAAGAAGGGTCAAAGGAGTAGGAATATGAATTGGCACAGGCCAACAGTTCCTTTGACAATAGAGAATTGGACACAGCATTTTTAATATACACTAGTGTGTACTGTGAAAATATCCCCAAGTGATGTGTGGCCTTGTTTAAATACATGGACGTAATATATAAAGCTCAATTTACTTTGGGGGGTTATGCTTGGGCTCAGTAAGATGAGAAATTCAGAGCGTGCTTGGCTTGGGACCCTGAAGTAAAATGGGGAGAGTTGGTCACAGACCTCTGGCAACACATCTTGGGGCCTTCCAAGATTGGTAGATCAGTCTTCGTAGTCAGCAGTTTACAAATAGTCTATAAGCCCTTTCAGGGGTGCCTCACCCGATGGGGAGGTGGGCAGCGCTTCAGAAACACAGAAAGCGTCAGTGGGAGCCTTCTGGAATTACAATAAAGGCTTGTGCATGCACAAATATTGGAAATATTGGCACAAGTGTTCCAAGTGCATGGGCAAACATGTTCTTATACACTGCTTCAGAACTGCAGGGGGTTTCCTGGGACAGAATTCAGGGCAATGGCATCACAAAGCCAGAAATCAGGAGATTCCTTGACAGCAGCAACATTACAACAACAGAATGGGTGGGGCACAAGGACCTGGTGTAAAATGGTCTGGCTAAGTTGGATAGGTTTGAATACTGGCTGGGTTGGTACGATAGGCCAGAGAAGGCAAGACTTATGAAGGAAGGCTTCAGATGGAATGATCACCTAGGTTATGAGGGTCCTCGGGTTCACAGATTGACAGACAATTTGTGATCAGCCGGGGAACATAGGACAGCAGTGCAGGACAAGTTAGACAAGGAGGTGGCAGAAGGAAGAATGGCAGGCCACTTTGAAGATTTGACACTTGAAAGCTTCATTGTTTCACCCAAAAAAGGCCCTGAGCAGTTTCAGTTGATACAGCACTTACCATGACTCAAAGGCAGGTCAGTGAATTACTTTATTTCAAAGAAGCAGGCCTGGTTTCCTACTCTTCAGTGGATTCAGTGGATGTGGCAATGGCTTTGGTGGTACTGGTGGGAATGGGTGCTCTGATGTCCAAGTGTGATGTGAAGTCAGCTTTTGGGTTGCTTCAGATACACTTGGAGGATGATTAACTGTTGGGCATGCAATTTGAAGGGAAATGGTATGTGGACAAGGACCTACTGCTGTGATGCTCAAAATCTTGTGCACTGTTTCAATGCTTCAGCTCTCCATTGCAATGGCTCTTCACATGGCAGACTGGCAACATGCTGGTGATGCACTACCTAGATGATTTTTTCGTTGTGGGAACACCCAGCTCAGCAGACTGTCAGAAGGCGCTGGTAAGGTTCCAAGAGCTCACGACTTATTTGGATGCCTTTCCCACCGGAGAAGACAGTGGGTCCCAGCACGCCACTGTCCTTCTTGGGAATTGAAATTGTTTCAATACAAATGGAGGCAAGATTATCACAAGAGAAAAAAGATGCAATGCAGAAACTGTTGGTTAACATGCTGGCAAGAGAGAAAGTGAAGGTGAGGGAAATTCAGGTTCTTCTAGGGCATTCAAATTTCACCTGTAGGGTGGTCAAAGCAGGGAGAACATTCTGCAGGCAGCTGGTGCTGGCTTTAGAAGGGTCTTATTTGCCACACCATCACGTCCGCATTATAGCTGGGGTTAAGGAGGACTTCAGGATGTGGATGTTCTTCTCAGATTTTTTTAATGTGATCCCGCTAGCAGGACAGAAAGAATTTTTTCTTGAGAGCGGAGGTCTTGGTTTTGCTCTTTACTGGTAGGGTTGATGGTGCATAGAAGAATGGGCAGCACCATAGAAGGCTTGGGGAATGTGTATAACATTCTTTTTTATAAAATATTCTCATCAGTAACATGGCAAGAGTGTACAGTACACACAAAAGCATGTTGTGAAAGGAAAGGCACGTCAGAGTCAGCAGGCATAAAAATCAACACCCAGGTGGTACTCTGTTCACTTCCCCATCCCATCCAGCCCAGCTGACTGTTCTCATTGTGTTATGGTCAGGCCAGCTGTTGTGTCTGGGTGGGGGTTGGTGCATGGACTTCCCCTGTGAACATACCACCTCCCCCAGATCTTTACCTATTTCTGTGGCCCATCATGACTCACATATGTCACCCTCTCTGACAACATGCACCAGTCAATGTCCTGTTCCAGTCTTTCAGCAATGGTGCATGAGGCACCCCCACAGCCTTACGATGTTCCTCTTGGCAACCATCATTTCTAGAGTCATCCACAATATCTCTGTTCTCTGGAGGTGTGTAGCATCCCATATGTTTAACAGGCACCATTTTGACAAGACTTCCATCGCACATACCTCATTCATACAGGCAATTACTGAGGACCAATAACCCTGTATCTCCGGCCAGTCCCATATTGTATGCAGAAACAATCTCTCCAGTTCATGTCCCTTGAGACAGAGAGCGTCGAGTGATCTGTCCATTTTGACTTTGACCGAGCATGTCAGATAAGACCTATAGAGGATTTTCCACTGCACCAAGCGGAGCATGGATCTGATTCTCACCTCCTGCGAGAAGGCCAGGGCTCCACACCATTCGTCAACATCAAGGCTTCGTACGTCTTGCTCCCAGTTTGTTTTGAGGTGTTTTTACAGATCGTGGGAGTTATTAATCAATTTCTGGTAGGTATGGGAAATGGCTTTCTTATGCAGATTTTCCTCCAGCAACGTACTCTCTTGGGGGGGACTCAGATAGTTCTGCCCCCTTGGGAAGTGCAGATTAAAGAGCGTAGCACACCTGAAGGTAACAAAAAATAATCAGAGGGTGCCAGTGTGACCTCCCCTCTTAAGTCAGGGAAGAAGAAAACCTGACTCTACAACCAAACATCTCCCACTCTTGAAATTCTGATACGGTCCCACTTCTCAAATTCAGGGAGATTCCCAAGACACCGAGCACCTTCGAGTCCCAGATGGGGTTGTTCTGTGTCATTCTTCCATCCTAACCCATTGCGCAGAGTGTGGTATGCCAGTGAGTGATCCTTACCAAGATTGTCCTGTCAATGTGTTGCAGTTTGGGGGTTGCACAAATAGCCCTCAGGTACTGTCCATGCAATACACTGGTTTATCCAGAGGTGTGTGCACTCGAAAATTAATGGTCATGAGTTGCACTGCCCAGTGGTATTTCCTAATGTTGGGAAGGGTGATCCCCCCATCATACCACACCTGGTCAGTTTGACTAAAGCTATCCATACTGAGCCCCCATCCCATAATAAAGTTCGAAGCTCACTGTCTATTGCTTTGTAGTAAGTTCGGTGGAAGAGGTACAGTGTATTGTGTAGGACATACAGAAAGCATGGAAGGATTATCATCTTAAAGAGGGTGGCCCTTCCCAACAGCGACAATGGGAGCGATCTCCAATGCTGAATGTCGTGTTTGAGTCTGGTCAAGAGGGTGAACGGATTACAGGAGTAAAAGAGTGCTGGATCAGTGGTTATGTAGATGCCCAGATATTTAAAGCCAACGGTCACTCTTTCAGAAACACTGCCATGAGGCAGATGGTGTGCCTCTCCCCTCAGGATGTAGATGGTAGATTTTGCCCAATTAATTGTGTATCCTGAATATTGCCGAAATTGGGTCACTATGCGCATTATTCAGTGAAGAGCAATAGGGGGTGTGCCACATAGAACAAAACATCATCAGCATAGACCGTTTTTCTGTCTTCCCACTACTCAGTCCATTATAGACCTCAGATCAGTGGGCCCATTCACACCCTGGCTGCCAGGGGGCCAGGGCAAAAAGAAGAAGGGAGAGCCAGCATCCCTGTCTAGTGGCATAGCAAAGGGCAAAAGCCCTAGATTTTGCACCATTTACCACTATCTGAGCCAGGAGGATGTATAGAGAAGCTGTCCACAGGCAATATAGTGGGGGTCAAAACTCAGGCTCTCCAGCATGGTGAATAAGGCTATTCCACAGTGTTGAAGGTCATATGGGCATTGAGTGTAGGAGGCTGGCCTGGCTTGTAGTGGGTACCAAGGGGTACTTACACTCTGTACCAGGTCCAGTTATCCCTTATTAGTGTAGAAGAGGTGTTTCTAGCAGCTTAGGCTGGTAGAAGGTAGCTATAGCAGAGCACCTTAGGATGAACTAGGAGACATGCAAAGCTCCTACTATACCACTGGTGTCATATGCACAATATTATAAGAAAATACAATACACAGATATACAAAAAATAAAGGTACTTTATTTTTATGACAATATGCCAAAAGTATCTCAGTGAGTACCCTCAGTATGAGGATGTCAAATATACACAAGATATATGTACACAATACCAACAATATGCAGTAATAGCAAAAGGAAGTAACGCAAGCAGTGTATTGTTACAATAGATTGCAATAGGAGCACATAGGTATAGGGGCAACACAAACCATATACCCCAAAAGTGGAATGCGAATAACGTATGGACCGCAAACCTATGTGAATTCGTAGAGGGTCGCTGGGACTGTAAGAAAACAGTGAGGGTTCGAAAAATAGCCCACCCCAAGACCCTGAAAAGTAGGTGTAAAGTACACCTATATTCCCCAGAGAGCACAGAAGTCGTGATAGGGGAATTCTGCAAGGAAGACCAACACCAGCAATGCAAGCAAAGTGGATTTCCGGCCGAGAGTACCTGTGGAACAAGGGGACCAAGTCCAAGAGTCGCGACAAAGTCGAGATTGGGCAGATGCCCAGGAAATGCCAGCTGAGGGTGCAAAGAAGCTGCCACCGGATGGTAGAAGCTGTGGATTCTGCAAGAACGAAGAGGACTAGGAACTTCCCCTTTAGAGGATGGATGTCCCACATCGTGAAAAAGCTTGCAGAGGTGTTCCCACGCAGAAAGACCGCAAACAAGCCTGCTGCAAGGGATGCAGTTAGGGTTTTTGGATGCTGCTGTGGCCCAGGAGGGACCAGTATGTCGCCACTTGTGTGAGGAGACAGAGGGGGTGTCCAGCAAGACAGGGAGCCCTCAAAAAAGCAGGCAGCACCCGCAGAAGTGCCAGAACAGGCACTACAAAGAGGAGTAAACCGGAGCTCACCCGAAGTCACAAAAGGAGATCCCACGACGCCGGAGGACAACTCAGGAGGTTGTGCACTGCAGGTTAGAGTGTCGGGGACCCAGACTTGGCTGTGCACAAAGGAAATCCTGGAAGAGGGCACAGGAGCCGGAGCAGCTGCAAATCACGCGTTACCCAGAAATGCAGTCTAGCGTGGGGAGGCAAGGACTTACCTCCACCAAACTTGGACTGAAGAGTCACTGGACTGTGGGAGTCATTTGGATCAAGTTGCTGAGTTCCAGGGATCACGCTCGTCGTGCTGAGAGGGGACCCAGAGGACCAGTGATGCAGTCTTTTGTTGCCTGTGGTTGCAGGGGGAGGATTCCCTCGTCCCACAGGAGATTTCTTCAGAGCTCCTGGTGCAAGAAGGAGGCAGGCTACCCCCAAAGCATGCACCACCAAGAAAACAGTCGAGAAGGTGGCAGGATCAGCGATACAAGGTTGCAGTAGTCATCTTTGCTACTTTGTTGTGGTTTTGCAGGCGTCCTGAGCAGTCAGCGGTCGATCCTTTGGCAGAAGGAGAAGAGAGAGATGCAGAGGAACTCGGATGAGCACTTGCATTCGTTATCTAAAGAATTCCCCAAAGCAGAGACCCTAAATAGCCAGAAAAGGAGGTTTGGCTACCTAGGAAGGAGGATAGGCTAGCAACCCAGGTAAGAGCCTATCAGGAGGAGTCTCTGATGTCACCTGCTGGCAGTGGCCACTCAGAGCAGTCCAGTGTGCCAGCAGAACCTCTGTTTCCAAGATGGCAGAGGTCTGGAGCACACTGGAGGAGCTCTGGGCACCTCCCCTGGGAGGTGCAGGTCAGGGGAGTGGTCACTCCCCTTTCCTTTGTCCAGTTACGCGCCAGAGCAGGGCTGGGGGATCCCTGAACTGGTGTAGACTGGATTATGTAGAGATGGGCACCATCTGTGCCCATCAAAGCATTTCCAGAGTCTGGGGGAGGCTACTCCTCCCCAGCCCTGACACCTTTTTCCAAAGGGAGAGGGTGTAACACCCTCTCTCTGAGGAAGTCCTTTCTTCTGCCTTCCTGGGCCAAGCCTGGCTGGACCAACCAGGAGGGCAGAAACCTGTCTGAGGGGTTGGCATCAGCAGCAGCTGCAGTGAAACCCCGGGAAAGATAGTTTGATAGTACCCGGGTCTGTGCTAGAGACTCGGGGGATCATGCCAGGATGGCATTGGGGTGACAATTCCATGATCTTAGACATGTTACATGGCCATGTTCGGAGTTACCATTGTGACGCTGTACATAGGTAGTGACCTATGTCCAGTGCACGCGTGTAATGGTGTCCCCGCACTCACAAAGTCCGGGGAATTTGCCCTGAACGATGTGGGGGCACCTTGGCTAGTGCCAGGGTGCCCACACACTAAGTAACTTAGCACCCAACCTTTACCAGGTAAAGGTTAGACATATAGGTGACTTATAAGTTACTTAAGTGCAGTGGTTAATGGCTGTGAAATAACGTGGAAGTTATTTCACTCAGGCTGCAGTGGCACGCCTGTGTAAGAATTGTCAGAGCTCCATATGGGTGGCAAAAGAAATGCTGCAGCCCATAGGGATCTCCTGGAACCCCAATACCCTGGGTACCTCAGTACCATATACTAGGGAATTATAAGGGTGTTCCAGTATGCCAATGTGAATTGGTGAAATTGGTCACTAGCCTGTTAGTGACAATTTGGAAAGCAAAGAGAGAGCATAACCACTGAGGTTCTGGTTAGCAGAGCCTCAGTGAAACAGTTAGTCATCACACAGGGAACACATACAGGGCACACTTATGAGCACTGGGGCCCGGGCTGGCAGGGTCCCAGTGACACATACACTAAAACAACATATATACAGTGAAATATGGGGGTAGCATGCCAGGCATGATTGTACTTTCCTACACACACCCCCCAAAACGAAGGACAATAATACTAGCCATGACCTGATGAGTCTTCATTGTCTAAGTGGAAATATCTGGAGAGTCCATCTGCATTGGAGTGGGTACTCCCAGGTCTATGTTCCACTGTATAATCCATTCCCTGTAGTGATATGGACCACCTCAACAATTTAGGGTTTTCACCTTTCATTTCTTTCATTTGTTTTAGCCAAAGTAGAGGTTTGTGGTCTGTCTGAACAATGAAGTGAGTGCCAAACAAGTATGGCCTCAACTTCTTCAGTGCCCAGACCACACCAAAGGCCTCCCTCTCTATGGCAGACCAACACTTTTCTCTAGGGGTCAACCTCCTGCTGATAAAAGCAACAGGTTGATCCTGGCCCTCAGAATTGAGTTGTGATAAGACTGCCCCTACCCTTAATTCAGATGCATCAGTGTGAACAATGAATTTCTTGGAGTAACATGGGTTTTTTAGGACAGGTGCAGTGCACATGGCCTGTTTCAGCTCCTCAAAAGCTTTCTGACAGCTTGCTGTCCACAATACCTTTTTAGGCATTTTCTTAGAAGTGAGGTCAATAAGAGGGGCTGCTATGGAGCCATAGTTCTTTATGAACCTCCTGTAGTACCCAGTGAGGCCTAAGAAGGATCTCACCTGGGTCTGAGTTGTAGGGGGAACCCAATCTATGATAGTTTGGATTTTCCCCTGAAGTGGTGCAATCTGTTCTCCACTTACAAGGTGTCCCAGATAAACCACTTTCCCCTGCCCTATCTGGCACTTTGAAGCCTTGATAGTGAGCCTGCCTTTTCAGGGCCTCCAAAACTTTCCACAGGTGGACCAGGTGATCATCCCAGGTGGAGCTAAAGACAGCTATATCATCTAGATATGCTGCACTAAAAGCCTCCAACCCTTGCAGGACTGTATTCACCAACCTCTGAAAAGTGACAGGTGCATTTTTCAAACCAAAGGGCATTACTGTGAATTGGTAGTGCCCTCCAATAGTCAAAAATGCAGTTTTTGCTTTAGCATCCTCTGATAACTTGATCTGCCAATACCCTGCAGTCAAATCAAAGGTGCTTAGATACTTGGCAGATGCCAGTGTATCTATGAACTCATCTTCCCTGGGTATAGGGTGAGCATCAGTTTTAGTTACCTGGTTGAGACCTCTGTAATCTACACAAAACCTCATTTCCCTTTTCCCATCTTTGGAATGAGGCTTTGGTACAAGTACCACGGGAGAGGCCCATGGACTTTCAGAGTGCTCAACCACTCCCAGTTCAAGCATTTTCTGAACCTCTTGTTTTATGCAGTCTCTGACATGGTCAGGCTGCCTTTAGATTTAACTTTTGACAGGCATGCTGTCTCCAGTATCTATAGTGTGCTCACACCAAGAAGTGGTGCCTGGCACAGTAGAAAAGAGTTCAGAAAACTGACCCAGGAGATTTATGCAGTGGTCTTTCTGCTCAGCAGTAAGACAATCTGCTAAAACTACACCTTCCACTAGAGCATCTTGTTCTGTGGAAGAGAAGAGATCAGGGAGAGGGTCACTCTCTTTTTCCTGTCCTTCATCTGTTGCCCTGTCATAGTAGGGTTTCAGGCGATTGGCATGGAGCACCCTAAGGGGACTCCTGGCAGTGCCTAAGTCAACCAAGTAGGTGACTTCTCCCTTCTTTTCAACAATAATGTGGGGTCCACTCCATTTGTCTTGGAGTGCTCTTGGGGCCACAGGCTCCAAGACCCACACCTTCTGTCCTGGTTGCTACTGAATCAGAACAGCCTTCTGGTCATGCCATTGCTTTTGGAGCTCTTGGCTGGCCTGAAGGTTTTTACTGGCCTTTTTCATATACTCAGCCATTCTGGATCTTAGGCCAAGTACATAGTCCACTATGTCTTGCTTAGGAGCTTTTAAAGGTTGTTCCCAACCCTCCTTTACAAGTGTTAGAGGACCTCTTACAGGGTGTCCAAATAAGAGTTCAAAGGGGCTGAAGCCCACTCCTTTTTGGGGTACCTCCCTGTAAGCAAAAAGGAGGCAAGGGAACAGGACATCCCATTTCCTCCTGAGTTTTTCAGGGAGTCCCATTATCATTCCTTTGAGAGTTTTGTTAAACCTCTCAACCAGTCCATTTGTTTGTGGATGATAAGGTGTGGTGAATTTGTATGTTACACCACATTCCTTCCACATGGCCTTTAAGTATGCAGACATAAAGTTGCTACCCCTGTCTGATACCACCTCTTTTGGGAAACCCACCCTGGAAAAGATTCCCAGGAGGGCTTTTGCCACTGCAGGAGCTGTAGTGGTCCTTAGAGGAATAGCTTCAGGATATCTGGTGGCATGGTCCACTACCACCAAGATAAACCTATTGCCTGAAGCAGGAGGAGGGTCAAGGGGGCCAACTATGTCAACCCCTACCCTTTCAAAGGGGACCCCAACCACAGGCAGTGGAATAAGGGGAGCCTTTGAGGTGCCACCAGTCTTGCCACTGGCTTGACAGGTGACACAGGACTTACAAAAATCTTTTGTGTCCTCTGACATCCTAGGCCAATGAAACAGGGGGACAAGCCTTTACCATGTTTTAATTTGCCCTAGATGTCCAGCCAAGTGAATGTCGTGGGCTAGAGTTAGGAGGAATTCTCTGTATTGCAGGGGAATGACCAATCTCCTGGCTGCTCCAGGTTTTGGGTCCCTTGCCTCTGTATGCAAGAGGTTGTCCTCCCAGTAAACTCTATGTGAGTCACTGACATACCCATTTTGCTGTTTGACAGCTTGCTGTCTTAGACCCTCTAATGTGGGACAGGTTTGCTGGGCCACACTCAGCTCCTCCCTGGCAGGCCCCCCTCTACCCAAAAGCTCAGCAGTGTCTGCTTCCAGCTCCTCTGGTGAAGGTTCTGCACAGGGGGGAAATTCTTCTTCCTCAGAAGTTGAATCATCTGTAGAGGGAGGGATAGTAGGTAGGGATTTACCTTTACTAACCCTAGCTTTAGGGAGCACTTGGTCCATTGTTCCAGGATCCAAGTCACCCTGTCCTTTTTTCTTTTTGGCCTGAGCCCTTGTCAAAGCAAAAATATGCCCAGGAATGCCCAGCATTGCTGCATGAGCCTCCAACTCCACTTCTGCCCAAGCTGATGTCTCTAAATCGTTCCCTAGTAGACAGTCTACAGGTAAATCTGAGGCAACCACAACTTTCTTTGGACCAGTAAACACCCCCCCCCCCCAGTTTAGATTCACAACAGCCATGGAGTGGCTAAGAGTGTTGTTATGAGCATCAGTCACTTGGTACTGGTGACCAAGTAGGTTTTGTTCAGGGTGTACCAGTTTCTCTATTACCATGGTAACACTGACACCTGTGTCCCTGTAGACCTGAACCTCAACACCATTTATAAGGGGAAGTTGCTTGTACTTATCCATATTAAGGGGACAAGCAAGCAAGGTGGCCAAATCAATGGCACCTTCAGAGACTAACACAGCCTCTGTGGTCTCCCTAACAAGACAACCCCAACTAAATTACCAAAAGTGAGCCCAGCTACTCCCTTGGATTGGCTATTAGTAGGTTTGCTTCCCCCACCACTGCTATTACTAGGGGCACTAGGTGTAGCAGTAAGGGTTGTGGTAGTGGGAGGCTTGGTGCTTTTCTTTGGACAACTGGCATCAGTTGTCCAATGGCCTTTTACTTTACATAAATAGCACCATGGTTTCTTTACTTGATTAGAAGAGGATTTGGACCCACCACCCCCACCAGAGTGTTTTTGTGGGCCTGATGAAGACTCATTTTTAGATTTGTCCCCACCCTTGTCTGAAGACTTACCATCCTTCTTCTTGCCATCCTTGTCACCCCCTGTATTAACTTTTCTGTTCACTCTTGTTCTGACCCATTTGTCTGCCTTCTTTCCCAATTCTTGGGGAGAGGTCAGATCTGAGTCCACTAGATATTGGTGTAACAAATCAGACACACAGTTATTAAGAATATGCTCTCTCAGGATCAGATTATACAGGCTTTCATAGTCAGAAACTATACTGCCATGTAACCACCCCTCCAAGGCCTTCACTGAATAGTCAACAAAGTCTACCCAGTCTTGGGAGGACTCATTTCTGGTTTCTCTGAACTTAATCCTGTATTGTTCAGTGGTTAAGCCAAATCCATCCAAGAGTGCATTGTTCAAAACTGTAAAATTATTGGCATCACTTTCCTTCACAGTAAGGAGCCTATCCCTACCCTTTCACTGAAAGATAGAAATAGGATAGCAGCCCACTGCCTTTGAGGGGCCCCCTGTACAACACAGGCCCTCTCAAGTGCAGCAAACCACTTGTTAATGTCATCCCCCTCCTTGTAAGGGGGAACTATCTTATGCAGATCCCTAGAATCATGCTCTTTCACAGGATTACTATCTGGAATACTGCTGCTGCCACCATGGGTTCCTAACCCCAACCTCTGTCTTTCTTTTTCTAAGTCTAAAGATTCCCTGTCTAGAGCCAGCTGTTGCTGTTTAAGCTTCAGCCTTGACTCTTCCACTCTCAATCTATTGAGCTCCCTTTCTAACATTCTGTCATCATATGCTTTGACACAGAAGAATGGTGTGAATGAACAGAGGGAGAATTGTCCCTAACAGTTGGCACTCTAACAACTTGGCCTGCAGGAATGACATCCCTACAGTGATGAGAGCTCACATTAGTACCAGTTATGCTAGGTGGTCTGCTAAGGGGCAAGTTGGGAAGGATATCATCTAAAATTCTTACTGGGGGTGCCCCAGAATCAGAGTGTGAACCATCTCCTAACTTCTCAACTGATGTGCCAGCTAAGGCCTTATCATTTTCAATGAGCATGTTATTTAACAATTCTCTAGAGGGATTCTTCCCTACCCCTAAGGCTCTATCAATGCAGAGACTCCTCAACCCTTTCCAGCTAAGGTTATCATAAGCAGTGCTGGCCTGATCAAGAGTAGGACCTGTACCAGACATGATAGAAAAAGGTTTAGGGGCAGATAAAAGAAAGAAAAGGTTTCAGGACTTTTTAAGGAAACAGAAAAAAACTTTTTCAACGTTTTGAAAGTTTAGAGGTACTTTTCAGCACTTAGAAAATAGAGTAAGAGAAGAAAAGCAAAACTTTTTGGTTAGGTGTACATACACTGAACTTGTTTTGTATATTTTTCTCTTATGAAAAGTCCAAAATGACAAAGTGGTAAGGAGTTGCAAGTACTTATCCCACCGCTGCACGACCAATGTAGGAGGCTGGCCTGGCTTGTAGTGGGTACCAAGGGGTACTTACACTCTGTACCAGGTCCAGTTATCCCTTATTAGTGTAGAAGAGGTGTTTCTAGCAGCTTAGGCTGGCAGAAGGTAGCTATAGCAGAGCAGCTTAGGCTGAACTAGGAGACATGCAAAGCTCCTACTATACCACTGGTGTCATATGCACAATATCATAAGAAAACACAATACACAGATATACTAAAAATAAAGGTACTTTATTTTTATGACAATATGCCAAAAGTATCTCAGTGAGTACCCTCAGTATGAGGATGCCAAATATACACAAGATATATGTACACAATACCAAAAATATGCAGTAATAGCAAAAGGAAGTAATGCAAGCAGTGTATAGTTCCAATAGATTGCAATGGGAGCACATTGGTATAGGGGCAACACAAACCATATACTCCAAAAGTGGAATGCGAATAACATATGGACCCCAAACCTATGTGAACTCATAAAGGGTCGCTGGGACTGTAAGAAAACAGTGAGGGTTAGAAAAATAGCCCACCCCAAGACCCTGAGAAGTGGGTGTAAAGTGCACCTATATTCCCCAGAAAGCACAGAAGTCGTGATAGGGGAATTCTGCAAGGAAGACCAACACCAGCAATGCAACCAAAGTGGATTTCTGGATGAGATTACCTGTGGAACAAGGAGACCAAGTCCAAGAGTCGCGACAAAGTCGAGATTGGGCAGATGCCCAGGAAATGCCAGCTGAGGTTGCAAAGAAGCTGCCCAACGGATGGTAGAAGCTGTGGATTCTGCAAGAACGAAGAGGACTAGGAACTTCACTTTTGGAGGATGGATGTCCCATGTCGTGAAGAAGCTTGCAGAGGTGTTCCCACGCAGAAAGACCGCAAACAAGCCTTGCTAGCTGCAAGGGTCGCGGTTAGGGTTTTTGGATGCTGCTGTGGCCCAGGAGGGACCAGGATGTCGCCACTTTCGTGAGGAGACAGAGGGGGCGCCCAGCAAGACAGGGAGCCCTCACAGAAGCAGGCAGCACCCACAGAAGTGCCAGAACAGGCACTACAAAGAGGAGTGAACCAGAGCTCACCCAAAGTCACAAAAGGAGATCCCACGACGCCGGAGGACAACTCAGGAGGTTGTGCACTGCAGGATAGAGTGTCGGGACCCAGGCTTGGCTGTGCACAAAGGAAATCCTGGAAGAGTGCACAGGAGCCGGAGCAGCTGCAAATCACGCGGTACCCAGCAATGCAGTCTAGCATGGGGAGGCAAGGACTTACCTCCACCAAACTTGGACTGAGTCACTGGACGGTGGGAGTCACTTGGACAGAGTTGCTGAGTTCCAGGGATCACGCTCGTCGTGCTGAGAGGGGACCCAGAGGACCGGTGATGCAGTCTTTTGTTGCCTGCGGTTGCAGGGGGAGGATTCCATCGTCCCACTGGAGATTTCTTCAGAGCTCCTGGTGCAAGAAGGCGGCGGGCTACCCCCACAGCATGCACCATCAGGAAAACAGTCGAGAAGGAGGCAGGATCAGCGATACAAGGTTGCAGTAGTCGTCTTTGCTACTTTGTTGCGGTTTTGCAGGTGTCCTGAGCAGTCAGCGTTCGATCCTTTGGCAGAAGGTGAAGAGAGAGATGCAGAGGAACTCGGATCAGCACTTGCACTCGTTATCTAAAGAATTCCCCAAAGCAGAGACCCTAAATAGCCAGAAAAAGAGGTTTGGCTACCTAGGAAGGAGGATAGGTTAGCAACCCAGGTAAGAGCCTATCAGGAGGAGTCTCTGACGTCACCTGCTGGCACTGGCCACTCAGAGCAGTCCAGTGTGCCAGCAGCACCTCTGTTTCCAAGATGGCAGAGGTCTGGAGCACACTGGAGGAGCTCTGGGCACCTCCACTGGGAGGTGCAGGTCAGGGGAGTGGTCACTCCCCTTTCCTTTGTCCAGTTTTGCACCAGAGCAGGGCTGGGGGATCCCTGAACTGGTGTAAACTGGATTATGCAGAGATGGGCACCATCTGTGCCCATCAAAGCATTTCCAGAGTCTGGGGGAGGCTACTCCTCCCCAGCCCTGACACCTTTTTCCAAATGGAGAGGGTGTAACACCCTCTCTCTGAGGAAGTCCTTTGTTCTGCCTTCCTGGGCCAAGCCTGGCTGGACCCTAGGAGGGCAGAAACCTGTCTGACGGGTTGTCAGCAGCAGCAGCTGCAGTGAAACCCCGGGAAAGGTAGTTTGGCAGTACCCGGGTCTGTACTAGAGACTCGGGGATCATGGAATTGTCTCCCCAATGCCAGGATGGCATTGGGGTGACAATTCCATGATCTTAGACATGTTACATGGCCATGTTCGGAGTTACCATTGTGACACTGTACATAGGTACTGACCTATGTCCAGTGCACACGTGTAATGGTGTCCCTGCACTCACAAAGTCTGGGGAATTTGCCCTGAATGATGTGGGGGCACCTTGGCTAGTGCCAGGGTCCCCACACACTAAGTAACTTAGCATCCAACCTTTACCAGGTAAAGGTTAGACATATAGGTGACTCATAAGTTACTTAAGTGCAGTGGTGAATGGCTGTGAAATAACGTGGACGTTATTTCACTCAGGCTGCAGTGGCAGGCCTGTGTAAGAATTGTCAGAGCTCCCTATGGGTGGCAAAAGAAATGCTGCAGCCCATAGGGATCTCCTGGAACCCCAATACCCTGGGTACCTCAGTACCATATACTAGGGAATTATAAGGGTGTTCCAGTATGCCAATGTGAATTGGTGAAATTGGTCACTAGCCTGTTAGTGACAATTTGGAAAGCAAAGAGAGAGCATAACCACTGAGGTTCTGGTTAGCAGAGCCTCAGTGAGACAGTTAGTCATCACACAGGGAACAGATACAGGGCACACTTATGAGCACTGGGGTCCTGGCTGGCAGGGTCCCAGTGACACATACACTAAAACAACATATATACAGTGAAATATGGGGGTAACATGCCAGGCAAGATGGTACTTTCCTACATTGAGTAAAAGGACTATAGCATCCTGCTGTAGTGTACCAATTTGACCAATGACACTGTGTAGTCTGCATGGATTCAGGGCCGTGTTGCTACTTACCATGAAGCCAGATTGATTTGGGTTGATCAGCATAAGAATAATCTGGATAAGTCAGGAGGCCAACAACTTAGCCAGTATCTCCACTTCAACATCGAAAAGGGATATGGGCCAATGGAAGCTGCAGTCATCCTCCGGTTAACCATCTTTACATATAACCATGATGGTGGACAGATATTGGTCTATAGGGAGTAATCTTCATTTCTAACTTTCCACATACATCTTTTTTAAGTGACGGGCAAGCTCAGTGGCTCTTAGTTTGTACAACTCTATCAGGGTAGCTTTGCCGGATTGTAAATACCTGATTGCCCCCACTATTTTCTCTGTCATAAGCTCCTTTTCCAGGATCTATCTGTCCTTCATGGGTAAAGTCCAGAGGTGAACGTCTGCCAGAAGGGCACCAGAGTTCTCTTTTGTGGCAGTAACCCCTGGAGTGTAGAGGCTGGCGAAGTGTGTCGCGAAGATCTCTGCTATTCCCTCCCTGTCTCTGGCTAACTCTCCAGATGCTGTCCAGATCCCCCCATCTACCTATTCATTGTCTTCCTCCTGTCCATTTAGGCCATAGGTTTCCTGGCTTTGTCTCCCACTCGAGAGCCTCCAATTTAGCCCTCTTTTCTTTCTTTTGTCCTGCTATCAAGGAGAGATGCACACGCTTGATTACCTCCTTGTAGGCTTCCCACAGTTTTTGCATGGAGTCCACCCAAGAATCATTGTCCTAAAAGTAGGGCGCCATTGCTTCCACCAATGCTGCTCTAATTTTCGGTACCTTGAGGTATCAGGGGTTCAAAATCATACATCTGTGGTTTTGCTTCTCACCTGAACCATCCACAGTGGGGAGTGATCTGAAATGCCTCTGGCCAGGTGGTAGACCGCCTGCACCTCTGTGAGTTATTGAGCCAGTGTGAATAAAGAGGTCAATGTGTGAGAGACTGTTGTGTGCCCCAGAATAAAACGTGAAGTGCTGTGCAGTGGGATTGAGGGTACGCCACACATCATTATGCCCTTGGGGTGCAAGAAAGTCGGCAAACAGCCGACAGACTGAACTTGTATGTATGGGGGATGGCGGTCAATATTGTCGCATAGTGTAACGTTGAAATCCCCTATCCAATTATTAATTCCCCTTTGGGGAGATTGAGCAATAATGTGGTGAGTATGGGGAGTGTGGTATCATGTAGTCGTGGTAGTTTTATACTAAATGTATATTATTGAAATCTTCTTCACAGAGCCCAAAGAGAGCCACATACCATCCCTCTTGATCGGCCAAACATGTTGGACAGAGAGGAGAAGTAATTTTGTCATCAGGTGCCCAACCCCCTGGAAGTGGTAGTATATCCCACATGTGCAACCATTCTGTAACTTCACTTGTTGAGTGCGCACTGTGTTGCCCAGAAGGTGTCTCCTGTAGAGTACGACTTTCGGGGAATGTTTTTTAATATATTGCAGATTCACTCCTTGCTTGACCCTATCCCCAAGGCAGGAGCATAACAGACTTGGAACTCTTTCTTTTGGTGGTGGCGGTAACACTGGGGGTGCAGAATTGGCACATAAGAAAGTTATGATTCAAGTGGACAACATGGCTGTCATGCAGATAGTCAACAGGCAATCACAAGAGTTTATCAGGGTCTGAAACTGTTGCCTGTTTTTGTGCTGGGTTGCCTGAGACATGATATCAACTTCAGAGCGCAACATGTTCTGGGCATAGGCAATAACATTGTGGATGCTTTGTCTTGTTTGCAGTGGGAGAGATTTCATGGGCTGGCCAAGGAAGCAGACAGATACAAGAAACCCATACCAGTTGAGCTGTGGTCAGTTGGCAACACAAGATGGTACAATTTGTAGTAGGGTCCTTAGTGAAGTCCACAAGAAGAGCATATAGCCAGGAGTGGGCAGAATTTTTGCCATCGGGAGCACAGCACAGGGCTCCAGGGTGGAGCAAGACCAAAGATGTGGTGCAGTTTATTTTAGACATGATGAAGGAGGTGTTATCTCAAGTGTCCGTTGCTAGTAAACTCACTGATATTGCGTTCATGGGCAAGCTGCTCTGGAGGTATGCGCCATCAGTGGGAGAATTGGGTCAGAGAATGTCTGAGCGCTTAGCAAGGGAGCAGAGGTGACAGGGGAAATTCCGAGGCCATTGACATGGGGACTGCTGTGTAAAGGGCTACAGATGCTGTGTAGAGTAAATAAGGGAGAGTAGGAAGTTTTCCTGTTTTCCACCTCATGTCCTGGATTTTGTTTGGGGCTTTTAGGGTTTCCAAATTGCTGGGAGGAAAGGGGGGAGAAGGTGTGCTGTGGGAAGAGATTCAAAGAAGGGATAACAGGTTGTAGATTTTACTATGCAGCTTAAAGACAGACCAAATATGCCAGGGTAAGAAAGTGATATTGCCTGCTGCCACTTTACTGGCCTTTTGCCCCTTAAGGTGGAATGGCTCTTCGGCAGAACTTTGCGGGCAACAAGTGAGGAGGTTTTCTGGTGATAGGCAGGGATGAAGGCAACAGTGTTCCCGCTCCTTGCAGTCCATTGAAAGGCCCTTGCAACTCTAGGGGTGACTGCAGTGGTGTATGGTACACATTTGTCCCTCATCAGAGCGGCGACAGAGGCAGGGAATTGCAGCTGGGCATGGGAAGACATAAAGCACCTTGGTCGTTGGACATCCAATTGCTTTCAGAGATAGGTGCACTTGGAAAGGGGAGGTAGGTAAAGCACCAGGAGTTGCTGTGTGAATTATTTACTGCTGTTTCTATTTCAGGTTTGCTTTTTGGTTTGGCAGCAAACAGTGTGGCCATTTGGGTAGATGGTCATTCTTTCGTCAAGTGGGTGAAACGAAAAGCAGCACAGAGGGAATAAAGGGCATGTTTGGGTTTTGACCAGTGTTACTTTTCAGTTCCATGGCAGGGTAAAGGGGGCATGAGATGACAAGAGTTGTTGTGCTGTTTTTGAATGATTCGTTAGTGTGGGCCTTGTGCATGGATGTTTTGGTGCTCCACTTGGAAAAGAACAACCTTGCATAGGAGGAAGGTTTCATTTTGATGAGGGCAATCAAGCAGGACCTTAGACAGATAAAGTCTTAGGGGTCTGTCTTCTGTTGTGGATGGAGTTTGTGCCAAGAAAGCAATGTTGAAGGGCAAGAAAGCTGTCAGCTGTGGACAGAACTTACAAGAAAGTGAATATAGAGATGGGTAGATTTTGTAGGAGTTTTGACTTTGGATGCATTAGACTCGCAGACATCAGGTACAACAGTTCAGAATTCTTCAGGAGTGATGGTGTTCACCTTTCTAGATTAGTCACAAAATTATATCTGATGGAAATGAGGGAAGCACTGTCACAGTTTTTAAAATGCAAAGTTAGGAGGAGGTAGCAGGTGACTGGTCATGGGGGGGTAGAAAAAGGCAGCAAGCAGGTGATGTAGGCCTGTGAAGTAATCAGTGATCTGTGCTACACCCCTCTCTCTCAATGTAGGTTTGGGGGGCAGCTGACCAGAGGGAAGTCTGCCTCCCAGGTAATTTGGGGGATGACACAGTGTGATGACTATGTCCTCCCTTGGGATTGTCAGGAGCACAGACGTAGCCTAAAAAGGTATATGGGGACTATTGTTGGGCTGTTGTTCAACATTTTTAGAAAGGTGACATGGTGGCTGGCAGGGATTTGCAGTAGTTACATTTTCCCACCCTCCCACCCTGATTCTAGACTCCCTGTGGTGACTGCATCGGTAACTAGGTCTGGGTTTTTTAGTGTAGTGTTGGAAAATGGGTTATTGGTGAGGGCAGGTAGGTACCTACACTTAGCAATAGGCCACTAACCTCCACTTAGGTCCAGTTAGGTCTCAGTAAATTAAACCCAGATCAACCCTTGGTAGCTTGGCAATGAGTGACAAGGCTTAATTTAGGAGACAGAGGGGGTTATTCCAACTTTGGAGGAGTGTTAATCCGTCCCAAAAGTGACGGTAAAGTGACGGATATACCACCAGCCGTATTACGAGTTCCATAGGATATAATGGACTCGTAATACGGCTGGTGGTAAATCCGTCACTTTTCCGTCACTTTTGGGACGGATTAACACCTCCTCCAAAGTTGGAATAACCCCCAGAGTGTAAAGCATTCAAATATCAAAAAACAATAATTAAATAAAACACAGGAAACAGTATAAAAACACCAAAACCAATCTATAAAGATAGATTACATTTTTATCTTTAAAATGACACAAAAACAAATGAAATCAGATAAGGGGAACCGGAGAAATTAATTTGTAAAGAATTATTGTTTTCTAGCGCCTAGAAACAAAAAGCGCCAATCTGGTCATCTGGACACACCTCGACCGGGGAAAAGTCAAAGTTTAAGGCCGACCGCGATGGAGCCCCGCTCAGCTATAGCCCGCGGGAGGCCTCGGTCAAAAGTTTACCTTCGGACTTAGGGGGTCATTCTGACCTCGGCGGTAAAAGGCGCTTACCGCCGGTCAGAAGATCGCCATAACACCGCCGCAGTCGCGGTAAACCGCCACGGTCATTCTGACCCGCAACTGGCAAACCGCCAAAAACCCGACATCAACAAAAGTCCGCCACAGCAACGGCCAGCAAAAAACTGGCGATGAACAAACCTCCACCGTCACGCCAACAGAAATACGCCCATGCCATTCCGACCCACAAATCCCGCAGCGGTCTTTCAACCGCGGTATTCCATTGGCGGTACACACCGCCGCGGTCAAAATACACACACCTTTACAAAACACTACGACATTGGACAATTCAAAATACACACACCTGAGACACATACACACACCACTCCCAGACACCCAATTAAATATAAAACACACACCCACATCACCCACAAACCCTTACGACCACAATTGCGACTGAAGGACAGAGAGAGACAGCACAGCATAGAGTAGACCATCACACAGAGGCAAATCACAACATCACCCACACAATATCCACGCACAAAACACCATACACCACCACACTCACCACACTCTACAACACATACACCACCCCTCACCTCATCCACACCACCCCATGGCACCCCAAAGACACCCCAGGTTCTCTGACACCGAACTCGGGGTCATGGTGGAGGAAATAGTTCGGGTAGAGCCCCAGCTTTTCGGGGCACAGGTGCAGCACACCACCATTGCCAGGAAGATGGAGCTATGGCAAAGAATAGTGGACAGGGTCAACGCTGTGGGACAGCATCCACGAAATCGGGACGACATCAGGAAGCGGTGGGACGACCTACGGGGAAAGGTGCGTTCCATGGTATCAAGGCACAACATCGCGGTACAGCGGACTGGTGGCGGACCCCCTCCTACTCCCCCAGAATTCACAGCATGGGAGGAGGAAGTCTTGCACATCCTGCATCCTGAGGGCCTCGTAGGAGTAGGCGGAGGAATGGACTCTGGTAAGTCAAATCTTCACTACTTCATTCCCCCCACCCCACCTGCATGCCAAATCATACCCCCACCCTCACCCCCATCCCCATCACACCAACTCCTTGCAAATGGCTCATCATCACAACCCACCCATCCCAAAACCTAGCCCTGCATGCCTCCCCAAAGCATGGACACCCATCACCAAAGCATGCCCACTACACATACCCATATCCCCCACAAGCCACCGTCACAAAAGCCCCCACAAGGGAATGCCAGCACTGGGGTACACGGCCACCCACCCATTACACGAAATGGCACACACAGAAGCAATAACCATAATCTTATACCCCTGCAGGACCCGAACGCCACCACATCGCCCAGGAGGGTCCAGAGATGTCCATCCCACCCCCAGAAGAGGCCCCCAGTGATGACAGCAGCTCTGTCTCCCTGGACCCAGATGACCAGCCCGGCCCATCGGGGACCTCTGGACAGTCGGTTCCCCACAGACAGCCACAGGCTACAGCAGACCTAACCCTCTCTGGGAACACCAGCACAGCTCCCACCCAGCGGGCCCATGCCTCTGTCTCCAGGACACATTAATCAGCGGTGTGTCCACCACTACAGGGCACCCAGGTTGACCCACCACCCCAACAACAACATGGACCTGGGGGCAGTGGTAGTGGGCACATGGTCCAGGGGACAGAGGCCCAGGGAAACAGGGGAACTGGGAGGGCTGCTGTGCGACAGGGAGGGGGGACAGGCCCAGGGAACCGACTCTCCAAGAGGCCCTCTCCTCCATCATGGGAGCATACCACCACTCCCAGGAGACGATGGCTACGGTACTGGCCATGTTTCAGGAGATCCAGGTACTGCAGGAGGAACAGTACATGGGGTTCAGAGAGGAACTGAGAAACATTAGTTCCTCAAAGGGGACCATCGTCATGGCCCTTAACCAGATAGTCACCACATTGCGGGACCATGTGGCACCACAAAGGGCCCCTGTCACTAGCATGGACCAGGAACAGCCTACCACCTCCGCCGGCGCTAGTGGACAGGAGGCCCCCACACGACAGGCCACCAGAACCCCACCTCCTGCAGAAGAAGAACCACCCCGCAAGCGGTACCTGAGATCTCACAAGAAGACAGAGTAGGATGCCAAGACCCCGCCAGCAAACAATACCCCCTGATGTCATCCCACTGTCCCACATTGTCACCCTGTCCAAACTTAAACTGCCCCTTCTCCATCCTTCCACAGGCATATGGACAATGCACCTGTGAGACTGAAAACTGGACTCTGCCATGGACATTACTCCACCATCACCCATCACCGTTTTACAATAATGTCCCTAAATTTAGCACTTTAATAAAATCACTTATTGCACTTAAAAAATCTGTAGTCTGCTTGTATTTTGAACAAATGTATTAGACATAACGTTGCCAAAATGTTCAGTTACATTGTGATGACAACATACCACTGTCACACAGCTGTAGTCCATGGGCAAACAAAGCAGAGGTCACGCAGTGGGGCCCACAGCTCTGAAAACAGAAGGGAAAGTCACAACTCAGTTAACAGGAACTGGGGGGAAACACAGACAGTAGAGAGGCAGGAGACTTTAAGTAAATGTAAAATGGCGGGGTTGATTCGTACCTGTGTGCTACTGAAAATACTGTTGTATCACTGTGTCCCTGTTGTCTGTGTCGTCCCCGTCGTCTTCCTCCTCTTCACTCTCCACAGGCTCCACAGCTGCTACAACACCACCATCTGGACCATCCTCCTGCAGGAAAGGCACCTGGCATCGCAAAGCCAGGTTGTGAAGCATACAGCAGGCCACGATGATATGGCACACCTTCTTTGGTGAGTACATTAGGGATCCACCTGTCACATGCAGGCACCTAAACCTGGCCTTCAGGAGGCCGAAGGTCCGCTCGATCACCCTCCTAGTACGCCCATGGGTCTCATTCTACCGTTCCTCTGCCCTTGTCCTACGATTCCTCACTGGGGTCAGTAGCCACGACAGGTTGGGGTAACCAGAGTCACCAATTAGCCACACACGGTGTCTCTGTAGCTGTTCCATCACGTAAGGGATGCTGCTATTTCGCATGATGTACGCGTCATGCACTGACCCAGGGAACTTGGCATTTACATGGGAGATGTACTGGTCAGCCAAACAGACCACCTGGACATTCATCGAATGAGAACTTTTTCTGTTCCTGTACACCTGCTCACTTTCACTGGGGGGAACCAAAGCCACATGGGTCCCATCAATGGCACCAATGATGTTGGGGATATGGCGAAAGGCATAGAAATCACCCTTCACTGTAGCCAAATCGCCCACCTCAGGGAAAACAATGTTTCTCCGCATGTATTTCATCAGGGCAGACAACACTCTGGACAAAACCTTAGAAAACATAGGCTGAGACATCCCTGATGATATGGCCACTGTTGTTTGGAATGATCCACTTGCAAAAAAATGGAGTACTGACAGAACCTGCATCAGAGGGGGAATCCCTGTGGGTTGGCGAATGGGGGACATCAGGTCTGGCTCCAGCTGGGCACACAGTTCCTGTATAGTGGCTCGGTCAAGTCTGTATGTCAGTATGACATGTCTTTCTTCCATTGTCGACAGGTCCACCAGCGGTCTGTACACGGGAACATTCCTCCATCTCTTCGCAAGTCCCAGCGGACGGTGCCTAGGAAGGAGAACATGGAGCACAGAGTCAAGCCCACAGGTACGTAACCACAGCTTGCACAGAACACGATTCGCTATGCATTGAATGGCTTGTATGAGTGGCAATGCAAGGCCTAGGCCTGTGTGACGCAGTAGAAATTAAGCCATGTGGGCCCTTGAAATGGCGGCTGCCTGACCTGTGAAGTGTGACAATGGGATGTGAGGTCATTGCGCTGGCGTTGCACACCGTGGCGGTAGGCGGTCGAAGACCGCGGTGCAAAGCCGCATTGGTTAACATTGAACCCTATGGGTCTCAGGAGCCAATGACAATGTGCGCCGGCGGTCGCGGTACGCACCGCCACAGTACGCACCGCCGCGGGCGTGACCGCCATTTTCTATCTGCTTAATCACTCGAGGCCTGATCATCCACAGGAGAGGACCTATACTGCAAGTGCTGCTGTGATCTCGGTCTGGAAGATACAATGGCTGCTGCGACTGGGGAAAGGGCCCCTGCCTTCACATCTGAGGAATTCGAGAAACTTGTTGATGGGGTCCTCCCCCAGTATGCGCTACTCTACGGTCCTCCAGACCAACAGGTAAGTACACTGGGACCATGCTTTGTGGGCAATGCCTGTGTTGAGTGGGGTGGATGAAAGATGGTGGGGAGGGGAGCGAATGAGGCATGCATCGCACGACAGATGAGAGCATGTGCCCTATGGCAAGGTTGGGGAGGGGGGGCCACTCACATCGATCATGCAGAAAATGATGATATTTATTTTCCTACCCTGTCCATGTCACATAGGTCAGCGCCCATCAGAAGATTGACATTTGGCGTGCCATCGCCAAGGACGTCCGGACCCTGGGGGTCCACAACAGACGGGGCACCCACTGCCGCAAGAGGTGGGAGGACATCCGCCGTGGGAGCAGGAAGACCGCGAAGGCTCTGCTGGGGATGGCCTCCCAAGGTAGGAGGGGTGGCTCCCGTCAATTGACCCCCCTGATGTCCCGGATCCTGGCGGTGGCCTACCCCGATTTGGATGGGCGCGTGAGGACATCACAGCAGACACATGGGGGTGAGTACCAGCACATTCTGCTATGTTAGCGCACAGTGGAGGTGTCTTGGTGGGGGAGGAGGGCTGTGGGTATCTCTAGGCCAGGGCGATTTCTGTAGGCTGGGCCCCTCCGTTAGGCATGGCCCTGTGCCCCCGCACCTGACCTCTGTAGGGTGCTAAGTACAGCTATCCATGGCCCTGGGTCACCTATGTGTGCAGTTGTCGTCCATAGGCTTGTAGGCCAAGTCACAATAATTGAGTAGTGTACACCGAGTGCGCGGCGTAGTGCAGGGGGCTTCTGTGTCTGTCCTCTCCGCCAACGGTGTCGCCAATGCATGCACTCAACATGTCATTTTTTCTCCCCCCCCTTTTTTGTGGTCTTCCTGTTCATGTGTGCATTAGCATCATCAGGCGGAGGAGAAGTGGCATCGGAGCACGAGGGAGCTGCATCTCACATAGCCCCGGAGGGCCATGCAACCGACTCCGAGTTCACCAGTGAGACGGAGGGCGAGCGGAGCTCCACAACGGGGACCCGTGGAGACGTCAGCGACACAGACACGTCCTCGGAAGGGAGCTCCCTTGTGGTGGCGGCAACATCCGTGCCCACCGCTACAACAGGTACAGCCGCCACCCCGAACACCAGCTCCGCCCTCCAAGCAGCCCCTCAGCGTTCGCCCCGTGCCCGCTCGGCCAGGAAGGCGGGCATCTCCTTCGCCCCAGGCACCTCAAGCCCTGCCCCAGTTACCCCTGCTGCCCTCAGTGAGGAGAACATTGACCTCCTCCAGACGCTCATTGTTGGGCAGTCTACCCTTTTGAATGCCATCCAGGGTGTAGAAAGAGAGGTGCACCGGAGCAATGCATACCTGGAGGGCATTCATTCGGGTCAGGCTGCCCATCAGCGATCGTTTAACGCTCTGGCCTCAGCACTGACGGCAGCCATTGTCCCTGTCTCCTGCCTCCCCCCTCCAATTTCCTCATCCCAGTCCCACTCCCCTGTTCCTCTGCCTATCCCAGCCACACCTCCAGACCAGCCTGCACACACATCAACACCCAAGGGCAGCTCATCCAGACATAAGCACCACAGATCACACAAGCATTCACACATGCAACATCCACATGCAGACATGCCAACAGCCACTGCCTCCTCTGTCTCCCCCTCCTCCTCGTCTCCCTCCTCCCTCCCTGTGACGTCTCCACTCACACCTGCATGCACACCACCATCAGCCAGTACGTCCATCACCAGCACACCCACCAGAACACTCCGCACACGTGCAGTCACCACCCCCACTGCCATTTACACGTCCCCTGTGTCCTCTCCCAGTGTGTCTGTCACCCCCTCTTCCAAACCACACAAACGCAGACAGCCACCCACCCAAAAGCCAACCACCTCACGACAGCCTCCGTCACAAGCACATGCACCCAAAGACAGCACACTTGACTCTCCTACAACCACATCCTCTTCCTCCACTCCCATACCCACTGCACCTACCCTTCCCACTGCTCCTAAAAAGTTTTTCCTCTCCAAAATTAACCTCTTTGCATCCCCTGACCCACCCCCTCCATCTCGTAAGAGTCCAAACAACACCTCAGCCACCACAAGCCCTGCACCTACAATGACCATAGTCCAGGGCTATTGGAGTCCACCAGCTTCTAGGGCAGCAACATCGGCCAGCAGCAAGGGGACAGCCAGCCCACCCCCTGGGAAAAAAACTAAAAAAGGGAAGGGCCGGCGCGAGAGGCCAGAGACGGCAGCCCCCAAAGGCACTACCCTGGCACCGTCACCTGGCACATCCACAAAGGGAGGCAAGGGCCCCAGAGAATCGGCGAAAGAGGGCAAGGGCAGCAGGGCGGATATTTCCGTCAGCAGGCGAGCTGCCCAGGAGGGCCCCACCAGCCCCATTTCGGGTGTGAAGGAGGACACCCACGGGCCCAGGACTCCAGCACAGGAGGGCCCGCAAGCGAAAGGTCGGTTGGCGACTGAGCGGAAAATATTGGCCCGATCTGGTTCCCTGGGAACACATGTCAAGCACCGCTGAACAGGGCCCCGCCATGACAAGCACCGCTGAACAGGGCCCTTCCTGTCAAGCACCGCTGAACAGGGCCCCGCCGTGACAAGCACTGCCGAACTGGGCCCCGCCGTGACAAGCACCGCTGAACAGGGCCCCGCCGTGACAAGCACCGCTGAACAGGGCCCTTCCTGCCAAGCACCGCTGAACAGGGCCCCGCCGTGACAAGCACCGCCGAACTGGGCCCCGCCGTGACAAGCACCGCTGAACAGGGCCCCGCCGTGACAAGCACCGCTGAACAGGGCCCTGCCGTGACAAGCACCGCTGAACAGGGCCCTTCCTGTCAAGCACCGCTCCACTGGGCCCTTCATCTCAAGCACTGCTCCGCTGGGCCCTTCCTGTCAAGCACCGCTCCGCTGGGTCCTTCCTGTCAAGCACCGCTCCGCTGGGCCCTTCCTGTCAAGCACTGCTCCGCTGGGCCCTTCATCTCAAGCACCGCTCCGCTGGGCCCTTCCTGTCAAGCACCGCTCCGCTGGGCCCTTCATCTCAAGCAGCGCTCCGCTGGGCCCTTCCTTTCAAGCACCTCTCCGCTGGGCCCTTCATCTCAAGCACCGCTCCGCTGGGCCCTTCCTGTCAAGCACCGCTCCGCTGGGCCCTTCATCTCAAGCACCGCTCCGCTGGGCCCTTCCTGTCAAGCACCGCTCCGCTGGGCCCTTCATCTCAAGCACCGCTCCGCTGGGCCCTTCCTGTCAAGCACCGCTCCGCTGGGCCCTTCCTGTCAAGCACCGCTCCGCTGGGCCCTTCATCTCAAGCACCGCTCCGCTGGGCCCTTCATCTCAAGCACCGCTCCGCTGGGCCCTTCATGTCAAGCACTGCTCCGCTGGGCCCTTCATCTCAAGCACCGCTCCGCTGGGCCCTTCCTGTCAAGCACCGCTCCGCTGGGCCCTTCATCTCAAGCACCGCTCCGCTGGGCCCTTTCTGTCAAGCACCGCTCCGCTGGGCCCTTCATCTCAAGCACCGGTCCGCTGGGTCCTTCCTGTCAAGCACCGCTCCGCTGGGCCCTTCATCTCAAGCACCGCTCCGCTGGGCCCTTCCTGTCAAGCACCGCTCCGCTGGGCCCTTCATCTCAAGCACTGCTCTGCTGGGCCCTTCAACTCAAGCACCGCTCCGCTGGGCCCTTCATCTCAAGCACCGCTCCGCTGGGCCCTTCCTGTCAAGCACTGCTCCGCTGGGCCCTTCATCTCAAGCACCGCTCCGCTGGGCCCTTCCTGTCAAGCACTGCTCCGTTGGGCCCTTCATCTCAAGCACCGCTCCGCTGGGCCCTTCCTGTCAAGCACCGCTCTGCTGGGCCCTTCATCTCAAGCACCGCTCCGCTGGGCCCTTCCTGTCAAGCACCGCTCCGCTGGGACCTTCATCTCAAGCACCGCCCCGCTGGGCCCTTCCTGTCAAGCACCACTCCGCTGGGCCCTTCCTGTCAAGCACCGCTCTGCTGGGCCCTTCATCTCAAGCACCGCTCCGCTGGGCCCTTCCTGTCAAGCACCGCTCCGCTGGGCCCTTCATCTCAAGCACCGCTCCGCTGAGCCCTTCCTGTCAAGCACCGCTCCGCTGGGCCCTTCCTGTCAAGCACCGCTCCGCTGGGCCCTTCATCTCAAGCACCGCTCCGCTGGGCCCTCCATCTCAAGCACCGCTCCGCTGGGCTTTGCACTCCCCAGGATGGTACAGTGGGCATAGAGGCCCCTCGTGGATCTGGCGTCGTGGACTCAACTGGCTGAGGTGCCCCCCTTCCTTTCCCCCTGAGGTGCCTGTAGTTTTACTATCTGATGCCCCTGCAGTGTTCTCTCCAATGGAATCGGGTCTCGTATGTGGGCTTTGCCCATGTGTTTAGGCCCATTGGCCCACGAACAATGGATGATAGCCAATATGGCCCGGACTTTTGACCTATGTATATATTGTTCATGATGTAATATATTTTATTTATATATTTCATATTTCACTTAACTTCAATTATGCTATAATATACTTCATTTTTAATGATCATTTTATTTTGTCTTTGCATTCTTCCGGGGGGGTTGGGGTGTGTCACTCTGACTTGTTGCTCTGCATTGATGTGTGTGTTGTAGTGGGTGAGGGTGGGGGTGGGCGTGTGGCGTATGTGTGTCCCCGTAATTTTTTGCCTCCCCCCTCCCCTGTGTCGTAGGTGCAGTACTCACCGTTGTCTTCTGCGCCGGCGTTCGTGCTCCTGGTAGAGGAGCAGGTAGACAATAGCTGGTAGGATGTGTAGTTTGGGTTCCATGCTGTCCAGATTCCTTGTGGAGTGTGTAGAGGTGAGCGTTTTCCCGTTCGAAGTCTGTTTCCGCCGTGTTTTTATCGGCGGGGCTCCGGCCCCGGAAAAGGTGACGGATTGGTGAGTTGTGATAGGGTGGACGGTACATTGTCTGCCGCCTGTCTGTTGACGGTGACCGCCGCGCTGCTTGTCTGTACCGCCATGGCGGTCGGAGTGTTAAAGTGGCGGGCTGTGTTGGCGGTTCCCGCCAGGGTCGGAATTCCATTTTTTTGGCCGCCTGCCTGTTTGCGGGTTAGCCGCCGCTTTTACACCGACCGCCAGGGTCGGAATGACCCCCTTAGTCTCTTTTCTGAAGATTTTCTTCAGTGGGATGAACTTGCCAGTCCAATCCGACCTCCTGGAACTCTTCTCCGGATACACGTTGCAGGAGCCCTCAGTGTAGATTTTTACCTTCGGACTTAGTCGTTTTTTTCGAGGTGAAAATCCTTCGACCGGGGCAAACCTGGATCTTGATCCAACGTCCTTGGAGCCCTCCTCGGATACACTGGCTGGGATGTCCCAATGAACTTCCTACATTTGGACTTAGGGCCTCATTCTGAGGCTGGCGGGCGGCAGTCACCGCCCGCCTGGCGGGAACCGCCATATGGCCGCTCCGCGGTCGAAAGACCGCGGAGGCCATTCTGGCTTTCCCGCTGGGCTGGCGGGCGACCGCCAGAAGGCCGCCCGCCAGCCCAGCGGGAAACCCCTTCCCACGAGGAAGCCGGCTCCGAATGGAGCCGGCGGAGTGGGAAAGGTGCGACGGGTGCAGTTGCACCCATCGCGAATTTTAGTGTCTGCTAAGCAGACACTGAAATTCTTTGTGGGGCCCCCAGGGGCCCCAAGACACCCCATACCGCCATCCTGTTCCTGGCGGGCGGCGGAAAACCGGCGGGAGACCGCCGGTTTTCCCTTTCTGACCGCGGCCAAACCGCTGCGGTCAGAATGCCCTTGAGAGCACCGCCAGCCTGTTGGCGGTGCTCTCGCGGCATTGACCGCCAGGGTCAGAATGACCCCCTTAGTCTCTTATTTGGAGATTTTCTTCATCGGGATGAACCTGCAAGTCAGGCCGGGTTGCGGTTGAAGCATGCCGGCTAGAGTTGCCGCGGCGGGTCAGTCCCTCTATGGAGCTTTTTCTAAAATGTTTTCCAAACTTCTCTAAACTTCGGGATCTTCTCCCAGATGTTCTTTTAAGGTTATTTTGGGGTCCACAGCTCACCCCAAGGTTCCAGAAGCTCTGAGATGATCCTTGGGGGTGTGGACTACAACTCCTAGAATGCACCTGGCGCAAACTCCATTTTGGCCACCGGACAGTGGTCATCTGGTTGATTTCTTCAGGAGTTGGTGCACGGGACTCTGGTTAGCAATTTTTCACCTGTAGCAAACAGGGAGACCCTCCTTGAACCAGTTGAAGCCAGGCAAAGTCCTTCTTGTGGTGAAGCCCAAGTGTGCAGCTGATGCAGTCCTTCAGAGTGCAGGGTCCAGGTGCAGGCACGGGGTCCAGCAGGACAGTCCTTCTTACCCTTTGGTTCTTCCTTGTTGGAATCTGATGGGGATCTGAGGTGTGGGTGCAGGTCTGCCAGTTTTATCCCTGCTCCTGGGTGAAAAACAGGGTGGTCCTGGTTCTCCAATCAGGTGCAGGGTCCTTCCCCCTGTGATGACCACTTCCTGGGAAGTGTGGCAAAACTCAATCCCAGGGAGCAACATTCCTCAAAAATCCATCATGGCTGAAAGTGATTTTTGGAGGTTACATCTGGCTGAGCCCACCCTCTGGTGTGGCTAAAAATCCTAAACACACCTCTCTCCTGCCCTCTCCTAATCTAATCAAGGGGGCACCTAATTGTCTGGGTTTGCAGGACATGAGGGTGTTGCTGGGTTGCTCCAAATGTCCTTCTCTGCCTTTGAAGAACAGTTTGGCAGCCTAGGGAGATTTCCTACCACAGGCACATCCCTTTGTGTGAAGCCAGGCCACTTCACATCTCTTCAAGACATCCTGGCCAGGCTGCCAGAGGCTGGCCAATCAGAGCACAGCAGCAAAAACACTGCAGGGCTGAAGCTGGCAACTTTTCAGGTAAAGTTTAAAACTCTTTACCTGAACAAGTTATAATAAATCTAATAACTGGAAGTTGTGGGATTTATTATAACAATTAATTTGATACCAAACACATTGTATCTATTACTTAAGGGGACTTTAAAAATTAAAATAAAGTCGCCCCATTCTAGCCTATGGAGGCCATTCATTACAATGAGGGAATATGAATCTGGCTGTTTTACCTCACCAGGCCTTATAAAACTATTTTGATAAGGTCCCTGCTTCTACTTACCTGGCACCCAGCACTAGGGGCACAGAGGGCACACCTTAGGGGTGACTTATATGTAAAAATAAGGTTGTTTAAGGCTTTGGAACTACTTTTAATTCCAAAGTCGAATTTGCATATAACTTTAATTTAAAAGCAGCCAGCAAGGCAGTCCTGCCTTTAAAATGACACTGGGCACCTCAGCCTATGGGTGCACTACCTATGCTAGGGTCCCTAAACCTACATGCCCTACCATATACTAGGGACTTATAGGTAGGTTGACTTAGCCAATTATAATTAGCCTAATTTGCATACTGATTTTATACAGAGCACAGGCCCTGGGACTGGTTAGCAGTACCCAGGACACCATCAGAGTCAGGAAAACACCAGCAAAAAGTGGAAAATGGGGGCAAAAAGTTAGGGGGCCACTGCAATCAGCCCTGTTCTCTCACACAAGCCCCCCCCCCCAGCCCACATGCCAGAAGACTCAGCCCAACCCTGGGAGAGGCTTCTTGGCTTGTCAGGCGAGGAAGACAGTGAAGAGAACAGGCTGTCCCTTTGCAGTGCCTACTCTCCCTTACATCCTCCTGCCATGGTCACTCCCTCTGGGTAGTGAATCCATCCCAACAGTGAAAGGACCCATCTCAAAATGAAACTTCCCTCTAGGAGGGTCTTCCTCCTCTCTTTCTGCCAACATGAGTAGTGAGGTGCCCACCTCCCCTACTCCTAACTCTGCTAGGGAAACACCTAGCTTACCCAAAGAGGTCATCCAACACTTGAGCAACTCCACCATGACCAACAGGGTCAGGCGGCCTACTTTGCTTTTGGCCCTGGGGTCTGCCTCCCAGGCCAAGTACAGTGCTGCCTGGAAGGCTAGCACCCAGCAGAGGCTACTGACAGCTGTCAGTACCAAGAACCTCACCCTACGCTCTCCGCTGACAGGTGGCTGAGCTGCTTTAGGGGAAAAGGTGGGGTCCTGGCATCCCTCTTGCTGTCTACAGTGGGGGGCTACCACCTCCTGTGGGAGACACCCTCCTTCCACTCTCCCTTCTGTCAGTGCAGGGGCAACACCCTGCATCTGGACAGCAGCCTGACTACTCAGGATTTCCTTGAGGCCAGGTGAGGCCTCACCAGTGCCAACTCTGGGCTCCCCCCCTACTGGGGCAGAAGGCCTTTGGCTCCTTGGAACTCTCTTTAAGAGTGGCCCACCCTTCCTTTTCTTCTTTCCTTTCCTTGGGACCCCTGTCTCCTAACTGTAGGGACTGGCTCCCAAGGACTGTGGGTTGGGGGGGGCACCCTGGGCGACCGCCCCATGTGGGTCCAGACTCACCTCTGGGAGGTCATTGCCCAGGATACAATCTAGAGGGAGGTGAGCACTGACTACCACCCTAAACCAGCCAAGGATACCCTCCCTCTCTAGGGGCACTATGGCTACAGGTTTGGAGGTGACCTCCCCTGTGGCTATCCTGACTTTCCTGGTCTCTCCTGGGACATACATGTCTGGGGTCACTAACCGGTCACTCACTGTAGTGTGACTGGCACAGGTGTCTCTCAGGCCAGTGGTAGGGATCCCATTCACCTGAATGGGGTGAAAGTGCCTACTCCCACCCTCAGGGATCACCAGCTTACCATCTTGTCCTGTCTCCCAGCTCAATGCGAGTAGGACTTCATCATCTGAGGAGTCCTCCTCCATGGCTACCCTGGACAGCCCAGTGCTAACCACCTTCTTTGGAAAGGCTGCATCTCCTCTGAAATGGCCTGTCTGCTGACAGTCAAAGCAAGCCTTACTGTCCAAGAGCTTTTTTAACCATGGGTCTCCCTGTCTCTGCTTGTCAGAGTAGGAGTGGGATTTACTCTCCTCCTTCTTAGGGTTCTGGGGTACAGAGGGAGTCTCTGTGGTGGGCTTACCACCTCCCTCCTTAGGTTTTTGGGGACCTGACCCCCCCCTTCTTGGAGTCTCCACCCGGGACTTGACAACCACCCTGGTTCTCAACCACTCATCAACTGCCTCCCCTAGCTCTCTAGGGTTTGTCAGCTTAGAGTCCACTAGATGCTGGCATAACAATTTCCTGGATACAATTAGTCAAGATGTGCTTTCTCATGATCAGATTGTGTAACCCCTCATAAGTATTGACTTTGTTACCATGAATCCAGCCCTCTAGTGCCTTAAGTAAGGTGTCTACAAAGTCAACCCAAGACTGGGTATTGACCTTCTGGGTGTCCCTGAACTTCATCCTATACTGCTCTGGGGTCAGACCAAACTTCCTGTTTAAGCACCTCGTCATACTAGGGTATGAATCTCCCTCCTCCCCACTTAAGGTCAGAAGCATATCCCTCCCTGAGTTGGGGACCACCTCCCATAAATGTGAACCCCAGTGTTGAGGCCTAACCCTTCTCATTTGGAGTGCCCTCTCAAAGGCCTCCAACCACTTGTCTATGTCATCCCCATCTACATAGGCAAGAACTACCCCCTTGGGTAATCTGGGGCAAAAAAAACCACCCATGGATACTTCAGCTTCTCTGTCGCTGCCACCATCTCTTTTATCTTCCCTTGCCCACTTTTTCTTTTCTAGGGCCAGCTTTTCTGCCTCCAAAGCTATAAATGCTAGCTGGGCCTCCAGCTCTCTTTCCCTGAGGGACAGGGTCTTTCCTCCTGAAGGGATCCCCTTCCCCCAACTAGCTTTGGGTATGCCCCTAGTGACTGAGGACCAGTCTTCCTCCTCCTCACTTAGGCTCAGATGCCCTCCCTCCCCTGAGTGGTTGGAGCTAGCATCCTCCCCTGCTTCTTCCTCCTCTGGAGCTTCCTCTGGGCCTACTTCTTGGGCCTCAGCCCATGCTGTCAGGGATTTAATCAGGACATGCTTCCTGTGGTCAGTGGTTGCAGGCAACTCCCTTGCAGTATACAACCCCCGAAGCTGGACTACTGTCAGTGTGGGTAGGCTAGCCAGATCAAGCTCCATGGTTCCCTAGTTTTGTGGCAACAAAAACTTTTTCAAAAATTGGAAACATGAATTTAGAAAAATCACAAAAAATCAATAATTGAAATTAATCCAAATTAAAATGTAAAAGAAATATTTGCACTAGGACAATTTAAAGGATTTTTAATTTGTTTTACTTAAAACTGTAATGTGATACTGAACACAAGTACAGGATCCCACCCCTGCGCACCAGAAATGTTGGAAAATGGGTTATTGGTAAGGGCAGGTAGGTACCTGCACTTAGCAATAGGCCACTAACCTCCACTTAGGTCTCAGTAAATTAAACCCAGCTCAACCCTTGGTAGCTTGGCAACGAGCGACAAGGCTTAACTTAGGAGACAGAGTGTAAAGCATTGAAATATCACAAAACAGTAATTAAATAAAACACAGGAAACAGTTTAAAAATACAAAACCAATTCATAAAAATAGAGTATATTTCTATCTTTAAAAGGACACAAAAACTAATAAAATCGGATAAGGGGAACTGGAGAAATGAATTTTTAAAGAATTATTGTTTTCTAGCGCCTAGAAACAAAAAGCGCCAATCTGGTCATCTGGTCACACCTCGACCGGGGCAAAGTTAAAGTTTAAGGCTGACCATGATGGAGCCCGGCTCGGCTCCAGCCTGCGAGAGGCCTCGGTCAATCGTTTACCTTCGGACTTAGGCCCTCATTACAACATTGGCAGTAAAAGCCGCTTACTGCCGTGCAGAAGACCGCCAACACACCGCCGCGGCAGCGGAATTCCGTCACGGTCATTATGACCCACAGCTCGGAATCTGCCAAAATTTAGACACCCACACAAGTCCGCCACACCAAAGGTCAGTGATAAACTGGCAAAAACAAAACCTCCTCCATCACGCCAACAGGAATACGCCAACACTATCCTGATACACGAATCCACGCGGCGGTCTTTCAACCGCAGTATTCCATTGACGGTACACACCGCCGCGCTCAAAATACACACACATTTACAAAACACATCCACATTGGACAATTCCAAATACACACACCTGATACACATACACACACAACTCCCACACACCCAATACAATATAAAACACACACCCACATCTCCCACAAACCCCTACGCCCAAAAATTCTGAAAGAAGGCCAGAAAGAGACACCACAATCTACAAACAAGCATCCACAGGCACACAACACCATCACCCACATAACAACCATGCACCTCACACAACACACCACTAAATATCACCCCACACATCACAACACACACCACCCCACACGTCACACACACCACCCCATGGCACCGCAAAGACACCCCAGGTTCTCTGAGGAGGAGCTCAGGGTCATGGTGGAGGAAATCATCCGGGTGTAGCCACAGCTATTCGAAGCACAGATAAGGCACACCTTCATATCTAGGAAGATGGAGCTATGGCGAAGAATAGTGGACAGGGTAAACGCAGTGGGACAGCACCCAAGAAATAGGGATGACATCAGGAAGAGGTGGAACAACCTACACGGGAAGGTGCATTCCGTGGTCTCAAGATACCACCTTGCGGTTCAGAGGACTGGTGGCGGACCCCCACCTTCTCCCCCACAACTAACAACATGGGAGGAGCAAGTCTTGGCTATTCTGCATCCTGAGAGCCTTGCAGGAGTAGATGGAGGAATGGACTCTGATAAGTCAAATCTTCAAAACTATCTCCCCCACCCTACCTGCATTCCATCACATACCCCCACCCTCGCCCTCACCCCCATCACTACAACTCCTCACAAATGACCCAATGTCACAAACCACACATCCCAACACCAAGCCCTGCATGCAACAACAAAGCATGGACACCCATCACAAAAGCATGGCCACTGCACATACCCATACACCCCCTAAACCATCATCACACAAGGTCCCACACAGGAATGCAAGCACTGGGTTACATGGTCACCCACCCATTGCACACCATAGCACACACAGATGCAATAATCATGCTTTCACACCCCTGCAGGACCCCTACCCAACGTCACCAGACAGGAGGGTCCAGACATGTCCACACCACCAACAGATGAGGCCCACAGTGATGACAGCAGCTTTGTCCAACTGGATCTAGATGACCAGCCAGGCCCATCTGGGACCCCGGGACAGTCGGTTCCCCTCACCCAGTCACAGGCCACCACAGAGCTTCCCCCCTCTGGAAACACCAGCACAACACCCACCCAGTGGGCCCATACCTCTGTCCCCAGGACACGTCAATCAGCAGTGTGTCCACCACTACAGGGAACCCAGGCTAACCCACAACCCCAACAACAACAGGGACCTGGGGGCAGTGGCAGTGGGCACACAGTTCAGGGGACAGAGGCCCAGGGAAACAGGGGAACTGGGAAGGCTGCTGTGTGACAGGGGGAAGACAGGCCCAGGGAACCCACTCTCCATGAGGCCCTCTCCAACATCATGGGAGCCTACCACCATTCCCAGGAGACGATGACAACGGTACTGGCCAAGTTTCAGGAGACCCAGCAGCTGCAGGAGGAAGAGTATTTGGGCTTCAGGGAGGAACTCAAATCCATCAATTCCATCCTGGGCATCATCGTAGGGGTGCTGAAGGAAGTCCTCAACACCAGGAGGGACACTGTGGCAAAACAAGGGGCCCCTGACACTAGCCTGGACGATGAACTGCCCACCACCTCCGCCGGCGCTAGTGGACAGGAGGCACCACCACAGGACCACCACACCAGCACCCCAACCCCTGCAGATGGAGAATCACCCCGCAAACGGTCCCTGAGATCCAGGTGAAAGACAGAGAACGATGCCAAGACCCCCGCCAAGAAATGAGACCACCCTGAATGTCATCCTTGTGTCCCACCTTGTCACCCTGTCCATCCTCAAACTGCCCCAGCTCCACTTCCTATGCCCCTTTGGACAATGCACCTGTGAGACTAACAGACTGGACTCTGCCATGGACATTCCGCCACCATCACCCCTCACCATTTTACAACACCCTCCAATATTGAGCACTTAAATAAACACCCTTAAAGCACAAAACAATCTGGAGTCTGTCTGTGATTTCAAATCAGTGTATTAGCAATTACAGTGACAAAATGCTCTTTCAATTGTAATGTCAACATACCTATGTCACACAGCTCTAGTCCATGAGGAAACAAAGCAGATGTCACACAGTGGTACCCACATCTGTGAAATCGTAAGGGAAAGTGACAACTCAGTGACCATACACTGGGCGAAAAAGGACAGACAGTAGAGAGGTAGTAGTGTTAATGTACATGTAGTAGGCAGGTTTGTCTTCTTACCTGTGTCTCACTGGAAGTATTGCAGGATCACAGAGTTCCTGTTGTCGATGACCTCTTCTTCTGCTTCCCCGTCTTCACTGTCCACAGGCTCCACAGCTGCCACAACACCTCCATCTGGACGATCCTCCTGCAGAAAAGGCACCTGTCGTCACAAAGCCAAGTTGTGAAGCATACAGCAGGCCACGATGATCTGGCACACCTTCTTTGGTGAGTAGAAGAGGGAACCACCTGTCATATGGAGGCCCCAGAACCTGGCCTTCAGGAGGCTGAAGGTCCGCTCTGTGATCCTCCTAGTTCGCCCATGGGCCTCATTGTAGCGTTCCTCTGTCCTTGTCCTGGGATTCCTCACTGGGGTCAGTAGCCATGACAGGTTGGGGTAACCAGAGTCACCTGCAAATGGCGAGGGATAACTGTTAGACACACACCAACTCTTAGGGATATCCCCAGACCCAGACAACTAATCCTACTGATTTGGTTCAAGGTGCTCACCTAGTAGCCACACACGGTGCCTCTGGAGTTGCCCCATCACAAAAGGGATGCTGCTATTCCGCAGGATGTAAGCGTCATGCACTGAGCCAGGGAATTTGGCATTAACATGGGAGATGTACTGGTCTGCCAAGCACACCATCTGCACATTCATCGAATGGTAACTCTTCCGGTTTCTGTACACCTGTTCACTCCTGCGGGGGGGGGGGACCAAGGCCACATATGTCCCATCTATGACACCTATGATGTTGGGGATATGTCCCAGGGCATAGAAGTCACCTTTCACTGATGGCAACTCTTCCACCTGAGGGAAAACGATGTAGCTCCTCATGTGTTTCAGCAGGGCAGACAACACTCTGGGCAACATGTTGGAAAACATAGGCTGGGACATCCCTGATGCTATGCCCACTGTAGTTTGAAAAGACCCACTTGCAAGGAACTGGAGTACTGACAGCACCTGGACTTGAGGGGGGATTCCTGTGGAATGGCGGATAGCTGACAACAGGTCTGGCTCCAACTGGGCACACAGTTCCAGAATTGTGGCACGATCAAGCCTGTAGGTGATGCCGCCGGAGGATGCCGCCATCTCCTCACATGTCCCAGCGGACGGTGCCTATGGAGGACAACAGCGAGCACAGAGTCAACCAACTCAGGGGTACGTAAACACAGCTTACTCAGAAAACTAATCATAAACCGAAATGTGCCCGTATGAGTGTTGAGCAAAGGCCTAGGTATGTGTGACGCAGTTAAAAATAACGACATGTGGGCACCTGAAATGGCGGCTGCCTGACCTGTAAAGTGGGACAGTGGGATGTGAGGTAATTGCGCTGGCGTTGTACACCGTCGCAGTAGGCGGTCGAAGACCGCGGCGCAATTCTGCATTGGTTGACATTGGACCCTCTGGGTCCCAGGAGCCAATGACAATGTACGCCGGCAGTGACGGTACGCACCGCCGCGGACGTGACCGCCATTTTCTATCTGTTCAATCACTCGATACCTGATCTTCGACAGGAGAGGACCTACACTGCAGGTGCTGCTGTGACCTCAGTATGGAAGAGACAATGGCTTGTGCGTCTGGGGAAAGGGCCCCTTCCTTCACCACAGAGGAGTTGGAGAAACTCGTGGATGGGGTCCTCCCCCAGTACACGCTACCCTACGGTCCTCCAGACAAACAGGTAAGTACACTGGGAGCATGCTGTATGGGCAATGCCTGTGTGGAGTGGTGTGGATGAAAGATAGGGGGGGGAGAATGAGGCATGCATGAAACGATGGTGAGTGCATGTGCCACATGGCAAGGGTAGGGATGCAGGCCAATGACTGGGACGGTGCAGTTGGTAAAACTTCTCTTTTCCCCTGTACAATTCCTGTAGGTCAGCGCCCACCAGAAGAAGGATATTTGGCGTGCCATCGCCAAGGATGTCCGGACCCTGGGGGTCTACCACAGACGGAGCACCCACTGCCGGACAAGATGGGAGGACATTCGCCGCTGGAGCAAGAAGACGGCGGAGGCCCAGCTGGGGATGGCCCCCCAACGTAGGAGGGGTACCTGTTGCATCATGACCCCCCTGATGTTCCGGATCCTGGCGATGGCGTATCCAGAGTTGGATGGGCGCTTGAGGGCATCACAGCAGCAACAAGGGGATGAGTACACTCTCATTCTGCTGATTCAGCACACAGTGGAGGTGTCTGGGTGGGGGAGGTGGGCTGTGAGTTTCCCTAGGCCAGGGCGAGTTTGCTAGTTAAGTCCCCTTTTTCAGGAAGACCCTGTGGCACCCCACCCCACCTGGGTACAGTGCCAACTACACCTAGTCAGGCTTCTGTGACATCCATGTGTGCAGATATCGGCCATAGCCTTGTAGGCCGTGTCCCAGGGATTGAATAGTGGACCCCAAGTGTGCAGCGTAGTGCAGGGGGCTTCTGTGTCTGTCCGCCAACGGTAGCGGTAATGCATGCACTCAACATGTCTTTCTTCTGTCTCCCCCCCCCCTTTTTGTGGTCTCCCTGTACTTGTGTGCATTAGCATCATCAGGCGGAGGAGCAGTGGCACTGGTGAGGAGCAGGAGGGAGCTGTATCCCACATGGCCCTGGAGGGTGACACTACGGAGTCTGATTTCATCAGTGGGACAGAGGGCGAGGGGAGCTCCACGGCGGGGACAGGAGCTGACACCAGTGATACGGACTCGTCCTCTGATGGGAGCTCCCTTGTGGTGGCAGGCCCATCTGTGCCGCCGGCATCTACAGGTACAGCCGCCACCTCCCCTCCAGCACCGCCCTCCCAGCAGCCCCTTAGCCTTTGCCACGTGCCCGCTCACCCAGGAGGGTGGGCATCACCTTCGCCCCAGGCACCTCAGGCCCTGCCCCATTCACCCCTGCTGCCCTCAGTGAGGAGGCCATTGACCTCCTCAGGTCCCTCACTGTTGGGCAGTCTACCATTCCACTGTGTCCCCCTCCTCCTCGTCTCCCTCATCCCTCCCAGTCTCATCTCCACTCATACCTGCATACAGCACATCCTCAGCCACTACGTCCATTACCAGCACAACCACCACCACACCCCGCTCACGTGCAATCACTACCCCCACTACCATTCACACATCCCCTGTGTCCTCTCCCAGTGTGTCTGTGAGGTCACCTCCCAAGGTACACAAACGCAGCTACACACCCACCCAACAGCCATCCACCTCACGACAGCCTCCAGCCCATGCACCTTCACTCAAACTCAGCAAACGGACACCTCCTACGACCACTACCTCTTCCTCCACTCCCAAACCCCCTCCATCTACCCGTCCCAGTGTTCCTAAGAAACTTTTCCTGGCCACCCTTGACCTCTTTCCCTCACCTCCCCCACCCCGTTAGTCTCCTAGGGCCCGACTCTCCAGGTCCCAACCTAGCACCTCAGCCATAACATAGGTGGGACCAGTGGTGCCAGTAGTCACCAGATTATGGAGTGCACCAGGCACCAGGGCAGCCAGTGTGGCAAGGAGCCACAGCACGGACAGTCCCCCACCTTTCAAGCATCAAAAGTTGGCCAGTGCCCCGCGGGAGAGGGGGAAGACACAAGCCACCAAATCGGCTCCAAGGGGGCAGGTGGGAGTGTGGAGTCAGCTGCGACACCTTCCAAGGTGGGGAAGGGGCACAAGAAAACCGGCAAGTCTGGGAAGATCAGCACGGCGGAGAAGACCGCCATCAGCCCCGTTGCCCCAGACAGGACCGCCAGCAGCAGCCCCGCTGCCCAGGAGAAGACCACCATCAGCCACACTTCCACAGACAGGATCGCCAGCAGCAGCCCCCCTGCCCAGGAGGCAACCGCCATCAGCCCGGCTGCCCCAGACAGGACCACCAGCAGCAGCCCCGCTGCCCAGGAGAAGACCGCCATCAGCCCTGCTGCCCCAGACAGGACCGCCAGCAGCAGCCCCCCTGCCCAGGAGGTCGACTGCCAGCAGCCACACTGCCCAAGAAAGGACCGCCAGCAGCAGCCCGCTGCCCAGGAGGCGACTTCGAGCAACCACACTACCCAAGAAACGACCGCCAGCAGCAGCCCCCCTGCCCAGGAGGCGACCGCCATCAGCCACACTGCCCCAGACAGGACCGCCAGCAGCAGCCCCGCTGCCCAGGAGACGACTGCCAGCAGCCACACTGCCCAAGAAAGGACCGCTAGCAGCAGCCCCCCTGCCCAGGAGGCGACCACCATCAGCCCCGCTGCCCCAGACAGGACCGCCAGCAGCAGCCCCGCTGCCCAGGAGAAGACCGCCATCATCCCCGCTGGCCCAGACAGGACCGCCAGCAGCTGAACCGCTGCCCAAGACAGGACCGCCAGCAGCTGAACCGATGCCCAAGACAGGACCGCCAGCAGCTGAACCACTGGCAAAGACACCGCCGCCACAAGCACCGCTGCCAAGGACACCGCTGCAACAAGCACCGCAGGTCCATGAGCGCCAAAAGCTCCGACGCTACTGAGGCCGCCACGAGCAGGATGAATCACTCTGGGCACAAGACCCCCTCCAGAACCAGTGGAGAAAGACATCCACTACCTCTGTCCTTGGCAGGATAAAGCACACTGGGCACAAGACCCCCTCCAGAACCAGTGGAGAAAGACATCCAAGACATCCACTACCTCTGTCCTTGGCAGGATGAAGCACTCTGCGCACAAAGCCCCCTCCTGAAACCAGTGGAGAATGTTATCCACTTGAGAGACTGTGACTTTGCACTCCCCAGGATTGAACAGTGGACAACCCACCCATTGTAGAGACCTGAGAGACTGTGGCTTTGCACTCCCCAGGACTGAACAGTGGGCAACCCACCCAATGTAGAGACTTGAGAGACTGTGGCTTTGCACTCCCCAGGATTGAACAGTGGACATGGGTCCCCCTCGTGTATTTGGCGTCGTGCACTCAACCGGCTGAGGTGCCCACCCTTTCCCTTCCCCCTGAGGTGCCTGTTTTATTTCTACCTGATGCCCCTGCAGTGTTCTCTCCGTCTTGTTCGGGTATCTTGTGGGGGCCTCGCCCATGCATTTTGGACCCAGTGGTCCACGGACTGAAATGGTGGAATACCTTGGACTTATATGATTGGTGTATATATTTGTTAATAGTGTATGTATATTTTTTGAATACTGAATTTTAATATATTACAGTCGTTCACCTCATTTCCTTTTGTCTTTGCATTCTTTCGGGTGGTTGGAGGTGAAACTGTAATGTATCATGATGTATTTGTGTGTGTGTTGTGATGGGTGAGGGTGGGGGTGGGGGTGTTGCATGTTGCGTGTGTGTGGCACTGTTTTTCCCTCCCACCTCCCCTGTGTCGTGGCGTTCATGCTCCTGGTAGAGGAGCAAGAAGATAACAGCTGGTAAAATGTGGAGCTCTGGTTCCCTGGTGTCCTGGTTCCTCGTGGGGTGTGCAGAGGTGAGCGTTTTCCCTTTGAAGTCCTGTTTCCGCCGTGTTTTTGTTCACGGTGAATCCGCCCCGGAAAAGGTGGTGGATTGGTAGGTTGTAATGCTGTGGGCGGTATATTGTCCTCCGCCTATCTGTTGGCGCTGACCGCCGCTGTGTTTGTTTGTACCGCTGTGGCGGTCAGAGTGTTAAAGTGGCTGTCTATGTTGGCGGTTTCCGCCACGGTCGCGATTCCATTCTTTTTTTTAACGCCAGCCTGTTGGCGGTCTTACCGCCGCTTTAACACTGACCGCCAGGGTTGTAATGACCACCTTAGTCTCTTTTCTGAAGATTTTCTTCAGCGGGACGAACCTGCCAGTCCAATCCGACCTCCTGGAACTCTGCTCCATACGCGTCGTGGGAGCCCTCGGTGTAGATTTTTATCTTCGGACTTAGTCATTTTTTCGAGGTGAAAATCCTTCAACCAGGGCAAACCTGGATCTCGATCCGGCATCCTTGGAGCCCTCCTCGGATACGCTGGCTGGGAGGTCCCGGTCAACTTTCTACGTTCGGACTTAGGGGGTCATTCCAACCCTGGCGGTCGGTGTTAAAGCGGCAGCCAACCCGCCAACAGGCAGGCGGTAATAAAAATGGAATTCTGACCCTGGCGGGAACCGCCACCACAGGCCGCCACTTTAACACTCCGACCGCCACGGCGGGACAAACAAACAGCGCGGCGGTCACCACCAACAGACAGGCGGCAGACAATGTACCGCCCACACTATCACGACCCACCAATCCGCCACCTTTTCCGGGGCGGGCGCCCCGCCGATAAAAACACGGCGGAAACAGACTACGAACGGGAAAACGCTCACCTATACACACTCCACGAGGAATCTGGACAGCATGGAACCCGAATTAAACATCCTACCAGCCATTGTCTTCCTGCTCCTCTACCAGGAGCACGACCGCCGGCGCAGAAGACAACGGTGAGTACTGCACCTACGACACATGGGAGGGGGGAGGAGAAAAGGTTACAGGCACACATATACGCGACACACCCACCCCCCCCCCAAATCCCTACACACCAATGCAGAGCAACAAGTCAGAGTGACACCCCCCAAACCCCCCGGAATAATGCAAAGACAAACTAAAATGTTCATTAAAATTGAAGTATATTAAAGCATATTTGAACTTAAGTGAAATATGAAATTTATCAAATAAATATATTACAACATGAACAATATATACATAGTCCAAAAGTCCGGCACATATTGGCTACATTCCATTGTTCGTGGGCCAATGTGCATAAACACATGGGCAAAGCCCACACTCGAGACCCGATTCCATTGGAGAGAACACTGCTGGGGCATCAGATAATAAAACCACAGGCACCTCAGGAGGAAGGGAAGGGGGGGCACCTCAGCCACATGAGTCCACAACGCCAGATCCACGAGGGGCCTCCATGCCCACTGTACCATCCTGGGGAGTGCAAAGCCACAGTCCCTCAAGTCTCTACATTGGGTGGATTGCCCATTGTACCATCCTGGGGAGTGAAAGCCACAGTTTTCCAAGTCTCTACAGTGGGTGGATTGCCCACTGTACCATCCGGGGGAGTGCAAAGCCACAGTCCATCAGATGGATTACAGACTCCACTGGTTATGGAGGAGGCATGTTGGCCAGAGTGCTTCGTGAAGCCCTGCCCGACACAGATCCGGCCCTGTCAAAGGGCCAGCGGTGCTTGAGATGAAGGGCCCAGCGGAGCAGTTCAGAGACGGCGGTGCCCGGCGGAGCTGTGCTTGAGATGAAGGTGCCCGGCGGAGCGGTGCTTGAGATGAAGGGCCCAGCGGAGCAGTTCAGAGACGGCGGTGCCCGGCGGAGCGGTGCTTGAGAGGAAGGGCCCAGCGGAGCAGTTCAGAGACGGCGGTGCCCGGCGGAGCGGTGCTTGAGATGAAGGGTCCAGCGGAGCAGTTCAGAGACGCCGGTGCCCGGCGGAGCAGTGCTTGAGATGAAGGGCCCAGCGGAGCAGTTCAGAGACGGCGGTGCCCTGCAGAGCGGTGCTTGACAGGAAGGGCCCAGCGGAGCGGTACTAGACAGGAAGCGCCCAGCGGAGCGGTGCTTCTCACGGCGGGGCCCTGTTCAGCAGTGCTTGCCTTGGCTGGGCCCTGTTCAGCGGTGCTTGTCTTGGCGGGGCCCTGTTCAGCGGTGCATCTCACGGTGGGCCCTGTTCAGCGGTGCTTCTCACGGCGGGCCCTGTTCAGCGGTGCTTCTCAGGGCGGGGCCCTGTTCAGCGGTGCTTGTCTTGGCTGGGCCCTGTTCAGCAGTGCTTCTCACGGCGGGGCCCTGTTCAGCGGTGCTTCTCACGGCGGGGCCCTGTTCAGCGGTGCTTGTCTTGGCGGGGCCCTGTTCAGCGGTGCATCTCACGGCGGGGCCCTGTTCAGCGGTACTTCTCACGGCGGGGCCCTGTTCAGCGGTGCTTCTCACGGCGGGGCCCTGTTCAGCGGTGCTTGTCTTGGCGGGGCCCTGTTCAGCGGTGCTTCTCACGGCGGGGCCCTGTTCAGCGATTCTTCTCACGGCGGGGCCCTGTTCAGCGGTGCTTCTCACGGCGGGGCCCTGTTCTGCGGTGCTTGTCTTGGCGGGGCCCTGTTCAGCGGTGCTTCTCACGGCGGGGCCCTGTTCAGCAGTGCTTCTCACGGCGGGGCCCTGTTCAGCGGTGCTTCTCACGGCGGAGCATTGTTCAGCGGTGCTTGTCTTGGTGGGGCCCTGTTCAGCGGTGCATCTCACGGCGGGGCCCTGTTCAGCGGTGCTTCTCACGGCGGGGCCCTGTTCAGCGGTGCTTCTCACGGCGGGCCCTGTTCAGCTGTGCTTGTCTTGGCGGGGCCCTGTTCAGCGGTGCTTCTCACGGCGGGGCCCTGTTCAGCGGTGCTTCTCACGGCGGTGCCCTGTTCAGCGGTGCTTGTCTTGGCGGGGCCCTGTTCAGCGGTGCTTGTCTTGGTGGGGCCCTGTTCAGCGGTGCTTCTCAAGGCGGGGCCCTGTTCAGCGGTGCTTGTCTTGGCGGGGCCCTGTTCAGCGGTGCTTCTCACGGCGGGGCCCTGTTCAGCGGTGCTTGTCTTGGCGGGCCCTGTTCAGCGGTGCTTCTCACGGCGGGGCCCTGCTCAGCGGTGCTTCTCACGGCGGGGCCCTGTTCAGCGGTGCTTGACTTGGCGGGGCCCTGTTCAGCGGTGCTTCTCAAGGCGGGGCCCTGTTCAGCGGTGCTTCTCACGGCTGGGCCCTGTTCAGCAGTGCTTGTCTTGTGTTCCTAGGGAACCAGATCTGCCCAATAATTCTCGCTCAGTCGCCATCCGACCTTTCGCTTGCGGGGCCCTCCTGTGCTGGAGTCCTGGGCCCGTGGGTGTCCTCCGTCACACCCCAAATGGGGCTGGTGGGGCCCTTCTGGGCAGCTCGCCTGCTGCCGGACTTGTCCGCCCTGCTGCCCTTGCCCTCCTTGGCAGAAACTCTGGGGCCCTTGCCTCCCTTTGTGGATGGGCCAGGTGACGGTGCAAGGGGGGTGTCCTTGGGGGCAGCCGTCTCAGGCCTGTCGCGCTGGCCCTTCCCTTTTTTGGTTCTTTTCCCAGGGGGTGGGCTGGCTGTCCCCTTGCTGCTGCCCGATGTTCCTGCCCTAGGAGCTGGTGGACTCCAATAGCCCTGAACGATGGTCCTAGTAGGTGCAGGGCTTGTGGTGGCTGAGGTGCTGATTGGAGTCTTATGAGATGGAGGGGGTGGGTCAGTTGTTGGAAAGAGGTCAAGGTTGGAAAGGAAAATCAATTTAGAAAGACAGGGACGGGTAGTTGCAGTGGGTATGGGAGTGGAGGAAGAGGATGTGGTTGTAGGAGAGTGAAGTCTGGTGTCTTTGGGTGCAGGTGCTTGTGCTGGAGGCTGTCGTGAGGTGGATGGCTGTTGGGTGGGTGACTGCCTGCGTTTGTGTGGTTTGGAAGAGGGGGTGACAGACACACTGGGAGAGGACACAGGGGACGTGTAAATGGCAGTGGGGGTGGTGACTGCACGTGTGCGGACTGTTCTTGTGGGTGTGGTGGTGATGGACGTACTGGCTGATGGTGGTGTGCATGCAGGTGTGAGTGGAGATGTCACAGGGAGGGAGGAGGGAGACGAGGAGGAGGGGGACACAGAGGAGGCAGTGGCTGTTGGCACGTCTGCATGTGGATGTTGCTTGGGTGAATGCTTGTGTGATCTGTGGTGCTTATGTCTGGATGAGCTGCCCTTGGGTGTTGAGGTGTGTGCAGGCTGGTCTGGAGGTGTGACTGGGATAGGCAGAGGAACAGGGCAGTGGGACTGGGTTGAGGAAGTTGGAGGGGGGAGGCTAGACACAGGGACAATTGCTGCCGTCAGTGCTGAGGCCAGAGCGTTGAACGATCGCTGATGGGCAGCCTGACCCGAATGAATGCCCTCCAGGTACGCATTGCTCCGATGCACCTCCCTTTCTACCCCCTGGATGGCATTCAAAAGGGTAGACTGCCCAACAATGAGCATCTGGAGGAGGTCAATGATCTCCGCACTGAGGGCAGCAGGGGTAACTGGGGCAGGATCTGAGGTGCCAGGGGCGAAGGAGATGCCCGGCTTCCTGGCCGAGCAGGCACGGGGCGAAAGCTGAGAGGCTGCTGGGAGGGCGGAGCTGGTGCGCTGGGTGGCGGCTGTACCTGTTGTTGCGGTGGGCACGGATGTTGCCGCCACCACAAGGGAGCTCCCTCCCGAGGACGTGTCGGTGTTGCTGACGTCTCCACAGGTCCCCGTTATGGAGCTCCCCTCGCCCTCCGTCTCACTGGTGTACTCGGAGTCGGTTGCATGGCCCTCCGGGGCCATGTGAGATGCAGCTCCCTCGTGCGCCGATGCCACTTCTCCTCCGCCTGATGATGCTAATGCACACATGAACAGGAAAACCAAAAAAAGGTGGGGGAGTAGAAAGAAAGACATGTTGAGTGCATGCATTGGCAGCACCGTTGGCGGAGAGGACAGACACAGAAGCCCCCTGCACTACGCCGCGCACTCGGGGTACACTACTCAATTATTGTGACTTGGCCTACAAGTCTATGGACGACAAATGCACACATAGATGAGCCCGGACCATGGATAGCTGTACTTAGCACCCTACAGAGGTGGGGGGCGGGGGCACAGGGCCATGCCTAACGGAGGGGCCTAGCCTACAGAAACCGCCCTGACCTAGAGATAGCCACAGCCCTCCTCCCCCACCCAGACACCTCCACTGTGCGCTAATATAGCAGAATGTGCTGATACTCACCCCCTTGTGTCTGCTGTGATGTCCTCACGCGCCCATCCAAATCGGGGTAGGCCACTGCCAGGATCCGGGACATCAGGGGGGTCAATTGCCGTGTGGCACCCCTCCTAGGTTGGGAGGCCATCCCCAGCAGAGCCTCGGCGGTCTTTCTGCTCCCGCGGCGGATGTCCTCCCACCTCTTGCGGCAGTAGGTGCCCCGTCTGTTGTGGACCCCCAGGGCTCGGACGTCCTTGGCGATGGCACGCCAAATGTCGATCTTCTGATGGCCGCTGACCTATGTGACATGTACAGGGTGGAAAAAGAAATATCATCACTTTTCTGCATGGTCGATGTGACTGGCCCCCCCTCCCCAACCTTGCCATGTGGCACATGCTCTCATCTGTCGTGTGTTGCACTCCTCATTCGCTCCCCTCCCCACCATCTTACATCCACCCCACTCAACACAGGCATAGACCATACTACGTGCTCCCTGTGTACTTACCTGTTGGTCTGGAGGACCGTAGAGTAGCGCATACTGGGAGAGGACCCCATCAACAAGTTTCTCCAATTCCTCAGATGTGAAGGCAGGGGCCCTTTCCCCAGTCGCAGCAGCCATTGTATCTTCCAGACCGAGGTCACAGCAGCACATGCAGTATAGGTCCTCTCCTGTGGATGATCAGGTCTCGAGTGATTAAGCAGTTAGAAAATGGCGGTCACGGCCGCAGCGGTGCGTACCGCGGCGGTGCGTACCGCGACCGCCGGCGCACATCGTCATTGGCTCCTGAGACCCATAGGGTTCAATGTTAACCAATGCTGATTTGCACCGCAGTCTTCGACCGCCTACCGCCACGGTGTGCCACGCCAGCGCATTGACCTCAAATCCCATTGTCACACTTCACAGGTCAAGCAGCCGCCATTTCAAGGGCCCACATGGCTTAATTTCTACTGCGTCACACAGGCCTAGGCCTTGCATTGCCACTCATACAAGCCATTCAATGCATAGCGAATCGTGTACTGTGCAAGCTGTGGTTACGTACCAGTGGGTTGCTTGACTCTGTGCTCCATGTTGTCCTTCCTAGGCACCGTCCGCTGGGACTTGCGAGGAGATGGAGGAATCCTCCCGTGAACAGACCGCTGGTGGACCTGTCGACAATGGAAGAAAGACATGTCATACTGACATACAGACTTGACCGAGCCACTATACAGGAACTGTGTGCCCAGCTGGAGCCAGACCTGATGTCCCCCATTCGCCAACCCACAGGGATTCCTTCTCTGTTGCAGGTTCTGTCAGTACTCCATTTTTTGGCAAGTGGATCATTCCAAACAACAGTGGCCATATCATCAGGGATGTCTCAGCATATGTTTTCTAAGGTTTTGTCCAGAGTGTTGTCTGCCCTGATGAAATACATGCGGAGCTACATTGTTTTCCCTGAGGTGGGCGATTTGCCTACAGTGAAGGGTGATTTCTATGCCCTTGGACATATCCCCAACATCATTGGTGCCATTGATGGGACCCATGTGGCTTTGGTTCCCCCCAGTGGAAGTGAGCAGGTTTACAGGAACAGAAAAAGTTATCATTCGATGAATGTCCAGGTGGTCTGTTTGGCTGACCAGTACATCTCCCATGTAAATGCCAAGTTCCCTGGGTCAGTGCATGACGCGTACATCATGCGAAATAGCAGCATCCCTTATGTGATGGAACAGCTACAGAGACACCGTGTGTGGCTAATAGGTGACTCTGGTTACCCCAACCTGTCGTGTCTGCTTACCCCAGAGAGGAATCCCAGGACAAGGGCAGAGGAACGCTACAATGAGGCCCATGGGCGATCTAGGAGGATTATAGAAAGAACCTTCGGCCTCCTGAAGGCCAGGTTTAGGTGCCTGCATATGACAGGTGGATCCCTAACGTACTCACCAAAGAAGGTGTGCCATAACATTGTGGCCTGCTGTATGTTTCACAACCTGGCTTTGCGACGCCAGGTGCCTTTCCTGCAGGAGGATGGTCCAGATGGTGGTGTTGTAGCAGCTGTGGAGCCTGTGGAGAGTGAAGAGGAGGAAGAGGACGGGGACGACACAGACAACAGGGACACAGTGATACAACAGTATTTTCAGTAGCACACAGGTACGAATCAACGACGCCATTTTACATTTACTTAAAGTCTCCTGCCTCTCTACTGTCTGAGTTCCCCCCCAGTTCCTGTTAACTGAGTTGTGACTTTCCCTTCCGTTTTCAGAGCTGTGGGCCCCACTGCGTGACCTCTGCTTTGTTTGCCCATGGACCACAGCTGTGTGACAGTGGTATGTTGTCATCACAATGTAACTGAACATTTTTGCACCGTTATGTCTAATACATTTGTTCAAAATACAAGCAGACTCCAGATTTTTTAAGTGCAATAAGTGATTTAATTAAAGTGCTACATTTAGGAACATGATTGTAAAACGGTGATGGGTGATGGTGGAGTAATGTCCATGGCAGAGTCCAGTTCTCAGTCTCACAGGTGCATTGATCATATGCCTGTGGAAGGATGGAGCAGGGGCAGTTCAAGGTTGGACAGGGTGACAATGTGGGACAGTGGGATGACATCAGGGGGTATCGTTTGCTGGCGGGGTCTTGGCATCCTACTCTGTCTTCTTGTGAGATCTCAGGTTCCGCTTGCGGGGTGGTTCTTCTTCTGCAGGAGGTGGGGTTCTGGTGGCCTGTCGTTGTGTGGGGGCCTCCTGTCCACTAGCGCCGGCGGAGGTGGTAGGCTGTTCCTGCTCCAGGCTAGTGACAGGGGCCCTTTGTGGTGCCACATGGTCCCGCAATGTGGTGACTATCTGGTTAAGGGCCACGACGATGGTCCCCATTGCGGAACTAATGTTCCTCAGTTCCTCTCTGAACCCCATGTACTGTTCCTCCTGCAGTACCTGGATCTCCTGGAACCTGGCCAGTACCGTAGCCATCGTCTCCTGGGAGTGGTGGTATGCTCCCATGATGGAGGAGAGGGCCTCTTTGAGAGTCGGTTCCCTGGGCCTGTCCCCCCCTTGTCGCACAGCAGCCCTCCCAGTTCCCCTGTTTCCCTGGGCCTCTGTCCCCTGGACGGTGTGCCCACTACCACTGCCCCCAGGTCCCTGTTGTTGTTGGGGTGGTGGGTCAACCTGGGTGCCCTGTAGTGGTGGACACACCGCTGATTGATGTCTCCTGGAGACAGAGGCATGGGCCCGCTGGGTGGGAGCTGTGCTGGTGTTCCCAGAGGGGGTTAGGTCAGGTGTAGCCTGTGGCTGTCTGTGGGGAACCGACTGTCCCGAGGTCCCCGATGGGCCGGGCTGGTCATCTGGGTCCAGGGAGACAGAGCTGCAGTCATCACTGGGGGCCTCTTCTGGGGGTGGGATGGACATCTCTGGACCCTCCGTGGCGGTGTGGTGGCGTTCGGGTCCTGCAGGGGTATAAGAGTATGGTTATTGCTTCTGTGTGTGGCATTTCGTGTAATGGGTGGGTGGCCGTGTACCCCAGTGCTGGCATTCCCTTGTGGGGGCTTTTGTGACGGTGGCTTGTGGGGGTGATGGGTGTGTGCAGTGGGCATGCTTTGGGGATGGGTGTCCATGCTTTGGGGACGCATGCAGGGCTAGGTTTTGGGATGGGTGGGATGTGATGGTGAGCCATTTGCAAGGAGTGGGTGTGATGGGGTGGGGGTGAGGGTGGGGGTATGATTTGGCATGCAGGTGGGGTGGGGGGAATGAAGTAGTGAAGATTTGGCTTACCAGAGTCCATTCCTCCGCCTACTCCTGCGAGGCCCTCAGGATGCAGCATGTGCAAGACTGCCTCCTCCCATGCTGTGAAGTCTGGGGGAATAGGTGGAGATCCGCCGCCAGTCCGCTGTACCGCGATGTTGTGCCTTGATACCATGAAACGCACCTTCCCCCGTAGGTCGTTCCACCGCTTCCTGATGTCGTCCCGATTGCGTGGATGCTGTCCCACAGCGTTGACCCTGTCCACTATTCTTTGCCATAGCTCCATCTTCCTGGCAATGGTGGTGTGCTGCACCTGTGCCCCGAAGAGCTGGGGCTCTACACAAACTATTTCCTCCACCATGACCCTGAGTTCTGCGTCAGAGAACCTGGGGTGTCTTTGGGGTGCCATGGGGTGGGTGGATGAGGTGAGGGGTGGTGTATGTGTTGTAGAGTGTGGTGAGTGTGGTGGTGTATGGTGTTTTGTGCGTGGAAATTGTGTGGGTGATGTTGGGATTTGCCTCTGTGTGATGGTCTACTCTATGCTGTGCTGTCTCTCTCTGTCCTTCAGTCGCAATTGTGGTCGTAAGGGTTTGTGGGTGATATGGGTGTGTGTTTTATATTTAATTGGGTGTGTGGGAGTGGTGTGTGTATGTGTCTCAGGTGTGTATATTTTGATTTGTCCAATGTGGTAGTGTTTTGTAAAGGTGTGTGTATTTTGAGCGCGACAGTGTGTACCGCCAATGGAATACCGCCGTTGAAAGACCGCTGCGGGGATTTGTGGGTCGGAATGGTATGGGCGTATTTCTGTTGGCGTGACGGTGGAGGTTTGGTCATCGCCAGTTTCCCGCTGGCCGTTGCTGTGGCGGACTTTTGTTGGTGTCGGGTTTTTGGCGGTTTGCCAGTTGCGGGTCAGAATGACCGTGGCGTTTTACCGTGGCGGTGTTATGGTGGTCTTCTGACCGGCGGTAAGCGCCTTTTACCGCCGAGGTCAGAATGACCCCCTTAGTCTCTTTTTTGGAGATTTTCTTCACCAGCGCAATCCTGCAAGTCAGGCTGGGTCGCGGTTGAGGCAAGCCGGCTAGAGTTGCTGCGGCGGGTCGGTCCCTCTATGGAGCTTTTTTTCAAAAGTTCTCCAAACTTCTCCAAACTTCGGGATCTTTTTCCAGATGTTCCTTTAAGGTTCTTTGGGGGTCCACAGCTCACCCCAAGGTTCCAGAAGCTCTGAGATGATCCTTGGGGTGTGGACTACAACTCCCAAAATGCACCTGGTGCAAACTCCTTTTTGGCCACTGGACAGTGGTCAGATGGTTGATTACTTCAGGAGTTGGTGCAGGGGACTCTGGTTAGCAATTTTTCTCCTGTAGCAAACAGAGAGTCCCTCCTTGAACCAGTTCAAGCCAGGCAAAGTCCTTCTTGTGGTGAAGCCCATGTGTGCAGCTGGTGCAGTCCTTCAGAGTGCAGGGTCCAGGTGCAGGCCAGGGGCCCAGCAGGGCAATCCTTCTTCTTCTTTGGTTCTTCCTTGTTGGAATCTGATGGGATCTGAGATGTGGGTGCAGGTCTGCCAGTTTTATCCCTGCTCCTAGGTGAAAAACATGGGGGTCTTGGTTCTCCAATCAGGTGCAGGGTCCTTCCCCCTGTGATGACCACTTCCTGGGAAGTGTGGCAAAAATCAATCCCAGGGAGCAACATTCCTCAAAAATCCATCATGGCTGAAAGTGATTTTTGGAGGTTACATCTGGCTGAGCCCACCCACTGGTGTGGCTAAAAATTCTAAACACACCCCTCTCATCCTGCCCTCTCCTAATCTAATCAAGGGGGCACCTAATTGTCTGGGTTTGCAGGATGTAGGGGTGTTGCTGGGTTGCTCCAAATGTCCTTCTCTGCCTTTGAAGACCAGTTTGGCAGCCATCCCCCTTTCTGCCACACCATATGCTGAGGGGAGATCTCCTCCCACAGGCACATCCCTTTGTGTGAAGCCAGGCCACTTCACACCTCATCAAGGCAGCCTGGCCAGGCTGCCAGAGGCTGGTCAATCAGAGCGCATCAGCAAAAACATTGCAGGGCTGAAGGTGGCAACTTTTCAGGTAAAGTTTAAAACTCTTTACCTGAGCAAGTTATCTTAAATCCAACAACTGGAAGGTGTGGTATTTATTATAACAATTAATTAGATACCAAACTCTTGGTATCTATTACTTAAGGGGGCTTTTAAAATGTAAATAAAGTCTCCCCATTCTAGCCTATGGAGCAGTTCACTACAATGAGTGAAAAACAAATTTGGCGGTTTTACCTCACCAGGGCTTATAAAACTATTTTAATAAGGTCCCTGCTTATAGTTACCTGGCACCCAGCCCTTGGGGCACATAGGGCACACCTTATGGGTGACTTATATGTAAAAATAACGTTGTTTAAGACTTTGGAACTACCTTTAATTCCAAAGTCGAATTTGCATATAACTTTAATTTAAAAGCAGCCAGCAAGGCAGGCCTGCCTTTAAAATGACACTGGGCACCTCAGCAGTGCACCTATGGGTGCACTACCTATGCTGGGGTCCCTAAACCTACATGCCCTACCAGATACTAGGGACTTATAGGTAGGTTGACTTAGCCAATTATAATTAGCCTAATTTGCATACTGATTTTACACAGAGCACAGGCCCTGGGACTGGTTAGCAGTACCCAGGGCACCATTAGAGTCAGGAAAACATAAGCAAAAAGTGGAAAATGGGGGCAAAAAGGTAGGGGGCCTCTGAAATCAGCCCTGTTCTCCCACATGTAGTTTTGCCTTCTTCATTGGAACCGGTTCCAAGGTGTTTGGTTAAGATATGGTTGTCGTTTGACACAGATGCTTTTGGTGGCAGGTGGTGGCCTGCAAAGTTTTTTGGAGGAAGTCACAATAGTTGGATTAGCATTGCCAGTTGTAAAACACAGGATAGGGAGGCTAGGAAGGCAGTTCTTTATAAGGAATATAAGTTTCAGTAGATTTCGAGTTAATACAATAGGGCTTTAAGGAAACCTTAAGGACTGGAAGGTTGAAGAAATTAGGGTTGGAATGTTGAAAGGATTATAATAGATATATGTTGTTTGCAGAGTGGGATATGTGGGTGGATCTATAGGGGTCGAAATGTGATGTTTGGATAGTTTGTTTGAAGTATCATGAGGTATCTGTTTTGTAAGGCAATTAGCCCAGGTTTAAGTTGTAAGGTGCACCTGATTCAATCAAGCAGCCTTTTTCACACTATAAATAGTCAGTGCTCTGTGCTGAACCACTCTCTCCCAAAGGGAATCCCTGTCACAAGTGTACCCCCTGCCACTTAGATACCACCAGTTCCCCAGTTTTCCCAGCCTTTTTCTAGCTTCAGGTTTTTGTGTATTAAAGTCATATCCAGCGCAGTAGATTGGATCTGAAATTCATCTCTTTCAAGACTTGAAACATATAATCCCATTTTTAGTATTGAATGCTTTATCCATTTCTAATGATGCCACCCTATAGACCCCCACCTGCGGCACACAGATGGGGTTCTACATATGCCAGTCTGTGAATAGGGAAGATAGGGGGTGATTCTGACCTCGGCGGTAAAATGCCCTTACCGCCGGTCAGAAGACCGCCATAACACCGCCGCGGCCGCGGTCAACCGCCACGGTCATTCTGACCCACAACGGCCAAACCTCCAAAAATCCGTCCTCCACTGCAGCCCGCCACATCGGCGGGCAGCGATAAACTGGAGATGACCAAACCTCCACAGTCACGCCAACAGAAATACGCCCATGCCATTACGACCCACGAATCCACACGGCGGTCATTCAAACGCGGTATTCCATTGGCGCTACACACCGCCGCGGTCAGAATACACACACATCACCAAAACACAGCCACATTGGACAATTTGAAAAACACACACCTGATACACATACACACACCACTCCCACACAATCAACCAACTATAAAACACACACCCACATCACCCACAAACCCCTGCGACCCCAATTACTGAGAGAAGGAGAGAGAGACACAGCAGACAATCCAAAGCAAGACACACTGAGGCACACTACACCATCACACACACCACATAGTAGCACAAAGCACCACTCACCAACACACTCCTCATCACATACACCACCCCACACCTCACCCACACCACCCCATGGCACCCCAAAGGCATCCACGATTTTCGGACCAAGAACTCCGGGTCATGGTGGAGGAAATCCTAAGAGTGGAACCCCAGCTCTTCGGCTCGCAGGTGCAGCACACCAGTATAGCCAGGAAGGCGGAGCTATGGCAGCGGATCGTGGACAGGGTCAACGCGGTGGGACAGCATCCCAGGAATAGGGAGGACATACGCAAAAGATGGAACGACCTACGGGGGAAGGTCCGATCGATGGTCTCCAGGCACAACATCGCGGTCCAGAAGACTGGCGGCGGACCCCCACCCACCCCTCCTGAATTTACATCGTGGGAGCAAGAGGTCTTGACCATCCTGCATCCTCAGGGCCTCGCAGGAGTAGCCGGAGGAATGGACTCTGGTAAGTCCCATCTCAACTACTATATCCCCCACACCCCACCAGCATGCCAACCCACACCCCCACCCTCACCCCCAACCCCCCAGCACACATCCTTCCTGACAATGTCTCACCAGCACAACCCACCCATCCCAACACCAACTCCTGCATGCCAACACAAACCATGGGCACCCATCACCTAAGCATGACCACTGCACTAACCCCTCCCCCCCACTAAATACCCTCACAACACCTCCCTCCAGGGAATGCCTGCACTGGGGGACAAGGGCACCCACAACACGCATGCTATTGCACACACAGAAACAATAACCAAACTCTCTTACCCCATGCAGGACCCAAACGACAACACACCAGCCAGGAGGGTCCAGAAGTGTCCATCCCACCACCGGAACAGGCCCACACTGAGGATAGCAGCTCTGTCGACAGTGAACCTGATGACCAGCCCGGACCATCGGGGACCTCTGGGCAGTCGGTTCCCCTCACCCAGACACAGGCCACACCAGACCCGACCCCCTCTGCCGACACCAGCACAGCTCCCACCCAGCGGGCCCATGCCTCTGTCTCTAGGACAGCTCAATCAGCGGTGTGTCTGCCACTACAGGGCACCCAGGCTAACCCGACACCCCAACAACAACAGTGACCTGGGGGCAGTGGGAGCGGGCACACCGGCCAGGGGACAGAGGCCGGGGGAAACCGGGCAGCTCGGAGGGCTGCTGTGCGACGGGGGGGAGGAGAGGCCCAGGGAACCCACTCTCCAAGAGGCCCTCACCACCATCATGGGGGCATACCACCACTCCCAAGAAACGATGGCGACGGTACTGGCCAGGTTCACTGAGATCCAGGCACAGCAGGAAGAACGCTACATGGGGTTCAGGGAGGAGCTGAGAATCATCGGGACCGCAATGGGGACCATCGTCCTGGCCCTCCACAGGATAGAGGACGCGTTGCGGGACCATGGTGCACCACACAGGGCCCCTGTCACTAGGCCGGACCAGGAACAGCCTACCACCTCCGCCGGCGCTAGTGGACAGGAGGTTCCAACACCTCGACAGCCCCCCAGAACCCCACCTCCTGCTGAAGAACAACCACCCCGTAAGAGGAGCCTGAGACCAAAGAAAAAGACAGAGTAGGATGTCAAGACCCCCGCCAGCAGGACATACCCCCTCAAGTCTTCCCACTGTCCCACATTGCCACCCTGTCCAACCATGAACTGCCTATGCTCCATCCTTCCACAGGCAAAAGAACAATGCACCTGTGAGACTGAGAACTGGACTCTGCCATGGATATTCCTCCACCCCCACCCATCACCCTTAGAATCACATGTACCGGTATCTAGCACTGTAAATAAATCACATTTTGCACACAAACCTGTTTTGAGTCATGCTGTATTATTAACAAATGGATAACATATTACTGTTCAATTTCTGTTCTGTCAATTAGTCATGACAACATACCAATGTCAATACGCTGTATTTCATGGGCAAACCAAGCAGAAGTCAGGTACTGAGTCAGACAGCACTGAGAAGGGAAGGGAAAGGCATAAATTAATAAAAAACATCTGTGGGGAACTACAGAAAGTATAGATGCAGGAGGCTAGAAGCAATTGTGAAATGGCGTGGGTGATTCTTACCTGGGTGTTACTGGAAATACTGTTGTATCACTCTGTCCCTATTGTCTGTGTCGTCCTCAGAGTCTTCCTCCTCTTCACTCTCCACAGGCTCCACGGCTTCTACAACACCACCATCTGGACCATCCTCCTGCAGGAAAGGCACCTGGCGTCGCAAAGCCAGGTTGTGAAGCATACAGCACGCCACGATGATATGGCACACCTTCTTTGGTGAGTACATTAGGGATCCACCAGTCATATGCAGGCACCTAAACCTGGCCTTCAGGAGGCCAAAGGTTCGCTCAATCACCCTCCTTGTACGCCCATGGGCCTCATTGTAGCGTTCCTCTGCCCTTGTCCGGGGATTCCTTACTGGGGTCAGTAGCCACGGCAGGTTGGGGTAACCAGAGTCACATATTAGCCACACACGTTGTCTCTGTAGCTGCTCCATCACATAGGGAATGCTGCTATTTCGCATCACATACGCGTCATGCACTGACCCTGGGAACTTGGCATTTACATGGGAGATGTACTGGTCAGCCAAACAGACCACCTGGACATTCATCGAATGATAATTCTTTCTGTTTCGGTACACCTGCTCATCGTCTTTTGGGGGTACCAAAGCCACATGGGTCCCATCAATGGCACCAATGATGTTGGGGATATGTCCAAGGGCATAGAAATCACCCTTCACTGTGGGCAAGTCACCCTCCTCGGGGAAAATGATGTAGCTCCGCATGAGTTTCATCAGGGCAGACAACACTCTGCTCAAAATCTTAGAAAACATAGGCTGAGACATTCCAGATGACATGGCCACTGTGGTCTGGAATGACCCACTGGCCAAAAAATGGAGGACTGACAAAACCTGCACCAGAGGGGGAATCCCTGTGGGTTGGCGGACGGGGGACATCAGGGCTGGCTCCAGCTGGGCACACAGTTCATGGATAGTGGCACGGTCAAGTCGGTATCGAAGGATTATATGGCGTTCTTCCATTGTCGACAGGTCCACCAGCGGTCGGTACACGCGAGGATTCCTCCTTCTCATCCCAAGTCCCAGCGGACGGTGCCTAGGAAGGACAACATGGAGCACAGAGTCAGCCAAACCACAGGTACGTACAGATAGCTTGCACAGTTAAAGAATGGCAATGGGTTGAAAGGCGTGTATGTGTGGCAATGCAAGGCCTAGGCCTGTGTGTCGCAGTCAAAATTAAGCCATGTGGGCCCTTGAAATGGCGGCTGCCTGACCTGTGAAGTGGGACAATGGGATGTGAGGTCACTGCGCTGGCGGGGCACACCGTGGCGGTAGGCGGTCGAAGACCGCGGCGCAAAGCCGCATTGGTTAACATTGAAGCCTATGGGTTTCAGGAGCCAATAACGAAGTGCGCCGGCGGTCGCGGTACGCACCGCCGCGGTACGCACCGCCGCGGACGTGACCGCCATTTTCTATCTGCTTAATCACTCGAGACCTGATCATCCACAGGAGAGGACCTATACTGCAAGTGCTGCTGTGACCTCGGTCTGGAAGATACAATGGCTGCTGCGACTGGGGAAAGGGCCCCTGCCTTCACGTCTGAAGAATTGGACAAGCTCGTGGATGGGGTCCTCCCCCAGTATGCGCTACTCTACGGTCCTCCAGACCAACAAGTGAGTACCCCGGGTGCTAATGGAATGGGCTATGCATGTGTGGATTGGGGTGGATGTAAGTTGGTGGGGTGGGGGGCGAATGAGGAGTGCAACGCCCGACAGATGAGAGCATGTGCCATATGGCAAAGTGGGTGGGGGGGGGCCAATTACATCTAACATGCAGGCCATTGATGATTTCCTCCTTTCCACCCTGTACATGTCTAATAGGTCAGCGCCCATCAGAAGATCGAGATTTGGCGTGCCATCGCCAAGGAAGTCCGGACCTTGGGGGTCCACAACAGACGGGGCACCCACTGCCGCAAGAGGTGGGAGGACATCCGCCGCGGAACAAGGAAGACCGCAGAAACACTGCTGGGGATGGCCTCCCAACCTAGGAGGGGTGCCAGTCGCACCATGACCCCCCTGATGTCCCGGATCCTGGCGGTGGCCTACCCTGAATTGGATGGGCGCTTTAAGACATCACAGCAGACACAAGGGGGTGAGTATCAGCACATTCTCCTATCTTTCTGCGCAGTGGAGGCGTCTGGGTGGGGGAGGAGGGCTGTGGGTGACATTAGGCCAGGGCGCTTTCTGTAGTGTAGTCCTCTCCCTTAGGCATGGCCCTGTGCCCCCGGCCCCCACCTCGGTAGGGTGACAAGTACAGCCATTGAAGGTCCAGCATCTCCCATGTGCGCGTTTGACGTCTCTTGGCCTGTTGTCTTAGTCAGTAGTACTGAGTAGTGTACCCCGAATGCGCGGCTTAGTGCATTAGGCACCTGTGTCTGTCCTCTCCGCCAACGGTGTTGACATTGCATGCACTCAACCTGGTCTTCTTTTTTCTCCCCCCACCCTTTCTCTTCATCTTCTTGTGCATGTGTGCATTAGCATCATCAGGCGGAGGAGATATGGCATCGGAGCACGAGGGAGCTGCAGGACACAAGGCCCCGGTGGGCCCAGGAACAGACACCGAGGGCACCAGTGATCCGGAGGGCGAGGGGAGCACCACGACGGGGACCGCTGGTGAGAGCAGCGAAAGCGACACGTCCTCGGATGGGAGCTCCCTAGGGGTGGCGGCAACATCCGTGTCCCCGCCTCTACAGGTACAGCCGCCACCCAGCGCACCAGCCCCGCCCTCCCAGCAGCCCCTCAGTCTTCGCTCCGTGCCGGTTCGCCCAGGAAGGCGCGCGTCTCCTTCGCCCCAGGCACCTCAGCCCCTGCCCCTGTTGCCCCTGCTGCCCTCAGTGCGGAGCTCATTGACCTGGTAAGGACGCTCATTGTTGGGCAGACGACCCTTTTGAATGCCATCCAGGGTGTGCAAAGGGAGGTGCAACAGAGCAATGCGTACCTGGAGGGCATTCATTCGGGTCAGGCTGCCCATCAACGAGCGTTCACTGCTCTGGCCTCAGCACTGACGGCAGCCATTGTCCCTGTTTCCAGCCTCCCTCTTCTGACTGCCTCCAGCCTGTCTCTGTCTCCTGTTCCTCAGCCTATCCCATCCACACCATCAGACCAGCCTGCACACACCTCAACACCCAAGAGCAGCTCATCCAAACACAAGCACCACAGATCCCGCAAACACTCACCCGAGCAACACCCAGATGCAGACATGACAACAGCCACTGCCACCCCTGTGTCCCCCTCCTCCTCGTCTCCCTCCTCCCTCCCTGTGACGTCTACACTCACACCTGCATGCACCCCAACATCAGCCAGTGCTTCCATCACCACCTCACCCTCCAGTACAGTCCACACTCGTGCAGTCACCACCCCCACTGCCATGTACACGTCCCCTGTGTCCTCTCCCACTGTGTCTGTCACCCCCTCTTCCAAGACACACAAACGCAGGCAGCCACCCACCCAACAGCCATCCACCTCACGACAGCCTACAGCACCAGCACCTTCACCCAATGACAGCACACCTGACTCTCCTACAACCACCTCCTCTACCTCCACTTCCATCTCCACTTCTCCTACCCTTTACCTTGGCCCTAAAAAACTTTTCCTGGCTAACCTTAACCTCTTTCCCCCCGATGACCTCCCCCATCCATCTTCAAAGAGTCCCAAGAGCACCGCAGCCACCACCAGCCCAGCTTCGGGTGTCACTGTTGTGCCTGGGTTCTGGAGCCCACCCTTTGCCAGCAGTGACACATCGATCAGCAGCAAGGACACGTTCAGCCCCCCCCCCGGCAAGAGGACCCGCAAAACCAAGGACCGCCGTGCGAGGACCGACAGGGCTGCCCCCAAGGAGCAATGTGCGGCCACTTCACCACCCACACCATCTGGGGGAGGCAAGGGCCCGAGAGCCCCATCAAAGGAGCGGAAGGGCAGCAGGAGCGCGGAGAAGGTGGACCCCACATGCCACATCCCAGCTGGGAAGGAGGACACTAAGGAGGCCAGGAGTCCGTCCCCGAAGGGTCCAGAAACGTCACGGTCCGAGGGCGACTGAACAGGGAGTCCAGGCCAGGTCTGGCTCCCTTGACCTGCTGGATGAGCACCGCTGAACAGGGCCCGCGGTGCAGAAGAGGACCGCTGAACAGGGCCCCGCCGTGGAGATAGGCACCGCTGAACAGGGCCCGCGGTGCAGAAGAGCACCGCTGAACAGGGCCCCGCCGTGGAGATAGGCACCGCTGAACAGGGCCCCGCCGTCTCAAGCACCGCTCCGCTGGGCCCCGCCATCTCAAGCACCGCTCCGCTGGGCCCTTCCTCTCAAGCACCGCTCCGCTGGGCCCCGCCGTCTCAAGCACCGCTCCGCTGGGCCCTTCCTCTCAAGCACCGCTCCGCTGGGCCCTTCCTGTCAAGCACCGCTCCGCTGGGCCCCGCCGTCTCAAGCACCGCTCCGCTGGGCCCTTACTGTCAAGCACCGCTCCGCTGGGCCCTTCCTCTCAAGCACCGCTCTGCTGGGCCCCGCCGTCTCAAGTACCGCTCCGCTGGGCCCTTCCTGTCAAGCACCGCTCCGCTGGGCCCTTCCTCTCAAGCACCGCTCCGCTGGGCCCCGCCGTCTCAAGCACCGCTCCGCTGGGCCCTTCCTCTCAAGCACCGCTCCGCTGGGCCCTTCCTCTCAAGCACCGCTCCGCTGGGCCCTTCCTCTCAAGCACCGCTCCGCTGGGCCCCGCCGTCTCAAGCACCGCTCCGCTGGGCCCCGCCGTCTCAAGCACCGCTGAACAGGGCACCGCCGTCTCAAGCACCGTTGATGGTTCACTGTGCCCACCATGCCTCCTCCTTGACCAGTGGAGACTGTCATCCACCTGATGGACTGTGGCTTTGCACTCCCCAGGATGGTCCAGTGGGCAGCCCACCCACTGTAGAGACATTGAGAGACTGTGGCTTTGCACTCCCCAGGATGGTCCAGTGGGCAGCCCACCCACTGTAGAGACATTGAGAGACTGTGGCTTTGCACTCCCCAGGATGGTCCAGTGGGCAGCCCACCCACTGTAGAGACATTGAGAGACTGTGGCTTTGCACTCCCCAGGATGGTCCAGTGGGCAGCCCACCCACTGTAGAGACATGAGAGACTGTGGCTTTGCACTCCCCAGGATGGTCCAGTGGGCAATCCACCCACTTCAGAGACTTGAGAGACTGTGGCTTTGCACTCCCCAGGATGGCCCAGTGGGCAGCCGACCCACTGTAGAGACATTGAGAGACTGTGGCTTTGCACTCCCCAGGATGGTCCCGTGGGCATGGTGGCTCCTCGTGGATCTGGCGTCGTGGACTCATGTGGCTGTGGTGCCCCCCCCCCTTCCCTTCCCCCTGAGGTGCCTGTAGTTTTTACATCTGATGCCCCTGCAGTGTTCTCTCCAAAGGACTCAGGTCTCCTGTGTGGGCTTTGCCCTTGTTTCTCAAGACTTTGGCCCACGGACATGCTGAATTCGTAGGATGTGCAGGACTTGGTACTTCAGTTATACACTGATGTGTATGTCATTTGTTTTGTTGTGGATATCTTTCATGGTTGTACGCTAATTTTCTGGAGCTTTTTGGTACATAAATATTTATTCCAAATATGATTATGTCCTAGCATTTTTCAGGGGTGTTTGGGTGGTGTCACTGTGACTTGGTGCTCTGCATTGGTGAGTACATGATTGGGGGGGGGGGTCGCATATGTGTGTGCCCGTAACCTTTCGTCCTCCCCCTCCCGTGTGTCGTAGGTGCAGTACTCACCGTTGTCGTCTGCGCCGGACTTCGTACTCGTGGTAGATGAGAAGGTAGACGAGAGCAGGTAGGATGTTTAATTCGGGTTCCATGCTGTCCTCCGTACTCGTGGAGTGTGTTTTGGTGAGCGTTTTCCCGTTCGTAGTCTGTTTCCGCCGTGTTTTTATCGGCGGTGCTCCCGCCCCGGAAAAGGTGGCGGATTGGTGAGTTATGATAGAGTGGGCTGTACATTGTCTGCCGCCTGCCTGTTGGCGGTGACCGCCGCGCTGTTTGTCTGTACCGCCGCGGCGGTCGGAGTGTTAAGTTGGCGGGCTGTGTTGGCGGTTCCCGCCAGGGTCAGAATTCCATTTTTTGGACCGCCAGCCTGTTGGCGGGTTGGCCGCCGCTTTAACACCGACCGCCAGGGTTAGAATCACCCCCATAGTGTTTCAATGCGGTATAAATCCTGTTTGGCCTTCATTTACTAAACATTATCTAACCTCATGTTATATGAGCCAATAATTTATTTATAATTTTAGCCTCCATGTTTATCATGGCTAGCAGATGATATGGGTTTTTCCCTGCTTCGGGAGTTGTGGGAATCAAGGCATCTCTCATTGTGTTCGGCAAGTAGCCATCCTGTGAATATAAGCTTCTTCTACCACCTTTAAGAGTTTTTCCAAAGGTAGGACGCGAGCCAGCCCATAATGCTCTGGTGGCAGTCTGTTGGTACCAGACGTATTCCTGTTTGCAGTCCTCTAGATCTGCATGCAGCATCTCACTAGTAATGGCCTCCTCTGGTTTCTCACTAACATTTATAGGTAGTGGGGAGAGTCCCGCTCTGCTCAAATTTGCAGTTAATTATTTCCCACTAGGGGCCTCTTGGAACTTGAAGAAACAGGTTATGATTGTCCTTGGTTGAGGACCTGTCATCGGCGGTAGCATCAGTGCTCTGTGCACCTGTTCCACTGATAAGTGATTAGAAAGACCTTTAGGGTTCAATATATGCAGTAGACATTCCTTCAGGAATAATTCCACTGGTGGTAGCTCCACTCTCTCTGGAAAATCCAGGAAGGGCAAATTAATGCATCTCCATCCATCTTACACCTCCTCAGCCCAATCCTATAGTATTTTTGTCATCTCTGCAACTTGATCACTGTCGCAGAATATCCTACATTATTCGTTTGTGGGATGGATATTGTATGCTCCAAGGCTTTAGGAATATCTGATAATCTCAGAATGAATGTTCTTAGTAATTTAATTTGTACTGCCACAATGTTGATTTTATTTTCTTACATCTGTTGTAAGTCTGTGTTGACATTCAAAAGATCTGTTGATGATTGTTCGACAGTTTCACTAGAGTCCTTGCTGAGACTGCGGTCTGTTCTGTCTGTGAATGTGCAGCAAATGTATATTGCACAATCTTGTTACTTTGTTTGCCCTTCCCAGGCTTTAATTTCACCATGATTACGTTTTGTGGGGAAATGCTGTCAGTTCAAATACAATACACAGAGATATCCTTCATTTTGTAGTCCCATCTACTCACGTCCTCAGTCATACGCAGCCAGGTCTTCCCCAGAGGGGTCACACACATTGTCAAGAACCGCTTAGCATGACATACAAGGAATTATCAGCAAACTCTTCTTACCAAAATAGTGGTCATTAGTTACAAATGGTTTTCATTCCAAATCTCAAAGTCAGGGATTCTGCTAAGGAAATGATGTAGCTGTTCAACTGTGATAATGTATTGCAGTAGAGTTATGACATCACAATGTCTGTTTCCAGAGCCACCCACCAAGGGGAAAGGCTTGTCACATAGCATAACGAAAGCTGCACTTTAAAAAAGGAAACACGTTTTTCCTTTTTCTGCTTTGTTTTCCCAGCTGAACAGTGATAAGCTGAAAGCAGATATTTCTGGCAACATGTTTATTTTTTTATTTTTTCATGGTTGTGGTAAGTATATGAAAGATGAAATCTCTCTGTATGTTTCTACGCATTCTGAGCTACAGCTTTTTTTAAAGTAACTTGTAGTAGACTGATTTGAAGATCTTTTTGCGACAACTATCTAACTGCTTTTTGGTGTGTTAATTTTGCAATAGAGATTCTAATTGTATTCTTCATGTTTACAAACATCCTATCTCTTTCATATGGAAGAGTACAACATCAAGGATATAAGTAGTATCTGGGAAGAGTTATTATGTAACAATGTATTATACGGAGTAAAGTACCTTCTGTAATAAATTATAAGGATATTGCAAGTTACCTCAAAGAAACCCTGCTTTCTGCCTCAGTCTTCTATATGGCCAAATAACTTTTCAGTGACTTGAAATATGCTTATAATGTACAGCAGCAGGTACTGTATCCCATATATGAAATATTTTCAATACGTTAAAAAATATTGATAGGTACCTGTTGATGTAAGGTTATTTTACCAGCAATATTAACTACGCAAAAAGCCAAGGGCCACTAAGACAAGTGATCCTAGAAATACCAGAGTCACAAAGAACTCCAATCCTGATAATATCCCAACTCACTCGAAGCTTTCCTCTTCATAACATTCAAACTTATTTACAGTCACTGCTGATAATACAAGGACTTATAAAGATCGCTGCTTTATGCATGATAATACAGGCGAGTTCATAAAGATCTCCCTAATTTATTGTGAGACCTTCAACTTTTGGTAACACATAGAGTTCCGTGGCATCTAATGTTCGTACTGCCCAGAGCCATAACATTTGGTATTGACAAAATTTAGACTGCCTTTTAGAAGGAATTACATTAACATACTTTTCCAGAGGAATATTCCAGCCCTTAGTTTCTTTTACTGTGGGAATGATTGGACCCATGTGTCAGGTGATTTCCCATCAGTGCGTTGTATAGAAAACAAGCAAGGAATTTTTTGTGAAAAACAAAAGGAAAATGACTCTGATCCACAGAGAGCTTTCTTCCTTTATGTCAGATACATCCCTGTTTTCCTGCCTGGGATCGTCATCCTTGTGGTTCCAGAAACCAGCAAGCAATTTCTGACTTTAAAGGAACTTTTAAGGTAATGTGAAGCATTACAGGTATATAGCATGGGAATGGTTATGCGTTTGTTGGAAAGCAAAGCACAGTAGAATAATACTGGTACAAGTTAAAAGGTTAGTGACAGTTACATTGTCAAGACAGACCTAAAAATCCATATAGGGTAATGACTGCTCTCCTCCCACCGGTGCTGCTGCCAGAATTGTTGAGTGGCAGCTGTGCTTTCCAGCCAGACTATAAAGATGAATTTTGGAGCAATGCCCTAAATATGGAGGGCCTGACGGTATGATGCTATGGTAAATGGACTGCTGGTTTAAGAATTTCGCAAAAAGTCAGCTGAGGATCTGCTGTCTGAAACTAGGAGGTCCTCCTAAATAAGGCAAGGACAATGAAAGTTTGGTGAAGGTTTGGCAAAGCAAAAGAGTGTGATTCCCCTCTGCTGCCAAACTCTTAATGACCTGAAGAGGGAACCTTGCCCAAATCACAAAACATTAACAAACAATTCATTTGGGATTCAAACTTAAAGTCGATTGTTGGGCAAGTTGAAAAACAACCATTCTCTTTTCGTGAACAGGACAGAACAGGACGAGCCGCAGCAATCTAAGTTTCCTTGCACACATTGGGCTGTAGAATTCGGACAGCCATGCAAGATTCCCTCACATACAGAACAGGTACAGTATGGGCAGTGGCAATGCATTATGTCCTCACACACACAGCATGACAACAGCAGTGCAAGCTTCATAGACATGCAAAAGGTGTAGCACAACGAGCAAGCCTCCCTAGTTCACAGGATGTGTACAGAATGGACGGCCGCAGTTTAGGGCTCGTTTCCACATGGAAATGAAGCACTGGCAACAGCAAGTGAATCATGCTACATACACTTTTTCAAACGACCCTCATAAACAAATCTTTCGGAATTTTACACTTATTAACATCTAGTTTCTTAAATAAAACTATATCACCTCACTGTAATGCCTCGAGTTATTACTACCCCCCCACCCCGCCCAACTGGAGGGTATTCGTGTTATAAACGTCGGAATGATGAAAGGTTGAGAAGACTCACCTGGGCTCAAACGTAGATCTTGATTAGAATACATAAACCATCCGCACCATCTCAGAGGCGTGCCTTCAAAGTACTGAAATCGGAGTCAAGAAGCGGAAGTGGAGATTCTGGTCCATTAATTCCACTCACAGTGACATCCTCCGCTATACATCATTCCGAATTGCCTCGTTTGTGCTACCTTGTTGCACCTGAAGAATGTGCTTGCTTTATGTTAGGCAGAGACGTTTCAGGGCATGAGCAAAGTGGGCTCTGGCCAAAGGGCCCCAGCCTTACATGGGGACCCCTGATAGAGCCAGCTCTGTTCTGCACAGTCTTGCCCTAATGACCTTGAATATGTCCTAGGGTTTTAAATACCGTTTTCCTTTATTATTGAATTCATTTATTTATATGAGAGATGTCTGAGAGTCTAGTACAGACATTTTTCAGAGAAATGTGCTTATGTTTCATGCAACATCCATAAAAACAGTTTCTTTTAGATGAAAACAGCCCTCATAAAAAGAGAAATGGGATAGTGTTGCGGAGATTATTTGAACTAATATTAGTGAGCTGCCGCTGTATTGCCATATTGAAAGCATTCGTCACTATCCCTGAATATTGGACGTGAACACATTTAGAAGATGGACCAGTGTTCCTGTGCACCTCTAATCACCTGGCCAAACAGTGCATGAAAGAGCTGAATTTATCATAAATTCAAATTTGTTCCGAACAGGGGCCACCAACATGGGTCTGGCCCAAAGGCCCCAAAATCCTCAGGATGCCCATGATATTAGGTGCAAGATTCGTGCCTTCATCTGCGTAAACTACGCAGGGTATCGTAATGACTGTTCATCTCATCACCTCGAAGTCACAAGAATGGAGTCAGTCTATTGTTATAAGGCTCCTTTGCACATACCCAGGAGAAGGACTACTTGGCGACATTGTGCACGGCTACTAACAGACGCAGCCCTCACCCTCCTTGTAAGCACGCGGGGTGTGCTCTGTCTGCAGCCTCCACCCAGGGATCTTGTTAGGTTCACAGATGTGCCTGTCAGGGCTGCCTGGCCTGGTCCCTGCAGGGAAGTGACATGCTTGCCCTTGTGTTTCAACGCTGTTGGCGGTGTCTGGAGAGACGAACCCTTCTCACCTCAGCCATCATTCTGAGCAGGAGCCTCGGGGGGTACCAGCAGCATAGACCCTGTAGCGCTGACCTGTCACATTACTTCAGAGGCTCTGGTGGAATCTGCAATAACACGACCTGACTGCAGATAAGCTCAATTCCCTCCTTTATGTGTACAAGTACATATACATACCTAAAAGTGAGTCTGTGCATACATACATCGTGACCGGAAAATATTTGGGATGAGCTTACTTAACGAAGACTTCAAACCCTAGAAAATTATCATTTAGGATGGTCATGCCACACTGATAGCATTATTAAAGTCTTTGTGTAATCCTTGCAACGTGTGCACACATTAGATAGTACAAACACAGGCAGGGATCCATTCTTCATTCATGTGCAGGGATCAAAAACGCATAGTCTCTGGTCCTGAACTGTGTGCAGTGCCTAATCTGTCCGTCAGTCACACTCATTTTCTGGAGTGTGACGTATTTTTTAACATCTGACTTGACCCAGAACATAACAGAACAAGCATTTACAATGCATCGGGTCTCGAGTTTGCTCATGTTAGAGCTGATCGCGTTGTAAACTCCTAACCCGACTTTTCACCTATCGGGCAAAAGTGCATTTATGTACATAACCCGAAAAAGTGAAATCAAGTAGGTAAAGCGCTCGACTTCTGCCAAGCGAGATCGGGCTCGTAAATTAGAGAAAAAGAAGTCCACGAGCCCGATGGAAAACAGCGAGCCTCGCATGTTTTCTGTACTTGGTCGCTGCGCTGGAGGAGGGCTAGCCACCGGAAAAGGCATGCTGTGCCTTCGACTAATGTAAGCAAGCAGATTTTATTAGGGAAGCCCACCAACCAATAAAAAACACTGATGTGAAGTTGACAGTGCTCCGAGCCCTTTTATAAATACAAAAGAGTCTCGCTGCGAAACGCATGCGCGAGCGCATGCAACGCAGGCTCGACCCTAAAAAGAAGGAAGAAAAGAAAGTAAACAAGCATTTACAATGCGACGGGTCTCGTGTTTGCTCATGTTAAAGCTGATTGCGTTGTAAACTCTTAACCCGACTTTTCACCTATCGGGCAAAAGTACATTTATGTACATAACCCGGAAAAGTGAAATCAAGTATGTAAAGCGCTCAACTTCTGCCAAGCGAGATCGCGCTCTAAATTAGAGAAAAAAAAGTCCACGAGCCCGATGGAAAACAGCGAGCCTCGCATGTTTTCTGTACTTGGTCGCTGCGCTCGAGGAGGGCTTGCCACCGGAAAAGGCATGACCTATGCGTGCCTTCGACTAATGAAAGCAAGCATATTTTATCAGGGAAGCCCACAAACCAATAAAAAGCACTGACGTGAAGTTGACAGGGCTCCGAGCCCTTTTCTAAATACAAAAGAGTCTCCCTGTGATACGCATGCGCGAGCGCATGCAACGCAGGCTCGACCCTAAAAAGAATACAAAAATTGAGAAGGCAGTGTTGAAAAGTAACCTGTAAGATTATGCTAAAGAGCCAAGAAATATGGACCAATGGAAGAAAGAAACATACAGTGAAATAAAGGCCAGACATCCTTGGCAGCTCCGATATTCTTCAGTACCAGCGACAGCATCCTAAGAAAGGCATTGGAATCTTGCATCTTTTTACAAAATAAGCACTGACTGTTCTGTAGAAATATGCTCCTTACAACTTCTGAAACCTTTGGTTATTGATAATCATTTATCCATACATGCCCAGAAGTCGCCATTTTTTTCCTGGGTACTTCATTACTTCCCTTGCGTGCTGCACCAAGCTTCACTTGCCAAGATAGTCCCATCATCTAAAGAGTTAAACCAATTTACTCCAAGTATGGTCATCATATTCACACATAATACCTAGGGTCCCATTAAAATCATTCGTATGTGCGGATACAGCATCATTTGTCAAGACAGAAATATCAGATTCCCAAGTGTATTCATAATATAACCAGGTACTGTCCTCAATTGCCCAGTCAGAGCACCATATGCCCATATGCTGACGTATTATGCTATGTGGATAGGTTAATGGTTAATACAAGGCGGAAGTAACCTAGACTTCCACGGTAATCAAATGGCTAAAGTAATTCTATGCGTACCACTAATGTAACGTCAATAGACATTTATTGCATTATATATTTCTTTGCACATGTTATTCCAGAATTAAACGTATATTTCATTGAACATTTTATTCTGAACGTAAAGTTTGGATTTGTCTGAATAGGTGCTCCTAGTAAAATCAGTGAAGGTGATGCAAAAGTGCAGGTAAGTGAAGGTGATATATACAGTATGTACAAAGGTGGCTTTAAGAAAATTATGAACTTCTAGTGGCTGCTTAAGTCCAGGAAGCCCTGAAGTCTCATAAAGCTTCTTTATGTTTATATATTCCACTCTCATAGGTATGTCGACGTTTTGACCCCGTTGTAAAGAAGAATCAAATGGGGGTCATCATCGGGACAGTAAAATTCAGCTGGTAGCACCTATGGGTAGTATAAATATCTAGATTACTAAAGGTCCGGTGATTCTGAGTATGACTTAAATAAGTGCAGGGAGTCAACACTCACCTAAACTCCAGTGTAGCCAGGCAATCTGGTGGTCAGGGACATCTTCCTGGTAGGAAAATGGCATTATTGTGGTGATATGTTTATGCACTAGTTGTATAGATTGTAATCACAGAGTGATCCATAAACACCTACAGGTAATGGGAAGTACCCAACCTCTGGGGTCAACAATTATCCAGTGGATGGTGTGTGGTCTAGGTACCACAGAGTGCTGATCACATATTTTATCAGGGGCTCAGGTTATCTAAAAAACACAACGTTGGTGTGTACTAATCATTGTATAATTAGTGTTAATCACAGGGGAAACACAAAAAATAATAATAGGTGTGTGAGCACTTCCTGATCAGAAAATTCTGATGGTATCATATTCATCAAGCCAGGGCAATCATCAGCAAGCTCCTGGAAATGTGTTACGATGTATTGTGTCTTATTTGCGTGTAGCGAGATGAAGCTGCACGTAATGGATGCGTACCGGCTTAAGAATGCTGCGCTTCCATTTTGAAGCGAGCATTCGATTCAGTGATTGGTCCATGGGACTGCCAATCACAGTGTTCAGTCTTCCGTTGTCTAATGGCAATGGGATTATGCCACTGAAAGCCAACAGACCATGGAGGGAAGGTTCCCTATCTGGTCCGCTCAGCTTGTGTGTGTCGCACGCTCGCAGTGGGGTCCTAGCAGGTCCTGTATAGCCGATGTTTGTAGAAACGACACACAGTGCGCAGGACACTTTATCATGTCTATTATGGTTGTATCATGAGAATACGATAAGAATTGAATAATGTCAGTGTGAGTAGATTATGGTAATAAAAACATATATGATGAAAATCATGATGTGTGCCCTATGTTATCAAGCTGACCGTAATAGGTCATCTATCCAATGAATACTCACATGAATAATCACACGGTACAGTTTAAATTGTACAGTGAGGAAAAACACATCAAAACATAAAGTCATCCGTCTGGTGTTTCATAATAGCAGTTACCAGAGTAGGTAATCTATAAATAACTAACGCCCAGGAATAATCAAGTGGTACAGAGTGAGTTGTATAATTATAAAGAAATATATCAAACCGTGCAGTTGCATAGTTTATAAAATACAACGACAAAACATAGATTAATCATCTGGTGTTTCATACTAACAGTTGCCGTAGTAGGTAATCATTAAATGTTAACGCACATATAGTCAGGCGGTACAATATGAATTGTACATTACGGAGAAGCACATGAGACCATGCGGTCACCTCGTTTATGGGCATAAATTGTTCCTGAAAGACCAAAGTGTCGGGGGTCCAGGATGTCGGACTGTGTGGAACAAGGGGGCCCTGGTGGTCCTGGAGCACAAGGAAATGTGACTCTATGTAAATCTCGTATGTGTGTACCTATTGCTACTGTCTCTCAAAGGGAAGAGTGACGCCAATCCTCAATTGTGTTCAGTCCCTCTCTGATGGTGCCACATTTCTCTATCCGGAATAGCTCTCATTTTGATAAGCTGTACTCTTTATCTCCGCCCCTTGGTCCCAAGGAGATTTGTTCTATTATTTGCCATTTAATGTCTTCACACTTATGTTGGAGTGTTTCATAGTGCTCCACTAGCGGAACGCCTGGCTTTTTGCACTTGATCCTACTCTTATGTTGTAAGATTCTACACTTAACTTTTTGTGTAGTCTGTCCTATATATACCAGTCCGCAGGGGCACCAGATGGCATAGATAACGTAATGTGTGTTGCAGTTGGTAAATTCAGGCAGAGTGAGTGTGTAGTTTTTATGACAAAATTCTGTGGTGTTGAAAGTCATTTTGCACGCCGCCCATTTACTGCATTTATAGTGACCGACTCTGGCTGGCAAATCCCATAGTGTGCTGGCATTTCTTTTGGGTGCCTGTGGGAGAAGGGCGCAAGTAAGGGTATTTTTAAGGTTTTTCCTTTCTTGAAGGAAAAAAACAGAGCTTCCTGCATGTGCAGGTGCTCCTTGATCAGTGGCCAATGATGTAAAATTATTTTTCGGATATCATTGCTGGCTGGGTTATATGTAGTGACACACGCCAGCCTATTGTTTTCTGGTTTTGGTTGTTTTGGTTCCAGAAAGGCTTATCTGTTGTTATACCACGCACGTTTCCTTGCTCTTTTCACTAATCTTTTAGGGTAACCTCTTTCGATCAGTCTATTAATCAGGATATTAGATTCTTTGAAGTAATCCAATCTCTTTGTACAGTTTCTCCGGATCCGGAGGAACTGTCCAAAAGGGAGGTTATCTCTCAGACCTCTTGGGTGGTGGCTGGAGTAATGTAGTAATGTATTTGTCGGTGGGTTTACGATATAGTTTAACACATAGTTTAGCATTCTCTACACCTAATTGGAGGTCTAGAAATGAGATCTTATCTTAACTGGACTCAAAGGTGAACTGGATGTTGTTGGATTTTCCATTCAACCATGTGTGAAATTCTTGTAGTTGGGTGGCAGAGCCACGCCAGATGAGTAAAACGTCATCGATGTATCTTGACCATTTTCTTATGTGGCATTGGGAAGGGTTTGACTGATTAAAGATGTGTTTGGTTTCATATTCTGCCATATAAATATTTACAAAATTGGGTGCAAAGGCAGCTCCAATGGCCACTCCTTTGGTCTGGTAGTAGAATGTATTGTCATACAGAAAGAAGTTCTTACCCATGGCTATTTCCATCATGGAAATGAGGAACCATGTAGGTACTTGTACCGGTTGGATCCGGGAGTCAAGTATTTTGGTAAGTATTGTGAGGGCTTGGCCTTGAGGAATATTAGTATACACAGATTGTATATCCATAGTGACTAGGACCTCATTCTCGGGAGAGAAATCTAACCCTTCGTATAGCATGATAAGATGCAGGCTATCCCTAGTGTATGCTTCTGTGAGGGACACGAAAGGTTTGATAAAGTAATCCAGGTATTGGCATAGTGGTTCCACTATAGACCCACAACCGGATACTATCGGTCTGCCTGGTGGATTTATCAGACTCTTATGTATTTTGGGTAAGGTATATATTACAGGAATGTGTGGGTCTTTTTTGTTGAGGAATTGATGGTTTTTTTTAGTGACAAAGCCTAAATCTAGTCCTCTGGTAGCTAGTTCCTTTATTTCCGCTCTCAGTTGTTTAGTGGGATCAGCATTGATCTCTTTGTAACAGTTTTTGTCACTTAATTGTTAAAGTATTTCGTGCTGATAATCTTTAATATCTTGTAATACTATACCACCTCTCTTGTCGGCTGCCTTAATCACTATGTCGTGTTTTTCTCTTAGACCTTTTAAGGCTATATTTTCATCGTAAGTGAGATTAAACTTCACATAGCTCCGTTTGGTACTTAAGGGTTCTATATCTTTTAGTACCATTTTTTCAAATGCAAGTATTTCGACCGGCATGGAGGTCGAGGATGGAATGAATGTTGAAGGAAGCCTAAGGCCTGTAATGCTTTGAGGACCCTGTGTGGGGTGTCCTTAAAGAAATTACTTAGACAAATACGTCTGAAGAATCTCTGTAGTTCAATTTTTGTTTAAAAAAAGTTGGGCCGAGTCATAGGTACGAACGATAGGCCCTTACTTCAGACTGCGAGCTCACGGTTATCAAATGATGATGTGACAAATTGAAAGTGGGGGCCATGATAGTGGATGTATTGGCACCCACTGTATTATTTCTTTCTATCCTGTCCGTATGTTTGGAAAGAGGAAGAGACAGGTTAGTGGGGTAGTGTTGGGTGGAATCAGTTACCAAGAGTATTGTTGGCGTCTGGTTTGGCGTTCCCCATGTGGTTCTTGGAAGTGCACACATCCTCTGTTCCTCCCTCTGCGTCTCCCTCTTCTCCCTTTCTGTCTGTTCTCTTTTCCGCTGCCCTTCCCTAAAAAAGGCTCAGTGTTTGGTGGGTAGGAAGTGGTGCTCGTGCCTTGCTGTTCGCTATCAGAAATATCCGATGCTGACATATTGGAGAAGGTGTAATATCTCCTGTAACCACCTCTTCCTCTGTTCACAAATTTGCCAGACTGATCCTGTTTGCAATAGTCCTCATCTAAGTACGGGTAGTTGTAGGCTTGATCATATTTAACTATATCCTTAGCTAATTTATCTAGTTTTTTCTTTTGTGTGATGTATGTAAATACTTTGGCTGTTTTTTCTAAGTCCTCTAGGGCTTGGCTTGCATTTGTTATTGCGGTGTTGTCTAATATTTATTTTCCTAAATCAGCGATTTCCTTTTCTAGTTTACTTATGTGCTCCAAAGCAGTATCGATGCCTAGAATCATCCAGTGTCTGGAACACTGGTTGGCTACAAAGCTAAAGTTGGTCCTATATCTAGAATCTTCAATGAATATAGCAGGTTTGTTCCTTAATTGTAAACCCACTGGCATCACGTTGGAGCGTAAATACTCTTTCATCAGATGCCCGTGAAATTGTGTATGTGTCAGTTTCTTTTTTATTCTTTCTAGTTTTGTTATTTTCTCTTGCAGGGCATCAACTACAATGGTTGGTGCGGTATCTATCAAAGAGGACTCACTGACTATTCTGTTTATATAGTCCTCGGTATAAGAAAGGGTATCCCTTTCTGTCATTATAATGTGAAATAAAGGTATATGGCTAGAACCCGAGGGTTTCCATAGTGATCTACCTACATACAAACAGGCCTTCTCAGTCAGGTAACTGCATATTAACATGTAAAGGATGATGAGGCAAATACCCTCTAACCCTCATGACCAGGGTAGTAAATGTGGATAGGATAATGGTCAATGCAAGGGGGAAGTAACCTAGACTTCCACGGTAATCAACTGGCTAAAGTAATTCCATGCGTACAACCAATGTAACGCCAATAGACATTTATTGCATTATATATTTAATTGCACATGTTATTACAGACATTAAACGTATATTTAGTTGAACATGTTATTCTGAACGTAAAGCTTGCATTCGTCAGAATAGGTGCTCCTAGTAAAAATAGTGAAGGTGATGCAAAAGTGCAGGTAAATGAAGGTGATATATACAGTATGTACAAAGGTGGCTTTAAGAAAATTATGAACTTCTAGTGGCTCCTTCAGTCCAGGAAGCCCTGAAGTCTCATAAGGCTTCTTTATGTTTATATATTCCACTCTCATAGGTATGTCGAAGTTTCAACCCCGTTGTAAAGAAGAATCAAATGGGGGTCATCATCAGGACAGTAAAATTCAGCTGGTAGCACCTATTGGTAGTATAAATATCTAGATTACTAAAGGTCCGGTGATTCTGAGTATGACTTAAATAAGTGCAGGGAGTCAACACTCACCTAAACTCCAGTGTAGCCAGGCAATCTGGTGGTCAGGGACATCTTCCTGGTAGGAAAATGGCATTATTGTGTTGATCTGTTAATATGCTAGTTGTATAGATTGTAATCACAGAGTGATCCATGAACACTTACAGGTAATGGGAAGTACCCAACGTCTGGGGTCAACAATTATCCAGTGGATGGTGCGTGTTCTAGGTACCACAGAGCGCCGATCACATGTGTTATCCAGGGCTTAGGTTATCTAAAAAACACAACGTTGGTGTGTATTAATCATTGTATAATTAATGTTAATCAAAGGGGGAACACTAAAAATAATAATAGGTGTGAGCACTTACTGATCTAAAAATTCTGATGGTATCATATTCATGAAGCCAGGGCAATCATCAGCAAGCTCCTAGAGACATGTCACGATGTATTGTGTCTTATTTGCGTGTAGCGCGATGAAGCCACACGTAATGGATGCGTACCGGCTTAAGAATGCTGCGCTTCTATTTTGGAGCGAGCATTTGATTCAGTGATTTGTCCATGGGACTGCCAATCAAAGTGTACAGTCTTCCGTTGTTGAATGGCAAGGGGATTATGCCGCTGAAAGCCGACGGACCATGGAGGGAAGGTTTCTCATCTGGTCCGCTCAGATTGTGTGCGTCGCGCCCTCGCAGTGGGGTCCTAGCAGGTCCCGTATAACCGATGTTTGTATAAACGACACACAGTGCGTGGGACACTTTATCATGTCTATTATGGTTGTAACATGAGAATACGATAAGAATTGAATAATGTCAGTGTGAGTATATTAAGGTAATACAACATATATGATGAAAATCATGATGTGTGCCCTATGTTATCAAGCGGACCGTAATAGGTCATCTATCCAATGCATACTCACATGAATAATAAGGCGGTACAGTTTAAATTGTACAGTGAGGAAAAACACATCAGAACATAAATAATCACGCGTCTGGTGTTTCATAATAGCAGTTTGTGGTTCTAAAAAATATGGACCCATGTAATTTACTTTGCCACAGCAGTACGATTTTAGTATCAAAAGACCGATAATGACTAGTACACTAAGCATGAGCATTTTCGCTCAATTCCAGCAGCGTTTTCACCTCGAAATCGCCATTTTCGTCCTGCACTCGTGGCTCCCATTTTATACACGGCAGCCATTTTTAAAAGTTGCCCTCACATAGGCTTATAATACAGTCAGATTTGATTCCAAGGACACGTACACCTTGATTGACTTTTCTCTGACCTGAGCAAGCTGGAACCATTGCCTCAGGCCAAACCTTTTTGGTCAGTCCCTCTCCCAGTGGCCGAATCAGATAGCATCAAGGCACACCATGCCATAAAACCCTTATTATCGCTCACACACCCTGCTTAATCTTGCTCACACCTGCACCTGCTCTTTTCTTCTTCTTACTTTACGAGGGGGAGGTGCCCGTTTTTATTGGGGGTCCACACTTATCTGATGTAAAATACTAGGCCTTGCCGGGTAATTTATTATGGGTTGGATGACATGAAATATGAAGTTTCATCATGACACTGTTTTTTTCCTTTGTAATGAAAACATGTGAATGACCAACCAAAATGTCAAGAATGTTTGCCTGAAGCTTAAAAAACTGTATATAAGGAAACCTGACTTTGCATTGAAACACAGTCTCCTGAGAACATACAAACCGTGCTGTTGTACTACTAGGACGCTTGTTACTTGGTTGCAGCCAATAAATTCGATCTTTGACTTCACCTAGAAGACTCTGAGTTTCTGTGGTCTGAATCAGGAAAGTACCCGAGGTCTTTGGGTGTACCCTGGCACCACTGGGTTACCGGATCAGTACCGGTTCTGAAAAACCCAGTACCTCAAGTATCCGGAGTAGGTAATCTATAAATAACTTAACGCCCAGGAATAATCAAGCGTTACAGAGTGAGTTGTACAATTATAAAGAAATATATCAAACCGTGCAGTCGCATAGTTGATAAAATACAACGACAAAACATAGATTAAGCATGCATGTGGTGTGTCATACTAACATTTGCCGTAGTAGCTAATCAATAAATGTTAACGCACATATAGTCAGGCGGTACAATATGAATTGTACACTACGGAGAAACACATCAGACCATGCTGTCGCCTCGTGTATGGGCATAAATTGTTCCTGAAAGACCAAAGTGTCAAGGGTCCGGGATGTCGGACTGTGTGGAAAAAGGGAGGCCTGGTGGACCTGGAGCACAAGGAAATGTGACTCTATGTAAATCACGTATGTGTGTACCTATTGCTACTTTCTCTCAAAGGGAAGAGTGACGCCAATTCTCAATTGTGTTCAGTCCCTCTCTGATGGTGCCACATTTCTCTATCCAGAATAGCTCTAGTTTCGATAAGATGTACTCTTTATCTCCACCCCTTGGTCCCAAAGAGATTTGTTCTATTATTTGCCATTTAAGGTCTTCACACTTATGTTGGAGCACCTGGCTTTTTGCACTTGATCCTACTCTTATGTTGTAAGAATCTACACTTAACTTTTTGTGTAGTCTGTCCTATATATAGCAGTCCGCAAGGGCACCAGATGGCATAGATAACGTCATGTGTGTTGCAGTTGGTAAACTTAGGCAGAGTGAGTGTGAACCAAAACCAGAAAACAATAGGCTGGCATGTGTCACTACATATAACCCAGCCAGCAATGATATCCAGAAAATAATTTCACATCATTGGCCACTGATCAAGGAGCACCTGCACATGCAGGAAGCTCAGTTTTTTACCTTCAAGAAAGGAAAACACCTTAAAGATACCCTTACTTGTGCCCTTCTCCCAGACGCACCCAAATGAAACCCCAACACACTATGGGATTTGCCAGTCATAGTCGGTCACTATAAATGCAGTAACTGTGCCTCACGCAAAATGACTTTCAACACCACAAAATTTTGGCATAAAAACTACACACTCACTCTGCCTAAATTTACCAACTGCAACACACATGACATTATCTATGCCATCTGGTGCCCCTGCGGACTGCTATATATAGGACAGGCTACACAAAAAGTTAAGTGTAGAATCTTACAACATAACAGTAGGATCAAGTGCAAAAAGCCAGGTGCTCTGCTCGTGGAGCACTATGAAACACTACAACATAAGTGTGAAGACATTAAATGGCAAATAATAGAACAAATCTCCTTGGGACCAAGGGGCGGAGATAAAGAGTACATCTTATCGAAACGAGAGCTATTCTGGATAGAGAAATGTGGCACCATCAGAGAGGTACTGAACACAATTGAGGATTGGCGTCACTCTTCCCTTTGAGAGACAGTAGCAATAGGTACACACATACGTGATTTACATAGAGTCACATTTCTTTGTGCTCCAGGACCACCAGGGCCCCCTTTTTCCACACAGTCCGACATCCCGAACCCCTGACACTTTGGTCTTTCAGGAACAATTTATGCCCATACACGAGGCGACCGTATGGTCTGATGTGTTTCTCCGTAGTGTACAATTCATATTGTACCGCCTGACTATATGTGCGTTAACATTTATTGATTACCTACTACGGCAACTGTTACTATGAAACACCACATGCATGATTAATCTATGTTTTGTAGTTGTTTTTTATAAACTATGCGACTGCACAGTTTGATATATTTCTTTATAATTGTACAACTCACTCTGTACCACTTGATTATTCCTGGGCGTTAGTTATTTATAGATTACCTACTCCGGTAACTGCTGTTATGAAACACCAGACGCATGACTATTTATGTTTTGATGTGTTTTTCCTCACTGTACAATTTAAACTGTACCGTGTGATTATTCATGTGAGTATTCATTGGGTAGATGACCTATTACAGTCAGCTTGATAACATAGGGCACACATCATGATTTTCATCATATATGTTTTTATTACCATGATCTACTCACACTGACATTATTCAATTCTTATCGTATTCTCATGTTACAACCATAATAGACCTGCTAGGACCCCACTGCGAGCACGCGACGCACACGAGCTGAGCGGACCAGATAGGGAACCTCCAACTCCATGGTCCGTCAGCTTTCAGCGTCATAATCCAGTTGCCATTCGACAACGGAAGACTGTACACTGTGATTGGCAGCCCCATGGACCAATCACTGAATCGGATGCTCGCTCCAAAATGGAAGCGCAGCATTCTTAGGCCAGTACGCATCCATTACGTGTGGCTTCATCGCGCTACATGCAAATAAGGCAACATACATCGTGACACGTCTCCAGGAGCTTGCTGGTGATTGCCCTGGCTTGATGAATATGATACCATCAGAATTTTCTGATCAGTAAGTGCTCACTGACCTATTATTATTTTTTGTGTTTCCCCTTTGTTTAACACTAATTATACAATGATTAGTACACACCAACGTTGTGTTGTTTAGATAACCTGAGCCGTGGATAACATATATGATCGGCGCTCTGTGGTACCTAGACCACGCACCATCCACTGGATAATTATTGACCCCAGACGTTGGGTGCTTCCCATTACCTGTAAGTGTTTATGGATCACTCTGTGATTACAATCTATACAACTAGCACATAAACATATCACCACAATAATGCCATTTTCCTACCAGGAAGATGTCCCTGACCACCAGATTGCCTTGCTACACTAGAGTTTAGGTGAGTGTTGACTCCTGGCACTTATTTAAGTCATACTCAGAATCACCGGACCTTTAGTAATCTAGATATTTATACTACCAATAGGTGCTACCGGCTGAATTTTACTGTCCTGATGATGACCTCCATTTGATTCTTCTTTACAACGGGGTCGAAACGTTGACATACCTATGAGAGTGGAATATATAAACATAAGGAAGCCTTATGAGACTTCAGGGCTTCCTGGACTGAAGGAGCCACTAGAATTTCATAATTTTCTTAAAGCCACCTTTGTACATACTGTATATATCACCTTCACTCACCTGCTCTTTTGCATCACCTTCACTGTTTTTACTAGGAGCACCTATTCAGACGAATGCAAACTTTATGTTCAGAATAACATGTTCAACAAAATATACGTTTAATGTCTGGAATAACGTGCAAAGAAATATATAATGCAATAAATGTCTATAGACGTCACATTGGTTGTACTCATAGAATGACTTTATCCATTTGATTAGCGTGGAAGTCTAGGCTACTTCCCCCTTGCATTGACCATTAACCTATCCACATTTACTACCCTGCTCATAAGTGTTAGAGGGTATTTGCCTCATCATCCTTTACGACGTATTATGGTAAGCACAGTTTAGCATGTTTCTCAGGTGCAGCTCCTCCGCTATGGCAGAGGAGCGTCACCCTTTCCCTCCCCCCCACCAGCACCAGCAGATACAAAACATTTGCTACAAAACGATAAGAAACTGTGTTTATTATTGTTTTGTAGTAAAAGGGTGGGGCAATGATGGGAAGGAGGAGTGCTCAGCACTACCTCTCAGTGCGCACGCATGTTTGGACGGCCGTCTCGGGCCAGCCAAACACACATGCGCACTGGGCTCTCTCCAGCTGGAGAGAGCAGGCCCTGGCTCCCAGTCTGCCCGAGAGCGCCCTGGCTGGGCACTCCCAGCCAATCTGAACGCTGTTATCCGCAGGGCAGGCTGGGAGCCTGTGTCTGTAATGCAGGAGAGGAGCGGTGCGGCAGCTGCGAAGCAGGGATTTTTTTTTTATTTTTTATTATGCGCCCCCGTACTACCCCCTTGCCCACTCCCAAGTGCTGCCCGCCCCACCCCAATAAAGCCCTGCGATCCGATCCTGATGTTTCTGCTTAAATACATCTATTGAATTCACAAATGGGCCATCATGTTACCAAGTATTGCCACTATAATCATAGGTTCTGTTACCATATGCCCAGACTGCCATTTTAGGCTTAGTCCAGTATCACATGTACAGCTGCTGCATCTTATGCACAAGTAAGTCCTGATATAGACAGGACAGATGAGATTATCTCTATTTGCATCATCATATGGTCAGGTATAACCATTGCACGCCTAGATAAGCCAGTTTGAGGCAAGGCATTTGCAACATTTTCCATGAAGTGCATATTTACTACCAACAGATACCTGTACAGCAACATAAGTTTAGGCCAATTCATCATATTGCATGGACAGTGAAAAAATATTGGCGACCTTTGCGATGGGTCGTCCCCAGAGACACAATATATTAATTTGTGTAGTGCCAAACGAAAATAATTTAGTATTGCATAAGAAACTGACCGAATAACTTTCAAGGCCTCCTGGTGTTTTCTTCTGGGAAAAGTCAGTATTTCATTCATTGTGGCAAGGCACTTGCTACTTTCTGTCGTACTGTTTATCTTCTGGTAGGAAAACAACATTTCTATGTCCTACCTTTGAGACCTGATGTAAACACCAAGAGATTATGGCTGATTTGCATGTAATAAATAGGCTCCAGTCCTTATTTGTTCTGGCCTCTATTATCATAGTGCAGAATTATGTAGAGAGATAAATAATATACCAACCAAAGAACCCTATGCCATAATACAACCATTATATTAGGCTGAGTACATGTAAGTCTATGCCTATCATTACAAACTTATGCCTGAATTTTGCCATCCAGTGCTGAAACAAAGGCATTATGGGATTGATTTATATATTGAGGGGTGGTCCGTTTCCCAGCCAGGGCGGCAGAGTAAATTACTCCATCCCCTGACAGAGATGCAGCCCACCAAATTTAGATATGATGCCAAGTTGACAGTCATTTCTAAAGCCTTGACAAGGCCATTCCAGTCAATGCCTTTTGCAGTTTGGTGCAGTCTTCTGTCAACATGAAGTAGTATGCACCAAATTATTTTCTTTTTCATTTTCAAAAAGAAAATCCCAAAGCAGGAATTTCTTTTTGAAAACAGAAAAGATAATGTCCCCTCCCACCACCTTGGGAGTCATCTCCCATGGTGAACGGGGCATTTTTTTTACTGTCCCTTGCTGCGAGGGGATTGCCTGGAGGTGATGGACTGAAAAAAGGGCTACATGTCCGCCCATCCTACTTGGGTGCATGGACATATAGGTCATTCTCTGAAGGCCCCTTACTTCATTGAGCCATTGGGGAAGTTTGGTTACAGTGTAGATGAGCAGTCACTGCTGTAGGGAAAGATATGGCCCACCCAAATTTCAATCGGGCATGCAAACCACTGTGTTGGTGGGGAGGAAACACCATCATCATTGGAATGGAGTTCCCTCTCTGCCAACATATAAATCAGACCCTATATTCTGAAATACAACAATCAAATAAAATGACACAACATAACATATTCTTAGACACTTCTCTGATAGGACTATACACTGTCATTATATGTATCTCGTGCCTGAGGACATATATTTTATACAAATCTGGTTGTCAAATATGGAGATACTGCCATCTTCAATTCAGTTATTTCTATGTATGTCTAAGTGCTAAAATAAAATAAAATCAGGATTTATAGAGCACAACTACTCACCAGTAAGGGCCTCAAGGAGCTGAGGGGGGGTTGACTTATGTGCTACAGTTGAAGAGCCAGGTTTTAAGGTCCTTCCTGAATTGAGGTAACAATGGAAACTTCCTGAGGTGCAGTGGCTGGGTATTCTAGCTCTTTGCCGCAAGGTAGGCGAAGGATCTTCCTCCAGCCGAGGTCTTCCATATGCGGGGTATGGTGGCTAGTGCCTGTTGAGCAGAGCGAAGAAGTCTGGTGGGGGAGTAGAAGGTGATGCTGTGGTTGAGGTAGGTCGGTCCTAGGTCGTGGAGAGATTTGTATGTGTGGAAGAGGAGTTTGACATTAATTATTTTCTCGATAGGAAGCCAGTGGAGGTCTCTTATGTGATGTTACGACTCTGTCGTCCCATTTCTAGGGGGCACTGTAAGGGGACTCTCAGTAGCCTGGGAATCACCTTGAACACTTATCTAGAGTCCTTTGCTAAATCCTGTGTGTTTCTCTTTTCACCATGGTACACTTGTGTAGTACTACATTTGCTTTCTGGGACTGCAAATCCCATAATGCACAGCCTGGTAGTCAGGAAAGGCTGGATTCTGTTTCCCATTGTTTTCTATGGGAGAAGTCCAGTTGCTCCTTTTCACCGGATCCTCTCCTCCAGGACTTGCAAGTGTCTGAAACTACACACACCTGAGACCTCTCCTGTGCAGCCCAGCTTGGAACTGCTTATAAGCAGCCATTTCCTCAAGATCTCCGTCGTGCATTGGAGTTTGGTTCCTTTGTGTTACAGACCCCTTATCGGATGGTGTTCCAGTTTTGTTCCTGTCCTGTTCTGTTCCAGCTTGATCCTCTTTCCTGTTTCTCTGCCCTGTTCCTGATTGGTCCAGCCAGAGTCTGCTCCCTATCTCTTAGGCTTGTACCTGTCTGTTTCTTCCAGAGCCTGCTCCCTGTTTCTCTGTCCTGCTCCTGCCTTGTTTCAGCCTGAACCTGCTCTCTGTTTCCCAGTCCTGTTTACTGCTTATTTCTACATCCTGTATTCCAGCCCTGTCCTTGCCTGTTCCAGCCAGAGCCTGCTCTCGGTTTCCCAGTCCTATCTCTGTTTGTTCCAGCCAGAAGTTTGTGCCATGTTTTCAAGTCCTAGTCCTGCCTTTACTTCAGCCTGAGCCTGTTCCCAGTTCTTGCATCTGACTTTTAGTGTGTTCCCTTCTGTTTCCGTTTCTTCTTGGTTATTTGTGTCTGGTAAGTGTTCTATCAGTCTTCACTGGTGTATAAGTGTCCTCCTTTGACCTGGGGTTGGCGCCTGGTTTCCGGGAGGCAATTCCAGCCCCCATCCTTGTCTAGTGTTATACGTTGTCTTTCGCGCCTCACAGTGATAGCGTGCTATTGCTGTTTTCTCAAGAATCGCCACTGTGTTTCCAGCTGGACCCACAAGAGCTTGTCTTGTGTATGTGAGTACTATCCTTGTTTGTGCTTTAGGGTCCAGAGACAGAATCACTTCTGCTGCCTTCTTTCTATGGGGCTGGCAGGGTGACTATCTGTAAGAGCAAACTGCACAGAGGCATTGACATTACCTGTCACTGTGGGAGGCTCTGCGCCTTACTCTGTGTACAGCCCCAGTGTGTTTGTCCATTAGTAATCTGTTTCCTGTTTGTTCACACAAGGGTTGCTCTGCTTTTACTTTCCTGTTTCCTGTGCCTGTCCATAGCTGTCCTTTCCGTGTACGCCTTTAGCTGTTCTTCTGCCCCAGTACACTACCTCTTTAGGATATTCGGTGACCTCAAGGGGTGTCCCAACCAATGTCCTGATCAGACCCGCCCGAAACCATGACAGGTGATTGGTGAAGTGTTTGAGGCAGGGAATGTCCAGGATGAGTCTGGCAGAGGCATTTTGGATGTGCTGCAGTTTCTTCAGGTTCTTCTTGGTTGTGCCGTCAGAGAGGGTGTTGCCATAGCCGAGTCTGCTGGTAACCAGAGCATGGGTTACGGTTCTGCAGCAGTCCTTTGGGATCCATTTGTAGATCTTCCATCGAAGTCGGAGTGTGTGAAAACAGGAGGATGCGACTGAGTTGAATTGGTTCATGGTGAGCGATGAATCCAGGATAAAACTGAGGTTGCCTGCATGATTTATTAGAGTGAGGGAAGGGCCCGAGTGTGGCTGGCCTCAGGAGTCATCCCAGGCCTATATGGAGGGTACCAGGATGAGGATCTCGGTCTTGTCAGAGTTGAGTTTGAGGCAACTGTCCTCCATCCAGGCAGCAACAGCTTCCATCCAGTTGTGGAAATTCTTCTTGGCATTTGTGGAGTTTTTGGCCAGTGAGATGATCAGCGGGGTGTCGTCGGCATAGGAGATGATGTTCAGCCCGTGGTTCCTGATGATGGATGCGAGCGGTGCCATGTAGATGTTGAAGAGTGTGGAGCTCCGGGAGGAGCCCAGTGGAACTCCGTAGCTACTCTCCGTAGGTTCTAACAAGTAGGGTGGGAGTCTGACTCTCTGTGTTCTGCCAGATAGGTGCGTATCCATTGTAGGGTAGGGCCTTTCTGCTGATACCAGCTGCGTGGAGTCATAGAATCAAAAAATCATAGACCCAAGCATAAATATTAGATGCCCAAACACAGACATCATAAGCCAGATGAGCAACACTTTTTAGCAGTTGCAAATGGCCCGATTTAAAGAAAAAAGCATTTTCTTATGTACAGAGGCCCTAATTGCAATTTAGTGTTAGGAAGGGGCATGTTTACTGCATCCCTTCCTAATTCTGAATTTCTATGGTATGTCCCATGGAGGTCTGCCTGCTCTTAAAAAAGGAAAAGAAAGCTTTTCATTTTCATGTTTGAAATGCATCCTATTTTCCTTTGGGGAAAATGCACAGATTTCTTTTTTTTAAATGCTCTATTTAATAGCAATCACAAACATTGTGGTCTGCTGACCCCAGCAGGCTACCATCCCTGTGATTTTTGCCATTCCCAATAGGTCCCATATTTCGACCTCTATCATGAATATTAATGAGGTAGGTCTATTTGCAACCCACTGGGAATCGCAAAATGTGTCAAAGACACATCAGCACATGGGTGTTTGCTAATTCCTATTTCTGAATCAGAAACATTCGCAATTAGGAAATAACAAACTGACTTTTTCGTACATCTGGCCCCAGGTGCCCAGTTGCTCCCATCAAACGTCCAGCAAAGGCCACAATATGCACAAATTCAGTCATCATAGATACAACTATTATATGACAAGTGCATCTATCAAATGCCTTGGTGAAGCTATCATGTGCCCAGACAATACCATCATAATTGCAAACTCTTTATTTGTGCAGGCACATTAACTATATGCCCGAGTATGACCATGATATGCCAAAATAAATCTATCATATACCAAATACTGCCATCATGCGCTCAGGTATTATCATCATAAGCCAGAGTACACCCTTGTTTTAACAGAGAACTAACATCGTATGCTCATCGACATCAATGTTATTCCTATTATTGCTATCATATTGCCGGACACAATATTTATGCACCGCATTATAACCAAGGACTCTTGCAATGAACCCATGAAGGATCTTTCATGGGAGAAATCATGTTACTTATGGATAGAAAGAACGAAAGAAGTTAACTTTTGGTAACCATTTTAAATGTGTAAATTAAATGTACACTATATACATTTATGCTAGAGAAAATGCTTACGAATATTGATACAGATTTCCAAGGTACTCCTTAAAATTAATTTAATTTCCTCCGAAAAAACAAAATGTAGCCCAAATATGTATGTTTATCTAACGAAACACATGTACCTTTTCTTATGAACTGGCCTAATACATTTTACATTGTATGTGTTCACTAATTGTTTTTTAATTTAATGTGAATGTGGAGTACAACATTGTAGTGGTCCCAGGACCATCTAGAGGTAATGACCTTTTTCCTTGACCAGGGCCACAGCGGTTTCTGGACCTTTGAGTAGCTGTCACAGTGGTTTTCCTAATGTGGACCCTGCGCCGCTGGCTTTTTTTGCCTAGCAATACAGAGCCTCACTAAAGCACCGAGGAGCAAGTAAGTTCCATACTTGCCCTCGTGGCACTACACCATACATCATGATTTTTTTTATTTTCTTCACACTAATTACTGTCTTGCAGGGCCCTGAACTCCCCCTCTAACTTTCACAGGTGGAAGCGCTTTTGTAAAAAGGCCCGTGAGTCTTCTCTTACACGTGTGTGCCTTCTAAACTTGAATACGCTTGGGTTCTTGTCATGGCAAATATGTCCCCAAATTTCTTTATCCGTTTTTTCTGTTATTTTGCTAAAGGCATATGCGCCTTGCATAGAGATAAAGGTAATTGTGAACCTTTGTGTGCAGACCACAAGATATTTCAAATTAATTAACACCTTTTAAATTATGGTATTATTGGTTTTCCGCTCATTTTCAGTGACATAGGACCTATATAGTGCTCTACCACATCTCTCACTTATGATGACTATGAGGGTTTATTATGGGGTCGAAACACTTCCGATATTTACAGGAGCAAAGACATTTTTTAGTTAATATTTCCTCAAAAGGAGGATATGTATTAAATCGTTATGACACTGACATACAATGCTCTGTTAATTTATTCTCCCCTGCATATCCTGTAGCGGTGGACGTTGAATTCCGCTCCGCTGGTGGAGTCCGCAGAGTTTTTCCCACTCCGTGGTCCATACTTTAGATTGGCGAGCAAGAAAAAAACACACTAGACCACCTCCCAGTGAGATTTCTCAACGGGGTGGTTGCGACAGATTGCTACTGCTCGCATTGAGAAACCTGCTGCTTGCATTGGGGAAGCTACCACTTGAGTAGAAAATCTACTCAATTGGTAGTAAGAAGCAGCTCTTTCTTGTGTCTTTGCATTGTTCCATTCTTAATATAACTCTGCGGCGTAGAGTTTTTCCTCTCTTACTGCTTGCCAAAGTTAAATCAGAAAAATCACATGCTAGACTACCTCCCGGTGAGATATCTCAACATGGACGGTTGTGGCAGGTTGCTACTGTTCGCACTGAGAAACCTGCCGCTTGCATTGAGGAAGTTGCAGCTCGAATAGAAAACCTACTCTAGCAGTAGAAAGAAGCAGCGTCCTCTTGCTCTGCATGTTGTGCCATTCAAGCTAATTTTACAGCATGGGACAAACTCCCAGCACAACAAATCAACACAAACAGTGTTACTTACTGTACTCTGCCGCTTGTGAAACTCCGTGGAGTGCAGCTGAGTTTTTTTGGCACTTCGCTGAGTTCTACATAGCAGAACTCTGCAAACTCTGCCCAGGCCTAATATCCTGTTGAACACTGTTTTTATCACTTGATCACTTTGTTATGCTATAATTTTTTATCATTAGGTCTGTGTGAACGCCCTCACTTGTTTGCACTTTTGAGTTGTTTTTCTTGAATACAGTCTGTCTCTGGTTGAACTTTGTCTGAAAAATGTAATAATTATTTGTATATATCGTGTTTCCAATTTTTGCACTAATTTAGTTTTAAGATAGAGTTCTCAACTATTTTGAATTGTCAAACCTAGCATACTTAAAAACACCTAGTTGGACCATGTTGATTTAAGTAAAATATATTTTAAAGGCAATTCTGAAAAGGAACGCATGAAACATTCTTGTGATTCAGGATCTGCCACACTAGAATTACCCTGCATGCATACCCAAAATTGGATGGGGTGTAAAAATCCTGAACATGTCTTTAATTGGTCTCTTCAATGTGTCATCTTGTCAGGGTTACTGCTCAAAGATGCCATGGCTGACAAATATACATGGGAAGTTTGTTATCCTACCGCCAAAATAAGGTTTCTGGGGCCATATGTACGAACACATTTTTCCACAGACACAGAATGGACAAAACTGTTTGGTACATCTGGCCCCTGGTTGATAACTGATTGCAAACTCTAGGAAACACATTCAAACACACAATCTAAATTTTGTAATAATAAGAAAAGAACATAGGATCCTTCAGCAGGAGAGTCTATGTCTCAGTATTAAAAATTAAGAATTATGGAACCTGGAAGATACACATATCTCTTGGGTTAGGGGTAGGAACTTGTGATACCTTTAAAATAGATATTTATTGAATGGGGTTCCCATGAATCTTGGTCAATGGCTCCACACACTAGGAAGATATATCTAGATGCTAATAGGGAGGGAATGGCAGTCTGCACATGGGCAATCAATAAAGAAGGTAATCAATAAAATAACCTAGAGGCACAAGGGCAGTTTCAGAAACCATGGATACCATGTTTAAGCTATCTGAAATTGGACACTCATAATGAACATGATGGGTATCTCAGATGGTTAACCTTGGAAAATTCCATTAATACCCTGATCATAAGTGTGACAAAAGGTGGTGCAGGTAACACTGTAGGATCAGTTCTGAATGGTATTCTTTCACCAAATTGTGGCTATTTTGAGTTTTCTCCCCAGAAATAGTTATAACTACAAAGAGCCCAAAACAACGTATCTTTCCACATTTAGGGAGGAAAGATGCTGAAATTGTATGCCTCTTTTGAGCTGATGGAAAATTTCAGTGGGAGCGTTGCAGAGGTATGTGGCTGGGGAGGGGTTTGAGGAGTTCATGGTAGGCTTCTCTTTGTCTAGGGATGCATTGTCAGCTCCCCCATGCTGCTGCAGGTTTTTTTTCATGGGTTGAGCTGTGCTGTCGCGTGCAACCCCAGAAGCAGTGGGGAAGTCCGCTGTCCCCATGTCCAGAATCATCAAGCCGGTGTTGGGGGATCCAACAATTCTGCACCTAGATACTCTTCTAATTATAACTGGTGGAATTGCACCCAGAGTTATTGCTGCAGGTAAAACTCTGCCTCTCATAATCAGGGACTATACCCTAAGGGACTGATTTAATTCCTGGTGGATAGCCCATTGTTCCAACAGGGCTAGGGAGCAAATTACTCAGGTGAACTGGTGGAAGGAAGACCCGCTAGATTTCTAAATGACAGACAAGCAGGTGGTCATTTATAAAGCATTGCCAGTAACTGGCATCACAGCAGTGCCTGTCAATGCATTGTGCTGTTTGGTGCTGGGCTGTGCCAAAACGATGGGCCATGCATCAAGCAGGTTTCTTTTTTTATTTCCAAAAAGAAAATCCTGAAACTGGATTTTTTTTCAAAATAAGAAATACAATGCTGTCCTCTTCCATGGCGAAGGGAGCATTTAGCAATTTTCACTGTCCCTTGCCACCAGGGCTTTTGTGACAGTAATGGGCAGTAAAAACTGGCCTCTAATTCCACCCATTTGTGGAATTACAGGTCGGCTTCCTTTTTTTTAATTTTATTATTTTTTTTTTTTATTGGAAGGAAACACATAACACATATATTCTTATGTCATTCATTATACACTGAAGGCTTAAAAAAAAAAAAAAATATTACCAAGTTATATCATACGTACTACAAAACACAAAACCTAGCCACCCCTCAAGCTCTATCTCGAAGTGGTACCCATTGATTTATTCAAAAGGGAGTGGCCCGATCATTGTGGGCCTGTATCCAAGCCTGAAACAGACCCCATATTATCTTCCCTTTCCTCCTGGCTTGTCTCCCCTTCCGTTCATACAGTGACATCTCCAAGTGATATACAGACAGCAGCCTAGCCAGCCATTGTTGCCAGGACGGGGGTCGTAGATCCAGCCATGCTGTTGATAAACAGATTCGAAACACCGCCATAGCTACAAAGATAAACGCTCTGTGAGGTCCAGCGATTTCGCCATCAGTCCCAAAGACCATTATCTCAGGCGTGAGGACAAGATCATAGCCCACTACCTTCTTCAACACAGATTGAATACCTTCCCTTGAGGCTTTTAACTCCCCACATGTGGCCATCATATGTATAATATCTGCACCATGCATCCCACATCTTGGACAGTTTGTTCCTGACACACATCCCCATTTGGTAAGATGGGCTGGTGTATGATACAGATCAAACAAAGTCTTGTAATGCTGTGCTTGTAGGGAAGATGATAATAGAATAGTATATCCCAATTCCAGTGATCTCAAAAAATTATTACTACCATCCGCCAGCTTCTTACTCCACCTCTCCTTGTTCTTTTCTAAATCATCTGCTTCTTCTACCATTAAAATAGGGTAAATTGACCTAATAGTTATGCTGGGCTTAGCCAGAATATCGTTCAACAGTTGATTACTTTTAAATCCCTGGACCCCCCCTGTTTTTTTCGCTAAAAAGTTCCTTATCTGTAGATATTTGAAGAAGTCCCTTTTCTGTAGACCATATTGCTCCTGTAGATCTCGAAACGTCTTGACCCCCGAGTTGTCGAAAAAGTTTCCTAGCCTGGTAATACCTGATGTACACCACTTAGCCATATATCTATCATGAAATATTTCAGGAAGTAATGGATTCTTCTCGATCATGGTATAATAGTTGTATCTACCGAATCCTTTCTTTTTATACCATAATCGCCAGCACTTGTGAGCCGCTCCTAGGACTTTATACCTAGTTTTCTTATAATATCCAGGCTCATGGAATGTTACCAAACACCCATTGGCTGCAGCTCCTATCTGCAGCTCATATATATTGGGGCTATCTGCCTTTATAGCGCCTTCTGTGTCAGATCCCAGTAGCGGACGCATATGCTGAAAGGCTGCTGCCATTTGATATAGTTTTACATTTGGCAGGGACCACCCACCCCTTTCACGGGGAAGAGACAAAAATTTACTCGATCTCCTACACTTGCCATACGCCCATATAAATCTCATAATTATTCTATCAATCTCTTTAAATTTTACGTTAGCAAAGTTCAATGGTATAGCACGAAATAGATACAACAACTTTGGGAGGAAGATCATCTTTATCATATTACATCGCCCTACAATGGTTAAATGTAGATTATTCCATCTGCATGTATCATCTCTAAATTTGGCGAGTATAGGATCTAAATTTAGGTTTACGACTTCATCTACATTTGGTGTAATATTAATACCTAAATATACTGCATGGTCCACCCTCCGTGGATCTTTGATATTTGTGTATTGATTAGCCAACAGCTGTGTCTTAGCTCCATTTAACAGATACCCGGAAAACCTTCCGAATTTTTTCGTCACCACTTCAATCTCTCTCAGTGCTGAATCAGGAGAGGGTGTTAGTATGGCTATATCATCTGCATATGCTAAGACTTTGGTATCCCATCCCTGCCTATGGATTGGTGGAATCTTACTATTTTCTTCCAATTGTCTCAGCAGAGGATCTATATACAAAGCAAACAGAAGAGGAGAGCAAGGGCACCCCTGCCTGGTTTCTCTCCTAATTAGTATAGTCTCAGATTGTCCTCCCATTAGTTGTATTTGCGCAGTCGGGGATCTATATAGAGCCCTTACTGCTGTAATAAATTTCTTCCCTAGCCCATAATATTCCATAACGTGCCATAAATACTTCCAATTCACCCGATCGAATGCCTTCTCTGCATCCAAAAAAACAGCCGCCATAGGCTCTTTTGCTACTTCCGTAGAATCAAAGAGTGCTAGAACTCTCTGGATATGATTGGTTGTATCTCTTCCTGGGATAAACCCATGTTGCCGTGGAGAAACCAGTTTTTTAATCACCAATGCCAATCGGACTGCCAAGATCTTTGAATATATCTTGGCATCACTATTTATTAATGTGATCGGGCGATATGAGGCTGGATCTAACGGGGGTTTTCCCTTCTTATGAAATATAACTATATTAGCTAGATCCCAAGATGGGGGGATTTTCCCTCCATTTTGTACCTGAGTATACAACTCCAACATAACCGGAAGCAGAGGTAGTTTGAAAACTTTATAAAATTCTAGAGGGATCAGATCAGGACCAGTAGCCTTCGCTGTGGGCAGATTGTTTATTGCCGTTTCTATTACTGAGACATCTATCTGTTCTCCAAGGCGTGCCTTGTCTTCCTTATCTAGCTTTCCCAACTTAATGGGGTACCAGAATTCTAAAGCATCTTCATCCGAATATACTGATGTTTCATCATAAAGTTCCTGATAATATCCGTGGAACACCTTTCTGATCCCGCCCACTTCTGATGTTACCCCTCCTTGCCGATCTGTGATCTCCCTAATTACCCCTTCCGCTGTTTTCTGGGTTGCCCGAATCGCTAGCAGCCGTCCGACTTTTTCTCCAAACTCAAACCCTTGCGCGCGCTGCGTTAAATATTTCTCTGCTATTTTTTGGGCTATAACCTCATTTGCTGTTGCTTTTATTATGGCAACCTCTTCCTGTGCTTTCTTTATATCTACTCCGGTTTCTATAGCTATAGCCAACTGTCTTTCTGCAGACCGCAGCTTTGCTTGAGACTCTATTATTTTCCCTTGAGCCTCCTTCTGTCTTTTAATACTAAAGCTTAATGTTTCTCCACGAATACCAGCTTTCAGAGTGTCCCAGACAATCTCTACTGGGGCTGACCCCTGATTGAACCCCAAAAATTCAGTTATCCACTTACTCATATGCTCACAATATTCTGGATTTTTTAAAAGTCCCCTTTCAAATGTCCATCTGCTGACTTTTGGTTCTAACCCATCCAGTTCCACATCAAGTACTAAAGGGTTATGATCTGACACCATCCGTGAGTATAACTCAATCCTGGCTTGTTTTAAGAATACAGGGGAGATTAGAAAATAATCAAGCCGTGCTAATTTCACATGTGGAGCCGAGTAATAAGTATATCCGGGATCAGGTTTGCGCAGCTTAACCCAAGCATCCACCAGCCCTAATTCTTGCTGAATAGCACCCATTGCCTTGTACACCCGAGGTTTACGCCCTTTATACTTCTCAGTTGTGGGTGCTAATAAATCCTGTAGTCCCTCCCACGAGCCATTAAAGTTAAAATCACCACAAATGATATAGGGAGGGGCCCATCCTGTGAGCTCGATAGCGAGGGTGTCAATTACAATCGGGTCATCCGTAACTACCCCATATATGGAACATAATGTAAAGCTATTATGGCCATAGCTACATTCTATTATTACCCATCTTCCACCGGTATCGGCCTTTTGCCGAGTAAATTTTAATTTACCAGTCTGGTCTAAAATCGCCACTCCTTTAGTTCTAGCTTCTTGTTTAGACCAGGCAATTGCCTTCAAACCAAGTGAGCCGAGGATCCCAGAGTTTTTATATTCCATGTGTGTTTCTTGCAGGCAGAAAATATCTGCCTTAAAAGTTTTAAGTTCTTCGGCCACTCTCCTTCTTTTATGAGGATCGTTCAGTCCACATATATTGATTGAAACAATTCTGAGTCTAGCCATACCCCTTCCTTTTTGTAAATTCAAAACCTTTCCCTTTGAAATCCCTCAAGTTACCATTTCTGACTACACCATCTCTTGAGTTCCCTTTCCTTCCTTTTCCACTTCTTTGCCCCCTATCTCTCACCTCCATTGATCGTTTCCTTTCCATTTTCTCCCCCTGATTTACCCCTATCGCTCCTCCCCCAACCCCTCCTACTTTCCCCTTCCCCTTCCCACCCCCCCTTCCCTCCCCCAGGGCCAGTCGCCCCTTACCCCCTCCCTGATCCCCTCCCTCCCCTCCTGATACTGGCCCCCCATTCTGTTGAGCAATCAGACCCCGAATGGCCTGAATGTTGGTGTCGTGCATGCATCGACCTACCCCACCCACCGGTGCCCCGAGTGCCTATGTCTTCACTAGTTCTTCTATACGCTATACATTTACCCCCATCAAGTATTCTTTTGCCTTAATTTCTGATGTAAAGAATCTTACTTTTCCACTCATTATTGTTTTTAGCCTAGCAGGGGCCAACAGATAAGCCTCCCCTCCTTTCTCAAAGAACGGTTTGATGAGCTGCCGAAGCCGCCATCTCCGCTCCACTGTAGCGTGACAGAAGTCGGGGCGGGTAAAGAAGGTAACCCCATTGCAGGAGCGTGGGGTATTGGGAGGAGTCTTATCGGCTACCTCTTGACGTACCAAATAGCTCCCGAAATAAACCAGAATCGCTCTTGGGTATTTAGAGTCTGCCCGATGTCCCCCCTCCCGACGGTTTATCGGGAACCTGTGAGCCCTCTGCACCTCATTGTCCCAATCCCGATTTCCCTGTTCTGGAAAGGCCCCACGCAAAAGAACAACCATATATGCCTGTATATTGTCCCCTTCTAGTCCTTCTGGTATACCCAGAAATCGTAGATTGTTCCTTCTTTGTCTGTTTTCCAAATCTTCTATCTTCCACATCACATCCGTCAGTTGTCCTTCTCGGGCAGTGTTCTGCTCTTTGAGAGTATCAATGTCATCCTCGACTGCCACTATCCGATCTTCCATAGAGCATAACTTGGCTTCAATTTCCATGCATGATTTCACTACCTTACGTACAGATCCTTGCAGCCGCTTTGTGGCGACCCTAGCCCGACGGCTTTCAATCCTAGTCTCCGTTTGTAGCTCTTTGATTGAACTGTAAATTGACTGTAGGATCCCTGTCTCGGTGCCCATCGCGTGAGCATCACCAGAATTACCAATACTCCCAGCTGCGGCTTCTGGATCAGTTTTATCTTTGGTGGGGGTTTTGTTGCCACCGGTAAAAGTATCTGCCAGGCTTATCCCCGAGTAGTCCCACCTTAAAGTCCTACCACTCATAGGTGCCGTAGTTTCTGAGCCCTCTTGTAAACCAGAACGTGATTTAACAGATTTCCGTTGACGAGCCTTACGCACTGTATGTTCCCCACTTGGAGATTTGTTGCCCGTTTCAGAGGTCTCACTCTCATCAGTTTCACTAAAACTGCAGTCGGCGCTGCCAAGATCAGACTCCTCTGTCAGAGAGTAAAACTTGTCACTGCTTTCTCTGCCCCAGTCAGTTAATTGGGGATTTTTCCCCCCCAAGATGTTATCCCGTTTTTTAGGGCTGCCTAAGGGGTTAGTATAATTGTTCTCCTCCACTGTGTATCCTGATGGACTTCCAATTCTCCCCTCGTTCTGAAGATCCAGCTGTTCGCCTTGCACCATTTGTTGGGTTTGTAGCTGTTCATTTCCGGGGGGACTGAGCACTTTTCCGATTGCTGCCTGGCTGTTGTCTTGATTGCCTGATAGGCTTATTAGAGATTTGTCACATTGATCTTGATTTCCCACGCTTGAGTCAGGAGGGGTTGATCCTATTCCTGGACAGTTATTTTTCGGGGGGGGAGTTGCATTTGCAGCAGGGGCATCTTGTACTCCACTGGCCAGAAAAGCCATTATAGTTGATTGATTTTTATCTTTCAATTTGTTTTCGAACAGGGAGATAGGGCTGTTGCTTATCTTAGCACTCATCTTGGAGTCTTTCATCAATCCTGAGGTAGAAGTATTTCCCCCCCCCACTTTACCGGTTGTAGACATTAAACGTTTATTTACTCCTGCAGACTCTCCTTTTCCCCTGCCAGAGCGTACGATCTTAGCGCCCTCGCTTTTATTCCCCAGATACCTATTGACTTTGGGTGCCATATTTATTGTTATAGTCTGAGATAGTGATCGAATAAGTCTTGTTATGCCCACCGCTGCCGCCAACACCTCTGTTATTGTTTGTTTAATCACGCTCCTTAATGGCCGTGCGGGGGTAGACATATACCATAATATATTACTGTGCGTAGTCGGACGCATTGACACTTCCTAGGGTTCTTCCTCTTCCCTCCCCTAAAAATAGAGTCTCTCAACACTTTTGCCAGATCATTTCTCCTCTATTTTCCTTCCACGTCCTTAATCGTTGTCATGTTATGACATAAATGGCAGCAAAAACGGGTGCAGGTATGCGCAGAGTCCTTAATGGTGGCTATTGCGGCGAGAGAAAGCGCGACTGCTTAATGAATAACAGACAATTGTCACTGAAACGCTGGTGTCCGGAGGGGATACAGTCAGCGCTACTTGTAGCTATCTTGATGTATACTGCAGCTACAACAGCAGTCAGACACGGCGCGAAGCTCCAGTAAACACAAGCTGTATACCTTGCATTTTGCGCCTTCACCTTATTGCTACAAAACAATCCCCTCGTGTTGTATCTTCATTGTTGAGCCCGGCCATGGGTTAGTGAAATTTCAGCCCGCGATCAGGCTTGAGTCGCCCTGCTCCGTAACGGCTCATTAATTCGCGCTGTTACCTGCGAATGCCGTTATTTGAAAACCGCCGCCTCCGCGACAGAATCCTTTGGGACGCCGGAGGTTTGCCGGCGATTCTTCTCCGCTCCCGATCCTGCCCGGACGCAAGCGCGGCACCAACTGCAGCGGCTTCGGGATCCCAAGTGGGCGGGGCAGGAAGCCTCGCAATCACACGGCAACCATGTTGCTCGCACTACAGGTCGGCTTCCAATGGCCATTACTCCACGTTGGAGGGGTTAAATCACAGCAGAAATGGAGCAGTCTCAACTGTGATTAAACCTATGGTCTGTCTGCATCTAAATTCGATGTACGGACCATTATCTTGCAGTAAGCTTACTTCATTGCCATTGCAAGGAAGCATGCTTACTGCCAAAATAGAAATCAGGTCCAAAGTGTGGTGGCTCATGTTTTCCAGTTTTCTTTGTCTATGAATATTCCTCCTCATTATAACCATTTCCTTCTACTGGATGCCCGGGTGGGGCATTGTGGAGACAGAAATGGCAGAGAAAAGGCTGAATCCTTCCAAGGAATACTGTAAGATGGTGAGATAAGCAAACACAACAGTACTAGGAGGAAGTGTCCGGCAATATGTGCAAAGGTGACTCCGTAAGGTTGGGTGAAATCAGGGTGGGATGCGATTCAGGTGTGTTGAGTGGATTGGGCAAGTTGTGCAGGTGGTCAGGAAACTATGTGAAAGCTGGTTTAAAGGCTTAGAGCAGCAGGAAGGATGGATGGATGGCTGCTGAGCAAGGTCAGACTCCCGTTGCCATAAGATACCGCTCATTATTTTAAGAGTACAAACAGTGACACACTTTGTATAGCTAAACTTAGTTTGAAATCATGAAGTTGTGAGCTGTGAAGCTTTGTAACTTTGCACACCACAAATCTTGGAATAGCTATTGTGAATCCCAAATAAATGATGTACCTCTGCACTGCAAGATAGGACCAGGGAACCCAAAAGTTTGAGTTAGAAATATATTGTGAGGGTATTCTTGCAACCCTGACTGGCAATGAGTCATGATCACGACATGCCATGTGTAAGCTACTCAGCACAAGGAAAGGGCATTTCAAAGGATTCCATGAACTTGAATAAAAAGCACAAAGCAAACGGTTCTATGGTTAAGTGTCCTTGCTAGGCAGATACACTACTTGGCCTACCACCAGATGGATTCATTTGTTTCTAGGGAGGTCCTGCTCCATTCTCTTATGATGAGTATGACTGACTTCTTGGCATTCTGTTTCAGTATTTTTGCATTCATTGAGCTAGTGATGGACTTTATCACAGGCATGATCAGCAGCAGTGCAGGCCTGTAAACTTTCAATAGGTCATCAGGTTGACAAGTACTCTTGAGACTAAGAGCAGCCCGAAGCACATCCCTGTAGCACCACAGTAGGATCAAAACACCTGTGAGTCAGTATAGATCTTCCCATAGCTGGAGTTGAGCTCCAGCGTTTTTTACAGCCCTCCACAATTGGGCAGCAGCCTATCCTAAGTCAGTGCAAGTACAACTTAAAAGTTGAAAATCTTAACCACAAATATGGTTCTCTAAAGGGCTGGTATTACCTTCTTCCCTAAATTCACTGTGGAGGCTAGGGCTAACATGACAGGAAAGTACAATGTACAAGAGGCTGCTCTGTTGTAAAACCCTTTATTGTCCCCTCAGACATAACCTAGAGAAAACGTTACAGGCAGAAGAATGTGAAATGAACGATGAAGCTGGTCACATTCGACCAGAATTCATCAAATCAGCTCCTGCTCACAATCTAATAAGACCCAAACACCAACTTCTGCTTCTCTCCTCCTTCGTTTTCCCCTTTCTGCATGTGGGACAGATATACACTGGGTAGGACATCATCTCTTTTTGCAGTGCCCATGTCATGCAGTTTTTTCATCAAAAGTTTTACTGCAACTATTACATTGATATTATAGGTGATGTTATCAAAGATGTTATGAGTGCTGTAATTTGTGGAATAATCAACAGTGCAGGTGAGGGCAGGAGTAATAGTTACTTGTGTTAACTCTAACTATAACTGGTGAATATTTATTGGTTGATACGTTTAAACTGTGAGCCTAAATATAACATCCCTGTAACCTTAGTTTTTTTCAGTGTATTTCTATGTTTTTTTAATGCATAGTAATTTTCATTACTATACATTAATCCAACCACCGCCACCTCATGGCTGGGGTTGGTCGCAGGGCCTGGACTGTGCCAGTACCTGCAGCCAACCCTTATAACAACATAAACCCCATATGGTGCTCCCTCCTCAGACTGATGTCACCCTTGAGGACCCCATCCCTGAGGGCCAGCATTTTTAATTTTGGGGGGGGAGGAGTGCTGTGTGCTCCACCCCCAGCTCTATCTTAGCTCTGGGGATTCTATTCCCTGGGGCCAGGGCTAAACATTTAACATTTTTGGGGTGAGTTGGCCACACAGCCCCCCTTCCTATGTTGATTGCGGCCCCAGGAACCCATCCTCCAAGTCCAGGCCTAATTTTTTTTTGTTGGGGAGGGGGGCCCACTGCCCCCCTCTCTAGGCTGATCTTGTCCCCAGGTACCCCATCCCCATGGCATGGCCTAAACATTTAATGATTCTTGGGTAAGGGGGGGCTGTGTGGCCCCCACCTCATGCCAATCTCGGCCCCAGGGACCCCATCCCGAAGCCATTATTTTCTTTGGGGAGGACAGCCCATCCTAGACCCATGGACTGCACCTCCCTATGGCCTTCAAGTAATGTGATACAGGGGGCCATGCACCCCCCATAGCCCAGAGGGCCCCCACCTCCCAGAGGCCTTAGTGTAATGTAATGCAGGGAGGACTGCATGGCCCACCACAGCCCCGGTCTGGCCAACTCCCTGGGCCCTCAATAAAAGAATGAGAGGGTCCGTTTAGGCCCCTTGAGCCCCCACCTCCCCAGGGCTCGATTATGTTGGGGGGGCATACAGCCCCCCTTGAAGAGCCATTGATGGCTCTGGGGACCGCCACCTCCCTAGGGCCAGGGGTGCCCATCCCCGGGAGATAGCTGTTTGCTTTTGCTTGGACCAAGCAAAAGCAAAAAAGTCCACTTTCTGATGGCGGCCCTTGCCATGCACTGCTAATTAAACCACAAATTACGGCAGTCATGACATCCTTGAGAACATCATTGATAATATCAGTGCATATTTGCAATAAAAGTTTTGACAAAAAAGACTGTGCATAGCAGGGGTGCAAGTTATAGTTACCTAAAGGAACAAGTTATAGTTACTTGAGATAACTCTAACTATAACAGGTGAATTTCTATGGTTTTGTATGTTTAAAATGTGAGCCTACTCCTTTGAGGTGACTTCTTTGACCTCCTGATCTGCATCTGCTCACTCCCCCTGCGCAGTCACCTGTTGCTGCTGCTGCAATTGGACTGGAGCCTGCCTGACCCTCAGTTCGAGGATCACCTCCAGCCGCAGGCACCATCCTGCGCCTTATCCCTGGTGGCTATATGTCTGTGTGTCTTTTGTTTTCTGTCATCTATTTTTTCTCCCAGTCTCTTTTTCCATCTCGTTTTTACTTTTTGCACCTTTCCCTCTCCCCATGCTCCGACACTGCCTCTGCTGACCCTGCAGCCCGCTTCCCTCTCTGCAAAGCGTCTTAGCACCCTCCCACCTCCCAGCTGACCAGATCCCCCTGCCTCCCTCCCCTTCTTAATGGTGGCCACTGTGCAGTGATAGGGCGACTCCTCTGACTTCCTTGTAAGCACCTGCTTGCTCCCCTCTGTGCAGCTCCACCGGTTGTTGCTGCTTCTGCTGTGATCGGACTGAGAGCCTGCCTGATTGTCAGTTTGAGGCCAACCTCCAACCACACGCACCCGCCTGCACCTCATCCCTGGCGGCCTACTGGCCATCTGTATCTGTGTCTTTTGCTTTCTGTCATCTATTTTTTTTCCTTTCTCTTTTTCTGTCTCCTTTTTCTCCTTTTTTAAGTTTTACACCTTTCTCTCTCCCCGCGCTCTCTCCCTGCCACTGCTGCTCCTGCCGGCCACGCCCCCATCTGTACTAAGCACTTCCCTGCCCTCCCGCCTCCCAGCTGACCAAACCCTCCCACCTCCCTCCACTTCTTAATGGCGGCTGTGCTGCTGGTGTGGCAAAGGAAAGCCCGTCCGCTCCCGTCCGCACCTGGACCATGCCCACCACCACAAACTCTGGTCCTCCGCCCATCCATCGATATAACGTGGAGATCCTCCACTCTCTTAACACAGGACGCTCCACCGCCTGCCATCTCGTATCACCCAGAGACAACCATGGACCTTTCTCTTGCTTCAACTGCCACCGCACCCTCACCCTCCACCAAATGCCAGACCCTACCCGGACATCGCCTTCCTTACAGAAACATGGACAAATACAGCGTCAGCACCTGATATCACGATTGCCATCACCACTGACTACAAAATGCTCCGCAAAGACCGACCCTCATGACCTGGTGGCGACCTGGCCGTCATTTACAAATCCAACCCCTCTCTTTCAACCACCGCAGAAGAACACTCACCCCTCATGGAGCGCCTCCACTTCAAGATCCATGTTACACCCAAGTCCACCTTCCACATCACCCAGCCTTCAGAGACTTCATTGTTTATACCATATCTCCCCATACACTTGCCTCCATGAACTAATTTTTCATCGGCAACCTCCACTTTAACATCGACAACTGCAATGACCACAACACTGCTTGCCTGCTTGAGAACCTCACCATTATTGGCCTCAAGCAACTGGCCACCTTGCCAACATCCATCGCTGGACACACTCCCCATTTTCTCTGCCAGCAACAACAGCGTCAACAACACCTCCACGCTACACTGGACCGACCATCACTGCATTTATTTCTCCATCACCACACCTACCTTCCACCCCTGCACCCTGCGCTCCCCACATAGTAAATGGAACAATATTACTGAGGAACAACTCACCAACATCCTCAGCAAGTCACCTCCTCCCCTCACCACAGGCGCAAACATCTCAGCACGGAACTTCAACCGCGAACACCGTAGCTTCATTCAAGTCTGCTATCAAATCCCACCACCACCTTATCAGATCCACTGCGACAGACTAGCCACTTTTTTCTGTTGAGAAATCAAGGACATCTACGATAGCTTCAGACCCCGAGACACTCTAAGCCCACCAACAACCCACCAGCTCAGATTCTCCGAACCTTCACAGATCCTGAACTGCTGGACCACCCTCACCATGGGCAAGACCTGCTCCATCATGAGCACCATCCAATCCAGAGCCCCTACTGATCCCTGTCCCCACCACATTTTCAACAAAGCCAACACACCCATCACACCCAAGCTCCAAAACACTCTCAACTGCTCCTTGGAGATGGACACCTTTCCCAAGGACTGGAAGCACCTTAAGATTTGCCTGCTCCTGAAGAAACCCTTGGCAGAGCCCCTGGACCTCCAGAACTACCGTCTCACGTCTCATCTGCCTTTCCCAGACAAGGTCATCGAAAAGGCCATCAGCGGACTTCTCCACAAACACATCAAGGATAACAACATCCTGGACATCTTCCAATCAGGTTTCAGGAGCAACCACAGCACGGAGCCCACCCTCCTTGCCATCACAGATGTCATCTGCTCGCTCCTCGGCCGTGTCCAAACAGCAGCCCTCATCCTACTGGACTTTTTGGCCACCTTTGATGCGGTCTCCCATTACACCCTCTGCTCCAGACTCAATGCAACTGGAATCCGTGACAAGGCCCTACAGTGGATATGCTCCTTGAAGACCAGCAGAACACCGGGAGTCAGACTCCCGCCATTCCTGTCAGAAACTACGGAGATCAGGTGCAGACTACCCCAGGGCTCCTCTCTGAGTCCCACCCTCTTCCACATCTACATGGCCCCACTTGCGTCCATCATCAGAAGTCAGGGACTGAACATTGCCTCCTTTGCCGATGACATCCAGATCATCACCTCATTGACTGAAAATACTATAACTGCCAAGAAGAACTTTCACAATTGGATGGAAGCCATAGCTGCCTGGATGAAGGAGAGCTGCCTCAAACTCAACTCAGACAAGACCGAGATCCTCATCCAGGGACCCTCCACATCAGCCTGGGATGACTCCCGGTGGCTTGATACACTTGGTACCCACACCATCCCCAACTAAAAATGCATGCAACCTCTGCTTCATCCTAGATTTATCGCTCGACATGAGCCGACAGGTCATCTTTGTAGCATCCTTCTGTTTCTACACAGTCCGACTTCTCTGGCAGATCTTCAAATAGATAGTAAACAACTGCCACAAGACCATAACCCATGCCCTGGTCACCAGCAGACTCGACTATGGCAAAGCCCTCTACGCCAACACCACCCAGAAGAAGCTGAAGAAATTACATCACATCCAAAATGCCTCTGTCAGACTCATCCTGGATATCCCCCGCAATGAGCACATAACCAGACACCTAAGAGACCTCCACTGGCTCCCCATCGAGAAGAGGCTGAACTTCAAACTCCTCGTCTACGAATGTAAGGCTCTCCGCTATCTAGGACCCACCTACCTCAACCACTGCATCACCTTTTATTCCCCTGACAGATCTCTCTGCTCTGCTCAACAGGCACTAGACATCGTACCACGCATACAGAAGACCTGTGCTATAGGAAGATTCTTCACCTACCTCATGGCAAAGAGCTGGAAATCCTTGCCTCTTCACCTCAGGCAGTCACCATTGTTACCTCAATTCAGAAAGGAGCTTAAGACCTGACTCTCTAACTGAAGCACAGAGGACTGACCCCCGCAGTGCCTTGAAACCCTTACAGGTGAACAGTGAGTTCTACAAATGTTGATTTGATTTAAGTTTTTTTAATTCTATTTCCTAACTATAAGATCCCTGTAACTTTTGTTTTTTTCAGTGAAAAAAAAAAAATATACATATACATATATATGTGTACATATCCATATATATGTATATGTATATAAATCTTTTTTCACTGAAGAGACCAAAGGTTACAGGGATGTTATAGTTAGGTTCTGAATTTACCCGCAAAAAAACATAGAAATTCAGCAGTTATATTTAAAGTTATTTCAAGTAAGTATAACGTGTCCTAAGGTAACTATAACTTGCGCCCTCACCATGAGGGTCTCTGAGTAGGTCTGTGAGAGCCTGAGTGGGTATGTGAGTGGCTGCATAAGTGTCCGAACCGCACTTTGAGTGGGTGCACGAGTCTCTGAGTGGGTCTGTGAATGGATGCCTGAGTGTCTACATAGGTATGTCACTGTGTGTATGAGTGTCTGAGTGGGTCTGTGAGTGGGTGTGTGAAGGTCTTAGTGGGTCTGTGAGTGGGTGAATGACTGTCTGAGTTGGTCTGTGAGTGTGTGGTTGAGTGTCTGAATGGGTTTGTGAGTGGGTGCATAACTGTCTGAGTAGGTCTGTGGGTGGGTGCATGAATGTTTTAGTGGGTCTGTGAGTGGGTGCATGACTGTCTGAGTGGGTTAGTTAGTTCGCCAATACATTTTTTGTTATTTTTTTCAATATTTGCAAATTCACTGCAACGCTACAATGGGGGGATCACGCTGGGCATCGCAACAGATTCGCAAATACTGCGCGTGGTGTGAAAAACCCTTTTCTTTCAATATTTATTCCCGTCCTGTGTTCTCCAATGAACCCTATATACAACCATGGCATCAAGTTACATCGACACTGAACCCTTATATCTTCTTTTACATATTTCTTTTCATGCCCTAGGAACCGTCCATGTGTAACAAAATGTCAGCGGCAACTTCCCGCTCAAGATGCGGCCAGCCAATAAAGTGCCCTTCTGTGGCATGAGTTTTCATGAATATGATGCACCTGTATTCACAAAGTGTCTGCTCCTCCAGATATACACATTAGGGGGGTCATTACAACCCTGGCGGACGGTGTTAAAGTGGCGGTAAGGCCGCCAACAGGCTGGCGGTCTTTTTTTTGGAATTATGACCATGGCGATTTCCGCCATGGTCATCCGCTGCTTCTCCGTTCCGCCCGCCAGGGCGGAGACGACCGCTGGGCTGGAGACCTGGGTCTCCAGCCTGGCGGCCGTGACAATACCGCTGCCGGTATTTTGATCCGGCTTACCGCCATGGATTTCCAGCGGTAGGAGCCGCCATGAAATCCATGGCGGCAAGCACTATCAGTGACAGGGAATTCTTTCCCTGGCACTGATAGGGGTCTCCACCACCCCCCACCCCCATCCTGACTCCCTCTCCTACACTCCCCACCACCCCTGCCACCCCCCAAGGGTGGCAGGAACCCCCCTCCCCACCCGACCCCCAACATTACCTTACACATACACACCCGAAACGCACGCAGGCACCACCAACACACATACACGCACACACACCGACACACATGCCAACATCCACACACACAGTCAGACACGCACTCCCACATTCAAACATACATGTGCACAGACATACCTACAGACGTACACGCACTCATTCCCAAAACACCCACCACCCCCGCAAGCATACACGCACTCACACACCCCTCTCCATACACCCACGCACACCCCAATGCACCCACACAACACCCCCCCACCCCACTCCCCTGACGGACGATCGACTTACCTGTTCCGTCGATCCTCCGGGAGGGGACAGGAGCCATGGGGGCAGCTCCACCGACACCACACCGCCAACAGAACACCGCCGCGCAGAATCACAGGACGTGATTCGCTGGGCGGTGTTCTGTTGGCGTGGCGGTGGAGGTGGAGCAACCTCCACTTCCCTGCCACCCGTCACTATGGCTGTTGGCTGCTCTCCGTTAGAAAAACGACGTAGAGCTCCCAACAGTCATAATACGCAGAGCGGAAAACCGCCACCACTGGCGGTCTTCAGCACGGCGGTCCCTCGGCGGTCTTGTGAAAAGACCGCTGAGGTTGTAATGACCCCCTTGGTTTTCTTTAAATATCTCAAAAACTACTGAACCGATTTATACCAAACAAAAAAATGTCTACTTTCTGGACCAAAAGCACTGCTAATTACCTCACTTGTGACCTCTTGTATGACATAATTGATAATATCACAACAACATTTGGAATAAAATTATTGATGAGAAAACTATGCATGTGAGGGGAGCGAGTTATAGTTACCTTGGAGCACGAGTTGCCCCACTGCCTTTGGTGAAAGGATGTAGGATTGGCTTTTGGGCCCCGACGAACCCATCCTCTGGGTTCAAACATATATGTTAAGGGGAGGTTGTCATGCTGCCTCCCCCAAGCCTTAGTAGGCCCTCTGGACCCCATTGGTAAGGGGCCAAATACAACAAAAAAAGGAAGGGGGCCACACGCCCCCCTCCGTGCCTCATCAGGCCCTGGAATCCCATCTTCTGGTGCCAAGGACAATTAAAAAGGAAGTCATGCAGGTCCCCTCTCTAAGCCATCTTAGGCCCCAGGGCTCCCCTGAAGACAAGTTTAATGAAAAAGGGGAGGAGAAGTGGCCCGCTCCCCAAGCCTTATCAGGCCCAGGCACCTCATCACCTGGGACTGAGTAATATGGACTACCTCCCTTTGCCTAATTAGGCCCGTGGACCCCATCCCCTGGTGCCAACATGTAAATAAAAGGGCAAGGGTCCACGCAGCCACTCCCTGAGCCTTTATAGGCTCTGGGGCCATACTTTTTTTGAAAGAGAAGGGGGCCACGCAGCACCCACTCCCCAAACCTATTTTGGCTCAGCAGACCCAATCCCCCCCATTCCTGCATTTCAACCCTGGGGGATGGGGCCCAAGGGGAATGGGGTCCTTTATTTAAATGGCAGCCCTGGAGGATGGGGCCTAGGGCCTTATTAGGCTCAAGGAGGGGGGCAAGGTGCTCCCCCCACTTAAGTAATATCTATGCCACCCCTGTGGCTCTGGCCCACCCTGCGGGTAGGGGAAATGGAAATGCACAGGAGCTTGTGCTTCTTGTTTCATTTCCCTATATCACCCAGTGGTGGTCCCACTCTGTATTCGAAATAGGATCGTGTTTCTATATGAAATGCCTTTTTTGTATTGCTAGTAACATTGGTGCCATTTGAAGAATCGCTACAAAATCTTCCCCAAAAGTGCTACTTTTTTACTAGTTTGCAAGTGGAAAGTGTTGTGCTGATCCGTCAATCAGGGAATGAGAAAAAGGGGGAGTCCAAAAACACGTTTTCACCAATTTATTATTCCATAGGAACCCAGCTACAACCCAAACCGTGAAACGGTTTTACACCACATTTGTTAGAAAGCTAGATATTGGTTTAGGAAGAGCATTTTTTTCTTTACGGTAAATCCATTCAGTCGTTTTTGATCAATTAATGCTAAAAAAATTGCATATCTTGGGATGCAGAGCCTTGGGGATTGGTAAGATCTCAAACTGAGATCTGATTGGCATCAATGAAATCAACCAGGAAGTGGTGGCAGCCATCTTAGAACAGTAGACTCATTTCCGAGTCCTAAGAGAAAAGCAACAAATTAATATGTACGGGGTAGGGTAGGGATACCCTGACCCCCTAGACATGCTGTTGTGTCCTTAGGGGAATCAGACTGGGACCAAAAACATGTGTTTTCAAATTTTGCCCCAAATTATCGGATCCTCTGTGGAAAAAAGTGCAAGATCCCATGCATCTTTTAAAAAAATACCCCCTGTGTGGGCCAGGTCCCTGAGTCAACCTAAACTTTATAATTTTGGGGAGGGAGCACATACCTCCCCAAGCCTCTGAGAGTGCCTGGGGACCTAATCCCCCAGGACTGCTGTAAAATAGAGAATCAAGGGGGGGGGGGCTCTCTGCCCCCTCCTGGAGCCTTAGTAGGCCCCAGGAACCCTATGCCCCTGTGCCGCAGTGAATAATAAAAGGAAAAAGGGGCTACCCGGACCCCTCCCCAAGCCTCAAAAGACCCCATGGACCCCTATCTTCTGCGGCCATGAAATAAAGTAAAGGGAGGGGGCGCATGGTCCTTCTCCCCGATCCTAATTAGTCCTTTAGATCCCATCTCTTGGTGCCACAATGTAAGTAAAAGGGAGGCACAAACCCCCTCTGAGCCTTTAAAGGCCCGGGGACCCTAACTCCTGGAGGCAGCTCAATGTCCCGGGGAGCCCACATCTGGGACACAGTAGTTTCCTTGTTGATACTACCACGGACAGGGAAACATAATGCCAGACGGAAGCAAAAATACAAGTGTCCGAGCCAGCGGAAGTTTAAAAAATGGTTCTTCCAACTGGCAGAAGACTTGTGTTCTCTTTCCCTGCCTGCATTTCTTCAGGGAGAGAAACAGAACCGATATTGCTCTCGCCCAAAGGGAACATACAGAATACAGCTGCTCCTTCCGGGTGGGAGCATTGTCAGCTCCTGCACCATGTGGGACCCTGCTGAGGCTGCAGGTCCATGGGGGCCTTGGGGCTCTCCCCACGGCTTCCAACATGGTACTTGGTGGGTGCCCCAGCTGGGAACTGAGTCACCCACCTATAAAGTAGAAATACCGGTGGATTAGATTATCCGGGCTAACATAGGCTCAAGAAGTGGGGCCCTCTCCTTTATACAAACTTCGAGTCCCAAGGGATGGTGCCCAGCCTAATAAGGCTCGGTGAGAGGGGCAGAGCAGTCCCACTCCTTTTTTATTATATTTGACTTCGAGGCATGGGTCCCTGGGTACTAGAAGGCTCGGGGAGGGGGGCCCACCACCCCTCTCCTGTTTAATTGTATTTGACCCTGGGGCATGGAGACCCTGTGGGGTTTATGAGGCTCAGGGAGGGGGCCCTGTGGCCTCCCTCCTCTTTTTCAATTGAATGCTGCCCTGGGGGATGGGGTACCAGGGCCTAATGAGGCTTAGGGAAGGGGCCACATTCCCCCTCACATAATTTAATTTGACACTGGGGGATGGGTTTCCTGGGGATCTAAAGAGGCTTGGAAAGGGTGGCTGCATGTCCTCTTCCACTTAATATTTATGTTTTGTTTCCGGGGGATGTTTTGTCCCAGGGGGATAGAGTTTTGCCTCTTGAGCCTGAAGGCCAACCCTACGATGCATCGCCAAAGGCTGTGCGTGGCATTGGCAGCCTGCAGGGGAGTGCGCTGCCTTTGGGTAGGTTGCCTGTGGCCAATCCCGTGTTGTGCACCACTGAATGTTGTGCACAGTATTGTGTTGGCTGCCTGTGGGGGGAGGGGTGTGGCCACATGGTAGATCCTGTGGGCAACCCCCCACCCACACACAGCTGAAGACCGTGCACAGCAGGGAGTTGGCTTTTCGCATGGTAATAAAACATTAATTTACATTTAAAAGGTCCTAAAAATTCCCAGTGAAAAAAAGCAGATAGGTGAAATATTCAGTAACCAAGCAATGTTTTAAACTCCAAAAACAACAGAAATTCGACAATTATAGTTATAGTTATCTCAGGTAATTTCGGCCCAGGGTCATAACTTGTGCTCTAATGTAACTATAACTGGCACACCCTCACGATGCACTGGTAATTACCCCAAATAGAACATCACATATGACATCTTCTATGACATCATTGATAATATCACTGAAACTTTTGCAATGAAAATATTGATGAGGAAACTGTGCATGGTAGGAGTGTGAGTTATAGATAGTTAATATAGGGGAGGAGCCAAGATGGCGGCCGGGACGGTCGCTTGATTTGAGCGCTCCGTCTCCGGCCACTTCGAGACATCCTGTTAGGCGCCCCCCCAGCGGCCTGGCAGCAACGGCCGGGACGGCGTCTTGGCCGGGGAGGACCGGAGCGCCCGACGGACGCCGCGAGCGCTCCTAGGGCTGCGCACGGAGCGAGACTGGGACTCGCCGGTCTGTGACGTGGGCAGCGCGGAGCGAGGGGAGCTGCGGCCGCATTGCGGGTCGCGCTCTCGCCGGCCCCGGCCGCCTCCTGCCTCCCCGTCAGCCCGCGGCGGGGAGAACAGGAGAGACACGGCCAGCTGTGAATCGGGCGGTTTATCCTGCTAGGCGCCCCGGCCCACTGAATCGAAGGACTGGGGCGCCATTTTGGATCTCGGCGACCGGCACGGGGAAAACAGCAGAGGGTCAGTGAAAAGGCCCGGTAGAGCAGGCGTGTAGCGGCGGCGGCCCAGCGGGCAGCGGAGATTCCAGGCGCAGACAGATTTTGACCTTAAATAAAAATAAATAAAAAAAAAAAAAAAAAAAGGAAAAGAAAATTAAAGAATGAGGTGAAGAGGGCGATTATGTGGAGCGGAACACCAAAACTACACGGAGGAGGTAAACCTTGGGAGAGGCAAACGCCCCACCTCTTCACCCCACAGTTCCGTCTTCGCAATTGGGCAAGTTAGAAGCGGATCATATGCTCCTGGGAACACAGCATATTCAATAAATGCAGAATGGATGGCTGGGCTGGACTGTGGATGTGAGGCCTGTCCTGGGCTCCCTGGAGGTGGGTCCCTGCCACAGATGTTGTTGGCGGCGCAGGTCATATCCGCGGCGCCTTGCGAGCGCCTCAGCCTGTGATTTCTCCCGCGCCACGGCGCCTCGCCCGACCGTCCAGCACTTCTCCCCTCTACCCGAGGGAAACCCCTGGCACCAAGCCCTGCCGCCGCACAAGAAGAAACAAGTGTTCTTCCCTAACGATTGCACCCTCTGCACACCTCAGTGAGCTCGGTGGGCAGCCCCACTTGAACGTATAGTCGGATCAAAGAATTCATGAAGGACTGCAGTATTAGTCACTGAACATACAGGCCACAACAAGCCAAACTAAGACTAACTGTACCTATACCCTGAAGCCTAACTGCAAGCCCACCAGTGCGAAGTCTTTGCAGATTGGGAGGCAATCGCACAACAGCCAGAATGGCCGGTAGAGTCAAGTCAACCAAGAACCCAGATCGATCCACTCAAGCGATAACGCTTACAGATCAACAATCTGGCCCATCCCTACAATCCTTGGAAAGCACACTTCTAGCGCACTCTGCCCAGTTCGAGAAAGTATTGCAGGCAATACTGGACACTAAGTCGTCCCTGGAGGGCAGAATTGATGCAGTGGCACAAGACTTGAATCTTCTACGAGTGGATCACCGTAACCTAGCCGGAAAAGTAAAAACAACTGAAGCTGAAATAGCGGAACTAACTCCAATAGCGCAAGGGAACCAAAAACAAATCCAGCGCATGGAGGAAGAGCTGAAGATACTCTGGAGAAGATCTGAGGAAACGGAGAGTAGGGCGCGCCGAAACAACGTGAGATTTCTGGGTTTTCCGGAAAGTATGCGTCAACCGGAAACTGAAATTTCCCTAGAACAGTGGCTAATTAAGGAGGTGTTAAATGGGGCTCCATCCAAGTTTTTCTCGATTGAAAGGGCTTATAGAGTCCCGGGTAGACCTCCAGCCCCCGGCCAGTCCCCCAGACCACTGATTGCCAGGTTCTTGAATTACAGAGATCGAGACGCAATACTGCAACAATTCCGCAATAAGGGCCCGTTCAAGTATGAAGACTCGAACATTAATGCCTACCCAGACTTCACGCAAGAAGTGCAAAATCAGCGTAATTCTTTTGTTAAAATCAAGCAACGCTTGCGAGAACAGAACATAAAATATGCCCTACTCTTCCCAGCCAAGTTAAGGGTAGTGATGGAGGACCGCCCCCATATATTCACCAGCACCGAGGATGCCTGGACATGGCTCCATGCCAAGGGCCTTGCACACCCCCGGGAAGACGCAGAAGGGGACGAGAAATGGCGCAGACCCACTGCAGGGAAGCGATCCAAACGGCGTGCCAGAGGTCAGCCCAACGACTGGCAAGCAGCAGAGGAAAGAGCAAAAGTGCTTAAAGAGACGCCGCTACACATGCAAAGCAGCAGTATAACTCCCGGCGGGTTCGTGGAGCTGGAACCGGACTCAGACACAGCCAGTTCCGCATCCACGGTAACAAGAGAACTAGATGGGCCGAAGGTCACCCCAAGATCTGCTGATGAACTATAAAGCATCTGCTCAGGTCCGGAGTGTATACTAGGGATGGCGATAGCTACTGGACAATTCATGGAGACTCCACGACACAGCCGAGATGTGGGGATAAAGTGCTTCCGCCAATATACATCTTTGATATAAATACTAAGCTAAGTGAACTGGGGTACGAATAGGTGGCATGTGACGGGTGGGTGGGGCCAGAGGGAACGGAAATATGCCAAGGGGGGGCGCCTGTAGATATTGGCAGACTCAGTCTGCGGCATGATGTGAGCCCCTTATAAGAGCCACATCTGCAAGGTATGAGAATCCCACTATGCAAATCCAACTGGATAAAAGTTATGTTACACATTTTTAAGTTTTGTAGTTTCACTATAGTTGTAAGTAGTTTAGGGGGATCAACTAGGGGGGTGGGGATAAACAGTTTAGTAGAAATGCAGCGATCGGAATCACTTAATGCACAAAAGATGAACCTGCACTCGCTATATCTAAATATTAGCAGCAGTAAGGCAGCGACCAGGTGGGCCAATATTAAACCCAGGCCCACAATACAGCAACATACCCCCCGGCACCCTACATGGTGTCTTCTAGAAGCAATATGGGGAACCAGTATATTATTTTAACATTGAATGTCAGGGGCCTTGGGACGCCGAGCAAACGGGCTAGAGTGCATGCTCGACTTAAGAGACTGGGAGTGCATATTGCTATTTTGCAAGAGACACATATGCTAGAGGGGGATTTACGAGACCTGCGCGTGAAATGGGGGGGCCAGATAATAGGCACAACATATTCGTCCTTTGCGAGAGGGGTGCTGATTTGGATAGCAGTGGGAGTCCCATTCCTCATGTCAACACACAATATAGACCAGGGAGGGAGGTACATAGTAATGGAGGGCAGATTAGATGGCAGGCAACTGGCAGTGGTCAGGGTATACGCCCCCAACAGCAACATCACAGGCTTTCTTACCACTCTCACCCCAACGCTGCTGTCCCACCCCATCCCCCTAGCCATCTGGGGAGGTGATTTTAATAGTACCCCAGTAGCAGCATTAGACAGAAATAGCGCCCACCGGAGTGCATCAACCAGCAGGAAGCTTACAAGCCCCCTACAAGAATGGGCAAACGTTATGGGCCTATACGATGTTTGGCGGTTAGGCCATCCAGAGCAAAGAGAATATTCATTTTACTCGGTCCCACATAACACTCACACTAGAATTGACACAGTATGGGGCACCCGCGAAATAGGGGCGCTGTCCACCGAATCCAAATACTTGGCAAAGACAGTCTCAGACCATGCGCCTCTGCGGGTGACTCTGAACTGGGGCAGGGCACGTCAGGCAATCCCCACTTGGAGATTCCAGGCGGAGGCTCTACAAGATCAAGCATTCGCTGCAACACTGGGGAAATCTGTAGACCAATATTGGGAAATAAACGCTATGTCTGCAACAACCAGGGCGATAGAATGGGATGCCCACAAGGTAGTGGTTCGCGGAGCATGCATGTCCACTACGTGGGGGGTGAGACGCTCCTTACAGACGGAAATTAGCAAACTTGAGAAGGAGCTGAGAATCGCGGAGGTAGCGGTAGCACGGGGGAAATTGCCAGCACTGTCCTTAAAGACAAGCGCTTAAAATACAATGAGGCAGATAGCAGGCTACGCTGCCACGACTATAAATATTACTTAACCAGGTTGCAAACGGAAGGAGATAGGTCGAGCAGAATGCTAGCGTGGCTACTCCGCGAGGATAGACAGCAGGCTCCAATAGGGGCCATCTGGGTGGGCGCGCAAGAGATGGCTACCACACAAGCAGAAATAAACGGGACGTTTAGGAATTACTACTCTAACTTATACACTAAACGTACTTCGTGCACAGCTACACAGCTAGAGGCCTTTCTGGCGGACTCCTTCCTACCCCAACTACCACAAATAGACAGAGATGGAATTGAAACCCCTATAACAGCAGCAGAAATAGAATTAGCCCTTGCACAGCTGCCCAGGAACAAAGCGCCTGGCGCGGATGGCCTCCCATCGGAATATTACAAAGCCTATTTACCCAGCCTGAAATCCCATCTGCTAGAAGTGTTCCAGGAGGCGTGGAATAAAGAAAGCTTACCCATATCTCAAAGGGAAGCTATGATAGTGGTACTCCCTAAACAGGGTCGTGACCACACGGATGTGAAATCTTATAGACCACTATCGCTGTTAAATACAGACTGCAAAATATTAGGCAAAATACTGGCCAACAGGTTAGCCCCCCTCATGCACTTATTGATACATGCATATCAAAGCGGCTTCATCCCTAAGCGTAACACCTTCCTAAATATTCTTGGGTTGCTGAGTATAATAGGAGATAACCCCAAGAATGCACAGGAGGAAATGGTGCTCTCATTAGACATAGAAAAGGCCTTCGACACGCTCGAGTGGGACTTCCTGCTGGCCACGATGGCTCGCTTGGGAATAGGCCCAAATTACATCCGCTGGGTTCGGACATTGTACTCTAGCCCGAGCGCGAGGGTGAAGTCAGGTGGGGTGATTTCTGATAGTTTCCCGATCACTAGGGGGACACGGCAGGGTTGTCCCTTATCCCCGCTATTGTTTGCCATAGCAATGGAACCGCTAGCGGCAAAAGTTCGCCTCATGGAGCACAATTGGGGAATAATCAGACATGGGTTACACCACACGATCTCACTATATGCAGACGACGCTTTGATATATATCAGGAACGGCTGTGCAGCTATTCCACCCGTAATATCCTTATTGGCTGAATTTGGAGGCCTATCCGGACTTGTGGTAAACTGGGAGAAGTCGTGTGTCTTTCCCCTGGTAAAAAGGGCTCCCAACAACCATGATCCTCCAGAGGTAGGACACCTTAAGTGGTGCCCTACAACATTCAAATACCTAGGGATAAACATATACCATGCCACGGAAGACTTAAGAGATGGCAACCTGGGAAAGGCGCTAACTTCCATAAAAGGCTCCTTGCAATTCTGGAACAAGCTCCCCCTCTCGCCGCCCGGCAAGGTGGCGATTGCTAATATGTTGATTCTACCAAGGCTATTATATTACTTTGCGGCCCTGCCGATAATCATCCCCAAAAGCTTCTTTAGTAATCTGAACACAGCGTTGCTGCAGCTTATCTGGGGTGGTGGCAGAGCGCGAGTGGCGCTATCCACATTACAACATCCGCTGGATAATGGTGGCCTAGGAACTCCGAATTTTGAAAAATACTACGCAGCCGCACAACTTCAATGGGTCCAACATTGGATCCACAGACCAGAGCAAGCAGAACCTATGAGCCTAGAGCCTCGGCGGAACGGGACCCCCCTTTTAAATTGGCTATCGTCAAAGCCCGTTAGAGGGGCATTGGTCAACCCCTTGCTCGCAGCCGCGTACGCGTGCTGGGCCAGGTACGTGCAAAAAAGAGCAGATAAGCTTCCATACTCTCCACACGTCCCGCTGAATTATCTATTGGTGGGAAATGCAGCTGGGATGCAAGCTGTGAAGCTGTGGAATGAAGCAGGAATACTGACTGTAGGGGATTGCTATGAAGACGGGAAATTAATGACGTTCGAGGCTCTCCAGGCCCTCACGGAGATAAATACGGGGCAGTTCCTGACATATCATGCCGTATGTCACGAAATTAGGAAAATATGGGGAATGGGCACCTCGGAACCAGAGATCTCCCCTGTGCTCCACCAGCTCCTACAATATAGTGACCAAACAAAAATAATTTCCAATCTATATAAAACCCTCAACAGGACCCCAGATACGCAAACGGGGAAAGCATGGGGCAGATGGAATGCAGTACTCCCCACTCCGATCCTACTGGATGATTGACCCAAGGCCCTATCCCACATCAGAGGTGTGTCAAGGAATCCCAGATTTAGATACACCCAATTTAATTACACGCATCAAACATATCTTTCCCCAGCCAGAATAAAGCGCATGTTCCCTGATGCAGTATCGCTATGCCCCAGATGTAGATCAACGTCAGCACCCTTCTATCATATGGTATGGGATTGCCCGAATATACAAACGGCCTGGGCGCAGGTGGTAGAGGAGGTATCTGGACTAACGGGACTTGTACTGGTTGCAGACCCCGGGTCCTGTCTGCTGGGACTAAGGAAGAGACCAAAAAAACAAAGACATTTACATAAATTCGTAGATCTGGCCTTTTTAATGTACAAAAGGTTAATAGCAATGCATTGGAAAGCCTCTAAGGCTCCTGATCTGAAATCCTGGCACTCTCTAATAATACGCTGGGCCCGTACTGAATACCAGGTACTAAAAAGAATGGTGCGTGAAGGGCGACAACACACAGGATGCTGTACATGGGAGGATATGGTGACAAAGCTGGAGGCCAAAAATGATGAGAAGCCGCCTTGAATCGGGGCACGCGTAATCGCAACAAACACAGCACAAGTTCCCTTGCACCCCCCAACCTCGGAAACAAAATTCATAGGATACCCAGGCACCACAGAATGGGCACATCACCTCCCCCCATTTGTCTAATAATAAATCGCCCATTAAATCTATGTCACCACAGCCTTAGCGATGTGTGGGGAGCAGAAAACCAGGGGAGCCACCCGCATACACCAATCAAGTTGAGGCCTCCCTTAGACATTTAGGGAACCCATACACGCAAAGCAAGGTCCACACTGGTCTCAAGCGGATGCCTATGTAAAATAAAAAATGAAGAATAAACCCATGGAGGGTACAGCCAGAAATGATACTGCAAGATTAGAAGTATTCCGGGAAGTACATATTAGGGGGGTGTGTGACTGTTACATGACGTAGATAATTAGTCAATGTTTTGGTTTATCCTGTGGTTGCAAATTGAACAATTTGTATCATATTTTGAAAAATAAAACCAATAAATATATATTTTTTTTTTAAATAGATAGTTAATATAACTATAACTGGTGAATTTGGATTTCAGAGTTTAAAATGTCACATTTCACCTAACTATAACCAGAGAATGTGAACAATATATCTAACTCCTACTGCATAGAACTGTAGGGCTCAAACAGTAAAACAACACAGTAAAAAGAGTAACAACTCTTTACAAAATTAAAAACAAAGCACAAGGAATTAAAGAAATGTGTATATATAATCACAGGTCTCCCCCATTCTAAAAATGTACAAAATGCCTTACCATGTAGCAACGAGCAAACAAAAAGGAATAAAGGCACAACATAGTGGATCCTGTCATCCTTCAAACAAAAATGTTTTGCACATTATTGCACTGAACTTTCTTGAAGTAATGATTCCAATGGTGTGGATGCAGCAGATATTGCAGACTAAAAGTTAATGATGCACCCTCAACTGATTACACAATCTCTTACGTGTAATAAAGACAGCACAGAAATGTAACCTACACATGAAAAGTTGTGATTGTGCAAGGGACCCTCATATTAATGTAAGTTAAGTGATGAGTGCTGAGTAAATTGTGCTGCAGTATGAGGCTGGCTGAGTGCATCTCTCCGGGGCTCTTCGAATATTGACTGGAAACAGGCCCATAGATCTGAGCAATCACCACTGAGACTGCAATTATGTCTTGCGTGATAAAAAATATTCCAGCGACTTTGCCCTGATCTTCAAAAAGCAGCTACTGAGCGGCTAGCAAGGAAGCACCATCAACTCCTGCTGCAGTTACAGCAAGTCATGATGGTTTCCTCTTACTGAAGCAATTGTTGGGCAGATTATTCCATCAATGAAACTCAAGTACTCCGTTTCAAGCAGGATAGGAACCATTTCCTAGCAAAAATGTCTGCTGAGTACAGGTGTGCAGCAGCGGGCTCCACAGATTGAGAGGAAGTGTGACAGCTCAGAGTTGAAGACATGACTTGACTGGTCACAGCGCAGGCAGTTTTGCAGATATTGCCTGCACACAAGTCTAAGACATGGGTAATTAGCCTGATAGACCCATAACGGAGCAAGTCCCAAAATACTGATCCCTGATTCAGTGTCTTTTCTAAGATTTTCTAAGTGAATGCTGCTTGTTAATGGAAACGTGAAACCTTAAATGACAGTTGCACAGGCAAAAATCAAGCATGACCCCTTTCCCCGCCACTAATCATTTAAAACCATGTGGCCCTTACTTACAGATCTGTCATCAGGTGGGATGTACTTCTCTCTCATGCATCCAATGACCTTTAAGTTTATTGCGTCCATTGCTATATTGTTACATGAGTGTGATGCTGTAGAAATGCAGATGCGATAGCGTGTCCCAGCCGGGCAGGGGACCTGCCATCAGCTGTAGGAAAGTCTTGCTTTTTACAAAGAGGCGAGACAGTAGATGTATGGCTAACACAATGGCAAATCTCCCATTCAGTTGTCATGTATTTTCAGGTGGTTCTTGCATTTATCATCCTAGTGATGAGACACAGCGTTGACGGCAGTCGGCTTATTCTTCAAATATCGGTTTGAAGTTTGGTGATACCTTGTCGGCACAGTTGTAATATAATGCAGACTTAGAGCCCTGTCCTCAATTCATCTTGAGGAGTGGGTCTCACTAGGCCCACTTTTCCCGTAGCAATTGCTAGACAGGTGGGTAGACCTGTTGAGACCCGCCGAATAAGTATCTTGTCGAAAAGGCAAAAATATCCCTTGATTCATAATGATGTTCTCATGAAGGACAGCCTATAAATTGACTCGTAGGCTTTATTAGACTGTAACTATTAGATAAACCAGGGATCTCGTACAGTGTTTTTTTTTTTCAATTTGTATTTATTCAGTCTTTCATGGGTTTCCATGTACCGGGTCGTTGCAGTCTGCAATATTGTCACAATTGTTTTGTTTTCCACCTATGTAAAAATTATGAACAAAAATATGAGCAACTAAAGAAATTTGAGGCTTAGATGAAATATTTGTACCTACCATTAGCTGGTTTACCTGGTCTGTAAGTGATTGATTTTTATTTGGTTTTCGTTGATTCCTCCTTCTATTATCTCCACCTTGCATCAACAAACTCGTTGACCTTCTAGTAGCCACCAAAGCATCTTTATTGACACTGACAACATTTGAGTGGCCATACTCAATAAAGGTCTTTCAGGCAACTGTCATACAATCCTATTCTCCAACATAAATCTGTTTATAGATTTTTTATGGTAATCATACTACATTCCTCTACCGTAGAGATTTAGTACCACAAACGAGTATGCTTATTATGAATAGCCCCTTTTGTATGTATATATATATATATATATATATATATATATATATATATATATATATATATATATATATATATATATATATATACACATACATATATCTATGTGTATATATACATTTATATGTATAAACTACCTAAGGTTCACAAGAAACAAGAAGCTGTTGTTTCCTACTAGTCAGCTCCTTATATCAGGAATTAATTTCCCTATGGAACAACTTTCTGAATATGTAGATATCTTTTGAGACAATCTCTTTTTGAGACCATATGTTTCGAATCTCCTTTCTGATATAAGGGACACCAAACATTTTTTAATATTTTGAGGGCTGTGGAATGGGATGCCGTGATTGTACTGGTTATCCTGAACATGGTTTCATTACATATACTACCATTGAACTTAAATGGGGCCTGAAGGTAATGTCGAACTATATCAGAAAAAAAACTGCAACTTTTTTTTAACATATGGGCATGCTGCAGAACATAGCCAGTTTAATCCTGTACAATAATATGTTCCTATTTAATTATGCATGGTATAAGCAACAGTGTGGGTCATCTATTGGCTCACAGATTGCTACCTCATAAAGATGGGAGAAACGTCTGCAATCCGGGTGGATATGCATTGGTTGATAGTGTACTATATTGGGCGTGGTCTACTGATGACAACTTCATGCGCTGGACAAACTCAGTTGAGCTCTTGAAAGAAATTGCAATGTACTTGAATGATAACCCATATAATGGGAAGCTCTCCCTTAACTATATCAGTGGAAGGATATGGTTTGGGATGTGGAAATTTATTTTAAAGACAACAAAATTTAGATGAGAATCTACAGGAAGAAAACATGTAATGTCCTACTTCATGCAAACAGCAGGCACTCTAGAACACAATTAAAGGCCATAACCAATGGGGAGATGGTAAGGGCAAGGAGAAATTGCAGCGAAGAACAAGAATTTGTAGATATTCTGACATAGCAGTTCAATTTAGGAGAAGAGTCTATGATGAGAGAGTGATAGAACTGAATCACAAAGAGCATTATGATTAAAAAGGGAAAAACCCTGAGAGATAAAAAGGGTTCTAAGGGTTTATGACATCATATGGCAATGTTAACGTGTCCCTCTATGTCAATTTTATAAATATTAGGGCTCGTTTAGGCCGATGAATCGTTTGACCCAGTGGTGAGACACCGTAGGACAAGATAACTGATCAATATGTCAAGCAATATGTCAAGGATGTTATCAACATATATCACCACAATGTACTTTACTTTGGATAAAGACATTTATTAAACTGGTGACGCAACCATGACCTTTCAGCCATGAATAACCACACCTTTATCAAAGTTTTGTGAATTTTATTCCCTATTGATTACAATCTAATAATATAAGTATCAATCTCAAAACCAAGAAGCATAATGAGCAAAGTCATAATACAACAGCTATAATGAGACTTCAATAATGCAAGGATCACAAACAAAAAGGCGTCAACATAAGATTTGCATAGTTCAGAGTGCATAGAATATCATTTACGTCTCAGTTCAGCATAACACAATGTCAGTCACGTCTATTTGCATCAGTCAAAGTAATCACCTAACCTAACCACTAATTAGCATCAGCATGTTGGGCTTCATGCAAAACAATTTTGAACACAAATTTGGAAAACATCTGACTAAGGTCTCTATTAAAAAATACAGCAGTTGGTACTTAGAAAGGAAAAGCAAACAGACAAATTACAATAGCATTGTCATAATTACCCTCCTCGGAATAAGTCAGCATACAGGATCAGTCTTCGTCTTCAGGACATCAGTTAGATCACCAACAGTTAATTTCATCTAATGGACAGGGGACACTTCCCTCATAAGGAGGAAAAGAGTAAAGGGGCAGTCTATGTATGAAGATGATTTTGTCTAAGTCTCAAATCACCAAACAGAGTTTTTATCCCTTTTTCACAATACATTCCCCCAAAATTCTATTGGATAATCGCTATACCCCACTATCTTCAGCCTATCAAATTATACATTAGGTAATCCAAATTGTCACCCCACGATAATTTATAACATTTAATTGGTCTTCATGATAGACGTCTTCGTAGGTGGCACATCCAGGGTTACTTCATCCTTTGGCACGTTCTTCAGGTCAAAAGTTCTCTTTTCCATGGCAAAACGTCCTTGAATGTTTCTATAATTGTTGCAAAACGTATAAAACTTATACTAAGGCAGCTAGCATGCGGATGGGAAAGGCATAACTTGCAACATAAAACAAAGGAAAAAGAACACATGCTGGGTCATGGCCTTTTACGAATCAGTACACTGAAAAACAGAAAACTATGCTTTAATATGAGAGCTACACAGCTAAAACTTCAACTCACGCTAACTTAAGGCCTATGGGTTTTAATACAAATGCAATATTCGTAAGCGTTAATATATTCAATTAATTATAATGCAAGCAATTATTTCTTACAGTCGACATTTAGTTTATTGTGCACAATGGTAACTTCACACTTATAATCATGTTAAGAATATATTTAAGCAAATAATACTTTACAATCGTTTTGTATGCAGCATTGTTAGGTATAAGCATTTCACATCTAATATGTAATATTTAAACTACGCTCTCTCAGTCCCTCCTCTGAGGACGCTCGTCATCACACAAATCTTTCTTTTGACTTTTGACTTTTAATTTTTCACCTTGCGCATGATACGCATTTCAACATCTTGCCCTTTATGTTAGCTTTCCCAAATTTCATTAAATATTTTCTCTCTTTCACTTTCTTAATTTCTCCTTGTTCTTTTGCTCCAATTTCATTTTATTTTGTCATTCATTTTACATGCCCCCCACAATCCTAATAAACAGACCAGAACAATTAATAAACCCATCAATATTTTTGCAAGTACCCCATTCCAAATGTTGGTAAACCAGCTTCCCACTCTGGCAATTCCCTTTCCAAATTTCTCCCAAACACCGAGTTCTTTCAAGTCCTTCAAATCTGTACTATCTCTAGTAAGGTTAGTAAGCATACTTCTAATTTTCTTACTGTTATCTGGTATAAATGAACAACAATGACGCTCATTGAGCATCTTGCAGACCCCTCCACTCTTAGCTAAAAGAATGTCTAAAGCAAGCCGATTTTGAAGAGTCATAGCTCTTTCTGCAGCAAGTTCAGTATCCATCAGGAGTATAGCCCCTGTAAAATTTGTCAGCATGCTGTCCACTATAGTAGACAACTTTTGAATCTTCATAGAATTCAAGATAACCCCTACTGATGGGATTATAGCTCCAAATATATCACCAATGACAGCCGCCACTGATTCTCGTTTCTGTCTGGGATGTTGTAATTCAGACGTCTTAGGTATTTGTTTTAAGTCATCAATTTGGTAAATCTTTGGGAATACTATCCCCAAATAATATGTCCCATACCATCCCTTATGGAGACGGTAATAAGCATTTAACCCACAAATGTAATAGATTCCAGGAATCGCTGGATCTTGTCCATTTAGCATAAAGGTCCATTTACTCTGAAACAAAAACACATGCCTGCATTCACTCGTTCCCACAAACAAATTATCCTGTTCAGATTTTGGCCTATATATACAAAGCCTACCTACATGTAATGCATCTATAGCTAATTTGCCTTGTGTCTTGATTGCAGTATAAGCATAATCATTTACGTATGTGCGTTTCTCTAATCCTTTTTCTAATCTTTCTTTTAAGTGTGCAGTGTGCATAGGCAGTTCCAAATGTAAGCGTCGGCTCAAAGAATCCCCTAACTATTTTTATATCATGTTCCTTAGCTAACTTGTTCAAAAATTCAATCACAGGCACAAAAGAAAACACAACATCCAAGTTTGAATAAAAATATTGCACATGCTCTTGATTATAGAATCTTGTTAATAGTAAGCTGCAACTAATCCCATAGGTTAAAGGGAGGCTATGATAAGTAACTCCCTCCTGCACAGATGAAGGAATTTTAGTACATACATAACAATCTTTCACATCCATAGTTTCCACATACTCGTTTAGTAAGCGATAGAAGACATTAGTAGAAAGTTCCCCTTTTGCATTAGTTCCCTCATGCATGTGTCTTGCATCTTGCTCAAATCTCTCCCATGGTGTTAGTGTGGTAGTTTCAGGTTTTGAAGTAGCGTTAATAGTTTCTGTCTCTATCCAAGGCATTCCTACAATTACTCCCACAATTATTACTGCACACACAACGCCTATTATAAGACCTAACCAACCACACACCTTACTTCTCTTGCTACTATTTCTATTATAAGCCATGTTTATATAGAATCAGACAGTAGAGCAACAATCAACTTGAGGATAGTTAAAATTTTCTGTCTTTCTGCGTTTATTTACAGCGTCTTAATTCACTCCAGGACCTCTTGTCAAATTCGGTTAGCAGCTTGTCGTAATCAGGTTTAAAGTCAATCCATTTTTTTTTTTTTTTCACTTCCGGAAGTTTATAATGTCTCTTTTCAGTTTCAAAATTTTCTAAAACTTAACCAGGCTTCCCTCGGATTCATTCAGGTACCGTAGTATTGGCCTGGTACTTCTCGATCAAAGCAGAATGCTAGAAATTCTTGTTGCCATTCAGAAGTTGTAGCATATGCCCATTCAGGACCCGTATATCTTCTGTTTGCGATTCTTTATCTCTTTAATCTTCGCTCACCCTGTTGTTCTCCTTCACTCAGATCATCCACTCTAGATGTATTGTTCTCTTCAATTATTGTGTCATTTGATACATCTCTTATCTTGAAGAGTGGCTTATCTGGCCAATTGTCACCTCTATGGGTCTTTCCTCGATGTGTCCTTTCAGGACGTTGGACAGTACCCTCCTCTGGTGATATGGTGTTTTCTCTTGATGGACCTGCAACTGGTTCAGGAGGTTCTGGTTCGTTCTGATTCCTTTTCTACAATTTCTCCTTCTTCTTCTTCTTCCGTTTTAGACCTGACAGCCTTAGGGTGGTCACCCCTGACTTTTTGCCTGCCTCCATCCACTTTTTGGACACTGTTTTTGTTGGCTTTTAGACTCTGCGCACTTTACCACTGCTAACCACTGTTAAAGTGCATATGCTCTCTCCCTTAAAAACATGGTAACCTTGAATCATGATTGGACTATTTAATTTACTTATAAGTCCCTAGTAATGTGCACTCTCTGTGCCTAGGGCCTGTAGATTAAATGCTACTAGTGGGCCTGCAGCACTGGTTGTGCCAACCACTTAAGTAGCCCCTTTTCCTTGTCTGAGGCCTGCCACTGCAAGGCCTGTGTGTGCAGTTTCACTGTCACCTCGACTTGGCATTTAAAAGTACTTGCCAAGCCTAAACCTCCCCTTTCTCCACATATAAGTCACCTCTAATGTGTGCCCTAGGTAACCCCTAGAGCAGGGTGCTGTGTGGGTGAAAGGCAGGACATGTACATGTGTCGTTTACATGTCCTGGTAGTGTAAAACTCCTAAATTCGTTTTTGCACTACTGTGAGGCCTGCTCCCTTCATAGGCTAACATTGGGGCTGCCCTCATACAGTATTGAAGTGGTAGCTGCTGATCTGAAAGGAGTAGGAAGGTCATATTTAGTATGGCCAGAATGGTAATATAAAATCCTGCTGACTGGTGAAGTTGGATTTAATATTACTATTCTAGAAATGCCACTTTTAGAAAGTGAGCATTTCTTTGCACTTATATCTTTCTGTGCCTTACAATCCACGTCTGGCTGGGCTTAGTTGACAGCTCCTTGTGCATTCACTCAGACACACCCCAAACACAGGGTACTCAGCCTCACTTGCATACATCTGCATTTTGAATGGGTCTTCCTGGGCTGGGAGGGTGGAGGGCCTGCTCTCACACAAAGGACTGCCACACCCCCTACTGGGACCCTGGCAGACAGGATTGAACTGAAAGGGGACCTGGTGCACTTCTTAGCCACTCTTTGAAGTCTCCCCCACTTCAAAGGCACATTTGGGTATAAAACAGGGCCTCTGCCCTACCTCATCAGACACTTGCTGGAGAAGAAACCTAAACCAGAAACTACATCCTGCCAAGAAGAACTGCCTGGCTGCTCAAAGGACTCACCTGTCTGCTTTCTTCAAAGGGCTGCTGCCTTGCTGTTGGCCTGCTGCCTTGCTGTTGGCCTGCTGCCTTGCTGAACTCTTGTCTGGCTGTGAAAGTGCTCTCCAAGGGCTTGGACAGAGCTTGCCTCCTGTTCCCTGAAGTCTCAGGACCAAAAAGACTTCTCTTTTTCACTTGGACGCTCCGTGCGCCGACATTTTTTTGACGCACAGCTTGTTCTGCAGCGAGAAAAATGCCGCACACCGACGCTGATCGACGCGACGCCTTTGGGACGACAGGAACTTCGGCGCACGGCTTCGCAAGGACAACGCCGCCCGACCTCCAGAGGAGAAATCAACGTGACGCCTGCCATGAGATCGAAATTTCGACGCGCCGCCCCGCAGAATGACGCGCAGCCGGAAAACAAGCAGGAAAATCCACGCACAGACCCGGGACATCTGGTAATCCCCGCGATCCACAGAAAGAGACTATCCGCGCGCCGGAAAATGACTCATGACTTCCCCGCGTGAAAAATAACGACGCAAGTCCGTGTGTGCTGGGGAGAAATCGACGCACACACCCTTTTTTTTCATGTATCTCTTCTTCTGTGGCCCTCTGAGGAGATTTCCCACTCCAAACCAGGTACTTTGTGCTTGAAAGAGACATTGTTTGCTTTTTAAAGACTTAAGACACTTTATATCACTTTTCAGTGATATCTCTTCAAATTCACATTGCAACTTTATTCATTTTGACTTACAATTATCCTGATAAATATTATATATTTTATTAAACACTGTGGCCCGTATTTATACTCCGTTTGCGCCGAATTAGCGTCGTTTTTTTGACGCAAATTCGGCGCAAAACTAACGCCATATTTATACTTTGGCGTTAGACGCGTCTAGCGCCAAAGTATTGGCAAAGAGCGTCATTTTTTAGCGTGAACGCCTTCCTTGCGTTAATGAGATGCAAGGAAGGCGTTCCCGTCTAAAAAAATGACGGCGACGCAAATGCGTCGTATTTATACTCCCGGGCAAAAATCACGCCCGGGAGGTGGCGGGTCAAAAAACCCCGCATTTGCGCCACTTTTTAACGCCTGGGTCAGGGTAGGCGTTAAGGGGCCTGTGGGCTCAAAATGAGCCCACAGGTGCCCTCCCCTGCCCCCAGGGACCCCCCCTGCCACCCCTGCCCACCCCAGGAGGACACCCAAGGATGGAGGGACCCACCCCAGGGACATTCAGGTAAGTTCACGTAAGTATAATTTTTTATATTTTTCAATTTTTTTTGGGTGGCATAGGGGGGCCTTATTTGTGCCCCCCTACATGCCACTATGCCCAATGGCCATGCCCAGGGGACATAAGTCCCCTGGGCATGGCCATTGGGCAAGGGGGCATGACTCCTGTCTTTACTAAGACAGGAGTCATTTAAATGGCGTCTGGGCGTCGAAAAAATGGCGCAAATCGGGTTAAGACGATTTTTTAGCGTCAACCCGACTTGCGCCATTTTAAGACGCCCTAGCGCCATTTTCCCCCTACGCCGGCGCTGCCTGGTCTACGTGGTTTTTTTCCACGCACACCAGGCAGCGCCGGTCTGCTTGCGCCGGCTAACGCCATTCCATAAATACGGCGCCCGCATGGCGCTTCGGAATGGCGTTAGACGGCGCTAAATTTTTTGACGCTAAACTGCGTTAGCGCAGTTTAGCGTCAAAAAGTATAAATATGGGCCTGTGTGGTGTATTTTTGTGGTGCTATATGGTGGTATTGTATGATTTATTGCACAAATACTTTACACATTGCCTTCTAAGTTAAGCCTGACTGCTCGTGCCAAGCTACCAGAGGGTGGGCACAGGATAATCTTGTAGTGTGTTACTTACCCTGACTAGAGTGAGGGCTTTTGCTTGGACAGGGGGTAACCTGACTGCCAACCAAAAACCCAATTTCTAACATTGGTGATCAGCGGTGAGGATAGGACTTGTGTTTGTGCAGTGACATACAGTAGCTAAGTATTTCACTACCTACCCACAGTTGAAGGTCAACTTGATTTTTATCTCTTTTTGCAAAATGTCGTTTTTTTTCTTCCTGACAATTTTCAAAAACTAAATCCTCACTCAACATGTCTCTGACTGGGTCTTAAATGGAAGACTTTGACCTAGTCCTGTTGGATACATATACGGTCAAACAGCTAAGAGGGTTCTGCAGGGCAATGAGGGTACGCACCCAAGGGGCCTCCAAAAAGGAGGACTTTGAAGTGGCGCTGAGGCCCTGGGCAGAAGCCCATTAAGAAGAGGATGATGAGGAAGAGGAGCCAGAAAATGTCCCTTCAGAGGATTTGTTGCTATCTGTGGATGATGTTACCACTGCAATTGTGCCCCCTTCCAGACCAGGGAGCAGTGTCTCTGTGCAAAGCCTGACCGCAGAGGAAAGGAGAGAGGAAAGGGAGTTCCAATTGCAAATGGCAAAACTGAAAATTGAGGCTCAACAGGAGGAAAGAAGGGCTGAGAGAGAAGCCAAGCAAGCTGAGGCTGAAAGAGCAGCCAAACAAATTGATGCTGAAAGAGAAGCCAAACAAGCTGAAGCTGAAAGAGCAGCCAAACAGGTGGAAGCTGAGAGCGCTTTGGATGAAAAGAAACTATTGTTGGCTCATGAACTGAGTCTCAAGGAGCTGGAGATCAAGGCGAGACAGTCTGAATCCAGCAATAATGGTGGCAGCATACAGACAGGACCTGCTGGAGAAAAGAAGGTTCGTATACCCAAAAATGTGGTGCCCAGTTTTGTGGTGGGAGATGACATAGATAAATGGTTAGCTGCTTATGAAGTTGCACTAAGGGCTCATGAGGTTCCTGAAGGGCAATGGGGGGTAGCTATGTGGGGTTATATGCCGCCATTGGGTAGGGACACACTTCTCACATTGGATCAACCTGATCAAAACACATACCCACTTCAGAAAGCCACTTTACTTGCCAAGTTTGGGCTGACCCCTGAGGGATACCGTCAGAGGTTCAGGGACAGCACCAAACAAACCACACAAACATGGGTAGATTTCTTTGACTTTTCCAGTAAGGCACTGAATGGATGGGTGCGGGGCAACAAAGTAGATGATTATAAAGGGTTATATGACTTGATTCTGAGAGAGCATATGCTTAATACTACTTTTACAGAGTTGCGCCAGCACTTAGTGGATAGTAAGCTGACTGATCCCAGGAAGCTTACTGAGGAGGCGGACCTCTGGGTTATCACCAGAGTGTCCAAGAAGGTACCTGGGGGGGACACCCACAAAGGTGGTCAGGGTTCCCAACAGAAGAAAGAGGGGGAAGATAAACTTACAGATGATGAACTCTCCAAAGGCCCCCAAAAGAATTCCCAGGGAGGGGGTGGCAACCATTCCTTTTCCAGATTTGGGAAAAAGCCAGGGACATATGATAGGTCAGGGAAATCCAACCCCAAATGCATGGAGTGTTACCAGTATGGTCACTATAAACGCGACCCCAGTGCTCCAAGAAAGCACCGTCCACTACCGGACAGACACCTGGGTTGACTAGTGTAGCGCTGGGGGGGAGATGGACCCAGATAGCTTTGGGGAACAGGTAGAGATTTCCCTAGTGTCCCTGGGAGAAGGAGAAATGGTGCCCAAAGCCCAGATGCCCCAAAATACTTCCAAGTACAGGCAGTGGGTCACCATTGATGGGCAGAAGGTGGAGGCTCTGCGTGACACAGGAGCCAGTATGACTACTATCAAGAGTCAGCTGGTGTCAACAGAGCAGATAGTCCCTAATACATTCCAACAGGTCATAGTCGCTGACAATCGTGAGAGTCACCTACCAGTGGCTCTGGTTCCCTTTGAGTGGGGGGGGGGTCTCTGGTACTCTGAAAGTAGCTGTGAGTCCTGCCATGCCTGTAGATTGTCTGTTAGGCAATGATCTTGAGCATACTGCTTGGAAAGAAGTGGAGCTCAGATCTCACCTGGAGATGTTAGGGTTACCTGAGTGGGTCTGCATGACCACACAGGCCATGGCTGACCGAGAGGGAAGTCAAGGGCGTCTGGAGCCTGGAACAATGGCCCAGAGAGCTGCCAAGAGGAGGGGCAAGGGGCGCGGGAAACCAGTCCCAGAAGTTCCCGCAGTGGTTGACGGGGCTCCTGAGGAGGAGGCTCCCGAGCCAACTGGGGAAGACATTGCCACCCTAGGTGACCTACCGGAGCTTGCTGGCTGGCAAGTTGAGGGTGGACCCACCAGGGAGGAATTCTGCAAGGCGCAGAAAGAATGTCCCACTCTGGAGGGTCTGAGGAAGCAAGCCTCAGACCAGGCGGCAGGTGAAGCCTCTGGCGATCACCACATATATTGGGAGAATGATCTCCTCTACAGTGAGCCTAAGGTTCCGGCCTTTGGGGCAGCGCGTACGCTGGTGGTCCCCCAGTGTTACCGAACCTTCCTACTGGGTCTGGCTCACGACATTCCCCTGGCAGGACATTTGGGGCAATGCAAGACCTTTGACAGGCTTGTCACCCACTTTTATTGGCCCAGAATAAGGACAAACTCAGATAAGTTCTGTAGATCTTGTCTTACCTGCCAGGCCAGTGGTAAAGCAGGGAAAAGGGTTAAAACCCCCCTGATTCCACTTCCTGTCGTTGGCACCCCCTTTGAAAGGGTGGGCATCGACATTGTTGGTCCATTGGACCCCAAAACTACTTTGGGCAACAGGTTCATCCTGGTTTTGTTGGACCATGCCACCCGTTACCCAGAGGCAATCCCTCTGCGGACCGTAACTGCACCGGTGGTGACCAGAACTTTAATGGGGATATTTACCCGTGTGGGATTCCCAAAGGAGATAGTGTCTGACAGAGGCACTAACTTCATGTCTGCATACATGAAGTCTCTGTGGGATGCGTGTGGTGTAAGCTACAAGTTCACCACACCCTATCACCCCCAATCTAATGTTCTTGTGGAGAGATTCAACAAGACCTTGAAAGGCATGATTGGTGGCCTCCCTGAGGCCATGAGGCGTAAGTGGGACGTCCTCTTACCATGCCTTCTCTTTGCTTACCGAGAGGTCCCCCAGAGGGGGGTGGGGTTCAGTCCCTTTGAGCTTCTCTATGGGTACCCTCTCAGGGGACCCTTAAGCATTGTCAAGGAGGGGTTGGAGAGAACTCCAAAGGCACCCCCTCAGGAGGTGGTCAGCTACATGTTGGCACTCCGCAACCAGATGACCCGCTTCTGGAAAGAGGCCCAAAGTAACCTTGAGGCCAGTCAAAAGGTAATGAAACGCTGGTATGACCAGAATGCCACCCTGGTAGAGTTTCAACCTGGAGACAAAGTGTGGGAAATGGAGCCAGGAGAGCCTAGAGCTCTCCAGGACTGCTGGTCTGGCCGATTTGAAGTAAAGGAGCAGAAGGGGAGGCCACTTACCTAGTGGACCTCCAAACCCCTAGGAACCCCCTAAGGGTGCTCCATGTCAACCGGCTAAAGGCTCATTTTGAGAGGTCTGAGGTCAACATGCTTCTGGTCACAGATGAAGGAATGGAAGAGGAGAGTGAACCTCTCCCCGACCTCCTTTCTGCCCAAGAAGGTGATGGGTCAGTGAAAGGGGTCATCCTCTCTGACTCCCTGACTCTAAACCAGAAAGGAGACTGCTATGAGCTGTTGGAGCAGTTCTCCCCACTGTTCTCCCTTACTCCTGGACTGACCCACCTCTGTGTTCATGACATTGACACCGGTGACAGTCTCCCTGTGAAGAACAAAATTTACAGGTTATCGGATAAGGTGAAAGCCAGCATCAAGGAGGAGGTCTCCAAGATGTTAGCTTTAAGGGCTATCGAGAAATCCAGTAGTCCTTGGGCCAGCCCAGTGGTGTTGGTCCCTAAGGCTACTGCCCCAGGTGCGAAGCCAGAACTCCGGTTCTGTGTGGACTACCAGGGTCTCAACTCAGTCCCCCGGACTGATGCTCACCCCATTCCCCGAGCTGATGAGCTCGTTGACAGGCTGGGCGCTGCCAAGTTCCTGAGTACGTTTGATCTTACTTCAGGGTACTGGCAGATCGCCCTGACTGAGGGGGCTAAAGAGAGATCCGCATTTTCAACCCCTGATGGCCCTTACCAGTTCTGGGTGATGCCATTTGGATTGAAAAATGCCCCCGCTACCTTCCAACGGTTGGTTAACGGGGTCCTAGCTGGCAAGGATGCCTTCTGTGCAGCCTACCTGGATGACATAGCTGTCTACAGTTCCAGCTGGGAGGAACACCTGTTCCACCTCAAGGAGGTGCTTCAGGCCCTGCAACAGGCAGGCCTGACCATCAAGGCTAGTAAGTGCCAGATTGGGCATGGTTCCGTGGTGTACTTGGACACCTAGTGGGTGGTGGCAAGGTGCAGCCACTCCAGCCCAAGATTGAAACTATCAAGGCCTGGCAACCACCTAGAACTCAGACTGAGGTGAGAGCCTTTTTAGGCCTCACCAGATACTACCGCAGATTTGTCAAGGGCTATGGTATCATTGTGTCACCCTTGACAGAACTCACTTCCAAGAAACAACATAGGTTGGTGAATTGGACAGAGGCTTGTCAGAAAGCCTTTGACTCCCTGAAGGAAGCCATGTCCCCGGCCCCCGTGCTCAACTCCCCTGACTACTCCCAGGAATTTATCGTGCAGACAGACGCTTCAGAGCATGGCATAGGGGTGGTCCTAGCACAGCTAAATGAGGAGGGCCTAGACCAACCAGTAGTCTTTATTAGCAGAAGGCTATTACCACGGGAACAGAAGTGGAGGGCTATTGAAAGAGAAGCTTTTGCTGTGGTCTGGGCACTGAAGAAGCTAAGACCCTTCCTGTTTGGGACTCACTTCCGGGTTCAGACAGACCACAGGCCCCTCAGATGGCTCATGCAGATGAAGGGTGAGAATCCAAAACTCTTGAGGTGGTCCATTTCCCTACAGGGGATGGACTTTACGGTGGAACATCGCCCCGGGATTGACCACGCCAATGCTGATGGTCTCTCCAGATACTTACGCCTTAGCGATGAGAGCTCCCAGGAGGTCGGGTAGCTCTCCCCACTTTCAGCTGGGGGGGACACATGTTAGACCTGACAGCCTTAGGGTGGTCACCCCTAACTTTTTGCCTGCCTCCCTCCACTTTTTGGACACTGTTTTTGTTGGCTTTTAGACTCTGCGCACTTTACCACTGCTAACCAGTGTTAAAGTGCATATGCTCTTTCCCTTAAAAACATGGTAACCTTGAATCATACCTGATTGGACTATTTAATTTACTTATGCGTCCTTAGTAATGTGCACTCTCTGTGCCTAGGGCCTGTAGATTAAATGCTACTAGTGGGCCTGCAGCACTGGTTGTGCCAACCACTTAAGTAGCCCCTTTTCCTTGTCTCAGGCCTGCCACTGCAAGGCCTGTGTGTGCAGTTTCACTGTCACCTCGACTTGGCATTTAAAAGTACTTGCCAAGCCTAAACCTCCCCTTTCTCGACATATAAGTCACCTCTAATGTGTGCCCTAGGTAACCCCTAGAGCAGGGTGCTGTGTGGGTGAAAGGCAGGACATGTACCTGTGTCATTTACATGTCCTGGTAGTGTAAAACTCCTAAATTAGTTTTTGCACTACTGTGAGGCCTGCTCCCTTCATAGGCTAACATTGGGGCTGCCCTCATACAGTATTGAAGTGGTAGCTGCTGATCTGAAAGGAGTAGGAAGGTCATATTTAGTATTGCCAGAATGGTAATATAAAATCCTGCTGACTGGTGAAGTTGGATTTAATATCGCTATTCTAGAAATGCCACTTTTAGAAAGTGAGCATTTCTTTACTCTTAAATCTTTCTGTGCCTTACAATCCACGTCTGGCTGGGCTTAGTTGACAGCTCCTTGTTCATTCACTCAGACACACCCCAAACACAGGGTACTTAGCCTCACTTGCATACATGTGCATTTTGAATGGGTCTTCCTGGGCTGGGAGGGTGGAGGGCCTGCTCTCACACAAAGGACTGCCACACCCCCTACTGGGACCCTGGCAGACAGGATTAAACGGAAAGGGGACCTGGTGCACTTCTTAGCCACTCTTCGAAGTCTCCCCCACTTCAAAGGCACATTTGGGTATAAAACAGGGCCTCTACCCTAGCTCATCAGACACTTGCTGGAGAAGAAACCTAAACCAGAAACTACATCCTGCCAAGAAGAACTGCCTGGCGGCTCAAAGGACTCACCTGTCTGCTTTCTACAAAGGGCTGCTGCCTTGCTGTTGGCCTGCTGCCTTGCTGCCTTGCTGAACTCTTGCCTGGCTGTGAAAGTGCTCTCCAAGGGCTTGGATAGAGCTTGCCTCCTGTTCCCTGAAGTCTCAGGACCAAAAAGACTTCTCTTTTTCACTTGGACGCTCCGTGCGCCAAAATTTTCGAAGCACAGCTTGTTCCGCGGTGAGAAAAACGCCGCACACCGACGCTGATCGACGCAACGCCTTTGGGAACGACAGGAACTTCGACGCACAGCTTCGCAAGGACAACGCCACCCGACCTCCAGAGGAGAAAACAACGCGACGCCTGCCGTGAGATCGAAATTTCGACGCGCCGCCTCGTAAAATGACGCGCTGCCGGAAAACAAGCAGGAAAATCCACGCACAGACCTGGGACATCTGGTAATCCCCGCAATCCGCAGAAAGAGACTGTCCTCGCACCGGAAAACGACGCACGACTTCCCCGCGTGAAAAATAACGACGCAAGTCCGTGTGTGCTGGGGAGAAATCGACGCACACACCCTTTTTTTCACGTATCTCTTCTACTGTGGCCCTCTGAGGAGATTTCCCACTCCAAACCAGGTACTTTGTGCTTGAAAGAGACTTTGGGGGTGATTCTGACCCCGGCGGTCTTAGACCGCCGGGGCCAGGGTCGGCGGGAGCACCGCCGACAGACCGGCGGTGCCCCGCAGGGCATTCTGACCGCGGCGGTAAAGCCGCGGTCAGACCGGCAACACTGGCGGTCTCCCGCCAGTGTACCGCCGCCCCTTTGAATCCTCCAAGGCGGCGCAGCTCGCTGCGCCGCCGAGGGGATTCCGACCCCCCCTACCGCCATCCAGTTCCCGGCGGTCCGCCCGCCGGGAACCGGATGGCGGTAGGGGGGGTCGCGGGGCCCCTGGGGGCCCCTGCAGTGCCCATGCCACTGGCATGGGCACTGCAGGGGCCCCCGTAAGAGGGCCCCTACGAGTATTTCACTGTCTGCTTGGCAGACAGTGAAATACGCGATGGGTGCAACAGCACCCGTCGCACCTTCCCACTCCGCCGGCTCGATTACGAGCCGGCTTCATCGTGGGAAGGACGGTTTCCCCTGGGCTGGCGGGCGGCCTTTTGGAGGCCGCCCGCCAGCCCAGGGGAAACCTCAAAATACCCACCGCGGTCTTCCGACCGCGGTACGGTATTTTGGCGGCTCCCGCCGGGCGCGCGGTGACCGCGCCCGGCGGGAGTCAGAATGACCCCCTTTGTTTGCTTTTTAAAGACTTAAGACACTTTATATCACTTTTCAGTGATATCTCTACAAATTCACATTGCAACTTTATTCATTTTGACCTACAATTATCCTGATAATTAATATATATTTTTCTAAACACTGTGTGGTGTATTTTTGTGGTGCTATATGGTGGTATTGTATGTTTTATTGCACAAATACTTTACATATTGCCTTCTAAGTTAAGCCTGACTGCTCGTGCCAAGCTACCAGAGGGTGGGCACAGGATAATCTTGGATTGTGTGTGACTTACCCTGACTAGAGTGAGGGCTTTTGCTTGGACAGGGGGTAACCTGACTGCCAACCAAAAACCCATTTCTAACATTCCGGTTCTGTGCCGGGTTCGAACTCTAACCTGTATCCGTCTGCTTCTGGGAGAACCTCTCCTTGACTTAGTTCTGTCGCTTCTTCTGAGATAGGCACTCTGTCACCTCTCTCGAACTCATTAACTGTTTGAGGGACAAGGCTGTTCTCAGTGGGCTCTCCGGTAGTCTCTTTCTAAAGTTGTTGTGCCGGAAACTTCAAGTTCCTCATGAACAGGACACGTTACCCTTTTTGTATGACTGGCATGTATCCAGTTGGGAACCCCAGCACACTTTACGGCATTAGTAGTCGTCAATATTACTTTATACGGCTCTTTCCAACGTGGTTCTAGACACGATTTTCTCACGTGCTTCTTGACAACCACCCAGTCACCTGCTTGAAGAGAGTGGCCTGGTTCTCCGATCGGTGGCAACGTTTTAGCTTCCACCTGGTGAGAGAAAGAGCGAATCACATCAGCCAAACCTTTGCAGTAATCCAACACCATATCATCTGTAATATTCACTAGTGCATTTGCAGGTACTGCTGGTAATCTCATAGCTCTGCCCATGAGGATTTCATGGGGGGATAGTCCCGTTTTCTTGTCTGGGGTATTTCTCATTGACATCAGCACTAGAGGCAAGGCATCTGGCCACTTCATGTTAGTTGCTGAACACATTTTTGCCATTTTCGATTTCAAAGTACCGTTCATTTGCTCTACTAGTCCTGATGCTTCGGGGCGATAGCTACAATGCAGCTTTTGTTCAATGTTGAGTGCAGCACACAGGAGTTTAATCACCTATTGTCGAAGTGTCTACCCCTATCCGATTCTATAGAAACCGGAAACCCGAACCTTGGTATCAGTTCCCTAAGTAGTAGTTTGGCTACTGTAAGGCTGTCATTTCTACGTGTGGGATATGCCTCAATCCAATGACTGAAAACACACACAATCACCAACACATACTTCAGTCCTCCACAAACAGGCATTTCAATGAAATCCATTTGCATTTTGTTAAATGGACCTCCAGCTCTTCCAATATGGCTCAAAGTTACCATGGTTCCTTTTCCTGCATTCATCTGTTGACAGATGATGCATCTGTGACAAGTAATTTCTGCGGCATGTCTGAATTTTGGGTTAAACCAATCAATTTTAAATGACCTGATCATGGCATCTCTTCCCAGGTGTAAAAGCAAATGGGGTGTAATTTTCGGGGATTAATGGCGCTCAGGAATACTACTAGGCCAATTAGATCACTAGGGGTTGCCTACACAAGGGAAAACACCCATCCCTCAAGGGTTCAAAGAACCCCACAACAAATTTCCTATTTAAGGTGTGGCCCCCCCTGTCAAAAGCTCGTTACAATCCTGAAATTGAATATGTCAACAATCAAGTAAGTAAAGTTGAAACCACATGGGTCAAATTTCAAGTGAGTAAAGTTCAAAGGAATGCAATCAAAATAAGCTTTTTTCACATTGATCAAATATAAAGTCTAATTCAGTCCAGAGTTTAATAGGTCACAATTTCAAGTTTATAGCATCAACCAAGAATATAACTCCGAGCCGAGCCAACACGTGTTTCGTCCAAGGGAAATTCTTCTAGTCCCCGACGACTTCTTCAGGGCTCTAAATTTACAAGTAAATAAATAATATTAGAAACCAAAATGCTCAGACTGGAAATAATGGATAAAATCAAATACTAAGGGGTCCCCTTATAATGGACCGTACACCCATAATTAAAGTGTGTGTGAAATACAATGAGAGGAAAGAAACAACTATTGTTATTAAAGTCAAAAAATTGTAAAAGTTTCCATTCAAAAGCTCCACATCACCAATTTCAAAGTGAACAAGTGCTCCTTCACCATATTGACTTTTAACTAGTGCCAAAGCACCCAATGAAAGATTACCATGCACCAAAATCTAGTAAACAATTCGTAAAAACGAAAATATTTTGACTAATGAGGCGTTGTCACTTAATATACCTTATAACTATCGAATCCAAAAACTTCAAGCCACTTCCAAAAGTAGATAATGTAACAAATATGATGATTCTATATCGAGAATAAGAGTACCTGTTGCAGCAAAAAGAATATATATATACTATTTTATTAATTCCATTAATGACCTTAATTATAAATGCACGCTAGACCAAAATAAAATTAAAAATTTTTTAAAAGAAAACCAGTTCTTACAAATAATTCCATAAGTTGTTGTATCTTCAATGTTTAAACGCCGTTGTTGTGCAAGCTCTATCTGATAAAAGAAATTAAATCCATGTATCACGTTAATCAATATCATAGTTAGTTCTAAATCCAAACATGTTAGGAAGTAGTACCTTCGCCCCTCCACTCGTACCTCTAACAAAAGACATGCGATTCCTTGCGGCGTCTGAATGCCACTGGATGCCGTGTTGCGAGTACGCACACGCGCGATCCGAACTACCGGAAATAAAACAATCCCGGAAGCGCGGTATCGCATCTATTGAACAACACAAAGGACGGACTAAGCCCAATATAGCTACAGAACGACGTTGCAAACGCAACGTCATTTCGACCATTTTTAACTTATTATTTCAAAACTTACCAGGTCATTAATGTGAGGAAACTTGCTAACTACTAACTTATCAAATAAACTATAAATACACGTTGTAATCCAGAATTCACAGTGCATTATCAACGCCCCTAAATAATATCCTAAACATCATGGCTATACCTAAGAAATCTGAACACTGCTAATTATCGTATGCACATCAGTGAAAGTTGCCCACAAAATGCAGATTAAAAAACCCTATTTATGACAAACACCAATGGGTCTTATGACCTAAAAGGAAACAATAAATAAAACACCTTAAATAGGAAATCTCTTCCCAGGTGTGCCTGCTCGTGATAGAGTCTGGCAAACTGCGATAGAAGGCTTTTTGGCAAAACTAATTTTCCTTCTTCTGAAACCCATAAGTCATCAGCTCTCTGCACACATTGCATTCTTTGCCAAGAGCGTTTTACTTCCTTACTTGCACGGCTTTGTAATGTTCTTAGTTCATCCAGTGTGTCAACTACCCGCAATGCTAGGTTTAAACATGTGTCATTCTCAGTTTGTGGTAACAATTCCCATTGTTCCTTGAACGATATACAGTTCAATGCGCAGAATCTTGCGATTTGATCTGCATAACCGTTTCCCATGGTCACAAAGGCGGTCAGGACCGCCAGGGCCGGGGACCGCGGAAGCACCGCCAACAGGCTGGCGGTGCTTCCTGGGCCATTCTGACCGCGGCGGTAAAGCCGCAGTCAGAAAAGGGCAACTGGCGGTTTCCCGCCGGTTTACCCCCGGCCCAGGGAATCCTCCATGGTGGCGCTGCTTGCAGTGCCGCCATGGGGATTCCGACCCCCTTCCCACCATCCTGTTCCTGGCGGTTTTTACCGCCAGGAACAGGATGGCGGGAACGGGTGTCGTGGGGCTCCTGGGGGCCCCTGCACTGCCCATGCAACTGGAATGGGCAGTGCAGGGGCCCCCTAACAGGGCCCCATAAAGATTTTCAGTGTCTGCTTTGCAGACACTGAAAATCGCCACGGGTGCCACTGCACCCGTCGCACCCCTTCAACTCCGCCGGCTCCATTCGGAGCCGGCTTCATTGTTGAAGGGGGTTTCCCGCTGGGCCGGCGGGCGGCCTTCTGGCGGTCGCCCGCCGGCCCATCGGGAAAGCCAGAATGGCCGCCGCGGTCTTTTGACTGCGGTGCGGTCATTTGGCGGCTCCCGCCGCCCGCCGGGGTCAGAATGACCCCCAAAGTCTTGTGATCTAATGTGAGCACTGCATTTCAACATGGCAATTTCAAGAGGTAACTGAATCGCATGCAACAAATCCTTTCTTTGTTCACCATTTTTCACAGGAGAACCAGATGAGGTCATAAAACCCCTCTGCGACCAAAGTTGGCCAAAATCATGTACGATTCCGAATCTGTATCTGCTGTCAGTATAGATAGTGACTTTCAACTTTACAGATGCGTGGCATGCCTTATTAAGGGCAATTAGTTCTGCCACTTGTGCGGAAAACACTCTTTCGAGCCAGGAGGCTTCGACGATGCCAGTTATAGTACATACCGCATAACCAGCTCTCAGTGTTCCGGCAGAGTCTCTAAGACAGGACCCGTCAACAAACATAATGCAGTCATTCTCTTTCAATTGAGTGTCCTGAATATCTGGACGAGGTTTGGTGCACAGTTCAGTCACCTCAAGACAATCATGTTCAAATTCTTCCCCGTCTTTGATTTCAGTATTTTCATTTGGGAGTAAAGTTGCCAGGTTCAGTACAGTGCATCTCCTAAGCGTGACATTCGGTGACCCCAGTATGACCGTCTCATACCTAGTAAGATGTGCATTTGTCATGTGCTGAGTCTTAGTTCGAGTTAACAGAATTTCAACAGAATGTGGAACCATTACTGTTAGAGGGTATCCCATGACTATGCCTTCACATTGAAAAAGGCTCTGCCCAACTGCTGCAACTGCCCGCAAACAACCCGGTAAGGCTGCTGCGACAGGGTCCAAGGTAGCTGAAAAATATGCTACAGGGCGATTTGCATCTCCGTGGACCTGTGTTAGGACAGACAAAGAACAAGCATCACGTTCATGGCAAAACAACAGAAACGGTTTCTCGTAGTCTGGCATTCCCAATGCTGGTGCCCTGCACATGCATTCTTTCAATTCCATGAATGATTCGAACTCTTCTTTTGACAAGGTTATGGTATATGGCTCATCCTTGATTTCCTTTCCTGTCAGTTTTATTAATGGCTTTGAAATGATTGAGAAGTTGGGTATCCACTGGCGACAGTAGCCCACCATTCCCAAAAACATCCTGACATCTCTTTTTGTTGTTGTAGGGTTCATTTGCAAGACAGCTGTTATTCTTTCTTTTGATATTCTTCTGGAACCCTTCTCAATCAAATGTTCCAAATATTTCACCTCCTTCTGACAGTATTGTAGTTTTCTGGGTGACACCTTATGTCCATTCTTTCCCAGATGATTTAATAATGCAATGGTATCATACTTGCAACTGTCCCTTGTCTTGGACACTATTAGCAGATCATCAATGTACTACACTAGAGTTGAATTAAAAGGCAGCACCAGTGGCTCCAAATCCTTCTTCAAAATCTGATTGAAGATGGATGGTGACTCTGAAAACCCTTGAGGAATTCTGCACCAACTGTACACCTTATCCAGGAATTTAAAACTGAACAAAAATTGACTGTCCTCATGAAGAGGTATTGAAAAGAAAGCTTGTGACAGGTCTACCACGGTAAACCAATCAGCATCACAGGGGACCTGAAACATGATTACTGCTGGGTTGGGCACCACAGGGCAACACTTTATCACAATTTCATTTATTTTTCTCAGATCCTGCACAATTCAAACTTTTCCACAAGGATTTGTTAACCCCATTATGGGAGAGTTACATGGACTGCTCAAAACGTATTTCAGAACTCCCTGTCTGAGAAAGTCTGTAATTATTTGTGACACTTCGATAAGAACATCTTGAGTCATGTGGTATTTATCTGAACTTTAACTGGTTCTACTCCTTTTATCAATCCTACTTCTTTCCCAGTTAAGTCCCACACCTTTTCTGTTACTGTCCCTTGTAATTCGACAGGTAAGTCGATCAAGATATGCATTGGGAATAGAGTAATCAGAGGGTAGTCCTCATTTGTCCCTGTTTCTTCCTCTAAAAGCTGACTTTCATCTCCTTCATCGTCACTGTTTGTCTGCACCTCAATTCCATCATTGGAACAGGTGATTGAGCATTTTGTCTTACACAGCAAGTCTCTTCCCAATAGGGATACCGGACTTGAGTTACATACTACAAACATATGTAGTCCCTGGAAGTTGCCAATCTCAACCTGTACTGGATCTGTAATCGGGTTGGTCAGATATTGATTTGCTACTCCAACCACTCGTATGGTACGCTCTGACAGTGGTAATCTCGGAACTTCTGCACTCCTGACTGTAGAGCGTGTGGCTCCTGTGTCAACCAGAAATGAAACCTTATACCCCATCACCTTTCCCTCGATGTATGGGCCTCTCTGATCTACCTCTAAGGATGCTGCAAGCCTGCACTCTTCACTATCTGAGCTGTCATCTGACCAATCTTCACTCATGCCATTTTCACATCGCAATGGGAACTGTTGTACAGTATTGTTTTGATTTGTTACCTGGCCTGTGACCTGCTGAGGAAGCATCACCTGTTGCCGTGCCATCGGAGCCGTTGGTAATTGCATTTGATGTCTAGGCACCATAGGAATCTGCTGCTGCACTGGTTGCATTTGTATTGACTGAAAACGTGGCATTTGCATCTGTTGCATGGGCTGTACCCCTTGCATTTGTACCAAGTTGTTCTGGAAATTTGGGTTCTGATGTCTTATTTTTGTGCCTCGTGAATTTTGTAATGCACCAACATTAGTGTTCTGCTGAAGTGCACCATATTCGGGCACTCCCGTTTCCAGTGCCCCACGCCCCCGCATGCGTGACATGGTGACATCTTTTTCGCCCCTTGAACATCATTTTGAATAACAACAGTATTCATGTCCGAACCACGGTTCACAAACCCTCGGCCTCGACCCCTCGATTGGGTCTGAAACACACCATTCATTTGCGGCTGCTGCTGTATCATCTGTTGAACTCCATTTCCCTGTATTCCTACCTGTGCAGCCCTTATCTGCATCACCACCACCTTTTCCTTCAACTTTTTCTGCTTTAACTCAATCTCATCACTACAGTACTTTGCATACTGCAACACCTCATCAATCGGTTTAGCTTGCCAACAAATCAAATGATTCTTAATCATTTGGCTAACTTCTGGTCTCAGTCCTTCGACTAATCTAAACACAAGGTGGTTAATGTCCTTTGGTTCAATAGTCTCAATACCACTGTAGTGCTTAAACGCTTTTAACAATCTCTCGTAATAAGCATGTATTGACTCTTTAACCTCTTGAGAGGTCCGGTCGATTTTCTGCCAATCAGTCACTTTCGGCGAAACCTTTTGTTTTAAAAACTCAATTACTTTATGATAATACTTCATCACCTCTTCAGATGGTGCTCCAGTCACCTTATCCCTTGCTGGTTCTCTTGTCGGCCAATCAACGCCTCTCTTGCACTCGAGCCACAAATCAGGCGGAACAATGATCTCAAACAAGGTATTTAAGTCTTCCCAAAGACATTTTGCAAGTTTCACAAATCTATCTGTTTGTTGATACCACTCGATCGGCTTCTCCCTCAATCTGGGATAATCATTAGTAAAAGATAGAATATCTCCTCTAGTCCAAGGCACATGAACTAAAACACCACTGGCTGTTTCACTTATAGGTAATATTTTTACTGATTCCAAATCAGGTGAGGTCTTGGCTTGATTAGACCCTGGGCTGTCACCCTTTCCCTTATCTCTTTTCTTTGCCCATCTGCCTTCCCATTTTTCCAGTGCACCCCAAATTTGTGCGCTTTGCAACAGTTCTCTTAAATGTGCCTTCATTCCTGCAGACCTCATGTGCTCAAAGTCTTTTGAATCAAAATCTAATCTGTAACTCCTTTTCAAATGCTTAGTGTTTCCGATATCGATATTGTATTTGTCTGCTAGGTTCGCTAATCTCTGATGTACTTTGCCTACCTCTTTGGTAATCTTGGGGCATAAGTATCTCAATTCTGCCTCTGTGTAGGACTCCAATCTATTTACTCCCATTGTTCCTTCTACCATCTCGGCAGCTTCCGCCCCTAATCGTACAAAGTTCAGGTATTCATCTTGTTTTTCTTTCTCTGGTTCAACTGTAACCACTGCGGTCTTTTGTGAAGTATAAGTCTTTTCTAACCATTCATTTATGTTCCCTGCATGCATCACTGGGGAATGTGAGGTATTCGTGCTCATGGTTTGTGGAGTTAAAACTCCCAATCCTGCTTGACGCATTGCTTCGAGAGGTGCTCCTCCTGGACTAAGGTCCATTAAGGGCCTCGGCTGTTCAATTACTTGTTCCCCTGGGGCCATTATCTGTGGAGTTCCCATGGACCCTCCTCTTATCGCCTCCTGAGTCATCACTCCCTGATCACACACACCCGTTTTACCCTGTGCATATAATGGCACTGGTGGACCGACAGTAATGGGTAACGATATAGTGGCAGGTGTTTGTCCCGGACCCAGACTTCTTGGAGCAGTAACTCCATAGGTCTGTTCCAATGTACCCGGAACCGGTACTAATGGTGGACCTGCTACAGGGTTATACCCTGGTATCAGCTGTGATTGTGGTTGAGATATTAATTTCGGAGTTGATTCAATCAGTATTAGCTTTGGCTTCGTATATATCGGGTTTGGCGGCACTATTAAATTCGTAGTTGTCTCAAGCACTGGGACATCAGGATAGATTCTCTGTATCTGCGGTGGAGGCTGCAACTGTATCGGTATGTCTGGTGCAGTGGGTACACTGACACCATTCTGTATCAAAACTGTATCGCTAGTCTGTGCCGTATCAGTAACTCCCTTTTCCTGCGTCTGGTTCCCAGGATCCAAGCTAGTACTTGGAGCATTGTCGCTCACCGCATATGGCGGCGGGCGGTCGTGTGATAACCTGTCCATAAACTCCTCATCGTCTGAATCATCTTCCTCTTCCCAAGATCTCTTATTTTCTTTTGATTTGCCTGAGTCTTTATCTGTTTTGCATGAGGCTTTCTTTCCCTGTGTTTCTTCCCCTTGTGCTATTGCTGGAAAATTTTTTAGCCCATCAACTATTCCCCTTCTCCACATTTTGCTCTGATCATCCCACCTAGCTTCCGCATATGATTTTTCTGCCCTTCGCAATCTTTTCTGAAACTTTTCTTGCTTTTGCTTAAGAGCCATCAGTTCCCAAACCGCTAATGCCTCATATTGTGCTGGCCTCGGAGGTGGTTTCTGTTCACTTAACATCCACCTCAATCTTGCAAGGATCCTCGTATTGAATGTGCTGTATTCTGGAAACGCTAAACATCCCTCTTTCTCTGTTAGTTTGCGCCACTGTTTCATCCATAAACATGGAGCAACGCCCTTTTCTTCCATAACTATATAAGCTGGGGTACCTTCAGGTGGTGTAGGCTCCCCATCAGTTGCTATGATATATGTATCTCCCTTCAGAGCACTCTTGATTGCTTTAACAAAATTCATTTTTGCAATTTTCTCTTGTTTTTTATTTTAATCAGAAGTAACTTAGTTCCCAGGACACTCTTCACCCACCTTTCTCAACCTATTGCCTTTCACGGACGGCAGCCAATCCGTGCGCGACCCCTGTCGACAACTGACCTATCTCAGCGCGGCACCACTGACGTCACACTCACACACACTGCAGCTGACAAAGTCTCGCGGCTCGTCCGCTCCTCACTGAACCCATACAATCTCACATAAACTGATGTGATTACTGCGAGCACTTTAAATGACAACACAAATCTGCCGGTTTACTATAGGAAGGGTAACACATTCGCTTCAGAACTTTACAGGGATTTCACTTGAAGCCTCAGCCGCTACTCTCTCCTTATCAGTTCCCGCATACACAAGTAGAATTCGACCCGCAAATTCTACTCTCGACTTGTCAATGGCTTGTTCTAGTGCACTTTAGAACTTACCAAATCTCCATTGAAGGTTGTCATACACACTTTATGACTCAAACCTGACTTGTCAACCACGCCTGATTGACCTATTAAACCGCACAGATTACAACATAAACCACATTTGTCTTCATACTCCGGAGTCTTAGACCTCAACAGGTCCGTACACAACAACCAACCACGTGGATAATTTTAGCACCAAGCGCCACATTCACATGAAGTACACCGAATTCCCTACTCTTATACTGTGGAGTACGCCTACTCCTACTAACCAACACTTAGTTTGGCCTAAATACACACAAATTTTCACAATCACCTGCAAAATGCGTAAGCTTAAGCAAGTGCAAAGACCCTAACCTCGTACACTATGGCGCCGAGAACATTCCCCAACTCATTCAGGCAGGCTCCGAGATCCCGGGAAAGTAAGGTGAACTTAGAATCCCATCATGCCCCCAATTTGCATTATCACAGAAAAACAAATTAAACAATGAATCTCCGTCCTAGGGCCCCCAAGGGCCAAACCGTCGCTCTGCTACCAAACTGTTAACGCGTCCCTCTATGTCAATTTTATACACATTAGGACTCGTTTTAGGCCGATGAATCTTTTGACCCAGTGGTGAGACACTGTAGGACAAGATAACTGATCAATATGTCAAGCAATATGTCAAGGATGTTATCAACATATATCACCACAATGTACTTTACTTTAGATAAAGACATTTATTAAACTGGCGACGCAACCATGACCTTTCAGCCATGAATAACCACACCTTTATTGAAGTTTTGTGAATTTTATTCCCTATTGATTACAATCTAATAATATAAGTATCAATCTCAAAACAAAGAAGCATAATGAGCAAAGTCATAACATGACAGCTATAATGAGACTTCAATAATGCAAGTATCACAAACATAAAGGCGTCCTCATAAGATATGCATAGTTCAGAGTGCATAGAATATCATTCACGTCTCAGTTCAGCATAACACAATGTCAGTCACCTCTATTTGCGTCAGTCAAAGTGATCACCTAACCTAACCACTAATTAGCATCAGCATGTTGGGCTTCATGCAAAACAATTTTGAACACAAATTTGGAAAACATCTGACTAAGGTCTCTATTAAAAAATACAGCAGTTGGTACCTAGAAAGGAAAAGCAAACAGACAAATTACAATAGCATTGTCATAATTACCCTCCTCGGAATAAGTCAGCATACAGGATCAGTCTTCGTCTTCAGGACATCAGTTAGATCGCCAACAGTTAATTTCATCTAATGGACAGGGGACACTTCCCTCATAAGGAGGAAAAGTGTAAAGGGGCAGTCTATGTATGAAGATGATTTTGTCTAAGTCACAAATCATCAAACAGAGTGACAGAGTTTCTGGATGCAATCAATATCATTCCCTACCTAATACCCTCGACTGTTCTGTGTCATGAGTTTTCATCCCTTTTTCACAATACATTCCCCCAAAATTCTATTGGATAATCGCTATACCCCACTATCTTCAGCCTATCAAATTCTAGTCACGATTTTCTCACGTGCTTCTTGACAACCACCCAGTCACCTGCTTGAAGAGAGTGGCCTGGTTCTCCGATCGGTGGCAACGTTTTAGCTTCCACCTGGTGAGAGAAAGTGCGAATCACATCAGCCAAACCTTTGCAGTAATCCAACACCATATCATCTGTAATATTCACTAGTGCATTTGCAGGTACTGATGGTAATCTCATAGCTCTGCCCATGAGGATTTCATGGGGGGATAGTCCCGTTTTCTTGTCTGGGGTATTTCTCATTGACATCAGCACTAGAGGCAAGGCATCTGGCCACTTCATGTTAGTTGCTGAACACATTTTTGCCATTTTCGATTTCAAAGTACCGTTCATTTGCTCTACTAGTCCTGATGCTTCGGGGCGATAGCTACAATGCAGCTTTTGTTCAATGTTGAGTGCAGCACACAGGAGTTTAATCACCTATTGTCAAAGTGTCTACCCCTATCCGATTCTATAGAAACCGGAAACCCGAACCTTGGTATCAGTTCCCTAAGTAGTAGTTTGGCTACTGTAAGGCTGTCATTTCTACGTGTGGGATATGCCTCAATCCAATGACTGAAAACACACACAATCACCAACACATACTTCAGTCCTCCACAAACAGGCATTTCAATGAAATCCATTTGCATTTTGTTAAATGGACCTCCAGCTCTTCCAATATGGCTCAAAGTTACCATGGTTCCTTTTCCTGCATTCATCTGTTGACAGATGATGCATCTGTGACAAGTAATTTCTGCGGCATGTCTGAATTTTGGGTTAAACCAATCAATTTTAAATGACCTGATCATGGCATCTCTTCCCAGGTGTGCCTGCTCGTGATAGAGTCTGGCAAACTGCGATAGAAGGCTTTTTGGCAAAACTAATTTTCCTTCTTCAGAAACCCATAAGTCATCAGCTCTCTGCACACATTGCATTCTTTGCCAAGAGCGTTTTTCTTCCTTACTTGCACGGCTTTGTAATGTTCTTAGTTCATCCAGTGTGTCAACTACCCCAATGCTAGGTTTAAACATGTGTCATTCTCAGTTTGTGGTAACAATTCCCATTGTTCCTTGAACGATATACAGTTCAATGCGCAGAATCTTGCGATTTGATCTGCATAACCGTTTCCCATGGTCACAAAGGCGGTCAGGACCGCCAGGGCCGGGGACCGCGGAAGCACCGCCAACAGGCTGGCGGTGCTTCCTGGGCCATTCTGACCGCGGCGGTAAAGCCGCAGTCAGAAAAGGGCAACTGGCGTTTTCCCGCCGGTTTACCCCCGGCCCAGGGAATCCTCCATGGTGGCGCTGCTTGCAGTGCCGCCATGGGGATTCCGACCCCCTTCCCGCCATCCTGTTCCTGGCGGTTTTTACCGCCAGGAACAGGATGGCGGGAACGGGTGTCGTGGGGCCCCTGGGGGCCCCTGCACTGCCCATGCCACTGGAATGGGCAGTGCAGGGGCCCCCTAACAGGGCCCCATAAAGATTTTCAGTGTCTGCTTTGCAGACACTGAAAATCGCCACGGGTGCCACTGCACCCGTCGCACCCCTTCAACTCCGCCGGCTCCATTCGGAGCCGGCTTCATTGTTGAAGGGGGTTTCCCGCTGGGCCGGCGGGCGGCCTTCTGGCGGTCGCCCGCCGGCCCATCGGGAAAGCCAGAATGGCCGCCGCGGTCTTTTGACCGCGGTGCGGTCATTTGGCGGCTCCCGCCGCCCGCCGGGGTCAGAATGACCCCCAAAGTCTTGTGATCTAATGTGAGCACTGCATTTCAACATGGCAATTTCAAGAGGTAACTGAATCGCATGCAACAAATCCTTTCTTTGTTCACCATTTTTCACAGGAGAACCAGATGAGGTCATAAAACCCCTCTGCGACCAAAGTTGGCCAAAATCATGTACGATTCCGAATCTGTATCTGCTGTCAGTATAGATAGTGACTTTCAACTTTACAGATGCGTGGCATGCCTTATTAAGGGCAATTAGTTCTGCCACTTGTGCGGAAAACACTCTTTCGAGCCAGGAGGCTTCGACGATGCCAGTTATAGTACATACCGCATAACCAGCTCTCAGTGTTCCGGCAGAGTCTCTAAGACAGGACCCGTCAACAAACATAATGCAGTCATTCTCTTTCAATTGAGTGTCCTGAATATCTGGACGAGGTTTGGTGCACAGTTCAGTCACCTCAAGACAATCATGTTCAAATTCTTCCCCGTCTTTGATTTCAGTATTTTCATTTGGGAGTAAAGTTGCCAGGTTCAGTACAGTGCATCTCCTAAGCGTGACATTCGGTGACCCCAGTATGACCGTCTCATACCTAGTAAGATGTGCATTTGTCATGTGCTGAGTCTTAGTTCGAGTTAACAGAATTTCAACAGAATGTGGAACCATTACTGTTAGAGAGTATCCCATGACTATGCCTTCACATTGAAAAAGGCTCTGCCCAACTGCTGCAACTGCCCGCAAACAACCCGGTAAGGCTGCTGCGACAGGGTCCAAGGTAGCTGAAAAATATGCTACAGGGCGATTTGCATCTCCGTGGACCTGTGTTAGGACAGACAAAGAACAAGCATCACGTTCATGGCAAAACAACAGAAACGATTTCTCGTAGTCTGGCATTCCCAATGCTGGTGCCCTGCACATGCATTCTTTCAATTCCATGAATGATTCGAACTCTTCTTTTGACAAGGTTATGGTATATGGCTCATCCTTGATTTCCTTTCCTGTCAGTTTTATTAATGGCTTTGAAATGATTGAGAAGTTGGGTATCCACTGGCGACAGTAGCCCACCATTCCCAAAAACATCCTGACATCTCTTTTTGTTGTTGGAGGGTTCATTTGCAAGACAGCTGTTATTCTTTCTTTTGATATTCTTCTGGAACCCTTCTCAATCAAATGTTCCAAATATTTCACCTCCTTCTGACAGTATTGTAGTTTTCTGGGTGACACCTTATGTCCATTCTTTCCCAGATGATTTAATAATGCAATGGTATCATACTTGCAACTGTCCCTTGTCTTGGACACTATTAGCAGATCATCAATGTACTACACTAGAGTTGAATTAAAAGGCAGCACCAGTGGCTCCAAATCCTTCTTCAAAATCTGATTGAAGATGGATGGTGACTCTGAAAACCCTTGTGGAATTCTGCACCAACTGTACACCTTATCCAGGAATTTAAAACTGAACAAAAATTGACTGTCCTCATGAAGAGGTATTGAAAAGAAAGCTTGTGACAGGTCTACCACGGTAAACCAATCAGCATCACAGGGGACCTGAAACATGATTACTGCTGGGTTGGGCACCACAGGGCAACACTTTATCACAATTTCATTTATTTTTCTCAGATCCTGCACAATTCAAACTTTTCCACAAGGATTTGTTAACCCCATTATGGGAGAGTTACATGGACTGCTCAAAACGTATTTCAGAACTCCCTGTCTGAGAAAGTCTGTAATTATTTGTGACACTTCGATAAGAACATCTTGAGTCATGTGGTATTTATCTGAACTTTAACTGGTTCTACTCCTTTTATCAATCCTACTTCTTTCCCAGTTAAGTCCCACACCTTTTCTGTTACTGTCCCTTGTAATTCGACAGGTAAGTCGATCAAGGTATGCATTGGGAATAGAGTAATCAGAGGATAGTCCTCATTTGTCCCTGTTTCTTCCTCTAAAAGCTGACTTTCATCTCCTTCATCGTCACTGTTTGTCTGCACCTCAATTCCATCATTGGAACAGGTGATTGAGCATTTTGTCTTACACAGCAAGTCTCTTCCCAATAGGGATACCGGACTTGAGTTACATACTACAAACATATGTAGTCCCTGGAAGTTGCCAATCTCAACCTGTACTGGATCTGTAATCGGGTTGGTCAGATATTGATTTGCTACTCCAACCACTCGTATGGTACGCCCTGACAGTGGTAATCTCGGAACTTCTGCACTCCTGACTGTAGAGCGTGTGGCTCCTGTGTCAACCAGAAATGAAACCTTATACCCCATCACCTTTCCCTCGATGTATGGGCCTCTCTGATCTACCTCTAAGGATGCTGCAAGCCTGCACTCTTCACTATCTGAGCTGTCATCTGACCAATCTTCACTCATGCCATTTTCACATCGCAATGGGAACTGTTGTACAGTATTGTTTTGATTTGTTACCTGGCCTGTGACCTGCTGAGGAAGCATCACCTGTTGCCGTGCCATCGGAGCCGTTGGTAATTGCATTTGATGTCTAGGCACCATAGGAATCTGCTGCTGCACTGGTTGCATTTGTATTGACTGAAAACGTGGCATTGGCATCTGTTGCATGGACTGTACCCCTTGCATTTGTACCAAGTTGTTCTGGAAATTTGGGTTCTGATGTCTTATTTTTGTGCCTCGTGAATTTTGTAATGCACCAACATTAGTGTTCTGCTGAAGTGCACCATATTCGGGCACTCCCGTTTCCAGTGCCCCACGCCCCCGCATGCGTGACATGGTGACATCTTTTTCGCCCCTTGAACATCATTTTGAATAACAACAGTATTCATGTCCGAACCACGGTTCACAAACCCTCGGCCTCGACCCCTCGATTGGGTCTGAAACACACCATTCATTTGCGGCTGCTGCTGTATCATCTGTTGAACTCCATTTCCCTGTATTCCTACCTGTGCAGCCCTTATCTGCATCACCACCACCTTTTCCTTCATCTTTTTCTGCTTTAACTCAATCTCATCACTACAGTACTTTGCATACTGCAACACCTCATCAATCGGTTTAGCTTGCCAACAAATCAAATGATTCTTAATCATTTGGCTAACTTCTGGTCTCAGTCCTTCGACTAATCTAAACACAAGGTGGTTAATGTCCTTTGGTTCAATAGTCTCAATACCACTGTAGTGCTTAAACGCTTTTAACAATCTCTCGTAATAAGCATGTATTGACTCTTTAACCTCTTGAGAGGTCCGGTCGATTTTCTGCCAATCAGTCACTTTCGGCGAAACCTTTTGTTTTAAAAACTCAATTACTTTATGATAATACTTCATCACCTCTTCAGATGGTGCTCCAGTCACCTTATCCCTTGCTGGTTCTCTTGTCGGCCAATCAACGCCTCTCTTGCACTCGAGCCACAAATCAGGCGGAACAATGATCTCAAACAAGGTATTTAAGTCTTCCCAAAGACATTTTGCAAGTTTCACAAATCTATCTGTTTGTTGATACCACTCGATCGGCTTCTCCCTCAATCTGGGATAATCATTAGTAAAAGATAGAATATCTCCTCTAGTCCAAGGCACATGAACTAAAACACCACTGGCTGTTTCTCTTATAGGTAATATTTTTACTGATTCCAAATCAGGTGAGGTCTTGGCTTGATTAGACCCTGGGCTGTCACCCTTTCCCTTATCTCTTTTCTTTGCCCATCTGCCTTCCCATTTTTCCAGTGCACCCCAAATTTGTGCGCTTTGCAACAGTTCTCTTAAATGTGCCTTCATTCCTGCAGACCTCATGTGCTCAAAGTCTTTTGAATCAAAATCTAATCTGTAACTCCTTTTCAAATGCTTAGTGTTTCCGATATCGATATTGTATTTGTCTGCTAGGTTCGCTAATCTCTGATGTACTTTGCCTACCTCTTTGGTAATCTTGGGGCATAAGTATCTCAATTCTGCCTCTGTGTAGGACTCCAATCTATTTACTCCCATTGTTCCTTCTACCATCTCGGCAGCTTCCGCCCCTAATCGTACAAAGTTCAGGTATTCATCTTGTTTTTCTTTCTCTGGTTCAACTGTAACCACTGCGGTCTTTTGTGAAGTATAAGTCTTTTCTAACCATTCATTTATGTTCCCTGCATGCATCACTGGGGAATGTGAGGTATTCGTGCTCATGGTTTGTGGAGTTAAAACTCCCAATCCTGCTTGACGCATTGCTTCGAGAGGTGCTTCTCCTGGACTAAGGTCCATTAAGGGCCTCGGCTGTTCAATTACTTGTTCCCCTGGGGCCATTATCTGTGGAGTTCCCATGGACCCTCCTCTTATCGCCTCCTGAGTCATCACTCCCTGATCACACACACCCGTTTTACCCTGTGCATATAATGGCACTGGTGGACCGACAGTAATGGGTAACGATATAGTGGCAGGTGTTTGTCCCGGACCCAGACTTCTTGGAGCAGTAACTCCATAGGTCTGTTCCAATGTACCCGGAACCGGTACTAATGGTGGACCTGCTACAGGGTTATACCCTGGTATCAGCTGTGATTGTGGTTGAGATATTAATTTCGGAGTTGATTCAATCAGTATTAGCTTTGGCTTCATATATATCGGGTCTGGCGGCACTATTAAATTCGTAGTTGTCTCAAGCACTGGGACATCAGGATAGATTCTCTGTATCTGCGGTGGAGGCTGCAACTGTATCGGTATGTCTGGTGCAGTGGGTACACTGACACCATTCTGTATCAAAACTGTATCGCTAGTCTGTGCTGTATCAGTAACTCCCTTTTCCTGCGTCTGGTTCCCAGGATCCAAGCTAGTACTTGGAGCATTGTCGCTCACCGCATATGGCGGCGGGCGGTCGTGTGATAACCTGTCCATAAATTCCTCATCGTCTGAATCATCTTCCTCTTCCCAAGATCTCTTATTTTGTTTTGATTTGCCTGAGTCTTTATCTGTTTTGCATGAGGCTTTCTTTCCCTGTGTTTCTTCCCCTTGTGCTATTGCTGGAAACAGTTTTAGCCCATCAACTATTCCCCTTCTCCACATTTTGCTCTGATCATCCCACCTAGCTTCCGCATATGATTTTTCTGCCCTTCGCAATCTTTTCTGAAACTTTTCTTGCTTTTGCTTAAGAGCCATCAGTTCCCAAACCGCTAATGCCTCATATTGTGCTGGCCTCGGAGGTGGTTTCTGTTCACTTAACATCCACCTCAATCTTGCAAGGATCCTCGTATTGAATGTGCTGTATTCTGGAAACGCTAAACATCCCTCTTTCTCTGTTAGTTTGCGCCACTGTTTCATCCATAAACATGGAGCAACGCCCTTTTCTTCCATAACTATATAAGCTGGGGTACCTTCAGGTGGTGTAGGCTCCCCATCAGTTGCTATGATATATGTATCTCCCTTCAGAGCACTCTTGATTGCTTTAACAAAATTCATTTTTGCAATTTTCTCTTGTTTTTTATTTTAATCAGAAGTGACTTAGTTCCCAGGACACTCTTCACCCACCTTTCTCAACCTATTGCCTTTCACGGACGGCAGCCAATCCGTGCGCGACCCCTCTCGACAACTGACCTATCTCATCGCGGCACCACTGACGTCACACTCACACACACTGCAGCTGACAAAGTCTTGCGGCTCGTCCGCTCCTCACTGAACCCATACAATCTCACATAAACTGATGTGATTACTGCGAGCACTTTAAATGACAACACAAATCTGCCGGTTTACTATAGGAAGGGTAACACATTCGCTTCAGAACTTTACAGAGATTTCACTTGAAGCCTCAGCCGCTACTCTCGCCTTATCAGTTCCCGCATACACAAGTAGAATTCGACCCGCAAATTCTACTCTCGACTTGTCAATGGCTTGTTCTAGTGCACTTTAGAACTTACCAAATCTCCATCGAAGCACACTTTATGACTCAAACCTGACTTGTCAACCACGCCTGATTGACCTATTAAACCGCACAGATTACAACATAAACCACATTTGTCTTCATACTCCGGAGTCTTAGACCTCAACAGGTCCGTACACAACAACCAACCACGTGGATAATTTTAGCACCAAGCGCCACATTCACATGAAGTACACCGAATTCCCTACTCTTATACTGTGGAGTACGCCTACTCCTACTAACCAACACTTAGTTTGGCCTAAATACACACAAATTTTCACAATCACCTGCAAAATGCGTAAGCTTAAGCAAGTGCAAAGACCCTAACCTCGTACACTATGGCGCCGAGAACATTCCCCAACTCATTCAGGCAGGCTCCGAGATCCCGGGAAAGTAAGGTGAACTTAGAAGCCCATCATGCCCCCAATTTGCATTATCACAGAAAAACAAATTAAACAAAGAATCTCCGTCCTAGGGCCCCCAAGGGCCAAACCGTCGCTCTGCTACCAAACTGTTAACGCGTCCCTCTATGTCAATTTTATACACATTAGGACTCGTTTTAGGCCGGTGAATCTTTTGACCCAGTGGTGAGACACTGTAGAACAAGATAACTGATCAATATGTCAAGCAATATGTCAAGGATGTTATCAACATATATCACCACAATGTACTTTACTTTAGATAAAGACATTTATTAAACTGGCGACGCAACCATGACCTTTCAGCCATGAATAACCACACCTTTATTGAAGTTTTGTGAATTTTATTCCCTATTGATTACAATCTAATAATATAAGTATCAATCTCAAAACAAAGAAGCATAATGAGCAAAGTCATAACATGACAGCTATAATGAGACTTCAATAATGCAAGTATCACAAACATAAAGGCGTCAACATAAGATATGCATAGTTCAGAGTGCATAGAATATCATTCACGTCTCAGTTCAGCATAACACAATGTCAGTCACGTCTATTTGCGTCAGTCAAAGTGATCACCTAACCTAACCACTAATTAGCATCAGCATGTTGGGCTTCATGCAAAACAATTTTGAACACAAATTTGGAAAACATCTGACTAAGGTCTCTATTAAAAAATACAGCAGTTGGTACCTAGAAAGGAAAAGCAAACAGACAAATTACAATAGCATTGTCATAATTACCCTCCTCGGAATAAGTCAGCATACAGGATCAGTCTTCCTCTTCAGGACATCAGTTAGATCGCCAACAGTTAATTTCATCTAATGGACAGGGGACACTTCCCTCATAAGGAGGAAAAGTGTAAAGGGGCAGTCTATGTATGAAGATGATTTTGTCTAAGTCACAAATCACCAAACAGAGTGACAGAGTTTCTGGATGCAATCAATATCATTCCCTACCTAATACCCTCGACTGTTCTGTGTCATGAGTTTTCATCCCTTTTTCACAATACATTCCCCCAAAATTCTATTGGATAATCGCTATACCCCACTATCTTCAGCCTATCAAATTATACATTAGGTAATCCAAATTGTCACCCCACGATAATTTATAACCTTTTGATTGGTCTTCATGATTGACGTCTTCGTAGGTGGCACATCCGGGGTTACTTCATCCTTTGGCACGTTCTTCAGGTCAAAAGTTCTCTTTTCCATGGCAAAACGTCCTTGAATGTTTCTATAATTGTTGCAAAACGTATAAAACTTATACTAAGGCAGCTAGCATGCGGATGGGAAAGGCATAACTTGCAACATAAAACAAAGGAAAATGAACACATGCTGGGTCATGGCCTTTTACGAATCAGTACACTGAAAAACAGAAATATATGCTTTAATATGAGAGCTACACAGCTAAAACTTCAACTCACGCTAACTTAAGGCCTATGGATTTTAATACAAATGCAATATTCGTAAGCGTTAATATATTCAATTAATTATAATGCAAGCAATTATTTCTTACAGTCGACATTTAGTTTATTGTGCACAATGGTAACTTCACACTTATAATCATGTTAATAATACATTTAAGCAAATAATACTTTACGATCGTTTTGTATGCAGCATTGTTAGGTATAAGCATTTCACATCTAATATGTAATATTTAAACTACGCTCTCTCAGCAACAACATTGGGAAACTCCGTAGGCTACTCTATAAACAGCAGGGTCTATTGACCAATACCTCCTTGACAGCAAAATGAATAACAGATAATCCAAGTGTGACACTTAGACAATGCAGAACACTTAGGAATATTGTAAGTCTGAGCTCTCCTCCACCTAGGAGGGTGGACAAGGTGATGACTAGTTCTAACGAAGGATTTTTAAAATATGTGGATTATAGTGTTAGCATATATGCTGTAGACATAAAACAGTCTTTTCAGCACAATACTTTGATCAAATATCATATACAGTCTCATATGACATGTTCCACGAAATATATTGTATATGTAATTATATGTAATTCATGTTGGGAGTACCATTAGATCACTAAGGAGAAGATCTTGAAAACCTTGGAGCTATCAGATTGTAAGATGAGAGATATGCTATAGCATTGCATTGTTCCTCCTCCTCTCTTGCATTATCCAGGGAATGGCAGATTTATTTTCACAGAATCCAGCACGTCTCAATAGATCCTATACATGTACATAGGGAACCGACTCTGAGAACAAATGAAGCCGCGTTGATCTTAAAAATAAAAGTGGTTAAAAAGGGAGTAATATGGATAAGGAACTGCTTACTTTTTGGGAGAGTATTAGTCTAAATAATGTAGCCTCATGAATAACCACCTTCAATCAGTTAATCATCAGTTTTCGTAAAGCATGGCTAATCACCTGTGAGGCTTTCAAGGCACTGGTGGGAGGGGCCTCATCCGAAGAGCCACGTCTTGAGGTTCTTCCTGAAGATGGTGAGAGATGGGCCTTGTCTGAGCTGCAGGGGTAGGTTGTTCCAGCTCTCTGCTGCGATATAATTGAAGGATCGTCCTCCGGCAGTGGTTTTACGAATGTGAAGCTCTGGTGACCAGAGCCTTCTGGGAGGAGCGGAGGGATCTGGTGGGGGAGTGGAAGGAGATGAGGTGGTTCAGGTAGGCTGGTCCTGTGTTGTGTATGGCCTTGTATGTGTGGGTGAGTAGCTTGAAGGTGATTTGTTTTTTGACCGGGAGCCAGTGAAGGGTGCTCAGGTGTTGGGAGATGAGTTCTATGCGTGGGAGGTCCAGGATGAGTATGGCACTGGTGTTCTGGATGAGTTGTCGTTTTGTTATGTTTTCAGTCGAAGTGCCGGTGTAGATGGCGTTGCCTTAGTCAAGCTTGCTTGTGACTTAGGCATGGATGATTGTCCTGCAACAGTCTGCTGGGATGCATATGAAGATCTTCAGAAGTTTGTGGAGTGTGTGCCAGCAGGAGAAGGTGACTGAGTTTACCTGGCGGGTTATGGATAGGGAGGAGTCGAGGATGATGCCTAGGTTGCGGGCATGCTCAGTCGGTGCAGAGGGATGTGGGCCACCATGAGTCATCCCAAGCTGAGGTAGCATTTCTGAAGATGATGAGCTCAGTCTTCTCTCATCCAGGTAGTGATGGCTTCCGTTCCTGAGTGGAAGTTCCTTTTGGCCGTGTCCGGGTTTTCGGTGAGGGAAATGATGAGTTGTGTGTCATCGGCATATGACACGATGTTCACATCGCGGCTTCTGACGATGACTTCAAGAGGGGCCATATATACGTTGAACAGTGTGGGACTCAGTGAGGATCCTTGGGGTACTTCGCAAGGGTCTGGACTTGTATGGTGGGAGTCTGACCCTCTGTGTCCTCCCAGAGAGGAAGAAGTGGATCCATTCCAGGGCTTTTCTGTGGATTCCTATGTCGTGGAGTCTGATGCGTAAAGTGATGTGGGAGACCGTGTTGAAGGCTACTGAGATGTCGAGGAGTATGAGTGCTGCCGTGTGGCCGCTGTCTAGGAGTAATCGAATGTCATTGGTGGCTGCCAGGAGGGCTGTCTCCGTGCTGTGGTTGCTGCAGAAGCCAGACTGGGAGCTGTTCAGGGAGTTGTTGGCCTCGATGAAATTCTGTAGTTGTGCGTTGATTGCTTTCTCCAGTACTTTGGCAGGGTAGGGCAGCAGCGAGATGGGCCGGAATTTTTTTAGTTCTAATGGGTCGGTCTTAAGAGGTATGAAGTAGAATGTTTTCAGGAACGAACTGGGGTGAATACTTAAATATTGATGTGGGTTTGACTTTAATGAATTGATACATGCGCACAATGCACATTAGGATTATTACAACCAACTAAGCCTGACTTATCAACCTTTGGTTTCACTCAGATGATTGAATGAATATTACACCAATAGGAAGATATCTGGAGTATGTTTCAGTACTTACGATTTTCAAACAAACTTGGTAAAGCCACACTTTGACCTCTTCCGATCACTTTTCTGCATGACACATTCCATTCTGTCCTTACTTCCCTTTGACGGCATATGATGGCTTCCTGATACACACTTTAGCACTGACCCTGAAGGTCCGGTTTTACCTGGTGCTTTAAGTGTAACTATTAATATATATCTGTACTGTTTCTTTTTGAACATCCTGTGATATGAATAATTTTGTACTAACCATCTCTGTAATATATACCGGACTTAACACTTGATTGGTTGTGAGAAGATGACGCCAGAGAATTTGCAGGGAATTTGATTTTGAATATGTAATTCTATTGCTTACTTCTCTTTTACAAGGTGATGGTTACACCTATATGAGTTGGCCCTTGTCTTTTTAGTTACTATTCACTCCAACTAGAAGATGTGTTTGCATTATTACTGCTGCTTTTAAAGATACAGGTGAGGGGGAAACTAGGGATCCCGTACTACTGTGAGATGGCTCCGATTTGGAACTCCCCCGGTACCCCAGCTTGCCTGCGGAACACCCTGGCAATTCCACTTATAGAGGCGGATGTTATATGATGGGGCCAACTAGTTACAGAGGGTTCTGTGATCACATGAGACTCCATATCGAGATGCACTAATGGTAGACTATCTAAGTTTAAATACTTACAATTGAAAGGCTGGGTACAAGGAGAATCTGGGGCACAGCACAGACTGCGAAATTGAAATAATAGATATGCAAGTGTTAAAGAAAGAGGCTTCAAGATGGTATTGGTCCCTGATGCAAGCAGAAGATGCCTCCCTCACATCACCCAAAGATGTTTGGAAACCGGGCATGCCGGCCTTCAACCTCTCACGATTTTGGCAGGTATCAATGTGCACACTTTGGTCAATTGTGAAGTCTGCAGCTCTGAGAAGAAATCATTTGCTTACCATGTACAGAGCCTATTGGACACTGAGAAAACTGGCAAAACTAGGATCCCTGAGAAAGAGTTCATGCTCAAAGTGCACTTTGGAGGGTGCAGGCGATATACATCTTTGGTGGCAGTGTCCGGAAATTCAGACCTTCTGACAAGAAGTGGGTAAGACCATTTCAATCATAGTGAAAAGAGGAATAGAGGTAAACTTACTAATGGCTGTATTTGGTCTACAAGAGGGGTCAAACTGCGTCCAGGAGATGGGGCAGGGAAGCTCCAGGCGCAACTTATTTTTTTCTTGGTTCTAATAGTACGTGGGAAGATCTGTTTTAATTGGCTCTCTAAGTCTCCTCCCGCCCATATGGACTGGCTACTAGTAGTTTAGAGAGTCGCCAATCTAGTCTGCATCAACAGTACCGAGAAACATCTCAGAATATGGGAACCTTTCCTTTCTTTCTATTCTGCTACGTTTCTGGTTCCTAGCCCAGAAGACAACTAATGTGCTCTGATAATTGAGGCTATGGCTGTCCAATGATTAAGAAATAAGGCCTAGCAGGAAGGAAGTAAGGGTTGGGAGTTGATCTTGCCCCGCTGCCTCGCTTCTCCTGTGGGTGGAGGTTAGCTGTCTGGGGCTATGCCCTTGGCAGGGTGTATACCGGAGTTCAAAAACAAGTTTGATACCTCCAAGCTTAACATAAATGAGGCTAAAAAAAAAAAAAATGATACTGAGAGCCTCATTTAGATTTCGGTGGACCAGTAGGTCTGTCATAATGGTGACAGATACCCCATCCACCAAAATATAAATCCCATTATTAAATATTGGATTACATTTCTGCGGATGGGATATCTGTCCCCATTGTGACAGAGTAACCTGTCCGCCAAAATGCAAATCAGCCCCATAGACGTTTAATGAGGGACTTACAATGTGACAGGTTTTATGTGTACACATGTTTCACTTGCATGGAAGTTTTGCCTTAGGGACCTGAGACTTGACCGGGAATTTAAAGGTGGTTATGTTTTATAGTTGCTGACAGGCTAATTTGTACTAGTGCTTTTGTGATATGGTCAACATCTGTGGTAACTTATTGTAATGACAAGAATGAATTTGGAATATATACTTCATCATTTGTTTCAACATGAAAAGATGGTGGCTATGATTATACTGTATTATAAGGGGGCTCACCTATCTCAGTGATGTGATATGCTTTAAGATGTTGTCTACATAGGACGGCTGAACACCTACACTCGATCAGGATGAGATACGTTCCGACGGACAATTTTGTGGTAATAACTTGCCTAGGTATTGAATTTAGCATTTACGCAGCCAATTACAGTTCAGATTGCTTGTATATAATTTTGCAGGAGTTCTGGCAAAACTTTATGGCTCACAACATAACCTTGTTGACCTACTTTGTGAAGCATCTAAGATATGATGATAGGGCCACATATGCATTCATTCTTATGAGTTAATTTGATGCTTGTGGGTTTTCCGATTAGTTTCTAGTACAAGAAACACGTTTTCGAAAAACGCTTTAATATTGTAGTTGGAATTATTATACTTGAATCTACTACCTGCCTTTTCTACAGGAATATATTCACCTTGAAGGCAAATTATGTAAACATTTACAGAACGATGTGGAGTCTTGTTGGTTTGGTGTGATTTGTACATTTTTGAGTTCTGCTATTGTACACAGTAAGAATTGTCACACATGGGGTGTTAAGTAATATCAATTATTGGAGCTTGATATGTATTTTTGGGGTACACTGTTGTGGCATAAGGTGGACTTGATCACTTTATAGTGAACTTTGGCATGAGTTGGATATGGTCACTCAATGTGTGAAGGAGAATGCAATGTTATTGAGGTATTAGGATTTGAATGATTGATTGGTAGCACTTACCATATTTATTTATAGAAATGGGCCCTGAAACCGTCTGATATTTCCTTGTGGTTTTATGACTATCAGAAGATTAACTCTTAATATTAGGTGCCTCTTTCCTGTTTCTTTTCATAATTTCACTAGAGATTTCACTTCTGCTAAATAATTTACGTTCACCCTGGTAACTTACTCCAAATGCCTTGCTTCACGATTACATGTGTTTATTAACTTCTCTCATTGAATATGTAAAATGGCTGAAGAACCCTGATGATATCTAGATCTACATAATGCTTTACAAGGTTGTTTGCAAGGCCTCCGAGGCATATTTGGGTTTTTAAACCTCCCCAGCCATCAGAGATAGCCTCCGCAATACTTTTGTTCTTAGCTTGTTAATTTGGTGGGAATGCTGCTAGAAGTGCTCCCGTCTACGCTCTGTACAAAGCTGCCCCCTTGTCTTATACTGTGGAAAGATTTTACAAGTTGGCTTGTCTGCCAATAACGCCTGCCATACAGTGAAATGTTAGTGAAAGTCAGCATGCTCATTTGTAATGGAAGAAGGACATGCATTAACCAGTGTTGTTCCAAGGTACATACTTAAGCTCCCTCCCCAAGACACACACAACAGATATCAACAAAATAAAGCAGATCCAGATTCCGGCAGTAGCTGCTTTTACGCGTGTGTATCTACAGGAGCCCAAATTATTAACCAACATTAATACAGTGAAGTGGTGGGGACTGCACCTTAGATGTTGATTATAAATGTAAAATAAATGTCCATACGATTACCCCAAGTTTGCCCTCAATACCAAATGAAAGGTCTGAAAGGTCTGATTAAGCTGAACTTTCTAGCATGTCTTAATATGTGTTGCTTCATACATTTAGAAAGCTGCAGGTTTTTCAGGGACATTCTGTCAACAATTAGAGCTATGTTGATCCCTCTCACTCATTTAATAATACATTTAAGAAACTAATAAAAAAAAAGACAACCAGACTTTACACACAGTATTTTTGCAAGAGTGTTACACTTCTGTAATGTGTTAATTATTTGTACCAGCACCCATTGCAAACACCACAAAAGTACACAACACCAGTTTAGGAAAATTGCTATTATTTATCTGAGTTTAACAAGACCAACACAACAGAAATCAAACATACACAAGCAAAGATACGATTTTTTTAAAGATTAAGGGACTTATTAAGACCTTGACAAAGGGGTTTCCTCCATCACAAATGTGACGTGTATCCCGTCAACAGTATTAGGATCTCCCTTGAGTATAATGGGATCGTAATACAGCGGACGGGATATACGTCACATTTGGGATGGAGGAAACCCCTCCGTCCAGGTCATAATAAGGCACTAAATCTCAATATAGCACTTTGAAACACAAAAGCTCTAATTTATCCGGGAGTCACACTGCTGTGGAACTTCAGAGGCACTGAGGCAACGTCGTACCTGTTACGTCAAGTGGGGTTGTTACATTTCAGTGGGGACCACGGTTTCGGGTTGCAGGCAGTGGTGCGGGGTCATGCACCAGTTCTGGAATCATCTTGAGTCGGTGTGCCTAGTTTTTCTTGTGTTTGGGCCAGCTTCCACGCACAAGGGCCCAGGAGCAGGCGAGGCACCACAGTCAGGGTCCTCAGCAAGAGTACCCAGGTGCTGGCAGGTGAAGTCTTTGCTGTCCCTAAGACATTTTAACAGAGGCAACCTCAGTCCAAGCCCTTGGAGAAACTTCACAAGCAGGATACACAGAAATTCCAGTCTTTGTCCTCTCCAAAGCAGAAGCAGTAACTGCAGGCCAACCGAGCAAAGAACACACAGCAAAGGGGCAGTACTCCTCCTCACAGCTGTTCAGCTCTTCTCTTTGGCAGAGGTTCCTCTTGATCCAGAAGTGTTCTAAAATTGTGGGGGCAACAGTCCAATACTTATACTCATTTCTGCCTTTGGCTGAAGCTCTCACCATCAGGTAGAACCACCTTTCTTACCCAGTGTGGGGTGGAGTCAGATCGGGGAGGAGTCTAGGGCTCCTCTGAGATGAACAGTAATCCACAAAGATAGGTAGGTGAAGCCAAGTCTTTCACCTGGAAGGCTCAGTCCCCGCAGACTCAGGATCTAGACATCAGTAAGGTCCACCTATACGAGCAGGTTAACATCAAAGAGCGGAAAAGTCTGGAACTCTTCTGGGCTGTACAGTTCCAGTAATCCCTAGTGACAACTTTCACCCGGGAGGCCTTGTTCTTGTAGGTTATGGCTCTAGACATCAAACAGACCCACCTACCCTTCAAGGTGCAGGGTGGTCCAGATTGGGAAAGAGTCTGGGGCTTCTCCAGGCAGAACAGTTCTAGTAATCTTCAGTGACAGACAGATGAAGTAAAGGCTTTTACATGTAAAGCAGAGTCCCCACATGTAGGGGCTCCAGGCACTGAGCAGAACCACATTCCCTACCTGGGCCGGGGTGGAGTTGGAAAAGGGAAGAGTGTGCAGCTCCTCTGAGCTGACCAATTCCAGTAATCCAGAGTGAGAGGTGGGTGAAGTTATGGCTTTAGCTTGAGAGGTCAGGCCTACAGAGGCCTGAGCTATGGTCAATGGCTTGGGCATGCCTAATATAAATTTCACACAGCTCCAGTAATCATGGTGCAGGGAATTGGTTCCCCAGGTTTCCAGGTTACCACTCAGTACTGCCCTTAGTCATCAGTGACACGAGCGGCAGAAAGAGAATGCAGTGCTCTCACACAGTCACAGTCAGTTTCCAAACCCGCCCAGCAAACCCACCATCATTTTAAGGAGCAGGGAATTCTATAAGGTGAATGGCAGTGGGAACATTAATCTACTTTTGCAGTTTCCTTTTCTCACCTCTTTCTCCTATTAAACTTTATCATGTTCGCATTACAATAACTTTTTGAACCATTGAACTTTGCGCAGCTCTAAAATATACACACTGCTAAGCTTTGTTTTGAATTCTTGGAGCTGTTAGTTTTTAACCCCTCGGGTGTCTGGGATGTAATGGTTACTTCTGGGCAGCACCGCGCGGGTGCCCAGGACGTAACAATTATGTCCTACTATGGTCCCTTGGGAGGAGCGCTAGCGCTCCCCGATGGCCAAGCACCCTCCTCCTCTGGGCAGGGATCGAAGGGGAATTGTTTCCCGTTCCACCCCCACCCCCTCTCACCCTCTCCAAGTGACAACGGATGATGTCAGCGTGCGATCATGCACTGACCTCATCAGAGGTTGCCCCCACCACGCTGGAAGCTTAGCGCAAAAGCATTTCTCTTCTGATCACGTGGAGAGGGAGAGAGAGGCATCAAAGGAAAAGAAAGGCCTTTCCTTTGATGCCTCTCATAGCATTTCTGCTGCCTGATCATGAAGTGATCGGGCTGCAGAAATGCCCCTAAGACACCAGGGATTTTTTTTAAATATATATTTACAATAAATGGGAGCGACCCCTTCGGCTAGGGCTGCTCCCCTGGGCATTTTTTCTTAAGGCCTTTTCTGCCCCCCCGGGAGCAGATCGGCCTACTGTTATCAGGCGTATCTGCCCTCGGGGGGGCAGGAACCTCTAGACGCCAGGGATTATTTTGTTTTCATTTACAGTTTTTTTACACATGCGGAGTGACCCCTTAGGCAAGGGTTGCTCCCCTGGTGGGGGGAAAATGTCTTTAGGCCATCTTGGGGGCAGATTGGCCTATTTTAATTAAGCCAATCTGCCCTCGAGGGGGGCAGAAACCACTAGACACCCAGATGTTTTTTGGGCAGTTTCACAAAGGGGAGTGACACCTTAGGCAAGTGTTGCTCCCCTGAGGGGGGATTTGTTTTAGGCCATTTCTTCACCCCTTGCAGGCAGATTGGCCTATTGTAATTAGGCCGATCTGCCCCCAGGGGGGCAAAAACATCCAGGCACCAGAGATACATTTGTTTTGTTTTATTTTTTTTAGAAGTGGGGAGCGACCCCTTAGGCAAGGCTTGCTCCCCTGGGGGGACAAATCTTTTTAGGCCATTTCTGCCTATGGTTACTAGGCCAATCTGCCCTTGGCAGCAGAAACCTCTAGATGCCAGGGATCATTTTTTTGTTTACTGTTTTTTTTACATGTGGGGAGCGACCCCTTAGGCAAGGGGGGCAGAAACACTTAGGCACCAGGGATTTTTTTTTTCCAACACTTTTTACGTAAGGGGAGCTACCATTTAGGTAAGGGTCGCTCCCCTGGGGGCGGGATTTATTTTAGACCATTTCTGCCTCCCTTGGGGGGTGTTGCTACTAGGCCGATCTGCCCCCTGGGGGGGGGGCAGAAACCACTTAGGCACCAGGGATTGGTGTGTATGTGTATGTGTGTGTTTTGTTTGGGGGGCAGCCCCTTGGGCAAGGGTAGCGCCCCATGGGGGCACATTACTGTTGGCAATATCTACATATCTGCCCCCTGTGAGCCTATTTTTGAAAGGCCCCTTTGCCCACAAGGGGGGCAGAATGCCCACCAGAGACCAGGGAAGAATTATGTTTTTTCAAAAAAAGAGGGTGGGGGTATGGCCCCACCCCAATAAAATGGGACCAAAGTTGTTCTACCCACCAGTGGGAAGATGGGGTAATAACCCCAATCCACTCCCTGGGGGGGGCAAAAAGACTACTAGATGCCAGGGAATAAAAAAATAATAATAGTGGAGTGGTGGCTACCAACCAGCATGGGCATGGTGATACCTCCACCCCAACTGAAGGGGGTAACAGTCTTTTAGCTCTCTCCCACACACTAAAACATCTTATCCCACTGCAAGCAAGAGGACATTCGATTATTTTGGGTTTTGGTTTTAAATTTGGCCATGAGAGCTTGTCTAATTTTCAAAATCATCCCACTTGGAATTGTGAGTGCTGCACTTTTTGGACTTTAGGACACTCCCATGTAGAAAAATCCACAAGAACTAGACACATCTGAAAACTAAACATCTGGGTGAGTCCAGGGTGGTGTGCTTCACATGCACCTGCACTATTTTCTTACTCACAATGCCCTGCAAACCTCCAACTTTGCTGGAAATCACACATTTTCCCACATTTTTGTGATGGAGCCTTCCGAAATCTGCAGGAACACACAAAATTTCTACCATACAGCATTGTTGCATCTATACCGATAAAAATTCTGTCCCACTTGTCAGCCTAAAAATGTTTTGCTTTTCCCTGTCAGAGGCACTTAGCCCACCTACACAAATGAGATATCAGTTTTTACCTGGAGACTGACGGGAATGATGGGTGGTATGAAGTTTGTCCCGGTGTCTCGATCCCACACATGAATGTGGGAAAATATTTGATTTTTAAGGTAAATTTGATGTTTGCTGAGGATTCTGGGTAAGAAACACTGGGGGATCCACGCAAGTCACACCTCCCTGGACTCCGTCAGGTGTTTTGGTTTGGTAGGTTTCCCTACATGGCAACTGAGCCCAGGACAAAAAACGCAGGTGTCCCCCCCCCACCCTGCAAAAACAGGTAGTTTTGTTTTTGATAATTTTGATGTGTCCACATAGTGTTTTGAGGCATTTCCTTTTGTGGGCATTAGGCCTACCCACACAAGTGAGGTACCATTTCTATCGGGAGACTTGGGGGAACACTGGGTGGAAGGAAATTTGTGGCTCCTCTCAGATTCCAGAACTTTCTGTCACCAAAATGTGAGGAAAAAGTGCTTTTTTTGCCAAATTTTGAGGTTTGCAAAGGATTCTGGGTAACAGAACTTGGTGAGAGCCCCACAAGTCACCCCATTGTGTATTCCCCCTAGTGTCTAGGTTTGAAAAATGCACAGGTTTGATAGGTTTCCCTAGGTGCCGCCTAAGCTAGAGGCCAAATCCACAGCTGGGCACTTTGCAAAAAACTGCTCTTTTCTTTGGGAAATGTGATGTGTCCATGTTGTGTTTTGAGGCATTTCCTGTCGCAGGCACTATGCCTACCCACACAAGTGAGGTGCCATTTTTATCAGAACACTTGGGGGAACGCTGGGTGGAAGGAAATTTGTGGCTCCTCTCAGATTCCAGAACTTCCTGTCGCCGAAATGTGAGGAAAACGTGTTTTTTTTGCCACATTTTGAGGTTTGCAAAGGATTCTTGGTAACAGACCTTGGTGAGAGCCCCACAAGTAACCCCATCCAGGATTCCCCTAGTTGTCTAGTTTTCAAAACTGCACAGGTTTGCTAGCTTTCCCTAGGTGCCAGCTGAGCTAGAGGCCAAATTCCACAACTAGGCACTTTGCAAAAAACACGTCAGATTTCAATGTAAATATGTGATGTGTCCATGTTGCGTTTCCTGTCGCAGGCACTAGGCTTACCCACACAAGTGAGGTACCATTTTTATCGGGAGACCTGGAGAAACACAGAATAGAAGAACAAGTGTTATTGCCCCTTGTCTTTCTCAACATTTTTTCCTTCCAAACATAAAACAGTGTGTAAAAAAAGATGTCTATTTGAGAAATGCACTGTAATTCTCATGCTAATATGGGGACCCCGGAATTCAGAGATGTGCAAATAACCACTGCTTCTCAACACCTCATATTGTGCCCATTTTGGAATTACAAAGGTTTCCTTGATACCTATTTTTCACTCTTTACATTTCAGCAAATGAATCGCTGTATACCCGTTATACAATGAAAACCCATTACAAGGTTCAGCTAATTTATTGGCTCTGGGTACCCAGGGTTCTTGACAAACCTACTAGCCCTATAAATCCCCACAACCAGACAAGTCCAGCAGACGTAACAATATATTGCTTTAAAAAATCTGACATCGCAAGAAAAAGTTACAGAGTAAAATGTGGAGAGAAATGGCTGGTTTTTTACCACAATTTCAATATTGTTTTATTTCAGCTGTTATTTTCTGTAGGAAAACCTTGTAGGTTCTATATTCCCTTTTACGAACATGATAAGGCAGTTCAGCATAGCTAATTGTACAACTGAGGGTGAGGAAATGCCATCGCATGACGGAAACTGCGCCACCATTTATTTTTTCCCACTGAGAAAATACCCGCCTCCTACTGAGTAAACCATTCACCTACACCTGCATCAATTTTTGGAGTTTCCACCCAGTAAATGTTTGCACTCTTGAATTGGACAGCACAAAAGACAAATATCAGAAGATGTATTACGCATCACACTGTAAAAGCAGCTCAAAGAGACTGATTCATTCTTTAGCAATGATAAAAGCTTTTCAAATGCTTAATATAGAACAATTTTGTACGGAGTTATTATACCAGGTATAAACTGTTGTCTTGAAAGCTCAACAAGAGTCCTTAATATATTTATTTTACTTTGCACATGTGACTTTAAAAACGCCTTCTAGAGAGATACATTTTATGTAAGTACCATATTGGGGCTGTTCATCCGAAGGAGCCCGAATTCGCACACTCTGTGCACGGAATAAAACCCATTCTGACTACCAGCAGATTTTAAAAGAAGTACATTTTACTGCCATCTCCCCACTATTCTTGCATGAAGGTATTAGGAGAGGACATCCCCAGGAAATAAAATGCCTAAGGCTCCCAAATGATCTGGAACTGACTGAGGACTTCCTGAGTAAATATATTGAAATATGAGAAAGAAGGCAAATGAAAGTGTTGTAGTTAAATGCTGGGCCACATGCATTATATGGCAGGAAAAGGCAAAATTATGAGGCAGGGTTGACCAATTTATGTGGCAAGAAACTCCATTTATGAATTTACAATACCAGTAGCTCTAACTCAAGAAAATGTGAGACCTATTGCGTTGAAATGCTTGTTTGATTTACTGATCCACCTTGGATCAGTTATTAAAAAGAGAAAATAAGGGTTGCGTTATTTTGTTGAGATGTACATAGTGCACATGCTTACAGAATGATGTGCCCACGTCATACCACCTTTTTTCTGTTTCCTCTTTAGCCGTGCTACACAGCTTCGAGGATGATTGATGTACAGCGTTGCTAAAAAAGCATTGGCAAAGCCAGTTTTCCCCAAAGTTGAGACCTATTGGCTTTGCCTATGCTTGTTTCATCCTAAAATCCCAAAATGTCTCCATCCTACTCTAAACCCCCTCTCCTTCCTAATGGTTTTCTATCCCAGTGCTTCTAGCAACTGCCAGTGGTTCCGCGCTGCCCCGTGCCCCGCTGAATCCAGGCCTGCCAACATTCTCATTTGAGAATGCGGGACAATTTGACGGAGCGATATATTTCGGAGAAGGTGGCGGTGGGAAGGGTTAGCAGAGTTAATTGTGTCGTGGCATCATGCCAGCGCGAATTGATTTTCAGATTAGGCCTGGGGTAAAATTATAGAGCCATTTTCTTTTTTATTGGGTTGGAGGTTTAGAAAAAGCAGATTCAGCGGAAAACCCCGTGGTTTCAATATGTAGCATACCTTGCTGCGAATTACTAGATAAAACATTTGCAGCAAGAATCAAATGTGTACGAGTAGAAATCAAGGCTACTCCCTGTAGCTTTCGAGCCTCTCTGGGTCAGATGCATGTAGGCGTTGCAAAGAGGCTCCTGCTCCCTTGATTATAGTGAAAATTCCGCAGATTCTTGAGAATGTATGAACAGCAGGGCTGTTCTCTGAGCTGGACCGTGGTCTACCAGTGTTGTTATTGTTTTCAGATTACTATTTTCTAAACAAAGTGCAACTTTGTTCTGCAGCACTAAGACCACCATTTCGGGACCAGAAAGGAAAATACTTAGAAAGGAAAATGCCCGCCGCCGCGGTTCCGATGCTCATGAGAGATGCTTTTGCTTAACTATGAAACTGCTTCCACTTTTTTAGGTACATGGCCGTTTCCCGCTGGCTAGGACTCCGTCGGTCATTAGACAAACAATATAGAATAGTTTTTTTTTAGGGTCGAGACTGCGAGTGTACGCATTGCGCATATGTCTCGCTTGAGAGACTCTGTTGTGTACAGTAAAGGGTTTAGAGCCCCCTTGTCTCTCACCATTTGTTGGTTTGCTTGGCACTCTTCTTTACAACCTCCTATTTTGTCAAGGCAGGCCTAGCATCATTTCCGTTCTCCTATGTGCAGCAGGGACCAAGCACTTATTTTATTCTTGTTAACTTCTAGTGCCCTGCAAACAGGAGGCTTGTGTGACTGTCAAAAACGTTTCCAGCAGGACAAATACATTTTTTTATTTTTATTTTTTAAAGCTAACTTTCTTTTATTTTGTCAAGTCGTCTCTTCTCACTTTCCACTCATGTTTTCTTCTGTTTTTGTTCATGGACGCTCTTCAATCCTACTCAGCCCACACCAATCAAATCTACCCTACACCAATCCAAACCACCCCACTCCAATCCACCCCGCTGCAATCCACCCCACTTACCTCCATTCCACCCCACTTAACTCCACTCCACCTACTCTATCCCACTATCCCAACCCACTCTATGCCAGTTCAGTCCACAACACTCCAATACAATTCATCCAGCCTACACCTCACTCCAAACTACTCCACTCCAATCCACACCACTCCAATTCTCTCCAGTCTACCCCAATCCAACATTCTCCACCCCAATCCACCCCACTCCAATCCGTCCCACTGAAGCCCAACACACCTCAATCTAATTCACCCCGCCACATTTCAATCCACCCCACCCCAATCCAATCTAATCCATTCCACTCCAATTCAATCTACCCCACTGCAATCCACCCTCCCACTCAGTCCACCCCACTCACTCCAATCCAGCACACTTTATTCCAATCCACCCACTCTTTCTCAATCCAGTCCACCCCACCCCATCCCAGTTCAGTCTATCCCACTCCAATCCATCTATCCAGCCTACCTAATCCAATCCATCCCACCCCAGTCCAATCTAACCTACCCCACTCCACTGCAATCTAATCCACCCATTCCACCCCACTCCAATCCAATCCACTCCAGTCCAAACCAGCCCAGCCCTATCCATCCAATCCATATCACCCACCCCAACCAAATCTAATCCACCCCACTCGACTCCGTCCCAATTCCATCTACCTCACCCCAATTCAATCCACCCCACTCCATTCTAGTCCACCTCACACCAATCATCATACTCCACTCAATCCACACGGCTCTACCCCAATCCACCCAACTATACTCCAATCCAATGCACCTCACTACCTCAGTCCACTCCGACTCACTCTACTCTCTTCCAACCCACTCCACTCTACATCACTCTCTGCCACTAAACAACTGAACTCTACTGCCCTCTACTCAACTCTATGACACTCTATTACCCCACTCCACTCTGTCACTCCACATCACTAACTTTTAGCCATGCTGACCAGCAGACACACTGTTTTACAACGTGGCATAACACATTGCAAAATCCAATAGCTCTTGTATAGGGGAGAGCTACTGGCTTTGTCGGTGCTTCTTTTACATGGCAGCCACATGTCTAAGAGAATGGCTATGGCATTATCATGCAGGCTTCACTGTCTTTGCTTTTTGTGCATGCACATATGTCTAAATGTATGCTACAACTGCTTCAGGTTTGAACACCTAGATACTCCTACAAAATGTTTGCAGGGCTGGTGATGCACAGTTGCTTCCTGGTGGTTGATAAGCTCATGGAGGAAATTACTGGAACATATCAGCGAATTTACACAGCTGCTCACAAACTGACATAGGGCTGCCAGATCCCTTGGACACAAATTACATATAGCACCAGCAACGAGGAAGCTGTTTTCCTAGGATGTTGCTAGTATCCGGATTCTCGTGTCCTTAAATTATGCCCTGTTTGAATTACAGATGGGGGGCAGCTTCAGAACTTGGGTCAAAATGTCTTGTTGGGGCTCTATCCACTATTCTTGCATGCATGCATAATATGGTGAGTATTTTTCTGGACAGTATGTGATCATTGGTGCATTTTAAAGCACAGTTGGAGAATAACATTGGTCTCAATTTATTATCCTTTAGTGGTGTGTAAGTATTATCCATCAATGTTTTTTAGAGGAATGAATGGTGAATACTATATTTTAATAAGCATTTGCCTAGTAAACCGTCTGGATGTGGAATTTCAGGAACAATAAGTGGCAAATAGAGCATTCCAAAATAGCCAGGGCCTGTGGAATTGGTTTCGTCCTACTGAAACTTAAAGCATTATTCCACAAAGGACGTTTTCCAAAATTGGTAGAAAATGGTGCAGTTTAACACATTTGTTTGATTGCGCTGTGATAGTGCATTGTTCAGCACACAATAGGTTTATATTAGAATAGAAGTCTATTAAAGATTACAGCTCTCTTTCTGTCCATTAGAAGGATGTCTTACAGGCCATTCACTGTAACTCACAAATAAAGAGTGGTACTGCTTGGTAATCCTGAGTTCCAGGTCCCATTATTCTTTTGATGTTTACACTTGGGTAGTGTCATAGGCTGAAATGCAACTCTTGTCTCGAGTGACTTTGGTGCTAACAGCACATGAGCCAAAGACACTTAATTATAGTGCCTCTAACCACACAAATTAGAGCTAAACAGGGTATCAAGTGGTAAACATTGTTAGTCCATTTGTTAACGATGGTACTGTCCTTGCTACTGCATTTTTGGGGGTTCATCAATACACTGGCAGGATCAAAACTCAACCTAAGTCAAAAGTTCTTTGGTTCACACTCTGCTTCCAGATGGTCTCTGTGTAGTCATGGGAGGCTGTAGAGGACCTCAGGGTAAGAGAAGGGGTCAATCTTGTATTGCCATTCATTGTGAGAGACTGTGTGATGTCACTTCCACTTTGCTATTGTAGTCATTTCAAATACATGGTAGCACAGAACCAATTCCCAAGCATGCGCTTGTGGTTAGCGGCAGCTGGAGGAGAGGGCAGGAGGCCTTTAAAAACATTACCACGCTCCGGCCTCGCAGGACGCGCTTGTGGTTGGTGGCAGCTGGAGGAGAGGGCAGGAGCCCTTTAAAAATATTACCCCGCTCCCTCCTCGTGGGACCCACATGGCGAAGCCCGGGCCAAGGGTGGGCATGTCCTTCGCCCGTCCTCGCCAGGAAGAGACTGGGCTGGGCCCCCCCTTTCAATTTTGCTATTGGGGGCTCGGTGGAGGAGCCTGATTTATGGAGAGCTGCTGAAGCAAGGGAGGAAAAGAGGTGCTCTCGTCACTTTGGGTATTTAAAATATTTCAATTCAGCCCCCCCTGTGCCTTGTTGACTCATACATCCGTAAAGTGACAGCGAGGACTATTGTATTATAATTCCAGGGCCTCTGTGGTAGGAAGTTGTAATTGGATAATTTCCCTAAAACAGAAGTCGAGAAAAACTTAGTTTCACTCCTCCCTAGTTCTGGGCATTGGAACTTGCAAAGAAACACACAGCCTTTTCTCCTTCGATAAAGGACTAGTTTGTCTTGATGAGGAAACACAAAGGAGGCTGTGGGAGAAGGGATCCAATTCAGGAGCCCCCCCCACCAGGTTGATAACTAGCTACTTAACCTCAGTGATGGGTGCCATTGAGTCGGAGATAGGGAGAGTAGAAGCTACCTTAGAGTCATCCCTTGAGAAAATAGGGAAGGGTGGGGGGGAGGGAAGTATCCCTCCTGTAATATCTCCACTAGGCAAGATAAAGACAGGAAACCCTTGTGTAACAACGGAAAAGGAACCCCAAATTGATTTAATTACTCCCATAACTCCAGAGAGTCCACCCCCCCAAAAATTAGGCAAGTAATTCCCCCCCCACACTGTGGTAACTCCTTCAGACTCAGCCCGATCTCCCATAAACAGTCATGAGCTCGGAAAGTACTTAGCAGGAACAGAGAAGAAAAAGGGGAAACGTTTATCTAACCCATGAAAAAAAAATTACAGGAAAACAGCCAAAAGATAGAAAGATCTCGGATCCCCTTAATAATTGTCTTTCGCAGATTGAAGATCAACTCAGCGATATAAAAAAGCTGTGTTCTCTGGTTCTGGAGAGAGTGGCTGTCCTTGAGGAGAAGGTTGAACTTATATAAAATACAACGACAATGAATTCTATACTACCGAGGGCTGAACCCCAGAACTATCATACCGCCCTTGAATGCTCACCTGTCCCGGCCATCCATCAGCATCCAAACTATAGGTTATTCCTGCCCAGAACTCAGCCCCAAAATCCCTGAATTTAGATGCATCACAGAATTCTACAAATGTACAGCCTCAGTGGGGCATAACCAAGCAGGAGGGCTTAGTGGGTCAGGTGACTACAAGAACTCAAATAGCCTGCCCAAGTATCCCGCTGGCATGTGCTTCCTATATTTTAATCCTGGAAAACGCTCCTACATTAGAAAATACTCACTATGAGTCCCATGCATCACTGTTAATTAAAGTGACGCATTGGGTAGGAAAGCACTCAGGAGGGAGGGTAGACTTCCACAGGGACATTGTAACTGTAAGAAGGGTCCCCTGGGTCGGCCCATCCCATAAAGCATCACAAGGGGACTGCATCATCATACACTTTAGGAGCCCCTGGATTGTCAACGCTTTGTATCACCATTTTTCAACTATAAGGCTATCTGTAGGATCTATAAGAGTACAACGTCTATCTATGTTTATTCCCCCGATATCTAATCTATGTCATTCTGACTTAATCCATCCTGGGAAACAGACTTTGGCAATTTCCAATTCCCCTGATACTGCCCTGACACTGTCTAATAGATTTGAGCCCCTTGCCTCACTGGAGCAGCTAGATTGATCACCAGCAATTGGACCCTCTCTGCAAGGCCCCTTGGAGATAAACATACTGCATCAGCCCCTCTCGCAGCCTAAGGGAGTCTTTGACATACATGATACACAGGGTACGATAGCCTCAGGGATCATCTCTTGGAACGTGCAGGCTTAAAATAAAAAATTGGAAACCCCGATTGGTTAAAATTAGTGACGGAAAATCTTTTTATCTGCTGCCAGGAGACTTGGCTTGTAGAACCCCGCATATTAATGGCTACACCACACATAGCGTCCCTGCAATTACGGCCTCTGCAGGTAGGGCTAAGGGTGGCCTGGTTACTTTCTTATCAGTAAAGGCTGGGGGGATGGATGCACGTGCTGTGGGCACATCCCCTTTGTTTTTGGCTTTATTTCTGAAACCAGCAGAGCCATTCGATATACTACTGATTAACTATTAAAATAACACCTTTGATAACTCAGACACCAGTGTGGTTGGTAGCTTGGAGATATCAATATATAAGGCAACAAACATTAGTAAAAAGGACTTAAGAATAATTTGGGTTGGCTACTTTAATGCTCATTTGTGCGAGCCAGAGTATTTGGACTGTTGCGGACTTTTGGCTGAAAATGATAACCTCATTCAGCATTTTAAACACTCTTTATATGGGAATGCTCTTAATTCTCTGATAACAGCTAATTCTCTACTTTTCCCCATACCAGTTATTAGAGGGGTACCAATGTTTATAAGAGGAGATACTCATACTACTATTGATTATATTATCTACTCTAGAGAACTATCCTCTCTTGTCGGGAAGTTCAGGGTGACTCCGACCTGTATTAGCGATCACAACCCTTTATCCATTGAAATAAATTTGGACTTTAAGAGTGACTCGAGAAGAGAGAAGAGACACCCCGACATGAAGTTTTCAGCCCAAAAAGGAATTACAATCAAATGGGGAAAAATAAATAGCAATAGTTTCTTTAAAGATTTAATGTTGAATAAATGGCCAGATGTTATGATATCCTTGGGTGAAGACAGGGCCCCCCATGAAATTGTCCGTGCATTTTCCTCTCTGACAAAGTATATGGCTGAGAAATTACAGCCCTCTGGCACTAATAAAGCACATGGCCCGAGATGGTTTAACCACACATGTACCATATCCTTAAGTAACTTAAAGAAAATAACCAGCGCATCTCCCCAAGACCGACAAGCAGTTAAAGTTGCTAGGAAAAATTATAAGGAAGCACTTGCCAAATTCCACAATCTGCCAGAGATAGGGGAATCTTACCGGCAACAGCGAGGGAGGCAGTAATAATACCCTTGCTTAAAACAGGGAAAAATCCAACGGAAGCTGGGGCATACAGACCTCTATCCATGCTGAACCTGGACTACAAGATCCTCAGTAAGGTTCTGGCCACTAGACTGCTCCCTCACATGACAACACTAATTCATACTGATCAGGCGGGGTTCATCCCGGGGCGCAGCACAGCGGATAACATACGCAGATTTATAGCAGTCATGAATGATCGAAAATCGTCCAGCTCAGCCCCCGGAGTCCTCGCAGTCGATATAGAAAAGGCCTTTGACAGCTTGGAGTGGTCATTCCTTTATACAGTGTTGTCCCATCTTCGATTGGGACCGGAATACATTGCCTGGGTCAGACTGCTGTATACTAAACCCATTGCTAGAGTACGTACGGGGCGGATCATATCCAACCCCTATGTCGTTGAACGGGGTACCAGACAGGGATGCCCCCTATCGCCACTGTTGTTTGCACTGGCTATGGAGCCGTTGGCGGCGGCGGCGCGTGGGGGGAGAGGGGGCCCTGGTATAGTGGCAGGGGACAAGAGACATCAAATAGCGTTGTATGCAGACGATCTATTGATTTTCCTAGACGATATACACAGAGACCTACCCCGGGCCCAACAGTTGCTTTCGCAATTTGGCGAGCTTTCTGGGCTACGGGTGAATTGGGGTAAGACCAGCTTGTTTCCTTTGAATGCTACAGTAACGCCTCCATTAGAATTGGGAAATGTCCAGTGGGTTCCAAGATGCCTCTCATACTTGGGGGTCAAGGTTTTTCACGACCCACAGGATATAATCGACAGCAATATTGGAGGCGCACTGAGTTCTACCCGATCCAACATGGCTTTTTGGCAAACCTTGCCTTTATCTGTGGCGGGGTGTACTGCCATTTGATAAGTTTTGTTTTGACCAATGACTTTGTGTTTCACCACTGCGCATATTAGTTGCTCAATGTTCACCAGTACACATGGTATGTTTTGTTCAGTTTAGCCGCCTATGGGCTTTGACATGGCATTAGCCATTACTTTCTGTATTCAGTTTAGCCGCCTATGGGCTTTGACATTGCATTAGCCATTACATTCTGTATTCTGCCTATTGGCTTTGACATGCTGTATCCAGTCTAGCCGCCTATTGGCTTTGACATTGCATTCCTATTGGCTTTGACATGATGTATTCAGTTTAGCTGCCTATTGACTTTGACATGCTATTAGATATTCTGCCTATTGGCTTTGACATGATATAATATATTGCATTTTGTATTCAGCTTAACTGCCTATTGGCTTTGACATGATCAGCTCAGCTGCCTATTGGCTTTGCTGCCTATTGGCTTTGACATGATATTATACATTACATTTTGTATTCAGCTCCGCTGCCTATTGGCTTTGACATGATATTATACATTGCATTTTATATTCAGCTCAGCTGCCTATGGGCTTTGACATGATATTATACATTGCATTTTGTATTCAGCTCAGCTGCCTATGGGCTTTGACATGATATTATACATTGCATTTTGTATTCAGCTCAGCTGCCTATTGGCTTTGACATGACACTAGACATTGCATTTGATATTTAGGTTAGCTGCCTATTGCCTTTAACATGACATTGCATTTGATATTTAGGTTAGCTGCCTATTGCCTTTAACGTGGAGTTAGACATTGCAGTTGAGAATCCAAGCTGTATTTTTCCAAGCTGTGTTTTTGCACCAGAGAACCAAGATGTTTTTCTCACAGTAGACTAGACATGATAAAAGAGAGTACATGGGTGTTGTTCTCTCTGCTTGAGCTTGGGAACAGGAGTAGTCTTGGAGACCTGGCCAGTCTCCAAAAGGCTTGCTCAGTTTCCCAGGTCTGAGAGGAGGGGGCACACCTTTGTAACGAATGTAACAGGCTGCAGAGGGTCAGATTCGAATCTGCCGGACCTCGTGCTGGAGCTTGGCGCAGGCTGCCAGCAATCCCGTGTGGGTAGATGAATCTCTCTTTCTCGCGGCTGACAGGGGTCATCAGCTTGCAGACCTTAGAAAGATGAAGCTGTAGATAGTTCCCACACGGTGAAGTATTTGTTTTGCTTTGCATTCAATATCTTATAAATATAACCTGCTGTGTATATTGCAAACTGATATATTTTGTTTGATTAACGCGGACTTGAAAGCTACTAATTCGTCATTCATAAATATTGTGGTTGGGGAAGAATTAACAACAATAAAAGTCTTCTTTGACCTCAGAAGTGCATTTCTGTTGTGTTATGTTAGTGCTTAGAAACTAGATAAGAGGAAAGCACTACAATTGGTACTAGGAGTCGTGGGGTCGGTCATTAAGAGGTGATTAAGAGGGTGTTGACGAGTTGGTAGATTTCTAAGTGCACACTTTAAAAGTGTAATTGTTTTTCTGTTGTTTGGAGAATTACAGAAATTGTTCTGTTTGGGGAATCACAGTAGCACGGCAGACCATGTCTGAGACATGTGTTGATAAACTGCCTGATGGTGCTAAGAAAAACTGTGAATTGTTTTCTGTTTGGGGAATTACAGAAGAAAATGCATGTGTAGCTAAAATGCCTGATGTAGAAAACGTGTCTTTTGGAAGTAATGATGACAGAAAGGTCTGGATACCTTTATCTGCTTACAGAGAAATGCAGGAGAAATGTAGGAAGTTGGAACATGAAAATAGGAATTTACGTGAGCAAATTAGCCCGACTGAAAGTTATAAAAAGGCTGTTTTTGAAGGATCTTTCTTGTCCCATTCCAGTAATGAGGGGGTTAAGACAGCTCCGAGCTGCACTGAGTTTTCGTGTGAGCCAGGGTTTTTGGCAGCCAAAGCGCATTCCTTAACTGATAACACGGACGAGAGAGACCAGAATGTGATTTACGAGTTACCGTGAAAGATTTTAGAGCAAGAGCCGACTTTCATTAGCTTGTTTGATTTTTGGAAAAAGAATAGCCCTCATTTGAGTGAAATCCTAACACTTTTGTATATGATCACTGTGAAAAATTATATGCAGCTGCGCGCTTGTGATTTGGCAAATGAAATAATGCAGACTTTAGGTTTTTGCGCAGTGCAAGAAGGAAATACTTATGTACATGTAACTCAAGAACAAGGGAAGAAAATAGTGCCCCTAGCTAGAATCATACAATGGATCTGGTACTTGCAAGACAGGGCTAGAGTACCACAGGTAAAAGAGTTACCAATGAAGTTGTGTGCACCATTTGAATTCGTGTCTACTGAAGATAAAAAGCATGTTTGTTTTACTAATGATTCATTGACTGAAATGTTGTTTTCTGGCACCGTAGAAGGAACAGCGTTGTATAATGTGTGTCAGATTTTAAAGCAAGAGCTACGTGAGATGTGTCATTTTTACGCTGATTTTTGGTTTATTGCTAATGTTTTAGCTGTTTGTTTTTACATATGGCTTGTACCTAACTGGTTCAATTACCTTGCAGATGTTAATGAGAAAAATTCAGAGAGAGAAGTATACACCCAGAATTCTGCCTTAGTGGGGATGGCTAAGTGGGTGCCCCAGAAATGTGAACAGCTGAGAGAAAAAGCCACTTACAGCTGGGCAGAGATGAGAGAGATGCACATTCCCCTAGATTTGATAAAAACTGTGCAGCACGCACAAAAGCAATCTGTCATGCAAGCAGTCACAGAGCAGTTGGGGAGAGGAACGTTACCAGGACAGGAATGGCAAATTGATCAGGTTTTAGGGAGAGTGATTGCTGCAAATTACCAAGGAAAAATCGAAATTATGCTGATACCTAGAAAAGAATCTGATTCATTCATTCAAATTGGAGACAGAATGGCCCAACTTGGCAAAAATGCAGTGAATGGAGGTTTGGTAAAGAATGAGTCTGCCCCAGCCCTTCTGACAGTGCAAAAAAAGGGAAGCTGTGGCGCAGCAGATAAAAACCTCAGTGCTGATGTGTGGGCTGAAGCCCCAAGTGACCCTCCAGAACCTGCAGTGAATATAACAAAGGGCCCCAAAAACGTCCTGCTGATCATAAAACAGGGAAAGAAAGAGGAAGGGTGCAGTTTAAATGAAAAATGTTATTTGCAAGAAAAGTCATACTTGTTTCTTTTGCAGATCCTACCACGTTTCGCCACTGTCCCTGAGTGTGCTGTGTGGTCCCCCTTCCGGTGTGTGCGTGTGGGGTCGGGGAAGGGACCGAATCCCCAACCTGAACCTGGCTGAGTAAAGTGCCAGCACCATGGATCCATTTTGCGCAAACTGCGCCTTCAGTTCAAGTTCAACTTGTTTGATTGCATTCTTCCACTGGAACTAAGCTGTGATTTTTATTTTTTTTCCCTCTCGTATGGAACTCTGACTTTTGCTTACCTTCCAGAAAACCTTTCAGGTGGACCGTGCACCTTTACATGAGTAGAACTCATGCCACATCAAATTGCTATGTAGATGTATCTGATGTGAAAGGTTATGAAATCAATGTGTTAATTCACTTCTATTGCTTTACAGGGATTGCTTTGATCATTCAAATATAATGTTTTTTTTGTGCTGATGTTTTTTTTTGTTTTTGTTTGACACAAGAGATATGTGAAACAAAAATTCATTGGTCAAAGGGCGGAATGTACTGCCATTTGATAAGTTTTGTTTTGACCAATGACTTTGTGTTTCACCACTGCGCATATTAGTTGCTCAATGTTCACCAGTAGCACATGGTATGTTTTGTTCAGTTTAGCCGCCTATGGGCTTTGACATGGCATTAGCCATTACTTTCTGTATTCAGTTTAGCCGCCTATGGGCTTTGACATTGCATTAGCCATTACATTCTGTATTCTGCCTATTGGCTTTGACATGCTGTATCCAGTCTAGCCGCCTATTGGCTTTGACATTGCATTCCTATTGGCTTTGACATGATGTATTCAGTTTAGCTGCCTATTGACTTTGACATGCTATTAGATATTCTGCCTATTGGCTTTGACATGATATAATATATTGCATTTTGTATTCAGCTTAACTGCCTATTGGCTTTGACATGATCAGCTCAGCTGCCTATTGGCTTTGCTGCCTATTGGCTTTGACATGATATTATACATTACATTTTGTATTCAGCTCCGCTGCCTATTGGCTTTGACATGATATTATACATTGCATTTTATATTCAGCTCAGCTGCCTATGGGCTTTGACATGATATTATACATTGCATTTTGTATTCAGCTCAGCTGCCTATTGGCTTTGACATGACACTAGACATTGCATTTGATATTTAGGTTAGCTGCCTATTGCCTTTAACATGACATTGCATTTGATATTTAGGTTAGCTGCCTATTGCCTTTAACGTGGAGTTAGACATTGCAGTTGAGAATCCAAGCTGTATTTTTCCAAGCTGTGTTTTTGCACCAGAGAACCAAGATGTTTTTCTCACAGTAGACTAGACATGATAAAAGAGAGTACATGGGTGTTGTTCTCTCTGCTTGAGCTTGGGAACAGGAGTAGTCTTGGAGACCTGGCCAGTCTCCAAAAGGCTTGCTCAGTTTCCCAGGTCTGAGAGGAGGGGGCACACCTTTGTAACGAATGTAACAGGCTGCAGAGGGTCAGATTCGAATCTGCCGGACCTCGTGCTGGAGCTTGGCGCAGGCTGCCAGCAATCCCGTGTGGGTAGATGAATCTCTCTTTCTCGCGGCTGACAGGGGTCATCAGCTTGCAGACCTTAGAAAGATGAAGCTGTAGATAGTTCCCACACGGTGAAGTATTTGTTTTGCTTTGCATTCAATATCTTATAAATATAACCTGCTGTGTATATTGCAAACTGATATATTTTGTTTGATTAACGCGGACTTGAAAGCTACTAATTCGTCATTCATAAATATTGTGGTTGGGGAAGAATTAACAACAATAAAAGTCGTCTTTGACCTCAGAAGTGCATTTCTGTTGTGTTATGTTAGTGCTTAGAAACTAGATAAGAGGAAAGCACTACACGGGGAGGGTAGCCATCCTTAAGATGGTGGTACTGCCTCGTCTCCTGTACTATTTCACAGTCCTGCTGGTATGGGTCCCTAAGGCCATATTTACAGAACTGGAGACCATGGTCATAGCATTTATCTGGGGAGACAGTCGAAAGCGAGTTGCTCTGTCCAAACTTCAGAGGCGTTCAATAGATGGTGGCCTAGCAGTCCCGGATTTTGAGGCTTATTACTTGGCAGCGCAACTTCAATGGTTGGCACAATGGATATCCAGCAGGGCTGCAACAGGGTTGAGGGTTAAGGCGTTTACTCCCCCAGAAGCTAGATTATACGAATTGTTACTAGGGTACCCGAGTATGGGGAAGAATGACTCCCCTGAGTTTAAGGTCCTTGCGCGATGTTGGAGGTGATTTTTGCGTAAAATCAAAGTAAGGGCTCCTTATTCCCCGGACCTGCCCCTCATGTCCTTAAGGGCTTTACCTCATCGTGGAGACTGGGGCGGCCTCCGGTCCTGGGTGGAAGCTGGGATACAGTCGGTGGGAGCACTGTTTAGGGAGGGAACACTGATGTCATTTGAAGCACTGCGGTCACAATTTAATCTACAGAGGGGACACTTTTTATTATTTGGCTCTGTGGCGGCTAGTATCAGAAAACATTGGTTAACAGGAACTGGGGGGCCCGCAACACAAACAACCTGTACATATTTGGTGACCTCTTCGGGGGCCTTCAGAGCAGTTTCTAACCTTTACAACAGAATTCGGGAGGATATGCCACACCTTTGACTCAGCTCAAATCGTCCTGGGAGGTAGACCTGGGCACAGCTATATCCGACGAGGATTGGGAGCGTACGCTTGGTGGTTTCCCTAAGATGACTCGCAATGCCAGATTTAAGCTGATTAATTTTTATGTCCTACATAGGGCTTATCTTACTCCTGAACGGATCAGCAGATACTTTGGTGTGGAGGGATTGGGATGCCCGAGGTGCGGGTTGGAGAGTGCTGAATTTGGACATATGTTCTGGAACTGCCCTGTTGCGGAGGGATTTTGGGCAGGGGTGTGTAGACTGGTGTCTGGAGCAATGGGAAGAGAAGCCCCTTGCACGATAGGGCAATGTTTGCTAGGGTGGTTTCCACGCACGGCTAAGTACAAAATAACCAACAGATTCAGGGATCTGGCCTTCGTGTTGGCCAAGAGGGAAATAGCGATATCCTGGAAAAAGCCGATTGGACCAAGATTGTCCCAATGGTCCAGAGAGCTAATTAGATGGGCTGGATGTGAGAGCTCTGCCCTTCATGGCGAGGAGAGAAGGGGTAGGCGGCCCCTGGGGGCGGCACAATGCTGGGATGCAATACTTGATTCCTTTAAAGAAGAAAGCCGGGTAGAACCAGTCCCCCTAAGCGAAGGGTGATAGGATGCCATTTTGAAACTGTCAATAGTCCCAACAAATAGTTGCAGTGCAAGATGACCCAGAGGTGAGATTCTGGGTATAGGCGATTCGGAGAACCACGTGCACGTTAAGAGCAGAGGACTGACTCCTTCATATCACATCTACACACAAAACGACAATCTAGGCATACTACTAGTATCATCACTGGGGGGAGGGTGCAGTTGGGGAGGTTGAGGGATGGGGAGTAGGGTAGATAACATGACAATAGAATGCTAATTAAGTGGGAATGAGTGGGTTGGAGATCACTGGACTTATGAGTATGTGAAAGTTGTTTTTTAATTTTTTATTGCTATGTACTCACAGGTGTTGAATTTCCTACTTATTGCCGTTAAGAAATGCAATAAAATTTGTTTACAAAAAAAGGAAGCACTTGCCAAGAGAAAAGCCGAATTAAGTGAGTCTGCCTGGGAGGAATTGATGGAAGCAAGCAAAACCAAAGATACAACTGCGTTCTGGCGCGTGGTTAACTCTCCATTGCTGAATGACAAATATGAGATGTCCATGGATACTGTTATTCCAGCCCAAACTTGGGTGGACTATTTTACAAAATCCTTTGCAACAGGGACTAATGTTCAATTAGAAAAGACAAATTGTTTGAAGTTAAGAGGAAATGATCAGTCAAGTCTGGCTATCAGTAATACCATAAGCGTGGATGATGTAAACAAGCTATTCAAGATTACCCCTCTGAGAAAGCTCCTGGTCCAGACAGAATCCCTGCTGATTTATATAAAGCGCTTCCAGATTTCTGGGGGCCATTGCTTACTAATGTCTTGAGATCGGCTGTGACAGGCCCTTTAGTAGATACTTGGAAAATTAGGCGATCATTGACCCGATTTTTAAGAAGGGGGACAGGGCAGATCCTTTATGCTATCGTCCAATCTCTTTATTAGATAGCTCGGTTAAAGTCTTAGGGCGAGTGGTCCTAAACAAGTTGGAAAACTGGGCGACTGAATCTCATTCCCTTTCAGAAGTTCAATTTGGCTTTCGGCCCGGTGTGGGCACAGCAGAACAAACTCTTAATTTGACTGTCATAGTACAAAAATATACCAAAGTTAAAAGGGGGTGTATACACCTAGCATTCATGGATCTGTCCTGTGCTTTTGACACAGTTAATAGGGAGAAACTGTGGATGGTCATGTTGAATATGGGCGTGGACAAAGACATAATCATTTTACTCAGTAAACTCCAAGCCTGCACAGAGGCTCGGGTCCACTATTCTCGGGAGGGTGGTCTAACAGAGAAGTTTCCCTCATTAAAGCGGGTTAGACAGGGTTGCGTGCTGGCCCCTTTTCTTTTTCTTTTATATATAAATGGGTTAGAGAAATTTCTCTGTGAATCGGGGAAGGATTCTCCAGTGATTAATAATTCCCCAATTCCTGTATTACTTGTATGCGGACGACGCTGTACTCATTTCAATGACAGCAAATGGCCTCCAGATTTTATTGAATGCTTTTAACACTTTAATGGGGAACCTTGGACTCAAAATTAATAGAACTAAGTCATTTGTGATGAAGACCGGGCCCAAATTAGCAAAAAAGAAAAAATTTGCTTTAGATGGGCATGAGATACTCAAGGTCCCATATTTTACGTATATCTGGGGTCCCCATTAATGTAGATTTTAATTGGAAATTTTTAGTAAATATACGCTCAATACAATTTGAAAAAGCCATAGAAGCAGTTTTTAGGTTCGCGAAAAGACTGCGACACAAACCTGTTAAAGAAATGATGACTGTTTTTTCCACCAAATGTCTTTCTATTGCAACATTTGGAGCCAGGGTTTGGGGATATGGAGAATGTTCGGGCCTCCAGATTGTAGAAAATAAGTTTTTAAGAAGGCTACTAGCAGTCCCCCAATCTACATCAGTAATGTTCTGTCATGAAGAAGTAGGTTTGAGATACATATCTAGTTATATAAGGCTTCAACCTGTGTTATTATGGTTAAAAATTTGGACTAAGCCAGAAGCCTCCCTATGCAGAAAGGTGATACAGAACTGTCTCCTTTTATCATGATCGCTGGATATACCTTGGCTTAGGTATGTTCATCTCTCCCTACTATCTTTAGGATTAGGAGAATTTTTCCTTAAACTGGATATTTTAACAAAACGGGACATTAATAAGGTGAAAGATATATATTGGCAGAAAAGCCAGGACATGGAGCCAACCCCGGGCACACATAGAACACTGGTGAGGAATCAGATACAACAACTGCAACCAAAGCTATATTTGACTACCACTAGCCTCGAGCGACAAAGGTTCTTACTCACGAGGCTACGCTTAAATACATTACATTATTTGGTAGCATTTCAAGAACGTGGAACTTGGTTCAAGAATCTTCCTCCTTGTTGATGTGATGGAAAGACACCCCAGAGTACATTGCACTTTATGCTCTTTTGCACTTTTTATGCCGTTCCAAGAAAAAGGTTTTTACGTCCATTATTTTTATCTAAAAGTATTAGAACTAGTCAGCTTGCTTATTTATACTTACATATCCTGGGAAATGCGGATATAATTCAGGCCGTGTTAAAATTTATATAAGCTGCTTATGGAATACGAAATATGTATTAATAATGCTGTTAGTAATTTTATGACTAAGAAACCTGTATGTTTTATTTATTGGATGCCTTTCATGGTCTTTCTGTACCGAATAAAGTGATGATGATGACCCAAGCATGCATCACATACAATAATATTTTTAGCAGGAGAGTATTGAATAGCAATGCTTTCTGGAAATATTTAGTAACAGTGCATGGAGAAATAATGCTAAAACTTAAAAACTTAAGTCTGTGGAGTTTTCACATAATGTTTTACAGATGGCATGGTGCACGTATCTAATTGGAATCCTTGTGAGAAGCAAAAGAAGAGTGCAATATGAATTCTAGTGATGATAATGCTCAGTAGAAGCATAACAATGTCTTAGTAGACCAATGGTAGACTGGCTTCTAATAGCAGTGAATTCTGCCAAATCAAAACAATTGAGAAAACAGTTTTGGATAAACAGTAGCAATGGATACTGCTCCTCCTCTTAACATAACCTTATCACTCCATCTCTGTAATAACTGTAAACAGACTTAAACTCCCCAACCGTGATGCCCTCTACCCATCCAGGATTCCAGGTCTTCCTCCAAAACTCAATGTTCAGCAATGGGCACACTTTTAATCTCATTAAAAGTCAGCATTTCGATTCAGCAGGGCAGCTGAACAGTTTCCTGTGTTAGTGGGACACTCTCAAACCTACCTCATAATCATTTTAATAGTATTCCATGATTTACAAAGCACTGTCATCATCTGCTTTTTCTCACTGTCACCCCACCGGGCTGTATCAACTTCATCCACTAGTATCATTTCTCGTTCTCTCTGTCTTGTTCATGTTTTCTTTTTCCTACTCACTCAGTGCTTTGAGATGATTTTATGATGGCTTAAAAACTATACAAATAAGCAACATAACATCTTAAAACAACATGAACAACATGAACACGAAGGACTTTTGTACTAAAATGATAAGTTAATCTTTCCTTTACTTTAAACCACTAATGTGTTTCTTTCTCTCTATGTTTCTCTCCTAGTATCCCTCTTATTTTAACATTTCTATGAGTCCTTGTCACCTACTCAGGGTCTCTATTTCTATGTTTCTTTCTGTCTCTTTGGGCCAGATGTATCAAAGGTTTTCACCCATTGTATGTCTATGGGAAAATGTGTTCATACATATGGCCCATTGTTTCTATCACTTTGTCATTCTCTCTTTCTGTACCTCCAGATCTCTATCTATAGTACCCCATGTTGGCCTGTGCAAAGTGACTGCCCTTCACCCTATCATCCTCCACCAAACAGTGCAACGTCTCTGCCACAAAGTGCATCATTCCTGCTGAAGTAGATTTTTAAAAAACATTTTAATGACTGTCCATGTATTCTGAGTAATAGATTTCCGTAGAAAATGTAATAATATAGAGAAAAATAATGCACGCATTTGAAAATGTGTCAACATTAGTGGCCGCCAATTCTCATGAAGTGTACTTATTAATGGCTTATTAATATGAAAAATGGAGCTTGTGTTTGATTAATGTAGTAATACATCATATTAAGGGTTATGCATTATGTATTAGCTTTATTAATTGTAGGCCTTAACTTAGCCGAGGTCTTGGCCTAGTTGCACGGCCTCATGTCAAGCTGTATTTCTTAGGCGTTTAATAAAATGTCTTCTTAGACAATTAAACTATGATTTTCTACTGTGCTGACCAAATGTGCTCATAGCTAAAAGTCTTTCTCTTGAGAACTGCTTGCTAGAAGATGCTGTTCCTGTTGAATGAAACATTGTAAATGTAATGTGTGTTAGACTGACTTTCCCAGGAAAGAACAATAACCACACAGACTGGAGTATAAGCTGCAACAATATTGTTACCTGACGAGCCGGATGATGAGGACATTACGAGAAAAGCCAATCGGCGTCATGTGAACCGTTTACTAGTAGAAACTGTAGATTTGATGTTTTAGTTTTATTGGACAAAGTGTGAACATGCGATCCCTTGACCAATAGGGGCTTCGGAAGTAGTTTTAGGAAATCTAACTTAGCCAGACTGCACTGAGTGAAGACAACGCATTTGCCCATTTTCTTTCTTGCCAAAAAGCCATTACTTTACTGAGTGTCTAGATACGTGCTTAACTTTAATGCTAAAGATTTTACGTTTTTTTAAATTTGATGCTGAATCCTGATGCCTTGCTGACCAGAACAATGTCCTGTTGATGAAGACTGTAACAGCTTGCTGATCCAAACTGGGGATAGGTATATCTACTGAAAAGATTGTTTGCTTGTCTATTTGCTTGTTCTTTCTAGGTACCATCTGCACTATTTTGATAGAGCCATAGACAGATGTTTTCCAAATTTGTGTAGACTAAATTTTTTGTATATAGCCCACATGCTAATGCTAATCTGGTGTTAGATAGGGATCCTCCTAATGAAAATACGCTACATGGAGTAACAGTCAATGTCTTTCCTTTGCTGAATCTAAATGTATGTGATATCATTTGCACAATTGTTCTTGTTATTACTTTGCACCGTAACCTTAGAATGTGTAATTAATCAAGCTTTGATTATATTGTGTTTCTTTTGCTGATTCGGACAGCCAGTGTTGTTTCTGTATGCTAATCATTTGTGTTAGACCTGACAGCCTTAGGGTGGTCACCCCTAACTTTTTGCCTGCCTCCCTACATTTTTTAGATACTGTTTTTGCTGGTTTTAAGACTCTGCACACTTTACCACTGCTAACCATGGTAACATTGGATCATACCTAATTGGATCATTTAATGTACTTATAAGTCTCTAGTAAAGTGCAATAGATGTGCCCAGGGCTTGTAGATTAAATGCTACTAGTGGCCCTGCAGCACTGATTGTGCCACCCACTTAAGTAACTCCTTATCCTTGTCTCAGGCCTGCCATTGCAAGGCCTGTGTGTAGTTTCACTGCCAATTCGACTTGGCATTTAAAAGTACTTGCCAAGCCTAAATCTCCCCTTTTTCTACACGTAAGTCACCTCTAAGGTATGCCCTAGGTAACCCATAGGGCAGGGTACTGTGTAGGCAAAAGGCAGGACATGTACCTGTGTAATTTACATGTCCTGGTAGTGTAAAACTCCTAAATTCGTTTTTACACTGCTGTGAGGCCTGCTCCCTTCATACTCTTAACAATGGGGCTGCCATCATATATTGTTTGAGTGGTAGCTGCTGATCTGAAAGGAGTGGGAAGGTCATATTTAGTATGGCCAGAATGATGATACAAAATCCTGCTTACTGGTGAAGTTGGATTTAATATTACTATTTTAGAAATGCCACTTTTAGAAAGTGAGCAATTCTCTGCACTTAAATCCTTCTGTACCTGACAATCCACATCCGGCTGGGTTTAGTTGACAGCTCCCTTGTGCATTCACTCAGACACACCCCAAACATAGGATACTCAGCCTCACTTGCATACATCTGCATTTTGAATGGGTCTTCCTGGGCTGGGAGGGTGGAGGGACTGACAATTACATGTCAAAGGACAGTAGCCTGCCCTCACACAAAGGACTGCCACACTCCCTACTGGGGACCCTGGCAGATAGGACTGAACTGAAAGGGGAACTTGTGCACTTCTAAGCCACTCTTTGAAGTCTGCCCCACTTCAAAGGCACATTTGGGTATTTAAAGAGGGCCTCTACCCCTACCAACTCAGACACTTTCTGGAGAAGAGAATCTGAACCAGAACTTGCATCCTGCCAAGAGGAACTGTCTGGCTGCACAAAGGACTCACCTGACTGCTTTCTGTGAAGGACTGCTGCCTTGCTGTTGCCCTGCTGCCTTGCTGCTCTCTGGCTGTGGTGAGAAGTGCTCTCCAAGGGGTTGGATAGAGCTTGCCTTCTGTTCCCTGAAGTCTCAGGACCAAAAAGACTTAATCTCTACAAGAAGGACTCCATGTGCAGCGAAAATCGATGCACAGCCTGCCAGAAACGATGCACAGCCTGCACCGTGGTGAAAAATTCACCGCACGCCGAACCAGAATAACGCAGCTTGACTTCTCATTGAGAAGATCAACACAGCGCCAGCGTAGCATCCGGAAATTCGCTGCAACGACCACCGGATCAACACAGCCCTTGTGACTTTGTCCTGCAAGTGCAGGAAATCCACGCATCGTCCCCGGGGAATCTGAAAACCCCACAACCCGAGGAGTATCCACAACGAGCACCAGAAATCAACGCACTGCTGTCTCTGCGTGAAAACTAAATGAAGCATTGCCATGTGCGGCCAGAGAAATCGACACACCCCCTTTGTTTCCACGCATCTCCTCCTCTGCGGTTCTTTGCGGAGATTTTGCACACAAACCAGGTACTTTGTGCTTGAAAGAGCCCTTTATTGCTTTTAAAAGACTTAAGACACTTTGGGGGTCATTCCAACCCTGGCGGTCGGTGTTAAAGCGGCGGCCAACCCGCAAACAGGCAGGCGGCCAAAAAAATGGAATTCCGACCCTGGCGGGAACCGCCAACACAGCCCGCCACTTTAACACTCCGACCGCCACGGCGGTACAGATAAGCAGCGTGGCGGTCACCACCAACAGACAGGCGGCAGCCAATGTACCGCCCACCCTATCACAACTCACCAATCCGCCACCTTTTCCGGGGCGGGAGCCCCGCCGATAAAAAACACGGCGGAAACAGACTACGAACGGGAAAACGCTCACCTCTACACACTCCACGAGGAATCTGGACAGCATGGAACCAGAACTACACATCCTACCAGCTATTGTCTACTTGCTCCTCTACCAGGAGCACGAACGCCGGCGCAGAAGACAACGGTGAGTACTGCACCTACGACACACAGGAGGGGGGAGGAGAAAAGATTACGGGGACACACATACGCGACATCCCCCCCCCCCAACTACCTACACACCAATGCAGAGCAACAACTCAGAGTGACACCCCCCAAACCCCCCGGAAGAATGCAAAGACAAAATAATAAGTAATTGTAATACAAATATATTGTAAGGCAAAGTAAATAAGTAAGACGAACATCCCATAACTATATACACATATGTATATTGTCCCGCCAGAATTGGCTTTCTGTCATTGTACGTGGGCCAATGGTCCTCAACACATGGGCAAAGCCCACACATGAGACCCGAATCCATTGGAGATAACACTGCAGGGGCATCAGATAGGAAAACTACAGGCCCCTCAGGGGGAAGGGAAGGGGGGCCACCTCAGCCACATGAGTCCACAACGCCAGATCCACGAGGGGCCTCCACGGCCAATGTTCAATCCTGGGGAGTGCAAAGCCACTGTCTCTCAAGTCTCTACAGTGGGTGGGTTGCCCACTGTGCCATCCTGGGGAGTGCAAAGCCACAGTCTCTCAAGTCTCTACAGTGGGTGGGTTGCCCACTGTGCCATCCTGGGGAGTGCAAAGCCACAGTATCTCAAGTCTCTACAGTGGGTGGGTTGCCAACTGTGCCATCCTGGGGAGTGCAAAGCCACAGTCTCTCAAGTCTCTGCAGTGGGCGGGTTGCCCACTGTGCCATCCTGGGGAGTGCAAAGCCACAGTCTCACAAGTGGATGACAGACTCCAGCGGTACTGGAGGACTCTTGGTGCCCAGAGTGTATCGTGCAGCCCTGTCCGACACTGATCCGGGCCTGCCCCTTCTGCCAATGTGTCAGCGGTGCTTGAGATGAAGGGCCCAGCGGAGCGGTGCTTGAGTTGAAGGGCCAAGCGGAGCGGTGCAGAGACGGCGGTGCCCAGCGGAGAGGTGCTTGAGATGAAGGGCCCAGCGGAGCGGTGCTTGAGATGAAGGGCCCAGCGGAGTGGTGCTTGAGATGAAGGGCCCAGCGGAGCGGTGCTTGAGATGAAGGGCCCAGCGGAGCGGTGCTTGAGTTGAAGGGCCAAGCGGAGCGTTGCAGAGACGGCGGTGCCCAGTGAAGCGGTGCTTGAGATGAAGGGCCCAGCGGAGCGGTGCTTGAGATGAAGGGCCCAGCGGAGCGGTGCTTGAGATGAAGGGCCCAGCGGAGCGGTGCTTGAGTTGAAGGGCCAAGCGGAGCGGTGCAGAGACGGCGGTGCCCTGTTCAGCGGTGCTTGTCTTGAAGGGCCCTGTTCAGCGGTTCTTGAGACGGCGGTGCCCTGTTCAGCGGTGCTTGTCTTGAAGGGCCCTGTTCAGCGGTTCTTGAGACGGCGTGCCCTGTTCAGCGGTGCTTGTCTTGAAGGGCCCTGTTCAGCGGTTCTTGAGACGGCAGTGCCCTGTTCAGCGGTGCTTGTCTTGAAGGGCCCTGTTCAGCGGTTCTTGAGACGGCAGTGCCCTGTTCAGCGGTGCTTGTCTTGAAGGGCCCTGTTCAGCGGTTCTTGAGACGGCGGTGCCCTGTTCAGCAGTGTATGTCTTGAAGGGCCCTGTTCAGCGGTTCTTGAGATGGCGGTGCCCTGTTCAGCGGTGCTTGTCTTGAAGGGCCCTGTTCAGCGGTTCTTGAGACGGCGGTGCCCTGTTCAGCGGTGCTTCACATGTGTCTCCAGGGCACCAGATCCAGGCAATAGATGGTGTTCACTCGCCATCCGACTTCTCGCTTGCTGGGCCCTCCTGTGCTGGTGTCCCATGCCCGTGGGTGTCCTCCTTCACCCCCAGAATGGGGCTGGTGGGGCCCTCCTGGGCAGCTCGCCTGCTGCCGGACTTGTCGGCTGTGCTGCCCTTGCCATCCTTGCCTGATCCTCTGTGGCCCTTGCCTCCCTTTGGAGATGTGCCAGGTGGCACCCCACTCCCTGACGGTGCCAGGGTGGTGCCTGTGGAGGCTGCCGTCTCTGTTTTCTCGCGCCGACCCTTGGCTTTTTTTGTTTTTTTCCCAGGGGGTGGGCTGGCTGTCCCTTTGCTGCTGGCCGATGTGGCTGCCCTCGAAGGTGGGGGACTCCAATATCCCTGGACTATGGTCCTTGTAGGTCCAGGGGTTGTGGTGGCTGAGGTGCAGATTGGACTTTTACGAGATGGAGGGGGTGGGTCAGGTGATGGAAAGAGGTTAATTTTGGAGAAGAAAAACGTTTTAGGAGCAATGGGAAGGGTAGGTGCAGTGGGTATGGGAGTGGAGGAAGAGGACGTGGTTGTAGGAGAGTCAAGTGTGCTGTCTATGGGTGCAGGTGCTTGTGACGGAGGCTGTCGTGAGGTGGATGGCTGTTGGGTGGGTGGCTGCCTGCGTTTGTGTGGTTTGGAAGAGGGGGTGACAGACACACTGGGAGAGGACACAGGGGACGTGTAAATGGCAGTGGGGGTGGTGACTGCACGTGTGCGGAGTGTTCTGGTGGGTGTGCTGGTGATGGACGTAGTGGCTGATGAAGTGGTGCATGCAAGTGTGAGTTGGGACGTCACAGGGAGTGAGGAGGGAGACGAGGAGGAGGGGGACACAGAGGAGCCAGTGGCTGTTGGCATGTCTGCATGTGGATGTTGCTTGTGTGAATGCTTGTGTGATGTGTGGTGCTTATGTTTGGATGAGCTGACCTTGGGTGTTGAGGTGTGTGCAGGCTGGTCTGTAGGTGTGTCTGGGATAGGCAGAGGAACAGGGGAGTGGGACTGTGTGGAGGGAGTTGGAGGGGGGAGGCAGGAGACAGGGACAATGGCTGCCGTTAGTGCTGAGCCCAGAGCGTTGAACGATCTCTGATGGGCAGCCTGACCCGAATGAATGCCCTCCAGGTATGCATTGGTCCGATGCACCTCCCTTTCCACCCCCTGGATGGCATTCAAAAGGGTAGACTGACCAACAATGGGCGTCCGGAGGAGGTCGATGACCTCCTCACTGAGGGCAGAAGAGGTAACTGGGGCAGGGCCTGAGGTGCCTGGGGCGAAGGAGATGCCCGCCTTGGTGTGCGAGCGGGCACGGGGCAAACGCTGAGGGGCTGCTGGGAGGGCAGAGCTGGTGCGCTGGGTGGCGGCTGTACCTGTTGTTGCGGTGGGCACGGATGTTGCCGCCACCACTAGGGAGCTCCCTTCCGAGGACGTGTCGGTGTCACTGATGTCTCCACGTGTCCCCGTTGTGGAGCCCCCCTCGCCCTTCGTCTCACTGGTCAAATCAGAGTCCGTTGCATGGCCCTCCGGGGCCATGTGAGATGCAGCTCCCTCGTGCTCCAATGCCACTTCTCCTCCGCCAGATGATGCTAATGCACACATGAACAGGAAGAGCAGACAAAAAAGGGGGGGGAGAATAAAGACATGTTGAGTGCATGCATTGGCAACACAGTTGGCGGAGAGGACAGACACAGAAGCCCCCTGCACTACGCCGCGCACTTGAGGTACACTACTCAATCAGTGGGACATGGCCTACAAGCCTATGGACGACAACTGCACACATAGGTGACACAGGGCCATGGATAGCTGTACTTGGCACCCTACAGAGGTGGGGGGCGGGGGCACAGGGCCATGCCTTACGGAGGGGCCTCGCCTACAGAAATCGCCCTGGCCTAGGGATACCCACAGCCCTCCTCCCCCACCCAGACACCTCCACTGCGCGCATAGTCAGCAGAATGAGAGTGTACTCACCCCCTTGTGTCTGCTGTGATGTCCTCACGCGCCCATCCAAATCTGGGTAGGCCACCGCCAGGATCCGAGACATCAGGGGGGTCAATTGACACGTGGCACCCCTCCTACGTTGGGAGGCCATCCCCAGCAGAGCCTCCGCGGTCTTTCTGCTCCCGCGGCGGATGTCCTCCCACCTCTTGCAGCAGTGGGTGCCCCGTCTGTTGTGGACCCCCAGGGTCCGGACGTCCTTGGCGATGGCATGCCAAATGTCGACTTTCTGATGGGCGCTGACCTATGTGACACGTACAGGGAGAGAAAATACAATATCAGAATTTTCTGCATGCTCGATGTGAGTGTCCCCCCATCCCCACACTTGCCATGTGGCACATGCTCTCATCTGTCGTTTGATGCATGCCTCATACGCTCCCCTCCGCACCATCGTTCATTCACCCCACTCAACCCAGGCATTGCCCACAAAGCATGGTCCCAGTGTACTTACCTGTTGGTCTGGAGGACCGTAGAGTAGCGCATACTAGGGGAGGACCCCATCAACAAGTTTCTCCAATTCCTCAGATGTGAAGGCAGGGGCCCTTTCCCCAGTCGCAGCAGCCATTGTCTCTTCCAGACCGAGGTCACAGCAGCACTTGCAGTATAGGTCCTCTGCTGTGGATGATCAGGTCTCGAGTGATTAAGCAGATAGAAAATGGCGGTCACGCCCGCGGCGGTGCGTACCGCGGCGGTGCGTACCGCGACCGCCGGCGCACATCGTCATTGGCTCCTGAGACCCATAGGGTTCAATGTTAACCAATGCTGCTTTGCGCCACGGTCTTCGACCGCCTACCGCCACGGTGTGCCACGCCAGCGCATTGACCTCACATCCCATTGTCACACTTCACAGGTCAGGCAGCCGCCATTTCAAGGGCCCACATGGCTTAATTTCTTCTGCGTCACACAGGCCTAGGCGTTGCATTGCCACTCATACAAGCCATTCAATGCATAGCGAATCGTGTTCTGTGCAAGCTGTGGTTACGTACCTGTGGGTTGCTTGACTCTGTGCTCCATGTTGTCCTTCCTAGGCACCGTCCGCTGGGACTTGCGAGGAGATGGAGGAATGTTCCCATGTACAGACCACTGGTGGACCTGTCGACAATGGAAGAAAGACATGTCATACTGACATACAGACTTGACCGAGCCACTATATAGGAACTGTGTGCCCAGCTGGAGCCAGACCTGATGTCCCCCATTCGCCAACCCACAGGGATTCCCCCTCTGTTGCAGGTGCTGTCAGTAATCCATTTTTTGGCAAGTGGATCATTCCAAACAACAGTGGCCATATCATCAGGGATGTCTCAGCCTATGTTTTCTAAGGTTTTGTCCAGAGTGTTGTCTGCCCTGATGAAATACATGCGGAGCTACATTGTTTTCCCTGAGGTGGGCGATTTGGCTACAGTGAAGGGTGATTTCTATGCCCTTGGACATATCCCCAACATCATTGGTGCCATTGATGGGACCCATGTGGCTTTGGTTCCCCCCAGTGAAAGTGAGCAGGTGTACAGGAACAGAAAAAGTTATCATTCGATGAATGTCCAGGTGGTCTGTTTGGCTGACCAGTACATCTCCCATGTAAATGCCAAGTTCCCTGGGTCAGTGCATGACGCGTACATCATGCGAAATAGCAGCATCCCTTATGTGATGGAACAGCTACAGAGACACCGTGTGTGGCTAATTGGTGACTCTGGTTACCCCAACCTGTCGTGGCTACTGACCCCAGTGAGGAATCCCCGGACCAGGGCAGAGGAACGGTACAATGAGGCCCATGGGTGGACTAGAAGGGTGATCGAGCGGACCTTCGGCCTCCTGAAGGCCAGGTTTAGGTGCCTGCATATGACAGGTGGATCCCTAATGTACTCACCAAAGAAGGTGTGCCATATCATCGTGGCCTGCTGTATGCTTCACAACCTGGCTTTGCGACGCCAGGTGCCTTTCCTGCAGGAGGATGGTCCAGATGGTGGTGTTGTAGCAGTTGCGGAGCCTGTGGAGAGTGAAGAGGAGGAAGACGACGGGGACGACACAGACAACAGGGACACAGTGATACAACAGTATTTTCAGTAGCACACAGGTACGAATCAACCCCGCCATTTTACATTTACTTAAAGTCTCCTGCCTCTCTACTGTCTGTGTTTCCCCCCAATTCCTGTTAACTGAGTTGTGACTTTCCCTTCCGTTTTCAGAGCTGTGGGCACCACTGCGTGACCTCTGCTTTGTTTGCCCATGGACTACAGCTGTGTGACAGTGGTATGTTGTCATCACAATGTAACTGAACATTTTGGTACCGTTATGTCTAATACATTTGTTCAAAATACAAGCAGACTCCAGATTTTTTAAGTGCAATAAGTGATTTTATTAAAGTGCTAAATTTAGGGACATGGTTGAAAAACGGTGATGGGTGATGGTGGAGTAATGTCCATGGCAGAGTCCAGTTTTCAGTCTCACAGGTGCATTGTCCATATGCCTGTGGAAGGATGGAGCAGGGGCAGTTTAAGGTTGGACAGGGTGACAATGTGGGACAGTGGGATGACATCAGGGGGTATCTTTTGCTGGCGGGGGTCTTGGCATCCTACTCTGTCTTCTTCTGAGATCTCAGGTACCGCTTGCGGGGTGGTTCTTCTTCTGCAGGAGGTGGGGTTCTGGTGGCCTGTTGTTGTGTGGGGGCCTCCTGTCCACTAGCGCCGGCGGAGGTGGTAGCCTGGTCTTGGTCCATGCTAGTGACAGGGGCCCTTTGTGGTGCAACATGGTCCCGCAATGTGGTGACTATCTGGTTAAGAGCCACGACGATGGTCCCCATTGAGGAACTAATGTTTCTCAGTTCCTCTCTGAACCCCATGTACTGTTCCTCCTGCAGTACCTGGATCTCCTGGAACCTGGCCAGTACCGTAGCCATCGTCTCCTGGGAGCGGTGGTATGCTCCCATGATGGAGGAGAGGGCCTCTTGGAGAGTGGGTTCCCTGGGCCTGTCCCCCCCCTGTCGCACAGCAGCCCTCCCAGTTCCCCTGTGTTCCTGGGCCTCTGTCCCCTGGACCGTGTGCCCACTACCACTGCCCCCAGGTCCCTGTTGTTGTTGGGGTGGTGGGTCAACCTGGGTGCCCTGTAGTGGTGGACACACCGCTGATTGACGTGTCCTGGAGACAGAGGCATGGGCCCGCTGGGTGGGAGCTGTGCTGGTGTTCCCAGAGGGGGTTAGGTCTGCGGTAGCCTGTGGCTGTCTGTGGGGAACCGACTGTCCCGAGGTCCCCGATGGGCCGGGCTGGTCATCTGGGTCCAGGGAGACAGAGCTGCTGTCATCACTGGGGGCCTCTTCTGGGGGTGGGATGGACATCTCTGGACCCTCCTGGGCGGTGTGGTGGCGTTCGGGTCCTGCAGGGGTATAAGAGTATGGTTATTGCTTCTGTGTGTGCCATTTCGTGTAATGGGTGGGTGGCCGTGTACCCCAGTGCTGGCATTCCCTTGTGGGGGCTGTTGTGACGGTGGCTTGTGGGGGAGATGGGGATGTGCAGTGGGCATGCTTTGGTGATGGGTGTCCATGCTTTGGGGACGCATGCAGGGCTAGGTTTTGGGATGGGTGGGTTGTGATGGTGAGCCATTTGCAAGGAGTTGGTGTGATGGGGGTGGGGGTATGATTTGGCATGCAGTTGGGGTTGGGGGGAATGAAGTAGTGAAGATTTGACTTGCCAGAGTCCATTCCTCCGCCTACTCCTGCGAGGCCCTCAGGATGCAGGATGTACAAGACTTGCTCCTCCCATGCTGTGACTTCTGGGGGAGTAGGTGGGGGTCCGCCGCCAGTCTTCTGCACCGCGATGTTGTGCCTTGATACCATGGAACGCACCTTCCCCCATAGGTCGTTCCACCGCTTCCTGATGGTGTCCCGATTTCGTGGATGCTGTCCCACAGCGTTGACCCTGTCCACTATTTTTTGCCATAGCTCCATCTTCCTGGCAATGGTGGTGTGCTGCACCTGTGTCCCGAAGAGCTGGGGCTCTACCCGAACTATTTCCTCCACCATAACCCTGAGTTCTGCGTCAGAGAACCTGGGGTGTCTTTGGGGTGCCATGGGGTGGTGTGGATTAGGTGAGGGGTGGTGTATGTGTTGTAGAGTGTGGTGAGTGTGGTGGTGTATGGTGTTTTGTGTGTGGATATTGTGTGGGTAATGTTGTGATTTGCCTCTGTGTGATGGTCTACTCTATTCTGTGCTGTCTCTCTCTGTCCTTCAGTCGCAATTGTGGTTGTAAGGGTTTGTGGGTGATGTGGGTGTGTGTTTTATATTGTATTGGGTGTGTGGGAGTGGTGTGTGTATGTGTCTCAGGTGTGTGTATTTTGAACTGTCCAATGTGGTAGTGTTTTGTAAAGGTGTGTGTATTTTGACCGCGGCGGTGTGTACCGCCAATGGAATACCGCGGTTGAAAGACCGCTGCGGGGATTTGTGGGTCGGAATGGCATGGGTGTATTTCTGTTGGCGTGACGGTGGAGGTTTGGTTATCGCCCGTTTTTCGCTGGCCGTTGGTGTGGTGGAATTTTGTTGATGTCGGGTTTTTGGAAGTTTGCCAGTTGCGGGTCAGAATGACCGTGGCGGTTTACCGCGACCGCGGCGGTGTTATGGCGGTCTTCTGACCGGCGGTAAGCGCCTTTTACCGCCGAGGTCAGAATGACCCCCTTTATATCACTTTTAGAGTGATATCTCAACAAATACTTATTGCATTTTAATCATTTTGACCTGCATCTTATCAGATAAATATATATTTTTCTAAACACTGTGTGGTGTATTTTTGTGGTGTTATACTGTGTTATTGCATGATTTATTGCACAAATACTTTTCACATTGTCTTCTAAGTTAAGCCGGACTGGCCAGTGCCAAGCTACCAGAGGGTGGGCACAGGATAATTTGGATTGTGTGTGACTTACCCTGACTAGAGTGAGGGTCCTTGCTTGGACAGGGGGTAACCTGACTGCCAACTAAAGACCCCATTTCTAACAATTTCATATTGACATTATCTTACGTGACTTTAGCATTGTTAATATAGGGAAATAAATATTCTAACTTTTACTAAAATGTGTGTTTGTTCATGACTGAAAGGTCAAGGGATGTTATAAATACTGACTCCAATTGAATACTAATGATATTGATTATCATTGATTATTAACGTTAGTGAATATTGATCTGTATGTACTGGATACATGTTGGGAACATCTTAAATGTGAATCAAAAGGTTCATTGACCTAGTCGCGTCCCCTTGTAAGTTTACTTATTAAGGTAAGACGTGCCTTCAGACACGGTAGCAGACTGATAGTTTGTCTATTTAATAGCACACCATAGATGTCCGCTACAGGTTTGTCCCCTTGAGAGCCCATTGTAGAAGCCCGGTACAGAGATAGTGATGCTTGATGATTGGTCTCCTTAAGAACCCATTATAGATGCCCAGCTAGAGGTAGCAGAATATTTGGTGTCAGAGATTCTAAACAAGAAATAACAGGTGTTCCCAGAGATGATATGGGCACATTTTCCCTAAGTCCTGAAATGAATTTCCCAGAATCTTGGGACCCACCAATGGTAGTTTGAAGATGTTCTCGATGTTCTAGTGACAGTGTGAATGAAGTAGGTTTTACACTTGCACAGCTTATGCAAATCACAGGTGAATTGTGATGTTTGTGAGGGTTTAGGGAGTTTGCGTACTCCAAATGAAGTTGTAGAAGGAGTGTGCGTACTCAGCAGTGTGAGAGTAGTGAAGTTGTTGAACTTCACATGTGTGTGGCTGTTAGACTTGGCATCCATGGCGTGGAGTCCCCTAACTTTGTACCTCTGTTTCCTAGGTTGTTGGTGTGTACTGGACTCTGTTTTTGCTGTTTTTGTTACTCTGGGCACTTTACCACTGCAATCCGGTGTTAACGTGCAAGGGCTCCTATGTAAAATGTGTGTGTAATTGGATTTCCATGATTGGCATATTTGATTTACTGGTAAGTACCTAGCACAGTACACTAGAGGTGCCCAGGGCATGTACATTAAATGCTACTACTGGGCCTGCAGCATTGGTTGTGCCACCCACATCAGTAGCTCTGTAAACATGGCTCAGACCTGCCACTGCAGTGATGGTGTGTGCAGTTTTAAACTGCCAATTCAACTTGCCAAGTGTACCCACTTGCCAGGCCTAAACCTTCCATTTTCTTACACGTAAAACACCCCTAAAGTAGGCCCTAGGTAGCCCCATGGGCAGGGTGCAGTGTATGTTTAAGTTAGGACACAACATAATGTGTTTTGTCTGTCCTGACAGTGAAATACTGCCAAATTCGGTTATCACTGTTGCAAGGCCTATCTCTCCCACAGGTTAACATGGGGGCTGCCTTTGAATATGATTAACGCGTAGATTCCCTCTGGGAACAGATAGGCATGTTGAGTTTGGGGTCCCTGAACTCACAATTTAAAAAAACATATTTTAGTAAAGTTGGTTTTGAGGTTGTGTGTTTGAAAATGCCACGTTTAGGAAGTAGGCATTTTCTCGCATAAACCGTTCTTTGACTCTACCTGTGTGTGGAGTCCCTTTCTGGGTTAGTTTGACAGTTGGGCTGTTTGCACCTCTCTCTAGACAGGGAGCTGGGGTGTAGCCTGCATATCCTGATGACCCATCTGTGCTAGGAGGGAGGTGAGGAGTGGCCCCTCACACCTGAAAGGGCTGTGCCTGCCCTCACACAATGCAGTCTCCAACCCCCTGGTGTGTGTCTGGGTCCTGGCCTGGGCAAGGCAGGATCTCACAGACAAGAGAGACTTTCCTTTGAATAGGCCTACTTCAAAGGCAGAAAGGAGTATAAGAAGAGTACCCAAAACCCTTAAAATAAGATCATTTCTGGAATCAAGGGGGACATCTGCCAAGGAGAAGAGATGAAGAGCTGAGGAGAAGGGCTGCCCGGCCTGTGACTGTGCTTTGTGGAGCTATCCTGAAGTTGCTGCTTCTGCCCGTGAAAGGGGACAAAGACTGGACTTTGTTGTGCATTCCTGATTGTGAAGAATCTCCAAGGGCTTGAACTGAGCTTGCCTCCTGTTGTTGAAGTCTCAGGGCCATCAAAGACTTCACCTTCCAGCACCTGGACACTCTGCTGAGACTACTGCCCTGCCAAGTGGTACCCTTCTCCAGTTCCTGGGCACTTGAAAGGGGAAGCTGGCAGACTAAGACTGAAAATCCATGCAGAGACCGCTATGCAGGGAATTTTTTTTGACGCTCCTTCCGTGATGCGGCTGAGAAACGATGCACTGCGGCTTCACGGCTGAAATCAACACTTCACCTGCATCGCGCCTGAAAGATCGACGCAATGTGGCTGGAGAAACGACAATCAACACCCGCTAACGGAGGCTGATAATTATACAAACCCCATGCAGTGCGGTTTTGTGATACCGTGTGACTAGATTATCAACGCAACCTCACTGGGCACAGAAAAACAACGCAAAGCCTGCCCAGACCTTAGGTGCCTGTCCGTATTGAAGTATCGCTCTCTTGCTGGAGAGGAAAAATGACCCACGCCGATCTGACCGGAGGAAATACGACTTGCGGTCTTGCTTGCGAGTGAGAAATCGATGCATCGCTGCCCTTTTCCGATGCACACTCACCTGTGTGGTGTTATTTTGACGCAACCCAGGTGCTTTTGTACGCTAACAACATTCTCACTGTTTTCTAAAGGATTTAAGACTCTTTTACTTTTCAAATTCATAGCTTGATTTGTGTATGTTGGATTTTAGTCATTTTGGTCTTGTTTTGTTTACATAAATATTATCTTTTTGTCTAAACCTGTGTTGTGTCACTCTATAATGTTTTGACTGAGTTACTGTGTGGGTTGGTAAATACTTTACACCTTGCTTCTGAAGTTAAGCCTGCCTGCTTGTGCCAAGCTACCAACAGGGTAAGCGGGGGTTAACTGAGGGTGATTCTCCTTTACCCTGACTAGAGTGAGGGCCCTTGTTTGGACATGGGGGTAACCTGACTGCCAACTAAAGACCCCATTTCTAACAGTGGCGCTTTGTGCTAAAACAATGTCCACATGGTTGTTGATTAACGAACCCTGTGTGGTCTAAGACTCTGGAGTATATTGAAAAGTGTATGAGACACTTGGTTTATGTTGTAATTTGTCTGGTTTAATAGGTCGCTCAGGCGTGGTCAGAGTGTGAGTCAAAGTGAGTAAAATCATTTTTCGACTGAAATCTGGCGAGTCCTATGTGCACCAGGACAGACCCACTGATCAGTTGAAAGTAAAATTTGCAGGTCGAATTTTGCTTGCGAATCAGGGAGACAGAGAAAGGAGTAGCTGCAAGAGCGAGAGCCATGAGTGAAAAACCCGTAAAGTTTCTGAAGCGATTGTGTTACCTTTTCTTGTAGTAAACCAGCAAATTTGTTTTTGATTTGGTTAGTGCTCGCAATATATTGCATTCGTTTTGTGTGAATTGAAGTATGGGAGGACAAGCCGCAAGACTTTGTCAGCCGCAGTACGTGTGAGTGTGACGTCATTGGAGCCGCCCTGGGATATATTGGATAGTGAAAAGGGTCACACACGGATTGTGAGCCGTCCGAGAGGTGCAATTAGTTGATAAGGTGGGTGAAGAGAATTCTGGGATTAAAAGTCACTTCCTGATTTGATTTTGAATAACATAAAGGTCAAAAAGATGAGATTTTTCAAAGCTTTAAAGAGTGCTTTAAGGGGAGATACGTGCATTACAACGAGTATAGGCAAGGCTACACCACCAGAAGGTACACCCTTACATTGTAATGGAAAAGAAGAGTGTCGTGCCATGTCTTTGGCTAAAGCAATGGTGCAAGGTGACAGAGAAAGATGGAAACTTAGCATTTCCTACAAACGGAACTTTCAATTTGAGGGTTTTAAAGCATTTAAGGATGGTGCTATAAGAATCAAAGCCCTTTCCGAGACCAGCACAGTTTGAGGCAGTAGCGATCTGGGAGTTAGTAGCTAGACAGCAACAGCAACAGAAATTCGAGAGGAGGATGAGAAAATCAAAAAAGATATTAACAGTAGCTAGGTGGGACAGTCAGAGACTTTGCAGGGAATTACGTTGTTTCCAGTGATTACACAAGACACTGGGAAAGAAGGAAGGAAAGCTACTAGAAAGACTAACAGAAGTCCTTCCAAGAGTAGGAGGGCTAGAAAGTCCTCAACAGTGGAGGAAGAGTCAGATTGTGATGAGTTTCTTACAAATTTATTGAGAAATCGTTCCCCACCATATGCAGCACATGAGAGTGGTCCGAGTACGAGTGCTGATTCAGCTCAGACACAGGTTAATTGAACAGTGAGTCTAGTGCAGGTTAATACTAGCATGACACAGAGTCCGATGCAGAATAGTCTTAAAGCATCTACTACTCCAGTAGTACGAAATCAAGTGCAACAGCCAAATGTCCAGAGAACTTTCCCTGATGTGTCTCTTGTGGAAACTGCCACAAACTTAATCATGCCTACAGAACAAGTTTTTCTGAGACCAGTGCTGGGTCAGACAGAGTCAACTCCACTCTTATTGCTGCAAGTGCAGCCACTGGTAATGCCAAGATTCACTCCAATAACAGGGACACAGTCAGATATGTCTACACTGATCAATCAGAACATAGGAGTTGCTCTCCCATAGAATGTAGGTGTCAGACCAAGTTCAGATGCTGGATCTGTACCTATTACTTTAGGTCCAGATGTACCATTATTTGCACAAGAGAAAAACAGTGTAGGAAGGCAAGGAGTCCTGGATCAGAATGGAATGAGGGGAAGACTTAATGGGAACACTTGAGTAGTCTCTCCTGTGGAACAGACCTTTGACGGGACCAAATCCTTGTTAGATCTTAGTTCGTTCGGAGTTTCTCCAGATACTGTAATAGGATCAAACATTAGTCGGAGCCTGAAGTTATTGACACTGCAGACTCCAAATACAGCTGTGCAACAGGTACCACCTGTCCAAGCCAGCAAAGTTTTGTTGCAGGGGTAGACAGCCCAACAATTGACCGAATGGCTAGACAAGCTGAATACCCAGCAGAGTGCTCCGAAGGGAGAGGGGTACTTGAATTACACTAGACTAAGCATGGAAGCGGGTGAGCTCATTGAGGGAACTATGGGTATGAACAGGTTAGAATCCTACACAGAAGTGGAGTTGAGATACCTGTGCCCAAAGATTACGAGGGAACTGAGCAATGTGCTTCAGATGCTAGCAGACCTGGCAGAGAAGTACGGCATAGAAATAGAGAAACAAAGCATTTGAAAAGGAGTTACATATTGGATTTTGTGACTAAAGATTTTGAACACATGAGATCTGCTGGAAAGAAGGCACAGCATAGGGAATTACTTCAAAGTGCTCAGACTTGGGGAGCATTAGACAGATGGGAAGGCAGATGGGTGAAGAAAAGACACGAAAGGAAAAGGGATTCTGTGGAGTTAACTACAAATGTGCAGCAGGACCAAGATCCTGGGAAAATATTACCAATGAGAAAGATTCCAGGAGGTAATTTTGTTCATGTCCCTTGGAGGAGAAGTGACATTCTGTCATTTACAAATCATTATCCAAAATTGAGAGAGAAGCCAGTAGAATGGTGCCAGCAGACAGACAGGTTTGTGAAACTTGCAAAGTGCCTATGGGAGGACTTAAACACTCTATTAGAGATAGTGGTCCCAGCTGATCTGTGGATGGAGCGTAAGAGGAATATAGATTGGCTGACAAAAGAACCAGTGAGAGATAAAATTACAGGCGCACCGTCTCCTGAGGTAATGAAATATTACTATAACGTGATTGAACTTTTTGAAAACAAGAATTTTGCCCAAGAACATTGATTGGCAGAGAACTGACAGGACAGTTCAGGAAGCAAACGAGCCAATACATGCGTATTATGAGAGATTGTTGCAGGCATTTAAGCATTACATTGGTACAGAGACAATTGAGCCGAAAGACACGATTCATTTTGTGTTCAGATTTGTGGAAGGATTGAGACCTGTAATTAGCCAGATGATTAAGAGTCATTTGATTTGCTGGCAAGCAAAGCTGATTCATGAGGTGTTGCAGTATGCAAAATACTGTACTCATGAGATTAAGCTGAAACAAAGAAAGCTGAAAGAGAAGGCAATGGTAATGCAGATTAGAGCAGCTCAAACAAGGATGCAATGAGCTTTTCCACAACAGCTACCACAGCAGCAGCAGGGAAATATGGTATTTCAGCCCCAGATGAGAGGTAGAGTTGCAGAGGTGATGTGAATCAGGGTCCAGACTAGGGTACTGTAGTAGTTCAAAATGATGTGTAGGGAATGAAGAAATGGTTACCTTGTTACGCTTGCGGAGCCGTTGGACATTGGAAAGGGGAGTGTTTGATGTTGGTGCAGGAGGATGTTGTTCAGAAAACTAATGACATAAATTTGTCCTAAAATATGGGAGGACCGAGAATGAGAGGTTCTAATCTAAATTTTCAAAATAATGTGAATCAAATGCTGAATTTTCATCCCAAGCATCAGGTGCAAATTCCAAATGTACAAATGAGACAGCTGCAGCCAATGCAGGTCCATGGAGGTGTAAACTGGCCAGAGGCATATTTTTCAGCTACTTTGGAGCCAGTCGCAGCAGCCTTACCAGGTTGTCCGGTGCTGTTGTAGCGGTTGGGCAGAGCCTTTCACAGTGTGAAGGCATTGTGATGGGCCATCCCTTAACCATAATGGTCGCTCAGTCTTCTGAGATCCTACTTACAAAAACAAAAACCCAATACCTGACTGGTGCAAGGTTGAAAAGATATGAAACAAGTATTCTAGGGTCACCAAATGTGTAATTGAAAAGATGTACAGCGCTGAACCCAGCAACCTTACTTCCAAATGAAAATTTTGAAATTGAGAAACCGGAGGACATTGAGCATGATTGTCTTGAAGTAAATGACTTGTGCAAAAACCTGAGATCGGATATTAAAGGCACCCGATTGGAAGAGAATGACCAAATTATCTTTGTTAATGGTTCCTGTCTAAGAGATAGTACAGGGACACTGTATGCCGTGTGCACAATCACTGGTATCCTGTAAGCTTCTTGGCTTCAAGGAGTATATTCTGCCCAAGTAGCGGAACTGGTATCCCTTACTAGAGTGTACCATGTTTCTGCTCAGCTAAAAGTTACCATCTATATCGATAGCCAGTATGGATTTGGAATAGTCGATGATTTTGGCCAGTTGTGGTCACAGAGAGGTTACATGACCTCTTCTGGTTCACCAGTGAGAAATGGTGAAAGGGTTAAAGAACTGTTGCATGCTATCCAAATGCCGGAAAAGGTTGCCGTGGTGAAATGCAGTGCACATCTAAAGTCACAAGACTTTGTGTCAGTGGGAAATGGATAAGCGGATCAAGCCGCAAGGTTTTGCGCATTGAACTGTATATCATTCAAAGATAAGTGGGAACTGTTACCTGAAGAAGATGAAACATGTCCAAGTTTTGCATTGAAAGTATTTGACACACTGAGGAATTGAAAATGTTGCAGAATAATGTTGACACAGAGGAAAAACCTTCATGGAGCAAAACTAAATGTATACAGTGACAAGATGAATTGTGGGTTTCAGAAGAGGGTCAACTGGTTTTGCTAAATAGTCTGTTGTCACAAATGGCTAGATATTATCATGGTCAAGCACATGTTGGGAGAGATGCCATGATTCGCTTGTTCAAGCACGATTGGTTCAATCCAAAGTTTAGACAGGTTGCTGAAGCAGTTTGCCATTGTTGCGTCATTTGCCAGCAAATGAAGGGGAAAGAGACAGTGGTTCATTTGAGCCACACTGGAAGAGCAGGAAGTCCATTCAGCAGAATGTAAATGAATTTCATTAAAATGCCTGTGTGTGGAGGTTTAAGATATGTGTTAGTGATTGTTTGCATCTTTAGTCACTGGATTGAAGCATAACCTATACAAAGAAATGACAGTCTCACAGTAGCAAAACTACTACTTAAGGAAGATACCACGTTTTGGGTTTCCGATCTCTTTAGAATCAGATAGGGGAAGTCACTTCAACAATGAAGTAATTAAATTACTGTGTGCAGCATTGAACATTGAACAGAAGTTGCATTGTAGTTACCGCCCTGAAGCATCAGGACTAGTGGAACAAATGAATGGTACCTTGAAGTCAAGAGTTGCAAAGATGTGTGTGTCCACGAATCAGAAATGGCCCGATGCACTGCCTTTTGTTTTGATGACAATGAGAAACACACCCGACAGGAAGACAAGATTATCACCGAATTAGATCCTTATGGTCCAAGTCATGAGGTTGCCAGCGGTGCCTGTGAATGCACTTGTCAACATTACAGATGATTTGGTGTTGGACTACTGCAAAGGTCAGGATGATGTGATTCGCTCTTTCTCTCAGTAGGTGGAAGCCACCACACTGCCACCGATCCATGACCCAGGGTACAACCTGAGAGCCGGTGACTGGGTTGTGGTCTGGAAACATGTGAGGAAACCTGTTTGGAACCTCATTGGAAGGGTCCTTACCAGGTAGTTCTGACAACTACCACAGCAGTGAAGTGCCCTGGAGTTCCAAACTGGATCCATGCCAGCCACACAAAGAAAGTGATATGCCCGACTGATGAAGAAGCCGAGTTGTTGAAAGTACCAACAATAGCAAAACAAGTCTCAGGACCGGAAGGTGAAGATAGAAGAACTGAGACCGGATCTGAGCCCGTTGAGGATGATTCAGTCACTCCTGTGAGAGAAGAAGGGGGAGACGTCCAGGAGGGTGACGGTGAGCCTATCTCAATTGAGGCAGCAGGAGAGCCTGGTCAGAGAAGGGCTTTCCAGAAACAGACAATTTTGAGAGACAAACAGAGTAATTCCAGACGCGAGGAGGAAGGAGCTGAGGTGGATCAAAGTCATTGTGATCTGACTCCTCCTGAACCAGTTGCAGGTCCGTCAAGAGAAAACACCATAGAGCAAGGAGAAGTTTCAAGTTCAACACAAAATTTTTTTTTACCAAGAGTCCACTGAGAGGAGATAAGTGGCTGAAGTCACAAGCAAAAAGAAAGGAAGTAGTTGTTGAATTAACAATCAAGGAAGAAGTAGATACAACAAGGAGAGAAGATTTAAGTTAAGGAGAATAGAATGTTGATTGAAAGTTTAAAAGAAAGAGAATAGCAAGTTGAAGATACTCAGGTCCTGAATGGGCGTATACAGCAACAAGTGAATGGCAGAAAGAATTTTTGTCTTTTTGTTTTGATCGAGACATTCAGGTCAATATTTTGGCACTTGAAGACAGCTGATCAACTGAACTGGTGAAACAATCTGAGAAATGTGCCAAGAAAAGAGACTGTTGAAAGTAACCGGAAAATACTTTTGATAACCTGATTTGACTTTTTTTGGAAACCTGATTTTGACAAGCTGCTAAACCTATTTTTGACAAAGGGTCCTGGAAGTGAGACTGAAAGCTGAAAATAACTGCTGAAAGAAGATTTCTGTTTTTTATATTTTGCTGCATTTTTTCTAAATTTCTCTTCTGCTTTCTGATTCTTTACAGATCATGAGTAACATTATCCAGCAAGGTAGGAAAAATAGGTGCAGTAAATTCATGAGCATTGGTTTGTTGATAGTGTGGGATATTGTTTGTGGTATTGATTGTGGGAATGACTGTTCTGGATAAGAGCAAAGCCAACCATACTTCCGCTTTTGAGACAACTACTGCCTTAACAGCAATAGTTTAGACTAGATGAGAAGTATCTGCACAAGGGTGCAAATGCACAAAGGGAACTTTCTTCTAACGTTTTCTATTGCTTACTGAGTGAGTATGTTGAGACAATGGATGCAAAGAATTGTTCTGTGTGTATGCAGAATCCTTCATCAGTTTAAGAATGAGTTATTTATCAAAGTTTGCCTCTTACTTATGGGATAAGTTGTAGTCTGTTACTAACAAGATTTTATAACCAGGAGTACATCCAGTACTTTGACTCCATCCATGACGTAGTGTTTTCATTTGTCCCTATAATTAGTTATTTGAGTAGAGTAGCTATGGATAATTAAATAGTATTAGTTAGAGGTTTCTTCAAACCTACATTAACCTTTGGCACAGCTTATACACACCGCAACAATTTGAAATGCTTCCTTACACCTTTAGAAAAGAGCTTCTTAGATCATACCGATGACAGGAGAAAGGCATTGAAGGAGAAGTTAGAAAAAGGCTTAGAGAAGATGACATACAAGAATGATCATATTTATAGAGCAATTAATACACAGGGGAAATTAGCTTTAGATGCACAACACGTAGGGAAGCTTTGTATATATAGTCCTAAATCACACACTGACACTTTATTTGTGGGAACGAGTGAATGTAGACATCTGTTTTTGTTTCAGAGTAAATGGACATTTATGTTGAATGAACAGGATCCAGCGATTCCTGGGATATATTACATCTGTGGTCCTAATGCTTATTACCGTCTTTCAAGAGGATGGTATGGGACATGTTATTTGGGGATAGTTTTCCCAAAAATCTATCAACTAGACAACTTAAAGAAATTTCCGAAAGTGATTGAATTACATCTTCCTAGACAGAGGAGGGAGTCTTCTTCTGGTATTGCAAAAGAAATGTTTGAAGCAATAATTCTTTCAGTGGTAGTTGTTCTGAATTCGATAAAGATTCCAAAGTTGTCTACTGTTGTGGATAACATGCTGACAAATTTTTCAGGAGCCATACTCCTGATAGATACTGAATTAGCTGCTGAAAGAGCTATGACTCTTCAAAATCATCTTGCTTTAGATATTCTTTTAGCAAAGGATGGTGGAGTTTGTAAAATGCTTAATCCTAGGCATTGCTGTTCATTCATGCCTGATAATAGTAAAGAAATTAGACGCTTACTTTCCAATTTGACTAATGAGAGTGCTGATTTGAAAGAATTGAAAGAACCACGTGTTTGGGAGAAAGTTGAGAAAGGTTTTGCTTCAGTGGGAAATTGACTCAGCAACGTTGGGAAAGGAACTTTATAGAAAAAAGTATTTCAGGGAATATTAATTATTATTTTTTGCCTAATTTGAATATGGGGAATGTGTAAGTTGTGTAAAATAATAAAATTCAAAAAGACAAAGAATAATGAAAGGAGGGAAGAAAAGAAAAGGGAAAAATTGTTTAGGGAAGATTCAAAAAGGGAACAAAGATTTGAAAGGGTTGTAATGACAGAATTTTAGATGATGCAAAAATTTGTGAGTGGTAGTTTTTGTGTGATGACACATTTAGGCCCTCATTACAACATTGGTGGTAAATCCCGCTTTCTGCCGTGCAGAAGACCGCCAACATCCAGTTGCGGCAGCGGAATTCCACCACAGGTATCACGACCCACACCTCAGAATCCGCCACAATACAGACACCCACACAAGTCTGCCACACCAAAGGTCAGTGATAAACTGGCGATACCAAAACCCACACCGTCACACCAAAAGGAATACGCCCACAGTATCATGATCCACAAATCAATGCAGGGGTCTTTCAACTACGGTAAACCATTGGCGGTACACACCGCCACGAAAAAAATACACATAAACAAAACACAACCACATTGGACAATTCAAAATACACACACCTGATACACATACACACCCCACACCCACACACCCAATCCAATATAAAGCACATACCCACATCACCCACAAACTCTTACAACCAGAAATTTGAAAGAAGGCCAGAGAGAGAGAGACTACCTAACACAACACCAGCATCCACAGACACACAACACCATCACTCATACAACATTCACGCACCTCGAACAACATACGCCAACACATCCCCTAACACATCACAACAGACACCACCTCACACATCACCCACACCACATCAAGGCACCCCAAAGACACCCCAGGTTTTCAGAGGAAGAGCTCAGGGTCATGGTGGAGGAAATCGTCTGGGTAGAGCCACAGCTATTCGGATCACAGGTGTAGCAGACATCAATTGCAAGGAAGATGGAGCTATGGCATAGAATTGTCGACAGGGTTAACGCAGTGGGACAGCATCCAAGAACACGTGATGACATCAAGAAGAGGTGGAACGACCTACGTGGGAAGGTACGTTCCGTGGTATCCAGACACCAGATTGCTGGACAGAGGACTGGCGGTGGATACCCACCTCCTTCCCCACAACTAACAACATGGAAGGAACAAGTCGTGGCAATTATGCATCCTGAGGGCCTTCGCAGGAGCAGCAGGAGGACTGGACTCTGGTAAGGCAAATCTTTACTACTTTATCCCCCCCACCCCACCTGCATGCCATCACATACTCCCACCCTCATCCTCACACACATCACCCCAACAACCCACAGATACCCCACTAACACAACCCACACATCCCAAAACCAAGCCCTACATGTAACACCAATGCATTGACACCCATCACCAAAGCATGTCCAGTAGAGAGACTCACTCATGCCCCAAAATCACCAATCACACAAGGCAAGGGCAAAGCCAATAATGCAAGCACAGGAGTAGAGGGTAACTCACCCATTGCACAAGATGGCAGACACACATACAATAACTATGCATTTACACCCAAACAGGACCCCTACCCAATGTCACCGGACAGGAGGTGCCAGACATACCCAGTCCCCCCGCAGAAGAGGCCCACAGTGACGACAGCAGCTCTGCACGCCTGGATCAAGATGACCAGCCCGGCCCATCAGGGACCTCGGGACAGTCGGTTCCCCTGACACAGTCACAAACCACCACTGAACATCCCCCCTCACTAAACACCACAACAGCACCCACCCAGCGGGCACATCCCTGTGTCCCCAGGACATGTCAATCAGCAGTGTGTCTACCACTATAGGGAACCCAGGCAAACCCACTAACACAGGATGATCAGGGACCTGCGGGCAGTGGCAGTGGGCACACGGTTCAGGGGACAGAGGCACAGGATATCAGGGATGCTGGGAGGACTGCTGTGCGATAGGGGGAGGACAGGCCCAGGGAATCAACACTCCACGAGGCACTCTCCAACATCATGGGAGCTTACCATCATTCCCAGGAGACCATTGGCACAGGACTGGCCAAGTTTCAGGAGACCCAGTGGCTGCAGGAGGAACACTACCTGGGGATCAGAGAGGACTTGAAGTCCATCAACACCACCCTGGTCACCATTGCAGGGGTGCTGGCAGACCTTCTCAACACCAAGAGGGACACAGTGGCACACCAATTGGCCCCTGACACTAGCCTGGACGATGAACAGCCCTCCACCTTTGCCAGCACTAGTGGACAGGAGGCACCGCCACAGGAACAACAGGACACCAGCAGTGTCTCACTGGAAGTATTGCATGATGATGTTGTTTTGGTTGTCGACATCTTCTTCTTCTGCCTCCTCTTCTTCGCTGTCCACAGGCTCCACAGCTGCCACAAGACCACCATCTGGCCCATCCTCCTGCAGAAAAGGCACCTGCCGTCGCAAAGCCAGGTTGTGCAGCATACAGCAGGCCACGATTATCTGGCACACCTTCTTCGGTGAGTAGTATAGGAAGCCACCTTTCAGATGGAGGCACCAGAATCTGGCCTTCAGGAGGCCGAAGGTGCGTTCTATAATCCTCCTAGTTCACCCATGTGCCTCATTATAGCGTTCCTCTGCCCTTGTCCTGGGATTCCTCACTGGGGTCAGTAGCCATAACAGGTTGGGGTAACCAGAGTCACCTGCAAATGTCGAGGGACAACTGTTAGACGCACACTAACCCTTAGGGACAACCCCATACCCAGACACCTATGTTAACTGTGTTGGGACCTTGGCCTCATCTATTAGCTAGACACGGTGCCTCTGGAGTTGGCCCATCACATAAGGGATGCTGCTGTTCCTCAAAATGTAAGCGTCATGCACTGAGCCAGGATACTTGGCATTCACATGGGAGATGTACTGGTCTGCCAAACACACCACCTTCACATTCATAGATTGGTAGCTTTTCCGGTTTCTGTACACCTGTTCATTCCTGCGGGGTGGAGAGACAAATGCCACATGTGTACCATCAATTGCACCAATGATGTTGGGGATATGTCCCAGGGCATAAAAGTCACCTTTCATTGTCGGCAAATCCTCCACCTGAGGGAAAACGATGTAGCTGCGCATGTGTTTCAGCAGGGCAGATAACACTCTGGACAACACGTTACAGAACATTGGCTGGGACATCCCTGATGCCATGGCCACTGTTGTTTGAAAAGACCCACTGGCCAGGAAATGGAGTACAAACAGAACCTGCACTAGAGGGGGAATTCCTGTGGGATGGGGGATATCTGAAATCAGGTCTGGCTTCAACTGTGCACACAGTTCCAGGATTGTTGCACGATCAAGTCTGTATGTGATTATGATGTGTCTCTCTTCCATTGCCGACAGGTCCACCAGGGGTCTGTACACCGGAGGATGCCACCATCTCATCACCTGCCCCAGCAGACGTGCCCTATGGAGGAGAACAGCGAGCAGAGGGTCATCCAACACAGAGGTATCACGATGTGTTATTTGCTGAAACGTTGGTAATTTGCAATGTGCCAATATCTGTCTGTATTCCCGGCCTAGATAGGTGTGACACCGTTTTTGTTTCCATCCCATGTGGCCCCCTGAAATGGCGGCTGCCTGACCTGTAAGGTGGGACAAGAGGAAATGAGTTAACTGCGCTGGCGTTGTACACTGTCGCAGTGGGCGGTCAAAGACCGCGCGCTATTCAGCATTGGTTAACATTGGGCCCTATGGGTCCCAGGAACCAATGACGATGTATGCCGGCAGTGACGGTATGCACCACCGCGGACGTGACCGCCATTTTCTATCTGTTCCTTCACTTGATACCTGACCTTCAACAGGAGAGGACCTACACTGCAAGTGCTGCTGTGACCTGTGTCTGGAAGCAACAATGGCTACAGTGTCTGGGGAAGGGTCCCTGCCTTCACTTTGGTGGAGTTGGGGAAACAGGTGGATGGGGTCCTCCGCCAGTACACGCAACTGTACGGTCCTCCAGACAAACAGGTGAGTACACTGTGAGCATGCTGCGTGGGCAATGCCTGTTTAGAGTGGTGTGGATGGAAGATACATGGGGAGGGGCTGAGGCCTGCATGTGCGGATGGTGAGTGTATGTGCGTCAGGGCATGGGTGGAAACTGGTGGGCAATGAGTATAATATCCTTTCCTTCTGAACCTTTAGCGCCCACCAGAAGAAGGGTATTTGGCGTGCCATCGCCAAGGACGTCCGGACCCTGGGGGTCTACCACAGACGGAGCACCCACGGTGGTAAAAGATGGGAGGACCAGTGCCGCTGGAGCACGAAGACGGCAGAGGCCCAGCTGGGGATGTCCCAGTGGATAGCCTCCCAATGTGGAAGGGGTGCCCATCGCACCATGACCCCCCTGATGTCCCGGATCCTGGCGATGGCCTATCCGGAGTCGGAGGGGCGCTTGAGGGCATCACAGCAGCCACAAGGGAGTGAGTCCACTCTCATTCAGCTGACTCTGCATGCATTACGAGGTGTCTGGGTGGGGGAGATGGGCAGTGGGTTCCCCTAGGCCAGGGCGGACTTGGTAGGCTAGGTCCTTTGTTAGGCAGGCTCTTTGGCACCCCAACCCCACTAGTGGTAATAGCCATCGACACCTAGTCAGGCTCCTGTGACTTCCAAGTGTAAGGCAATTGGGCTTTGGCCTCGTACCCCATGGGCATGTGAATTTGCCAGAAACTGTTAGTGCATCGCGTAGTGGAGAGGGCTGCTCCCTGTGTGTTGTGTCCACCAACGGTAGTGGTGTTGCATGCACTGAGCATGTTTTTCTTCTGTCTTTCCCCCCTTTTTGTTTTGTCTCCCTGTCCTTGTGTGCAATAGCATAATCTGGCAGAGGAGCAGGGGCACCGGAGCAGGAGGGATCTGCAACCCACTTGGCCCTGGAGGGTGAAGCAACGGAGTCTGAAGCCACCAGTGGGACAGAGGGCGAGGGGAGCTCCACGATGGGGACTGGAGCAAACACCAGTGACAGCGACTCTTCCTCTGATGGGAGCTCCCTTGCGGTGGCGGGCACCTCAGTGCCCACCGCACCAACAGGTACAGCCGCCACCCCCCCACCAGCACCGCCCTCCCAGCAGCCCCTCAGAGTGTGTCCCGTGCCTGCTCACCCAGGAGGGTGGGCTGCTCCTTCGCCCCAGGCACCTCAGGCCCTGCCCCAGTCAGCCCTGCTGCCATCAGTGAGGAGGCTATTGACCTCCTAATATCCCTCACTGTTGGGCAATCTACCATTTTAAATGCCACCCAGGCTGTTGAGAGGCATTGCAGCAAACAAATGCATACCTGGAGGGCATTCATTCTGGGCAGGAGGCCCAACAGAAAGCATTTCAGGCTCTGGCTTCAGCAGTGATGGCAGCCATTGTCCCTGTGTCCAGCCTCCCCCTCCAACTTCCTCCAATCAACCCAATCCCCTGTACCTCAGTCTATCCCAAGCACACCATCAGACCAGCATGCACACTCATCAACACACAAGAGTGGACATGGCAAACATAAGCGCCACACATCCCACAAGCACTCACACAAGCACCATCCCCATGCAGACACAGCAACATCCACTGCCTCCACTGTGTTCCCCTCCTCCACGTCCTCCTCCTCCCTCCCTGTCTCGTCTCCACTCACACCTGCATCCTCAGCCACTACCTCCATCACCAGCACGCCCATCACCATACACCGCTCACGTGCAATCACCACCCCCACTACCATGCACACATCCCCAGTGTTGTCTCCCAGTGTGTCTGTGAGACCTCCTCCCAAAGTACACAAACGCAGGCACACACCCACCCAACAGCCATCCACCTCACAACAGCCTCCGGCCCATGCACCTTCACTCAAATTCAGCAAACGTACACCTCCTATAACCACTACCTCTTCATTCACTCCCAAACCCCCTCCATGTTCCTGTCTCAGTGTGTCTAAAAAACTTTTCCTGGCAAACCTTGACCTCTTTCCTTCACCTCCCCCCCAGTCCTTCCCCTAGGGCCAGGCTTTCTAAGTCCCACCCCAGTACCTCAGCCACCAAATCCCCAGGCACAGTGGTGCCAGCAACTGCAGGGTCATCGAGTGTGCCACCCATCAGGGCAGCCAGTGTGCCACGTAGTGAGGGCAAGGACATTCTGCCACCTGCCAAGGTGAAGAAGGTGCCCACATCCTGGAGGGAGAAGCCGCACCTACCAGCCACCAAGGGCTCCACCAAAACAATAGGGGACAGTGGCAAGACACCTGCGGCACCATCAAAGGTGGGGAAGGGACGAAAGCAGAAGAGCAGGACAGGGCACGGTGGCACCGACTGAGGGACTAGTGTCACCCCTTCTGTTCACGACTCCACCAACCTGTACAGCGGCGACCACCGCAACCTGACCCACCACCAGCACCGCCACCTGCACCACCACCTGCACCGCCACCTGTACCACCACCTGCACCGCCACCTGACCCGCCACCTGCACTGCCACCTGCACAGCCACCGGCACGTCTACAGCATCAGCAACAGTCCCCAGCCTCTTCCCCAGTGGGCAGCCGTCCGAGGCTGCAGGAGACGTCCTGCTGTGTCCCTCAACAGGTGCTGACCCATGCACCACCACCTGCACCGCCACCTGTACCGCCACCTGCACCGCCATCTGACCCGCCACCTGCACTGCCACCTGCACAGCCACCGGCACGTCTACAGCATCAGCAACAGTCCCCAGCCTCTTCCCCAGTGGGCAGCCGTCCGAGGCTGCAGGAGACGTCCTGCTGTGTCCCTCAACAGGTGCTGACCCATGCACCACTGCCAGCACCGCCGCCACAGACACCCCAGCAAGCATCGCCACCAGCCCCCGATGTGCTCTGGCACTGGTACCACCTCTGACATGGCTACCATCACCAGTGGTCAGTCATCCGAGGCTAGGGCAGAGTTACTGGACCCTGCCCAGCTTCCATTAGGCATGCCTTCCATCACTGTTTGCACCTGCAGGTGGGAGGCGAAGCCACAGCAGTGTGGGGTATGTCTCTGCCTCCATGGCGTATCATGCTACCTGTTCCTAGGCAATCTCGTGGCACACACACCCAGGTGAGGGAATGGGACCATCCACACTGCATGTGGAGCACTCTGGACACCATGCCCCCTCCAGAACCAGTGAGATTGACACCCACTACCTCAGTCCTTGGCAGGATGAAGCACTCTGGGCACCATGCCCCCTCCAGAACCAGTGGAGATTGACATCCACTACCTCAGTCCTTGGCAGGATGAAGCACTCTGGGCACCAGGCCTCCTCCAGAACCAGTGGAGATTGACATCCACTACCTCAGTCCTTGGCAGGATGAAGCACTCTGGGCACCAGGCCCCTCCAGAACCAGTGGAGATTGACATCCACTTGAGAGACTGTGGCTTTGCTATCCCCAAGATAAAGCAGTGGGCAAACCACCCACTTGAGAGACTGTGGCTTTGCACTCCCCAGGATACAGCAATGGGCATAGAGCCCCCTCATGCAACAGTGGCGTTGTGCGTTCATCCGGCTGAGGTGCCCCCCCTTCACTTCCCCCTGAGGTGCCTGTTTAATTTCGATCTGATGCCCCAGCAGTGTTCTCTAAGTTTCAAGTCAGGTATCTTGTGTGGGCTTCGCCCATGCATTTTGGGACCACTGGTCCACGGACAATGATTGGTACATTATCCGGACTTGTGTAGTTGGTGTACACATTTGTATATACTGATTTTTGAACTTTCACTATCAGATTTTTCATGATTACAATTGTTGCAATCATCTCCTTTTGTCATTGCATTCTTCCAGGGGGTGGGGGGGTGTAACTGTAATGTTGCTGCATGTATTTGTGTGTATGTTGTTGTCGGTGAGGAAGGGGGTGAGAGTATTGCTTGTCGCGTGTGTGTGTCACTCTCTTTTCCCTCCCCCCTCCCCTGTGTTGTAGGTGCAGTACTCACCATGGTCGTCGACAGCGTCTGTCCTGCTCGGAAGTCTAGCATTGGTTACACCTGTAGTTCGGGCTCCAAGGCGTCCTGGTTCCTCATTGGGTGTTGAGAGGTGAGTGTTTTCCCTTCTGTGTACTGTTTCCACTGTGCTTTTGAGAGCGTTGGTTCCGCCCCGGAAAAGGTGACGGATAAGCCTGTTGTGATAGGGTGGGCGGTACTTTGTCCTCCCCCTGTCTGTTGGCGGTTAGCGCCGTGGTGTTTGTTTCTACCGCCGTGGCAGTCGGAATTTTAAAGTGGCTGTCTATGTTGGCGGTGTCCGCCATGGTCGTGATTCCATAGTTTTTTCCGCCGGCCTGTTGGCAGTATTACCACCGCTTTAACACCGACCGCCAGTGTTGTGATGAGGGCCCTAGTCATCAGAAGCTGAAGCAGATGTTTTTAACAATATTATTAATGACTATTCATGTATTCTGAGCAATGGATTTGCATAGAAAATGTAATACTATAGAGAAAAATAATGCACACATTTGAAAAAGTGTCCACATGAGTGGCCGTCAATGTTCACGAAGTGTACTTATTAATGGCTTATCAATATGAAATATGGAGCTTATGTTTGATTAATGTAGTAATGCGTCATATTAAGGGTTATGCATTATGTATTAGCTTTATTAATTGTAGGCCTTAACTTAGCAGAGGTCTTGGCCTAGTTGTACGGCCTCATGTCAAGCTGTATTTCTTAGGCATTTAATAAAATGTCTTCTTAGAGATTTAAATTGTGATTTTCCATGGTGCTGCCCAAATGCGCTTGTAGCTAAATGTCTTTCTCATGAGAACTGCTTGCTAGAAGATGATGTTCCTGTTGAATGAAACATTGCAAATGTAACGTGTGTAAGACTGACTTTATCAGGAGAGAACAATAACCACACTGACTGGAGTATAAGCTGCAAAGTGTGAACATACGATCCCTTGACCAATAGGGTCTTGGTAGTTTTAGGAAATCTAATTTAGCCGGACAGCACTGAGTGAAGACAGCACATTTGCCCATTTTCTTTCTTGCCGAAAGGCCATGACTTTACTGAGCGTCTAGAGAGGTGCTTAACTTTTGTGCTAAAGACTTAGGGCCATATTTTTACAATTGTATTTTGTAATTTTGCTCCATTTTGCATCAAAAAACGACGCAAATGCGGCACTAAAAAAAGTATAAATATAGGCCTTAGCGTTTCCTGAAATTTGATGCTGAATCCTGATGCCTTGCTGACCAGACCGAAGTCCTGATGATGAAGACTGTCACAGCTTGCTGATCCAATCTGAGGATAGTATATCTACAGAAAAGATTGTTTGCTATGTCTATATGCTTTTTCTTTCTAGGTACCAATCGCACTATTTTGATAGAGCCATAGAGAGATGTTTTCCAAATTTATATTGACTAAATTGTTTTGCATGGAGCCCAACATGCTAATGCTAATCTGGTGTTAGATAAGGATCCTCACTAATGAAAGTCCGCTACATGGAGTAACAGTCGATGTCTTTCCTTTGCTGAATCTAAATGTATGTGATATAGTTTGTGCAATTGTTCTTGTTATTACTTTGCACCGTAACCTTAGAATGTGCAATTATTCAAGCTTTGATTAGATTGTGTTTCTTTCACAGATTCAAACCTCCAGTGTTGTTTCTGTATGCTTATCATTTGATATTGAGATTATTTTACGTGACTTTAGCATTGTTAATATAGGGAACTAAATAGTCTAACTTTTACTAAAAGGTGTGGTTATTTATCACTGAAAGGTCATGGGGTGTGAGAATTACTGACTCTAATTGATTTCCAATGCTATTGATTATCATTGATTATTAAGGTTAGTGATTATTGATCTGTACGTACTAGATACATGGTGGGAACATCTTAAATGCGAGTCAAAAGGTTAATCGACCTATTCACGTCCCCTTGTAAGTTTACTTATTAAGGACAGACGCGCTGACATTCTCTTGTCCTACACCAATAAGTCTTCCTCTCTGAACCATTCTGATCTCCTTCTCAGTTCATCATCCTCCAACTGCTCACCACTTCCTCTCCTCTTCACTATCGCCCCTTAGCAATTGGCCTACTCATTCGGCCCTCTTCAGGTGTACCACAGAGCTTTTCTTCCTGCACCTCTGCTTAGCTCTGCTTATCGCTTTGCTGTCCCCATCCTTTACCCCTACAGGTCACCTAGATGTTCACCATGTTCCCTGCCAGGAGTCCATTCACAGCTGCATGGCTTTTTGATTGGTAGGACTAATGGACCACGGAGTCTGTCTGTGGCCTTGCTACCAATTTGACAATGCTGCTTCAAAAGCATATGATTTAGAATGTTTTTAAAGTGGTAAGAACACACATTTTAATGCAGGGATCTTCAAACTTTTTTATGCTGAGCCACATTTGAGATAATAATAAATTGGTCTTCCTGCCCCATGATATACCCTGTCAAAACGTATAACATTGAACATTGAATACTGTGGGTGTTTCACATTAGACATTTCTGGTACTTGTGTAGACTAATAGGTAAAGTAGTAGCACAAACAATATATTCGCTGGTACATTTTCCTATTCCACTCTTCCAAACATGATATGTTACTTCAAAGGCAGCAGCAGCATTGCCACATTGTTCACATACTAAACTGACACAGCACAAGTAGCAAATAGGCATATTTTCTCCAAAACAAGTTCATCATTGGCAAGCGCAACACACACTTACCTCACACTTAAAGCTTTGGTCACAGAAATCGAGCCTGGGGGTCTCCCTCAGGTCTCCCTGATCCCAACATTGTATGCAGGCTGGCATGAGGGGCTTGGTTTACTTGCAGGGGGGCTTTCTGGCATTGAGGAGTGTGTTTGGAGTTAGAGTAAGTGCAAACATTTGCTCCAAGGTCCCCACAAGGTTTGCAGAAAGGAGGGTGAGGGTAAACAACAGCTCAGATTGTTCGGCAAATGACCTCCTGCTGACACCTCTATAAGTCCTCAGAACTCCTCTGTATTTCCTTAATGCTAATCTGCAAGCCATCCAGCCCCTATTGCCTGTAGGAGATAACCAGGTAGCTCTTTGGAAAACTCTTAATCTACCTTTGCAGAATGGTTGTTGGCTTTCAGGGACCATAAATTGACTCCCACATTGTTTGGTCAACTATCTCTAACATACCTTCTTTTAGCTCATATACTTAATGACCCATTGCTCTTATGGCATTAAGTGAACGTCATCCAAATCTAGTTTGGCTTACAGCCACCCTCAGAGGCCGTCTGCTGGTGCTGGGATGCCTTCAGACAGCCCTTGGACCAATAGTCAAATCAGTTATCAAAAACACTCACTTGTCATTCTACCTTCACTGTCCCACCGCCACCTTATTTATTTTTCAAATATATCTTAATTGAATTAAGCAAAAAGAGGGGTAAACAATACAGTACATAATGCTTGTTGCAGATTGCGTATGTACATACAATTCGGTCTGATTTACATTCCCATTGCTGCAAATCAGCAGTAAGAGTTTACACATCTCTTATTTGGCACATATGCAGTATGTTCTCAGAGTTGTGACACATGCAAAGAAACTACATCCTGTAATCTTATATGTATATGTATTACCCATGTTAGCCTTCACATAAAACAATTACAACTTTAAATTATGATGTGTGAGCAGCAGGGCTTGTGAATGAGAGATAAATTGCAGCTATGATGTGGCGTGAGGGCTGAGAAAGGGCACAGGGGCCTGTTATTCTGAGCCCCGATACCTACATGCGCCCTGATGAGCATGAGGATGGGCGTGGTGTCGCTAGTTCGATTTACACTACATGTTATTGTCATGTTATTGTCAGGGCTGGGGGAAGGGGACTACCAGATTGTAAGGGGCATATTTATACTCCGTTTGCGCCGGAATTGCGTCGTTTTTTTTACGCAATTTCGACGCAAAACTAACTCCATATTTATACTTTGGCGTTAGACGCGTCTAGCGCCAAAGTCCATGGAGTTAGCGTAATTTTTTAGCGTGGACACTTACTTTGTGTTAATGAGATGCAAGGTAGGCGTGCACGTCTAAAAAATCGACTCCGAGGCATGTGCGTCGGATTTATACTCCCGGGCAAAAATCACGCCCGGGAGTGTGCGGGTCAAAAAAAATGACGTACGGCCGCTTTTGCGCCGTTTTTTAGCGCCTGCAAAAGGCAGGCGTTAAGGGACCTGTGGGCTCTGAAGGAGCCCAGAGGTGCCCTCCCATGCCCCAAGGGACCCCCCCTGTCACCCTTGCCCACCCCAGGAGGACACCCAAGGATGGAGGGACCCATCCCAGGGACATTAAGGTAAGTTCAGGTAAGTGTTTTTTTAATTTTTTTTTGTGGCATGGGGGGCCTGATTTGTGCCCCCCTACATGCCACTATGCCCAATGACCATGCCCAGGGGACAGAAGTCCCCTGGGCATGGCCATTGGGCAAGGGGGCATGACTCCTGTCTTTGCTAAGACAGGAGTCATTTCTATGGGGGTTGGGAGTGAAAAAAAAATGCCGCAAATCGGGTTGAGGCGCAAAAATTGCCTCAACCTGACTTTCCCCATTTCTTGATGCCCAAGCTCCATTTTCCCCTACGCCGGCGCTGCCTGGTGTACGTCGTTTTTTTTAACGCACACCAGACGGCGCCGGCGGCTAACGCCGGCTAACGTCATTCAATAAATACGGCGCCCACATGGCGCTTCAGAATGGCGTTAGCCGGCGCTAATTTTTTTGACGCAAAACTGCGTTAGCGCAGTTTTGCGTCAAAAAGTATAAATATGGGCCTAAATGCGTGGTGCACCTAGTCTATATGAACCCATACTGCTTTAGGTACAGTGAGTCTACTCAGGTTGCTTTTTACCCCTTCTAAGAATCTTTACCAGTCTGGTGGCCTGGCCCTGGGGTTCTAGCATGTTCCGGCTATATGAGCCACCTGCTGCTCTGCGAGTATCCCTGCGCATAAGTCAGATAACCATAGAGTGATAGGTGGAGCTGTAGTAGATTTCCAGCACATTGCTAGTCAGTGTTTCGCCAAGATCAATGCCAGGTCAGTGAATCTGTTAAAAGGTTTACGTTGTGACGTGCAGGACGTAACCCTCAATATACAATGTAATCCTTCCCTGTGGAGTTGATCTCCCACTATCATAGTAAGGATATCGTTAATGATCTCTCAGTAGGGGATGATGTGAGGGCATGGCCAGACCATATGTATGAAATCAACTTATTGGACTGGCATCTCGGGCATATGTCCACTGCTCCCAGATATGTACTCGCCAGTCGCCTTAGGAGTTAAGTAGATATAGTGCAAGTAATTGAATTGTGTGCATTTGAATCTGGCGTTAGTAGATATGATCTTTGGCACTGATAGGCACTGTGACCATAGTTTATCTGTTAGTTTTACATGAACGGCAGAGTCCCAGTAAGTTTTGAGCTTGTGAAAGGGTTGTTCTCTGTCTATGCATAAAGCAGTGTAGATGTTAGTAACAGTTCAGCGTGTGCCTTCCAGAGTTAACAGCACCTATAACAATGCAGATGTTGCTGGTTCCCCATGTGTTTTATCCCAGTACTGCCTCAAATAGAGCGTGAGTGTGGTGTATGTCAGTAAGGTGCCCAGTGATATGCCATAATCATCCACCAGGCTATCAAATGTGGCCAGTACCTGGTCTGAAAAGAGGTCTCCCCCATTCTGTGATGCCCGCCCTCTCCCAAGCAGCTGCATCCAGACGAGTGTGCATGTATGAAGAACACAGCAGTATGCGTAAGAATATCCCCGGTGCATATGGGTGACGGGAGTGTTTCGGGTGAATGTAAGTATACCCTCATTTCTTGGCAACTCTCATTAAAATATTAATGTCCTCTCCAGCAATTCTGGGCCAGTTTTCAACATCCACCTCAACACCTGGTTGGTGGTGCAATCCCTGAATCCATCCCCTAGTTCATTCTGGTTGTGTGAGGCTAGCCAGTGCATAGGCCATTGAAGTTGGGCGGCAGCGTAAGGATGCTCATAATTTGGTGCGCCTAGCCCCACCCTTTCCAATGGTGCATATAATTTGTCCAGTGCCTTCCACTTTCTATCCCTTCCCCATATCAATGTTATCAGCACAGAACGCATGCTGGCAAACATCTTGTGCTGTAGCAGGGCTGGGATAGCTGACAAGAAGTATAGCATCTTAGGAAGTACTAGCCTTTTGAAGATAGTGACTTTGCCCATTGAAGAAAGTGGGAGTGACGTCCAAAACTGGAGGGAGGACTGAATGTCCATTATGGCTCTGCCAATATTTACATCTATTAGATCTCTCTTTGAGTGGTAAAGTCTAACACCTAGGTACTTAATGGTGTCAAGGGCCATTGTCAGAGGAGTAGTCAGGAGCCATTCCCGCTGCTCCTCCGATAGAGATGTAAGGGGAAACAGATAGGATTTCTCCCAGTTCATCCACAACCCAGATGCTCTGCCAAATTGGCGTAGGAGAGCCATCAGTTGACTTAGTGTCCTAACCTTATTGCGCAGATATACCAGGGCATTATCAGCCGATAAGGATATAATATGCCATCTATCCTGACTCGAATACCACATTTAGGTGCGCACTCCCGAAGAGCGCAAGCCATGTGTTCCATTGGAATTGCAAAGACCAGTGGCGACAAAGGGCATCCCTGCGGGTCCCACATCCTATAGCAAAAGAGTCCGAAATCAGGGTGCCTGTCTTCACTAGTGCCAAGGAAGTGGTATGAAAAAGGGCAATCCATCTAAGGAAGCAGGGGCCAATGCCCATTTTCTTCAATGCTGACATCAGGTACTCCCAGCCCAGGGTGTCAAACGCTTTCTCTTCATCGAGTGAAGCAACCGAAGCTGTGTCCCCACAGTTCTCACCCAGCTCATGAGCATGAATAGGTGCCTAAGGTTCATAAACATGTCCCTACTCAGAATAAACCTGTTTTGGTCGGGAGGAATCATACTTTTATGTGTATCAATCTGTTTACTAGTACCCTTTCAAGTACTTTATAGACTGTACTAAGCAGGGAGAGAGGGCGCTAGGGCCCCACGAGTATGGGGTCCCTGCACGGTTTGGGCAACACCAGCAGTGTCGCCTTGTGCATGGATGCAGGTAGGATTCCCTTAGTGTATGTGGTGTCATATAATATCAGCAATCGGGTGGCAAGTAACGTTTGGTGCGTGGCATAAAATTAAATCGGCCAACCATCTGTTGCAGGGGTTTTACCTTACGCCGTATGTTTAATTGCCTCTTCTATTTTCGAGGCCTGCAAAGGAGTCTCCAGGCCATTGCGTGCAGATAATTCCAAACGTGGGATAGGAATGTTATTCAAGAATGTTTCAATATGATCTCTCTCAGCATTTTCTGAGGCAGAGTTTAATTTGGAATAATACAAGCGAAAGGTGGACTTGATAGACTCCTATGTTTTGAGTAACTGTCCAGTCCCATCTCGAACAGTGGTGATTGGGACTCGTGAAGAGTCAGCTCTCAGGAGCCAAGCTAAAAGCTTACCAGCTTTGTCTCCCTTCATGTGTTTCCTCGCTTGGTATTCCTTATAGTCTTAGTTTCCAAGCTGGTCAAGATCCTCTTTACAATCTATAGAGGCTTGTGCCAGTAGGGCGGCAGCCGTCCTATCTGTTGGTAAGATCGTCACATTTTGGACTCCAATAATTGAAGCTCCTTGCATAATTTCAGCCTGGTGCCATAAGCTGTCTTAACCGCATGGCCCCTAAGGACTATCTTGAATGCATTACATTCTATCCCTGCGTCGACGGCCGAATTTGCGTTTGTCCCAAAATATGTAATAAAACGGTCCCAAATGGAGTCTCGGAAGGCCTGATCTTGTGGAGCTGGAGGAGGAAGTCTCCACGTCGGTATGCATGGGTGCCCACGGCCCCACATCTGCCAAAATCGCAAGGGGGAGTGGTCTGACAGGGTGCGACTGAGGTATTCTGCACTGCCAACCTTTGTTAGGGCTTCTGAGTTACAGTAGAAGAGGTCTATTCTAGTATGTAAGTCATGCAGCCCAAGGTAAAAAGAATATTCAAAGATATTGGGGTGAAGGCCCCACCAAGCTTCTGAAAGCTGAGCGTGTGTCATCCGTTGTTGCATGTGTTGCATGAGGATTGTAGATTGGGCCCCAGTTACTTGTAGGCATGAGCGATCTTGTTCTATATCTGGGACACAATTGAAGTCCACTCCCCAGTAGCAAGGTGCTAATATAGTGTGCAAGAGTTCTGGGGTGAATGCTTGCAAACATTTAGCCTGGTTGGAGTTGGGGGCAAAAAGGAAGATTAATGAGATTCGTGCACTGTCTAAATAACCATCTGGCTCTGCATATCTCCTTTCAGGGTCAGTCTTGGTGTGCTTTACTTCCAACAGCACCCCTGGAGCCACCCATATAGGAACTTTCTAGCATATCTGGAGTATGTAGTCCCCACCAATGTACCCCGAGAGCATCTGTGTACCTTTTCCACATCTGGATAAGATGGGTCTCCTGAAGCAATGCTACATGTATTTTACATCTACGTAAACATTGGTGCACCTGGGATCGCTTGACAAACCACTCCAACCCCCTGACATTCAAGGACAAAAGAGAGTATTGGGTCATTTGCATATTCCGCAGGCACCTTCGTGTCACATTCCAACCAACTCTCTCAGTCTATCATACCTCCTCGTAGTAGGCCCCTGCCTTTCTATTGACACCATTAACTCGCTAGAAGCTCACCATGAGTCACCCTCGACCTGCCCTCAAAGGATACAAAAGACTCTTAGCTGACACTCCAGATATTCTTACCTAACCTCTTCCTCTGTCTCCTCTAACTTTTTCCCATTGGTGACTCGTTTTTCTACTTCTCGCCCTCTCCATTGCTTCCGCTTAAATTTTCACCAATCTCATTCTTTCCTTCTTTCGTTATGCAGGTATTGCTTTTATTATTTTATTGTACTTACAATAACATTTTATATAAAGCATTAAAAAGTGCATGCATTCGATGCATTGGCAATTAATGCAAAAATGATGGATAAAAAGAAGAGATAAAAAAGAGGAAAAGGCAGATTAAATGATGCATAAAACCACAGAGGAAGATACAATGAATCACTTTAATATAAGTATAAAATTATCAGTTGTAAATAATGAATTCACAACGAGTGAGTCTCCATCGCTCATCACCAAAGGACAGGTGAGGTGGGAAATCCCAAAAGATGAAAATAAAGGAAGACTGTCAGATGGTACATAGACAATGTGGTAAAGACAATCAGGGCAAGAAAGTTGCAGAACTCAGAGAAAGCAACAAGGTACAAACAAACACAGGCAGGAGCAAATGTTAAGTGCTCTACAATAAGCCAAAGTTGCTCACTGTTTGTGAGGAGTGAAATAGATGCTAAACATGTAAAACACAGAGTTGTCACATTATCCCTAAAAGCTCCGGGCAGGTCAGGGTACAATTCACAGAGCAATTCACAGAAACTTTTCTTCATTTAACAAATATTTAATATTGTGTTCAATGTAGCAATTGCTACAGCAAGTTGTGCAGAAAGGAAAAAAGTGATGGGCAGCTTGCTTGCATTATATCAGCCACTCGTAATTACTTGGAGCCATATTCCAGCCAATTATTTTCTTGCCCACTATGCCTCCTTTGACAAGAATGAGAAATGTGCAAATCATCCTTGGTCTTCCTTGCTTAGAATTAGTTCGCCTAAAACTACCAGACCATGAACTTTATGAATGAGAGCAGAAGAAACCGTAAACCAGTTTCAGTCTATCTGGGCTATGTCAATAGGTTCAGTTTGAGCCATATAGCAGAGAGAGCTCAGGACCCAGGTCTGGGCATACCTATTGCTCTTAAGGCATTACACTAAATAAAGCAAAAAAGTGATCGGCAAAATGCCTGAATTATCTCAGCTACTGATAATTGCTTAGAGCTATAATCCAGTCCATCTTTTTTTGCTGACCATGCAACTTCAGGCAGGAACCAGCTATATGCAAATCATTTTTAGTCCTGCTCCAATTTTGCATCACTGTAAATGGCATTTGCTGTCCTTAAATCAGTGATATCAATCTCATAAAGATGAAACGTTGTGACTCCCAAACTGGAATTTAACATTTCTAGAGGTTGTGCATAGACATCTCCAGATAGCACAATAATGGTACATATCACTACTGATATACAGTTGCCTATAGAGTACACAGAATGAAACGCTCTTTCTTTTCTTGATATCAAAATGCAATATTAGCTTTGTGTGCTTTGTTTAAAGAATTCAGCATGATATCAATGGCTGAACAGCACCAAGAAAACACGCGACAAAAACATTAAAATTAATGTTATATTTTAATACACTGGACTAAGGCCCAGATTTACATCAAAGTGGCGCAGTGCGGTGCTGTGCCAAAAATAGCAGCGCCGCTCCACTTTTGAAACGCAGGAATGCGCCACATTTACAGGAATATGGCGCACCCCTGTGTTTCCCCCTGCACTAGCGCTGAATCAAGCTGCCTGTCCCAACGCAGGCATCCATGCACCAAAGTGCAAGGGTGTCTGCATTGAGGGGATAGATTGTTTATGTGCAGGAAGGAGTCCCTTGCGGCAGATAAACAATCTATATTGGCAATGTGGCATGTCTATGTGTACTGCAAAATTCCACACATATAGAAGTACAAAATGGTAATTTTGGAATGATTGTTTATGTGCAGGAAGGTGCACCTTCCTGCACATAAACAATCATTCATGGCCTTTTGCTCCTTCTGTGTGTGCTGCAGAATGCAGTACACCTGGAAAAAGCAGAAAGCGAAGAGAAATAAAAGTATTTCTCTTTGCTGTGCCATGCTAGCGCCACCCCTGGGGTGGTGTTAGTTTTGGGAGCTGCCTCAGATTTACGCCTTTTAGTAAATCTGGGACAGCGTAAAAAAAAAATGGGTGTTGATGTAGAATGCCAAAAGCAACACCCATTGCACGCACCTCCGATGCAGAAAACTACATCGGGGGCATCTGTACAAGGAGTAGTTAAGCCACAAAAAGTGACTTAATGCCTTCTTATAAATATGGTGCAAGGAAAAGTGCCAACGGAGCGTCACTGAATGTAACACTTCAGGGGTGCTAGGGTCTTGTAAATCTGGCCCAGTTGTCTACACTTTATTGGAAGACATTTATTTTTCTGGCATAGCACAGTCTTTTAACTACCGATTGCTGGGTACTTACCCTAGCTCTGTGGTTGGTGTGAAAGTGTTGCTGGATACTCCTGCTCTTATTTGTTGGTGGGTGTATGATGCGATAATAGCAGCTTTGACCCCTTCCACCTATTCACACTATATATCCATTATTATCGGAATGAAACAATCGCGTTATGTATTGACAAAGGATTTGTATTTGATTAAACAGGATTGCAACAGCAATTACGGAAAGCAATAAAAGACACCAAGAGGATTGTTCAGGCTGTAACTGTCTGTGCAGGAATACTTTTGTTATGGCCGAAGATCATGCCAGCAGCGGCAGCCCAGACATCCTAACTCGGAGGGGCTAAAGACCTCTCAGACCTGGTGTCTTTATCCACTCTCTATAGGACACCCTCACGAAAGATGTCCGGGGAGCATTGCAAAGAAGAAAGAGGAAGACTGAAAACCAAGCAGAACCTCTAATTTGTTGGAACAGGGTCAAAGAAATTCCTTTCACCTGTCTTCCGTTGTTATGAGTTGCTTGGTGGGAGAATAGAGGGCCACAGGGGTTTTCAAGCTCTCTGTTATGACAAGAAACCAGACTGGTGCCCTGAATGTCTGGTTGTATCATGGCCGCCTCCTTTTGTTTTTAGTAGCTTGGTGTTAGCGCCACAGGGGATTCTAGGCCCTTTAGCAGGGAAGGGAAAAAAACACAACTTGTGATTGGCCGTTTGGAGCAGGGTCACTAGGTCCTTGCTTTGCTTCCCTCTCTTATGTCTGATTGCCTGGCAATGGTTGCATTGGATTTCAAAGCTCCCAGGCAAGGTAGAAAACCAGGTTGTACATCTGAAGTCAAGCAGGATCGTTAATGATTGAGTGAGGGGACTTCTGGTCAGAGGCGTTTTAAGGCATGGGCAAAGTGGGCCCTGGCCCCAGCCTTTCAGGGCTCACGCCCTGATGGATCAAGTCTGGCCTCCTCACAGCTCTGCCCTGATGACCTTGAATTATTCTTACACATACACTGTTTTAAATATGATTTTCCTTTAATATATGTGATGTGTGGGAGACTATTACAGACATTTTGCAGGCAAATGTTTGTTCTCCAAAACCATGCAACATCCATAGAAACGTTTCTTTTAAATCTAAACAGTACCTCACATATGATAAATGGTAGTCGGTCACAGTGACTATTTTCAATAATATTAGTAAGCTGCTGCAGTGCTACAATACTGAAAACAGAGATCAACATTCCAGAGTATTAGATGGAAACAAATTTAGAATTTGGAACCGTGTGCCTGTGAAGTGTTGGTGACCTGGCCAAGGAGGGCATGAAAAAGCTGAAATTGGATCATAAATTCAAAGCTGCTCTGAACAGGGGCCCCCAAAATACATTTAGCCCAAGGCCCCCAAAATCCTGAAGATGTCCCTGCTTCTGGTAGTAGGTGCATTATGGGAGCTTATTTGAGGTGTGAGCAGTAGGACCACTGACCCATTGCCCTTTCAGGGACTAACAGTAGTCCTTGATTTTGTGCAGCCATTGGTGAGTATGCCTTGCAAGGGAGCGAGTGGAGTTTCTCCTGAAGAAGAAAGGGGGAGCCAGGAAATTAGGCAGAAACTTAAGGGCAGATTTATGGAAAATAGTGCTGCACCGAGTGCAGCACCACTTTCCCTGCGCCCCTTAGCACCCCCTACCACCACCATGTGTGCGCCCTATTTAAAATACGGCACACCATGGTGCAGGGTGAGGGAAACAGCATCATCTATCAGGACGCTATTGATGTACTCTGTAGGAGTAGCGCCAAAATATTGGCGCTACTCCTGCAGAATACACAGGGCCCCATTCTAAAGATTTCCTTACGCAACTTTTCTGACTCCCCTAACGGGGGAACGTCCCTTTTGCATACATTATGCCTGGCTCAGGCATAATATAGCGCAAAGGGATACAGAGTCACACAATGCATGCATTGCGCCACCCTGTAAATACGGCACGGGAATTTTGGCCTCATTGGACCACATTGACGTCAGAATAAATGATATTAATGTGGCGCAAGGTGGTGCTAGGGACCTACAAATATGCCCCTTAGATGTTAAGTTTGGAGCTGACTTGTGACCATTGCTTTAACTTCTCGCTTTTATGCATAGTGCCAGGTGGTTGGTGCTGCAGGTTTTCCCCTCCCCACTGGTAGGCTGGCACAAATCTTTTGTTCTGGCACTAAATACTATAGATTCAACAATTGCTCACAAGCAATGCTTAGTTTGTAAATAAAAATGTGCCAGTGCCCAAAGCCCTCCTCTTAAAAACGCGGATGCTGCAATTAAATGTGGGAACACAAAATACTGAGGCAGCGTGATCTTGAGCCATCTCGGACCTCTTCAATCCATTTAAATCCACTCCCTGTCCCTTTAGCTCACTCTAGAAGCTTTCTACTTTCTCCCTTTGTGACGCTTTTTCATTTTTCCCTTCCTCCATCTTTCCCATATGTGTCTTTTGCTCGCAGCAAATGCTTGAGGCAGAAGAATAAGCGCCGGCCCTCAAAAATAGCTGCCGCAGCTCAGCACCAGAAAACAAGCACAAATTAAGCACTGCTCACAAGCCATATAAAACGACTGCAGGTTCATCACTTAAATCGGATAGACGGCAGAGTGTTTCTTCATATATTTTTATTGATTTGACTTAAACTTGACCAGCTGTCATCAACATACAGGATGAGTATAACTAATAACTCCTTGATTGAGCCTTGAGAAAGATTGTTTTTAAGTCGAAACCGCAATGCACGACAAAGTCAAATGCCATAACAAATGCCACGCTCTTAAAAGTAACAATGTGCCCCACTTAACTTTGGGAAACTTTAATGCGCTCTACTCATTCTCCTCCTCTTTTCCGATTTTATTGACACGACCAGACTTTTTTTCCTGCATTTAAATATAAAAAACTGTCCTACGCCATTAAATATGTTTGCAAAATGTATGCATGTATGTGTGAAATTGTGAAACAGGTTTTGTGAAATGTCATGAAAAGTTTGCAAAATAAAGCACATGACATGAGAGTGCGTTGTGCTGGTATCGGGCGCATCACATAAAAAAAGGTGCACACGATACCAGGTGGCAAGCGATTGAAGCAGAAGCAGAAAAGTATCTCTTTGTAAGTCATTTTCTGCTAAAGATGTTTCCTGCAGCTGAAAATGACACAGAATTGCACAATATGACATGCTGCGAAATGATATATACACATCATTCAAATTTCCCATTGCTCAGAGTAAATGGGTCTCTAAACATAGCTTTGTTGCTCAATAATTTACAGCGTAGGTTTTTAAAAAATAGAGAAAGCAACCCAATAATTATTGATAGCACTCATATACATCATTTTATCAGGCAAAATGGTGTGGAATAGATTTGTTGTTTCTTAAAACAATAGGAATGATAATTCCCTATGTATTTATTCCAACATCACTTACATGTAAACTAGGGGTGTGTGAAATAGCACCTGTGAGACATTTATTATGCCTATGAGTGTGCAAAATTTGTCCCACCAACATTACAGGTGACATTTTGTATACTTACAAAAACGTGATTCCTAGGCAGGACTGAGGGGGTCATTCTGACCCTGGCGGTCACCGCCCGACAGGGCCAACGACCGCGGAAGCACCGCCAACAGGCTGGAGGTGCTTCCTGGGCCATTCTGACCGCGGCGGTAAAGCCGCGGTCAGAAAAGGGGAACTGGCGTTTCCCGCCGGTTTTCCCCTGGCCCAGGGAATCCTCCGTGGCGGCGCTGCTTGCAGCGCCGCCATGGGGATTCCGACCCCCTTCCCGCCACCCTGTTCCTGGCGGTTGTTACCGCCAGGAACAGGATGGCGGGAACGGGTGTCGTGGGGCCCCTGGGGGCCCCTGCACTGCCCATGCCACTGGCATGGGCAGTGCAGGGGCCCCCTAACAGGGCCCCATAATGATTTTCAGTGTCTGCTTTGCAGACACTGAAAATCGCGACGGGTGCCACTGCACCCGTCGCACCCCAGCAACTCCGCCGGCTCCATTCGGAGCCGGCTTCATCGTTGCTGGGTCTTTCCCGCTGGGCCGGCGGGCGGCCTTTTGGCGGTCGCTCGCCGGCCCAGCGGGAAAGTCAGAATGACCGCCGCGGTCATTTGACCACGGTGCGTCTTCTGGCGGTCTCCGCCCGGCGGGCGGTGCCCGCCGCCCGCCGGGGTCGGAATGACCCCCTGAGTGTTCAAAATTCTGAACCACCCTGGGAGTACTGACGAGGGCTCATTTGAAATGTTCTCACAGCCAAGTCACCATGAGGTCAGATGCCTCTGACACACCAGGATTTGTAAGAAAACATAGTCACCTTTCTACTATATAGTTATTATTGAGGAAGAGAAGGACTGCACAGTAACCAGGTGCTTCTTCCAGTCATGATGGCGTGACAAAGTTGACTTTAGTTTCCCTGGGGCCTGCAGGTTCATCCAATGACCAGAGGTGTGATTCTATGCCATGATAAGGAACCACAGGACTGGGCTCCCGAGCTCAAACAGGGTTGAAAGTTCTGACAAGTCACAGTCAGAGCTGCAACCTAGAACATAGTTTCAATTGTTATGTCCCAAACTGTGCAGGACACACTTCTGTGGGCCTGGGAAGCTTTTTCACCTTAGGGGGTTGAAAGCTCTGACAGGGTCATTGGTCTGAGCTTCAGGTGGCCTGGGATCCATTTGCTGGTCTAGAGAGTGATAAAGTGCCCAGGACAGGGCTCTGTAGAGCCTAGGAGGGTTTTCCTGCACCAATATATGTGTTGGGCCATGAGCTCTATTCACCAGCTTGTGGTGTCACAGAGTGCCCAGGGCTCAGTCCTGGAGAGGGTTTCCCTGCATTTAGAGGGTAAAAAGCTCTGGCCAGAACTCCAACAGGCCCAGGGATGCAGAACACAGGGCCTGGGCTTTATTCATGGAAATCCAGTTGAAGACTCATTTGAAGCTTGAAGCCCAGCCTCTGCTCCAGGAGGTCAGATATTTACATCTGACAAGCAATATGCAAGGACTACAAGAAAGACTAGTGGCCTTCCTCTAGATTAGTAGGGAGGGAGCATGCTGGACTCATTTGTATCTGGTTGTTGTCCCCGGCCAGTGTAAAGACTCCTACCACAGTTTATGGGGCCACAGTGACTACCTGAGTCTTTGAATGCTTTCCAGACCTGTCTCACGAGCACTTCTGTGGGTCTGCCTTCCCAGAGAACAGGTGGGGTACAAAGCAGGCACCAAGGACAGGCTGACCTGCCCAGGAAGAAGTCTAATAAGCACAGGACTCTGATTGATTGGGCCCATGTGGCCTCTTTAGAAATGGACAGCTTGACCAACGTCAGATGTTGTTAAGGCAAAGGGTTTCCGACAAGCCTGGGACAGTCCAGTACCAAGGTGTGTCTTGAGGGGTGGCCTTCCAAAGGAGCTCAGTGAAGGCCAAGAAGCCTGTTAGCTAGCCCTAGAGTGTATGGGGTCAGACCAAGTGGATGGGTCAGGTGGTGCTAGACCAAGACACCGCCCTGTGGTCTAGGCCACAGATGTCACGCTGTTGCCATTCTTTTCCCTGCACATTTCGAAGCTCAGAATGACAGTTCAATGGGCTATCTCACTACCCATTTGGGTGAAAAGGTCAGAACTCCTACGTTTTGATTTGGCTGTACCTCAGCCTGCCACTCATGTCTGTTGGTGTGGAGGACCAGTAGGCACAGCTACTCTTTTTATCGGTCAATTACCATATGCATTTCTACACAATTAAGCCATCCACATGTAAGTACACATTCTTAGTACAGTAAAAATGGAAATGTCTCATTAAACTAGTTATGGTTCCATCCATGGCTCCAACTGTCTGGCTAACTGTACCAATTCTAGAGCTAATAAATGCTGATAAGCACTGAGCTCACAGGATGAGTGTATATATATCAGACCAAGACCAAACCAGGCAAGCCTGGCTGCTTGGAGACACTATATAACAGACTGCATGTCCCACCGAGGGTACATTCAGATGCCTTCCTTGTCAATTTTTTATGGTACTTTCTGTGCTTATCATGGTGGCCACAGGCAGAGGGGAATCAGGGTTCAATTCCAGAGAGAGAGCATGATAAATGGCTAATACATCCAAGGAAGGTAGCAGACACTCAAATTAACCACTCCTACATCAGGGAATGAGTAGTAATAAAGAACATCACAAAAGTCTTTGGAGGCCCAGTAATTGGAATGAGTACACTTCAGATCCTTTAAAGAAGATCTATTGGAAGTCAAGTCTGGTTCCAGAAACCATGGTACTTTCAGTTCCAATAGCATATATTAAAGGTGCTGTAGTCAAAAGGCTCATAGTGGGATTTTGGGGTTGAATTGGCAGTCTGCCACAAGTTGAGCTATGGTCTGTCCCAGGGCCTGTTTCATGGTGCTCCTTGATGCTCCTGACTGAGGGGCACAATTTTACTCTGTTTGCGTCAGCTTTGCATATTTTCGTTCAATCCGGTGCAAATTTATATTTATATTTTGATGCTAGACCCATTTAGCGTCAAAATATTAGAGTTAACGTCATTGTTTGCCTGTGGAAAACTACCTTGCATCAATGAGATGCAAGGTAGTCGTTCCCAGGCTAAAAATTACTCTAAGGTTTTTGCTCCATATTTATCCTCCCGTGCAAAAATCACGCATGGGAGGAGGAGGGCCTTAATGGCGCTAAGCCTGGTTAGCGCCATTATTTAACGCCTGGGTCAATGTAGGCCTAAGGGGACCTGTGGGCTCATTTCCATGGTCAGAGACCATGGAAGCAGCCGACATGTGCCCTTCCCTGCCCCCAAGGACACCCTCACCCACTCCCACCACACCTGGAGGACACCTGAATATGGGGGGAACCCATCCCAGGTAAGTTTTTATTTTATTTTTTAATTGTGCCCTAGGGGGGGGCTAGCTTGCCCCCCCCCCTACATGGCACTGTGCCCAATGGCCAAGCCCAGGGGACATAAGGTCCCCAGGGCATGGCCCTGAGTTTGCGTCAAAAAGTAGAAATCTGGGCTTGAGTGCCTTGGTGATCCAAGCATTTATTTTGAAAAAATACAGTGTCCAAAGCAGGGCAGTCACATGAATATTTCATCTATCAATAATGGAACAGGACTCCCTTATTGGGATAAGGAATTGTAATTATTTCCCATGAACATAGAATTCCCAGTCAGTGCATGAAATTAACCTGTGTTTTTAACACTGCCTGTCACTACTACTGATTGGATGGTTTAGTGAGGTCTTTGGATTGGCATTATTGGGGTCTGTGCGGCCCTGTGGTCCTAATAGTGTGCCAGAAGATTATCAAATTCTACTCTTAGAGTAAGTAAAAGTTGTAACAAGGTTTCACTAGGTGAACTTGTGGCACGATCATGAATGGCTCTGTTCCACCCACACTTCCTGCTTTCATGGAAACTCAGCCTACCAGCACAGCATGGAGATGCCACTTAGCCAGGTGTATCTTAATGTGGTTGATGGTGAATGGCTTATGTCTTAATAGAGTGACCCCGCCTTGCTGTCAGGTACCTGGATGCCAGGGCATGTATGGCTTGGCAGGGGTTTGAAGACTAGTGTGATCTTTCCTGGGGATCTGTTTTTCTACCCATGTGGGCCAGTGACAGAGCTACATGCCTCTGCTGTTCTGGGAGTTGCTTGCATAGTAAAGCAGGGTGTAGCTCCTGGTCTGAGCAAGTAGAAAACCTTTTTGAACTGTTGGGTTTAACTTCAAAAGAAGTCTGATGGGGTGTTGGGCTGCCTTGCCATGAGAATGGGTGAAATGTGGAGCTGCCTTACTCACACTTCTCCTGCAGGTGGGCAGAAATTATGAAAATTGTCTAAGGGTCCACCTAGGCACAGCTGGGTAGTTCACAATTCGTTTCCCAAGATCATGCACCAATCACCAACTGCAGGACCCACAGTACTGGCACAGAAGTATGCCACCACTTTGCCAGCCTCTCTCTCAAGAGGAAGATAGGTGCTCAGCACGTCCTGCGGGGTGAAAGTCCAGGACACCTGGTTGTGTGCCACATGAGGTTGTCTGTGGTGTCCTACTGCTGTCTGTGTGCACTTAGAGTCACTGTCCCTACTGTGGCCATGACCAGGAGCCCGTGTTACCCCAGGATGTGCTCCTGGCATGGAAGTGTGCTGCTGGCATACCTGGCCTTCCTCTCATGGGAAAGGCAGGCACCCAACCTGTCAATGGTATATATATCCAAAGGACTTGACTGCATGACACATGTGGCTGACTGTAGTGACCCACAGCTGCCCGTGTGCACCACCTTGGGTGTCCTTTCTATGACTAGGGCTTGGAATCTACTCTACCCTTGTGGGGGTGCTTCTGGCATGGAGGTACACTACCCACATGCCTGTCCTGCTTGTCATAGGAGTACAGTTGCCTGATTCATTCCTTGATGAACCTCTGGGAAGTTGTCAGCATACCATGAGTTGTTGACTGTGTTATCCCCTGGCTGCCTGAATGCACCACCTTGAGTCTCTCTTCTGAGACTAGGGTTAGGAGTCTAACCTATCCCTGCAGCTGTGGTGCTGACATGGAAGATGCCTCTGCCTCACCTCTCCCTCACAAGGGACAGGCACCCAGTCTGTTCCGGGATTGAAACCCTGGCACAACTGGCTGTGTGCCTTGCTGGACTTTCTCTGGTGTCCCACATCTATACACATGCACTGCCTTAGGTGCCCTTTCAGTGACCTGAGCTGGGAGGGTAACCTATCCTGTGGGATGCAAGTTCTGACTTTTAACCTGGACCTTGGTTTCCTGTTCCTGAAATGGCATGCTGCCACATCCCACATGTTTGCTCCCTAGGTTTTGGCATCCATCAACAATCTTTGGGAACAGAGCTTGCACCAAGGGGGATGGTTTAATCTAGGGGTGGGCAATAAACTCTGCCAAGTTGCGGAGTTCGTGGAGTTTTTGAAAGACTTCTAGCAAGATTCCACTGAAATGTGGTACCATTTTTCCTTGAGAGTGGCTTGCCAACAGTAAGTTGTCAAGCTTGAGTGAGAATTGGCATCCCCTAGATCAATTTTCACACAGTAGAAGGGCACCTGGCAAGATTTTCCCAACATTTGTGGTTGCGACTGTTCCCATTGGGAAAGCTGCCACTTGAGTAGAAAATCTACTCGAGCAGTTGAAAAAACAACTCGAGCAGCAACACCTTCTGGTGCACCATGTGGTGCCATTCGCTCAGATTTGTCAGTACGGCACAAGCTCCTGGCATTAAAAATCAGCTTGGCATGCCAATTTCTACCCATTCGTGGAACTCTGCAGAATCTTGTGGACTTTTTACGTAACTCTGCAGAATTCCATGGAGTGAAACTCTGCAAGTTCAACCCACCCCTACTTCCATCATCCCTACTGCTCTGCATGCTTATGGGGCACTTGGTCCTAAATCATTCATAGATGACTTGTTTATGGTACAGGGTTTCCGAAGTAAAAGAGTACATTTTTGCTGTGATCATCCTCTGAACCAAGCTTATTTCTCAGTGGGCACCTGTGCCAGCATCCCTCAGTTGTTGGGAAGGATGGTGATGAATACCTGATGGAAGTGGCTTAAAGATCAAATCAAATCAAATCAAATCATTAACATTTATAAAGCGCGCTACTCACCCGTGCGGGTCTCAAGGCGCTAGGGGAAAAGGGGGGGTTATCGCTGCTCGAACAGCCAGGTCTTTAGGAGTCTCCGGAAAGCGGAGTGGTCCTGGGTGGTCCTGAGGCTGGGGGGGAGGGAGTTCCAGGTCTTGGCCGCCAGGAAGGAGAAAGATCTCCGTGGAGCGGCGGATGCGAGGGACAGCAGCAAGTGCGAGGCCAGAGGAGCGGAAGAGGCGGGTGGGGACGTAGAAGCTGAGGCGTCTGTTGAGGTATTCCGGTCCCTTGTCGTGGAGGGCTTTGTGTGCGTGGGTGAGAAGTCGGAAGGTGATCCTTTTGCTGACTGGGAGCCAATGCAGGTGTCTCAGGTGTGCGGAGATGTGGCTGCTGCGGGGTACGTCGAGGATGAGGCGGGCCGAGGCGTTTTGAATGCGTTGCAGGCGATTTTGGAGTTTGGCTGTGGTCCCGGCGTAGAGGGTGTTGCCGTAGTCCAGGCGGCTCGTGACGAGGGCGTGGGTCACGGTTTTTCTGGTGTCGGCGGGGATCCAGTGGAAGATCTTGCGGAGCATGCGGAGGGTGAGGAAGCAGGCGGAGGACACGGCGTTGACTTGCTTGGTCATTGTGAGAAGAGGGTCCAAGATGAAGCCGAGGTTGCGGGCGTGGTCTGTGGGGGTCAGTGCGGTGCCGAGGGCCGTGGGCCACCAGGCGGACAGGGTGTTGCCGAGGATGAGGACTTCCGTTTTTTCAGAGTTCAGCTTTAGGCGGCTGAGCCTCATCCAATCTGCGATTGGGTGGCAGCGATTAGGTGGTAAGCCTATATGTGTCTTACCACCTTGTGCTGGGTGCAGGGAGAGGAAGGACACTCTTTTTGTAGGTCAGCATGTTATGTAAACTGAGTCTCTGCTCAGCTCTACAAGGTTTGTTTTCTCACTCACGTGTGATATGAGTGAACTTAATTCAATGCACACTTGAATGTGACAGACAGGTTTTTGTAGCCCCCCAGACCTTCCTCCACCAAATACATAGTTGAAGTGTTGTCAATGATTTTGGGTTACTAACAGTCACTAAAGAGGGATCCAGAGACACTATGGCCTACCTTTTCCTGACTTTGTTTTTGCTGGTATTAGGACTCTGTGCACTTTACCACTACTAACTAGTGCTGAAGTGCTTGGGCTCTTTCCCTAAAAAATTAGATTTTAGGGGAGGATGACAAACTTCACTCCACTGGCGGAGTTCGAAGAATTTTGCTCATGCTGTGCTCCACCTAGAGTGCAGGGTTCCAGAAAGAAACTACACCAACTTCCCTATGGTGCAGTCTTTCTTGTATGCGGCTCACCAATATTAAGTTGATGAGTGAGAAAATCTAGCGTTAGAATGAGTCCTGGTGCAGTTTCTCCATGCTGGCAGTCACAGCAGGTCTCTAACATTCGCACAGCTCGCGAAACTCTGCACAATCTCGCAGAGTTTTTATTGAACTCAGAAAAAATCAGTGGGGTGAAACTCCATGAGTTCGCCCACCCCTATAGATCGGTATATACCCAAACAGCATATTTAATATACCTGTATGTCCTAGGTGAAGAGCACTACATATGCCCAGGGCCTGTATATTAGATGATTGTGCCACACACTTAAGTAACCCTTTAAACATGACTCAGGCCTGCCATTCCAGAGTCTCTGTGTGCAGTTTTGAACTGCCATGTCGACCTGGCAAAATAATCCTTTTGCCAGGCCTAAAACTTCCTTTTTTAATACATATGTCACCCCAAGATAGACCATAGGTAGCCCCAAGGGCAGGGTGTAGTGTATTTAAAAAGTCGGACATTTACTTTTCACATGTCTTGGTAGTGAAAAGCTCTTGAATTCATTTTTCTCTGCTGCAGGGCATAGCTCTCACATGGGATAACATTAGAGTTGCATTATAACCTTTTATTAGTATAACTTCCAATTGGGAAGTAGGTAGATTTTCCAAGTTGGATGTCTCTGAAATCATAATTTAAAATCACAACTTATCGGGAAGTCGGATTTTAAATTACAATTCTGAAAATGCCCCTTTTCAAAAGTTGCCATTTTCTTACTTTAGCCATTTGGTACCTGCTGCCTGTCTCTGCTCACATGTCTGGAGTGGAGTGACATCTGTGCTTTGTGTATTCCTCCTGGACAACCACACACAATGGGAGCTTAGGTGTGACCTGATGGGCTTTCCTGGGCAGAATGGGAGGGAGTAGCTGGGCACAGCCTCACTTATACCTGAATAGGCTGTGTCCTATAAACACACAAAGGGCTGAATAACCCCCTGTAGTGAGTCTGAAGCCAGAGCAGCAATGGCAGAGGCTCTGTGCACTTCAAAGGCATATATTTGAAGTCTTCCACACTTGAAAGGCACAACTGGGTATAAGTACTGGACCCCTGACACCACCACTTCAATAAACTTCTGGACCAGTGGATACTCTGTAAGGAAGGACTGCTGTACTGCTGAAGTCCTGCCTCTCTGCTGGACTGCTGTTTGCTGGATTCCTGCTTTGCTTTGTTGACCTGTGCTTGCTACCCTCTTGCCTGGAATCGAAAAGGACAGGCCCTGAATCTCTCCAACCAGAACCCAGAATTACTCCAAGACTTAGTTGACTGCCCTCCTAAGCTTACATCTCAGGAACAGAAAAGACTTCCAACCACCCTGCTATTGCACTTTTCACTTTGACTCAGCCATCTGTGAGTCTTTCCTTTCCCGTGTGACTTGGAAATGGGCTTAAGGTGCTTGCTCCAGTGGACCAGACACATGCTCTGCAATGGAAACAGAAGTGATGCATCACTGCTGTTGCGAGGAACAGAAATAATGCATCATCTCTACTGTGTGGGTCGGAACCGACACAACCTGACCTACAATGCCGCAGCGCCCTGCATCTTGGAAATGGTGCATCACCTTCTAAACCAATACTGCAGCTTTTTTTCTGAACAAGGTCCTCGCAAGTTCCTTTATCGCAGCCTAGATGATGATGCTTAAGCTCTGAAACTCTGCCCCTGTGCTAATTGGAACCGACACATCGCCTCAAGTGCACCACTCATCCTTGACACCGGTCTTCACATTCCAAACCCTGGTGCCTGGATCCTTGATGTCGATACATCAGGAATTTGAATTGTAGCCTCATTGCATTTCGGACTGACCAAGTGCCGATCCTGCATGGAGCAAAACCGACGAATCGCCTCTACTGCATGGTTTGGAACTGTTCCACACTCTGCAATCAGGATTTAAGGTGCTTTGGTTCAGTAGGCCTAACTGGGTCCCTGTAGCTGGCTTACACTCAATTGTGACTTTTGACTTTGTCCAGGTACAGCGCTAACAGATGTCACCAGCTGGCATTTTTGACTTTTGAGCACTATTATACAGGTTATTCTTTAAAAATAAATAACACAAGTTCTACTTATTACACTTTTGTCATTTTGGTCTTGTTTTATTTATGTATTTAAATTAAATTAAGTTCTGTTGGCCCTATGTATGATGCCTTTTTGTAGTTGCGTAAGGTAAAGAAATGCTGTTTGTGACTGCAAAAAAGGCAGGTACGATGTGCCATCCCTATTTTGCGAGTTGGTACACAGTTACTGACTGGCAAAATAGGAATTGCGACTCACAATTAGGAAGGGGCGTCCCGAGGGCGTCCCTTCCTAATTGCGAGTCACAGTGGTATGTATGGTTGTTTTGTGACCGTGAATGTGGTCGCAAAACAATCACAGTTAACACCATTTTCAAATTGCTGCCAACCCATTCATACACAGGAAGGAGTCCCCACGGGGCCCCATCCCCTTTGTAAATGCATGGGTAAATAGTTTTTAGAGCAGACAGTGGTCCCACAGACCACTGCCTACTCTGAAGAAATGAAAATAAACTTTTTTTTCTTTTTGAAATGAATCTTTTTTCCTGCATATTGAGCCCAGCAAGCCACCATCCATGTGAGTGTGACCATTCCCAATGAGGTTGCAAACTGCGACCTACTGTATAAATAATAATGAAGTAGGTCATTTGGAACCCCATTGGGAAGCGCTAAATGCGTCTGAGGCACATTTGTACTATTCATTTTACGAGTCTCCAATTGTGATTCACAATGAATCGCAATTAGAGACTCACAAAATGAAATGGTCGTACATCTGGCCCTTTGCTTCTAGCCTGGTATGGGATCATTTTTCTGTGGTGTTTACTGTTTTAAAGTGTTGCACAAATACTTTATGCCTTGCCTTCAATTTAAGCCTGTCTCCTCTATGTCAAGCTACCAGAGGGTGAGAACATGTTAATTTGGGATTTTCCTGTGCCTGGCCCTGACAAGAAATGTGTTTTTCTGCTTGGCCAGAGCTTACACTTCAGTCAACCAACAACCCAATTTCTCACAATGGAGAGTAGAATAGCTCAACATCTAGATTTTAGTTAGGGAGGATGAGCGCACTGCATACCTTACTTTTAGGCCTGAATGGATTTTTTTATTCCACCAGCAGAATTGGAGGAATTTGATAAGTCTGTGTTACTCTTGTAACACAGAATTACTGATAAATTCTGCTGCTCCGTGATTCGAATTAATCTGCAGTGATTGGTTTCTAAACAGGGCTAGAAATTTGAGTGGTCCCTTTATTTAAAAAAAGACTGCAGAATAAAGCTTAATCTACAGTGGTTTATAAACATAAAGGAACTGCTCCCTCTTCCAGCTAATTTCTTTGGTATCCTCACATCCATTTTTGAATGCAAGGGTGTATTTTATTTGGTGAAACGGTTTCTATTGACACTTATCATTTAAGAAAACAGTGCAAGAAACAATTCAACTCAGACATATGCTCCAGCAAGAAACCAGATGTGTTAGCCCCCCCTCGCTTTAAAGGCAATCATGTCAATATTCAACAGAGGATGAGCTTCAGGCCAAACATAAGTCGAACATTCCCCCAGAGCATACGCCCACACGCTGACCTCTGAGATTGCACTTCCAGACAAAGAACAGGAAAAGAAATAACAGTAAGAAGAAGAAAAAGAGAAACAAAAAGCCATAATATAAACAACCAAACTATATGTCCCATTTCCTACAGTGTACTATATACAGTCTGAGGCTGGAGCGCAAGAAGACAAGGGGCTGATCTGCCCCCGAAGTGCGACCCTCCCAACTCTCTCCCCCATGTCACCCCCCCATGAACTGAGCTTTATACATGGAAAAAGTGTAAAGCCCTAAGACGCGGGCTACAGGCTGTGAGCGGTAGACCCCTAGAAAGAAACCTCACCAGGGGGTCCCAAATAAAGTCAAAAGTCCTCCTAGAATTGTCCAGTTTATCTGCTAAGAGCTCCATAGCAAGCCCGCGCCACAGTTTGGCATACCATGCCCTTGGGGGTGGTTCTTTTTTCTTCCAGTATGACGTTAGTACCGCCTTTGCTGCTCCCAATGCCAGCCAAAGAATAGAGCTATCACCCTGAGTCTAATGTTGCAGTTCGGAAGCAAGCAGGCCCAATAGAATATGTGCTGGTGATGCCGGAATAGGGTAGCCCAAAATCTCTTTTAGATGCGACAGAGGGCCCTGGAGGGCTAACCCTCCCCTTTCTCTGGGGCTCGTAAGCAATCTATTGGAGAGCCGGGCTCTTACGTTCTGTCAAATAAACTAACTGAACAGCTTACGAAGCTCGGTAAAAAAGTCTGGAGGAATGTCAATGGGCAGGCTTTGGAACAAGTATAACAACCGTGGGAGAACCGTCATCTTAATAGTATTAATGCGGCCTAACCAGGAGTGCCATTGTGCTGACCATCTCTTAAAGTCTGCTTGCAAAGTCCTAAGGAGGGGCGGAAAATTTGCCTTAAATAGGTCAGCCACCCTAGGGGTGAGCCGAACTCCCAGATATAGAATGTCTTTCTTGGCCCAGACAAATGGGGAAGTGGCAGCCAACACACTCATCTCTTCAGAAGGAACTGTTAAATTGAGGATAAAGGATTTCCCCCTATTCACCTGGAAGCCTGCTACCTGCTCAAAGAGACTCAACTCCTGCTGAATGGCCCGAAGGGTCCTACGTGGTTGAGTAATAAAAAGCAGAATATTATCGGCAAATAATGAGATCTTATGTTGATCAGAGCCAAATTGAATACAATGGAAATTCGGATCGGCCCTTTTCCGGGCTGCTAGTAGCTCCACGCTAAGTGCAAAAAGCAGCGGGGAAAGAGGGAACCCCTATCTGGTTCCCCTAGACAGATCAAAGAAACCCGAGAACACCCCATTGACACATCCGTGACCTGGGGCCCAAGTAGTTGCTTATCACCATCGCTATGAATTGCTCCCCAAACCCAAAGCGCCGAAGGGTCGCCACCAAAAGGGACCATTCCACCCGGTCGAACGCATTTTCTGCATCCAGTGCTAACAGCATAGCTGGGACCTGCTTCTTCGCCACCTTTCCTATCATGTAAATGACCCTTTTAAGGTTATCATGTGTTTGCCGACCCTTTCTGAAACCAGATTCATCCGAATGAACCAGATCCGGCAACACCCCTTCAAGTTTCTGGGCAAGTATTTTGGTGTAAAGTTTTGCATCAAGATTAAGCAGGGCGATGGGCCAATAGGAAGCACAAAGCTGGGGGACCTTCCCCTCCTTAGGAATAAGTGGGATCAGGGCTTCCCCCATGGTGGGGTAGGGTGTATGCTCAGTTCTTATGAAATTTAATAGGTCAGTTAAGTGGGGGACTAATTCGGCCCCAAAAGTCCTATAAAAATGCGCAGTCAGACCATCTGGGCCCAGTGCTTTGTGCAGAGGAAGGGAGTCAATGGCATCCTGCACTTCGTCTAAGGTGAAGGGGGCCTCTAGAAATTTGTTGGTATCCCTGGAAACCTGCGGAAGATGAATAGGGTGCAGATAACTCTCCTGGGCGGTAGCACTCGGATTATCTGATTTATTCACGCAAGTATAAAAGTTCCTGAAAGCTCGTGCTTTCTCCACTTTCAAATAGTGCTCCTTAGATTCGTACCACACTTGCCCTATGTAGCCCTTAAATTGCTTAACCCGCAATTGCCTGGCCAGGAGAGAGACAATTTAATTTCCACTGGCATAATAAGACCTCTGGAACCGTAACAATGCCACCTCTGTCCAATTCATGCAAATAGACTGCAGTTTACCTTTAATGGAGGTTACTTTCTTCTGATTTTGCCAAGTAGGGGAGAATTTATGGGCCCGTTCAGCCTCCTTCAATGCCGTCTCCAGACCTCGTCAGCATTCAAGCGATAAAGTGAGGTCGCTAAAGAGATAAATGTGCCCCAGAGGACAGCTTTAAATGCGTCCCAAATGGTGGGGAGGGGGGTGTCCCCAGGTTTATTACTCTGAAAAAAGTCTCTGATAGCTCTCCGCAACTCGTCTCGAGTCGTTGGATCTCTGGTTAACACGTGTGGAAAATACCAACGCCCCCTCCGTGACTTCAGGAGGGACCACTCCAAACCCACCTCAACCGGTGCTTGATCTGATATGATTATTGGGTGGATAGTGGCCGTTCAGAGAAACTGTCGAAGTGGCTTGCTCAAGAAGAAATAATCGATCCTAGAATAGGACCTGTGGGATGAAACGCGCGCCAAGAGGCAAGAAGCCCCAATCTGTGGAATGCCATCTTAACGGATTTTGCAAAGGCACTGGTAAGCAGTCTCTGGGGATGTGTTGTGTCTTGAGCGGTATCCCAAATCAGGTTGAAGTCTCCCAAAAGCACTATCTCACCCTCCGCAAAGCCCCTAACACCTCCAGAAAATGCAATAAGAACTGTGTTTGACTTCTATTAGGTGCATACACTGTGGCTGTCGTACAAACCTGCCCTCCCAGGGAGCCCTTGACCAACAAGAATCTACCCTCCTTATCTAGGTGTGACCCCAAAAGTTGAAAGAGCATGGATCTATGAAACAGCAATGCTACCCCACAATGCTTTGTTGTCGCAGAGGCAGTATATCTGTGGGTGCTGTTTGTGCTGCAGTCTATGGCTGTCGCCCTTCTTGAGATGTGTTTCCTGCAATGCCACTATATCGTATTGGTGGTCATCAAAGAACTTCCGCAACTGTGACCGCTTGTTAGGTGAGTTCAGCCCCTTAACATTCCATGTTAGAAAGTGTAACATCATGCCGATGTGACTAGAAGCCCTCGCCCTTAAGTACCATGGACTGAATGTGTCGCCCTGGTGCCCCAGTGCTCACCCTCCATCCTATGGCCCCCCACCACCCTCAAACTGTTCACCCACATGAAATAGAGACAACAAACAGTAATTAAACATCAAGAATGAAAACAAAAAGAGTACCAACATAGAAACTATGCATCTCTGACATTGAAACGGGAAACTCTGTGTAGTCCTCATGTTCGGGAAGGGGTATTCATCCCCCTCCACCCCCTGACAGACCACTGACAAAAGCACATTTAGTGTCCGGTGTAGGAACCTTGTCTGCTGCCCATTGGAGGGATGATAGAAAACCGTCCCGGGAGCGCTCAAACCGCCAGCACCCCACCGGCCCGTCTAGAGCCTCCACACTCTCCCCCAGGAAGAGGGTCCCCACAGAGCCCCCCTCGAGCACCTCCTCCTCCGCTCCTAGGTGAACCTCCAGCTGGTGTCAATCGAGCGCACATACTATGGCTTGGGGGCTTTCCTCCCCCTCTGCAGCAGCTTCCAGTGGTCCCCAACAGGACTCCCCTGCCCAGCACGTCCGGTGTCCATACTTTTCCCCGGCAAACCCAGGGCAGCCGCCGCCTCCCCACACTCCACAAAGTGGTAGGGCTTGTTGTTAAGTTCACAAGCAATGCCAAATGGAAATGTCCATCTGTACCGAATGTTTCACGCTTTCAACTCATCCGTGATCAGGCGGAATCTCTGCCGCCGGAGTAGCGTAGCTGGAGCAATGTCCTGGAACAGCGCACACTGAGCACCTTGAAAAGACATCACATCCTGTTGCCTTGCCTTCTGAAGTATGCGCTCTTTAACCTTGAAGGAGCTTAATTTCATCAAAATATCATGGGGACTCTTATTCTTGATGGCGGGGCGACTCCCCACCCTATACACCCTTTCAATCTGTACTTCTGGATGATCATCGCCCAAGAGAGCGGAAAAGAGGCCCACCACAAACGTCTCCAGATCCGGACCCGAACTGCCCTCCTCCAGTCCCTGTACTCTAATACTGTATTATCTCTTCGAGAGTGGTTTTCCAAGTCCTCGCATTTAAGAATTGAAAGTTGGAGTTGCGACTTGAGTTGTGAGACCTCCTTCTCCAAAGGACTTACTTGTTGTTTGATCTCTTGCACTTGAGTTTCAAGGTCTAACGTGAGGGTCCCCACTAAATCCACGTCCGTTTGAAGAGAGATCATGCGACTAGTAACGCCTGATTGAAGCGCCTCCAGCGCCAACTTAAAATCAGCCATGAGTTCCTCTTGCAATTCCGCCTTAAAGGTGTGGAGGGAGGTCAGAAGGTGCTCCTTAGTAAGTGCCATGGCTCCTGACGGCTGCGGCTCGGGCCCCCCGGATCCGGCAGGCATGATTTTAAATTGTAGCTTCCATTGAGGCATAAGTGCCCCCCAGACCTCACTCGCCCTAGTGCTCTTCTTGTAACGGTAGGTGCAACTGCATCTGCGGGCACCCAGCTGCTCCTCCCTGGGACATGTCTCCTCACAGTAACAATGCTGGTGGGCAAAAAGAAGAAAAAATCCCTATGCAGGGAAAGATAAGCAGCCCTCCTACAATGTCTCCATGAAAAACCTCCCCGGGGAAGCTCCACGAGGTCGGACACTGGGCGTCCTCTTTGAAGTCAGGCAACCAGGTCAGGCAGGGCCCAAAAAGAAAAAAACGGGCCTCCAGGGGCCTACCATCGCCGACCAGTCCGTAGTCAGCCAGGGAGCCCTTCTCCGTGGTGCCTGGCCTATGCTCTTCGCCAGGGCCACCCGGTACTCACTGTCCTGCAGTTGCAGCCGCGCTCCTCTCAACTCACATGGCCGCCTGGAGATCAAAAAGGGGGGCCCTTCTGCCCTCTCTGCCGAATCACCACAGCTACCTCCTCTCCCCCTTTCCAGGGGTGCCCCCTCATCTCACTCGGTGGCTCCCCTGATGCATGTGTTTCTAGGCCCTAGTCTGCGCTCCCGGGAGAGGTGTTACCCGTGCCTGGCGCAGACCGCCGCCAAGCCTCTCCGGCGCACCTCACCGCCTCCCTGGACTCACAACATCGTCCGGGGAGCCAGACCGGCAAGCGCCCCCGCCAGACACCTGACAAAGGGGGCTGAAGGAGTGGGTGGTTGCAGAGCCTCTAGACTTCATGACCAGTCGGCCATGGTGGTTGGCCCGCCCCCCGAGGGTGCATTTTGCAGTAAGAAAATAGCCCAAATGGCTAATCTGACCCACTGCATATATCCATGGAATGTTGCTGAATTATAATGTAATTCTGTGGAATCGATCTCTGCCAATTCTGCCCACCGCTATGTATTTACAGCATAATGCTCTAATTATCAGGAGTTAAGGTAGTGATGTTTCCTGTGTAAGGTAAACATGCAATCAATCATCAACTCCTCCCGGGCTCAGGCTCTGTATCAGCATTCAGTAAAGTGTGATACAGTTGAACCATCTCTGACAGGCAGGATCATCTTCCTGTCTGGCAGTATCTTGCTTGTGCGCAATAATCTGGGGTGAAGGACTACTCCTAACAGGTGGTCAAGTGACAGTACTATTATATTATATCTTACTTAGAATGGAATATCCAACATCACATTAGGAATGCTTAATATAACCAATGAGCATCAAGATGCAAGCCTAAGATGCATTCCTTTAAATGTATAAAGAAAAATACAATAATTCACACTACATTGTTTTGGCTATTGTTCTTATTTAACCTTCACATTGAAATTCCAAGGCACTTGTTCCAGATTGATGTCTCATTAGGTGTTTTTATGTGTATATCTAAATGACTTCACACTTTCACAGTTCTTGGAAAGATAAGGACAGACAACATCTGCATCAAGGACAGACATGTTGATGATTCTTCAAAAATTAAGGAAATGGAGTTGTGGCCAACTGAAAATTGAGTTGCCTCTTATGTTTTTCCATCAAATATGATTGCAGAGTGGGTATTTGTTATAAGGAGTAAGTGGTTGGGATTATATTTTACTCTATTTGTATTTTTTAAACATAAGGTCTAACCATTAATGCAAACAAATTAATTTTGAAATTAATTGTCAATATTAAGATATTGTAAGATGGCTGTCCTTTGTATGTTTTTCTTTTTGCTTTTCAAATGCTTCATTTCATATCAGTTGTATGTGTTTACACATGAAAGCACCTTTACACTTGAGCTTTAAAAATGGCACCGGCTTTTCTTCAATTTGCATTGAGAAAGGCACCACAGCAGACAAGTGCCTGTTCTTTGCACTGGTTTTTGGGCAATAAATAATTTTTGCCCAATATGTACCCTGTAAATGCCTGCACCTTTGTTCCTAGGGAGGTGACTATTATATATATATATATATATATATATATATATATATATATATCTAAACATAGAAATTCACTTGTTAGAGTTATCTCGAAAACCTATAACTCATGCCCTAAGGTAATTATTACTCACGCCGCCGCCATGCACAGTTTTTCATCAAAATGTGTACTGCAAATATCATATTGATATTATCAATTGTGTTATCCAAAATGTCATGAGTGCCATAGATTGTGGGGCAATTAGCAGTGCATGGCAAGGGCACCAGTTATAATTATCTTAGGGCATGAGTTATAGTTACTTAAGATACCTCTAACAGGTGAATTTCTACGGTTTTGTACATTTAAATTGTGAGCCTAACTATAAAGTTGCTGTAACCTTTGTTTTTTAAGTGAATTTCTTTGGATTTTTTAAATTCTATTTCCTAACTATAACATCTCTGTAACCTTTGTTTTTTTTTTCGGTGAATTTCTATGGCTTTTTTATTCTAAAGTAGTTTTCATTACTATATGTTATTCCACCCCCCTCATCTGGCCAACCTCTATAACCACCCAACCCTGTGCTGCGCACTTCCGATGGCCATGTGTAGTGTCGGTTGGTTGCATGGTCTGGCTGCTATAACTACCCAAACCTGTGCCACACAAGCCTTTGGCCGTGCATAGCAGGGGTTGGCTGCAGGGAGCCTCACCTGCAAGCAGACACTGTGGCCAACCCCCTAATCACCCAACCCCACGCTGCACACAGCCTTTGGCCATGCATGGTGGGAGTTCGCCGCGGTCTGTTTCTCTGGATGTAAGAATAGATGTGAAAGGGTGTATGTGGGTGTGAGAGTGGCTGTGAGAGAGTCTGTCTGAGTGTGAGAGTGGGTGCATCAGTGTCTTAGTGGGTCTGTGAGTGGGTGCATCAATGTTTGTGTGAGTCTGTGAGTGGGTGCCTGAGGGTTTCAGTGGGTCGGTGGTTTAGTGTGTGAGGTTCTGCCTGGGGCTGTGAGTGGGAACACAAGGGTATGAGTGGGCCTGTGACTGGGTGCGTGAGTGTCTGAGTGGGTGTGTGAGTGGAAGATAGAAATTGAAAAAGAGAAATTGGGAAAGGGAGAGAAAGAGAGTGGGAGTAAAAAGGTAGAGAGCTTTTAATGCTTTGATGAATGAGATACTTAGAATTAGATATTTCAATACACTAATAAATAAACAAACACACTGCCAAGGGGTACTAGGATTTGAATCTTCAGCCTAGTGAGTGACAGCACAAGACCTTGACCATTAGCCCAGAATTGACTCTGTCCTGCTCTGCATCCAAACATAAATATAACATTTTTACCAAACACCTTGCTAGCCTTACTCTTCAAAGTTATTGCATGGAGAGACTATTGCAATGACAACCTCTCTCTCTCTCTCTCTCTCTCTCTCTCTCTTCCATCCCACTATGGGATGGACGAAAGAAAGAATGTGACAGGATGGGGGGGAATCCTGAAAGCCCCTGTGGTCCTAGCCAGCTCCCACATCTTGGGGGAGTCGACATTGCTCCCACAAGCGGGAAGCAACTTCAAAAAGCAGCAGTCAGCTCCCACCAAGCAAAAGGAAACAGCTATGTTCTGGGGGTGGGCACTCCAGGACAAAGGAGGAGCTGGCCCCGGGGAGTGGTGGTCTCCAGGGAATTATTGGCTATGCAAGGGGGCTGCGTGACCCCCCTCCAACAAGCGTTGCCCTGTGGAGATGTTTTATTGCATCCCCAGGGATGTGGTGGTCCCCTGGGCTGTGAGGGGCCATGTAGCCCCGCACTGTATTTATTGAAAGATTTGGGGGCCAAGTGCCACCCCGCATTCAATTAGTAATTGTGCCCCAGGGAGGTGGTGATCCCTGGGGCTACAGGGGGATGACTGAGTGGCCCTCCCGCATTTGATTTCTAATTGTGCCCGAGGAGGTGGCGGTCTCTGGGTTGCGGGGGTGGCCAGCAACCCCCTGCATTCGATTAATAGTTGTATCCTGGGGAGGTGGAGGTCCCCGGGGCTTTGGGGACACCCAGCTGTCCCCTGCATCCATTTTCTTAAAAGCCCTGAGGAGGTGGCGGTCAGAGGGGCCCATGCAAAATGTATTTGCCCTTCAGACCTGGCCCACCGGGGGGCTGTATAAAAACAAGCTTTTTTGGGGGGGTGGGCGATCCAAGCTGAAAATGTTAAAAAAAATGCTTTCTAAGTCGTGGGGGGCCCCTATGGGACCCTAGCACCAGAGCTAAGGGGTAAGGGTGACTTTACCCTGGCCCCTTTTTCTTATTTTTTTATTTCTTTTCTGGGATTGGCTGAAGCTGAGTCCCAACATGGCTGCCAACACTTCCTTGTTGAAGTGTTGTCAGCCAATCAGATCTCAGCACAAGATCGGGAGGGCTTGCGGAGCCTTCGTGTCCCTATAGATACAAATTTGGATTTTCTTTAATTTCTCAAAAACTACTGAATGGATTTACACCAAACAACAAAATGGTCACTTTCTGGGCCAAGGGTTACCTTTCTGCCTAATTTGGTGCATTTACGGCCAGTGGTGTGGGTTCTATTGCTGTTCAAAATCCCTATGGAAAAGTTAATGAGGAAAAAATGTTGTGGACCCCCCTTTTTCTCTGCCCCGCTTGACGGACCAAGACAAAACTTTCCAGATAGCAGCTGCCATGAGTGTCGATTTTTAATGTAAATTTTGTGAATATTTGTCAACCGGTTCCAAAGATATGGGCAAGTCAAAAACACTTTTTCTGTAGAAACTAGGTCCTAACTATAACTACCTAGTGGCGACTGCCTTAGGATATATATATATATATATATATATGGAAAAAGGAACCAGGGAACGCTGGGTAGTACTCTTTTACATGGAACACCCTACAACACCAATGACTGTCAGGATCCCAAAGTAACACCACCCCCTAAATGCTCTGGTCAGGACATCCCAGCTCCCAGCTACCAAGCAACATGCTACATTTGACATCTCAGCCCCTGGCACCATGCTCTCATTAAAAGTATCTCAGCCTCTAAGCACCTTGAGCACCATGATACCCTTCAGAGTATCTCAGCCCCGAGCACTTACTTTTGCCTCCTAATATGATTGTGTGCCTGTGTTAATTTTGCTTGCAAATCTCAACAGCCATCTTTGGTGTGGTGAAGTATTTAAACCACACCCAATGCCCAATGTCTTGCTTTGCCTCAAGGACTTTAAAGGAAGGAGAAGTCTTGGGCTCTAATCTGCAGATCTTCTCTTTGCTGCTATGACTAACAAATAGAAGAAAGTTACATTTATTAAACTATTCAGAATGAACACACCCACATCCCTGTGCTGGTCACAAAACAAACTGCTTCGCAAGTATTACAGGGAACAAGAGGGAGGATAGACTCAGTTTGTAGAGTTGGGTATTCCTTGGGTGGGATACAGTAACTAACCACATCCTATTTCTTCTACTATCTCGCAGGTCAACAGATTTAGGATTACACAGAGCACCATCTCCAACCAGGTGCTCTTCCCTAATCCTGATCAGTCCTTCTTGCTGCTTATTGTATTCCACGAGGCAGAGTGGTCTAGAGAAAGGAAAAGGATAGATATCGTCTCTGCAGGGTCATGTTGCAAACCACAAGGTAGGAGATCGCAATGTCAGCTCTGACATAGACTCTCTGAATCTGCTCACTTGAAATTTCTGCAAAACACACCGGTCTGTGGTTGCTTTCATTCATTCCATTCATGGGCAGTGAGAACACACATGGGTATTCTGCACTCCCTGGGAACATGTGCCCTGGCGCACACAGAAGCTTGCAGGAGCAGGCTGGAAATAAGTTTAGGATAGCCAAAATGGTGCAAGTGAGCCCATACAGGCCTGTTGTGACAGGCACAATATACATAAAAATACCGGTGTGCAGTTGTGCACACATTGGCAAAAGATGCCGGGTGCAATATATATGAAAACACCATTGTACTAGTGTGCACATATTGGCTAGCTGTGCTAACCTCAGTATATGGGTGAAAACACCATTGTGCAATTGTGCACACATTGGCAAGGGATGAAAGGCTCAGTGTATAGGAAAACACCATTATGCAAGTGAGCATATATGGGCTAGCGCCACTTCCTAGTGGATGTAGGAAGGGTGCATGCACTTTCACTCTGTGCTTTGCAGTGGGAAAGTGCTCAGGGCCTGTAGGTCACTCACAGAGAATCAGTAAAAACTGCTATAAAAAAGCAAAAATGTTTGGTGAACAACTACCCCAGTGTGTCAGGTCTAAAATGTGTCCCCCGTCAGTGAAGGGGGTGAGGGGAGGTTCTACCCAGCTTCTAGGAAGTCCTCCTCAATAAGGCAGAAAGCTCTAGATAGACCGCAAGCATTGGAGTGGTTCACCCTTAGGTGTTGTTCCACCTTAAAGTCCATTCCCTGTAAGGAGATGGACCACCTCAACAGTTTTGGATTCCCACCCCTCACCTGCATCTGCCCCCAGATGGGTCTGTGATCCATTTGGACCAAGAAGTGAGTGCCAAACAAATACGACTTCAACTTCTTCAGGGCCCAGACTACTGTGAAGGCTTCTTTTTCGATAGTGCTCTACCTCTATGGGGGGGTAGCCTCTGGGAGATGAAGGTTACCGGGTGGTCGTGGCCCCCTTCTTTCAGCTTAGATAGCACCGCCAATATACTGTTTTCGGAGGCATTTGTCTGAATGATGAACTCCCAGGTATAGTAAGGACCCCAGAGCACTGGTGCAATGCACATGGCCTGTTTGAGGGTTTTGACTGCGGCCTGGCAGGCCTCAGTCCATATTGTTTTTCGGTGCTGCTTCCTTGAGGTTAGCTTCTCCAAGGGAGTCACAATAGTGCCACATCCTTTGATGAACCACCAGTAGTAACCAGTGAGGCCCAAGAAGGCTCAGACACCTGTCTTGGGTCTTGGGGGCTCCGGGGCTAGGATAGCCTCAATCCTAGCCTGGAGAGGCTGTGTCGTTGCTCAGCCCACCTGGTGCCCCAAGTAGACCACTGATCTTGACCTTTCTGACACTTACTGGCCTTGATAGTGAGGCCTGTTTGCTGCAGGGCCTGGAGTACTTCCTGGAGGTGAAAGAGATGATCCTCCAGGCTGTTACAGCTCTGTCATCTAGATAAATAGCTGCTCATGGGGGGGCAGGATAGCAGGAATTTGCTGATGCGCCTTGATAGTAAGGCCTGCTTGCTACAGGGCCTGGAGTACTTCCTGGAGGAGCTAGGTAGCAGGAACTGGTTGATGTGTGGATGGCAGTTTGCAGCCCCAGGTGTCTGCAAACACAGTGACATTAACGGGCCGGAAATCAGTGCACCGCATTAGGGGGCTAGGAGCGAGTGCATGCAAGTGTGTGTGTATGAGCTGCTTGATATTCGTGGCACTGCATTGCAGTGTGGAGTGAATGTAAAGAAGTGAGTGTGGGTGATTGACAGAACAACACTGTGGTGTTGCTGTACATGTTATTTCTTGCCAGAGGCCTCTCACATTTGACAGTGAGTTTTACTTGTGTGGCCCAGGCCGCAGAGCTAATTAAAAGTGCTCCAATTCTTAGTATGTACATATTGCTGTTAATGTTGTGAACCAGGGTGCACCCTGCAACTGTGTGTTATTGAATTGGGGTAATCTCTAGGGTGAGTCTCATGCTGACAACGTTTGGCACCGCATGAGGGTGCTGGGAGGGAAAGTATTATTTTTCTCACAGGTACATACTGTTTATAGTGTTTAACAAAGTTGGACCTAGTACTGTGAGTAATAATTCTAAATGTGATTCATGCCCAGATTTACATGATGATCATGCTGTGTTAATAATGTGTGGTGAATACAAATGTAATCTACATACACCTTGTGTGAAGTCTCTTTTGTGATGCTCAGTGTAATTGAGTGGAAGTGCTGTGCCATTGCTTTACACATTACCCCTGTGATAAGCCTGACTGCTCTGTGCCAAGCTACCCAAGGGTGAGCACAGGTTATACAGAGTGTGTAATCACCCACTCCTGATGGGAGTGGTAGGTTCTGCCTGGGTAGGGCCTCACCTCAGCCAACCAGAACGTGCCGCCTCCAACATAAATATATTCACTCAGAAAAAGAATTGCCACATTCTTCAGTAATTATGGATTAAAAAATATATATTTCTACAAATAATACTCACTTTATGTTTGTAGCTATATTAGTATTATTTACTTTTTTGCAAATTTTAATAAAGATGACTTGATGGATACCAGCGCACAAGAGAATTTAATTAACAAGTTACAAAAAGCAAATGGAAGCAATCCATCATTACCGAAAATATACAATATCAACAAACAACAGGTAATTTTTGTATTAAGGTGTAAGCAATCTGTCTGAGGCACACCAGCAAACAAGTTAGACAGATTCCTATCAAGAACTCTGTGTGCCAAAATCTACTAAACAGGACTATTTTTTTTTTTTTTTCAGAATATCATCAGCCAAATAGATTTCCTGTAGTAGATTGGTAGTTTCTTGTATAAAACGGGTTTAGAATCTGAAAAGGCCTTTTCATGTGGCAATTTGTCAGGATTTTTGGCTGGCTTTTTCCCCACTTCTATAATAATAAAGATTATGGGCCACATGTACGAAAAAATAGCAATGCACAAAATGGTCACAATGTGCTTTGCAAATGCAAAATGGCATTTTGTGATGTACAAAAGCCATTCACAATCCAAAATTTGCAATGCACCTGTTTTGGGAGTCTGCACTTTTAGAAAATGATAATAGCGAGCCACAATTAGGAAATCCCTATTTGTGATTAGCTAACAGCATGTCAGGGTCAGTAACAAATAGCAAATAGTCGCAGAAACACTCTTTACACATGCAATTTACCACCAACTCAGACAAGGTGGTAACTGGGTGCAAAGTATAAAAGCTGGCCCAAGATGCATAAGGGGTTTCCGCAATGGCTCCTCTGTACCTGATTGCAAGGAGGGTGTGAATACTGGCTTCCCAGCAGGAAAAGGAGGCAGAGACAAGAGAGGATTTTCAGAGTCAGGCTGACCGTTTTTTGCAGCAATTCTATCCCTACTCATGTTCAGGTGCTGTGCTCGTTACCAGGGTGTGATTGCTCTAACAGGAGGGGTTAAAGTGCACTTTCATGTTTCTTTTTTACATTCCCAGATGCCATGCTGCTCTACATTCACTGCCACATTTACTTACCCAGGAATGGACAGGAAATCAAAAGTACAAAATTGTGTTTTGAAAGGATTGCCAATTTTCCCCACGTCCTAGGGAGTATATGTCCTCCATTCCATCTGGAATATCTTTTCAGGAACAGGTAAAATACGCATTCCCTCAATATTCAATTGGTCTGTAATGCCCAACATATCATTACTGATATTGTGTCACATTCAAGGAAGCACCCATGACTCCTTCATGTTTAGGCACAGTGGAATATACAGATGGGTGGAAAGAGGGGAGTTTCATGATGGATATCTATTAGATACAGAAAGAAATGTACATACAGATATATGTTTGTTGTCACCAGGTCTAATTATTATGTAGTCTCACACCAATGTCTGTTTTGCAGGTGATAGTGTGTATGCCCTATGCCCACGGATCCTCACAGCATAACTTGCCCCAACCACCCAAAATGAATGGCAATACAGCAATTCACAGTGTGATTCAGACATTTGGCCCACTGAAAGCTTGTTTCCTGTGCCTACACAAGAATGAGGTTGCCTTAAATATGCTCCAGAAGTTGTTTGTGAGATAGTAGCAGTGTGTGCCATCCTACATAATATTACCACCAGGAGCGGCCTACACATGAATGTGTCAGCCACAAATTCCGAGGATGATGATCCTGGGTCACCAGTGCTGCAGTCTACAGATAAGAGTGCAGCATTGGCGGGGAGGAGACAGAGGGGGCACATTGCCACACATTAATTTGGGAGGTATGTCATCACTAAAAATGCATTATGCATGTTCAAATAACATGCAACCAGGTTGATGCTTATAATCGAAATGTCCTTTAATGTCAGGTATATATTGTGGTGTGCAACAAAACAAACAGATGAACATAAAATACTGCTTTGCTGGTAATGTCACCAGATATGAGTAACCTTAAAGAATGGAAAATAAACCATAAAACTCAATGCTTCTTGATCCTGCAGGCTGAAGCTGTAACTTCTCAACGTGTAGCAGCATGTGCCCAACTGCTGCTGTGTCTCATTGACCTGGTATCTGAAGTGGACACACTGATAATGCTCGATTGGTCCTCACTCTCCTGACCTTCTCTAATAGTGACACCAGTAATGCAGTCCTTCTGCATTGCCTTGACTACAGATGTGAATGGTTGCAATCCTCTCAATACATCACCGCTAAAGTGGTCCATTTTGACCTGTGGATTTACAGCCCTTCTGCACAGGATTTGATGTTGCATGTCCAAGGCGTCTGATGGAATGGCTTATGGTGGCCATTCTTGCAGCACTGTGTTTTCTCTCAGTTTTTCACAGCAGCCAGTGTCTGCAAGTTGGAGACACAACTTCTCAAGGCAAGCTGTAATGCTGTCCATATTGTGGCCCATTTGTCGTTGGTTCTCGGCCATCTGACAGACAACATTTCCAAAACCTACAGATAGATTTTCTTGCACGCTCTGCAACTTGGGATTCATTATTTTCATTTGTTTGTGTGGCAGGTGTTGAATATGTATCATGGACTTTTCCAGTCCTCTGAACATGTGTGTGTCCTCTATTAATTGTGGGTTTGATGAAAGTGTTTGTGGCACAGGTCTTGTCCTATGTCTTGGGTGACCAGAAGTTGTGTCTGGTCTGGTCTCATCAAAGGAGTAATTGCAGGAGTTAGTTGTGGTTGGCACTCATCCTCCTCTAGTGATGCAGGCTGGGGTGAAAAACTACAATTGTGGTGTGCTTCTGTGATTTGGAGGCTCCGCTGTAGGTGTCAATTGGGTCTTCCTCCTCATCCATGTGAGTTGCTTCACTTCCCTCTGACTCTGCCCCTTCTGTGTGAGGTACAGATTCATATTTGGTGCATAAGAATATTTAAAATACCTTTTCGTGTCTATAATTACGAGCCACCTAGCATACCTTTTTTGTTTTGTCACATTAAAGTTTTAAAAATAAAACTAGGTTTCATGTACTACTTGTCCTATATTGCGCTGGTATGGCTGCAGTCAGTGCTACCTTTACATATGTCTGTAGATTTACAATAATGGTTCATAACTACAATATACATTCTCCACTTACTTGGGTTGGGTCCTGAAGTTGAGGTGTCTATTTGTTCAAATCCAACAATTGCATCCAGCGCATGGATGTCTTCTACCAGTGTCTCAATGGCTGAAAGTAGGGGTACTTTGGGAGGTCCACCCCTATAGCATGACTCTCTGCCAGACGTTTGACCACCTTTTCTTTGGTCTTTGACCTCAGGTCATACCATCTTTTGCAGGTTTTCTCCACAGAGTGCTGTTTGTCACTCAAAAATAAAAAAATTCTGTGCCTCGGGGATAGTCTTGGAGGCCTTCCCAAAGAGCAAATCATGGTGGGTGCAGCAGTCTTCAGTTAAGAACTCAATATTCTTTTTTAGAGAATTTAATTTTGCTTTTCCTGCCCCCTGTCTCCTTATCTCCTTCCTGACTTGCCATGTTTTGGGAGGGGGTGAGGTGTTTGTTGAAGGCACAAAAGGTAACTGTTCTCCAAAGCAGGTTGCTGCACCTCCTCTCTCTCAGCTTCACTGGCTACCAATGAGAAACACTTCCTGGTTGTGGTGTTTGAGCCTCAGGGTGAAACATGTGGACCAGGAACTGCTTCTCTTTTCAAAATTGCATTCAAAATTTGTGATCATAGTTTAGGCAATCGCAATTTGTGATTTCTAAGAATGCGACTGCATGAATTGTGAGTAGCAAACAGAATCATGATTTACTATGTACATTCCGATTAGCGATAACCTAATTGTGATTAACAAAAATATCACAATTAAGTAATTCCAAATTGGACTGTATGTACATGTAGCCACCATCTTCCCAGCCTACACTCTCCGGACAGGGAACACCAGTGTCCCAGGGGATGGGGTCCTGGCACATGGCATTGCTATCAGGCCCCAGGGGATGTGATCCATGGGGCTGATATACAGTGGGGGAGGGAGGCCCAATGGCCCCCCATAAAAACACTGGCCCCCAAGGATGGGTCTCATCCAAGGAGCTTTAACGAGGCTCAGGGAGGGGGACTGAATGCCTTTCCCAAAAATGTTAAACTAGGCCCAAGGAATGGGGTGCCAGGGCCCATAAAGTTTCAGGAAGGGGCACATCAGCCCCCTCCCCCCAATTTAATAAAATGTGCCCCATGAGATTGGGTCATCAGAGCCTGAAAAAGGCTCGGGAAGGGGCCTGCATGCCCTCTCATAAAAAAAGTAAACCCCTGTTCTCTTGGGCCCTGTCTTACCTGGAGGGCTAAGATTTATAACAGGTGGGAGCCTGCTTGTTTTTTGGAGCTGCAGACTGGGCACTGAGACCCCATATCGTAAGATAGCTGCTGTCAAGTCCTTATTGATGTTGGTGGCAGGCAAACACATCATATCATTTGATCTGTTGGTTCTGTGGAACCTCAGCAGTGTGAATCATGCAATTATTTTTTTACCTTAATTTATCAAAACTACGGAATGGATTTACACCAAATCAAAAAAAGCATGGTCTCTGGGCCAAGATCTAGCCTTCCATCAAATTTGTTCTGATTCTGTTTAGCTGTTTTCACTGTAGCTGTATCACATTTTTCCCATTGAAAATTAAATTGGAAAAAGGTGTTTTGGGACCCCTCTTTTTTTTTTACCACTGCCTGATGGATCACTCAATAACTTTCCAGGAAGGAGCTGAAATGGCGTAAAAGTTATAAATAAAAACAAAGTGCTTTTCCTATGAAAACATGCCATAACTTTATCTGTATATTTCTAGGTAGTTATAGTTAGGACCATGTTTCCATAGGAGAAACATTTTTTGCCTTGCCTATATCTTTGGCACAGTTTGACGAATCTTCATGAAATTTCACCAAAAAAGCATGTTTGTGCACAGGAAGTTTCTGGGTGATCTGTCAAGTGGGAACCAACAAAAGTGGGGTGGGGTAAAAAAAAACATATGTTCCCAAGTTAACTCCCATGGGAGTTTTGAACAAAACTACAGCACAAGCGGCTGGACCGAATTACTCGAAATTTGGCACAAAGGTAGGTTTTGGAATGCAGATTACACTTTTGTATATTTTGTATAAATCTGTTCAGTAGTTTTAGATAAATGAAAGGGAAAATACTTTTGTATATCTGTGGTCGCAAATTGATCACGACGATTGCAGCTTTTTATCAAATGCAGGTGGCACCAAGAATGCTGTGATTAGCTCGCCCCAACCTGACTAGAAAGTTGCGGCCACCATTTTGAATAACAGGACACTGTCCCCGGGGCTGAAAAATAAAATTAAAAGTGGCATTAGTGGTCAGGGTGGCCAGGGATGGGATGTAGGGGACTCAAATTATGTTCTTCAATCTTTTTTTTCATGCCACACGATATTTACAAATATATAGCGAATGTGTTGCAGCACTCAGTGCGGCCCCCGAAGGGCATGCGTGGCAGTTGTTGGATTAACATATAGTAATGACAATTATTATACATTTCAAAAAACATGGAAATTCACTGAAAAAACAACAGTTATATGGACGTCATAGTTAGGAAATATAATTTTTTGAAAACATAGAAATATACTTAAAAAAACAAAGGTTACTGGGATGTTATATTTAGGCATACATTTTAAATTTTAAACATACACAACAATAGAAATTCACTTGTTATAGTTAGAGTCATATCAAGTAACCATAGCTCATGCCCTAAGATAACCATGCACTAATTACCGCACAAATTACGGCACTCATGACAGGTTTGATAACCTCATTGATAATATCAATGTAATATTTGCAGTAAAGTTTTTGACGAAAACGCTGTGCATGGCGGGTTGCGAGATATATATTTACATTAGGGCACGAGTTATGGTTACTTGAGATAACTCTAGCATGTGAATTTATATGGTTTTGTACGTTTAAAATATTAGCCTAACTACAGCGTCCCTATAACCTTTGTTTTTTTTAAGTGAAAATATATATATATACACATTTATGTGCTATAGTAATTAGAAGTAAACAATTATTGTAGTGGTTTAATGCTTATATACATGTAATTATGTAATTAACCGATCTATCCAGTGAAGGGTCAGTTGTGCTGTACTTTTTGGTTCTGTACTTTAATTAAAAATAATATATATACAATGTATATATAACTGAACGAGATTCCATTAATTAGACTAGGCATACATGCAATTAGCACAGTGAGAGTTTAATTAACTAAAGGGATACGAGCCTAATGGAAAGTAGTCGGAATGTAAAGGTCGAGCTTGTTAAAGGTGATGAGCTCCTTCATGCAATTACTGCTACAGCTGTCGTGGTTGAGGTGAGACTCCTGTCCTTGCAAGTACATTTTACAGCCTTAATTATGTACATTAGTTGTATGAATCCTTACTCTTCGTGCAATCAACTTTTACATCTGCTAATTTGGACCACTGTCATAATTTCAGCATGGGTAATGGTGAATGACGTCTTAATTGGTGTCAGTTTCCGGCCAACTTGTCCTTTGCCTAGATTTGAGTACTACATAAGCTTGGCACTGATTCTTTCGCGCGAGACTAGCACTTTGTGAGGGCCAATAGCAGTTGTTTCGTGGAAGCTGTCTTCAATGAAAAAAACTCTGATGGACACATCAACCCGATCCTGGCATGAGCTGCAGTACTGGAAACACCCTACACTAAACAACTAAAATTAATCTTTACAGTTTTCAGTTTATGTTAGACACTCTTGGATGCAGCTGTATATCTTCCCAATGAGTAACTCAACCACGCGTGCAACAAAATATTTAAGATGGACGCTCAGGAGAAAAAACACAACCAAATGCGTTTTAATGAGGGCAGCAAATGCATACCGGCTGTGAGATTTTGGATCACTATTTCAGGAGGAGGGACTTCATAAAGTAAATCTTGCAAGATCAAAACCTACTGTTGCTGTGGCCTAAAGCAGGTTTTTTTCGCCAAGGAAATGTGTTCTGAGTATTAAAACAAAGGCAAAACAACATTACTCTCCTCAAACTAAACAATAAAATATCTACACTAATTTAGTAAAATGGATAAAAATATTATAAATAAATTCACACAAAAAAAGTCAAAATCGAATCAACTACATCGGACATATGCATTTTAAAATGTTTCAAAATAAAAGTTTCCTTCAGTAAAAAAGAGGTTGCGGCACCTGCACAACCTACAGTTAACGTCATTGGTAATTTGTACGTGTAGAGATATGATGAAATAATTCACTGTCACTGTCATGAGTGAGACCTTTTTCTTGTCAAAGATCGATGTATCACGCGTTGTTGGTTGTTTGTATCACGCTTTTCATAATCATTGTTTATTTGAAAATCACATCCTCTCTCTAAAAGGCCCTAGTTGTGTGCTGGGGCTGAAGTGCAGGATACGTTCTAGATTCACGCAGAGGGATTTGAAGTTAGTTGCTGTTTGGGCCTGCGTTCAAGGTGACGCACACATCACATCATTAACTCTATTTAAATCTGCTTTCCGTCCAGATAAGTCGCTTGCCCTTGAATATGTTCAGTCTCCTGATATCTTGTTCTACTCTTCAGTTAGCCTTGTGTTTTCTTCAGCGTTCAGGCTCCTCACCACACTTGCTGTCTCAGCATCTCTTTGAGGTTTGTTTGGCGTCATTCCTCCCTTCACTCGATAATTTGGCTCCTGGTGCCATTATTAGCAGCTCCAAGATATTTCAGGTCTCATTTAAAGCGTGTACAGATTGTAAACGTACTGTTGGTATTGGAGTTGAGTCTGAGGCAGAGTTTCATATGAGGAGGAAATGGGAGCTCTGCTATTCGGTTGTTGGTGTTAGGCTGTCCTGTTGTGATTCCAATTAAATCTGGTGCCTCGATGCAATTTAGCATGTCTTAGTAGTTTGGGGGTATCAATATACTGGTACTAAACTAGTTTAGTCTTACTGAATCAGGTATCTTCCATGGTATGGTCACTTAGTACAATAAGCCAATACACAAAGAGGTAGGGAGAGAAAAGAGAGTCCAACGTAGTCTCCAATTCAGCCTTTTGATAGGTGCCAAGTTTCATCCTTGGGACCCTCCTGGCACCAGTCTTCAAGATGAAGATGCGAGCTATAGCCCGCTACAGCCGACAGTGCTACTGGTGACCTCTACTATATGATGCCACTATTGATTTGTCATTGGGTGTGAGGTCAGGGGTGTAGCGGGGAATGAATGGAAATAGTAACACTATCTCATGTGTGGACAGTATGTATTTTATTGGGTCCCCAGGGACAGGATTAAAACTACATAAGAATCAATTTGACCCCACTTGTAGAGATCAACATGTTTCTGCCATTGCAGCACTCTCCGAAGACGTGTAAGTGCATTCATCAGGACAAGATTGATCTCTCTTCTCAAACAAAAAACAAAAGACACAAAGAATGAAGAAATGTGCTACCCAAGCAGAAGGAAGGTGAATGTGTGTTGGATGTGGCCCTTACAGTTTCAGTGTCCAATGCCCAAATTATCAGTTTGTAGGGTTTCAATTTCGGTGAAGGAAGAAGGGATCAGTTCTCCGCAGATGTGCCTGTCCCGGCCTCGGGTGTCCCTATCCAACCATTAGTATACCCTGGACCTTTGACAGCCAGATCCCACATACATTCACCCTACCCGGCACGGGCTGTCACTTCTTTATTCTTTGTTTCTTTCGTTTTTCGTTCACCACTGCACAAATTTACCTTACAATAAATACAGAGGTAAAGCAGTCAGTGACAAAAATTATAATAATTTTGCCACAGTGATAAATAGCTGCATAGTCTGCATAGGCTGTGTATATGGATACATTGTGTTTTCTGCTTTATGCTTTCACTCAGATTCCCTTCATTTTAAAATATATTGTTGGCAATAACAAACGGTTGATGACGTTTTGATAACTCCTAAAGGAACTGCAGATTTTCACCACCACAGGTGCATCTCTGGAAGTAATAGTCATGAGACTACAAATTAACATTATTCTGAGGGCTGTTTGCTAGTAAAATCTTACTTTTTGCCACGCCATCCTCTGTAATAACAGTCTGTGTGTTACATACCCCTATACGTTGTGTCATGGTAGTACTTCATATGTGAATGATCCAGGCACCCCTTGACCTAAATTTGAAAGTACTCCAAAGTTAGCCATGACTGAAGTGAGCCATGTCTGAAGTTGAGTAGATATTGGTGGTTGTGTCATTGTTTCATATAATTATGTGAAACAGAGTGTATCCAACCGAATTACAGGCAAAATAATGCTCTCAAAATCACAGTTATCCTGTCCTCCTCTGATTTGAGAGGACACGGCCTCAGCATTCCTGAAATGCTTAGAGGGGCTGCAATCTTTCTAGGTAAACTGCATAAGTAATCTGGGCACAAAGGGCTCTGATAGAACACAAACCACCTCCGGCAACCTCTCAAACAGAACTTTCACACCTGTAAATGAAATTCTCTTCATGTTTTTTTTTTAAGTTCTGACTACCTTATCAACAGCAACTCTGCTCCTTGCTCCTGGACCCACTTAAGTAAATGAATTACAGCAAGTTGAGCTTTTACATCTGTAAACATCAGAAGAAATGTTCCGATTGTGACTTTCGACAGCCTTAATGGAATTCTTGTTGAAGATTTGTTTAAATCATTGCAGTGCCATTGAAATAGACATTGACTGCGAGTTAATAGATGGTGATTAAGTGGAAGGAAAATGTCACCTTGAACCTTTGGATCTGGTGTTAGCGCCCCTTATCGTTCAGTATTGATAAATATGCTGCAGCTTCTGCCTTTTAATAAAGATTGTTTAAAAAAACACAGCAACTCTCCTTTCGTAAAGGGAATGCTATGTCAGTACCTGATGTCAGTTCCATGCTAATTTCCAGCATCCGCTGTAGGCAAAGACGTAGAAATCTGGGGTCAAAATACCTCAGCTTCCTTCTGCTTACATACCCCGCTTTCCCTTCTCTACCCTAGTCCCCGAGGAAATTAATCTCCTTTTAAAATAATATAAGCGTTCAGCCTGTATGGCCTATCTCTTCAACTTCGATTGTGCACGAGTCTCCTTTCCTTTCCATTTGATAACTCGTGGGATCATTAGATGTTGGTCTGCAGGTGTGCCAGGGAGTGGAGATCATGTGCACCACTACCCTGCAGAGAACCATTCACCCTAATTAGGCACCCCATCTGCCTGTGAAGTGCACCAAAGCCACAGCAGCTACGTTTGCATCACTAAAGGCTTGCCAGATGGGTGCTATTGTTTTAAAGCACCCAAACAGTAAACTTTTTGTCCAAAGAAAACAAATCCCAAAAGTTGCTGATCATTTAACATGTTCCCTTCACATTTCTGCCATGCATCGCGTGGCGGACACAAGCAAGGAAGATGAGTGATGGTCTCCCCACCCTAAGTGGGCCATAAAAACAGCCACTATGAACCAATGGTCCAGACCTGTGGTGGATAGATTGCTAGGCCAGGATCTCTTGAGCCACTGGAGGCTCTGACAACCGTACCCTAGTAGTTCCTCTGCTTCTAACAAGAGCAGGAGAACCACAGGTTTGGTGTTGTGAGGAGATCGACAGGTTATGGCATTCCTCTCGCTCTGCTAACCCTTCATCAGGCTGTCAGTTACTAAAGGCTGAAAGATACCTATTTTGTGACTAAACCTTAATAAACTTCACTATTCTTTCTTTCCCCTTCCACCTCCCCCTAGACTGCATCAAATAGGATAATGAGTATAAATCAAGGTACGTTCTTTTTTTGTATTGTCAAGGGATTTGGAGCACTGGCAAAGGAATGAGAAACAAACACTCCTTTTTTAATCCAACAAATAAACTGAATACAAATATAACTTGTGTTTTTCTATAAGGTAATAGTCCGGATATGGAAGAATGTGATCAAAAGCATATTTGAATAAGAAAAGACCAGCGTCTGGAGAAAGGATTTGCAAATAACAAATTCACATCTTCTTCCATTCACTGGACAAAGAAATACTATTCTGACAACATCCCTAATTAAATTAAAAGAGATAGATAGGACAAATGTTTAGTTTTCCCAGGGACTACTGGGGTGTATACAAGTGAATATGTATACTAATTTTAATCCTCAGTCCGGAATCTATAGACTGACTTTCGATTAGGAAATATGAGAAACCGCTATTACAATTATATATATATATATATATATTTTTTTTTTTTTATTTTTTTATTTTTTTAAAAAGGAACACAATTAAATATGTTTTAGCTGTTCAAATGAGTTCACTCACTCGTCCAGGCTCGCAGAAGACATAACTTCCCTTAGCACAATCACTAGCTCAGGGATCTCCAAACGTTTCTGCACAAGAGCTACTTATGTTTAATGAAAATCATCCAGAGCCACTAATATTATTAGTGTTGTAGTAGTGACCACATCAAACCAGATTACTTTAATGGACACCCCCTGCAAGATTACCAGCAGTGATCATTTTAGTGCAGCAAGCAGAGTTACTAGTGGGAATGTAAAATTACTTTTTTTCATTTTGGATTGACTATATATATGGGTAATAAATGATAGTGCTGCAATGCAATTGGCACTAAGGTAATACTAGTGCTATTGCATGATTTATCTCTCACATAACAGCTCAACATATATTTTGGAAACTATGGGCCAGATGTAGGTAGATTCCAATTTGTGACTTGCAAATTGCGAGTCAGAGCGACTCTCAATTTGCAAGTCGCAAATTGGAATGTAGGATGGTGTCCCAGACACCATCTGCGACTCACAAGGGTGTCGCAAAGGCTCACCTCATTAATATTAATGAGGTGGGTCGCAATTTCGACCCCCTTGCGAGTAGCGGCATTCACAGGGATGGTGGCCTGCTGTGGACAGCAGACCACCATGTCTGTGACTGCTTTTTAAAAAAGCCTTTTTTTTGTTTGTAATTCAGCCCCTTTTCCTTAAAGGAAAACGAGATGCATTACAAAAACAAAAAATGAAACATTTTTGTTTCTTTTTTTCATATTTGCAGTTCCATTCACAAAGGGGAAGGGGTCTCATAAGGACACAAAGCAATCTGGCATTGCACTGCAACTCACAATTAGGAGGGGAACTTATTACCGAATCGCAAAATGGGTTTTGTGCATTGCAAAGTGCAGTTTGCACGTCGCAAACAGAGTGCAAACTGTTTCTTACATCTGGCCCCATTTTTCTCCAAACATCAGTTTGAGTTCAGAAACAACCCACATTTTCATCTCAAAATACACAGCTTTCAATGTTGGGGTACAGATACTATTTCAACCAATCAAATCTTATAATTTAGTAGGCTGCGCTGCACACTGGAGAGCTCCTTCCAGGTAGTAGGAGAACTACCTGAAGCTCCTAAGCTACTTGTTGGTGAAGCCTGCTCTAGCCAATATCTTCGCAATAAGGGTTGTTCGCAGCTGGTAGGACTTACAACAGAGCCCCATCTCTGGATGTGAAACGATTGTTGTCCTTGCTTAAGTGTCAAACAGGTTAGGGTTTCGGAGGGGATGGAGGCGCCTTCTCAAGGAACCTTTACAGTACAAGGAGAAACCATGCAATGTTAATACACCTCTGTTATAACCCCATGGCTACAATGGGTTAGATTTTTAAAGGCAGTGCTTTTGAAAAGGTTTCTCACCAAATAGGTTTCAAGAAGCAATAGCAAGTAAAGGAATAACGTTTTTTTAATAACACTTTGAGCCTCACCCCGATAGTGGTGTTTAAAACAGACTAAAAATTGTAATATGAATTCGGTTTTGTGGTTAGTGTTTGGTCTGATTTTTTACCAGATTTTTATTTATGCAAAAATCATTGGGCAATAAGACAGGAAATGGTGCTGACACATCGTGTGTGCCTATTATACAATTTTGCATGTGAAAATATGTTCCAATAGGAAATAAAGGCTGTTGCAATTGACAAACCTGATCTGTGTTTGACCTCGTCCAGAAAAAGGTACAAATACTAAAACGTGAAACAAAAACCATGTGTGCCTAACTTTCGACATTTTGCACTACTCAGTATTCATCCCGCTCTCTCACAAGTTGAGGGATTGTTTTCAACTTTAAAAAAAATATATAAATGATGCAATTTTAAAACAGTGTTGTACCAATATCTGACAGGTTATAGAGTGGAATGCTGTCAGATGTATCAAGAAATCTCTGCCACCACCTCCATTGAAAACACTGAGGGGCATATTTATACTCTGTTTGCACGGAATTAGCGTCATTTTATTACTCTAATTTGGTGCAAAACTAACTCCATATTTATACTTTGGTGCTAGACCTGTCTAGCGCCAAATTTATGGAGTTAAAGTCATTTTCTGGAAGTGGAGACCTACCTTGCCTTAATGAGATGCAAGGTACGCGTTCCAGTGCCAAAAATGACTCTATGGCCTCAACGCCATATTTAGGGGCATATTTATACTCTGCGGCATATTTATACTCTGTTTGCACCGTATTAGCATCATTTTTATTTTATTCGGGGCAAAACTAACTCCATATTTATACTTTGGTGCTAGACCCGTCTAGCACCAAGGCCCTGATTTATCCTTTTTTTGTGCCGCATTAACGTCATTTTTTGATGCAAAAGTGGCACAAAGTTACAAAATATTGCCCCTTATTTATACTTTTTGCTACAGAACTGCACTAATTCAGTTTTGCACCAAAAAGTTTAGCACCGGCTTGACCCATTTCTATGCACCAGCCGGGCACCATATTTATGGAATGGTGCAAGCTGGTGCAAAGGGTAGGCTAGGGTAAAAATAAATGACTTTAGTCGGGTGGGGCTGGCAGTATAGAAGAAGAGGGTTTAGCACCAAAAAATGACTTCAGGCAGGTCAGAGTGAAAAAAATGACTCTAACCAGATTAGCATCATTTTATGGTGCTAAACCTACCATGTCACATGACTCCTGCCTTAAAAAAGGCAGGAGTCATGTCCACCAACCCAATGGCCAGCACAGAGGACAATGGTCCCCTGGGCATGGCCATTGCATCCTGTATCATGTATGGGGGCCCATTTCAGGGCCCCCTATGGCACTTTCAAAAATAAAATGCAATCTTGCCTGTACTTACCTGGGATGGAGTCCCCCATCCTCCATAGTCCCTCTGGTGTGTGTGGGGGTGCCCCTGGGGCCTGGGGAGGGCACCTGTGGGCTTATTCCATGGTGTTCCACCATGGAAATAGGCCCATAGGTCCCCTAACGCCTGCCCTGACCCAGGCTTTAAAAAATGGGGCAAAGCAAGCTTTGCCCCATTTTTTGACCCTTCCTCCCTCCCTTGCACCATTTTGCATGGGAGTATAAATATGGTGTTAAGGCCATAGAGTCATTAAGGCAGGGTAGGTTTCCACTTCCAAAAAATGACTTTAACTCCATAAATTTGGCGCTAGATGGGTCTAGCACCGAAGTATAAACATGGAGTTAGTTTTGCACCTAATTAGAGTAAAACAAAAAAATGCCCCTTAGCATCAAAAAATGACACTAATCTGGTTATAGTCATTTATTTTGACTCTAACCTACCCAACGTCATTTTTTTTTTTACGCTAGCCTACCCTTTGCACCGGCTTGCACCATTCCATAAATATGGTGCCTAGCTGGTGCTAAAAAATGATGCAAGCCGGTGCTAAACTTTTTGGTGCAAAACTGCGTTAGTGCAGTTTTGCACCAAAAAGTATAAATAAGGCCCTGAATTTTGCTGTGCAGGTGCTTTGTTGAGTAAGGGTCTGATTATGATCTTGGTGGATGGAATACTCTATCACAAATGTAACTGATATTCCGTCCGCCGTATTACAATATCCATACGATATAATGAGATTGTAATACAGAAGATGGGATATCCGTCACCTTCATGGCAGAGTAACTCCATCTCTGCCAAGATCATAATCAGGCTCAAATTCTTTTCTGTTTTCCAGAAACAAAATCGCCAAACCAAAAGTTTGTTTCTTGAAAACAAAAGAAAAACAGCTGTGGCTCAAAGATAGATGTCTCCATGTATGTGTGAGCCATTGTGCATTTTTAATATCTGGGACCACAATGCCTGATTTGGCTGACTTGGAAATTGGGTATTGGGTATGGTCTCCCCATCTTAAATATTCCATCTCAGTCATCACTTTGAGATAATGGTAATCTGGTGGATGAGACGTCAATCCAACATTTATGCAGGCATAGCCAGCAGAGAATTTGTCTACGTAAGCTCTTTGCTTTCCCAACTCTAAATAGAGGGGATAACCCCATTTGGCAAATGGTAATTCATGTGATCGGTTGTATGGTATAGAAAAGTCACAAAACGAAATGAGGGGAATTAAAATATTGTGTTTACATACTTTTACAAACATATTGAGAGAAAAATATGATGGGCCATAAAAACAGGTATGCATGTTGAATTTACTATACAGAACATTATATTTCATTTATTTTAGATTTTAAAGATTCATTAATATTGCAAGTAAAAATAAATATAATATGTTTAAAAAATGAATATAAAAAAACATAAAAATATACTTTATTTTTTTTAAGTTAAACAATTAATAAAAGTAAATTATGTGAAAAGTAATAAGTTAATAAACATATATAGCAAATTAATAAAAACAAAAAGAATAAACCAACAAATAAAATAAAAACAAAATTATACATGATGTTATTATTTTATTTTATAAATAACTTTAAACATGTTAAATATATTAAAATGCATCGAAAGAAGCATTGTCACTTCTAACTAAACAATAGTAGAGGAAGTGTTTGACTTTGAAGTGGTCCGATTTACTATTCTGACTCCAACATAAGCAAAATTAGAGATCGTGTTGAACTTTGGAGGAGGTATGTAAAAAAATGGTGTGGGTGACAACACATGTCATGGTGAACCCTTAAAGTCACTAAGGGCCAGATGTAGCAAGGCTTTAGCGCAAAAGCCTCTACGCGATGCAGAAACGCGATGCAAAATGCGTTTCCGACTCGCAAATAGGAGGTGGTGTTCCCTTCCTATTTGCGACTCGCAATGCGATGCAAGTTGATTCGGTCGCAAATGAACTCGCAGTTACCATCCACTTGAAGTGGATGGTAACTCATTTGCAAACTGGAAGGGGTCCCCATGGGACCCCTTCCCCTTTGTGAATGATCACAAAAATATTTTTTCAGAGCAGGCAGTGGTCCTATGGACCCACCTCATTAATATTAATGAGGTGGGTCTTTGCGACTCCATTGCGAGTCGCAGAAGGTGTCTGAGACACCTTTCTGCATAGCAAATTGCGAGTTGCAATTTGCGAGTCGCTCGGACTCGCAAATTGCAAGTCGCAATTTGCTTTCTTCCTACATCTGGCCCTAAATTACCCTTCGATCAAACTTCTGGTAGCTATGGCACAGAGAAGACAGACTTAACCTAGGGCAATGTTGAAAGCATTTATTCAGTGCAACAACAGTAAAGAAACCCAAATTAAATTAGAAAAATAGAGTAAAATGTATTAAACACAATCACAACAAAATGACAAAAATCCAATATGGGTAACCGGAGATAGGAATTTTAAGTAGCAATTGAGGCTGAGTGCAGGTCGGATACACCAACCAAGTTTGTCCTGGCCAAAGATTTTACTTTGTGACTTAGGGCCTAATTTATATTTTGGCAGATGGGATATTCCATCACAAAACGGGACAGATAGCTTGTTCACTGTGTCACAATTACATTATATCCTATTGCATTTGTAACATAGCAGACAGGATATCTATCATGTTTGTAACAAAGTATCCCATTCACCAAAGTATAAATCTGTCCCTCAGTCTTTTAAGTCCCAATCCACTACAGAAGTACACTTCTAGAGACACCCAGGATCTCAAAAGTTGCCAGGAAGAGGCCAAAAACAGGGTCGAGTGCAGGTCTAGTTGCCACTGATCAGCTGGGTATTTCCAGAGAAAGTCCTCTCACAGCTTGTTGCCTCCCTGTAACAGGAGGTCCGCCTTATAACCTTTAAAGTCCACTTCTTTATCTTGGATACAAGAGGGAGCAGGTCAAGTCCTTCAGGGCTCCTCTCACATCACAGACAGTAGGTCCAGTCTTTTTCAGATCTTCTGCAGGTGCAGAAAGTGTTCTGAAGTGAGTGTCTTGAGGTACCACAGTTATGCCTGGTACTAGCTAGTGGGGGGGAATAAATCCTCGCCATGCCCTAACCAATGGGGTAACAGTTCCCAAGAATAACCCTACCTACTTCTACGTTTGCAGCAGTTCCTGTTTCCCGTATCTAAAACGTCATGTGTCAGGGTATTTCTCAAGATGGCAAAAATCTATGGCCACATTAAACTTTGTCTCCGAGGGCTAAGGGTGTGTATTGGGTAATCCTAGTGTTCTACCACATCTAACACTTTTAATTCAGTTTGAGACAGGCGCCCTTACCCACAACAAACCCAGAGACAGAAATCTGGTAGGACAAAAGCAGGGTCATGCAGCACTCAGATAGTGGATACACAAGAATTATAGTGGCGTCCTGTTCTCTTCCTTGCTAGTTTGCCCTGGGTGACCTGTCAGACAGGATTCAACAGTGTAGTGTCAAAAGGAATGTCCACAGCTCCCACTATGCATATTCTGTGGAACTCAAAATGGTCGTCTCCTCAACCATTGAGGTCAGCCTATTGTTTGCTCTTTTGAAGCATTTCACAACTATTTCAAACCTTTTCAAGGCTGAGCACAAGCTCAAAGCTGGCGGAGGTTTATGTGTCTTAGCTTTCTGACAATTTAAGCAGGTAAAAGGTACATTTCTAAAAGTTATGTGTCCCTGATATTTGTTAAACATCTGGCTTCATCATTGAATTGAACTTTTAATAAATGTTAAAAATAGTTATTTAATTATTTTTCTAGCTGGCAAGAGTTCTCGAGATACATTACTAGTATTTTAATGTGGAATGTGGTTTTCTACATAGGAAAGTTAGCCCCATCATAGTGAAAATAGTCTTTGAGGCCTTGTCGCTGTGGGGACATGACAACATTAACTTTCTGTATATCCTACTTTCAAATACCATGCACCCTACCTGGTGGGCGACAAGGTGTACATAACTGTGACTACTAGTACAGGGAGGTGTTATTTAAATGGATGTAACTAACAAAAGAGTTTACATTGCAACAATCAGGTGACACACTGTAGGCACTGCCGCAATAGTCGATGGCACATTAGGTGCTGTAGTCCACAGGTGGTATTTGAGGTCCAGGCTTCTTGAGCCTGCAGGTCCATTAGCACAACAAACAACTGGTGCCCACACCTTGCACTCACAACTTGTGCCCCCACCTGACTTGCTGCCACCTTGAGTCATGGTAAAGGAGATCCTTGAAAGGAGAGTGGTATGAGCTGCCAAGTGTAGTTTCAAATATTGCTCATGTACAAACAGAATTAACCCAGAACCTTGAATACCTAAAATGCAAGTGCCATCGCTCTTGCAGTTATGGTGGGAAATTGGAACATAGACTCTGAATTGCTTGCAAGGTCTTGCAAGAATGGCAGGCAAGCTGGGTGCAGTCGGGTGCATCCATTATATTTGAGGTCACATCATTCTGGAAACACTGGCTGCTGTTCAGGAATCCAACCTGTGAGGAGCATGTCCCGATTCCGGCTTTCTGATGACCTTCTTTTCTTTGTGGCCCGACTCCCGACATCTCCTGGAAAAGAAAAAGGAGACTGGATTTCAGCACTTGAGTCAACTGAGGTGATAATGTGCTGTGTTACACGGGCTTGATATAGAACTTACCTTTCTTTTCAACAGACTAGCTGTTGTTAAGACCTGAAAAGAGAACGTTTGATTACTGCAAGTACTATAAGCATTGTGTTTAAAAGTTTTAGCGTGTGTGTTTTAAAACTAACCTTGCAACAAACTCAGAAGGAAAACTGTCACTCACTTTGGTGGATATATAAAACTTTAAATTCATGTAAATCATTGTTCATGTTTGATGAGATGCATTAATGTAATGAATAAAACTGAGTTTTCATGCAGAACAATAGTGTTCTCAGACATAACATTTCTGTTCTCATGTACCATTTCCTTCGTATTTTGAGTGACTAAAAACTAAACAACAGTTGTGTATCTTGTTCTAACACAATATGTCAAAAACTGTTGAAATTGCAGTTTTACGTAAACAAAGTTTAGAGAAATGTCTGGGTCTTGGAGTATGCTGGACCAAGGTTTACAGAAGCTAACTATAATCAATAGGTAGGTTTGGGGGGGGGATTGGTGGACACAGTGAACTCTAGAAACTGAATTCCTTTTTTGCCTTATAGATAACACTAAGGACACATCACACTGAAGGAGAGAGGTCAACATGAGTGGGAAAGGGGATTATTGCAGGTACATTGCAAGACTGAGGGGGGTGCAAGGGGTACCAACTTTGGCTAGTAAAAAGTATTTGAGGCTATTTATTATTGCAGAACTATTCTTGCCCAGGAAAGAAGACCATCACTCTCGAACATCGTGGTGCAAAGTCAAAATATCTCTCTTTTTTCACCCAAAGCCGCTTTCCCTCAGTCCCCAGAGAACTATCCAAGCAAAGTTTGTGGGAAGAGCTTGGGTGTCAGGTGGAGCTCAGAAATTAGCAGCTGGACCTTCTGTTGAGTCTCTATGGTTAGTGTTTGTTGGAAAATAGATTATTGGTGAGGGCAGGTCAGTACCTACACTTAACAATAGGCCACTAACCTCCACTTAGGTCCAGTTAGGTCTCAATAAATTAAACCCAGCTCAACCCTTTGTAGCATGGCAACGAGCGACAAGGCTTAACTAAGTGTAAATCATTTAAAAATCACAAAACAGTAATTGAGTAAAACACAAAACATGATAAAATTCCAACACCAATTAATAAAAATAGATTATATTTTTATCTTTAAAATGACCCCAAAATGATTAAAATCGGTTAAAGGGGAACCAGAGATATGAATTTTCAAAGAATGCTTTTTAGCGTTTAGAAACAAATAGTGCCAATCTGGTCATCTGGTCACACCTCGACTGGGGCAAAGTCAAAGTTTAAGGCTGTCTCAATGGAGACCTGCTCAGCTACAGCTCTCGGCAGGCCTCTGTCAAACGTTTACCTTCTGACTTAGTTATTTTCTTGAAGATTTTCTTCAGCGGGACCAAGTCCCCAGTCCAATCCGACCTCCTGGAATTCTTCCTCTGATACGTGTCGCAGGAGCCTTGGTGGAGATTTTTACCTTTGGACTTAGTTGTTTTTTCAAGGTGAAAATACTTCGAGAGGGGCAAATCTGAATCTTGATCCGACGTCCCTGCAGCCCTCGTCGGATGCGCTGCCTGTGAGGTCCCGGCCAACTTCCTACGTTCAGACGTAGTCACTTTCTCAGAGATTTTCTTCACTGGGCCGAACCTAAAAGTCAGGCTGGGTCGTGGTTGAGGCAATTTGGCTAGAGTTGCCGCGGCAGGTCGGCCCCTTTATGGAGCTTTTTTCCAAAAGTTCTACAAACTTCTCAAAACTTCAGTATCTTATTCCAGATCTTCATTTAAGGTTCTTTTGAGATCCACAGCTCACCCCAAGGTTCCAGAAGTTCTGAGATGCTCCTTGAGGGTGCGGACTACAACTCCCAGAATGCACCTAGTGCAAACTCCAAAACGGCCACTGGACAGTGGTCAGCTGGCCAGTTTCTTCAGGAGTTGACACAGGGAACTCGGGTCAGCAATTTTTCAACTGTAGCAAATAGGGAGCCCCTCCTTGAACCAGTTGAAGCCAGGCAACGTCCTTCTTGTGGTGAAGCCCAAGAGTGCAGCTGGTGCAGTCCTTCAGAGTGCAGGGTCCAGGTGCAGGCCAAGGGCCCAGCAGGGCAGTCCTTCTTCTCCTTTGGTTCTTCCTTTTTGGAATCTGATGGGGATCTGAGGTGTGGATGCAGGTCTTCCAGTTTTATCCCTGCTCCTGGGTGAAAAACAGGGGGGTCCTGGTTCTCCAATCAGGTGCAGAATCCTTCCCTCTGTGATGACCGCTTCCTGGGAAGTGTGGCAAAAAGCAATCCCAGGGAGCAACATTTCTCAAAAATCCATCATGGCTGAAAGTGATTTTTGGAGGATACATCTGGTTGAGCCCACCCACTGGTGTGGCTCAAAATCCTAAACACACTCCTCTCCTGCCCTCTCCTAATCTAATCAAGGGGACACCTAATTGTCTGGCTTTACAGGATGGGGGGTGTTGCTGGGTTGCTCCAAATGTCCTTCTCTGCCTTTGAAGACCAGTTTCACAGCCATCCCCCTTCCTGCCTCACCATCTGCTGAGGGGAGATCTCCTCCCACAGACACATCCCTTTGTGTGAAGCCAGGCCACTTCACACCTCATCAATACAGCCTGGCCAGGCTGCCAGAGGCTGGCCAATCAGAGCACAGCAGCAAAAATACTGCAGGGCTGAAGTTGGCAACTTTTCAGGTAAAGTTTAAAACTCTTTACCTGAACAAGTTATATTAAACCCAACAACTGGAAGCTGTGGGATTTATTATAACAATTAACTTCATACCAAACTCTTGATATCTATTACTTAAGGTTTTTAAAAAAAAATGTAAATAAAGTCTCCCCATTCTAGCCTATGGAGGCCATTCACTAAAAAGAGGGAAAAACAAATTTGGCTGTTTTACCTCACCAGGGCTTATAAAACTATTTTTATAAGGTCCCTGCTTATAGTTACCTGGCAACCAGCCCTAGGGGCACATAGGGCACACCTTAGGGGTGACTTATACGTAAAAATAAGGTTGTTTAAGACTTTGGAACTACTTTTAATTCCAAAGTCGAATTTGCATATAACTTTAATTTAAAAGCAGCCAGCAAGGAAGGCCTGCCTTTAAAATGACACTGCGCACATCAGCAGTGCACCTATGGGTGCACTACCTATGCAGGGGGCCCTAAACCTACATGCCCTACCATATACTAGGGACTTATAGGTAGGTTGACTTAGCTAATTATAATTAGCCTAATTTGCATACTGATTTTACACAGAGCAAAGGCCCTGGGACTGGTTAGCAGTACCCAGGGCACCATCAGAGTCAGGAAAACCCAAGCAAAAAGTGGAAAATGGGGGCAAAAAGTTAGGGGGCCTCTGCAATCAGCCCTGTTCTCTCACACAAGCCCCCCAGCCCACACACCCAGGAGATCAGACAAACCTTGGGAGAGTCTTCCTGGTTTGTCAGGCGAGGAAGACAGTGAAGAGAACAGGCTGTCCCTTTGCAGGGCCTACTCTGCCATGCATCCTCCTGCCATGGTCACTCCCACTGGGTAGTGAATCTATCCCTACAGTGAAAAGACCCATCTCAAAATAAAACTTCCCTCTAGGGGGCTCTTCCTCCTCTCTCTCTGCTAACTTGAGTAGTAAGGTACCCACCTCCCCTACTCCTAATTTTGCTAGGGCAACACCTAGCTTACCCAAAGAGGTCACCCAACACTTGAGCAACTCCACCATGACCAACTGAGTCAGGGGGCTACTTTGCTTTTGGCCCTGGGGTCTGCCTCCCAGGCCACGTAAAGTGCTGCCAGGAAGGCTAGCACCCAGCAGAGGCTACTGACAGCTGTCGGTACCCAGAACCACACCCTACGCTCTCCACTGACAGGTGGCTTAGCTGCTTTAGGGGCAAATGTGGGGTCCTGGCACCCCTCTTGCTGTCTAGAGTGGGGGCTACCACCTCCTGTGGCAGACATCCTCCTTCCACTCTCCCTTCTGTCAGTGCAGGGGCAACACCCTGCATCTTGACAGCTGCCTGACTACTCAGGACTTCCTTTGGGTCAGGTGAGGCCTCACCATTGCCAACTCTGGGCTCCCCCCTACTGGGCAGAAGGCCTTTAGCTCCCTGGAACTCTCTTTAAGAGTGGCCCACCCTTCCTTTTCTTCTTTCATTTTCTTGGGGACCCCTGCCTCCTAACTGTAGGGACTGACTCCCCAGGACTTTGGGTTGGGGGGGCGCCCTGGGCGACCGCCCCATGTGGGTCCAGACTCACCTCTGGGAGGTCATTGACCAGGATACAATCTAGGGGGAGGTCAGCACTGATGACCACCCTAAACCAGCCAAGGATACCCTCCCTATCTAGGGGCACTGTGGCTACAGGTTTGGAGCTGACCTCCCCTGTGGCTATCCTGACTTTCCTGGTCTCTCCTGGGACATACATGTCTGGGGTCACTAACTGGTCACTCACTATAGTGTGACTGGCACAGGTATCTCTCAGGCCAGTGGTAGGGATCCCATTCACTTGAATGGGGGGAAAGTGCCTACTCCCACCCTCAGGGATCACCAGCTTACCATCTGGTCCTGTCTCACAGTTCAATGCTAGGAGGACTTCATCATCTGAGGAGTCCTCCTCCATGGCTACAATGGACAGCCCAGTGCTAACCACCTTCTTTGGACAGGCTGCATCTCCTCTGAAATGACGTGTCTGCTGACAGTCAAAGCAAGCCTTACTGTCCAAGAGCTTTTTTAACCCTGGTTCTCCCTGTCTCTGCTTGTCGGAGTGGGATTTTCTCTCCTCCTTCTTAGAGTTCTGGGGTACAGAGGGAGTCTCTGTGGTGGGCTTACCACCTCCATCCTTAGGTTTTTGGGGACCTGACCCCCCCTTCTTGGAGTCCTACTTCCCCATCTGCTAAGGGAAGATCTCCCCCCAAGGAACATCTCTGTGTTGAGCCAGGCCACCTCGCACCTCATCAGGGCATCCTGGCCAGGCTGCCAAATGCTGGCCAGTCAGAGAAAAGCAGCAAAACACTGCAGGGCTGAAGTTGGCAACTTTTCAGGTAAAGTTTAAAACTCTTTACTTGAACAAGTTATATGAAATCCAACAACTGTATGTTGTGGGATTTAATATAACAATTAATCTGATACCAAACTTAAGGTATCTGACACTTGAGGGAACTTTATCAATTAAAATAAAGTCTCCCCATTCTGTCCTAAGGAGGCCATTCACTACAATGAGGGGAAAATAAATTTGGCTGTTTTACTTCACAAGGGCTTGTAAAACTATTTTTATAAGGCTCTTGCTTATATGGCACCCGGCCCTAGGGGCACATAGGGCACACCTTAGGGGTGACTTATATGTACAACTAAGGTAGTTTAAGACTTCAAAGTATTTTTAATTCCAAAGTCGAATTTGCATGTAACTTTAATTTGGAAGCAGCCAGCAAGGCAGGCCTGCCTTTAAAATGACACTGGGTACCTCAGCAGTGAACCTATGGGTGCCCTACCTATGCTGGGGTCCCTAAACCTACACGGCCTACCATATACTAGGGGCTTATAGGTAGGTTGACTTAGCCAATTATAATTAGCCTCATTTGCATACTAATTTTATACAGAGCACAGGCCCTGGGACTGGTTGGCAGTATCCAGGGCACCATAAGAGTCAGGTAAGCACCAGCAAAAGTGAAAACTGTGGGCAAAAAGTTAAGGGACCTTTGTAATCAGCCCTGTTTTCTCACAGTGCTTGACAAGGCTCTGGGTGCAGTTTTTCCATGATACACCAGGAACATATCGGCTAGTTAAATGGACTGATGAAGAATAAGCCAAGTCAACTATGATTATTGAGAAGTACAGGCCAGGCATGTTATCGCCAGTTATCATGGGTAAACATCACAGAATTCTAAATTGAGCAAATAGAGTAAAAGGTGAAAATTCGAAGTGATGACATGGAAAAGGCAGATTTACTACAGGTTAGATTTACTATTTTAACTCCAACATAAACATTATTGTACTCTGAAGAGGATAGATTTACTATTTCCACTCACATCTGAGCAACAGTAGAGAAAGTGTTGGACTCTGGAGGGATCAAAGTTACTATTACTATTTCAACATAAGTAAAAGTAGGGAAAGTGGTGGACTTTGGAGTGGTCATATTTACTATTCCCACTCCAATCTCAGCAAAAGAATGGAAAGTGTTACACTTTGGAGGGGTCACAATTACTAGTGCCACTTCTACATGAGCAAAGTAGGGAAAATGTTGGATTTTGGAGGAGTCTGATTTACTATTAACACTCCAAGCTCAACAACAGTAGGGGCATTGTTGGACTTTGGAGTGGTATGATTTACTAGTCCCACTCTAATTTAGAAACAGTAGGGAAAGTTTTGCACTTTGAAGCAGGGTCAGACTGGCCTTCTTATTCCATCAACATTTTCAAGGTGGGCTGGAACCACTGATGGATGGTTTTGAAAGGCTAGGGTCCTCTGCTCTGTTACTTTTCCCAGATCCTGAGTATCAATTGCAGCTGGGTCAGTGCGCTTCAAGGGAGAGTGAGGAAGAGTGGGAGAGAGGAATGGACGGTGAGCTGGTGATCAGAGAGGGAAAGAGAGCACTGAGAGAGAGAATGATGGATAGAAAGAGAGAGAGCAAGAGAGAGGACAGGATTGGAACAGGCTGGTTTGAGGATTTTTGCCAGGTCTGTTTTAGTTTCCCCATTCTGTTTGTCCTCCAACCTGAGCAGCAGTACAGAATGTGATCGACTTTGTAGGTGTCAGCGTTACTATACCGACTCCTAGATGGAAAAAAGTACAAGTTGATATATATTTAAAATAGTAAACTTATTTATACATTAAAAAATTGCATTTTATTTAATGACTACAAGCTTTACATTACAAATAACAAAACCTTAAGTATATACACATCTTCATTTAAAACACATTCCACCCTAGTTCACCACAAACAATTACAGTTCATGACATAAATATAAAAAATGATATATTATGTATTACATAAGAAATTAAATCAACCTATTAAAATATTCAGTATTAATCAATATATAATTACTTAACACAATTACAAAATTAATAGATCAATGAAATTAATATTAGCAGGTCATAATAGAATGGTGTATGCTGTTATAATTGAATTTGTAGTTAGATAGCACTTACTAATCCTGACGAGGCATCAAAGCACTTTTTGGCAACTAGCATGTTACTCCAGGACCCAAAGAGGATTCATGGTGGATTAGTGTAGGAAATATGAGTTAAGTTGTGCTATGGACATGCAAGTCTGTTAGTTGGAGTGAATAGGACAATTAAGGGAAATAGGAGGGAACAGTCTAGACAGTGTTGTTTGGTGGATCATAGTAGTAAGATGAGGTTTGGGATGGGTCAAAGGAGAGATGGAGGAGGGAAGAGTCTAGAAAGGGATTAGGGAGATCAAAGCAGTAAAATGAGGTTTGAGATGAGTCAAAGGAGGGATACTTGAGGGAAGAATCTAGAAAGGGTTATTTGGGAGATCATCTTAGTAAACTGAGGTTTGAGGTGAGCAAAGGAGGGGTAGAGGAGGGAAGAGAATAAAAGATGTTATTTGGGAGAGCATAGTATTTGAACGAAGTTTGTGATGAATCAGAGAATTATAGGTTGAGTCATGGAGAAGTGCATTGGAGACAGTAAAAGTTTATTTTTTTCTTCTACAGTAGGAGTAAAGTGATAACTATATAGATATATTCCATGAAAGAGTAGTGCATTGGAGACTGTCAAAGGTTTTTTTTCTTCTTTTGTTGTTTTTTTTCCTTGACGGTGGGAGTAAAGTAATAGTTATATAGATACATAACTACATAGAAGGGTATACATGTAAAAAGAAGATAATATATCAAGATATAAAATTGTTTTGTATAAACACAGACCTTCCGGTGGTGCTGTACTTACAGCTAATTTATTTGTGTATTTTTTTTAATTTAAATTTATATTTTCCTCAGTATTTCAATAGTGAAGCACTTATATATACAATTCGTATGATAATATTCATATATTGTGGTAGATAAAAAACAGAGACTCATAAGTATTTAACGAAACAACTTGGGCATAGAAAACAAAGAGAAACAAAGTCTACTGGGACGTTATAGTTAGGTTCACATTTTAAACATACAAACTCGTAGAAATTTGCCTGTTATAATTATAGTTATTTCAAGTAACTATAACTTGTGCCCTAAGGTAACTATAATTCACACCCCCGCCATGCACAGCTTTTTTATAAACAATTTTACAACAAATGTTACAGTGATATTATCAATAATGTTATGAAAGATGTCATGAGTGCTGTAATATCTGGGGTACTTAGCAGTTCATGGCCATGGCGTGAGTAATAGTTACCTTAGAGCACAAGTTAAAGCTACTTGAAATAACTCTAACAGTTGCATTTCTATGGTTTTGTATGTTTAAAAGGTGAGCCTAACTCCCTGTAACCTTTGGTTGTTTAAGTGAATTTCTGTGTTTTTTTTTTTTATTCTATTGCCAACTAAAACATCTCTGTAACCTTTGTTTTTTTAGTGAATTTCAATATTTTTTAATGTAAATTTATTTTAATGACTATACGTTAATCCAACCACCGCCAAACATGGTCTTTGTCCTTCACCCCCATTACCATCCAACCTCACGCCTCCCATAGCCTTTGGCCGTGTGGGTGCAGAGTTTTCGTGCAGGGCCGGGCCTGCCACCAGGCCCTGCTGCCAACCCCTATAACCACACCAACCCCTCGCCCCACAAGGCCTTTGGCCAGGCCCTGCGACCAAAACCCCAGTAAACACTAAACCCCCACACCTCACACTGGCCTTTGGCTGTGCATAGCAGAGGCCATCCACAGGGTCTGGCCTGCTGCCAGGCGAGGCCCTGCTGCCAGGCCCTGTTGCCAACCCCTATATCCACACCAACCCCATGCTATGCACGGCCTCTTGGTGTGCATGGCAGTGATTGGCCACAGGGCATGCAGTCAACCCCCTTTGACCTCCAAACCCTGCGCCATGCATGGCCGAAGACATTTGGCGCTTAAATGGGGCAAGAGTAAATATATATATTTAGAGGGGGCTATATGGGCCTCCCAGAGACCACCACCTCCCTGGGCTTACATAATAAAAAAAACGTTAGGAGTGGCACACAGAACCTGCAGGCCCCAGAGACCACCACCTCCCCAGGGCTACATAATAAAAAATCTTAGGGGTACCATGCAGACCCTCCCAGGACCCGGGAACCACCACCACCGTAGGACAACATAAAAAAATATATTGGGGGGGGGCGCACAGACACCCCCTGTGCTCTGGGGAACACAACCCTGGGACTACATTTTAAAAACTATGTGGGGTTGCACGAACTCCTAGGACCCGGGGGCCATCACTTCCACGGGATAACAGAAAAAATAAAAGAAGATATGAGGGGCCACATGGATGCCCCTATCGCCCAAGGACCACCACCTTTGCTAGGCTAGTCTAATAAAATTTAGAGGGGGCCCACAAGGACCCCTTGGGCCCCCAGGACTACTACCTCTTCAGGGCCAAATACTTTTTTTAATAAAGGAATGGGATCCATATGGTGCCCCTCCCTAGGCCAGTTTCAGTCCTGCGGTCTCCATTCTCCATGCCACAACCACATATTCAATGGTGCCCAGGGCACAGATGAAAACCCATGGGGACCACGGGGTAGCCTCAAGGCCCCCAAGGTCCCACACACTTCCGTCTCCTGCAGGAGCCGGCACTGCAGCTCGCTGCATGTGGGAGAAATGTTTTCATCTTTTTTGCTACCCACATGACAGTGGGCAAGGAAAGAGATAAAAACTCTGCTTTCAGCAAGTGTGAACATCTTAAAATCACCTTCTTGCTGAAAGTGGAGTTGTGTTTGCTTTTGCTTTGTGAAAACTGTCAGCTCATGCCAAGCAGAAGCAAACAGCTACCTTCTGAGGTCGGCCCCTTGGAAGATAGCAAGTGCCAGCCCTAGGGGGTTATGAATTGGTCCCCAAGGCCATATGTGGCTCCACGAGGGGCACCATGTGGTCCCCCTCCATCTTTCTATTTGACCCCGTGAGGCTAGTGGTCCCCGGGCTCGAGGGACCAAGACGGACCCCCTGCTTTAATAGTATTTTGCACCGGGAAGGTGGTGGTCCCTTGGGCATGTGGGGAGTGCATGGTGCCCCTGCACATTTGTGAGTCAAAGCCCTGGGGAGGAGGTGATGCCCGGGGCTACTAAAAGTCCTAAGAGGTGAGCCTGTGCACCCCCTCCTTTTATGAGCCCATAATGCCTCTGGGACATTGCCAACCCAGGTGTCAAAGCATTAAGTCCTGCAGGAGACTGTGTTTTTTTGGCAGCCACTCAGCAGGTGATCTCCCTGGATCCGCTGCCCTAGATATACAAATTTGTTTTCGTTTTCATTTATTGAAAACTACTGAATGAATTTTTATCAAATGAAAGAAATGGTGATATGCGGATGACCATTTTGACAAATTTGGTTTAATTCCATCCAGCAGTATATGCTGCAGGTATGTCTAAAGAGCCTATGGGAATTAATACGAGAAACACACTTTTTATAACCCCTTTGCCCCTGCTGGGCGGATCATCCCGAAACGTTCTATGCACAACAAGATCTTTAGGCTAAGTTGTTTTGGAAAATTTTATGTAGCTTCGTCAAACGGTGACAAAGATATAGGAAGTCAAAAAGCACTTTTTCAGTGGAAAATAGGTCCTAACTATAACTACCTACAGGCAACCTTCAGTAGGTAATATATACATATATATATTCACTTAAAAAAACAAAGGTTACAGGGATGTTATAGTTAGGCTCATATTTTAAATATACATAACCATAAAAATTCACCTGTTATAGTTAGAGCTATCTCAAGTAACTATAACTCATGCCCGAAGGTGACTGTAACTCGTGACCCCGCCATGCAGTTTCTTTCATAATTTTTTTTACTGCAAATATTGCATTGATATTATCAATGATGTTATCATGGGTGTTGTAAATTGTGGGGTCATTAGCAGTGCATGGTGAGGGTGGGGTAGTCTCTGGGCACGGGGAGGGGTCACATGGCCCTCTTGCATTCAAATACAAGGAAGCCCCAGGCATGTGGCGGTCCTTAAGGCTGCAGGTGAGGGGTGCATGGCCCCCTGCAATCAAATAGAAGGAATCCCCGGGGAGGTGGCAGTCACCGGGGCTGCAGGAGTGCTGCGTGGCCCCAACCCACATTAATATACAATCAAGTCCTGTGATATGGTGGTCCTTGGGACTGCAGGGGGGCCATGTTGCTCCACATTAATATAGAGTAATATTGAGTAAAGCCCCAGGGAGGTGGTGGTCCCCGTATCACTGAAAAGCTCAGGAAGGGGGCCCGTGACGTCCCCTCCTTATTTTTTACAATGCCTCTGGGACCTGGTCCACCAGGGGACTTTAAAAAAACAAATGCAGGAGCCCACACTTGTTTTATTTGATTTTTTGCTGCAAATTTGTGAATTTTTGAAAAAATACTTTTTTGTTCCTCTGGCGAGGCCCCACTTGGACCCCAGCACGAGAGGTAAGGGGTCAGGGTTTCTCTACCCTCGCCACTTTTCTGTTTTTTTGTGTTTTTTTGTGTTTTTTTTTAGGACTCTGCTAAGTCGAGGCCCAAAATAGCTGCTAACAAATCCTGGTTGAAGTGTTGGCAGCCAATCAGAGCTGTGCATTTCCCTGCACAAGTTTGTCATTATTTCTGAACTCATCACGGCCATGGATATACAAATATGGATTTCTTTAAATTTCTCAAAAACTACTAAACAGATTTACACCAAATAAGTGTAAGTGTAATCTGCATACCAAAAGTCACCATCCTGCCAAATTTGGTGTAATTCGGTCCAGTGGTTTGGACTGTAGCCTTGTTCAAGGTTCCTATGAGAATTAACTTGAGAAACACAACTTGTTTGAGCCTCCTTTTTCTCGGCCCCTGCTTGAACCTTTTCTGTGTGACAAGAATCACTGGGGCACTGTTTTTTAGACAATTTTGTGAAGGTTCGTCAAACGATCTAATGCTTTTCCTACAGAAACATGGTCCGAACTATAACTACATAATGACGACAGCCACTAGGTTATATACATATATATATATATATATATATATATATATATATATATATATATATATATATATATGTATATATATATATATATATATATAGTTAGAAATTGGGTTTCTGGTTGGCTAGGGTATGCACCTCAGCCAGGCTGAACCTACCCACTCCAGTCAGGGCAAGGGAGTTACACGTCCAAGAAAACCCCTGCTCACCCCCTTGGTAGCTTGGCACGAGCAGTCAGGCCTATCCCAGAGGCAATGTGTAAAGTGTTTGCACAACACACACAACACCCATGATACAATATCCCCACCACAAAGGAAACATAACATCAGATTATATGAAAATATACTGTATTGTATACAACGTAATAGTCAGACCAAACATCACATATTAGTACTATCCTGCCACCTTAGCAGTTGTCAGAATGTTACACATTAGTTACTTTGCAAACTAGCAGTGGTCCCAAATAACACACAGGTTACGCAGTATTCTGCAACATAAGCAGTGGTCAGAAAGACGCGTTATTACACAAAAACACTTGTCATAAGAATATCATAAACGCCCATAGTGGGAACATTAGAAAACATATGGCAAGTCATAGAAACATATTAGCATGTTATGCCCATAAAAGGAACATTTGCACACATACATAAAAACACCATCAAACAGGTAGGCTATATATAAATCAGCAGAAGTCTTTAGAAAGAACTTGGATTATAAATATATTGGTCCTTTAAAAGTACCTGTTTTGATGAAGCCGGCACCTCCAGTGCCTAGAAGAACAAAGAAGGGCCCCCAGTGCTCCTTTGTGCAACGTGGGGGCCTCCCTGACAATTGTGGGTGAGAGGGGGGCAGCACACACACCCTCTGTACTCCTAATGGGCTCCTCCTGGGACCTGAGATCACGGGGGGCTCCCCCGGGCCTCCCCTGGCCCTCACGAGGGGGGGCAATAACCTGGGAAGAAATGCAAGGAGGAGAGGGACACCACGCACCCCCTCCGCTTCAAGGGTGGGCCACTCTTTGGACCCACAATTGTTGTAGGGCCCCCCGGTCCTTAATTGGCCCTCCACAAAAGGGGGGGGGACCAAAGATCAACACTGGCCCACACGAGGGCCAAACCGAGGACCGGTGGTGCGGGGAGAACCTCTGATGAGGTTTCTGCCCCGCCCACATTCCAACAGAGAGCCTTTCTGGGCTCAGCAGGGCAGGGACAGGCTTCCTCCTCTCCTGCCCATCTCCGATGTCGTTCTGGGCCCAGATAAGGGCCTTCTGGTAACCCGGGGGCACTCCTCGGAGTGATCCCTGCCCAGGGGGTACCGCTAGGAGCACGCTTACTCCAGGATTTCCATCTTCGGTTTTATTGGTGCCCCGGGGGCACAAGGAGCAGCGCGTCCTCAACGCAAGGGAAATGATTAGTGCCCGGGTTGTGCGGTGATTACCACGGCAGCAAATGCACTTCACAAAACGCTTTATTCCTTTAGAAGAATCTGGGTCGCGGTGGTGTCTTTTTGGGCACAAGGGAGCACACTCACAACGCTTTGGAGATTTAAAGATGAAGCGCTTTCCCAAGCGCTATTTTTGACAAGTATTGGAGCACTCCTTCATGCTTCATAAGGCGACAGGGGTCAGGGGCTACAGCACCCTGCTCCTGGGGGACAGAGTCCAAAGAAAAGGCCCACAGGTGGAGGGTCCCAGCAACAGGCCAGCACAAAGAAAAATGCAGCAAGGGTCAAGTCCTTCAAAGTAACCAAGCAGGTGATAGGTCAGCACAGCAGCAGCAGTCCATGGCGGTCCCTGGTGAGTCTTTCCAGCATTATGTGTCCAGTTCTAGGATGTTTCAAGAGTCTCCAAATTGTGGGGAAAATTCCCCTGTACTTATACTCAGTCCTTACAATGTTTTGCAATGGTAGGGAGAGGAGGTTCCAGACAGTTACAACTTGTTCTGGGAGTGACCCCTTTCTCCTTCAGCACAGGCTCCAAACATCAGTGGGGGTTTAAAAACACTATTGTGTGAGGCCAGGGCACAACCCATACAAATGTAGGTGTGCCCCGCCTCTCCCTTCTTCCAGCCCAGGAAGACTATTCAGCATGCAGATGCACCTCTGACACCTCCACCCTCCCTGTGTAAAGGCTGTCTGAAAAGTATGCACAAAGTCCCAACTGTCACTCTGCCCAGAGGTGGATTGGAGTCAAGCTGTAAAACACCAGAGTCATAAGCACAGTTAAATGCACATTTTCTAGAAGTGGCATTTCTGTGATAATAAAAAATACACCTACATCAGTAAGCAGCATTTATTATAACCATCACAACCATTCCAATCATGCCTACGCTACCCCTCATAAATCAGACAATACCCCTTACACATAAGGCAGGGCATTTCTAATGCAATCCTATGAGAAGGTAGCACTCACAGCAGTGAGACACCAAGTTAGGCTGTTTGTCACTACCAGGACAGGCCACGCAACCTGGCACAGGTCCTGCCTTCTACATACATGGCACCCTGCCCATAGGTCTAGCTGGGGCATTCCTTAGGGGTGACTTATATGTAGTAAAAGGGGAGTTCTGGACCTGGCAAGTAAATTTAGATGCCAGGTCCCTGTGGCAGAAAACTGCATACACAGGCCCTGTGTTAGCAGGCCTGAGACAGGTTTGAAAGTCTACTTCAGTGGGTGGCGCAAGCAGCACTGAAGGCCCACTAGTAGCATTTAATTTACAGGCCCTGGGTATAGGGATACCACTTTACAAGGGACTTATAGATAAATTAAATATGCCAAATAGGTATAAGCCAATGACACCAACTTTAGATGGGAGAGCACCTGCACTTTAGCACTGGTCAGCAGTGATAAAGTGCTCAGAGTCCTAGAGCCAACAGCGAGAGGTCAGAAAAACCAGGAGGAAGGAGGCAAAAAGACTGGGGATGACCCTGCATAAGGAAAAAAGTCCAACATATATATATATATATATATATATATATATTTATATATATATATATATATATATATATATATATATAAACAATCCTTCCAATAACCGCATTGGTCTGCGCCCATGCACGGCAGACTAAAGCGGGGTCGCTAGCCCCCTTATTATTCCTTACTTCATTCCACAAGAAGCCACTTCAGTCACACAATGTCTCTTCTTGAAAAAATTAATTTCATATGGTAAAACAAACAAAACCTTCACCCGCCCGATGTGTTTCGGGAGTTGAAGCTCCCTTATTCACAGGTTAACTATTGTCCATATTTCCATTTCTATATAACATCAAAAACGTTTCAACAAAACAAACAATTGACATAATACATAATATTTTTTGGGCGGCCATCTTGAAACATGTTTTTCTTCCATTTAACAAATATATACCATATATTACTGTTCCATTATTTTATCATAACAACTATAATTTCTATTTATAAGAATATATGAAATACATTATATACTATACATATATTTTTCACTTTCCTATTATTATTATTATTGTTTTTGCTGACCATGTTGTATTTTCGATTTTTATCCAAACTGATGTCATATGCAATTTTTTCTCAATTATAATTTTAATTATTATTTTAACAACCAACATATTCACATATCATTTAAAGTATCGATTAAATTATAGTTCTCATTACAATATCACTTGATTTTTAAGGATAATAATCATAATGTTAACTACATCCCAAGTGAGCATTTCAGGAAACCTAATATGTGTACATTTCATTTATGATATCCATATACAGTATATAAAATAACAAATGTTATTGGAAAGAAAACACTATTTACTGTCCTGCTTTCTCATCTTCCAAAAGGCCTTCATATAATATAATAGCTCATTTGCTTTACGGTAACCATTGGTATATATTTAAATATTAAAATTTATTTTTTTCAAGAAGAGACATCGTGTGACTGAAGCGGTTTCTTGAGGAACGAAGTAAGGAATATATATATATGTCCCAAAAAGAGTTGTCCTGAATGAAAGCGCACTCACAACAGGTCATTATGGAATGTAGCAAAGTCAGCAACTTACAGAGAATTCTTTGGCATTTTCTTTATTTCAGGCCTTATGATTTCAAGCATCTCTGGACACGTGTTTCTTGGTTCATCCCTTCATCAGCAGAAAACAAATATTTCCTTCCTTTTTTAAAGGCCAACTGCCTGGCTGCTCAGCAGATTTAATTGCAGGCACATGATATCAGTTAAATACCATTTCTGTCCGAGTGGACCTCAATTCAGCTGCAAAGTGCATCCTGGTAAGGGTAGTCCTATACATTTTAAAATTAAATCCCAAGTGGGTTGCTGAAGCCAAACAAAATAATAAAACACAATTCATTACCCCAATGGGCAAATTCAAAGTAAGAAAGTTGGTTTTGTTGCCAATGTTCCAATCTGCTGCTCTGAAAGTGACCATCCATAAAGTCACACATAGATCTGCTCCTTTATGCAGTGTGCTGCCTTCATGGCTGGACAGGCTGTTTAATTGGGACCAAAAGTTGTTGTCGTGATCGAAAGCACACTCACAACAGGTCATTATAGAACATAGCAAAGTCAGCAACTTACAGAGAATTCTTTGGCATTTTCATTATTTCAGGCCTTATGTTTTCAAGCATCTCTGAACACGTGTTTTTGGGTTCATCCCTTCATCAGCAGAGAATAACATTTTTCTTCCTTTTTCAAAGGTCAAATGCCTTGCTGCTCAGCAGATTTAATTGCAGGCACCTGATATCAGTGAAATACCAGTTCTGTCCCAGTGGAACTCAAGTGAGCTGCAAAGTACATCCTGGTAAGGGTACTCCTGCACATTTTAAATTTAAATCCCAAGTGGGTTGCTGAAGCCAAACAAAATAATAAAACACAGGTCATTACCCCAGTGAACAAATTCAAAGAAAAAAAATCGGTTTTGCTGCCAATGTTCCAACCTACTGCTCTGAAAGTGACATCCATAAAGTCACACATAGATCAGCTCTTTTATACAGTGGTGCTGCCTTCATGGGTGGACAGGCTGTTAAATTTGTACCAAAAAGAGTTGTCGAGAACGAAAGCACACTCACACCAGGTCATTATGGAATGTAGCAAAGTCAAAAAGCAGTATTTCAGGCCAAATACCTGTTGTGAGTGCGTTTTTGTTCAGGACAACTCTAGTTATGGCATGTTTTCATAGGAAAATCAGTTTGTTTTTATTTAAAACTTTTACACCATGTTAGCTACTTCCTGGAAAGTTACAGAGTGATCCATCAGGCGTTGGTTGAGAAATGGAGGGGTCTCTAAATACATACATATAATCAAATTATAAATGTTTATATATGTAGGGATGCGCTGTACATTAGTGTTCGAGTTTGATGGTTATGTAGTAAAGAGCCAACTCTTGAGTAGTGTTCTGAGGATAAGATGGTTAACCGTAGATCTTATGTTTGGAGGTAATGAATTCCATAGTTTGTCTACTTGAATAGAGAAAGATGTACCGCCCATGTTGTTTTTCTTGTATGGTGGGGTTTTGAGGCAAGGTGCCAATCTGGAGCAGTGATTGCTTCAATGAATGAGTTTATTGATTTTATTTTGTTGAAAAGTGGTCCTGTTCCATGTACTGCTTTGTGGGTGATGTGGTTTTGTCACTTTATATGTAGGTGTAGTCTGGGAGCAGAGTTCTGACTTTGTTGTAGTCTTTTCATATTTGATAAAGATGATCCTTGTTAGGGGTCATTGGGGTCATCAAGTTTAGACAGTACAAGAGAGATAGTAGCCTGGTTCTTGTGTGGAAATCCTAAGAGATGGAAGATGTGTCACAGAGAGTTCATAGTAAGGAAGCTTGATCTTGATAATTTGTCTACTTGAACATTCATTGATAACTTGGAGTCCATGGTAAGTCCAAGGTTCCTTACTTCCTTAGATACTTTAGGAGGTAGTCCCAGATCATCATGTCAGGTGCAGAGTGGGCTATCATTTTTCCAGTTGCCACATGAGAGAATTTCAGTTTGAGAGGGCTTCACGTCATCCAGTGATCAATGACTCTAAGGCAACTGAAGATTTTTGAGTTTCCAATGTCTTTGGGGCTTTCCAGTTTAACTATGTATGTGTCATCTGCACAGTTATAGCATGTCCAGAGAACATGGCGACCAACTAGTGGTAGTTTGTGTGTGCACCGGGAGTGAGTGTGATTGCTGCTGGTCTGTGAAAATAGCAAAATCACTCAATCCAATGTACTGCAGACTACGGTGGAGAGTAGCGCTTCATGCTGTAGGTGGGCCTTTTAACGTACTGTGGATTTAGCTGTCGCACAAGGAGTTTAGGATGGTCTGGTTGAGGTAGTGAAGTGGCATAGGCTGGGCTGGCACGCTTCCTTGAGTGCGCATGAAGCACCTTGAGGCAAATGAAGCTGTGGAAGGAGAAAGCTGACAAAGGGCTTCCCAGGAATTGAGGAAAACCTGCAACCTCACTTCCAGGGCCATGCTAAAGGGGAAGAGTGGCTGTGGTGCAGGCAGCACAGGCAGGTTAGTTGTGGATGATTTATCTCCTTTATGGCATGGCAGCGAGGAGACGGTGATCCAATACACCACAGAGTGGCAATGGCGAGACATGGACTTAGACAGTGATCACATCGGCAATGGAGGAGGAAGGGTGCATAACTTTACCCTGCAGAGACAAAGGTAGGAGGGTTGCCTTGTGGGCTGGTGCCTGGCTAATGAAGGGGAGTGCTCATAAAGCAAATAGATGTGCTCTGAGGAGCATTGTGGGTGCAGGGAGTGAAAGTGAAAAAGTTTATGACAAATATCCCCTGGGCAAAGATTGGTTATTGACCCTACTAGGTTGAAAATGAAGGTGCCTGGTAGCGGGATAAGAAATCCAGTTTTTTGCCCCTAAGGAAACATCCCTGGTATTACCAGACAACAAGGCTCAGTTGACTCAGCAAGCCAAGCCCTCGCGCTGAACAGTTTAAGAGGGAGACATGTAAGATCGGCATCCTCTAACCAACAACCAAGGATAACTATGGGGGTCATTCTGAGCTTGGCGGGCGGCTAGGGAACCGCCAGAATACCGCTGCACGGTCAAAAGACCGCCGCAGTTATTCTGAGTTTCCCGCTGGGCTGGTGGGCGACCGCCAGAAGGCCGCCCGCCAGCCCAGCGGGAAACCCCCTTCCATGAGGATGCCGGCTCCGAATGGAGCCGGCGGAGTGGAAGGGGTGCGACGGGTGCAGTTGCACCCGTCGTGATTTTCAGTGTCTGCTTGGCAGACACTGAAAATCTTGGTGGGGCCCTGTTAGGGGGCCCCTGCAGTGCCCATGCCAGCGGCATGGGCACTGCAGGGGCCCCCAGGGGCCCCGCGACACCCGTTACCGCCAGCCAGGTTCTGGCGGTCAAAACCGCCAGAGCCAGGCTGGCGGTAAGGGGGTCGGAATCCCCATGGCGGCGCTGCCTGCAGCGCCGCCATGGAGGATTCCCAAGGGCTGCGGGAAACCGGCGGGACACCGCCGGTTTCCCGTTTCTGACCACGGCTGTACCGCCGCGGTCAGAATGCCCATGGATGCACCGCCAGCCTGTTGGCGGTGCATCCGCGGTCCCCGGCCCTGGCGGTAGTCTACCGCCAGGGTCGGAATGACCCCCTATGTCTCTCAGATCTTTTTTCAAAGTGCATGATAAGGACACAATGGCCCTCATTGTAACCATGGCAGTAAATGCCGCCTACTGCTGTGCTGATGGCCACCAACATATCGTGACCGCAGAGGTATACCGCTTCGGGTATTATGACCCACACCGAGAAATCCACCACTATACTGACACCCACACAAGTCCGCCACTCCAAAGGTCAGTGACAAATTGGCAGTACCAAAACCCACACCATTACGCCAACAGGAATACGCCCACTGTATCAGGACCCACGAATCACTGCGGCGGTCTTTCAACCATGGTAAACCATTGGCGGTACACACCGCCATGCTCAAAATACACACACGCTTACAAAACTACATCACATTGGACAATTCAAACTACACACACCTGACACATATACACACACCACACCCACACACCCAATCCAATATAAAAAAGCTCACCCACATTACCCACAACCCTTCACAACAAAAAAAAAGATTGCCAACAAAGAGAGACACAAGCCAGGAGCACCCACACAATCTGAGCCACAGAACACCATCACCCATACACCATCCATGCACCTCACATCACACACCCCAAAACATCACCCCACACATCACCCCACATATCACTCACACAACATCCATGGCACCCCAAAGACACCCCAGGTTTTCAGAGGAGGAGCTAAGGGTCATGGTGGAGGAAATCATCCGGGTAGAGCCACAGCTATTTGGATCACAGGTGCAGCAGACGTCCGTTGCTAGGAAGATGGAGCTATGGTGGAGAATCGTGGACAGGGTCAATGTGGTTGAACAGCACCCAAGAACAAGGGATGACATCAGGAAGTGGTAGAACGACCTACGGGGGAAGGTGCGTTCCATGGTTGCAAGACACCTGGTAGCTGTACAGAGGACTGGCGGTGGACCCCCACATCCTCCCCCACAACTAACAGCATGGGAGTAGCAAGTCTTGGCGATCATGCATCCTGAGGGCCTCGCAGGAGTAGCAGGAGGACTGGACTTGAGTTAAATCTTTTCTGCTATATCCCCCACCCTACCTGCATGCCATCACAAACTCCTACCCCTTCCCTCACCCCCATCACTCCACCACCTCACATATACCCCACTATCACAAACCACCCATCCCAATACCAAGCCCTGCATGCCACACCACTCCATGAACCCCCATCAAAGACCTGCATGGACACCCATCACCAAAGCATGCCCATTAGAGAGAATCACCTAGCCCACAAAATCACTACACACACACAAGGCAAAGCTGACAGGGCAATCACAACCAAACATGGTAAACACACCTATGCACAAGATGGCACCTGCAGATACAATAACACTGCATTTGCATCCCCACAGGCCCCCTACTCAACGTCATGGGAGAGGAGTTGCCAGCAACATCCAGTCCCCCCCCCCCAGAGGAGGCCCACAGTGATGACAGCAGCTCTGCACGCCTGGATCACGATGACGAACCTGGTCCATCAGGGACCTCTGGACAGTCAGTTACCCTGCCACAGTCCCACACCACCACAGAGCCTCCCCACTCAGGAAACACCACCACAGCACCCACCCAGTGGGCCAATGCCACTGTCCCCAGGACATGTCAATCAGCAGTGTGTCCGCCACTACAGGGAACCCAGGCAACCCCACAAACACAGGACGAACAGGGACCTGGAGTCAGTGGCAGTGGGCACACGGTTCAGGGGACAGAGGCACTGGACAACAGGGAAACTGGGCGGACTGCTGTGCGACAGGGGGAGGACAGGCCCAGGGAACTGACTCTCCAGGAAGCACTCACCAACATCCTGGGAGCGTACCACCATTCCCAGGAGACCCTGGGCCAGATACTGGCCAAGTTGCAGGAGACCAAGTGGCTGCAGGAGGGACAGTAATTGGGGATCAGGGAGGACCTCAAACACATCTACACCGTCCTGGTCACCATTGCAGGGGTTCTGGCTGACATGGTCAACACCATGAGGGAGGCAGAGGCACACCAACGGGCCCCTGACACTAGCCACACCGAAGAACAGCCCTCCACCTCCGCCTGTGCTAGTGGACAGGAGGACCCGCCACAGGACCAACAGGCCACCAGCACCCCATCCCCTGCAGAAGGAGAACCGCCCCGCAAACGATCCCTGCGATCCAGGCAGAAGCCAGAGAACATTGCCAAGATCCCCAACAGGAAATAAGGCTCTCCTGATTGTCACCCTTCTGTCCCACTCTGTTACCCTGTCTACTTTGAACTGCCAATGCTCCCCTTCCTATGCCCCATTGGACAATGCACCTGTGATACCAAGAGACCGGATTCTAACTTGACATTCCTCCACCATTACCCTAGCCCACTGCACACCCCCCTCTACATATTAGCACTTAAATAAACACCCTTGGAACAAATACAAATCTGGAGTCTGTCAAATGATTGAAATATGTACTAGTACAGCATTCTGAAAACATTGCAAGTCATATTGGTATGACCTTTAGTGGGCAGCAGGAAACATACCAGGAGCCAGAGTGGGCCACAGAGATCTGAAAATAGAGATGCCAAAGGGTACAGTAAGTGGCCATGGATATATGGGAATCAGGCTGCAATGTACAATGTCCAACAGAACACTTAAAAGTAAAGTGAAGTTATAGTGTCTTACCTGTGTGTCACTGGAAGAACTGCTGTATGATATTACTTCTGCTGTCCACATCGTCTTCCTCTGCCTCCTCTTCCACACTGTCCATAGGCTCCACCGCTGCCACGATACCATCTCCAGGCTCATCTTCCTGCAGAAAAGGCACCTGGCGTCTCAAGGCCAGGTCGTGCGACATGCAACATGCAACGATGATCTGGCACACCTTCTTGGGTGAGTAGAACAGGGATCCACCTGTCAGGTGGAGGCACCGGAACCTGGCCTTCAGGAAGCCGAAGGTCTGCTCAATAATCCTCCTTGTTTGCCCATGTGCCTCATTTTTTTATTTTTTCGAAAATCTGTTTATTATTATTTTCAGCCATATCATAACATTTTGACTTTTACATCACCATTAGTACAGCAAATATTTATAATTGCCAGTCATGTTGTGTAATTATACCAGGGAAAAGCAGATATCAAAACAATACTGACTGTTGACAATTAAAGCTCCGAGCGGAATTCTCAAATGTATTCTACTAAAACTTACATACAGCAGGATACATTGACGTCGAATGCAAAAGATCCATGCAAAGAAATTTTAGGTCTCTAGTATAACCTGCAGGGCAGTAGATGCCACAGTGCCCCTCTAATCATTACACAGAGATCAATAAATGTTTTCAGAGTTGTTTATGTAAATACTGGTCCTAAAGCAAGCAACAAATAACAATAGTAATGGTTTCAAACAATGGAGTACTATATCTTCAAGTGGTTGACATTTACATGAGCGTGCCTTTGTGCGTGCGGAAATCCTTCTGTGACACATATGCGCGCTAACATATGACGGGAACATGTCCAAGCACCAGACGCCCGCTGCCTATGTAGAACCCACCCGCACCTTTAAGACAAACACTGAACCACTGACTGGTGCTCAGGCATGTTCCATTGCGCGCTCCTATCTTTGGATTGGGTGCATTTCCATCACAGTTACTAGTCTGATTCCTCCATACCTAAGCCTGTTTCTAGGCCCTGCAAGTGCACCATCATCATCTCCCAACTATCTGACAACAGATACCTGCGCAACACCAGTGCATCCTCCAGTCTCAATGCCACCCCCTCCACACCCGCCTAGATCTCAAACGAATGCTTCCAAGCCAGTTCAGTTGGCACGTCTGCAGACCTCCACCTACGAGTTATCAGCCTTCTGGCTGTTACCAGGCCTCGGTCCAGAAATCTTGCAGCAGCTCTGTGGCGCGCGCTTCTAGGGAAGAGGCCCAGTACACAGACCTCCCATGTGAACGGAATTGAACGTGTCATGCACTCTGACAAGCAGTCTACTACTGCTCTCCAGTAACAGTGTAGGGAGGGACAGGACCATAACATGTCAATCATATCGGCATTAATGTGGTAGCAGGGGGGTCAAGCTGAATCGCAACAGGAGAAATATCTGAATGTGTGGGGTTGCCAAGGAACAGTGTTTCCAGAGAGACAAATCTCTGGATTTGGAAGCGTGGGATCGAAGGGGAGGAGGCACGACTTAGACCAATTAACCCTGAGTCCAGAGAGCAGGGTAAACTGCTGCAGTAGGGTCCTGACCTCTGGAGGGATGCCTGTGACATCTCTAAAATACAGTTAAAGGTCATCAGCATAAGAAAAAGGGGCCCAATGCCAAACCTCTGTAGGACCTCAAAAAGGTAAGGCCACTCTAAGGAATCAAAAGCTTTCTCAAGGTCGAGGACAAGGCATCCCGCCAGCGGCCAGTCCCGTCTGGAATATTGCATGACACGGAACAGCCGCCTAATACTGTGTGATGTATCTCTTCCAGGTACAAACCTGTTTTGATCCGGGTGCACCAAGCCCGGTGTCATAGGCACTAGACGCGTTGCTAGGGTTTTGGCCAGTATTTTATAATCTGTGTTGAGCATTGCCAATGGACGGTATGAGCCCAACTCCATCGGGTCTTTGCCGGGTTTGGGAAGGGATACAAGCATCGCCTCATTCTGGGATGTCGACAAGAATCCCCTCTGCACGGCCTCCTCGTAGACATGGAGTAGCCGGTGCGCAAGGGTTGAAGCGAACGCCTTGTAAAAGTCGGCCAGCAGACCATCCGGGCCTGGTGTTCTACCAGCCGACAGCTTGCGGATACTGGCCTGAGACTCCAACGCATTCCTCTGGGCGGCCGTCAGGCAAAGAAGCACAACCACAGAAAGAAACTCACGCAGGACCGTCGGTGGGGAGTTGCAGCCGAGGAGTACAAAGTCCTGTAGTGCTGCGTAAACGCGGCGTGTATTTCCAAAGGTGTATGAAGTAAGCTACTAGTCTCTGAGCGAATCTCCACAATTGGCCGTGATCTCGATCACTTCTGGTCAGCCAGGCCAGAAGCTTGCCCGATTTGTCTGCTGAGGCTTGCGTGCGCGCCGAGAGAGCAGCATAATTTAAACAACGCAGCCGCTCGAGAAGGGATAATCGCTCAGCACGAGCCTTAGACAACAGAGCCACTTCAGTGCTCTATATGGGCAAGATCATGCTCAACAGAGAGACGAAGATTCCATTGTGTCCCCATGCAGTGGCCTCTGATGAAAACCTTAAATGCGTCCCATTCCAGCAGGCCATAGGAGGCAGTGCCTTCATTATGCTTAAAGTATTCAGGGATCGCCGCATCTAGTGATGCTTTAAATGCTGCATCCTCCAGGAGTTCAGGTCTAAGTTTCCAAGTAGGGACAGCTGGAGGGGAAGTATCCCAGCCCAAGTGCACAAGCTGTGGGTTGTGGTCGGAGTGCGTGCAACCCAAATAGTCCGTGCCCATGACCGCAGAGGACAAATTGTGCGTACAGAGTATTCTGTCAAGGCCCACATGCAGGGAGTGTGGGGCGGAGTAATACGAGTAAACTGTGTCTGTGGCATTACGGTGCCGCCATATATCGATCAGGCCAGATGGCCAACGCACGCGCAGCTGACACAGTAGGCGATGAAGGCAGTGGGGGGAAGGAGTGGTCTAAGTCTATATCTAGCATGCTGTTGAAGTCTCCTCCCAGTAACCAAGGGTAATCACTCCACCCCTACAACTGATTAGACAAAGTGCGCAGGAAGGAGGCTTGATCTACATTCGGGGCATACATAGAGCCCAGCACTATGGCTCAGCCCGCAAGTCGCCCATGCACCAGGGCAAATCTCCCCTGAGTATCTATGATTTGGTCTTCTGCTACTAAGGGGACTCCCGGCTTGATCCAGACCAGGGCGCCCCTAACAAAGGTAGAGTGGCCTGTTGCGTATAATTGCCTTCTCCAACGCCGCTGCAAGCGAGGAAGCTCTGTGAGCGTCAAGTGGGTTTCCTGCAGAAAGGCTATGTGCACTGAGTGTCTTTTAAGATATGAGTATATGGAGTATCTATATGCGGGTTCATGGCAGCATCTGGTTGGTGCGGCTGTGCGCTATCTGTTCAGCCCATGAGCGCAAGGTTGTGCATACAATGGAGGGTCCCCAGCACCCAGTTAGGCATCCTATGTATAGACTCCAAATCAACAATAACAAATCCAATACCATCAGAGCAGATGAACAACCTGTTTCCGCCCTAACCAAATAACTCATACTGTTATCAAAATAATTATACATGTTAGTTCTCTGCTGGTAGGAGAGTGGGATAGGCCACGTAGCACTAGAATGAGCGTGTACTAAGCTATGCACCCCGGCTTGAGTGAATAACGGAGTGGGGGGCCAGTGGCAAGCGGTGCTCGTAAATAACTAGGGTACCAATGAAGGCTATGCAGCCTACCCACTAAGTACCCCATGATTCAGCTGGCGCACCGCTGGTCAACATATACAGAATAACATAGCGTCCCTATAGACAAGACGCACAGCTCATGCCGAGTGAAGAGTTTCAACATGTCCGAATCACTCAGGTAGGTGCCAGTAGGGTCTAGAAGAGATCATCTGCAGTGCCGGGGTCACACCCAGGCATGCCTGGAACCCCAACTCAGAGAGCCGGTCCGGCTTAGTAGGGCGATCACTGGGAGGCTGTGAAATTTCAGTTTCCACCTCCGGCGCCATCGGAGAGGCATTAATAGCCACTGGCGATTGCAGTGCCTCGCGCTGCTCCTGTATAATTTGTTCCAGATCTGGAGCATGCTTCGCAGTCGCAGTAGTCGCACCGCCTCCTTTGTGGCCGCGCCTCGCTCGGCTGTGCCTGCTCCTCGATGCAGGCGGGTTCCCCTCTGTCTCACGGCCCTTGATACGGCCTGTTGACTCCAGCCATTCCCACGCCGCGTCAGGCGTGGCAAAGAAGTGAGACTTGTTCTCGGCTATGATGCAGAGTTTGGCTGGGAATAAGAGAGAGTACTCAAGGTGCAGCGCCCGGAGTCAGCGCTTCAGGGGTAGGTAGGAGGCCCGGTCTCTTTGCTCCGCCAGTGTGTAGTCCGGGAACAGCATTATCTGCGCATCATCAACTCAAGGCGGTGGGGAGGATCTCATAGTCTTTAGAATGGTATCTCTGTCTACATAGTGGAGCAAGTGGATTATAAAGGGACGAGGGCCACTTCCTGGAGGCCTTGGTCGTGTAGGAATCCGATGTGCTCGCTCCACCGAGAAGAAAGGGGTCAGTGTTCATTCCAGTACTAACCCTCAGAGCCAGTTCTCAGAGTAGGCCACTGCATCGTGACCCTCCGCACTCTCCAGTAGTCCAACCACCCGTATGTTATTTTGTCGGGTGCTGCCTTCCGCATCTTCAACACAATGCTCCAATTCTCCTATGCGGGCCAGCGCGTCTCCCATTTTGGTTTCTAGGTGAGACGTCGCCGGAGCCACCGCATCCACCTGCGCCTCAATCGTACTTGTCCTGTCTGCCAGATTACGGTGGTCGGCATGTAGCAGGACAAGGTCACTGGCCACCTAGTCTATTTTGGTTTCCAGGGATGTGCGAGCCCGCTCCAGCGAATCACTGATGTGCTCCACAGCAGCCAGTACAGCATCCAGCTTCTGGCTGTCTTGTGCTGCGGCATCCTGCGACCGCCCAGCCCCAGTTCCAGAGCGAAGTCCCAGCCATATCCAGGATCTATAGGGACGTCAACTGGCACCACGCTGCCAACTAGGCAGCACACAAACGGTGTTGTTGCATGGGGGCCCACCGGCACACCCAGCCAGGCCAGGAGGACCAAGCCGGAAGGTCAGCTTAATGAATGTTGCAGTCGTGCAGCAAAACGGGCCCCCCTAGTCAGCCCTCAGTGTCTCTCAGGCAGCTAAACCAATGGCTCAGTCTCTCACCACTATAGTCTAGCGGGGGTCAGCTCCTCGCCACCAGCACCGAAACCAGCAACAGATCCACTCTCAAGCCGCTCCAGGCACGATCTGAGCCAGCGCTCCTCCAGTTCGATAAGGACTGGGCCCGCTTGCATGCGCCCCCAGGATGGCGTCGCGCAGCAGCACAAGCAGCCCATCCGGTAATGGCCCTGTAGACTTTTCCTTTCACCCTCCTCTGGACTTCAGGCCTCCAATGTCCAGCTCCCCGGGTGTCCCAAGTCGCAGTCTAGGGTCCCCGCACCTCACCTCTTCCAGGCAACACGGGAGGTAGGCCCCAGACTCCTCTACCACGCGGCAGCGCCGCACCAGGGAGTCAGCTCCCCGCCGCTATGCGTCGTGAGGCCCCCCTGGCACGGCGCCGCTCATCCGGGGTCGGCGGCCCCCCCAGCGCCCTCTCTCGTCAGGCCCTAACAGCTGGGCCTACCCAGCACCTCGGCCGCGCGCTCCATCGAGTCCATGCCTGCCACTCACCTCAGCTCCTCAGGCCACGGATCCTTGTAGGCACGGCCCGCTCCAACTCTGTGCCGCTTGGGGGGGCCGCCGCACGGAGCCGCGGAAATCTGAAACGCTGCAGCACCGCAGCGCGCGCGTCGTGTGAGCGCCACCGGCCCTAAATTCGCTGGATGCTGCCGGATAAGCCGGGGAAGGGCGCGGAGCTCTATCAGCTTGCGTCCGCCATCATTGCTGGCTTGGCTACGCCCCCTTGTTCGCCCATGTGCCTCATTGTAACTTTCCTCTGCCCTTGTTCTGGCATTCCTCATTGGGGTCAGTAGCAATGAGAGGTTGGGGTAACCAGAGTCACCTGAAAACATTGAGGGACAACTGTTAGACACACACTAACCCTTAGGGACAACCCCATACCCAGACACCAACATATACTGGGTGGGGACCTTGGGCTCACCTATTAGCCACACCCGGTGCCTCTGGAGTTGGCCCATCACATATGGGATGCTGCTATTCCTCAAGATAAAGGTGTCATGCACAGAGCCAGGATACTTGGCATTGACATGGGAGATGTACAGGTCCGCAAAACACACCATCAGCACATTCATAGAGTGATAGCTTTTTCTATTTCTGAACAATTGTTCATTACTCTGGAGTTGGGGGACAGATGGTACATGTGTTCCATCAATGGCACCAATGATGTTGGGGATATGTCCCAGGGCATAAAATTCAGCTTTCACTGTGGCCAAATCCTCCACCTGGGGGAGTACAATGTAGCTGCACATGTGTTTCAGCAGGGCTGACAACACTTTGGTCAACACGTTGGAGAACATTGGCTGAGACATCTCTGATGCCATGGCCACTGTTGTTTGGAAGGAACCACTTACCAGGAAATGGAGCACTGACAGGACCTGTACAAGAGGGGGGATACCTGTGGGCTGGCGGATAGCTGACATCAGGTCGGGCTCCAATTGGGCACATAGTTCTTGGATTGTGGCCCGATCAAGTCTGTATGTTAGTATAATGTGTCTGTCCTCCATTGCCGCAAGGTCCACCAGGGGTCTGTACACTGGAGGATGTCTCCATCTCATATTCATCCTCAGCGGTTAAAACCTATGGAGGAAAACGGTGAGCAGAGGGTCATAATCACACATCTATTTCAATAATGATGCATTTCTACATTTACAGAACCAGTATGTGAATCCGAGATTCAGTTGATGTGCTGATGTCTGCTGTGACGCTGTTAGGTGCCATGGCCCCCCTGAAATGGGGGCTGCCTGACCTGTGGGGAGGGACAAGTGGAAATGAGGTAATTCCGCTGGCATTGTGCACCGTTGCAGTAGGTGGTTGACGACCGCCGCTCAACTTCGCATTGGTTATCATTGGGCCCTATGGGTTCCTTGAGCCAATGGCACCGGTAGTGACGGTATGCACCGCTGCGGACGTGATATTCACTCACTTGTTACCTGACCTTCAACAGGAGAGCACCTACACTGCAAGTGCTGCTGTGACCTGTGTCTGGAAGCGACAATCGCTCATGTGTCTGGGGAAAGGGCCCCTGCCTTCACTGCGGAGGAGTTGGAGATACTGGTGGATGGGGTCCTATCCAGTTCACTTTACTCTATGGTCCTCCAGACAAACAGGTGAGTACACTGTGAGCATGATGCTTGGGCCATTAATGTATGGAGTGCTGTGTGTGTAAGCCACAGGTGGGGGGGGGGTGAGGCGTCCTGGCCAGAGTACTGCATGTATGGTGGTCAATGTATGTGCATTAGGGAATGGGAGAGATATGGTGGGCCATGAGTCTGACGGTCCGGACGGTTAACTAATTCCCTTTTCTGCTGTCTTTTTCTTGCAGGACAACACCCATCAGAAAAAGGATATTTGGCGTGCCATCGCCAAGGAGGTGGGGACCCTGGCAGTTTTTGACAGGCTCAGCACCCACTGCCGCAAACGGTGGGAGGACCTGCGCCGCGGACAAGGAAGACAGCAGAGGCCCAGCTGAGGCTGGCCTCCCAACAAGGAAGGGGCGCCCATCGTACCCTGACCCCTCTGATGTTCCTCATCCTGGCGGTGGCCTATCCGGAGTTGGAATGGCACCTGAGGGCATCACAGCAGCCACAAGGGGGTGAGTACAAATTCGGATTCATTACTTTGCGCGTGTTAAGGTTTTACCTGGGTGGGGATGTGGACTGTGGGTGGCCCTAGGCCAGTGTGAACATGGCAGGGTAGGTCCCTTGTTGGGCAGAGTCTAAAGCACTCCACCCCCTATAGGGTTAGTGGGTATCTACTACTTGTCAGGGCCCTGTTTGTTTCAGGTGTGCAGCTGATGGTGTTAGGAATTGTACCCCATGGGCTGGTGACTAGCATTGTACTGGTAGTGCATAGAATAGTGCTTAGGACTGTTCCCTGTGAGTTGTGTACGCCGGTGTTGTTGGCATTGACCAAGTGTATCCTCTATCTCTTCCCCTCTTTTTGTTTTGTCACCCTGTCCTTGTGTGCATTAGCAACATCTGGTGGAGGAGCAGAGACACCGGCGACTGAGGGAGCTGCATCCCACATGGGCCTGGAGGCCGAATCCACAGATGGTGAGGGCACCAGTGGAACAGATGGCGAGGGGAGCACCACGATGGGGACAGGAGGGAACACCACAGACAGCGACTCCTCCTCTGATGGAAGCTCCCTGGCAGTGCCGGACACCTCTGTGCCCACCCCAACAACAGGTACAACCGCCACCCCCCTACCAGCACTGCCCTCCCAGCAGCCCCTCAGTGTGTTTCCTGTGTCCGCTCACCCAGGAAGGTGGGCATCTCCTTTGCCCCAGGCACCTCAGGCCCTGCCCCAGTCAGCCCTGGTGCCCTCAGTGAGGAAGCTATTGACCTCCTGAGAACCCTCACTGTTGGGCAGCCAACCATTCTGAATGCCATCCATTTGGAACAAACAAATGCATACCTGGAGGTCATTCACTCTGGCGTGGTGGCCCAACAGAGAGCATTTCAGGCTCTGGCCTCCGCACTGATGGCAGCCATTGTCCCTGTCTCTAGCCTCCCCCCTCCAACTTCCTCTACCCAGTCACAATCCCCTCAACCCCAGCCTGTCCCAAGCACACCTTCAGACCAGCATTCACCCAAATCAACACACAAATGTGGCTCAGGCAAACACAAGCACCACACTTCATCTCACAGGCACTCACACCAGCACCAGCCCCATGCAGACACACCAACATCCTCTGCCTCCACTGTGACACCCTCCTCCTCCTCGTCGGCCTCCCTTTCGGTAGCATCTCCACTCACACCTGCATGCACTACTTCCTCATCCACTACCTCCATCACCAGCATGCCCATCACTACACACCCCTCACTGGCAGTCACCACCCCCACAACCATGCACACGTCCCCTGTGTCCTCTCCCACTGTGTCTGTGACCCTTCCTCCTAAAGTACACAAACGCAAGCACCCACCCACCCAACAGCCATCCATCTCACAACAGCATCCAGCCCATGCACCTGCACCCAACCTCAGCAGACAGACACCTGCTACAACCACTCCCTCCACTCCCAAACCTTCTCCTTCTTCCCGCACCAGTTTCCCTAAGAAGCTTTTCCTGGCAAATATTGACCTCTTCCCTCCCCCCATCCTTACCCTCGGGCCAGGGTGGCCAAAACCCAGCCCAGCACCTCAGCCACCAAGTCCACGTCCGCTGTGATTCCTGCAGCTGTCAGAGGCTCAAAGGGGGAACCCATCAGCCCAGCCAGTGTGCCACCAACCCCTGCCAAGGTAAAAGCTATTCCAACACCTGGCAAGGTGAAGAAGGGGACAGCATCCAGCAAAGGGAAGGAGCCACAACCACCCAGCAAGGCCACCTCAAACACTCCAGCTGCCAGACCCAAGGTGACAACACCATCTTCCAAGGTCAGGAAGGGGCACAAAACACCAGGCAAGGCACTTCAGCCATCTGAGACTGCAGGTGAAGGCCTGGTGGCTACCAGCACAACCGCCAGCACCGCCACCTGCACTGCGGCCAGCACTGCCAGCAGCCCCGCCGCTAGCACTGCTGCAAGCACTGCCACCTGCACCGCCACCTGCATCGCTGCAAGCACCACTACTGTCAGCAGCAGCAGCCCCAGTGGGCAGCAGGCCGAGGCTGCAGGAGAAGGGCTAGAGCCTCCCCCCACCACTGGCAGCACTGGCACCTGCACCACAGCCAGCACCGCCACTTGCACTGCCGCAAGCCCCGCCGCAAGCACCACCACCTGCACCGCTGACAGTAGCACCACTGCCAGCAGCAGCAGCCCCAGTGGGCAGCCGTGCGAGGCTTCAGGAGAGGGGCTGGGGCCTCCCTCCACCACTGGCAGCACCCCCACCAGCACCGGCACTACCACCACTGTGCAGCCGTAGCCGCCACCGGATGGACTCTAGCCCTGCCTCCATGGACTATCATGCACCCTGGTCACTGCAAATCTCATGGCTCAGACTCCCAGGTCAGGGACTGTGAACTGCCACCCCCAAGTGTTGCATCACTGGGCACAGAGCCCCCCCCAGAACCAGTGGAGAAATGCATTCACTCACCCTATCCTTGGCAGGATGAAGCACACTGGGCACAAAGCCCCCTCCAGAACCAGTGGAGAAAGGCATCCACTTGATAGACTGTGGCTTTGCACTCCCCAGGCCCAAGCATTGGGCAAACCCCCCACTTGAGAGACTTGAGAGTCTGTGGCTTTGCACTCCCCAGGACCAAGCAGTGAGCAAACCACCCACTTGAGAGACTTTTGAGACTGTGGCCTTGCACTCCCCAGGAGCAAGCAGTGGGCAAACCACCTACTTGAGAGACTTGAGAGACTGCGGCTTTGCACTCCCAGGACCAAGTAGTGGGCAAACCACCCACTTGAAAGACTGTGGCCTTGCACTCCCCAGGAGCAAGCAGTTGGCAAACCACCCGCTTGAGAGACTGGAGAGACTGTGGCCTTGCACTCCCCAGGACATCGCTGTGGGCATGGAGCCCCCTCCAGGAGCAGTGGCGTTGTCCCATCTTCCTCCTGAGGTGCCCCCCTTCCCGCTGAGGTGCCTGTGTGTTTTCAACTTGATGCCCCTGCAGTGTTCTCTCCGTATTGAGGCAGGAGTCAAGTGTGGGCTTGGCCCGTGCGTTTTGGCCCAGTGGGCCACAGACATTTTGAGTGGACAATGTACCGCCTTATGTACATGTTGTATATATTGTAAATACTTTTTTTGAATTTGTAACGAGTATCTGACTATTTCTAATATGACACTCATTTGACTCCATTCCTTTTGTCCTTGCGTTCTTCCAGAGGGTTACAGGGTGTATATATAATGTTGATGCATGTGTTTGAGTGTGTGGTTTTGGGGGTGAGGGTGGGGGTGTTTCATGTTGCGTGTGTGTGTCACTCTCCTTTTCCTACCCCCCCCTCCCCTGTGTGCTAGGTGCAGTACTCACTGTGATCATCGCCGCTGCAGTTCATACTCCTGGTAGATGAGATGATACACCAACATGGGTAACACCTGTAGTTCGGGCTCCATGGCGTCCTGGTTCTTCCTTGGGTGTCAAGAGGTGAGTGGTTTCCCTTCTTTGTACTGTTTGCACTGTGCTTTTGATGACGTTGGTACTGCCCCGGAAAAGCTGGCAGATGGGTGGGTTGTAATGGGGTGGGCGGTACATTGTCTCCCGCCCGGCTGTTGGCAGTTACCGCTGCTGTGTTTGTTGCTGCCGCCGTGGCAGTTGGAGTGTGAAAGTGGCTGTCTGTGTTGGCGGTTTCCGCCATGGCTGTGATTCCATTTTTGTTACCGCAGGCCTGTTGCCGGTATTCCCGTCGCTTTAACACTGACCGCCAGGGTTGTAATGAGGGCCAATGTCTGGAGAGTCAACACTGACCCCCAGTGTACCCCTGGCACAGTTGTTGGATGGTTGTGAGAATAGACATATAGCCCCTCATTATGATCCTGACGGTCGGTGTTAAAGAGGCGTTAATACAGCCAACAGGCCGGCGGTAAAAAAGAAGGGATTATGACCACAGCGGTAACCGCCAACACAGACAGACACTTTAACACACCTTCCTACAGGATGGCAATGACTGCCGGGCTGGAGACTTTGGTCCGTAACAATTCCACCCTCGGGATTACGACCCGGCCTACCGCCATGGTTTTTGTGCCAGTCTTACTGCCACGAATTCCATGGCGGTAGGCACTATCAGTGCCCTTCCCTGGCACTGATATGGGTCTCCCCCGCTCCCCTCCCAATCCCCAAACTCCTCCCCCACACCCCTTTCCTGCACCGCACATTTACAGACCACATGAGCACCCATATACACACATGCACACACGCATACCCACATCCACCCAGGCATGCACACATACATACCCACACACTGCAACACACACCAACATACTTTGTCACACACATGCATTCACAACACACAACATAGAAGGACACTCACATTCAGTCATTCACGCACTTATTCAACGTGACTCACACCCGCATGCATGCATATCAAAACATACACACACACACAACATGCACACAACGCCCCCACCCCCTCTCCTGTCGGAGAACCTGACTTACCTGCTTGCAGGGGATCCACCGGCTGGAGAAAGGATGCAGCACTGCTGACAGCAGCGCCACCTTACCGCCGTCTGCCGCCATGACCGACGGCGGTATTCGGCCAGCCTTCTGGTGGAATACCATTGACGGTCATAATACGCGTGGACGCTGGTAGCCACGGCAGTGGTATGTTGGCGCCGTCACCATGGCGGTAGGCGGCAGTTCCCGCCAATGTCATAATGAGGGCCATAATGTCCAGGAGTCTGGAGCAACATTGGAGATGCAGATTCACAAGGGTAGGGAGGTTGAAGATGGGAGTCCCCAAATACCCCGGGGGTCAAATCGCTTAGTGCTTAGCTGATATGGGTGATTCAGGGGTAGACACGGACCCAAGGCTGGGGGAGGAGAGCCATACCAACATGCCTAGGGGCACTAGGATGTTTAACATGCTAGCTGGCTTGTGCGATGGTTGCTTGGATTGCATTCCAGTCTCCTCAGATGGGAAGAGTCACTCCTGTCAACCCCCAGTTAATACTGGTACCCCCTCCCCATCCACTGACTTACTGGAAAACCCACTGCAGTCCCTCTTTGATGAGGTCAAAAATCGATATTCCATCTCCCAGGCTAATCAAGGGGACATACAAGGAGTTTGGGAGGGGCTTAACAAACATTTGATTCTCTGTCACAGAGAAATCAAACTTTGGAAGAATCTGTGCTAGAGTTAAAAGCAAACGCCGCCAGAGATAGACAAGAAATGGACAGGTTGAAACCGAGATATAGGGCGAGAAAAAATAAATTGGAATAATTGGAAAACAACGCTAGAAGGAGCAATATAAGACTGTTGAACGTGCTGAATGGAAGTGAGCGGGGAAATTAAGGCATGTATTGGAAATTTTGTGAGACTAGTTGCGCCTGGGAAGGGCCTGAAGAAATCCTGTTTAAAGACATCAAGAGGGTTCACTGGGATCCTTTTAAAAAAAGGTTGCTAGTAAGACCAAGCTGAGTAAAATCCTGGTGAATTTTCCTATGTACTCTAGAAAAGAGAACATCTTGAATGAAACACTGAAAGTGAGTTCCCTGAATGGAAAAAATCTTTCCTTTGAAATTTCGTCTAACATCTTCCCTGCTACTCTGAATAGGCAGTGAGAATTGGGGAAAAGGCTGGAAGAATATAGGAAGTGAATAGCCATGGCCCAGCTAAGGTTTCCGGACACTCTTAGAGTGATATTTAAAAATAAAATGTACAATTTTGGTTATCACAAAGAGGTTGATGATCTACTGGGAAAGATCAGAACCAATCAAGATACCTAGCCTGATGTAGGGCTGGTTGTTGATTTTGCCAGAGTTTATATACATTCTCAAGCTGCAGCTTTGCTACTTTTGTTTCTATTATTATTTGTGCTATCTTTCACTAACCTTCACTAACATTTATGCTATTTTTAGATTCAGGTAATACCCCACTACTCCTGATTTGTTTCTAAATGTGGCTTATTCAACCAGAATGATTCTGGGGAGGGTCCTCCTTGGGTCGGGGGTAAGGTGCAGGGTTGGGGGCTAGGGAGTGTTGGACGGGGAGCATGGAGTGAAAAAATAAAATAAAAATGTGTACTCAAATACTGTGTGATCTCTGGGAAAGTAGGCTAGTTGATACAAAGCCCATAGGTAGAATTAGGAATGGAAGTAGACAGTAAAAAATTGCAACTCCTATCATAGAATGTTGTTAGGCTCCATGTAAGGAACAGAGGAGCAAACATGTTTCAATATTTGAGTCACCTTTACAATTAATAGTCTTACAAGAATCCCATTTGACTATAGGTGAGAGTTTGGAGAAGTCACAGAAATGGGTTCAGCAGGTAATGTGTACAGATCAATCCAGTCATACAACTGGGGTGGTCATATTGATTAAAATAATAGATGGCAATTTCAATCAAGGACTATAAATCTGATAAGAGATGCATATGGGTCATTGTAACACTGAGACTAGTTAACTATAGTTACTCACTGGTGGGTTATTATGACCTTAATGTGGATGATGTGAGACGCATCCAAAAATATGTACTCAAAGCTTGTTGAAACTCCCCACCCGATAATTCTATTAGTAAGTTTTAAAGCCATTTTGAATAGTTCCCTGGATGGGTCTAACAATAATAGATCACAACCGTGCTCCAAAATGTAATCATACATTAAAACAATGATGAAACAGTTGGGCTTTTGCAATATATTTTTAGAGCCAGGGCTGGCATGAGTGAGGGTATGCATATAACAATAAGAAATATGGGCTTTCGTCTAGAATAGATTATTTTTTGGTAGAATAGGCAACAAGGCATTCTTAGTGTGCAACATTTAGTAGCCCACCTGTCCGACCACGTAGCGGTGGTTCTACATTTGAAAACTCAGTCAAGCAAAATTACGAAAAGGTGAACTGTAGACAAAAGTTGCTAACAGACCAGGAAGTGTTAGACAAATTAAGAACAAGGGTGACTTATTTTAGGCAAATGCTAATTCAGCTCCTGAACACGTAGTCTGGGACACCTTCAAGGTTTTTATGAGGGGTATTATGATTAGCATGTATTCCCAGAAGAATAGAGAATTTAAGAAAACGGTTGTAGAGTTAGAAGAGTAGATGGCACTTCTAGAAAGGACAATCTGGAATAAATATCATTCAGACTAGCCAAATTATGTACTTCTTAAGGAAATTCAGGATCAGAAGTCCAGTTTGGTCGCAGTTCAAGAATCTAGAGTTAGGGCTCGTGGGAAGAGAGCAAGTTAGCACATTTTGAGTACAGTGAAAATGTTGGTAAATTGCTGGCCTGGAAACCAAGATGAATTTGGGGAGGAATGAGGTGAAGGATGTTGGAGACCAGGGAGGTGGAAGAAGCATTTTTGTAGTTTTTTGGCTCCCTTTATACAGAGGATCTGAAAACGACAGAGGAGCAGGTAAATGGGTAGTTCGAAGGCCTGATACCCGCTAAGCTTTCAAAGGTGGAGAAGGAAAGCTTAGACCAAGAGATTACTTTGGGAGAAGTTCAGAGTCAATAGATGAGGGTAAGAGAGAGTAGGCAGCTGGCCCCGATGAGCTTCCAAATGAATTTCACAGAGCTTTAAGGGATATAATTACCCCATTTTTGACGCAGCTTTTTGTGAGGATTTTGGAAGAAGGGGCTCACCGTGCCAAAGTCAGAGGAGGAGACTTTATTTACTTTGACTTTAAAACCAGACAACGATCCCTTTGTATGTGAGTCCTAGAGGCCTGTCACTCTCCTTAATTGTGATTATAAGTTCTTTGCAAACTTACTGGCTAATAGACTGAGTAAGGCAGCAAGAGGGGTGATAGCAGAGGACGAAAATGGCTTTATGAAAGGAAGGTACATGCTCGATCTGACCAATGAGCTGATAGGGACGATAGATTTGGCATTGATGAATAAGGTCCCACTCGCTATCATAACACTGAACGCCACCAAGGCTTTCAATAGGGTGTCATGGTAATGTCTGAATACTCTCTTGGGATTTGATAACTCTGCTATAGCATCAGACCTTAATAAGTAAACTTACAAGGGGATGCAAATAGGTCGAGGAACCTTTTGACCACTGCTTGAGATGTTCCCACCATAAAGACCCAATACCAGCACTTATCAATAACCAATTTGTCAATTTCAACAATAATCAATAACATTAGTAATCATTAGGAGTCAGTAATTGACACACCATGACCTCACAGTCATGAATACCTTCACCTTTATGTAAAAGTTAGAATGTACTGCTAATGTCACGTAGGTTAATCTCAAACTCAAATGATAAACATACAGAAACAACACTGGCTGTCTAAATCCGCAAAAGAAACACAATCTAATCAAGGCTTGAGCTAATACACATTCTAATTTCACAGTGCAAATTAATAGCAAGAATAATTGCGCAAGCGATTTCACATACATTTAGTTTCAGCAAAGAAAAGATCTCAAATGTTATTCCATATACTAGACTTCATCAGTGGGCTCCCTAACTAATATCAGATTAGAATTAGCATGTTGGGCTTCATGCAAAACAATTCAGTCAACACAAATCTGGAAAACGTCTAATTATGGCTCTATCAAAATATTGCGGTTGGTACCTAGAAAGTAAAGCAAATAGACATAATAATCAACATTCTAATTCACAATACCTTTCCTCAGTATGGATCAGCGAGCAGTGCCAGGCTTTGCCCTCAGGACATCAGTCTGGTCAGCAAGGATTCAGGATTCTGCATCAAATTTTGGAAAGGGCAAATTCTTTGAGTATTAAAGTAAACACCTCTTTTATCAAGACGCTCAGAAAATATCACAGTAGCAAAAGATAAAAGCGCAATGGCAATTTCTTCTCAGTGGAGTCCCGTTAAGTTAGATTTCCTTAAATTTCTTCTCAAGTCCCCATTGGTCAAGAGATCGCATGTTCATACTCTGTCCAATAAAACTAAAACATCAAATCTATAACTTCTACTAGTGCACGGTTCACATGTCGCTGATTGCCTTCTCTTGTAATGTCCTCATCATCCGACTCATCAGGTAACAATATTGTTGCAGCTTATACTCCATTCAGTGTATCCATTGTTCTTCTCCTGAGAAAGTCAGTCTTACACACATTACACACATATTGTTACATTTAGCAAGACCCGCATCTTCTAGCATGCTGTTTTCATGAGAAAGACTTTTAGCTACAAGCACATTTGGTCAGCACAGTGGAAAATCACAGTTTAATTCTCTAAGACAGACATTTTATTAAACACGGAAGAGATGCAGCTTGACATGAGGCAGTGCAATTGGGCCAAGCCCTCCGCTAAGTTAAGGTTTTCAATTAATAATGCAATTACGTAATGCATAACCCTTAATATAATGTATTACTACATTAATCAAACATAAGCTCCATATTTCATATTAATAAGCCATTAATAAGTACACTTGGTGAACATTGGCGGCCACTCATGGTGATCACCCTTTCAAATGCGTGCATTTTTTTTCTCTATATTAACACATTTTTTATGCAAAACCATTACTCAGAGTACATGAATATTCATTAATACTTTTATTAGAACTACTGCTTTAGCAGGGGACAAGTTCTGCAGGCTAATACGGGAGAACTATAAAGCACCCTAAGGTAGGACTCTGTTGAATGTCAATCTAAAAGTGGGCAACAGGGACCAGGCAGGGCTGCCCACTCTCTCCGCTACTTTTTAACTTGTATATCAAGTCCTTAGCCGATAAGATCAGAGAGGAGAGGGAGATCAAGCCCTTCAAACGTAGCCTTTGGGAAAAGAAAATCTTTTTATAGGCCGATGATGTCATGATCTATATGACAGATATCGCCCCCACTGTAGCAAGTTTGTATCACCTGATATCTGATTTTGGGAAAGTGTCCAGATATGAGGCAAATCAATTAAAGACAGAAATTATGGTCTAGAACATGATAGAGGGACATTGCCTGATAAAAAGAGAACTAAAAGATGTGGGTATTAGAATTAGTTGATCCTTGAATAAAATTGTATGACTAAATTTTAATAGGGCAATGGTGGAAACAAATAGCTTAATATTGAATTGGTCACATCTACCATTAACACTGTTTGGGAGAGCACATTTAATAAAGATGTCTATCCTCCCGAAATGTACCTTTTATTTTAATGCCATCCCTTTACACTTTAAGAGTGCCTGGCTCCAAAAAAGTACACTGAAGAATAGATTCCTTTATATGGGCCTCCAAGAGTTCAAGAATCTTAAGCAAAATAAACTTCATAGGAAGTACCTTAAGGGAGGCATTGCGTTGCCAGATTTCCAACTTTACGCTTGGGCCTTCCAACTTAAAAAACTCTAGGTTCCTATTGACGGATTTGGGTGGCTCTGGGGGTAACCACTTAAATAAAGCATTGTTAAATGAGGTGAATGGGGAGGGAACAAGTTCAGGTATAAGTTTGGCGACATGAGATACTTCAAAAGTGTTGAGACGGGGCCACTCACCTGAAAAGGAGGATGTCTACAGGGGCGATAGTATGCCCCCACCTCCTGGAATACCTCTTGGCACTTCCTGGTGGACACAGAAACCCCGGCAGGTGTCCCAAAAGGAAAGGGGGAGTGGAAGAGAAAGAGACAAAATACTGCCACGTCTTGCTGGTCCAGCCAGGCACCCTGTATCTTCGGAGGGGCAGGTCTTTGTTGACAGAGTGATAGTAGAGTTAGTACACTCAACTTCCTTGAAACTGAATCTCTCTTTCTGATATGGATACAGGAGCAGTAGAAGAACACCGGGATGCTCCAGCACTTTTCTTGGAGAATAATAACTGTTGGTACAATTGCTAACACTGCATTACCAAAAACCCAAACTGAGTACCATAACAAGAAGTACTGCAACACTAGGGCTAGCGTCACAGAGATTCACTGTTTCACACTACAATTAGAACTGTGGTTGCACTTATCATGCACGGGAAAGACAAACAAGGGCATTCATTATATCACGTATAACTTTCCTGCATGCATAGGGTTAAACTAAAAGGAACAAAAACAGTCCAAGAAGTACAAATGTCCACTCTGGGTTTAAACAGTTAGGGTGGCACAGTTTGATTTGGTTTCCGTGTGTGTGTGAAAAACCCTTCAAAAGCAAATTCCTCAAACCTGAGATAACAGGCATGAATGACACAATTTAAATCCATGCTATTAGAGAAAGAAAAGTCACGTAAATGCTCTTTTAAAATTGCACTGTCACTTTTTGTAGTACTTGAGCTCAAACAAATTTCCTGAAGCACATTTAGGCAAGTAACTACAATAATAGTGTAGAATGTTCAGAAATGCATTTGACTCTTCAAGATAAGATCTCTGCCAAAGTACGAGGTCTGAAATACACCAGCTGTTCTAGGAAAGTGTAGCGCTCAAAGAACAAACTCCCTGGAGAATACTAGTCACTTAGCTGCAGCCTTTTCCGGAGTGCTGGAGGAATGCCTGGTGTCAGCTGGTACAGGAACTAAAAAAAGAAATGCCTCAAAAGTCTTGAATACGAGGATGACAGCAGGGGCTGAACTGCCAAATCAGATGCTGAGAGCAGGAAGCAAAACAAAGCCAAGCAGGGAGGCATGCTTCACTCTGCTATTTATAGCCAGTCAGGAAAGCAGTTGAGTTTCCACATGTGGATGAGTCACCACACCCAATTAGAAGCACCTGCTCACATTAACAAACAAGCATTGGTAAAACAAGCATTGATAAAACCAATTGTGTAACTCAGCACATTATGGGCCTCATTACAACATTGGCGGTAAAACCCGCTTACCGCCGTGCAGAAGACCGCCAACACACCGCCGCAGCAGCAGAATCTCGCCACGGTCATTATGACCCACTGCTCGGAATCTGCCAAAATCCAGACACCCACACAAGTCTGCCACACCAAAGGTCAGTGATAAACTGGCGAAAACAAAACCAACACCGTCACGCCAACAGAAATACGCCCACACTATCATGACCCACCAATCCACGCGGCAGTCTTTCAAACACGACATTCCATTGGCGGCACACACCGCCATGCTCAAAATACACATACATCTCCAAAACACCACCACATTGGACAATTCGACATACAAACACCTGATACACCACTCCCACACACTCAATACAATATAAAACACACACCCACAAACCCTTCCGTCAACAATTGCGACAGAAGGCCAGAGAGAGACACCACCAGAAAGAACAATAGCATCCACAGGCACACAATACCATCACCCACATAACTTCCACGCACCTCACACAACACACCACTACATATCACCCCACTTATCACTACACATACCACCCCACACATCACCCACACCACCCCATGGCACGGTAAAGACACCCCAGGTTCTCGGAGGAGGAGCTCAGGGTCATGGTGGAGGAAATCATCTGGGGAGAGCCACAGCTATTCGGATCACAGGTGCAGCACACGTCTATAGCTAGGAAGATGGAGCTATGGCGAAGAATAGTGGACAGGGTCAATGCAGTGGGACAGCACCCAAGAAATAGGGATGACATCAGGAAGAGGTGGAATAACCTACGGGGGAAGGTGCGTTCCGTGGTTTCAAGACACCACCTTGCGGTTCAGCGGACTGCCGGCGGACCCCCACCTCCTCCCCCACAACTAACACCATGGGAGGAGCAGGTCTTGGCGATTCTGCATCCTGAGGGCCTCGCAGGAGTAGATAGAGGAATGGACTCTGGTAAGTCAAATCTTAACTATTACATCCCCCACTCTACCTGCATGCAATAACATACCCCCACCCTCACCCCCACCCCCATCACTTCAGCTCCTCACAAATGTCCCAATATCGCAACCCACCCATCCCAACACCAAGCCCGGCATGCAACTACAAAGCATGGACACCCATCACTAATGCATGGCCACTGCACATACCCACACAGACCCCTAAAATATTATCATACAAGGTCCCACACAAGAATGCAAGCACTGGGGTACACGGTCACCCACCCATTGCACACCATGCAACACACAGATGTAATAAACATCCTTTTATACCCCTGCAGGACCCCTACCCAACGTCACCAGACAGGAGGGTCCACACATGTCCACACCACCAACAGAAGAGGCCCACAGTGATGACAGCAGCTCTGTCCAACTAGATCTAGATGACCAGCCCGGCCCATCGGGGACCTCTGGACAGTCAGTTCCCCTGACACAGCCACAGGCCACCACAGAGCTTCCCCCCTCTGGAAACACCAGCACAGCACCCACCAAGCGGGCCCATACCTCTGTCCCCAGGACACGTCAATCAGCAGTGTGTCCACCACTACAGGGAACCCAGGCTAACCCACCACCCCAACAACAACAGGGACCTGGGGGCAGTGGCAGTGGGCATACGGTCCAGTGGACGGAGGCCCAGGAACACAGGGGAACTGGGAGGGCTGCTGTGCGACAGGGGGAGGACAGGCCAAGGGAACCCACTCTCCACGAGGCCCTCTCCAACATCAAGGGAACCTACCACCACTCCGAGGAGACGATGGCAACAGTACTGGCCAAATTTCAGGAGACCCAGCGCCTGCAGGAGGAACAGTATTTGAGATTCAGGGAGGAACTCAGATCCATCTATTCCACCTTGGGCACCATCCTAGGGGTGCTGAAGGAAGTCCTCAGCACCAGGAGGGACACTGTGGCACAACAAGGGGCCCCTGACACTAGCCTGGACGATGAACTGCCCACCACCTCCGCCCGCGCTAATGGACAGGAGGCACTGCCACAGGACCACCACACCTGCACCCCACCCCCTGAAGAGGGTGAACCCCCCCGCAAATGGTCCCTGAGATCCAGGACAAAGACAGAGAACGATGCCAAGACGCCCGCCAATAAATGAGAACGCCCTGAATGTCATCCTTCTGTCCCAATTTGTCACCCTGTCCATCCTTAAACTGCGCCAGCTCCACTTCCTATGCCCATTTGGACAATGCACCCTAATAGAGTGGATTCTGCCATGGACATTCCTCCACCATCACCCTTCACCATTTTACAACCCCCTCCAATATTGAGCACTTAAATAAACACCCTTGAAGCACAAAACAATCTGGAGTCAGTCTGTGATTTCAAAATAGTGTATTAGCAATTACAGTGGCAAAATGCTCTTTCAAATGTAATGTCAACATACCTATGTCACACAGCTCTAGTCCATGAGGAAACAAAGCAGTTGTCACACAGTGGGACCCACATCTGTGAAATTGTAAGGGAAAGTGACAACTTAGTGATCATACACTGGGTGAAAACGACAGACAGTTGAGAGGTAGTAGTGTTAAAGTACATGTAGTAAGCAGGTTTGTATTCTTACCTGTGTCTCGCTGGAAATATTGCAGGATCACCAAGTTCCTGTTGTCCATGTCCTCTTCTTCTGCTTCCTCGTCTTAACTGTCCACAGGCTCCACAGCTGCAACAACACCGCCATCTGGACCATCCTCCTGCAGAAAAGGCACCTGTCGTCGCAAAGCTAAGTTGTGCAGCATACAGCAGGCCACGATGATCTGGCACACCTTCTTTGGTGAGTAGAATAGGGATCCACCTGTCATATGGAGGCACCTGAACCTGGCCTTCAGGAGGTTGAAGGTCCGCTCTATGGGCCTCATTGTAGAGTTCCTCTGCCCTTGTCCTGGGATTCCTCACTGGGGTCAGTAGCCATGACAGGTTGGGGTAACCAGAGTCACCTGCAAATGGTGAGGGACAACTGTTAGACACACACTAACCTGTAGGGATATCCCCAGACCCAGACAACCATTCCCACTGACTTGCTTCCAGGTGCTCACCTAATAGCCACACACAGTGCCTCTGGAGTTGACCCATCACATAAGGGATGCATATTCCGCAGGATGTAAGCGTCATGCGCTGAGCCAGGGAATTTGGCATTCACACAGGAGATGTACTGGTCTGCAAAACACACCATCTGCACATTCATGGAATGATAACTCTTCCGGTTTCTGTACACCTGTTAACTCCTGCGGGGGGGTACCAAAGCCACATGTGTCCCCTCAATGGCACCTATGATGTTAAGGATATGTCCCAGGGCATAGAACTCACCTTTCACTGTAGGCAAATCCTCCACCTGAGGGAAAACGATGTAGCTCCGCATGTGTTTCAGCAGGGCAGACAACACTCTGGACAACACGTTGGAAAACATAGGCTGGGACATCCCTGATTCTATGGCCACTGTTGTTTGAAATGAGCAACTTGCAAGGAAATGGAGTACTGACAGCACCTGCACTTGAGGGGGGATTCCTTTGGGATGGCGGATAGCTGACATCAGGTCTGGCTCCAGCTGGGCACACAGTTCCAGGATTGTGGCACGATCAAACCTGTAGGTGATGATCACATGTCTTTCCTCCATTGTCGACAGGTCCACCAGCGGTCTGTACACCGGAGGATGCCGCCATCTCCTCACATGTCCCAGGGGACGGTGCCTATGTAGGACAACAGCGAGCACAGAGTCAACCAACTCAGAGGTACGTACCCACAGCTTCCGAAATTTGGCCTGTATGAGTGTTGAGGCAAGGCCTAGGTATGTGTGACGCAGTTAGAAATTAAGCCATGTGGGCCCCTGAAATGGCGGCTGCCTGACCTGTAAAGTGGGACAATGGGGTGTGAGGTAACTGCGCTGGCGTTGTACACCGTCACGGTAGGCGGACGAAGACCGCGGTGCAATTCTGCAGTGGTTAACATTGGACCCTATGGGTCCCAGGGGCCAATGAGAATGTACGCCGGCAGTGACGGTACGCACTGCCGCGGACATGACTGCCATTTTCTATCTGTTCAATCACTCTATGCCTGATCTTCGACAGGAGAGGACCTACACTGCAATTGCTGCTGTGACCTCAGTCTGGAAGAGACAATGGCTCGTGCGTCTGGGGAAAGGGCCCCTACCTTCACATCGGAGGAGTTGGAGAAACTCATGGATGGGGTCCTCCCCCAGTACACGCTACTCTACGGTCCTCCAGACAAACAGGTAAGTACACTGGGAGCATGCTGTATGGGCTATGCCTGTGTGGAGTGCGGTGGATGAAAGATGGGGGGGGGGAGATTGAGGCGTGTATGAAACGACGGTGAGTGCATGTGCCACATGGCAAGGGTAGGGATGGGGGCCAATGACTGTGACGTGCAGTTGGTAATAACTTTTCTTTTCCCCCTGTACAATTCATGTAGGTCAGCGCCCAGCAGAAAAAGGATATTTGGTGTGCCATCGCAAGGACATCTGGACCCTGGGGGTCTAGCACAGACGGAGCACCCACTGCCGTAAGAGATGGGAGGACATTCGCCGCTGGAGCAAGAAGACGGCGGAGGCCCAGCTGGGGCTGGCCGCCCAACATGGGAGGGGTGCCTGTCGCACCATGACCCCCCTGATGTTTAGGATCCTGGCGGTGGCGTATCCAGAGTTGGATGGGCACTTGAGGGCATCACAGCAGCCACAAGGGGGTGAGTACACTCTCATTCTGCTGATTTTGCGTGCAGTGGACGTGTCTGGGTGGGGGAGGTGGGCTGTGGCTTTCCCTAGGCCAGGGCGAGTGTGCTAGTTAGGTCCCGTTCTTCTGGCAGATCCTGTGGCACTCCACCCCACCTGTGTACAGTGCTAAGTACACCTAGTCAGGCTCCTGTGTCATCCATGTGTGCAGATTTCAGCCATTGCCTTGTAGGCCGTGTCCCAGGGATTGAACAGTGGACTCCAAGTGCACGGCGTAGTGCAGGGGGCTTTCTGTGTCTGTTGTGTCCGCCAACTGTAGCGGTAATGCATGCAGTCAACATGTCTTTCTTCTGTCGTCGTCCCTTTTTTGTTGTCTCCCTGTTCTTGTGTGCATTAGCATCATCAGGTGGAGGAGCAGTGCACCGGAGCAGGAGGGAGCTGCATTCCACATGGCCCTGGAGGGTGAGACAACGGACTCGGAGTTCACCAGTGGGAAGGAGGGCGAGGGGATACGGACTCGTCCTCTGATGGGAGCTCCCTTGTGGTGGCGGCAACATCTGTGCCCCCCGCATCTACAGGTACAGACGCCAGCCCCCCTACCAGCAAAGCCCTCCCAGCAGCCACTCAGCCTTTGCCCTGTGCCCGCTCACCCAGGAGGGTGGGCATCACCTTCGCCCCACGCACCTCAGGCCCTGCCCCAGTCACCCCTGCTGCCCTCAGTGAGGAGGCCATTGACCTCCTCAGGTCCCTCACTGCTGGGCAGTCTACCATTTTGAATGCCATCCAGGGTGTAGAGAGGCAGTTGCAACAAACAAATGCATTCCTGGAGGGCATTCATTCTGGTCAGGCGGCCCTTCAGCAAGCTTTTCAGACTCTAGCCTCAGCACTGATGGCAGCCATTGTCCCTGTGTCTAGCCTCCCCCCTCCAACTTCCCCCACCCAGACCCAATCCCCTCTACCTCAGCCTATCCCAAGCACACCTTCCGTGACCAGCATGCATACACGTCAACACACAAGGGAAGCTCTGGCAAACATAAGCACCACACATCCCACAGGCACTCACGCAAGCATCACACACATGCAGACACACCAACATCCACTGCCTCCACTGTTTCCCCCTCCTCCTCGTCTCCCTCCTCCCTCCCAGTCTCGTCTACACTCACACCTGCATGCACTACATCTACAGCCACTACTTCTATCACCAGCACACACACCACCACACCCCACTCACGTGCAGTCACCACCCCCACTGCCATTCACACATCCCCTGTGTCCTCTCCCAGTGTGTCTGTGACACCACCTGCCAAGATACACAAACGCAGGCACACACCAACCCAACAGCCATTCACCTCACGAAAGCCTCCAGCCCATGCACCTTCACCCAAAGTCAGCAAACAAACACCTCCTACAACCACAACCTCTTCCTCCACTCCCAAACCCCCTCCAGCTGCCCGTTCCAGTGTCCCGAAGAACCTTTTCCTGTCCAACCTTAACCTCTTCCCCTCACCTCCCTCACCCCGTCAGTCTTCTAGGGCCCGACTCTCCAGGTCCCAACCTAGCACCTGAGCCACAACATCTCTGGGACCAGTGGTGCCTATAGTCACCGGACTCTGGAGTGCACCGGCCACCAGGGCAGCCAGTGTGGCACGGAGCCACAGCACGGAAAGTCCCCCACATGTCAGACATCAAAAGTTGGCCAGTGCCCGGCGGGAGGGGGGAAGACTCCAGCCACCAAGGCCGCTCCCAGGGGCACAGGTGGGAGTGTGGAGTCAGCTGCAACACCTTCCAAGGTGGGGAAGGGCCACAAGAAAGTCTGCAAGTCTGGGAAGAGCAGCACGGCGGAGAAGACCGCCATCATCCCCGCTGCCCAGGAAGCCACGGCCAGCACCAGCCCAGCTGCCCAGGAGGCCACCGCCATCATCCCCGCTGCCCAGGAGGCTACCGCCATCATCCCCGCTGCCCAGGAGGCCACCGCCATCATCCCGCTGCCCAGGAGGCCACCGCCAGCACCAGCCCTGCTGCCCAGGATGCCACTGTCATCATCGCTGCTGCCCAGGAGGCCACCACCATCATCCCCGCTGCCCAGGAGGCCACTGCCAGCACCAGCTCTGCTGCCCAGGAGGCCACCGCCATCAACCCCGCTGCCCAGGAGGCCACCGCCATCATCCCCGCTGCCCAGGAGGCCACCGTCATCATCCCCGCTGCCCTGGAGGCCACCGACAGCACCAGCTCTGCTGCCCAGGAGGCCATCGCCATCATCCCCGCTGTCCAGGAGGCCACCACCAGCACCAGCCCTGCTGCCCAGGTGGCCACCGCCAGCACCAGCCCTGCTGCCCAGGAGGCCGCCGGAAGCACCAGCCCAGCTGCCCATGAGGCCACCGCCAGCACCAGCCCGCTGGGCCAGACAGGACCGCCAGCACCAGCCCCACTGGGACAGACAGGACCGCCAGCACCAGCCCCGCTGGGCCAGCAGGACTGCCAGCACCAGCCCCGCTGGCCCATGAAGGACCGCCAGCAGCTGAGTCACTGCCAAGGACCCCGCCGCCACAAGCACTGCTGAACAGGACACCGCCGCAACAAGCACCGCTGCCAAGGACACCGCCGCCACAAGCACCGCTGAACAGGACACCACCGCCACTAGCACCGCTGAACAGGACACCGCCGCAACAAGCATCGCTGCCAAGGACACCGCCGCAACAAGTACCGCTGGCCCATGGGCGCCAAGGGCACTGACGCTACTGAGTCCGTCAAAAGCAGGATGAAGCACTCTGGGCACAAGGCCCCCTCCAGAACCAGTGGAGAAAGGCATCCACTACCTCTGTCCTTGGCAGGATGAAGCACTCTGGGCACAAGGCCCCCTCCAGAACCAGTGGGGAAAGGCATGCACTACGTCTGTCCTTGGCAGAATGAAGCACTCTGGACACAAGGCCCCCTCCAGAACCAGTGGAGAGATACATCCACTACCTCTGTCCTTGGCAGGATGAAGCACTCTGGGCACAAGGCCCGCTCCAGAACCAGTGGAGAATCACATCCACCTGAGAGACTGTGGCTTTGCACTCCCCAGGATATGGCAGTGGGCAACCCACCCACTGTAGAGACTTGAGAGACTGTGGCTTTGCACTCCTCAGGATATGGCAGTGGGCAACCCACCCACTGGAGAGACTTGAGAGACTGTGGCTTTGCACTCCCCAGGATATGGCAGTGGGCAACCCACCCACTGTAGAGACTTGAGAGACTGTGGCTTTGCACTCCCCAGGATACGGCAGTAGGCAACCCACCCACTGAAGAGACTTGAGAGACTGTGGTTTTGCACCCCCAGGATACGGCAGTGGGCAACCCACCCACTGGAGAGACTTGAGAGACTGTGGCTTTGCACTCCCCAGGATATGGCAGTGGGCAACCCACCCACTGGAGAGACTTGAGAGACTGTGGCTTTGCACGCCCAAGGATTGAACAGTGGATATGTGGCCCCCTCGTGGATTTGGCGTTGTGCACTCAACCGGCTGAGGTGCCCCCCCCTTTCCTTACCCCTGAGGTGCCTGTTTTATTGCTATCTGATGCCCCTGCAGTGTTCTCTCCGTCATGGTCGGGGATTGAGTGTAGGCCTCGCCCATGCCATGTGGGCCCAGTGTTCCACGGACTTCAATGGAGCACTACCTAGACTACTATTCTTGGTGTAAATATTTGTTAATGGTGTATATATATTTTTGCGTCCTGGATTTTAATAGATTACATTGGTTACACTCATTTGCTTTTGTCTTTGCATTCTTCCGGGGAGGGTTGGGGGTTGTAACTGTAATGTATCATGTTGTATTAGTGTGTGTGTTGTAGTGGGTGAGGGTGGGGATGTTGCGTGTTGCATGTGTGTGTCCCTGCTTTTTCCATCCCCTGTGTCATAGGTGCAGTACTCACCGTTGTCTTCGCCACCGGCTTTCGTGCTCCTGGTAGAAGAGAAAGAAGATGAGGGCTGGCAGGATGTGGAGCTCGGGTTCCATGGTGTCCGGATTCCTCGTGGGGTGTGTAGAGGTGAGCGTTTTCCCTTCGGAGTCCTGTTTCCGCCGTGTTTTTGTCCGCGGTGAATCCGCCCCAGAAAAGGTGGCGGATTGGTAGGTTGTGATACTGTGGACGGTACATTGTCCTCCGCCTGTCTGTTGGCGGTGACCACCAAGCTGTTTGTTTGTACCACCGTGGCGGTCGGAGTGTTAAAGTGGCTGTCTTTGTTGGCGGTTTCCGCCACGGTCGTAATTGCAATTTTTTTACCGCATGCCTGTTGACGATCTTACCGCCGCTTTAACACCGTCCGCCAGGGTTGTAATGACCACCTATGTTTACTTAGAAACATGAAGGTTTAACCAAGAACAGAGATATGATTGAACCCTAATCCCTGGGGATGCTGACAGATAACGCAGGAGGCACCTTGGGGATTCCTGTCAGTCCTCCCCACCAAGGACCCTTTCAAAGAGCGGGGCTTGAAGGGTGCAGGAGATGGAATTTTTTAGTAAGACATGGAGCATGAACTGTGAACGCGGGTTCCCAGGAATTGTCCTCAGTCCCATAGCCTTTCCAAGCCAATAAATTGCGTAAAACACCACAGACACACCTGGAGTCAAGAATTTTGGCCACTTCAAATTCCCATTGCCCGCGTACTTTTACCAGGGGAGTTGGTGAGGCATCGCGGGTATCAGGGGAATAGGGACGGAGTAATGACACATGAAACACGGGGTGTACCTTGAAATCATCTGGCAATGTCAGTTCTACTACCACAGGATTGATGATTTTGGCAATAGGAAAAGGGGCCTAGAAATCGGGGGTTTAATTTTCTGGATCCTGCAAGATGGAGATTTTTTGATGAGAGCCACACCTGATCTCCTATCTGATAAGAGGCAGCAGGTCTCCTTCTTTTGTCTGCTTGTTTTTTTACTTGAGCTTGGTAGTGTTTCAAATGGTGTTGTACTTGTTTTTGAATCTCCTGTAACTCTTTATGGTGTTTCTGTACTGATGGGACTCATGTGGATGTTTGGGACCCAGTTATAGGTAGCATTCTTGGGTGTAGACCAAACAAACAGTAAAATGGGGACACTCTGTAGTCATGTGGACACTGTTGTTATATACAAATTCAACTAGAGGTGAAGCCTTATCCCACTCAGTAGACCATGTGTCAATGTAACATCTCAGGATTTGCTTAGTGATTGGTTGGCACGTTCCGTCTGCCCATCCGTTTGTGGATGATATGCAGAGGACAAGCGGATGTCCATACTGACAGAGGAACAGAAGCTACGCCAACACCGTGATATAAATTGGGGGGTCACGATCGGAAACAATTGTGGTGGCCAACCCATGAAGCCGTACAATGTGTTGGACAAACAAATCAGAGAGCTTGGAAGCTGTAGAGAGGCATTTTAATGGAACAAAATGAGCCATTTTAGTTAGGCAATCTACAACCACCCATATGACAGTGTGTCCATTGGAAGCTGGGAGATCAGAAATAAAATCCATACTTATGGTATGCCATGAGGCCACCGGAATTGTCATGGAAAGTAACAATTCTGTGCCTGGAGTATGTGGGGTTTTATCAGGAACACAGGTGGAACAAGTCTGGACGTAGCTTCTAACATCCTGCACAAGTGTGGGCCACTAAAACCATCTTTGACAGAGATCTAACATCTTTTTCTCACCCAGGTGACCTGCGAGGACAGAATCATGTCCCCATTGTAACACTGTATCCCGTAATTCTTTGGTAGGGATGTACAACTGATCAGCATGGTTTTGTAAACCCTGTTTTTTCATACATATCAGTTGAACAGGGAACCTTGTGTTGGGCTACCCTATTTTCTCAAGGAACTCTTCGGAAGTGCACACAGCCATGATTGGTTCTGGGGGTATTATGCTTCTGAATTGTTCTAGCGCCACATCAAAGGAGAAACCCATCCTAGACAACGTGTCTGCCTTTTTTTGCGTAGTACCGGGCCTATATGTGATTACGACGTCAAACTCATTAAAGAATAGAAGCCAGCATAATTGACAAGGTGTCAGGGCCTTGGTCGCTTGAAAAAACTGTCAATTACCGTGATCTGTGTAAATAGTTACGGTGTGTCTAGCTCCTAGTAGGTGGTGATGCCATTCCTGGAAGGCAAGCTTGATGGCCAGAAGTTCCCGCTCCACCACCGTGTAATTCTACTCTGCGGGTACCAATTTCTTTGAGAAGTAAGCTGCGGGATGGAAATGCCCAGACTCAGGATCTCGTTGGGACAAGACACAACCCACTGCCATTTGGGAAGCATCTGCTTCCACAAAAAATGGCTGAGCCGGGTTGGGCTGATGGAGAATGGGTGCTTCAGTGAATGTGTTTTTAAGATGTTGGAAGGCTTTCTCACCTTCTGCATCACAGAGGAACTTAACCCCCTTTCGTAGCAGACGAGTTATGGGAAATACCACAGTAGAGAAAAGTGGGGTATAAATCTCTGATAAAAATTTGCAAAGCCCAAACAATGTTGCACTTCCTTGATGGATCTTGGGGCTACCCAATCCAGGATCACCTGTACCTTGGACCTATCCATGGAAATTCCATCAGGAGTGATCACATATCCCAGGAGTTCTACAGTTGTAGCGTGAAAAACACATTTTTCCTGCTTGGCGAAGAGAAGATGCTCACAAAGCCGTTGTAAAACCACTCTTACATGCCCTTTATGTTCCTCAGTGGAAGAAGAATAGATCAAAAAGTCTTCTATGTATATCACTACACAGATATCCCGAAACTCCTGCAGCACTTCATTGATGAAACATTTAAACACTGCAGGAGCGTTACACAACTTGAAGAGCATCACTGTGTACTTGAAGAGTCCGAATTTAGTTCGGAACACCGTCTTACACTCATCCCCCTTCATCACTCGGATCAAGTGGTAGGGGCCCCGGAGTTCGTGTTTAGTATAAATGGTCGACTGACATACATACCTGATCTAAAAGTACCGGGATCAACGGAAGTGGATACCAATTTTTTATGGTCACTTTGTTCACTGCGCAATAATCTATACTGGCACGCAGCTTGCGATTCTTCTTGGGCACGAAGAACAAAGACGACGATACTGGTGACGTTGAATGACGAATTAAACCCTTAGCCAATAGATCATCCAGGTAGTCTCGCAGGTATCGATTCTCAGGCTCAGAAAGAGCATACACCCTACTACATGGTAACATTGCCCCTGGAATTAATTCTAAATGACAATAATATGACCTATATGGCGGCAGCTGGGTGGCCTTCTGTTCACTAAAGACATCATGGAAGTCTGTATCTGGTACAGGAATGGCCAGTGTGTCGTCCAGCTTGATAGCCGCACTATGTGTGGACCCACAATGCAAGGGTGTCACTAGTAATGGTTTGTCTTGGTAACAGGAGTGCCAGCAGTGTTTAGAGTCTAATGTCACTGTCCTTACTGCCCAGTCAATTTTGGGATTGTGTAACTGAAGCCAGGGTATCCCCAAAATGGCTCCAAATACTGGGGTATCTATGAGGTCAAACTGAATTTGTTCTGTATGGTTGTTTGCACAAAGCATGGACAAGGGTGTTGTTTGAGAAAGGATAAGCCTGGAGGACAATTCTGAGCCATCCACGGCTCTGACTGGTTCAAGTACATCTTTTCTGACAGTCATATTATTTAGGGTTTTAGCCAAACCCAAGTCTAAAAAGTTTCTGGTAGCCCCAGAGTCAAGCAATATGGGAATGACCTTACGAACCTCAGAGGACAGCACTAACGTCACAATAAGAGTTAGATGTCGAGGTACAGGACTGATGGTATTAGCCAGAAGATGTGAGACCATATTGAAAGAAGCGCTTGATAAAATGGCCTCAGAAGTTATCGAGCCAGTTAGTTTTCTGCCTGATCAGGAAGAGAGAAATCAGGTCATGTTACCGCTCCAGTGGCTTTCTTTGGAGCAGTAGGCTTGTTAGGACATTCCCGAGCAAAATGCCCTGCTTTACCGCAGTATAAACACAGTTTCAATTTTTTCATACTTTCTTTCTCTTCCTTAGATAATGGGCCCTGCACACTGCCAATTTGCATGAGCTCAGGTGTATCATGGGTGGGAATGGTGGACTCCTTTTACTCAGTTTTGAGCACCACTAAGCATGCGTCACCCTGGAATTTTTCTCCCATACATTCACTGAAGCAGTGATCCAATCGTACGACCAGGTCAATTAACTCGAAACACTCCATAGGAGGTTCCACAATTTGGGCTAGAACATCCTTGAGATCGTCCCGAAGGCCACAATAGAAGAGGGAGGTCCTCTTCTCCTGGTCCACTCAATCTCCACCACCAACCGATTGAAAGAAGTGATATAGGATAGTAGATCCTTGTTTCCCTGGCGCAAATTCAGCAACTCATTGTGACTGGCTTGCACGAAGAAGTGTTTGGCAAACAGTTTCCGCAAGGCTTCCTTGAACCGGTTAAAATCGTACAGTATAGGGTCATTGCGCTCCACCAGCAGAATAGACCAATTAGCTGCATTGCCTCCCAAATAAGAGATAATAAAAGCTACCTTTGCAGCATCGTTGGGGAATGTAGCTGCCCGACACAAAAACTGTAGCTTGCACTGGTTGAGAAAATTTTTGAACTTGGCACTATCTTCAAAAAAACTTTACTGGAGGAGCTAAGGGCACAGGGGTTGGTGTTGTGACCATTACCTGCATGGGTTGGGTGGTGGAAGTTGTTGGGCCTGAATCAGATCTAGGAACATGATTAGACAGGTCAAACCAAGGGGCCTGTAGTACTGGAGATCTTTGTTTTAGTTTGACTTCTCCCCAGGGGTTGTCTTGTGGTTTATACCGCTGTAGTTCAGTGTGCAACTCCAGGTTCTTTTGCTTCAAGGAAAGAACTTCCTTCTGTAATCCCACTAGAGCCCTAGTTAAATCTAATAAAGATGGAGCATTCTGATCAGCTGGTAAAGCCTGTGCTAAACCTTTGAAAGTACCCATTAAGGGATCCATCACCCAGGCAGCCCTGTATTTTGTGGTTTGGCTTTATGTCAAGACGGGGACATTCACCTAAAAAGCAGGATGTCTGCAGGGGTGATGGTATGCCCCCGACCTCCTGGAACACCTCTTGGCACTTCCTGGTGGACACAGAAACCCCTGCAGGTGTCCCAAAAGGAAAGAGGGAGTGGAAGAGAAAGAGACAAAACACTGCCACGTCTTGCCGGTCCAGCCAGGCACGCCGTATCTTCGGGGGGCAGGTCTTTGTTGACAGAGTGATAGTAGAGTTAGTGCACTCAACTTCCTTGAAACTGAATCTCTCTTTCTGATATGGGCATGGGAGCGGTAGAAGAACACGGGGAAGCTCCAACACTTTTCTTGGAGAATAATAACTGTTGGCACAATTACAAACACTACATTATCAAAAACTCAAACTGAGTACCATAATCATTCAATTAATCAATCAAATACATTTCTTAAGCGCACTACTCACCCGGTAGGGTCTCAAGATGCTGGGAGAGAGTTGGGGTGGGGGACCGGTTACTGCTCGAAAAGCCATATTTTTAGGTGCTTTCTGAAGGTTAGGAAGTCCTGGGTCTTCCATAGGTTGGTGGGGAGGGAGTTCCAGGTTTTGGCGGCGAGGTGGGAGAAGGATTTGCCGCCGGAGGTGGTGCGTTTATATGCGAGGGGACGGTAGCAAGGGAGAGGTCGGAGGGAGCGGAGCTGTCGAGTTGGTATGTGGAAGTTGACTCGTTCGTTGAGGTAGGCCGGTCCAGTGTCTTGGAGGGCTTTGTTAGCGTGGACAAGGATTTTGAAAATGATCTTTTTGTTGATGGGCAGCCAGTGTAGGGATCTGAGGTGGGTGGATATGTGTTCGTGGCGAGGGAGGTTGAGGATGAGACGTGCGGCTGCGTTCTGGATTCGCTGGAGTTTTCTTTGAAGCTTGGCTGTGGTCCCTGCATAGACGGCATTGCTGTAGTCCAGTCTGCTGCTTATGAGGGCGTGGTTGGCTGTTCTTCTTGGTTCTAAAGGAACCCATTTGAAAGTCTTGCGTAGCATGCAAAGGATGTTGAAGCAGGAGGATGATATGGCGTTGATTTGCTGGGTCATGGAGAGGGACGAGTCCAGTATGATGCCAAGGTTACGTGCATGGATGGTGGGTCTTGGGGGTGGTCCGAGGGTGGTGGGCCACCAAGAGTCGTTCCATGCTGCCTTGTTGGGGCCAAAGATGATGATCTCTGTTTTGTCTGAGTTCAATTTGAGGTGACTTGCTGTCATCCAGTTGGCGATGTCGAGGAGTCCGGCGTGTAGGTTATTCTTGGCGGTAGCTGGGTTCCTAGTGAGGGAGATGATGAGCTGGGTGTCGTCAGCGTATGAAATGATGGTGATGCCATGGGGGAGGAGGATGATGGCGAGAGGAACCATGTAGATGTTGAAGAGGGTGGGGCTGAGGGAGGATCTTTGGGGGCCCCACTGATGATCTTGGTGGCTGTAGACCGGAAAGGAGGTAGGCGAACTCTTTGGGTTCTTTCGGAGAGGAAGGAGTTCAGTCAGTCCAGGGCTTTGTGGTGAATTCCGGGATCGAAAAGGCGTGCGCAGAGGGTTTGGTGGCAGACAGTGTCAAAAGCTTCAGAGAGGTCTAGGAGGATGAGGGCGACTGTTTCACCCTTATCCGATCTGGTCCTGATGTCGTCTATGCAAGCGATGAGGGCGGTCTCAGTGCTGTGGTTCTTGCGGAATCCAGACTGGAAGACGTTGAGTATGTTGTTGTCTTCTAGGAAGTCAGGCAGTTATACGTTTACTATCTTCTCCACGAACTTTGCGGGGTAGGGGAGAAGAGAAATGGGTCGGTAGTTTGTGAGGTCTTCAGGGTCTGCTTTGGGTTTTTTGAGAAGAGCGCTGACTTCGACGTGCTTCCAAATATCTGGGAAGGTTGCTGTGTTGAAGGAACTGTTGATGATGGCCTGGAGCTGGGGAGTGATGATTTGGCTGGCCTTGTTGAAGATGTGGTGGGGGCAAGGGTCTGTTGGGGAGCCTGAGTGGATGGAGCTCATGGTTTTGCTGATTTCTTCATCATTGGTGGGGGTCCAGGTGTTCAGTAGATTGGTGCAGCAGGGTGTTGTGGTGTTGGTTGTATCGGTGGTGGTGATGGTGGGTGCTGATTATGTGAAGCTGCCATGTATGACTGCGATTTTGCAGTGGAAGTAGTTAGAGAGGGAATTGCAGAGGTCTTGGGAGTGTGGAGGGTCGATGGTGCAGGATTTGGGTTTGGTGAGTTCTTTGATGATGGCAAAAAGTTCCTTGCTGTTGTGCGTGTCTATGTGATCTTTGTAGAAGGACTGTTTGGTGGTCCGGATGAGTTGGTGGTGTTTGCGTACATAACAATTAGTACTGCAGCACTAGGGCTGGCTTCACAGAGATTCGCTGTTGCACACTACAATTAGAATTGTGGTTGCACTTATCATGCACAAGAAAGACAAACAAGGGCATTAATTGTAACACGTATAACTTTCTTGCATGCATAGGGTTAAACTAAAAGGAACAAAAAGAATTCAAGAAATACAAATGTCCACTCTGGGTTTAAACAGTTAGGGTGGCACAGTTTGATTTGGTTTCACTGTGTATGTGAAAAACCCTTCAAAAGCAAATTCCTCAAACCTGAAACACAAGTATGAATGTCACAATTTATATCAGAGAGTTATGCAATTAGGGAAAGAAAAGTCACGTAAATGTTATTTGAAAATTGCACTGTCACTTTTTGTAGTACTTAAGCTCAAGCAGATTTCCTGAAGCACATTTAGGCAAGTAACTACAATAATAATGTAGAATGTTCAGAAATGCATTTGTCTCTTCAACATAAGCACTCTGCCAAAATACAAGGTCTGAAATACACCAGCTATTCTAGGAAAGCGCGGCGCTCAAAGAACAAACTCTCTGGAAAATACTAGTCACTTAGCTGCAGTCTTTTCTGGAGTGCTGCAGGAATGCCTGGTGTCAGCTGGTACAGGAACGAAGAAAAGAATTGCCTCAAAAGTCCTGAATACGAGGATGACAGCAGGGGCTGGACTGCCAAATCAGATACTGAGATCAGGAAGCATAACAAAGCCAGACAGGGAGGCATTCTTCACTCTGATATTTATAGCCAATCAGGAAAGAAGTTGATTTTCCACATGTGGATGATTCAGCACACCCAATTAGAAGCACATGTCTACACCACAACCAATTAGAAGCACATGTCTACACCTGCTCACATTAGCAAACAAGCATTAGTAAAACAAGCATTGATATAAACCAATTGTGTAACTCAGCACATCATGTTTATTTAGAAACATGAAGGTTTAACTAAGAACAGAGATATGATTTAACCCTAATCCCTGTGGATGCTGACAGATAACACAGGATGCACCTTGGGGATTCCTGACAAAAAGAGTGAGGCTAAAAGTTCTACAGTGGCAGCGTCTTTACGTGCACTTCTGTACTAGAGTAGGTATGTCCCAGTTTGGAATTCCCCTGGCACCCTTAAGTGTTTGGAAGATAGGTTGGCATTTAGGCTGAGTAAAGTTGGAACTGTGGACTGGGGACAGCTACTCCAGGCTGGGAAACTTTGTGCTTGGGAGGAGTTTCAAGCAATGACAAAGGGATCCATCTCTAAACTTAACAATTCTATCATACATATTGCTTGGCTCGGGCTTTGGGGGAGGAGAATAGTGCTACATATGAGGTGGGGGATGACTTCATTAATGGGCCTTAGTGAAAGAAGTAGATGTCAGTAGGGTAGGGTATTGGTTAGTTGTGGATATCTTGGAAGGAGACTTCTGCCTGCCTGTGATGTTGTAACAATAACTTTTTACCAAAGCCACAATGAATTAGTTATGGCAAGTATCATCATGCACACTGTCTAGCACAGTAATACCCGCCTTCCTGAGAAGAAACCATCAGTTCGCCCTCCAAAGAGCTTTTTGCTCACCTAGGTGAATAGCCAAGTTGAGAGGGTCAAAAGAGGCCTTTTGCAACAAGTGCAGGCTGTGTGATGCTGATGGCTTTCATAGGTTTGTGGCCTGTTCCAGTATACATAAGTTTTGGGGAAAGGTGGGTATGGTTTTGAGTGGCATTTATTAGAGCTGTATGGAGGTAAGCCCTCAATTAATTGTTTTTTGGGTGTTCACCAGAACCAGGGGTACCCCAGGGCAATAGCAGCAAAATGCTGTATTACTTAATTTCACTAGGGAGAAGAGAAATTTGCAAGCAGTTGATATCTACCTCTGATCCTACTAAGGCCGAATGGTTGAACTCAGTCATATATGTATGTAAGATGGACTCAAGTCGACCCCAGGCAAAAAAGGACCAAAGTATGCACACACCCCCCCCTTGATTTGTTGCTTGGGTAAACTATATCTCGTGGAAGTCTGAACCATCTTCGTCAACTGAAAAACCTATTTCTCCTCGAGGGTGGATCAATATGGCAGATGGAGATCTAGGTGGTCAGTTGAAAGTGAGCACAGCAAATCAGGACAATTTTATCTGAAAAAATAGTTATAGCATGTGAGCTGAAATTCATTGATCATTGTTGGTTTGGTTTCATGTAGATGAAGAAAAGCATGGATGAGATACTAGAGCGTAGAGGGACCCCTGCTTTTATGAAATCGAGAGCAGTCCCCTCCATACCAGCTTCGTAGAGTCTTTGTAACAGAGTGCCATGGTCAAGTATGTCAAAGGCAGATGAGAGGTCCAAGAGAAGTAGTGCAGTGACCCCGTTCCGGTCTACTGTGCTTATAAAGTCATCCCAGATGGTGATGAGGGCAGAGTCGGTGCCCCTTCCTGGGCGGTATCCTGTTGGGAAGTCAGAAAGTATGGTGTTATCTTCAATGAATTGTGACAGCTGCGCAAATGCTTCTCTTCCTATCAGTTTTCCCAGGAAAGGTCCATTTGTAATCGATCTGTAGTTATTGGGCTCATGCAAGTCCAGGTTTGTTTCTTTAATATGCCTTTTTTATGTGTCCTTAAAATATTCCAGTAGTTAAAGAATTATTAATGATTCTTCTTATTGGTGTGGCATCAGAGATAGTTGAAAGAATGGTATTAAAGATTTGTGGTTGACAAGGGTCAGAAAGTCAGCAGGGTTGCTGCTGGTGGTTTTTTGTTGCTTTAAATAGGAGTCCAATGCATCTTTTTCAGTTAATCAATGATCTGCCAGATTATCAGTGGATTCTTGAGTAATGGGATGAGTTCCTTCTGTGCATTTAGGTGTACAAAATTAGTTGAGAATTTGGTGAAATTCTTTGTTTGCACATGTAGCTTTTTAAATTCTCTCTGAATGTTTTTTTAGCTTTCTTGATTATTGAATTCAGTTAATTTTGTGTAGGTAAAGTTTATCTTGATTGCTGTTTGTTTTATGCAGCTTTGAAATTAGATTTTTGTTATTTTAAGTGCTGTATTTCTCCAAGGTGCTTGTTTTCTTTTGTTTTTAGTGCTATTAGGATATCAAAAGCTTCCTGTAGCCACTCAAAGTTTTTTAACAGAATTTATTGTATCTAGATCTGTGTTGGATGTTAGTTGTGTTTCTAAGTGTCCGAGATTGTGTTTGTCCCATGGATAGGTGGATGCATGGAAGGTGTCCTTAGGTGTGTTGCTTTGTGGTGTTTTGTGTTGGAAAGCTACCAAATGGTGGTCCAACCATGTGACTGGTTTAATTCTTTGAAAGGTAACTATAGTACTGATTTTGCAAAAATCACATCTAGGATGTGTCCAGCGATGTGTGTGGGTTTGTGGTTGATCTGCTGTAGGTTCAGTGTGACTAGGCCACTGGTGATAGTTTTTGGATGGGGCATATTGGGTTTGTCAAACCTAATAATTAGGTCTCTAATAATTCATAGGTTGTAGTTTACTGTTATAAGATTTACAACTGAGGACATGATTTAGAGTTTAGCGGACGGTTTCCTTCATCACAAACATGACGGATATCCCATCCGCTTTATTATGATCCCCATAGGCTGTTATGGGATTGTAATATGGCAGACGGGATATCCATCAAACTATAAATCAGCCCCTCGGTATTGAAACCTGTCTGGCAATGTTACATAACTAGGTGGGTGTATGTAAAGGAGTAGGAAGTTACATAGGGGAATTGGTGTAGGGTTGCATGTGGTGATGAGGATCTCACAACCTTGTATGACAACATCATCAGCTTTGGTGGGATGTATTGTTTGCTTGAATATAACAGCTAGCCAACCTCCTCTTTTGCCTATACAATTTTGCGTGATAGTTTGAGAGCCTGGGGGAACTGCATCATGCAGCACTTCACTGCATCACAAACTTAAAGGGACCACACTGGTGTCTTAATCTGCCAGTAAGATAAAAGTGCATAGAATGTACCATTATGTGTAATTGCCATGCACTTACGCCTTCTTCATGTTGGATGGACTGAAATGGGGTCTGAGTAATTGTCAGTGGTTTAGGGTATTTTCAGTCCTTCCAACCATCACCAGTTTGAAACCCAAAATGCAACAGATATGCCCAGACAGGCCCCATTCCCCTCTAGTGCAGGGCTCAAGCTATGCCACACAGATGAGCTTAAATAAATTCCTGTTTATACACGACAGTCTTTAAGTTAGGGCTTGGCCCTTCTTGTTGGAGCAGGACCAAGGCAGATTTGCAAATAGCTGGTCTCTGTCTGGAGTGGATAATGTGAAAAAAACAATTGAACAATCAACTCTTCTTACTAGGCAAAGACCAGCTGCTTTGCATATAGCTGGTCTCTAGCATCATAGTGGGCAAAACAAAATGATGGACTTCCAAGCTCACCCCAAACGCACCCATGGACCCTTCGCCTGCAACTCCTGCAAATGCACCTTCCACCACGCAACAACCACGACCACAAGCCCACGCGCCATCAACCACCTCAAGTGCATCCTAGTCAACGCTCGCTCCGTCCACAAACACGCCGTTGAACTCTGGGACCTCCTGGACTCCATAGCACCGGACGTCGCCTTCATCACGGAGACCTGGATGAACGCCTCCTCGGCCCCTGACATCGCCACTGCCATCCCCGAAGGCTACAAGATATCCAGAAAAGACCGCACCAACCAGGTAGGAGGAGGTATAGCCATCGTCTTCAAAGACTCCATCAGCGTCACCACCTCCACCGAAGACACCCCTCTCGCCGCTGAACACCTGCATTTTCAGATTCGCACCGATCCGAGGACCACCCTCAGAGGATCCCTCATCTACTGTCCTCCCGGGCCACGCGCCCCTTTCAGCGACGCCATCGCCGACTTCATCTCCCCGCACGCCCTCGCCTCGCCGGACTACATCCTCCTAGGTGACCTCAACCTCCATCTGGAACAAAACAACGACCCCAACACCACCACCCTGCTCGACAACCTCGCCAACCTCGGCCTCAAACAACTGGTGAACACCGCCACCCACATCGCCGGACACACGCTTGACCCCATCTTCTCCGCCAGCAAACACGTCTTCTTCAGCCACGCCTCCGCCCTACACTGGACCGACCACAGCTGCGTCCACTTCACATTCCGACGCGAGACCCGCCACCTCCGCACCCAACCCATCCCTCGTCGACAGTGGAACAAGATCCCCGAAGAGCAACTCTTCTCCGCACTCGCCGCCAACCAACCCACCCTCACCACCGACCCCAACGATGCAGCCATCAACCTCACAAACTGGATCTCCAACTGCGCAGACATCCTTGCTCCCCTCAAACGCACGCATCGACAGACCAACACCAAAAAACCTCTCTGGTTCTCTGACACCCTCAAAGAATCAAAGAAAACTTGTTGCGCCCTTGAGAAAGCCTGGCGCAAGGACCGCACCGCTGACAACATGACCGCCCTCAAGAACGGTACCCGCGAAAACCACCACCTGATCCGCGCTGTCAAAAGGAACTTCTTCACCGACAGACTGGACAAAAACAGACACAACAGCAGAGAACTCTTCAGCATCGTCAAGGAGTTCTCCAACCCCAGCGCCAACGCCAACACCGTCACGCCCTCACAGGATCTGTGCGAATCCCTCGCCACTTTCTTCCATCGCAAGATTAGCGACCTCCACGACAGCTTCGGACACCAGACCCAACCAAACACCACCGAACCGGCATCCACGGCCATCACCCTCAACAACTGGTCCCACATCAACACGGAAGAAACCAAATCCATCATGAACTCTATCCACTCCGGCGCCCCTTCGGACCCCTGCCCGCACTTCATCTTTAACAAAGCCGACGACATCATCGCCCCGCACCTCCAGACCGTCATCAACTCTTCTTTTTCTTCTTCTACCTTCCCCGAATGCTGGAAACACGACGAAGTCAACGCCCTACTAAAGAAACCTACGGCTGTCCCGAGCGACCTGAAAAACTTCCGCCCCATCTCTCTTCTGCCTTTCCCAGCCAAAGTAATAGAGAAGACCGTCAACAAACAGCTGACCACCTTCCTGGAAGACAACAACCTGCTCGACTCCTCACAAACCGGATTCCGAACCAACCACAGCACTGAAACCACCCTCATCTCAGTCACTGACGACATCAGAACCCTGATGGACAACGGTGAAACAGTCGCCCTCATTCTGCTCGACCTCTCGGCTGCCTTTGACACCGTCTGTCACCGCACCCTAATCACCCGCCTCCGCTCCACCGGAATCCAAGGCCAGGCCCTGGACTGGATCGCCTCCTTCCTCTCAAACCGTTCCCAAAGAGTTTACCTCCCTCCGTTTCGCTCAGAACCCACCAAGATCATCTGCTGCGTACCCCAAGGCTCATCACTCAGCCCGACACTCTTCAATGTCTACATGAGCCCCCTCGCCAACATCGTACGCAAGCACGACATCATCATCACCTCCTACGCCGACGACACCCAACTTATACTCTCCCTCACCAAGGACCCCGCCAGCGCCAAGACCAACCTACAAGAGGGTATGAAGGACGTCGCAGATTGGATGAGGCTCAGCCGCCTAAAGCTGAACTCTGAAAAAACGGAAGTCCTCATCCTCGGCAACACCCCGTCCGCCTGGGACGACTCCTGGTGGCCCACGGCCCTCGGCACCGCACCGACCTCCACAGACCACGCCCGCAACCTCGGCTTCATCTTGGACCCTCTTCTCACCATGACCAAGCAAGTCAACGCCGTGTCCTCCGCCTGCTTCCTCACCCTCCGCATGCTCCGCAAGATCTTCCGCTGGATCCCCGCCGACACCAGAAAAACCGTGACCCACGCCCTCGTCACAAGCCGCCTGGACTACGGCAACACCCTCTACGCCGGGACCACAGCCAAACTCCAAAATCGCCTGCAACGCATTCAAAACGCCTCGGCCCGCCTCATCCTCGACATACCCCGCAGCAGCCACATCTCCGCACACCTGAGACACCTGCATTGGCTCCCAGTCAGCAAAAGGATCACCTTCCGACTTCTCACCCACGCACACAAAGCCCTCCACGACAAGGGACCGGAATACCTCAACAGACGCCTCAGCTTCTACGTCCCCACCCGCCTCCTCCGCTCCTCTGGCCTCGCACTCGCTGCTGTCCCTCGCATCCGCCGCTCCACGGCGGGTGGGAGATCTTTCTCCTTCCTGGCGGCCAAGACCTGGAACTCCCTCCCCACCAGCCTCAGGACCACCCAGGACCACTCCGCTTTCCGGAGACTCCTAAAGACCTGGCTGTTCGAGCAGCGATAACCCCCCTTTTTCCCCTAGTGCCTTGAGACCCGCACGGGTGAGTAGCGCGCTTTATAAATGTTAATGATTTGATTTGATTTGGAATGCAGCCTGAGAAATTTGCAGGGGCTGAGACTATTCACAACATTCACCCATCACCTTTATGTTTTCCTGAGTTCAATCACCTTCAAGACTGAAGCTCTAGGAAATGGTTCCATAAAACTGTCAGAGGAAAAGTTAACTACAACTGCCACCTACTTTAACATGTCCAAATCCACCACCTCTGTGTCACTGCCATAAGGATATGTACCCTCTGCTGCATTTCACGTCTTGGCAGAATCTTGTGCTGGATTAGAGTTTTGCCCAATAAGTCCTACTTGACCAGGAAAGCTACCATTCTTGCTACAAGTCATTGCAGGCTTGTGAAAAAATCCATTCTGAACCACCTATGATAATGAATATAATACCGTTCTTCGTGCTCTGCTTTGAAGGCTCATTTTGTCAATCAATCAATCAATCAGTTTTTCTAAAGTGTGGCTTATCACCCGTAGGGTTTCAAGGCGATGTTTGCAGGCGGGCTGCTCAATCAAAAAGCCAGGTCTTGAGGTCCTTCCTGAACTGCTTCAGTGATGCAGTCTGTCTGAGTTTGAGAGGTAGAGTGTTCCATGACCAGGCTACGAGGTTGGAAAAGATCTTCCTCCTGCTATAATTTTTTGGATTTTGGGAACAGCTGCGAGGGTGAACTGGGAAGAATGGAGTTGTCTGCTGGGTACGTAGAAGGTGAGGTGGTTATTGAGATATACTAGTCCTATGTTGTGTAGTGCCTTCTCGTGTGGATTAGAAGTTTGTATGTGATGTGCTTGTTGACTCGGAGCTAGTGTAGGTCTCTGAGGTGGATGGAGATGTGGCTGTGACGGGGGATGTCCAGGATGAGCCTGGCTGCTGCATTCTGGATTCTTTGTAGTCTTAATTGCAGTTACTTGGTAATGCCAGCTTAGAGTGTGTTACTGTAGTCCAGTTTGCTAGTGATGAGAGCGTGGGTGACTGTCTTCCTCCTCATTTCAGAAGGGATCCACCTGAAGCTCTTTCGAAGTAGCCAAAGGGTATGGAAACAACGACGAGATGGAGATGACTTGATTGGTCATGGACAGAGAGGAGTCCAGGATAATGCCCAGATCAGTGCATGATCCTTGGGGGCAGGGACATTTCCCAGTGCGTTAGGCCACCAGGAGTTGTTCCAGATGGAAGGGTGGAGCCGATTACAAGGATCTCCATGTTGTCCGAGTTGAGTTTGAGACAGCTAGCTTCCATTCAGGCGGTAACTGCTCTCACCCCTAGTGGAATTTTCTCTTGGCCTTTACAGGGTCATCGGACAGGGAGAGGATCAGTTAGGTATCGTCAGTGTAGGAGATGCTGTTTAGCCTGTGTTGTTCGATGATCTTGGCGAGCAGGGCCATGTAGATGTTAAAAAGCATCCAGCTGAGTGATGATGCTTGGGGCACTCTGCAACATGTTTCTTTGGGTTCTGATGTGAACAGCTGTAGTCTGACACTCTGGCCCTCATTACGACCCTGGCGGTGGGTGATAAAGTGGTGGTAATACCGCCAACAGGCTGACTGTAATTACCGCCAAATTATGATCATGGCGGTGATATCTCCCATGGGCAGCCAATGTACCACACCAACCGCCAAGGTGGAAACAACAGTCACCACGGCCGTAGCCACCAACAACCAGGCGCAAGACAAAGTACCGCCCACCTTTTTTTCTCACAGGAAACGGCCATCTTTTCTGGGGCTGTACCAATGCCATCAAAAGCCTGGCGGAAACAAAGCTCAGAAGTGAAAGGACTCACCATTGGAGACACAGGAAAGAACCACGCCGCCATTGAACCCGAACTGCAAGTTTTCCCGATGATCTTCTACGTAATGCTCAACCTGGAACACCAAAGCTGACGAAGATGACGATGGTGAGTACAGCCACCTAGCACATAAGGGAGGGTGGGATGAAAACGAGAGTGACACAAACACTATTCACACAACCAGCTGCACTACAAAAACAATTTGTCCCCAAAAAACAGCAGAATAATGCAAGGACAACAGGAATTGACTAAAGTGATTGTAATCAGATCAACATCAAAATTAATAAGTCAATTTGGCAATGAAACAGATATGTACACATGTACAAAAAAGGGACACTGCCCAGTCCAAAGTTCAAATGGCCCACATGGCCACAGGGCACAGTCTAAGGCCCAACTCGAATCATGAGCACATCCAGATAGAGTACTGCAGGGGCATCAGTTTGCAAGTAGCAGGCACCTCAGGGGGAGAGGCGGCACTTCAGCCAGATGCGGCAACAAGTCAACTGGTTCTGGAGGGGGCATCATGCCCATTGCTTTGTCCTGGGGAGTGCAAGGCCACAGTCTCTCAAGTGGGTGTCTCGCCCACTGGGTTTGGAGGGGGCCACATGCCCATTGCTTTGTCCTGGGGATTGCAAGGCCACAGTCTCTCAAGTGGGTGTCTTTCCCACTGGTTCTGGAGGGCGCAACATGCCCACTGCTTTGTACTGGGGATTGCAAGGCCACAGTCTCACAAGTGGGTGTCTTGCCCACTGGTTCTGGAGGGGGCAACATGCCCATTGCTGTGTCCTGGGGGGTGCAAGGCCACAGTATCTCAAGTGGGTGTCTTGCCCACTGGTTCTGGGGATAGGGCAACATGCCCATTGCTTTGTTCTGGGGATTGCAAGGCCAGTCTCTCAAGTAGGTGTCTTGCCCATTGGTTCTGGAGGGGGCAGCCAGCACAATATCCCTTGGAGGGTGGACTACTTAGCATCCGCTGGTGGTGATGGCTACATGGTGGTGGTGGTTGGGGGAGGCTTCTGGGCAGCCCATGCACTCACTGATGGCTGCATGGTGGTGGTGGTTGGGGGAGGTTCATGGGCAGACCCTGCACTCACTGATGGCTGCATGGTGTTAGTGGTTGGGGGAGGCTCCTGGACAGGCCATGCACTCACTGATGGCTGCACATCCACGGCTGGAAGTGGGGGCCCCGTGAGAGCTGGTAGTGGTGGCGGTGTTACCCTGACAGCTTCTGCTGGGGTAGAGTGCCTCCTGTCCTCCTGTTCATGGGTCGGGGATCCCCTCCCCCTTCCTGGCAGGGGTGGATGGGCTCTTCCCCTCTCTGCCTAGTGGTGCAGGCTCCTTCCCCTTCCTCAAAGCTGGTGCAGGCTCCTTCCCCTTCCTCACAGCTGGTGTGGGCTCCTGCCCATTCATCACAGCTGGTGCAGGCTCCTTCCTCTTCTGCACAGGTGGTGCAGGCTCCTTCCCCTTCCTCACAGCTGGTGCAGGACTCTTCCCTTTCATCCTTGGTGGTGCTGGCTCCTTCCCCTTCAGTGTTGTAGGTTATATCCTTACCACCATGAGTAGGTGGTGCTACCACTGTCCCCATGGACTGTTTGGCTGATGTGCTGGGCTGTGTCCTTGGTTACCTGCCCATATGTGCAAGACGGGGGAGGGGTATGAAAGAGGTCATCTTGGGAAAGGAAAAGCTTTTTAGGGATGTTGGGGTGGGAGGAGGGAGGAGTAATGGGAGTGGAGGATGAGAGAGTGGTTGTTGGAGGTGTACGTCTGCTGGATTTGGTGCAGGTGCATGGGCTGTATGCTGTTGTGAGGTGGATGGCTGTTGGGTGTCTGAGTGCTTGTGTTTTCTTTCCTTTAGGAGGGGGGGTAAGACCCTATGCACCAGTCGCTCCAACTCCTCTGACGTGAAGGCTGGGGCCTTTCCCCGGTCACACAGGCCATGGTAGGTTCCAGACACAGGTCACAGCAGCACATGCAGTGTAGGTCTTCTCCTGTGGAAGGTCAGGAAACAAGTGATGATTGAGAAATAAAATGGCGGTCATTTCCGCAGCAGTGTCTACCATCACCGCTGGCGTACATCCCCATTGACCACTGTACCCCATAGGTCCCAGAATTATCCAATGAGGAATTGCACACCGGTTCACAACCGCCTACCGCCACGGCACACAACATCGGCGAAATAACCTCACTTCCACCTTTCCCTCTACACAGGACAGGTGGTTGCCATTTCAGGGGGGTAAACAGGCCTATCAATAATTGCTGTGTCACAGGATAAAAAGCACATACTTTAAATTCCACTGTCCCAAAACATGATTGCACGATGTGGACTGCTGCTGTGGGATAGTTGTTCAAATTGTGACAGCCTGCTCACTCTTGTGTCCCTTAGATACCTACTGCTGTGGATGAATAGGAAATGGAAACATACCCCCGTGTACAGACCCCTGGTGGACTTTACTACACTGGAGGACAGGCACATAATACTCACCTATAGACTAGACAGGGCCACATCACAGAGTTGTGTGCCCAGTTGGAACCTGACCTGATATCAGCTATCCGTCATCCCATTGGGATCACCCCTCTTGTGCAAGTTCTATCAGTGCTCCAATTCCTGGCAACTGGTTCTTTCCAAGTGACAGTGGGCTTGGCAGCAGGAATGTCACAGCCAATGTTCTCAATAGTGCTGGCAAGAGTCTTGTCCATCCTGATGAAACACATGTGCAGCTATATTGCTTCCCCCAGGTGGAAGATTTGGCCAATGTGAAGGCCGTGTTTTATGCAATGGGACACATCCCCTATATAATTGGGGCGATTGATTGTACACATATTGCGTTTGTTCCCCCCGGCAAAATGAACAGGTGTACAGGAATCGTAAGAGTTTCCACTCCATGAATGTTCAGATGGTGTGTCTGGCGGACCAGTACATCTCCCACGTCAATGCTAAGTATCCTGGGTCGGTGCATGATGCCTTTGTCCTGAAGAATAGCATCATCCCAAATGTGATTTTCCAACTACAGAGGCACAGGGTGTGGCTTTTAGGTGAGCCTTGGTCCCCACCAAGTGTATGTTGGTGTATGCCTATGCTGTTGGTCAAATAGGGTAGTGTGTGGCTAAATGTTGTCCCTCAATATTTACAGGTGACTCTGGTTACCCAAACTTATCATGCTGCTGACCCTTGTGAGGAATGCCAGCACAAGGGCAGAAGAACGTTATAATGAGGCACATGGGCGAACCAGAAGGATAATTGAGAGAGCCTTCGGCCTCCTGAAGGCCAGGTTCAGGTGCCTCCATCTGACAAGTAGACGACACCTGTGCTACTCACCCAAGAAGGTCTGTCAGATAGTAGTGGCATGCTGCATGTTGCACAACCTGGCCCTCACATGCCATGTACCTTTTCTGCAGGAGAAGGAGACTGGAGATGCCCCTGTGGCAGCAGTGGCCCCTGAGCACAGTGTGGATGAGGAGGCAGAGGGTGAGGATGTGGACAACAGAACATAGGTGATCTGCCAGTACCTCCAATGACACACAGGTGAGACAGTGCAACTTCCCATTTCTATGATTATTGTTGTATTCTGTGTGGCATTGGCATGCTGGCATTACCCACTTGTTTTCCCTACTTATCGTTACCTATGGATTGTCATTGTACAGATGTTGATGATATGACAACAATGTCCTGATGTGATCACAACACCCAGCAACAGGTCATTCATTCTATACTCCCACTATGTACAGTTCATTTGCAATGGTTGTAGCTGTTTCAATCAATACAATTTTGCAATATATGAAATACTAGTAGTCGAAGTTTGTCCAAGGGAGTTTATTGTAGTACTAAGATATTGAGGGGAAGGTGCAATGGAATAGGGTGATGATGGACGAAAGTCCAGGGTATTGTTCCAGTCTGTTTGTATTACAGGTGCAGTGTCCAAGGGGGGCATAGGAAGGGGAGCAATGGCAGTTCAAGGTGGAAAGGTGACAGAGTGGGACACAAGGGGGACAATCAGGAGAGTTTAATTTCCTGGCAGTGGTCTTGGCAGTTGCGTCTGGCTTCTGTCTGGTTCGCAGGGAACGTTTGCGGAGTAGTTCACCTTCTGCAGGGGGAGGGATGCTGGTGGCCTGTGGGTCCTGTGGCGGGGCCTCCTACCCACTAGTGGCAGCCGAAGTGGAGGGCTGATCGATGGACTGGCTAGTGGTAGGGGCCTGCTGATGTGCTGTAGCCTACCTCATGATGTTTGCCATGTCTGCCAGCACACCTGCTATGGAGATCAGGGTGGTGTTGATGGTCTGTAAGTCCTCTCTGATCGCCTGATACTGTCTCTCCTGCAGCCGTCTGTTCTCCTGCACGTTGTCAAGGATCCGGCCCATTATGTCCTGGGAATGTTGGTAGGCTCCCAGGATCTTGGAGTGTGCGTCCTGGGGAGTCGGATCCCTGGTCCTGTCATCCCCCAGCATTCAGCAGTCCTCCCAGTGTCCCTGTTGGCCTGAGCCTCTGTCCCTGAACCATGTGCCCACTGCCACTGACCCCAGGTCCCTGATTGTCATGACTGTGAGATGTGTCCTCGGTCCCTATAGAGGTGGGCACACTTCTGATTGACGTGTCCTGGGGACAGAGGTGTGGGCAACTGGCTCGGTGTTTTCGTTTTGGCTTCTGATGGGGGGGGCTCTGTGATGGTCTGTGAGTGGCCTTGGGTGACCGACTGTCCAGTGGTCCCTGACAGGCCAGGTAGGTCCTCCAGATCCTGAAGTCCAGAGTTACTGTCATCACTGGGGGCCTTTTCTGTTGGGGGACTGGATAGTGGTGGCACCTCCTCACCACTGACATTGGCTGGGGTACCCTCTGGGGATGTAAATGATGTATTATGCTTCAAGTGTATGACATTTGTACTTCTGCAGCTTCCCCTCTATGGTTGGTGTTGCCCTGCCACCTTTTGCTTGTGTATGGTGATGTATTGTGGGATTGTTAGTTTCCCTATGCTGTGCATGCTTTAGTATGGGTGTCCATGCAAGGCTGAGAGGGGTGTCCATGCATTGGTATGGCATGGAGGGCTTGACATTGGGATTAGTGAGATGTGTTACTGCACTTTGTGGGATGGAGTGGAGTGATGGGAGTAGGGTGAGGGTGTGAGATGGCATGCAGGTATTGGGGGTGATAAGTAGTAAATGTTGACTTACCAGTGTCCAGTTCTCCGGATACTCCAGCGAGTCCCTCAGGATACAGTATTGCCAGTTCCTGCTCCGCCCATGCTGTGAGTTGTGGTGGAGGAGGTGAGAGTTCTCCGCCAGTCCTCTGTATGGCAAGCTGGTGTCTTGCTGCTATGGAACATACCTTCCTCCTCTTCCTGATGTCATCCCTTGTTCTTGGGTTCTGTCCCACGGTGTTGACCCTGTCCACGATTCTCCACCATAGCTCCATCTTCCTTGCAATGGAAATCTGCTGTACCTGTGCTCCAAACAGCTGTGACTCTACCCTGACAATTCCCTCCACCATTACCCTTAACTCCTCCTTAGTGAAACAGGGGTGCCTTTGTGGTGCTATGGTTGTTGTGTGATGTGTGTTGGTGCGAGTGTGTTGGGTAATGTGGTAGGGTGTGTGATGTGAAGTGCGTGAGGGGTGTATGGGTGTTAGTGGTGTGTGTGTCTAGTTGTCTCTCTGCTCTTCTTCTCAGTCTCCTGGTGGCAATTGGTGTTTGTTAGGGGTTGTGGGTAATGTGAGTGTATGTTTTATAGTGCTGTGGGTGTGTGGGTGTGGAGTGTGTATGAATGTCAGGTGTGTGTATTTGGTATAGATCAATTTTGTGTTGTATTGTTTGTGGGTGTCCATTCTGAGCACAGTGGTGTGTACCGCCAATGGTTTACCGCTGTTGAATGTCCGCCATGGTAATTCGTGGGTCATAATGTGGTGGGCGTTGTTTTGTTGGCGTAACGGTATGGGTTTTGGGACCACCACTTTAGCACTAACCTTTGAGCTGGCGGGTTTGTGTATGTGGCTGTATTCTGTCGGATTGGTGTGTGTGTGTCATAATATGGTGAACGGATATTCGCCACCGCTGCAGTAAGTTGGCACCCGTCAGCGTGGCAGTAAGTGGGATTTACCACCAATGTCATAATGGGGGCCTATGTGTTCGTCCCGTGAGGAAGGACCTGATCCATTCCAGTGCTTCTTTGGGGATGTCGGCGATGTGGAGTCTGGTGCAGAGGGTGGAGTGGGAGACGGTGTCAAATGCAGCAGAGAGGCTGATGAGCATAAGTCCTGCCATGCCTTGAGGGGCTAGTATGGCAGGTATGTTGTCAGTGGCTGCTAGAAGTGCTGTTTCAGTGCTGTGGTTGCTCCTGAATCCGGATTGGGATGGGACTAGGATTTGGTGTTGCTCGAGGATTTCGGGGAGTGCTGGTTGATGGCCTTTTCCATTACTTTGGCTGTAATTGGAAACAGAGAGATGGTTCTGTAGTTTTTCATCTCCCTTGGGTCAGCGATGGGTTCCTTGAGCAGCGGCTTGATCTGTGTGCTTCCAGTCTGATAGGAAGGTGGCGGTCTCGAAGGATCGGTTGATAGTTCGGTATAGCTCAGGTGCTATGGTGCCACAGGCCAGGTTGATGATGTGAAGAGGACACGGATCCGAGGGTGCTCCTGAGTGGATGGAATTCACGAGTCTTTGGGTGTCCTCTGTTGCGATGGGTCCAGGAGTTTTGTTCATAAAAGATCTGCTTATTTTGGTCACTGATTGTCGTAAAGGCTCTTTAACCCATTCTCCTTTTTCCCTCTCCCTACTGTACACAACAGTGAGTCAGACACCATTGGCAACATAGTTTTGTAATCTGCTGCAGACAAAGTGTGTGTGGGAGGAGGACATTTCCAGAGGTTTGTCGTGGCAGTCACAGCACACGAGGAACAAGATCCGATATAAAACCTTCTGACGATCAGCCTCTCTGCCTTTATCTTGCTAGCTTTATTGATCAAGGGGAAACCACAGAGTGAACACACAGGTAACGTCTCTTCCACGGCTGATGTATTAAACATTCAAAACATTGTTAGGCAGATTTTCGTAAATAAATCCTACAATGCCGTGGTTTGAAAAGGTCTAAAATACACTTGCTTTATTAATAGTAGAAGTGAGGCATTTTATGCAACCCTCTCATGGGGTTTGCATCTCAAACAACTCTCAGCTGGCACAAAGACCCAGGGACATGGGACTGGTGAGGGGACATTTACTTTATATGCTGATTTCCAATTGGCACTGATTTCTTGGGAGCAGTATGTATTTTTCATCATCAGCCTTTAAACCGAAGCAAGAGGGAGAAATGTGAAAAAGGAATAAAGGAGGACAGAGTAAAATAGATAAACAGTCACAGTAGGAGAAGTAGGGAGTAAAACTAACAAGCAAGAAAGAAATAAACCGAAGGAATGATAGGGGGTGATAGAAAGAGGCATGATGTGCTATCAAGAGTGGACAGTGTTTATATTTAACACATCTGGCATTTAGCGCTATTTGGCACCTGCTGCAGCGTGTTCCTAAAAAAAACTTTTTTGTTCCTGCACTTTCAATTGTTTTTTTTTACGAAGTAAACACTGCTAAGAGGCCTCGCGTGGAATGAAAGAAAACAAACCATAGTCAATAGGCCTTTTGCAGACCATTATTGAAGCCGGAGGGGTGTTATTGCCACTGTAATGAAATTGCTGTTAGCACAGCCAGGGGACAAAGACAGCGACTGCGAGAGGCAGCTGGCTCTTGCAGCACGATCTGTTTATTACACATAAACAGACAGTGCCATATCTGCTTTTATGCAAAATTGAAGGCACAAAACTGTACAGACGCCTGGAGAGATACACGCTTCATCTCATTTCCTGCTGATAGCATCCTCTGAGCACGGCTGTGCCTGAAAAGTGAGTACAAAATGGGAGAACAGAGTAAGTAGCGCTTTGGAACCTATCAGTATAACGCGCACACACAAGGCTAACAGATTGGCATGACATAAGGTATGAACACAGAGCGCGATATTTTACAACACTTATAATTTGAGGATTCCAATCAGGTTAATCCTATCAGACTACATTTAGAAAAAACATTGTTGTTGGCAAAGTACGTCACCGGAATGCAGGTACTATGTTCCGGTGTACCTGCTTGTTTCTGAGAAGTACCGGTACTCTCCAATTAAAAGAAATACGTTTTTCTTGAGATGTGCCGGTACTCTCCCTCTCAAAATTAAAAAGTGCCGGTGCTCAGTACCGGACAGTACCGGCCCATTTAAAGGCACTGCCGGAATGTCATTCATTGTCTCTGCCCTCATATCCACCTCTCAGCCACCTTTGACTGAATGACCACAACTCATCAGAAGCTAAACATTGATTAGACGGAAACACTCGCCGGTTAACAACTGATGCATGTGACGTGGATGGACCTCTCCACGTGAAACCATGGAACCACAAGAGCCCGCTGTAAGATTGTACAATCAGTGCAATCTCGACGGACCGAAAGGACACACACACACAGCCTGGTTGGGGTCTCCAGGGGAACTGCGTCAGCGCAGCCCCAACTTTATTATCACACCTAGGTTCCGCCCTACGTCAGGACGTGCGGAACCTGGTCACAACAAAAGGAGAGCCCGGGTGGCTCTCTACATCCCTCCCATGTTTTACTTCACACAGAAGGGAAAAGAAAGAATGCAAGAAAACTAGAAACACAAAAATGAAACAGAACAGATTAGTCACAGAACACATGCAAAGAACCAAAGTCTCAGGAGCAGCACCTTTCAGGGATGCAGGGTACACACAAAGTCTCGAAGCTGACTGTTCAGCACCGGATTGGGGCATAGCTGATAGTGTCCACCCCGGGGAAGTGTCTCAACCGGAGAGTGTTGTACACTGGGCGTCGCTACCTGAGCCCCCTTGGCCTGCACCTCCTCAGCCGGTGACTCAAGCAACAAGTCATCACTCTCTGCCTCCTCCTCGGATGTGATCGCAACCCCTGCCTTTCTGAAGTGTGATACATTCCTGGTTACCCTCTGCCGGCCTCGAGCAGCTGTTATCATGGTACCCCGGACACTGACAACCTGCCACAGTTCAGGCTCAAATGGAGTTTGGAATTTCCCACCTGGCTGGCGATTCTTCACTACAACCATATCTCCTTCCTGCAAACCCCTGTATCGACCTCGTCTCCGTTCATTGGCTTTCCTATTAGTGCGTTCCCTGCGCTGCTGAGTGGCTTCAACATCCAGCTCTGGTGGTGTCCACTGAGGACCAGACGGGAAGTAATCCCTCGGCGGAACTTTAAACATCAGGGCAGCCGAGGCACACCCTGTAGTGCTATGAGGGGTTTGGCAATAAGCACTCAAGAAATCTTGTAGACATTTTGGAACACTTCAGCGGCCGAGGATACCCCGAAGCTTAGCATCTTGTATCGCCTAAGTCCCACATGCGTTGAAAAAGTAGTGATGTTTCTACTGTCAGGCTCCAGCTCCATCTGATGATACCCAGCATTGAGATCTAATTTCGAGAACCACTGGGCACCATTCAGATCTGCTATGATATCATCGTTTGTAGGCGTTATGTGCTGCTTTCTTTTAATAGCCTTATTGGGTAAACGCATATTGACGCACAAATGGATAGCGCCAGGTTGCTTAGGCTTCGGTGCTATTACCAGCGGCGACACCCACGGTGTGGGCCCATCTACCTTCTCAATCACTCCCTGATCTTCCAGCAACTGTAGTTCCTTCTCCACTGCTGGTCGTAGGTGAAATGGAACGCATCTGTGTCTGAGGGCCACGGGCGTAACTCTATGATCTATGTGTAGCTTGACCCTTTTACCTTTGAGTCGTCCCAGGCCTTCAAAGAGCTGCAGAAACTCGTTAACTAAACGTTCGGCGTGGGAGTCATACACTTGTCTAGCAAAGAATACCAATTCGAGCTCTTCCGCAGTATGACAGCCTAACAGCGTACCTCGATCTCCAGCCACCACGTAGAATCTTGCCAGCGTTGATGCTTGCCCGCTGGACACCGACACCTCCACAGTGCCCCTCAGGGGCAGTGGTTTCCTGCCCCCATAGTTGTAAATTCGAGTGGTAGTTGGGGTAAGCGATGGTGTTGGGGGGATCAACTGCCTGAACAGAGTCTCGTCCATCACACTCACTGACACTCCAGTATCTATGAGTACTGTTGCCGACCTGCCATTGATCTGGACATTGCTCATGGGTGGAGGTCGTTTATTTTGTTGCCTCCCCCGAGTGAATGAGATCACAAAGATGTCTTCATCTTCATCCTCTTCAAAGACTGGGGTCTTCTGATTAGTGGTGTCACCAGAGTCATCAACTTCTTTAGTCACACTTCTGATTTTTGTGTCCCTTGCCTTCTGGTTCCCTTGCCATCCTTGGCCAGACCGGCATACTTTCGCAAAGTGGTTATCTTTGCCGCATTTGATACATGTTTTCCCTTTCGCTGGGCACACCATTGATGGTTTGTGATCATATCCACAGCTTCGAGAGGTGCGTGCGTTTTGTCTGCCGGAGTTAACCTTTCGTCCTGGTGGTTGACGAGTTTGGATGGCCTCTACCTGCTCTTCCTTCACCTGGACTGGACGTGTATTTGACGCAGCAGCCAGTGATTGTCCTCTTACTGTCGCCATGGCATCTGCGCACACTGCTGATAGTTCGTGTGACCTCGCCAAAACCAGGATGTCGTCAAGGGGCATGCCTTGCTGGCATAGAATGAGTTTCCTTAGTGCGTTCGACTGGCATCCTTGAATGATTTGTGCCCTAATCTCTTCCTGTTGATTAAGGCCTACGCACGAGCTTGCTAGCTTTCTCAGCCGTGCATAGAACATATCCATTGACTCAGCATCCGTTTGCTGAGCCTGCCGAAGTTTGAAGCGTTCAAAGTCTGAGTTCAGCTGTGGGTCAAAGTGTTTGTTCAGAGCTTCCACCTCTGCGTTGAAATCCGCCTTATCACCTGTGTTTGGGAGTGCATCAAACAGCTCTTGCAGTTCGTCTCCCCCCATGAGCAACATGAGAGATCTGCGCACAGCCCCATCCGTCTCATGAGTGGCGCAAAAGTAATTTTCTAATCGGTTTAGCCACAGGCGCCATCTTGGGGATGCTGTGGCCGGATCCACCAGTTGGCTGAACGGGGGCAGCGCAGTGACTGAGGAGTGGGCACTTACGCCTGCTTGCATGGGGAGTTGGGGGTTTTCTTGTGGTGGGGCACTCATGATGCCCCTAGGTATGTAGGCGCTTTTGCTGTTATGATTACTGTTGAGTATTATCTTCCATTCCTCTTTTTTTTTCTAGGGAGTGACTTTTTTTTTTCTCTCTCTCATTTGTGTTCGTACTTCTGTCTTCCCTCTTTGTTTTGCCTTGAGTTCACCTTTTTTTTCTCTCTTTGCCCCTGATTTTTTTTTCTCCTTTTGTTTCTTGTCCCCCCTTCTTCTGGCGGTTTCTTTATATTTTGACTCTTTGTTTGTTGTTTCTTTTTTTTGTCAACACACAAAAAGAAAGTTTTTTTTTCAGTATTTTGTCTTTTTTTTTTTCTCTCCCTCTTTTTTTTTTCTATTAGGGCGCTCTGCCCTTTCTCCTTTCTTACGGGGCTCCGGCCCCTCTGGCTCTTCAGCTGCATTCCCCTCCTGGGGAACACAGCCTGAGCATCGCGTAGTGAAGCAACGGGGCGCGCGTGTGTGCAAACGTGCACAGCCCCACTCAGCGGTGTTGGCCTCGATGAAGGCGCGGCTCAGCAGCAGGCGTCGGAGGTAAGCTGCCTCCTTTCCTTAACTGCCATGCGCTGTTCAGGCCGTGGCAGGGCTTGTGTGGTTGCCGCGCGCCGTACAGGCCGCGGCAATGCTCTCTGGGGCGCCTGGGCTTTTTTTTTTTTTTCTTTAGGCACGTGGTTGCCACGCACCTTGCAGGACCTGCAGGGCTCCGTGGGGGAGTCAGGGAGGCGTACCTTCAAAGTTGGGCGCAGAGCGCCTCTCCCCCACTTAGTCGGCTTTCGCGGGCCACGCGTCCTCGTATGCTCTTCGGGCACAGACCTATAGGTCGGACGTCGGTCACGGTTTCGCCTTCTTTTTTTTTTCCTCTTTACTCTGTTGCTCACTCTTATTTACATACGACACGGGTATCGATCCCGCTCGTCGCCATTGTAAGATTGTACAATCAGTGCAATCTCGACAGACCGAAAGGACACACACACACAGCCTGGTTGGGGTCTCAAGGGGAACTGCGTCAGCGCAGCCCCAACTTTATTATCACACCTCGGTTCCGCTTGCGTGCAGAACCTGGTCACAACAAAAGGAGAGCCCGGGTGGCTCTCTACACCCGCCACAAACACCCTTCACTGAGTCCCATTTGTATAAAGAGTCTCCTTCAACGGCCACGGTGGCCTCCCTGTCGACTAACGTGCATCCTATGAAATTAGGAGAAAGCACCCCAGACAAAAACTCTTCTTCAAGATGTATCTCAGAATAGAAATCTCAAAGTGACGTAAATCGCGCATTGGAAGATTGCAACTTCAGAAGCACTCAACATTTATCAAGGAGTGTGTAAACCCTCACAGTATGTAACGCCATCCTCAATATGCTGCTGAGCATTGATTGGAAAAATTGTCTGCATTGTCTCTTAGGTGCCACAACAAGAAACACAATGCTCTTTTGGTGATTAGAAAGCTATGCACTTTACACTCTTCACCTTAAATGAGCTAGCCGTGTGCGGTACCATGGCTTAAGCACATCTCCGAAGCTCATGCATGCTGCTCTACTTGCAAAGCTCATCTGTCAATCTTACACACACATGCAGCACACGCCTCCTTGCCACAGTGCCAACTCTGTGCTATGATCCTTTGTAAGTGCATCTCAACTTTGGCCAAAATCAGTTGCCACACTCTGCTTCTGCATGCCTCACCAATCCATTCAAAGCATTCAATCATGACTTGCTAAACAAAACTCTAGCCTACATATTGGATGCACCAACCGGTGGCAACACATGCATTCACCTGCTTGCCCTGGGAGCGAGGTAGCAGTACATTGTGGCCACACTAGGGGCAACAACATTCTTTGTAAAAGCAATGACAAGTTCAGTGGAACCTCAAGGAATGCCATTAATTCCGTCATTGCTGAATTCATACACTTTAAGGATGACCATTCGTCCCATTTTCCACTGGCCTGATTCCTTTATGAAGCTTGTAACACATTGTCATTTTTAACCTAATACACCTCAAAGGATTCCCACTTGCGCCACTGTAGGTCTCACACACAAACAGTGCAATTCTGATCATTCTGTCATTCCTAGTCTAATCCAATTTAATAAAAGTGCACTCATTTGTAATTTGCTTTTTACTGGGCTGATTCACTTCAATGGAATCTTGCAAATTCTGATTGCTGATCTCACACACTCCACTGGCATCACATTTACTCGCTCATTAATAGTCTAATACACTGTAATATAATCTCACTCATTTTGTTATCATTAGCTAAACACACACCATTTTCATCTCACATATTCTGTCACTGATGGTCTAATTGAGAATTGCCGTCACTCATTTGGTTATCTCTGTTTTCATCCATGTCGATGAAATGTCATTCATTCATTCCCCTATACGCATCCTGCTGATACCTCATTAGAATCTCGCACATTGCTCCATCCATTTCGTCATCAACTTCACTGAAATCTCACTCGTTCCCTTAACATGGGTCTATATTTGAATGGAATGTCAATGACTCTCTTATTGCATTGCTCAATACTGAAACACACCCGTTCTTTCAAAACTTATGTCTTGTGGCTTGATGGAATGTTATTCATTCTCTTATCACTGATCTCATACACGTCCAAGGAATATTGTATAATTATTTTACTTTTTATTTAAACCTTTCTTTAGTAAAATGGATGAATATGCATAGTACAGGTATAGAGCACATAGCATCCACAAGTAGTTAAACACAACAAGAACTTTGTGACAGCTTATGAGCAGAACATATCTTGAAGGGTCTTAAATGTCACAGGACATGGGCAAAATTCAATGACAAAAGAGATCATAACTTTTTGTGCAGTCTAAGTGTGACCAAGAAGGAATAAGTAATTGTCCCATGCTGCAGCCAGAGTCCTTAGGGTAGGCGAGAGCTAGGAGGAGGGCCACATATCCTAAAATATGATCTAAAGGGGGGGGGGGGGCTGAAGTACAATGAAGCGGGTGACCTGCATCTCGCTGAGAGGAGTGGCACTTTGAGCCATTCGGTCATGTTGTCAATCCAGCTGTCACATGGTGCACTGAGGGGGCCACCAAGACTGTGCCTAGTGGTTGGGTCATCTCCATCAGTTGAAAGTTGCCCTATATGTACTTCAAAGACTTAACAGTAGAGAGGCAATATGAACTGGTAAAATATTGTGAGTTGGACTCAGTCCAGGACTGGAGACGGACAGTGAGTAGCACAGGGGGAAAAGTGTCCAGGAAAAAGTCTATCCATGTGCCCAGGAATTTATCAAAGTGATTGTTGAGTCTGGCTGTAAGCTGTTGGTAGGCATCCACCTTGTATATTCCTTGAGCCACATGCCGGAAGTTGGTCATGCGGACAATCTCCAAAGTCTCAGGATGCAGATTTTGTCCAAAGCCAGTGCTGTGGCTAGCCACCAGGATAGTTGGTTCGTGATGTGTGGGCATTGCGCAAACTCATGGAATGGAGGAACGCTGTTTGTGCTTTCAGTACCCCCGTGAGAGGACTGTGTCCCTGATGGAGAATCAGTAGAATATAAGGGAAGGGTAGTCTTAAAAGTCATTTATTCTTTTACCATAGTCTACATGCACGTTTATCATTTCTTTTACATTTTCAGTGTTGCACTTACACATTACAATGTCATTTAAATATATTATGATCCATTTTCTCCTATGTGTCCCTGGCTGCCACCAGCTTTCTCTCTACTTGGCTCAAACATTTCAATTGGAGTCACGTTCGCTCTATGATAACCTGTGTCATATGTCCCTAGGGAGTCATACATATGCGTCTGTTACTGATTACGCATATTTCTTTTTAATCTCATTATTACTCACCCATCATTCACTTCAAATATCAACATTGTCTCATACGTTTCTGTGGAACTTCAACAGCTAGACTGATACACCTCAAATGAATGCTGCTTATTCCCTTCTAGCTGGTCTCATACATCTCTCGTGATCACTGTAATTCTTAATTTTTGTCCTTAAATATAATCTCACTCATTGTGGCATCCCCACTCTCATGCAGTTGGATGCGTTCTCACTCATTTTTTCATTACTTTCCCCACATAATACAATGGAGTGTGATATGTAGATTTCACACACTCATGGGAAATCTCGCTAATTTGGCAGACACTTTTCACACGTACTTCATCTTAATCTGAATCATTTCATTAAAGCTGATCTCTGTTTATAGTTTATTGTTTTGACATTCGATCATCGTTTGCAGGGCTCAGCAGGGTCAATAGAATATCTCTCACTCAGCCATTGTTGATCTCATCAGGCCCTTCAGTGTATTGTCAATTTAGTGCATTTTGTCACTGGTATCCCACGCCTCACCTTAATGCTGTTCTTTCATTTATCTTGGACTGCGCCATACACTGCAACTGAGTCTAAAACATCCTCAGCAACTGTAGGGACGTTTGTTCATTTCGAAATTGCTGGCCCCGTTCACCAGATAACAAATCACTCAGTGTCTTCTTGCAATGCTCGTAGACGCTAATGGAATGTTATTTATGACTCCCCCTAACCTCATGCATTTCAATGAAGCCATGCACATTCTTTATTTTAATGACATAGTATATTTCAGTTGAGACTAACTCTTACTACACTGCCTTCTTCAACTTTGATGGAGCCTCACTCATTACCAAAATCACTTATTTTGTTCACTTCTAGGACCTTTATTCATTGCTTGCATCACTCACTGCTTACCATTTAAGAATCTTACTGTTCCCTTCATTACTGCAGCCATATATTTCAGTGGAATGTCACTCTTCAATATCGCTGGCCCAATATGCTTTCATGAAGTTAGACTTATTGTTGGGTGCAGTATCTGTGTAGATAAAGCCCTCTCCATAAATATGCAGTGGTGACCCATGACCCTCAACAGTGGAGGGTCGTTGAGCTGGAGTCCAGCGATAGGCACCGCAAAAAACACACAATGCCTTTAGCTCAAATTCCAAAGCTCTTAATCAAGGCTCGTTATTATAAGGGGCCGTGACTGAGAGCTCTGTAATTAAAGCCAAAGGCAATGTGAGTTTCCCTAAGTGAGCCAAAAAAAATGAAAAAACGTACTTACCAATTCACCTTGTCCTCATCTTCGTCTGCACTTTCTGGAGCCTCAGGCATTCCCGCTCTCCAAATCCAGATGCAGCTTTCTTTCTGCAGATGAGCAGCATGAGAGCAACACCAGGATTGGCGAGAGCTGGTTGCCTCAACACGTCCGCAGGCACAGTGAGCCTGAGCCTGCTCTCCACACAGCTGTCTGAGACAGCTGAGTGGAGAGGCTTACACTGCTCATGTGAGGCTGGCCAGATCAAGACAGCCGGCCAAACTGCCATGCGCAGTGCAAAATGGGGGATTGAGCACCACTCCCCTGCTGCCAATCACAAGCAATGCCCCCATCCCCAAACACTTCTAGGGTTGGGAGCAGTGAAGAATAAAATGGTAATTCATTGTATTACCATTTTATTTTTCACGCTTGCTGCACTGGCAGCAGGGGGTGACACTCATCTGCCGCAATGGAGGGGGGCGTCTCTGTGGAATTTATAAGCACATATGCCTCCTTTCCGCTCGCCTAAGCCTAGATCTCAAGTGAGGGCGCTAACTGTTGTACTTGCACCAAATAGAGTGCAACACGTGTTTTTATTCTGCTTATTATACTTCTCAATGTAGGAAATTTGAACCTGATCTTCTTCTGAGTGTTGGAGAGTTCAGACGTATCTTCCTGAAGATAGAGGAGTAGCCAGGCTGACCTCTTTTGAGAGATCAGTTGCTGTTCTTTGCGATGAGAAAGGACCTATGAAGATAATCTCTTTGGGTAGTGGGATATCTTGTCCAGTCTCATTTGATGGTAAGCTCCCTGGTTGACTCTCTTAGTGTGGCATTTACGTATGACAATGTGGTATTTATTGAAGCTCATGGGATGGAATTTGAGCTTTCCGAGGATAAGTGGATTAAGGTAATGCAAAAAGATGGAATCTTAGCAAAGGTAAAGGAATTTCTTATGAAGGGGTGGCAGCTTCAAGGGTAATGTAGTACATGTTGGAACATCAAGGATGAGTTATCCATGTGCAATAACATTGTTGTGAGGGGCGATAAAATAGTATCTCCTTATGGCATACATGAACTTATTGTCAGGTTAGGAAAGAAAGGGCATGGTGGCATAGCAAGTACCAGAAGGAAAATTAAGGAAAGCTTTTGGTGGCCAGCGGTGGATATTATGGTGGACCGTTGGGTGAGGGAATGCAATGCATGCAAGGCAAGTGACAAATCTGTCAAGCCGATGGTAGTACCTCTATAGATGGTCGAATTCCCTGAAGGACCTTGGCGGAAGGTAGCAAATGATTTTATGGGGCCTTTCACCACCTTACCATCCAGTGTATGCATGTGAGGAAACCTGGGTTCATAGGAAAAGGGGCAGCCCCTTGCTCAAGTCCTATTAAAATAGTAAAGGCATTGGATGGAGCTGTCAAGCTTGAGGATGGTAAGATATGAAATGTGGAGCATGTGAGTCTGTGTGAAGGAGTCAACATGCGTGAAAACGACAATGAAATCGAGGGGTATTTGCTGGGAAGTGATTCCGAGTTGCAACTAGTTGTGGGTACTGATATTCATTTTGATATATGTGCTGACTCTGGTCATAATGCAAACAAGTGTGTTTCGATCACCGATGGTATACCTCTTCGACGAAGTAAAAGGGAAAAGAGATTACCTGGGCATCTTCAAGAATTTGTCATGGGACGCTGAGCAATAGTGATGTAATGTGATTATTATTGATCTGGTTAGATGAAGAAATGCAGCTCCTGCAAAGTTCAAATTGGTATTTTGCTACGTAAGGTGACATTAGTAATTTTGTGATGGGGGCGTGGCCTGGCGCCGATGGCGGAAGAAGCCTCTCCATGAGGCTCCCGCTCGCAATCTCTCACCCCGGCCCATCCTGATTGACTGCGGACCTCCATCCCAGCTGAGTGTGTGGCTGAAGGTGCGAGTAGGCTCCGGTACCGAATGTGAGACGACCAGTCCGCGCAGAGCACGAGGAGCGAAGCCGGAGTCCTGTGCGGCAGAGTCTGGCGAGAAGTTCAAGATGGCGGCCTCAGTGGGTGAGACGGAGCCGGCCGACTGCTGATTGAGGAAGGGGCAGCCGGGGTTTGCCTGGCTTTCGGAGGCATCATTGTCGACGGAGGAGAGGAGCCAGTGGTGGAGCCGTGGGCTCCGAGTGTTCGGAGGTGGAGGCCCGGTGACGGGAAGAGATTGAGGTGAGCCGGGGTGCGGATGAAGGCAGCGACACGAAGGACCTGAGGCGGGGGAACCTTTGCCAGTACAGTAGCCACCCTGTTTAGATTGGGGGGCCCAGCATGGAGAGTCGGGGGCGGAGGGCTCCCGGACCTGGTTTCGGGCGCATCGACCCTTGCCTTTGATGATGGCAGGACCACCTGGCAGAGGCGCGGCACCTGCGCTGCAGCGAGGGAGGGGCCCGGCCGGGCCACCTGAGGCTGCGAGTGCTACGGAAGACCCCGAGTACAGGGAAGAACCTTGAGGATTGGGCCGACGGGGCATCATCCAAGGCGGACAATAGCTGAGAAACCTGGCAAGAAGAGGAGAGATGTCCCCTGGGATCTCGAACATCCCAGTACATGAGAGAATCTGATCGGGACAGGGAGAAGGTCCAGGGGACACCCCGGTCTGGAAAACGAGAGCGCAGAGGGTGCAGGCTGCCCCACCGGACAGGAGACGACCTCCACGATGGGGTAAAAGCCTGGGGACGCAGCAAATTTCATACAACAGAGCAGATCAAAACTTGACACACTGAAAATCTTTTAGGAACCGGGGGAAGCGACAACCTTCCTCCAACGGCGAGAGGGAATAGGAAAGGAGCCCCAGAAGATGGATAGGACTGGCCGGAAGAGGGACATGAAACAAAGAAGTGGGACAGACACGGAGGAGATGGCGGACCGGCCGGGACCAAAAAATACCTCTCCTGAAGAAAAGAGCGGGGACCCCACGCTTCAGGATGTACTTCTGGCCATAACAGCCTCCCGAGTGGCCCTGGAAGGGAAAACTGATGCCCTGGCCACAGACCTCACAGTACTTAGAGACGACCACAGCCGCCTAGCCGAAAAGGTAGCCACTACGGATAGGCAGCTAAAGGAGCTTCTGCCACAGGTTAAAGATGCCACTACGACGGCGCGACGGATGGAGAACCGAATCCAAGACCTGTAATTGCGAACTGAGGACGCAGAAAACAGATCACAGCGAAATAACATCCGGGTGATCGGTATGCCTGAAAGTATTGGAAGGGCTGGCTTGGTGGAGTTCCTAGAGAGCTGGCTAAAAGAAGAAGTGGCAGATGATGGACTCGCTCCTTTTTTCGCGATTGAAAGAGCGCATAGAGTCACAACGCACCCCCCCACGCCCGGGGGCCCCACATGACCAAAAATAGCCAGGGACAGGGATTACTTTTTGAGCCAAAGCAGGAAAAAAGGAGATCGTAAGTTGGATAATCATACGATTCGCATCTTCCCCGACTCCTCTCGGGAAGTGCAGAGACAGAGAGCCTCTTTCCGAGAGGCTAAGCAAAAATTGCGCCAACTAGGGTTTCAATATGGGATGTTGTTCCCAGCAAAACTCAGGGTAGTGACTAAAGAGGGCACAAAGTTTTTTACTACATCCGAAGAGGTTTGGTAGTGGATGGATAAACAAACACTGATGGAAGGCGATTTTCTGGCAAGGGGCCTGCTTACAAAACAGCAAAGGGGAAGTCGGCAGGACAAGCTCCGGAAACTGGGTAGTCCTTCCCATATAGAGATGCAAAAGGAAAGACAAAAACCAATGAATGGCTCAGAACTTGGAGCTCAAGTACGGATAACTGAGGAGCTGGGCCAGTCAGTTTCAGATCAAGAATCAGTAGTATTGCACATATCAGACAGGTCCAGCCCAGACGTGACACCGGGCATATCCGACTGTATCATCTGAGGGGTTCACTTCTGAGCTCCAATAGAACAATTTGGAATGGGCATGAAAAATCCTCTGCACCGTTACAACTATGACTGTCGTCACTGTAACGCACAATACCTCGGTGGTGGAAGGATTCACCAATTACAAGGAGGCTGGGTCCATAATTCCATGAGAGACCAGCAACCCGGGAGTGGATATTGGTGTTTTTACGAACTAGGAGTACCCCCTGTTTCGATAGACTAGTTGAAATAATGATTGAGTTTGGATGAGAGACATTCAAACTTTTGTCTTGGGGAAGGGGAGTTGGGATGTTACTTGTTGGTGTCAGTTTATGGGGTTAGGTGAGTCACGGAGCGAAATAACAGTGGAGAAGAAGGGATCTTAATTATAGATGATGACAAGGTGTGGCTCATAGCCAGGGAGGAATGGAAGGCATTGAAATGGCAGCGTTAGACTCACACAAATTCCTCTCATGGAATATAAGAGGCATGCACACGATGACCAGGAGATACAAGTTTTTTTCATACTTACAGCGGCGGGGGATTAAGATTGCAATGCTCCAAGAAACGCATTTAACTCACACAGAAGGGATGGCATTACAAAAGCTTTGGAGAGGACAGGCATATTACACTACATACTCAGCATTTGTGAGAGGAACATTAATCTGGATAAGGGCTGGGGTCCCCTTTCAGATGCTGGACAGTCTCATAGATCCGGAGGGCCGCTTTGTAACTATTCGGGGACAGTTGGAGGGCAGAGAGTTAGCATTGATTAATGTATATGCACCAAACTCAGACCAAGGTGAATTCTTCACAAGCATATCAGGCCACTTAGCTACATATTTATAATGTCCCTTGATGCTGGGGGGGGATTTTAACTGCGTGGCAGACCCTTCCATAAACCGTTCAAACCCCCACTGCGTGACTTCCCTTTGATGAGGGTGGCACGACAATTCTCGTCCTGGCAAACAAATTGGGGACTGATAGATGCCTGGCCGCGGTTGCACCCTATAGTTAGGGACTACTCGTATTTCTCTCACTTACATGAGTTCCATGTCAGACTGGATGTGTTTTTTTGGACGCCGGAGATCTTTTTGCTTATATCTAATGCTGAGTACTTGGCCCGCACTATTTCCGATCATAACCCTCTCTCGCTGTCACTGAGATGGGGCTCGATCCCCCTCGCATCCCCACCTGGAGATTGAAGCCAGAATCATTAGAAGATGCATATTTTCAGGTGGAGCTGAAACAACATATCACCTAGTTCTTCACGGACAATGAGGCCTCGACTAGTAGTCCCTTGGCCACTAGACTCCTCCCATATATGACAACCTTAATACACCCAGATCAGGCGGGATTTGTCCCTGGGCAAAACAAAGTGGATAACATTCGCAGATTGGTAGCAATCATGAGGGATCAGAATTCGAATAGTACAACACCCGGGGTTCTGGCGGTAGACATAGAAAAAGCCTTTGATAGTCTAGAATGGGATTTTCTCTATGCGGTGATGGCCCGGCTCAGATTGGGGCCCAAGTATATTGCTTGGGTAAGACTGTTGTACACCGAACCCACTGCCAGAGTGCGTACTGGACGGACAATATCCAGAAGCTATGCGGTTGGACATGGCACTAGACAGGGATGCCCTCTGTCACCATTGCTTTTTGCGGTGGCAATGGAACCATTGGTGGCTGCGGCGAGGGGCAGTGGGGGGGGTCCTGGAACACTAGCAGGGGGTGAGAGACACCTGATAGCCTTATATGCAGACGACCTACTGATCTTTTTGGAGGATGTACACAGGGATCAACCACGGGCACAGCAGATGCTTGCTCAGTTTGGCAGACACTCTGGATTAGGAGTGAACTGGGATAAAACCGTTTTGTTCCCTTTGAGATCCTCAGTGGCGCCTCTGTTGGGGCTGGGGATGGTCAAGTGGGTTCCGAGCTGTCTTCCCTATTTGGGTGTTAAGATCTTTCATGACCCGCAAGATATTCTAGAGAGTAATGTGGGGGGCTCACTGAGGTCACTAAGGTCCAGTATGGCTTTTTGGCAATACTTACCTTTATCTGTAGCAGGAAGAGTAGCGTTTCTTAAAATGATAGTGTTACCACGTCTATTATACCATTTTACTGTACTACCGGTGTGGATACACAAGGCCATATTTAAAGAGCTTGAGTCAATGGTCATTGCATTCTTGTGGAGTGGTGGACGGAAGAGAGTGGCCTTGGTCAAACTGCAGAGACACTCCACGGACGGAGGGCTAGCAGTTCCGGATTTTGAAGCTTACTACTTGGCAGCGCAGCTCCAGTGGTTAGTGCAACGGATTGCAAGTAGAGTAGAACCGGTGGCGAGAGTGCAACCGTTCACCCCTCCAGGGGCTAGGATATTTGAGGTATTGTTGGGATGCTCGGGTGATGGGAGACAAGACTCCCTGGAATTTAAAAATTTTATTCAATGCTGAAAAAGTTTCCTTCCCAAAATTAATATTTAAACCCTGTACTCCCCGGAGCTTCCTCTGTTGTCCTTGTGGGCTTTGCCTCATCGGGGGTGATTGGGGGGGCTTCAGACTTGGGTAGTGGCAGGAATTCATATGGTGGGAAAATTGTTTAAAGAAGGGACACTGTTACCCTTTGATGCCCTCAGAGCAGAATTCGAGCTACCGAGAGGTCACTTCTTACTGCATGGTGCTATTGTGGCCAGTATTCGCAGGCATTGGCGGGGAGGGATGAGGGAGCCTCCTACACAGGCAACTTGTACATACTTGGTGACATCCTCCGGTAAATATAAAGCAGTGTCAAACCTATGCAGCAGGATTCAGGCTGACAAGACCATACCCTTGACCCATCTTAAATTGACATGGGAGGAGGACCTTGGGACTGACATCACTAATAGGGACTGGGGGAGCATCCTAGAGGGGATTTCCGAAGCGACCCGAAATGCCAGATTTAAGCTTATTAACTTCTATGTATTGCATCGGGCATACCTTACCCCCGGTCGGATCAATAGGTACTTTGTAACAGAAGGAGTAGGATGTCCGAGATGCGAATTGGCGGGAGCGGAATTTAAGCATATGTTCTGGGACTGCCCTAAGTTGGAGGTATTCTGGGTGATGGTGAGCATGGGAATTCCCCTGCACAATGGGCCATTACCTGTTTGGATGGTTCCCATATTCTGCCAAGTACAAGGTTACTAAAAAATTTCAAGACCTGGTCTATGTATTGGCAAAAAGGGAAATCGCGATGTCCTGGAAGAACCCAGTAGGTCCGAGAATTCCCCAATGGACAAGAGAATTGACCAAATGGGCTGGTTGTGAAGGGAGTATTCTTCAAAGGGAGGCTGAGAGGACTGAGACCACCAGAAGTGGCGCACGGCTGGGACATAGTGTTGGAAGCCCTTAGGGAGGAAAGCCAGGCAGATCCTGACCCTGACGGAGGGGTTGATGGATAGGCAATTGAGCCACACTTGTGTCCCAACTACTGAGGGCTTTCGTTCACGACTGCAGGTTCAGGAGGTATGGGTACAATGAGTGAGTTCATTGTCCTCATATACATTGAGTGGAAGCTCATACCCCAGACATGACACGTTTAGGTACACTGTTGCTACTACCCTGTACTGATAGGCTCACCTAAGGGGGAGGGGCTCTAGGGTGGGTTGAGGGGAGGGGTGTGAGGAATTGTTTAGATCTTCGTTTTTTGTTTGTTTTTGTTTTTGAGGGAACAGAATTATAAGGATTAGGGTTGGTTTCAGGCATTAGATGACAATATTATTTTGTATTGTATTGTACTGTACTATGTCTACCCACCAATGGTTGAATAAAACTACAATAAAAGATGTTTAAAAAAAAAAAAGTAATTTTGTGATCGTCAGAGATTTTTTAGTTATTTTGTTTTGGAGGGAAGATGTGTGGTGATCGGACTGTTGGATAACTACAATGGGAATGTTGAGATCTCTTTTGGCAGATAGCAGCAAAAGTTGATCCCGCCACTTCTCTTGATCCATTCAAAACTGAATACACCTCTTATCAGAATTCAAATCCCTGTTGCCTTTGTTAATTGTCTGGGTGGCTATGATGTACAGGAAAGGGCTCTTGAGACAACTACTGAAATAAAAGAAAGGTGAAAAAGGCCAGTCTGGCTAATATACAGCTTACCAAGTATTGCCACTCCAATGTCAAGCCAGTGGGAAAACTTAAAGAGTTGTTTCTTTAGAGTAGTACTAGCAGAACAACAAACGTCTCAGTGGCATGAATGGCTAGGAGAGGTAGTTTTATGATAGGTTCAAGACTAAAAATACAAAATAAATTCCTTCATGTTACAAGAACAACGCAAGACCGAGTATACAGAATCTTGTAAAGTTTAATTGCTGTTCTTAAATGATTCACTCTCTCTACCATTTATGAGAAGTCATAGGTACTAATGAATATTTGCTGGGCATTTATATAAGGAACTGAGCTGATCAAATAGAGAGGCGATACAAGAATTATGCACTGTGGTGGTGAAATCTCTAGAAACACCTTATCGTAATATATTTTGTCTTTCTAGAATAAGTGACTACCATAATTTCAGGCCAGACTTTTACCACCGTGACACCGGACCTGCTTCTCTATGAATGATCTTTTACTTTCAATGCTGATCTTCATTTCAGTGTATTTGTTATTGAATACAAATTAAGTTTCCTCGTGTTAACAAACCTTCGCTTTACTGCTTCTTTAAAAATGTCACCATACCCTGATCAATTTGCTTTTCTGTACCTCATGTTGGTAAGTTATTTCTTAATGATGCAATTAGATCTGCTCAATCTTGCCGTATTGAACCATTTTTATGTGGGACAAAGATGTAGTTAAACGTCTTTAGAATACACTCTCCGAGAATATAGAAACTGAAAAGTAATTATAGCAAAATAGTCATCACATTAAAACAGGGGATTATTAGAAAACGAAGTGCAATAAATACACTTAACATTTTATAAAAGAGCAAACAGAATCCTGCAATGTGTTTGCTTCCATTCCGTAGAAATATACCCCAAACCCTGCATACCTTTCCTGTGGTTAGTCTGTGCAAGTGCAGCTGCTGTAATGACAAGCATCAAAGTTCTTGTGCATATCACTAGGATGTGTGCGGAGTGCTGCTTAGCATTGAATGAAGAAAAACACAGTATTTAAATTAATAAAACAATATAAAGTATTTTCTTGCCCCCTATGTGTGCATGGGGATGTAACATGGGAAACGGCCATGTCTAGGCCAAAAAGAACATACTGAGGCCCATGTTCATACTTTTTTTTTCGCCGCATTTGCATACATTTTTTTTACGGAAATGTGGCGCAAACTTAGCTCCATATTTATATTTTGACGGTAGACGTGTCTAGGTCAAAAAAGTGGCGTTTGCACCATTTTTTGGATGCGTGAACCTCCCTTGCGTCAATGAGGAGCGCCATATTTATACCTGCGTGCAAAAATGACGCACGGGTGGGAGGCGGGCCTAAATAATGGCGCTAAGCTTGCTTAGCGCCATTATTTAACACCTGGGTCTGATCCGGCGTTAAGGTACCTATGGACCCATTTCCATGGCTAAACATCATAGAATAGGTGCACAGGTGCCTTCCCAAGCCACATGAACACCCCCACCCTCACCAGAGGGACACTGGAGGATGGGGGACCCCCATCCCAGGTAAGTCCAGGTAAGTATTTTTAATGTTTTTATTTTTTGCCATCGGGGACCCTAACCTGGGGCCCCCTGCATGGCACAGGGTGCAATGGCCAAGCCCAGGGGATACTTGTTCCCTTTGGTGGCCATTGGGATGGTGGGCGTGACTCCTGTCCTTCCTGAGACATGAGCCATGTTCTTGGTGGTTGTGCGCCAGGAAATGGTGCTGGTCTGGTTAGAGACTTTTTTTGCATCTAACCAGGCTAGGGTAATTTTTTGACGCACATCCCCCTCCTTCCCCACTGTCACCTCCACCCGGTAAGCGACTTTTTTTTTAGACGCTAGCCCAAGTTTAGCACTGGGTTGCGCCATTCTATAAATACGGCACCCGGCTGGCATTGTAGAATGATGCAAACCAGCGCTAAACTTTTCGATCAAAACTGCATTAGCACAGTTTTGCGGCAAAAAGTATAAATTTGGGCCTTAGTGAATTGCATATATATGGTGCACAACGTAGACCTAAATCCATTATTACCCAAGAAAAGTAGTAGTGTTACTAGCACACGATTGTATTTAATTTGTGCAAGCTTTTACAGAACATCATAAAATGATATATTTTCATTTTTATAACAAAACACGATATTCTAACCTCACCAAGGAGGAAGGTTCAGAGGTCATAGGCCATAAAACATAGGTCAAAGATGCAGTCGGTAACAAAGTCAAAGTACATTGAACCAACCTGTGTGTACAAAAAGATATCCTTCGCACACTGGATGTAGAGAACACTTTACCGTCAATCCTCCAGCTAAACTTTGGATGCCATACAATACTGGGTACCGTGAGATTATGGGAGATCTGAAGCCTGTATTGTCTGGTTCTTAAATAACGCTAAAGACAAGCTCAAAGAACAGTTGGATGTTTTCACGATCCACTCAGAGTCAATTTGTGATGCCCGTCAAGATTCATCTGTGCCCCTTCACAGTTTCATTATATAGGACAGGATGATAGTCCTGTGGAATAGTGCACGTAAATGCCACTTTGATATTGATGTGGCTCAGGTATATTTTAGAACAGATCTGAGGTCAAAGCTGAGTCCGTAACTGACCTTAGTCTTTAAAAGTTGCTACTTTTGCACCACTCGTTTAATTCAGGTGAATAATTGCAATCCATTTAATACTACCCACCATGTAATATTTCAGTTCAAACCCTGGAATGAATGATAGGCTGAATACAGGCGTTCACACACTAAAGGACAGGTAGGTCGGACCTACTACATAGCTGTGGGGTCTTTACAACCCATGCACAGGGCACACTCAAACGGAGGGTAAGTGACAACAATTTTAGCATCAAAAGCTATGATTGCGAGACAGATGGAGCAGAATTACAGCATGGAATTCCACTGTGCCAGATCATAATTAGGTCAGTTATTTCTGCACCCTGGTTTCCCAGGTGTTGGAAAACCGGACCTGATTTTACCATCTGGAAAGGTTGCACAGAAAACTGCATGAAGCATTGGTTGCAACCAAGCCTCTCTCCCTATTTTTTCTGACATGCAACATAAAATTGTGACAGTTTATGTTTACATTACATCAGTGTGTTTCGGTTTGTCTCAGCCTGCACCTTTTTAAAAGTTTTTTCTGAGTCAACCCATGTGTTCTTGCGTGCAAAAAATATAGGGCTACATGTACGAAAGAATGGATTTGCGACTCGCAATTTGCGAGTCGCAAAACTTTATGTTGAACAGTGTCAATGACACTGTTTGTGATTTGCAAGGGGGGGTCACAAATTACCTACCTCATGAATATTTATGAGGCAGGTCGCAATTAGCGACCCCCTTGGGAATGGCCGCCCTCACAGGGATCCTTAACCCCTTCGCTGCCAGGCCTTTTCCCCCTCCTGTGCCGAGCCTTTTTTTGGCTATTTGGAGCAGTTCGCGCTTAGGCCCTCATAACTTTTTGTTCACATAAGCTACCCATGCCAAATTTGCGTCCTTTTTTTCCAACATCCTAGGGATTCTAGAGGTACCCAGACTTTGTGGGTTCCCCAGAAGGAGGCCAAGAAATTAGCCAAAAAACAGTGAAAATTTCATTTTTTTAAAAAAAATTGGAAAAATGGGCTGCAGAAGAAGGCTTGTGTTTTTTTCCCTGAAAAGGGCATCAACAAAGGGTTTGCGGTGATAAAATCACCAGCTTCCCAGCTTTCAGGAACAGGCAGACTTGAATCAGAAAACCCAATTTTTCAACCCAATTTTGGCATTTTACTGGGACATACCCCATTTTTACGATTTTTTGTGCTTTCAGCCTCCTTCCAGTCAGTGACAGAAATGGGCATGAAACCAACGCTGGATCCCATAAACCGCAACATTTCTGAAAAGTAGACAAAATTCTGAATTCAGCAAGGGGTAATTTGTGTAGATCCTACAAGGGTTTCCTACAGAAAATAGCAACTGAAAAAGAAAAATATTGAATTTGAGGTGAAAAAAACATAAATTTTTCTCAAAGTTTTACTCTGTAACTTTTTCCTGCAATGTCAGATTTTCGAAAGCAATATACCGTTACGTCTGCTGGACTCTTCTGGTTGCGGGGATATATAGGGCTTGTAGGTTCATCAAGAACTCTAGGTACCCAGAGCCAATAAATGACCTGCACCCTGCAGTGGGTTTTCATTCTATGCCGGGTATACAGCAATTCATTTGCTGAAATATAAAGAGTAAAAAATAGCTATCAAGAAAACCTTTGTATTTCCAAAATGGGCACAAGATAAGGTGTTGAGAAGCAGTGGTTATTTGCACATCTCTGAATTCCGGGGTGCCCATACTAGCATGTGAATTACAGAGCATTTCTCAAATAGACGTCTTTTTTACACACTGTCTTACATTTGGAAGGGAAAAATGTAGAGAAAGACAAGGGGCAATAACACTTGTTTTGCTATTCTATGTTCCCCCAAGTCTCCCGATAAAAATGATACCTCACTTGTGTGGGTAGGCCTAGCGCCCGCGACAGGAAACGCACCAAAGCGCAACGTGGACACATCACAGAAAACAGACCTGTTTTTAGCAAAGTGCCTACCTGTAGATTTTGGCCTCTAGCTCAGCCGCCACCTAGGGAAACCTACCAAACCTGTGCATTTATGAAAACTAGAGACCTAGGGGAATCCAAGATGGGGTGATTTGTGTGGCTCGGACCAGGTTATGTTACCCAGAATCCTTTGCAAACCTCAAAATTTGGCTAAAAAAACACATGTTCCTCACATTTCTGTGGCAGAAAGTTCTGGAATCTGAGAGGAGCCACAAATTTCCTTCCACCCAGCGTTCCCCCACGTCTCCCGATAAAAATGATACCTCACTTGTGTGGGTAGGCCTAGCGCCCGCGACAGGAAACACCCCAAAGCGCAATGTGGACACATCACAGAAAACAGACCTGTTTTTAGCAAAGTGCCTACCTGTAGATTTTGGCCTCTAGCTCAGCCGCCACTAGGGAAACCTACCAAACCTGTGCATTTCTGAAAACTAGAGACCTAGGGGAATCCAAGATGGGGTGATTTGTGTGGCTCGGACCAGGTTCTGTTACCCAGAATCCTTTGCAAACCTCAAAATTTGGCTAAAAAAACACATGTTCCTCACATTTCTGTGGCAGAAAGTTCTGGAATCTGAGAGGAGCCACAAATTTCCTTCCACCCAGCGTTCCCCCACGTCTCCCGATAAAAATGATACCTCACTTGTGTGGGTAGGCCTAGCGCCCGCGACAGGAAACACCCCAAAGCGCAATGTGGACACATCACAGAAAACAGACCTGTTTTTAGCAAAGTGCCTACCTGTAGATTTTGGCCTCTAGCTCAGCCGCCACCTAGGGAAACCTACCAAACCTGTGCATTTCTGAAAACTAGAGACCTAGGGGAATCCAAGATGGGGTGATTTGTGTGGCTCGGACCAGGTTCTGTTACCCAGAATCCTTTGCAAACCTCAAAATTTGGCTAAAAAAACACATGTTCCTCACATTTCTGTGGCAGAAAGTTCTGGAATCTGAGAGAAGCCACAAATTTCCTTCCACCCAGCGTTCCCCCACGTCTCCCGATAAAAATGATACCTCACTTGTGTGGGTAGGCCTAGCGCCCGCGACAGGAAACACCCCGAAGCGCAATGTGGACACATCACAGAAAACAGACCTGTTTTTAGCAAAGTGCCTACCTGTAGATTTTGGCCTCTAGCTCAGCCGCCACCTAGGGAAACCTACCAAACCTGTGCATTTCTGAAAACTAGAGACCTAGGGGAATCCAAGATGGGGTGATTTGTGTGGCTCGGACCAGGTTCTGTTACCCAGAATCCTTTGCAAAGCTCAAAAATTGGCTAAAAAAACACATGTTCGTCACATTTCTGTGGCAGAAAGTTCTGGAATCTGAGAGGAGCCACAAATTTCCTTCCACCCAGCGTTCCCCCACGTCTCCCGATAAAAATGATACCTCACTTGTGTGGGTAGGCCTAGCGCCCGCGACAGGAAACGCCCCAAAGTGCAAAGTGGACACCACCAAAATTTGGGAAGAAAACAGAGGTGTTTTTTGCGAAGTGACTACCTGTAGATTTTGGCCTCTAGCTCAGCCGCCACCTAGGGAAACCTACCAAACCTGTACATTTCTGAAAACTAGAGACCTAGGGGAATCCAAGGAGGGGTGACTGGCGGGGCTCGGACCAGGTTCTGTTACCCAGAATCCTTTGCAAAGCTCAAAAATTGGCTAAAAAAACACATGTTCCTCACATTTCTGTGGCAGAAAGTTCTGGAATCTGGGAGGAGCCACAAATTTCCTTCCACCCAGCGTTCCCCCAAGTCTCCCGATAAAAATGATACCTCACTTGCGTGGGTAGGCCTAGCGCCCGCAACAGGAAACGCCCCAAAGCGCAACGTGGACACCACCAAAATTTTGGAAGAAAACAGAGGTGTTTTTTGCGAAGTGACTACCTGTAGATTTTGGCCTCTAGCTCAGCCGGCACCTAGGGAAACCTACCAAACCTGTACATTTCTGAAAACTAGAGACCTAGGGGAATCCAAGGAGGGGTGACTGGCGGGGCTGGGACCAGGTTCTGTTACCCAGAATCCTTTGCAAAGCTCAAAAATTGGCTAAAAAAACACATGTTCCTCACATTTCTGTGGCAGAAAGTTCTGGAATCCGAGAGGAGCCACAAATTTCCTTCCACCCAGCGTTCCCCCACGTCTCCCGATAAAAATGATACCTCACTTGTGTGGGTAGGCCTAGCGCCCGCGACAGGAAACGCCCCAAAGCGCAACGTGGACACATCACAGAAAACAGACCTGTTTTTAGCAAAGTGCCTACCTGTAGATTTTGGCCTCTAGCTCAGCCGCCACCTAGGGAAACCTACCAAACCTGTGCATTTCTGAAAACTAGAGACCTAGGGGAATCCAAGGAGGGGTGACTGGCGGGGCTCGGACCAGGTTCTGTTACCCAGAATCCTTTGCAAACCTCATATTTTGGCTAAAAAAACACATTTTCCTCACATTTGAGTGACAGAAAGTTCTGGAATCTGAGAGGAGCCACAAATTTCCTTCCACCCAGCGTTCCCCCAAGTCTCCCGATAAAAATGATACCTCACTTGCGTGGGTAGGCCTAGCGCCCGCGACAGGAAATGCCCCAAAGCGCAACGTGGACACATCACAGAAAACAGACCTGTTTTTAGCAAAGTGCCTACCTGTAGATTTTGGCCTCTAGCTCAGCCGCCACCTAGGGAAACCTACCAAACCTGTGCATTTCTGAAAACTAGAGACCTAGGGGAATCCAAGGAGGGGTGACTGGCGGGGCTCGGACCAGGTTCTGTTACCCAGAATCCTTTGCAAAGCTCAAAAATTGGCTAAAAAAACACATGTTCCTCACATTTCTGTGGCAGAAAGTTCTGGAATCTGGGAGGAGCCACAAATTTCCTTCCACCCAGCGTTCCCCCAAGTCTCCCGATAAAAATGATACCTCACTTGCGTGGGTAGGCCTAGCGCCCGCGACAGGAAACGCCCCAAAGCGCAACGTGGACACCACCAAAATTTAGGAAGAAAACAGACCTGTTTTTAGCGAAGTACCTACCTGTAGATTTTGGCCTGTAGCTCAGCCGCCACCTAGGGAAACCTACCAAACCTGTGAATTTCTGAAAACTAGAGACCTAGGGGAATCCAAGGAGGGGTGACTGGCGGGGCTCGGACCAGGTTCTGTTACCCAGAATCCTTTGCAAAGCTCAAAAATTGGTTAAAAAAACACATGTTCCTCACATTTCTGTGGCAGAAAGTTCTGGAATCTGAGAGGAGCCACAAATTTCCTTCCACCCAGCGTTCCCCCACGTCTCCCGATAAAAATGATACCTCACTTGTGTGGGTAGGCCTAGCGCCCGCGACAGGAAACTCCCCAAAGCGCAACGTGGACACATCACAGAAAACAGACCTGTTTTTAGCAAAGTGCCTACCTGTAGATTTTGGCCTGTAGCTCAGCCGCCACCTAGGGAAACCTACCAAACCTGTGCATTTCTGAAAACTAGAGACCTAGGGGAATCCAAGGAGGGGTGACTGGCGGGGCTCGGACCAGGTTCTGTTACCCAGAATCCTTTGCAAAGCTCAAAAATTGGCTAAAAAAACACATGTTCCTCACATTTCTGTGGCAGAAAGTTCTGGAATCTGGGAGGAGCCACAAATTTCCTTCCACCCAGCGTTCCCCCAAGTCTCCCGATAAAAATGATACCTCACTTGCGTGGGTAGGCCTAGCGCCCGCGACAGGAAACGCCCCAAAGCGCAACGTGGACACCACCAAAATTTTGGAAGAAAACAGAGGTGTTTTTTGCGAAGTGACTACCTGTAGATTTTGGCCTCTAGCTCAGCCGGCACCTAGGGAAACCTACCAAACCTGTACATTTCTGAAAACTAGAGACCTAGGGGAATCCAAGGAGGGGTGACTGGCGGGGCTCGGACCAGGTTCTGTTACCCAGAATCCTTTGCAAAGCTCAAAAATTGGCTAAAAAAACACATGTTCCTCACATTTCTTTGGCAGAAAGTTCTGGAATCTGAGAGGAGCCACAAATTTCCTTCCACCCAGCGTTCCCCCACGTCTCCTGATAAAAATGATACCTCACTTGTGTGGGTAGGCCTAGCGCCCGCGACAGGAAACGCCCCAAAGCGCAACGTGGACACATCACAGAAAACAGACCTGTTTTTAGCAAAGTGCCTACCTGTAGATTTTGGCCTGTAGCTCAGCCGCCACCTAGGGAAACCTACCAAACCTGTGCATTTCTGAAAACTAGAGACCTAGGGGAATCCAAGATGGGGTGATTTGTGTGGCTCAGACCAGGTTCTGTTACCCAGAATCCTTTGCAAACCTCAAAATTTGGCTAAAAAAACACATGTTCCTCACATTTCTGTGGCAGAAAGTTCTGGAATCTGAGAGGGGCCACAAATTTCCTTCCACCCAGCGTTCCCCCACGTCTCCCGATAAAAATGATACCACACTTGTGTGGGTAGGCCTAGCGCCCGCGACAGGAAACGCCCCAAAGCGCAGCGTGGACACATCACATTTTTTCATTGAAAACAGTGCCTACCTGTAGTTTTTGGCCTGTAGCTCAGCCAGCACCTAGGGAAACCTACCAAACCTGTGCATTTCTGAAAACTAGAGACCTAGGGGAATCCAAGATGGGGTGACTTGAGGGGCTCTGACCAGGTTCTGTTACCCAGAATCCTTTCCAAACCTCAAATATTGGCTAAAAAAACGCATTTTTCACACATTTCGGTGACAGAAAGTTCTGGAATCTGAGTGGAGCCACAAATTTCCTTCCACCCAGCGTTCCCCCAAGTCTCCCGATAAAAATGATACCTCAGTTGTGTGGGTGGGCCAGGTGCCTCCAACAGAATAAGGCCCAAAACTTGTAGAGATACAGGGGATAGTACTGCGAGTTTATAAGGACATATTCTTTTATACATCTTTAGACTGACTCTGCTTTGGGGACCCACATACGTGAGGTGTCATTTTATTTGGGAGACTGAGGGGAACACTGGGGAGTAGGAATTTTGTGCTGGAGTGGTGATCGTACGAAGAAAAGTCAGGAAAATATGCTTTTTTTAAGCACATTTTGAGGTTTACAGAGGAGTCTGGGTAAGAAAATGTTGGGGGATCCACGCAAGCCACTCCTCCCTAGACTCCTTGGGGTGTCTAGTTTTAAAAAATGTCTGGGTTTGGTAGGTTTCCCTAGATGAAGGCCGCACACAGGACCAAAAACATAGGTGCCCTCTCCCCCCCCAAACACAGGTAGTTTTGTAATATATCGTTTTGATGTGCCCACATACGTCCGTGATGTGCCAAACACTAAAATTTTGAAAAGAAACACACTTAGGTTATGTGAAAAAGACCCCTCACCCACCAACCAAGTTGGTGGCATGCTTCATCATCGGGGTCCCACCTGAGGCACCTAGCGTGTCATAGGTGTGCTGCGACGCCTGATTACAGCGGAGCAGGTTTGGTCATTTTTACCACACATACTGGTTGGATTTGGCACGAGGGTGAGTGATGGTTCAGTGGATCAAATTTTACTAACAAGAGCTTTCACAAAAATGAAAAGCACTGTTAGTAACTGAAAGGCAAAAAACTGAACCAATGACTCACAGCTCGTGAGCTGTAAAGCCGCGACAAGGCACCAACCGCTTTACAGTCCATTCACACAACTTTCATACATGACACACACAAGGCCATTCACACCGCCAGCCACGGGCCCAGCACATTACAACACTCACATCGACAGACAGCGCCACTCAAGGGCCCATCACTTACATACGCCCACATGCCTGATACAACAATCACACCAGCTGATGGGAGTGTGTGGACTGGTGTTTGGCTTGCAGTGTGTTGCAGTAGCCAACATCAAGTCAATATGTACAGTCTCAGCCAAGCCCCACTCCACACACAATGGCATCATATTTTTTTTTTTTTTAACAGAGGAACCCCTAACTAAGTAGAAAGAATTACAAAACAACAAACACAAAAGCTCTAACTAACAACATGACAGAAATGCTAACCATGAAACTAAACACATGAAAATACAAAACAGACATGAGTTTACACTCATGGTTGTTCCCAGAAATTCTTCTGGGTGTGGTAATTCTTAAAACAAGCACCGACACACAGCCCAGGCTTTGAAGGACAATCTGGGCAGTACATTCGAGTCTCCCTCCGGATACCTCTTCGAAAACACACTCTACATTTCTTAGCTGGAAAGTCTTTTTTGGGTGTGGGAGGAATGTGCTCAGCAAAGTGGCGATCTTTCAATCTAGCCACATCCTCCACCACTGCTTCTCTAGGAACTCTGGCCTGTTCCACCACAATAAGGCTCTCTATCACTGACTCCTGAAATTTCACAAATGTCATCTTTGAGTCTGGAGACCTATCCCTAAACACAATAAAAGCATTGAAGGTTGCTAAGTGGAAGAGGTGAAGTGCTAACTTCTTATACCAAACATAAGACTTACGAATAGCAGTATAAGGTTCCAACCTCTGGTCAACTCTATCTACACCTCCCATGTGCTTATTATAATCTAAAATGCACACAGGTTTGCGCACTTCAGCAACCTGGCCCCAAACAGTCACAGGGGAAGTACTCTCATCATGGATGGTACTTAGCATGTAGACATCCCTCTTGTCTGAAAATTTCAAAGCTAGCAGCTCCTCGTTCCGCAAGGCACAGCACTGTCCCCTCTCAAGTTTTTTACAGACAAGCTCCCTTGGATAGCCTTTCCGGTTAGAACGGATTGTGCCACAAGCAACTGTGTCCACTCTAAACAATTCCTTGAACAACTGCACACCAGTGTAGAAGTTATCTACATACAAATGGTGACCTTTGTTGAACAGTCGTCTACCAAGATCCCACACTATTTTCTCAGTAACTCCAAAAGTGGGAGGACAACCAGGGGGGTCAATATTGGAATCCCTACCAGTGTACACACGGAAACTATACACATATCCTGTCCTACTTTCAGACAGCATATACAATTTAATTCCATATCGTGCCCTTTTGCTAGGAATGTACTGCCTAAAAACCAAACGACCCTTGAAGAGGACCAAAGACTCGTCCACACTTATCTCTTTGCCTGGAACATAGACCTCCGAAAACCGATCTACAAAATGATCAAGGACAGGCCTAATCTTAAAAAGACGGTCAGAATCTGGGTGATCTCGTGGCAAGGCTAATGCATTGTCAACAAAATGCAGCATCCTAAGAAGAAGCAAATACCGATTACGACTCATGGTAGCTGGAAATATAGCTGTTGCCATCAAGGGACTAGTAGACCAATAAGAAGCCAGTGACGGCTTCCTTATCAACCCCATCAAAAAAGTCAAACCCAAAAACTTTTTTAGCTCCTCCAAATTTGTGGGAATCCACTGGGCAGCTCTAGAGTGTGGCCTAAGTCTAGCAGCGTTGTCCCTCAAATGCTGCTCCGCATACAAATTAGTCTGCTCAACAATCTCTTCCAAAAACACATCATCCATGAATAACTCAAATAAATTGATAGGCATAAAGTTCTCTGTATTGGCGTTACACCCCGGGAGACCAGTAAAGGCAGGCAACTCTGGCTGCTCCATGTTTGGGGCAACCCAGACATCAGGTCTTCTAACGGGAAACCTTTCAGCCCCAGGTTGCTGCACTATTGGCACATCAATGTCCTCCTCTAAAACAGAACCTTCATCTGCACTGAGTGTGGCTTCATCATTAGAAGATTCCCCTCCAACAGAAACATCACTGCCAGAATCTCTGACTTCCTCCTCTGCCTCAGATGCAGAGTCCGTCTCATAGTCATGATCAGACTGTGACTCAAAAAGCATACCAACCACCTGCTGAGCGGTCATCCTGCGGCTAGCCATGATCTCTCCTGCTAAAATTAACTGGACAAATTCACCACCAACAACCAGCACTGTGTAAGACAAGTAACAAAGTGTAGCTTTGTTAGTAAGAGTTACAAACTCAAAAACTATACCGCTCACTTGCCTGAAAAAGCTTGATTCACCAGCAACTACACAGCAATCACCAATGATATCCCACTAAAAAGAAAGAAAGAAAGGCAAATTAGAAATAAGACAAAACAAATATCATTGTGCACAAACCTAAGGACAATTTCACACACAATCCTGCATTTAGTACACCCCCTACAAACATGTCATTCATGCATGGCAACAATACTCCTTTGGAGTAAATTGTTTTTACTTACCTAAAACATGCAACTGTGCAAACTGCAGGTCAACCACCGCCAAAACCGCAAGGAGCCACAGCAAATAAAGCAAAAGCTTTGAACTAGAACAAAAAGGAGGACATTTTTTTTTATCACAAATGCAAAGACTTCTTCAGTTGACAAACACCCCACCATCAAACATTTTAGAAATTGGTGCCTAAGTGGATTCTGTCATAGGGGCAGATGGGCCTACTAAAAAAATAGGCCTGTCTGCCCCAAGGAAGCCAGAAAATACCTTTAGTACTGTGTCCCCATGGAGAGCGACCCTTGCCAAAGGGGACAGCCCTCAAACAAAAAAAAACAAAAAAAACACACACAACACTATCCCTGGTGCCTAAGTGGCTTCTGCCCCCTTGGGGGCAGGTGGGCCTAAGAAAATAGGCCCATCTGCCCCCAGGGGGTGTAGAAATGGCCAACAGGTCAATGCCCCCCTTGGGGGGGCGCCCCGTGACCAAGGGGACGCCCCCCCACAAAAATAAACAAATAAAAAAAAATCCCTGGCGTTCTAGTGGTTTCTGCCCCCCTTGGGGGCAGATCAGCCTAAAAATAATAGGCTGATCTGTCTCCAAGGGGTGCAGAAATGGCCTGGGTACATGTGCCCCCAAAGTGGGGGGCGACCCTTGCCCAAGCCCCCCCCCATCCACTAACACACACACACACACACACACACTATCCCTGGTGTCTACGTGGCTTCTGCCCCCCTTGGGGGCAGGTGGGTCTAGAAAAATAGGCCCATCTGCCCCCAGGGGGGGCAGAAATGGCCAACAAGTCAATGCCCCCCTTGGGGGGGCGCCCCGTGCCCAAGGGGACACCCCCCCACAAAAATAAACACATAAAAAAAAATCCCTGGCGTTCTAGTGGTTTCTGCCCCCCTTGGGGGCAGATCAGCCTAAAAATAATAGGCTGATCTGTCTCCAAGGGGTGCAGAAATGGCCTGGGTACATGTGCCCCCAAAGTGGGGGGCGACCCTTGCCCAAGCCCCCCCCATCCACTAACACACACACACACACACACTATCCCTGGTGTCTACGTGGCTTCTGCCCCCCTTGGGGGCAGGTGGGTCTAGAAAAATAGGCCCATCTGCCCCCAGGGGGGGCAGAAATGGCCAACAGGTCAATGCCCCCCTTGGGGGGGCGCCCCGTGCCCAAGGGGACGCCCCCCCACAAAAATAAACACATAAAAAAAAATCCCTGGCGTTCTAGTGGTTTCTGCCCCCCTTGGGGGCAGATCAGCCTAAAAATAATAGGCTGATCTGTCTCCAAGGGGTGCAGAAATGGCCTGGGTACATGTGCCCCCAAAGTGGGGGGCGACCCTTGCCCAAGCCCCCCCCCATCCACTAACACATACACACACACACACTATCCCTGGTGTCTACGTGGCTTCTGCCCCCCTTGGGGGCAGGTGGGTCTAGAAAAATAGGCCCATCTGCCCCCAGGGGGGGCAGAAATGGCCAACAGGTCAATGCCCCCCTTGGGGGGGCGCCCCGTGCCCGAGGGGACGCCCCCCCACAAAAATAAACACATAAAAAAAAATCCCTGGCGTTCTAGTGGTTTCTGCCCCCCTTGGGGGCAGATCAGCCTAAAAATAATAGGCTGATCTGTCTCCAAGGGGTGCAGAAATGGCCTGGGTACATGTGCCCCTAAAGTGGGGGGCGACCCTTGCCCAAGCCCCCCCCCATCCACTAACACACACACACACACACACTATCCCTGGTGTCTACGTGGCTTCTGCCCCCCTTGGGGGCAGGTGGGTCTAGAAAAATAGGCCCATCTGCCCCCAGGGGGGGCAGAAATGGCCAACAGGTCAATGCCCCCCTTGGGGGGGCGCACCGTGCCCAAGGGGACACCCCCCCACAAAAATAAACACATTAAAAAAAATCCCTGGCGTTCTAGTGGTTTCTGCCCCCCTTGGGGGCAGATCAGCCTAAAAATAATAGGCTGATCTGTCTCCAAGGGGTGCAGAAATGGCCTGGGTACATGTGCCCCCAAAGTGGGGGGCGACCCTTGCCCAAGCCCCCCCCCATCCACTAACACACACACACACACACACTATCCCTGGTGTCTACGTGGCTTCTGCCCCCCTTGGGGGCAGGTGGGTCTAGAAAAATAGGCCCATCTGCCCCCAGGGGGGGCAGAAATGGCCAACAGGTCAATGCCCCCCTTGGGGGGGCGCCCCGTGCCCAAGGGGACACCCCCCCACAAAAATAAACACATAAAAAAACATCCCTGGCGTTCTAGTGGTTTCTGCCCCCCTTGGGGCAGATCAACCTAAAAATAATAGGCTGATCTGCCCTCAAGGGGGGCAGAAATGGCCCTAAAAGACATGCCCCCCAAAGGGGAGCGACCCTTGCCCAAGGGGGCGCCCCCCCATCCACTACACACACAATCCCTGGTGCCTAAGTGGCTTCTGCCCCCCTTGGGGGCAGATGGACCTAAAAAAAATAGGCCGATCTGCCCCCAAGGGGGGCAGAAATGGCCAGCAGTTCTCTGCCCCCTTGGGGGGGGCGCCCCTTGCCCAAGGGGGCACCCCCTCCCAACATACCTGCACAGAAAATATAAATCCCTGGTGATCCAGTGGTTTCTGCCCCCCTTGGGGGCAGATCCGCCTAAAAAGTAGGCCAATCTGCCCCCAAGGGGGGCAGAAATGGCCGTAACTAATTGCCCCCACAAGGGGAGCGACCCTTGCCCAAGGGGCCGCTCCCCGCCAGCAAGAAACACGAGCAAACAACAAAAAAAACAAATCCCTGGTGTCTAGTGGGCATTCCTGCTGCCCGATCGCAATGCGATCGGGCAGCAGGAATGCTCAAAGAGACACCGGGGGAAAGGAAAAGCCTTTCCTTTCCCCCGGTGCCTCTTTAGCCCAAACCCCCCACCCACCGGGAAGAGGAACTCACCTCTTTCCTCGTCGCCGCACAGGAAGCAAATGGCTTCCTGTGCGGCGAAATCCCCATAATGAAGTCAGCGCGCGATCGCGCGCTGACGTCATTATGGGGGGGTGGGGGGGTCGGGGGTGGAAGGGGAAGGGCTTCCCCTTCCATCCCTGACTTTGGGGGGGTGGGGGGAAGCACACAGAGGGAGCGAGAGCGCTCCCTCTGGGCTGTGTGCCGAGGACGTAGTGGTTACGTCCTCGGCACAGCAGCACTGTGCCGCGGGACGTAACCACTACGTCCGCGGCACAGAAGGGGTTAAAGGAAAACAAGATGCATTTCAAAAACAAAAAATGAAAAAATGTTTTTACTGCCATTCACAAACGGAAAGGGGTCACATGGGGACCCCGTCCCATTTGCGAATGGGTTTGCACCAGTGTCACACTGGTGCTAACTGCGTCACAAAACAATCATGCATGGGATTGCAACACGCAATTAGGAAGGGAAAACCCCTTTCTAACTGCGACTCGCAAACCCTTTTTGCGATTCGGTAAAAAGTTAACCGAATTGCAAAAATGGGTCTGAACATCCCAAAGTGCATTTTGAACGTCGCAAATGGCCCGATTTGAAGTTCGCGACGTGCAAACTGCTACGTACATGTAGCCTTTAGTGTTTTGCAAGGGGCTTAGAGCCAATGAGTTACTTACAGGGGCATAGGAGACACTAATAACCTCATTATAACGTTGGCGGTCTGATGGTAAGACTGCCACGGTGGTGGCCGCCAAAAGTCATCCGACTGCCTTTTTAAGAGGTACACAACTCAGACTGCCAAAAAACAGCCAAATTTCCGAAACCGCCAGGACACTGGCAGACAGAAAGAAGGCGGTCAGACCACCAGCACCGTCAGCCTGACAAAAGTACCCCCATCAGATTTCGAACCACAAATCACGACAGCAGTTCTTCATGGTGGAAAACCATTGGCGGTGCGAACCGTGGCTGTCTGAACTCACATCACACTGAACACCACACCACATTTTATAGTTTGAATATCCCACACCTGACACAGCCACACACTCAACACACCTAGACACTCCATTACATAACACACCCCTATACAACCCGCAATCCTTTGCAAACAGAACGCCACTCACAGCCACAGAGGAGGAATAACTATCACAGAGTTATCTATACTTTTGGCACCCATACACATTTCACCATTCATACATCCCATACCTGCACAACGTACACAACACATAATTTGCAATCGCACACAACACACAACAACCTTCACCCACCCACATTACAGCACCTACACCTCATCACTAATGTTTTTTCAACCTTTTTTTAACACTATATCACTGTCTATACCACTACTACCATGTCCCCTCAAAAACAACCACGTTTCACAGATGATGAGTTGAGGGTCATGGTAGACAAAATACTCAAGGTAGAGACACACCTGTTCGGAACACAGGTCCAGCAAACATCAATAGCCAGGAAAATGGAGTTGTGGAAAAGAATAGTTGGCAGGGTGAATTCTGTAGACAGCTATCCAAGCACAAGGTAGGACATCAGGAAGAGGTGGAACGACCTCAGGGGAAGGTACATTCATTGGCATCCAGGCACCAGCTGCTGTTACTCAAAACTGGCAGTGGGCCCCCACCTCCTCCCACTACCTTCACATCTTGGGAGAAGGTCTTGGACATACTGCATCTTGAGGGCCTGACTGGAATACCTGGGGAAGTGAGTCCCCACCACATACATGCCCCCAAAATGTTTTGTCTTGCATGCTCCCTCGACACCCTAGCCCATCTCCATTACCAAACCGTCCACCACCCCTCTTTGCCAAGTGTACAAGTACCCTCTCTGGCATGCCACATGTGCAATAAACTTACCTGGACCCACAGCCCTCAGGAATTGGATGTTAGGTCCTGGGAACTGATATCACTACAATTCCCAGAAGGCAATATTTCCACATAAAGAAAACCAGAACAGTGCACCAAATCTGAGATGTCACGCATGTGAGAATAACAACCAATGTAACCCATCATGAATGGTCCACTGTGAAACAGTGTAGGCAAATGACAGCAATGTAATGGCCCACTCCCACTACCATTACAAGCAAAACACAGCTACAGCTGAGTGCCCAGTCAAACTGCCCCTAGAAAAAAGATTCCTGAAATGGAAATGTAATCACCTGGGGGGTGGGACTCTAGATGCCCAAGTGGATACACATGCAGTACATACTGACAGAGGTCAATACCAATTGCCTACTCCCATACTGGTGGTCATTCTGACCTCGGCGGTAAAAGGCGCCTACCGCCGGTCAGAAATCCTCCATAATCCCGCCGCGGTCGCGGAAACCCGCCACGGTCATTCTGACCCGCAGAAGGCAAACCTCCGAAAATCCGACCGCCAGACCAGCGGTCGGCGGAAAGGTGGAGGTGACCAAACCTCCACCGCCACGCCAACAGAAATACGCCCATGCCATTACGACCCACGAATCCACGCGGCGGTCATTCAAACGCGGTATTCCATTGGCGGGACACACCGGCGCGGTCAGAATACACACAAACGAACAAAACTCACCCACATTGGACGATTTGAATCCCACACACCTGATACACATACACACACCACTCCCACACACACAATACAATATAAAACACCCACCCACATCACCCACAAACCCCTACGCTTAAAATTTCATAAAGAAGACAAGAGCGAGACACCAGCATCCAAAACATAACAGCCACAGCCACTCAACACCATCACCCACACACTATCCACACACAAAACAACACACACCACCACACTCAACTCACTTAAATACACATACTCCACCCCACACATCATACACACCACCCCATGGCGCCCCAAAGACAACCCCGCTTCACAGACGAAGAACTCAGGGTTATGGTGGAGGAAATCGTTCGGGTAGAGCCCCAGCTGTTCGGCACACAGATACAATACACCAGCATTGCCCGGAGGACGGAGCTATGGCAGAGGATTGTCGACAGGGTGAACGCAGTGGGACAGCACCCCAGAAATCGGGAAGACATCAGGAAGCGATGGAACGACCTACGGGGGAAGGTGCGTTCCATGGTATCCAGGCACAACATCGCCGTGCAGAAGACTGGCGGAGGACCCCCACCTCAACCCCCACAATTCACATCATGGGAGGAGGAAGTCTTGAACATCCTGCATCCTGACGGCCTCGCAGGAGTCGGCGGAGGAATGGATACTGGTAAGTTGAAGCTTCAATACTGCTTCCCCCCCACCTGCATGCCAAATCAGACCCCAACCCTCACCCCCATCCTCGAACCCCACCCTCACCCCCACCCCCATCCTCACCCCCACCCTCACCCCCACCACCATCCTCACCCCCACCACCATCCTCACCCCCACCCCCAGCACACCTATTCCCCGCCAATGTCTCACCATCACAACCCACACATCCCAAAACCTAGGCCTGCATGCGTCCACTAAGCATGGACACCCATCACCAAAGCATGCCCAATGCATATACACATCCCCCCCACAAGCCACCCTCACCAAAGCCCCCACACACGAATGCCAGCACTTGGGGACACGGGAACCCACAGATACACCCATATGCCACACATTGAAACTATAACCATACCTCTATACCCCTGCAGGACCCGACCGTCAACACACCGCGGCGGAGGGGCCAGAATTATCCACACCCCCCACCCAAGAGGCCGTCAGCGATGACAGCAGCTCTGTCGATCTGGACACCGATGACCAGCCCGGACCATCGGGGACCTCTGGACAGTCGGTTCCCCTCACACAGGCACAGGCCACTATAGACCCTAACCCCTCTGGGAACACCAGCACAGCTCCCACCCAGCGGGCCCATGCCTCTGTCTCCAGGGCGCGTCAATCTGCGGTGTGTCTACCACTACAGGGCACCCAGGATAACCCACCACCCCAACAACAACAGGGACCTGGGGGCAGTGGTAGTGGGCACACCGGCCAGGGGGCAGAGGCCCAGGGAAACAGGGCAACTCGGCGGGCAGCTGTGCGACAGGGGGGGGAGGAGAGGCCCAGGGAACCCACTCTCCACGAGGTCCTCACCACCATCATGGGAGCATACAACCGCTCCCAGGAGACGATGGCGACGGTACTGGCCCGGTTCCAGGAGATCCAGGTGCTGCAGGAGGAACACTATCGGGGGTACAGGGAGGACATCAGAGCCATCAACACCACCCTGGTTACCATGGTAGGGCTGCTGCAGGACCTCGTAAACAGCAGGGCGGACACTGAACAACACCCAAGGGCCCCTGCCACTAGCCTGGACCAAGAACAGCCATCCACCTCCGCCGGCGCTAGTGGACAGGAGGCCCCCGCACAGCAGCAGCCCACCAGACCCCCACCTCCTGCAGGAGAAGAACCACCCCGCAAGAGGGCCCTGAGATCTCGCAAGAAGACAGAGTAGGATGTCAAGACCCCCGCCAGCAAAGGATACCACCTGATGTCATCCCACTGTCCCACATTGTCACCCTGTCCATCCTTGAACTGTCCATGCTCCATCTCTCCACAGGCCTCTGGACAATGCACCTGTGTGACTGTTACTCTGGAGTCTGCCATGGACATTCCTTCACCATAGCCCCCACCCACTTGAAACCACCCATCCCATTTTGAGCACTTCAATAAACATCTATTTTGCACCAAAATATCAGGAGTCTGGCTGTGATTTCAATAGATTGTAATTGACATGACAGTGCAAATATGTCCTTGTACATGGTGAAGTCAACAAACAGCTGCCACAAAGCTGTAGTCCATGGGGAAACGAAGCACAGGACTCGTAGTGGGGACCCCAGATCTGAAATAGGGAGGGAAAAGCCAAAACTCAGTCATCATACACTGGGGCAAATAGACAGGCAGCAGAGATGCTGCAGAGTAGTTAACATTTACTAAATTATCTTTGAAATGTTACCTGTGTCCTATTGGAAGTACTGTTCAATGATTCTGTCCCTGTTGTCTGTTTCAGCCCCGTCGTCTTCCTCCTCGTCACTCTCCTCAGGTTCCACCGCTGCCACAACACCACCGTCTCGACCATCCTCCTGCAGGAAAGGCACCTGGCGGCGCAAAGCCAGGTTGTGAAGCATGCAGCAGGCCACGATGATGTGACACACCTTCTTAGGTGAGTACATTAGGGATCCACCGGTCATATGCAGGCACCTAAACCTGGCCTTTAGGAGGCCAAAGGTGCGTTCGATCACCCTCCTAGTACGCCCATGGGCCTCATTGTACCGGTCCTCTGCCCTGGTCCGGGGATTCCTTACTGGGGTCAGTAGCCACGACAGGTTGGGGTACCCAGAGTCCCCCACTAGCCATACACGGTGTCTCTGTAGCTGTTCCATCACGTAAGGGATGCTGCTATTCCTGAGGATGTAGGCGTCATGCACTGACCCTGGGAATTTGGCATTTACATGCGAGATGTACTGGTCAGCCAAACACACCACCTGGATGTTCATTGAATGGTAACTTTTTCTGTTCCTGTACACCTGCTCCCTGTCTCTTGGGGGAACCAAAGCCACATGGGTCCCATCAATGGCACCAATTACGTTGGGAATATGTCCAAGGGCGTAGAAATCACCCTTCACTGTAGCCAATTCGCCCACCTCAGGGAAAATGATGTAGTTCCTCACGGATTTCATCAGGGCAGACAACACTCTGGATAACACCTTTGAAAACATGGGCTGAGACATCCCGGAAGCAATTCCCACGGTTGTCTGAAATGACCCACTTGCCAAGAAATGTAGTACTGACATGACCTGCACCAGAGGGGGAATCCCTGTGGGTTGGCGGATGGGGGACATCAGGTCGGGCTCCAGCTGGGCACACAGTTCATGGATAGTGGCACGGTTAAGACGGTAGGTCAGGATAATGTGGCGTTCTTCCATTGTCGACAGGTCCACCAGCGGTCGGTACACGGGAGGATTCATCCGTCTCCTCGCCCAACCCAGCGGACGGTGCCTAGGAAGGACAACATGGAGCACACAGTCAGGCAACCCACAGGTACGTACTCACAGCTAGCACAGTATACGATTCTCTATGCAGTGAATGGCGTGTCTGAGTGGCTATGCAAGGCCTAGGCCTGTGTGACGCAGTTGAAATTGAGCCATGTGGGCCCTGGAAATGGCGGCTGCCTGACCTGTGAAGTGTGACAATGGGATGTGAGGTCAATGCGCTGGCGTGGCACACCGCGGCGTGCGGCGGGCGAAGACCGCGGCGCGAAGCCGCATTGGTTAACATTGAAGCCTATGGGTTTCAGGAGCCAATGGCGAAGGGCGCCGGCGGTGGCGGGACGCACCGCCGCGGTACGCACCGCCGGGGACGTGACCGCCATTTTCTATCTACTTATCCACTTGCGACTTGAACTTTCACAGGAGAGGACCTATACTGCAAGTGTTGCTGTGACCTCGGTCTGGAAGGGACAATGGCTGCTGCGACTGGGGAAAGGGCCCCTGCCTTCACTGGAGAGGAGTTGGAGAAACTTGTGGATGGGGTCCTCCCCCAGTATGCGCTACTCTACGTGTCAGGTGCTAGCCGGCGCCTACAGGGCCGATCGGGAGATTGTAGTCATTAAGGACTACACTTCCCATGAAGCCCAGCGCGGTAGAGATCGCGTAAAAGTCGGCGCACCCTGGAAAGGGTGTGCGTTATTTGTGCTAATGAGGCAGGTCGGAGCCTCAACGAAGTAGGAGCGGACGGCGTTCCCCAAGGGGGAATTCATCGGCGGCCCGAAAGGAGGAATGAGATTCAGCCTGGGCCCCTCCTGGAAACTGACCTTTTACCGGCAGAAAGAGTTCCGAGCTGCTCCTCTTTTCGAATTCCGAGTACTAAGAAGGTGGTAAGCGGCAAGCTTGCTACTTGCCGGAGGCTATCGCCTTTCTTTAATTCTGCATTCCTTACGGCCAGGTTGGGGGGTGTCTGTCATAAATTGGAGCACTTTACCTTTGAGGTACCATAATAAAGGAACGGCGATCTTATGAGACATAATCTTTTGGCTTTTTGTTGGCGGCGATTCAGAATGAGATTTACTGTTTGCAGGATTCCAAACAGCCGGGACAAATAATTCTTGTCAACATTCACTGAGATATGAACGAAGTACTTCTTCAAATATACGTGACATTAACGAAAGGCTTAGTGGGTTAACTGAATCATAGGAAGAAGTACAAAATAGATTTTCTTCACCTTATTCTTTCTCCTCATGTTCGTTTCGTTATACGTTCTGTAGTATTGTTTAGGAGGAAGGGCGGTGAGACCCTTAGGTGATTATTAGTGGCCGTAGGAGGCTTGGGGCATCCATTGGTGATGCTGATGGAACATAGTCAGGCTTTGGACTAGTTCTGCCCTTATGAGTTATGGGCAGTCCAGGTCGTTTTGGTTTTAGTGAGACCTAATGAGAATAGACAGACAATGTGATAATTAACCCTGTGTATTTTTCTTTACAGTTATCCCGTCCCTGCTGATCCTTCCCCTTCCTTCCCTCGCTTGATTACTCCAATGCACTGTGGTTTTTTATCAGTGACTTGGTGGTGTCAGGAGGTGGACCTTGTTTGCATCACACCGAGTCTGAGGAGTACCTACACCGTGACAGAATAACGCACCCACGAATAATGCTCCTCCTGCTCGGTGTAATGCAAAGATGGCATCCATGGATGATGTCTTACAGGCGTTAGTGTTAGTGCAGCAAGAGTTGGCAGATTCGAGGGTGGAGGCAGCGGCACTAAGGGACAAGGTAGAAAGGCTTACTAGGAATCCCTTCGATGCCTCAGCATCTACACCGCAGATAACCGTGAACGTCTCCCCTCCAATTCCTTTGGCCAGTCCGGAACGGTTTTCAGGGGACCCCAGGAAAGTTCAGGTTTTTTTAACGCAGTTGTCTCTCCAATTCTCATGTAGACCGGCGTCTTTTCCCTCTAACCTTTCCAGGGTAATGTTCGCTATTTCTTATCTCTCGGGAGATGCAGCCAATTGGGCAGTGCCGTTAGTTAGAAACGATGACCCATTATTATCGGATTGGAATGCCTTTCGGTCGGCCTTTGAGAAGGTGTTTGATCACAGAACAACCACCTTTAGTGCAGATAGAGAACTGCTGGAACTGAGACAGGGGAGGTCTGACCTGGTTACTTATCTTACCACCTTCAATAGACTGGTAGCGGAATCAGAGTGGCCAGAGGAGAAGAGAATGTCTCTCTATTATCAAGGATTAAGAGACGACATGAAGGATATCCTAGCCCAAATAGATCCACAGCCTTCCACGTGTACTGAACTTGTGAATCTTACCTTGAGATTGAATCATCGGCTAGCAGAGAGAAGGGGAGAGCGTAGAGCGGGTGATAGGCGGCCGGTCATTCCAGAAAGAGAGGGGCGACCAGTTCCTAATTCCCCTGATTTATGCGGGGAACCTATGGAAGTGGGAGCCCTTAGGGCACCTCTGTCAAAGGCCGAAAAAGAGAGTAGGAGGGTACAGGGGTTGTGCATGTATTGCGGCAGGAAGGGTCATTATGTGAGAGAATGTCCCCAAAAACCAAGAAAAAGGTTCTCCTACTCCCCCACTCAAAAGGCCGCAGTGACGTCAGGGAAGATATCAGAGAAAGAGGATTTGCCCTTTATAGAACCCCTATCAGGGTTCCGGTTGACTTCTTTAACCCTCTTGCCACCAGAAGAAAAGGCGTCACACCTGTTGTTATCCGTAGAGCTGGTGTCCCAAGATCGAAACCATCCTGTATGGGCAATGATAGACTCAGGAGCCACGGGAAATTTCATAGATGAAGGGGTGGTTAAGAGACTGGGACTTCTGAGAATTCCAAGAAAGAACCCCGAAATTGTGTTGGCAGTTGACGGTACACCACTGAAGTCTGGACCCCTTACTGAACAAACTGAGGATGTGGGGTTGGTTTTCAGTGGAGTATCTCCGGCACGCAGAGAAATAATCAGGCTAGATATAATAGAGGCTCCTCAGTATGAAATAATTTTGGGAATGCCCTGGCTAAGAAAGAGCAATCCTGTTATCGATTGGCAAGCCAAGACGGTTAGTTTTCAGTCCGTGAGGAGTGAGAAAGTCGGTTCCTTATATGATAACCCCCCCGCGTTAGCGTTGGCTCAAGGGTTACAGTTGGCCACAGTGGTGGAGAAAGCGGTGATATTGCCCTCTGTTTACGCCAAGTTCAAGGATTTGTTCGACGAAGGTCAGGCGGAGACATTGCCACCCCATCGTATATACGATTGCAAGATAGATTTGATTCCGGGAGCACTCCTTCCTTCTTGTAGGGTATATGCTCTATCAGACCCAGAAACCAAACATTTGCGAAGATATCTGGACCGTTTCCTGGAAATCGGGTTCATTAGACCATCTTGTTCTCCGGCAGCTTCTCCACTCTTTTTCATAGCTAAAGCGAATAAAGAGTTGAGAACCTGCATCGATTATAGAATGCTGAACAAGAACACGATAAGGAATAGATACCCTCTTCCCCTCATTCCTGTGTTATTGGAACAGGTGAAAGAGGCAACTATCTATACAAGGTTAGATCTGAAGGGGGCTTACCATCTGGTCAGAATCCGTGAAGGGGATGAATGGAAGACGGCGTTTAAGACCCGTTATGGCCTGTTTGAATACTTGGTAATGCCGTTCGGGTTGTGTAACGCCCCGGCGGCTTTCCAATACTTTCTGAACGATGTTCTCAAAAAATACGTAGACCACTTTGTGATCGTTTATATAGATGACATATTGGTGTATTCTACCTCCTTAGAGCGGCACATGGAACATGTTTCCCTAGTACTCCAAGCATTGCAACAGCACCATCTTTATTGCAAACTGAGCAAATGCGAGTTCCATGTACAGAAGGTTGAGTTCTTGGGGGTGGATTTAAGCCCGGAAGGGTTCTGCATGTCGACAAGAAAAATACAGGCGGTTCAAGAGTGGCCAGTGCCCACTAGTGTGAGAGACGTGCAATGCTTCCTGGGGTTTTCTAATTACTATAGAAGATTCATCTGTCATTTTTCCCACATTGTGTCACCTATAACAAGGTTGCTAAGAAAGGGAGTGTCTTTTGTTTGGTCAGAGGAGGCAGAGGAGGCCTTCTGCTTCTTAAAACAAGCCTTCTGCTCAGTGCCTATACTCCAGCATCCACAGCCAGAAGTACCTTTTATAGTCGAAGCAGATGCCTCGGATATAGCCATTGGGGCTGTGTTATCCCAAAGAAACAAGACCTCAGGACAGCTTCATCCGGTGGCGTTTTTATCTAAGAAGCTATCTGCTGCGGAACTCAATTATACGGTGGCAGAAAAAGAACTACTAGCCATCAAGAAGGCATTTCAGGAATGGAGACACTATCTCTGGGGGGCCCAACACCCGGTCACGGTATATACTGATCACCGAAACCTGCAGTATATGAAGGAGGCTAGACAGCTTACCCAGCGGCAAATGAGGTGGATGCTGTTCTTTTCAGAATATGAGTTTGTAGTAACCTTCCGTCCTGGGGTCGACAATCGCAAGGCAGATTCACTGTCTAGACAAAGGGACGCGAGGAACGTCACTTCAAGACCTGATGAAGCAATCATCCAACCGGAAAAAGTGCTTTGTGCCCTTCATATATCTCACTTCCTAGAAAAGGTCTCTAAGCATAAGTCTGCTGCTCAGTGGAAGGAGTGGGCCGAAGTAAGTCAGGACCGTACCCTTAAGCACGGAATACCGTTGCAAGGTAATCGTTTGTATTTACCAACACCTGAACTTCGAATGCAAGCCTTCAATTGGTGTCATGATGCGGTAACAGCTGGTCATCCGGGGTACACAAAAACTGCGCAAATAGTGCAACGACATTTCAGGTGGAAAGGTTGGGCTAAGGACGTTGCGACATGGGTAGCTCGGTGTGAGATATGTGCTCGATCCAAGGGAGAAAATGCGAAGAGCCAGGGCAAGCTGATGCCTTTGCCCACTCCGGAAAAACCATGGCAAACCATCAGCGTGGATTTTGTGGTAGGATTGCCAATGGATCAGGGGTACAATGCTATCATGGTGGTAATTGATAGTCTTACCAAGATGGGTCACTTTCTCCCTTGTAGAAATCTACCTACAGCAAGTCAGACCGCCCATCTAATTCTGTCTCAAGTGGTGCGGTTACATGGTTTACCAAGAACCATTATTTCGGACAGAGGCCCCCAGTTCGTTGCTAGGTTTTGGCGCATGTGGTGCAAGGTTCTGCGCATTGAATCCGCCCTATCCACCAGTTTTCACCCACAAACCGATGGCCAGACGGAGCGTCTCAACCAAACCCTGAAGAAATATCTGAGGTGCTATGCAAAAGACGCGCAGGAATCGTGGGTGTCATTGCTATGGCTGGCCGAACTATCGTACAACAATGCTTGGCATAGCTCGATAAGGGAGTCTCCTTTTCGTGCTAACACAGGGTACCACGCGGAGATGTTGCCCATAATCATACCTCGGGAAGTCACGGATCAACCTACTTTCCATGCTATGGTTAAGAACCTACAATCCATGCAAAAGAAAATACGATTTAATTTGGATAAAGCCAAGGAACAGTATAAGAAATGGGGTGATGTACATCGGCGTGAGGGGCCGGTGTACCAGCCAGGGGACCGAGTGTGGCTTTCCACCAAGTATATACGTTTTAAGATGCGTAGCATCTTTCATCCTCGTTACATTGGTCCTTATGAGGTGGTACGCAAGATAAACCCTGTGGCTTACCGTCTCAACTTACCTGCTTCCTTAAGAATCCATCCGGTGTTTCATTGCAGCCTTTTGAAGCCAGCTCTGTCCGCGACCCGGCGGGCGGTGCCTCCGGTGGTTAGAGACGGACAGCTGGAGTATGAGGTGCGCAAAGTGTTGGATTCCAAACTACGGGGGGGTAAGTTATGGTACTTGGTGTCGTGGAAAGGGTATGAGGCCGAGGAGGATTCATGGGAGCCGGAAGGCAATGTTCATGCCCCTAGGGCGGTGCAACGGTTTCATGCTTGTCATCCCACTAAACCTGGCCCTAGGAGGCGCTTTGGAGGTGGGCGTACTGTCAGGTGCTAGCCGGCGCCTACAGGGCCGATCGGGAGATTGTAGTCATTAAGGACTACACTTCCCATGAAGCCCAGCGCGGTAGAGATCGCGTAAAAGTCGGCGCACCCTGGAAAGGGTGTGCGTTATTTGTGCTAATGAGGCAGGTCGGAGCCTCAACGAAGTAGGAGCGGACGGCGTTCCCCAAGGGGGAATTCATCGGCGGCCCGAAAGGAGGAATGAGATTCAGCCTGGGCCCCTCCTGGAAACTGACCTTTTACCGGCAGAAAGAGTTCCGAGCTGCTCCTCTTTTCGAATTCCGAGTACTAAGAAGGTGGTAAGCGGCAAGCTTGCTACTTGCCGGAGGCTATCGCCTTTCTTTAATTCTGCATTCCTTACGGCCAGGTTGGGGGGTGTCTGTCATAAATTGGAGCACTTTACCTTTGAGGTACCATAATAAAGGAACGGCGATCTTATGAGACATAATCTTTTGGCTTTTTGTTGGCGGCGATTCAGAATGAGATTTACTGTTTGCAGGATTCCAAACAGCCGGGACAAATAATTCTTGTCAACATTCACTGAGATATGAACGAAGTACTTCTTCAAATATACGTGACATTAACGAAAGGCTTAGTGGGTTAACTGAATCATAGGAAGAAGTACAAAATAGATTTTCTTCACCTTATTCTTTCTCCTCATGTTCGTTTCGTTATACGTTCTGTAGTATTGTTTAGGAGGAAGGGCGGTGAGACCCTTAGGTGATTATTAGTGGCCGTAGGAGGCTTGGGGCATCCATTGGTGATGCTGATGGAACATAGTCAGGCTTTGGACTAGTTCTGCCCTTATGAGTTATGGGCAGTCCAGGTCGTTTTGGTTTTAGTGAGACCTAATGAGAATAGACAGACAATGTGATAATTAACCCTGTGTATTTTTCTTTACAGTTATCCCGTCCCTGCTGATCCTTCCCCTTCCTTCCCTCGCTTGATTACTCCAATGCACTGTGGTTTTTTATCAGTGACTTGGTGGTGTCAGGAGGTGGACCTTGTTTGCATCACACCGAGTCTGAGGAGTACCTACACCGTGACACTACGGTCCTCCAGACCAACAAGTGAGTTTAATTCAATATGGATTTGGGGCCACTGGCTGGCTTGGGGGCCTGGCGGGGATGGGGGGCATGTTGGGGCTGGCGGGGGGCATGTTGGGGCTGGCGGGGGGCCTGGCGGGGATGGGGGGCATGTTGGGCCTGGCGGGGGGCCTGGCGGGGATGGGGGGCATGTTGGGCATGGCGGGGGCCTGGCGGGGGGCCTGGCGGGGATGGGGGGCATGTTGGGGCTGGCGGGGGGCCTGGCGGGGATGGGGGGCATGTTGGGCCTGGCGGGGGGCCTGGCGGGGATGGGGGGCATGTTGGGCATGGCGGGGGGCCTGGCGGGGGGCCTGGCGGGGATGGGGGGCATGTTGGGCCTGGCGGGGGGCCTGGCGGGGATGGGGGGCATGTTGGGCATGGCGGGGGGCCTGGCCGGGGGCCTGGCGGGGATGGGGGGCATGTTGGGGCTGGCGGGGGGCCTGGCGGGGGCCTGGCGGGGATGGGGGGCATGTTGGGCCTGGCGGGGGGCCTGGCGGGGATGGGGGGCATGTTGGGCATGGCGGGGGGCCTGGCGGGGATGGGGGGCATGTTGGGCATGGCGGGGGGCATGGCGGGGGGCCTGGCGGGGATGGGGGGCATGTTGGGCATGGCGGGGGGCCTGGCGGGGGGCCTGGCGGGGATGGGGGGCGTTGGGCCACTGGAAAGGAAAATGCTGAGTAACTTGAACGTGGTATTTCTCCCTCCCTGTACGTGTCACATAGGTCCGCGCCCATGAGAAGATCGGGATTTGGCGTGCCATCGCCAAGGAAGTCCGGGCCCTGGGGGTCCACCATCGACGGGGCACCCACTGCCGCAAGAGGTGGGAGGACATCCGCCGCGGGACCAAGAAGACCGCCGAGTCTCTGCTGGGGATGGCCTCCCAACGTAGGCGGGGTGCCTGCCGTCAACTGAGCCCTCTGATGTTCCGGATCCTGGCGGTGGCCTAACCTGATTTGGATGGGCGCGTGAGGGCAGCACAGCAGACACAAGGGGGTGAGTACAAGCATTATCTACTCTGTTGTCGCGCAGTGGAGGTGTCTGGGTGGGGGAGGAGGGCTGGGGGTCCCCCTAGGCCAGGGCGATATCTGTAGGCTGGGCACCCCCGTAAGCCCCTGTGTCCCCAGCCACCACCCTCAGTAGTTTGTCAGTACAGTCATCCCTGGGCCGTGTCATCCATGGGTGCAGTTGTCAACTCTAGGCGTGTAGGGCATGTTCCACGGAATGCGTAGCGTACCCCAAGTGCGCAACTTAGTGCAGGGGGCATCTGTGTCTGTCATGTCCGCTAACTGTACCGGAGATCCATGTACTCAATATCCCTTTATTTCTCTCTCCCCCCCCCTTTTTGTTTGTCTTTCTGTGCTTGTGTGCATCAGCATCATCAGGCGGAGGAGAAGTGGCATCGGGGCAGGAGGGAGCTGCATCTCACATGGCCCAGGAGGGCCATGCCACAGAGTCAGACTGGACCAGTGAGACGGAGGGCGAGGGGAGCTCCACGACGGGGACGACTGGAGCCTGCAGCGACACGGACACGTCCTCGGAAGGGGGCTCCCTTGCGGGGGTGGCACCATCCGTGCCCCCCGCCATTACAGGTACAGCCGCCACCCAGCGCACCATCTCCGCCCTCCCAGCAGCCCCTCCGCGTTCGCCCCGTGCCCGCTCTGCCAGGAAGCCGGGCATCTCCTTCGCCCCAGGCACCTCAGGCCCTGCCCCTGTTACCCCCGCTGCCCTCAGTGAGGAGGTCATTGACCTCCTCCGAACGCTCATTGTTGGGCAGACTACCCTTTTGAATGCCATCCAGGGGGTGGAGAGGGAGGTTCATCGCAGCAATGCGTACCTGGAGGGCATTCATTCGGGTCAGGCTGCCCATCAGCGATCGTTCCAGGCTCTGGCCTCAGCACTGACGGCAGCCATTGTCCCTGTCTCCTGCCTGCCTCTACTAACTCCCTCCTCCCAGTCTCCTGTTCCTCTGCCTGTCCCACCCACACCATCAGACCAGCCTGCACACACCTCAACACCCAAGAGAAGCTCATCCAAACATAAGCACCACAGATCACGCAGACATTCACACACGCAACATTCCGATGCAGACATGCCAACAGTCACTACCACCTCTGTGACCCCCACCTCCTCGTCTCCCTCCTCCCTCCCTGTGACGTCTACACTCACACCTCCATTCACCTCACCATCAGCCAGTGTTTCCATCACCAGCACACCCTCCACTCCAGTCCGCACACGTGCAGTCACCACCCCCACTGCCATTTACACGTCCCCTGTGTCCTCTCCCACTGTGTCTGTCACCCCCTCTTCCACACCACACAAACGCAGCCACCCACCCACCCAACAGCCATCCACCTCACGACAGCCTATCCCTCCTGCACCTGAACCCAAAGACAGCAAACGTGACTCACCTACAACCACATCCTCTCCCTCCACTCCCATTCCCACTGTACCTACCACTCTCCATTGTCCCAAGAAGCTCTTCCTCGCCACTACTAACTTCTTTCCTGACCCTGAGCCCCCCCCTCCTTCTCGTCGGGGTAAGAAGAGCACCTCAGCCACCACCAGCCCTGCAGCCCCCTTGACAAGGGTGCAGGGGTATTGGAGCCCGCCAGCCCGCATGTCTGGATCTTCGCCCAGCAGCAAGGGGACAGCCAGCCCACCCCCTGGGAAGAGGAGCAGAAGGCGGAAGGGGCGCCGCAGGAGCCCGCCTTCTACATCCCCCCCGGACACCACCCAGAGACAGTCACCAGCCACAGCTCCAAAGGGAGGAAAGGGCCACAGGCCGACGACTAAGGAGGGCAAGGGCAGCAAGTTGGAGAGGTCAGGCAGCAGGCCTGCTGCCCAGGAGGAGCCCACAACCCCCATAGCCGCTGCCCCGGGAGGAACCGGCACAGCTGCCCCGGGAGAGCCCACCAGCCCCATAGCCGCTGCCCAGGGAGGACCCAGCCCAGCTGGCCAGGAGGGCCCCACCACCCACAGCCCAGGTGGGCAGTGAAGGAGCACCATCCCCGCTGCCCAGGAGGGCACCACCAGGCATTTAGCAGTTGGCCATAGACCGTCCGCCGTCTCAAGAACCGCTGAACTGGGCCCCGCCGTCTCAAGAACCGCTGAACTGGGCCCGCCGTCTCAAGAACCGCTGAACTGGGCCCCGCCGTCTCAAGAACCACTGAACTGGGCCCTTCAAGGCAAGAACCGCTGAACTGGGCCCCGCCGTCTCAAGAACCGCTGAACTGGGCCCCGCCGTCTCAAGAACCGCTGAACTGGGCCCTTCAAGGCAAGAACCGCTGAACTGGGCCCTTCAAGGCAAGAACCGCTGAACTGGTCCCTTCAAGGCAAGAACCGCTGAACTGGGCCCCGCCGTCTCAAGAACCGCTGAACTGGGCCCTTCAAGGCAAGAACCGCTGAACTGGGCCCTTCAAGGCAAGAACCGCTGAACTGGGCCCCGCCGTCTCAAGAACCGCTGAACTGGGCCCTTCAAGGCAAGAACCGCTGAACTGGGCCCCGCCGTCTCAAGAACCGCTGAACTGGGCCCTTCAAGGCAAGAACCGCTGAACTGGGCCCTTCAAGGCAAGAACCGCTGAACTGGGCCCTTCAAGGCAAGAACCGCTGAACTGGGCCCTTCAAGGCAAGAACCGCTGAACTGGGCCCCGCCGTCTCAAGAACCGCTGAACTGGGCCCTTCAAGGCAAGAACCGCTGAACTGGGCCCTTCAAGGCAAGAACCGCTGAACTGGGCCCTTCAAGGCAACAACCGCTGAACTGGGCCCCGCCGTCTCAAGAACCGCTGAACTGGGCCCTTCAAGGCAAGAAGCGCTGAACTGGGCCCTTCAAGGCAAGAACCGCTGAACTGGGCCCTTCAAGGCAAGAACCGCTGAACTGGGCCCTTCAAGGCAAGAACCGCTGAACTGGGCCCTTCAAGGCAAGAACCGCTGAACTGGGCCCCGCCGTCTCAAGAACCGCTGAACTGGGCCCTTCAAGGCAAGAACCGCTGAACTGGGCCCTTCAAGGCAAGAACCGCTGAACTGGGCCCCGCCGTCTCAAGAACCGCTGAACTGGGCCCTTCAAGGCAAGAAGCGCTGAACTGGGCCCTTCAAGGCAAGAACCGCTGAACTGGGCCCTTCAAGGCAAGAACCGCTGAACTGGGCCCTTCAAGGCAAGAACCGCTGAACTGGGCCCTTCAAGGCAAGAACCGCTGAACTGGGCCCCGCCGTCTCAAGAACCGCTGAACTGGGCCCTTCAAGGCAAGAAGCGCTGAACTGGGCCCTTCAAGGCAAGAACCGCTGAACTGGGCCCTTCAAGGCAAGAACCGCTGAACTGGGCCCTTCAAGGCAAGAACCGCTGAACTGGGCCCTTCAAGGCAAGAACCGCTGAACTGGGCCCCGCCGTCTCAAGAACCGCTGAACTGGGCCCTTCAAGGCAAGAACCGCTGAACTGGGCCCTTCAAGGCAAGAACCGCTGAACTGGGCCCCGCCGTCTCAAGAACCGCTGAACTGGGCCCTTCAAGGCAAGAAGCGCTGAACTGGGCCCTTCAAGGCAAGAACCGCTGAACTGGGCCCTTCAAGGCAAGAACCGCTGAACTGGGCCCCGCCGTCTCAAGAACCGCTGAACTGGGCCCCGCCGTCTCAAGAACCGCTGAACTGGGCCCTTCAAGGCAAGAACCGCTGAACTGGGCCCCGCCGTCTCAAGAACCGCTGAACTGGGCCCCGCCGTCTCATGAACCACTGAACTGGGCCCTTCAGGGCAAGAACCGCTGGCCCTTTGGCAGACGTGGCAGGGCAGGATCTATCTCGGGCAGGGCTGCAGGATGTCCTCTGGCCAACTTGCCTCCTCCAGTGGCAGTGGGGTCTGTTATGGACTGTATGGACTGTGGCTTTGCTCTCCCCAGGATGGCCCAGTGGGCAGGCCACCCACTGTATGGACTGTTTGGACTGTGGCTTTGCTCTCCCCAGGATGGCCCAGTGGGCAGGCCACCCACTGTATGGACTGTATGGACTGTGGCTTTGCTCTCCCCAGGATGGCCCAGTGGGCAGGCCACCCACTGTATGGACTGTTTGGACTGTGGCTTTGCTCTCCCCAGGATGGCCCAGTGGGCAGGCCACCCACTGTATGGACTGTATGGACTGTGGCTTTGCTCTCCCCAGGATGGCCCAGTGGTCAGGCCACCCACTGTATGGACTGTATGGACTGTGGCTTTGCTCTCCCCAGGATGGCCCAGTGGGCAGGCCACCCACTGTATGGACTGTATGGACTGTGGCTTTGCTCTCCCCAGGATGGCCCAGTGGGCAGGCCACCCACTGTATGGACTGTTTGGACTGTGCCTTTGCTCTCCCCAGGATGGCCCAGTGGGCAGGCCACCCACTGTAAGGACTGTATGGACTGTGGCTTTGCTCTCCCCAGGATGGCCCAGTGGGCAGGCCACCCACTGTATGGACTGTTTGGACTGTGGCTTTGCTCTCCCCAGGATGGCCCAGTGGGCAGGCCACCCACTGTATGGACTGTATGGACTGTATGGACTGTGGCTTTGCTCTCCCCAGGATGGCCCAGTGGTCATGGAGTCCCCTCGTGGATCTGGCGTCGTGTACTCAAGTGGCTGAGGTGCCCCCCCTTCCCTTTCCCCTGAGGTGCCTGTCCTATTTTCTTTCTGATGCCCCTGCAGTGTTCTCTCCGTGGAGTTCTTGTCGTGGGACTGGGCCTTGCCCCTTTGCACAGGACCCCTGTGATCCACGGACAGTGGTTGGACTACATTTAGTAGCTGTATATATTTTGTACATAGTTTATTTATTTATTGGGATTAATGGCGTACATATTTCAATATATCTGCCCGTTTATGATCTCTTCTTTTGGTCTTTGCATTATTTCGGAGGGGGGTGGTTTGTGGGTTGTGACAGTGATCTGTGGGAATGCATTGATGTGTGTGTTGTAGTGGGTGTGGGTGGGTGGGTGTGTGCCGGTAATCTTTTCCCTCCCCTGTGTCGTAGGTGCAGTACTCACCGATGTCTTCCGCGCCGCCGGGCGTGCTCCTGGTATATGAGGAGGAATAGGAGTGCGGGGATGACCTGTAACTCTGGCTCCATACTGCCGGAATCTCGCGTGGAGTGCGTAGAGGTGAGCGTTTTCCCGTTCGTAGTCTGTTTCCGCCGTGTTCTTATCGGCGGTGCTCCCGCCCCAGAAAACGTGGCAGATTGGTGGGTCGTAATAGGGTGGGCGGTACTTTGTCTGCCGCCGGGCTGTTGGCGGGAACCGCCGCGCTGTTTGTTTGTACCGCTGTGGCGGTCGGAGTGTTAAGTTGGCGGGCTGTGTTGGCGGTTCCCGCCAGGGTCAGAATTGCATATTTTAGACCGCCGGCCTGTTGGCGGCTTGGCCGCCGCTTTATCACCGACCGCCAGGGTCAGAATGAGGGCCACTGTGTCCCTACTCTGACACTATCGCATTGTGCAGCTTCTTGTGCCATGTATTGTGATACACTTCACTAGGCACAAAAAGGTTATCACCAATGTCAATAGTCAGACAACATAAGAGGTAGTCAAATAACTACCAACATAGTTTAACATCTTTGAGCAGGGTGTATGGTGCTGAAATATCCAAGTCTCATCTTGTACGAAGTAAGATTTGGTAGCAGTTGTCATTGTAATTTCTTGGAATTATGTTAAGTCAGTGTGTGCACCTCACACAACAATACTAATTGTAAAAATTTAACATCACTTACAGCAACTCTGTGTTCCACTTCTCCCACGGGTAACCTTGACATTATCACCATGCAGAGGATACCACAGACTGCCACAGTCCCTCTGGATGAAGGTCCCAGGAATGACAACACCCTGGATGTTTGGACTCTGACGACGAAGCTGGCCCATCATGGACACCTGGTCAGTCAACAACTGTCAACCTCAGCCTGCCCACATTTACTCCTCCCAGCCCTGTTGCATCTACATCACATGCAACCATTCTCCCCCTAACCTGTGTCTCTGGACTGTTTCTTCCATTGTGTGCCCCTAGTGCAGGTACTTGCTCCTCTTGTCAACCCTGACAATGATGGACCTGTCACCACTGGGAGTGGGCACACTGCGCCAGTGGCATAGGCACGTGGGTGTAGGGTGCTTGGGAGGGATAGTATGGGCCAGAAGATGGGGGCTCAAAGCAACAATACCAAATAGGAAAGCATCTCCCAAGTCTTGGGAGCCTACCAAAGTTCCCAAGGTATGATGGGCCAGGTACTCACCATGATGGGGGAAATCCTACATCTGCAGAGGGATAACCACCAGGAAGTCATGCAGCAGTGGCAGGCACAAAATGCTATCCTGGCTAACTGCTGGGGTGCTGAGGGACATCGAAACTACCCTGAGTAGGTCTGCCATACAACATCAGGCCTCTTCCACTGGTAATGAGTATTCAGGCCCTTCAATATCTACTGCTGCTAGTGGAATAGAGGCCCTGCCAGGGAAAAGACATGCCTCAGACACCCCACCTTCTGTAGCAGAGTAACCCCCCACATATGTGGACATCCACCTAGACATCCAGGAGGAGCAGATGCCAAGACCAAACCCACTGCCAGGAAGTGAACCTCTCCTGATTGCTTACCCTTGTGTGCCACAGATACATCCTGTTGACTCTTCTGAAACCTAACTCCATTTTCCTATAGTGCAAGGCCATTGTGTTCCTTAATGATGTAGCAGCTACCCTGATGATTTCATCCATCATGACAGAACCATTCACAGTTTTCTTTCTGTTATTTCTGTTTGAATTCACACATATTGCATTGCACTCCCCAATAAATATCACTTAACCACAGGTTCTGCGTAAGTGTCATGTATCAACCATGTACAACTGTCATGTATGATAACTCTTGTACACATATGTCCCTCTGTATTATACAACCTTTGTTATTGACATCGTTTGTGTACAGTAGCACCAGGAGGCCCATTACATGGGGATTGTCACATAGACATAAGCTAAAACAGCTGTATTGTACATCTCCATTAATTTACTTGTAGATTTGCAACCAACCGATAGAGTAGTATTGCTGGTGACTTCTGAATGACAGCTTAGGTGTCATACACTACTAAATCACAGAATACTGAAGTTAGGCACTTGTAAGTCTTCACTCAAGCCAGGAGGCATACAGATTGGTCCTTTGCATCACCAGGTAAAGCCTTATCACACATTGTCATACCTTAGCTTCCTAATAATCATACCCCAGGGTACAGAAAGAGATCAGTACTGGTGTCCCCAGTCTTTGAACTGTTCACTTACCATGGTCAGGTACCTGAAGGTTTGCCACTCACCTATGTCAGTCCTCAGAGACATGCACATTGGTCTGCAAAGTAGTAACACACTGACAGCTATGTGAAAGGTAGGCCACATACAACAGAAACCATTACAATGGTAGAGGCTGAGGTACAACATTTTCACTTGTCAGACATATGGACACACGTATGGCAACATTAGGCCACCTCTAGTACCAAACAGGTCTTCTTGTTAGGAAAACACACTTCCATCCCAGTGTCCTGACAGTCTGGCCATATAAGCGACACTCCAAATACTCATGCTAATCATTACTTTGGTTTCATCCGTGTCAACTTCTCATGTCTGCCTGCAAATCCCATCTGCTGCTGACACTGTCTGTGGCTTAGCAATGAGGAAGAGCCAAACTGAAACTCAGCAAATCTGTGATTGTCAAAGATAAGGGATAAGGCATATTTGTCAACATACATTATTTCTGACAAGTCATTTTTACAAGTGTGTCTTTGCTTGTGCAGTGACACTGTATACCTCACTGTTCAGTGGAAAGTACCAACTAACAATCTATATGCATATCTGACTCATTGGCATTGGAGCTACCTACGACCTCACAGATGATGGTAAATAGGAGGTGATATGCCTGCCATCTTTTGTAGATTACAAAATGGAATCTCACTATTGACAACAAATCACATACCTTTAGTCAGTTGAAGTACTAATTGATGAGATCTGCTCTGATGTTTCCAGATTCTTCTGGCTCATCCTCACTTGGCAAGTCTGCATTTCCACCCACAGGTACTGCTGGCTCCCCCTCATCTGGTATGAATTGTATCTGATGCCTCAGGGTAAGGCTGTGGAGCATGCAGCAGGCAACAATAATTTGACATACTTTGTTAGGTGAGTAGAGATGGGCTTCTCCAAATTGATCCAGACTGCAAAATCTTGCCTTCAGAAGCCCAAAAGACCGCTCCACAACATGCCTTGTCCTTCTATGGGCCTCATTGAAGGGGACTTCCCCAGGCGTGTTTGGGTACTTCACTGGTGTCAATAACGAAGGAGAGTTTGGAGAGCCAGAATCTGCTATATATAGGTATAACAACACAAGCGTTATCTGGGACATGCACATTTGTGATAGCAGAAGAAAAACTTTGTAGACACACCTTTCATATGTTACTTACCAAACAGCCAGCCCATCTCTGTGAAAGATTGTGCCATCATTGGTGGGATATTGCTGTTCCGCATGATGAAGGAATCATGGACTGATCCAGGGTGCTTGGCAAATACTTGTGAAATGTACTGATCTGCCAAACACACCATTTGGGAGTTGATGGAGTGGTAATTTTTCCTGCTCCTGTATACCTGTTCATTGACACTAGGGAAACTAAGGCTGCATGGGTGCCATCTATGGCTCCAATCACATGTGGAATATGTCCGAAAGCATAATACTCTGCCTTCACATAGGCCAATTCTGCATGTTGGGAAAACCTGATGTAGCTGTCCAGGTGTTTCAACAATGCAGACAGTACAGCCTTAAAAACCAAACTGAACATGGGCTCAGACATCCCTGCAGTTAGGGCCACTGTACTCTCAAAGGACCCAGTGGCCAGGAGGTGTAGCACTGACGTGACTTGAACGATGGAAGGTGTGCTATTGGCATTGCAAATGGCAGGCATCAGGCTCCAACTGATCACATAGATCCATGATTGTATGCCTATTCAGGTGATAAATTTGTATAATGTGTCTCTCCTCCATGGTGTGCAGATCTACCAGTGGGCGGTACGCTGGAGGTTGTCTTACTCTCCGCATGCCATGTTAACTTTATGGGAGCAAAATAGAATGTACTCCAATGTACAATGTACACATAATGAATCTGATCATATACCAGTCACACATATCTCTGTATGATGTTGGATGCAACATATGACATTTGAGGTGCATCATATTGCTATGCATCCTGTGACGGTCCTCTTGATTCCGATTCCCTAAAGCATCTGATGTACTTTACATGCATCTATATAGCTGGGACTGCCAGTGTTTGATAGTCCTACAAGATTTACATGAGAAACATAGTTGTTGCACCTGTACTCCATTGACGTCACACATAGGATGTTGAGAATAGGTTATAATTTCCATTACCACCCATACCTATGTTACACAGATTTTACTACTCAGATGCACAATGAGAACTACTAAAGATGAAGTCAGCACTTAAAATTATTTTCAAACTATATAGGTAATTGTAAATGACGTACCTTCCGTTACTGTTCCTCACATTTAGTTGCCTCAAAATGGCAGCCTCCTGACCTACTGACATGAGAGAAGGACCTAACTCTGCTGCCAGATGTTGCCATGACAGTAGGTGGTCACGACCGCAGTGCACATTGCCATTGGAACACATTGCTTCCTTTGGTGGATATGGCTCGATGGCGATGTTTGCTGGTGGTGATGGTCATGTACGTGGTGGACGTGACTGCCATTTTCTGCAGTATTGCTCACTTGACCCCTGACACTGCTGCCATCAAGACCTTCACACCTGAGCTGCTGTGTACTGCCTCTGGGAGCTCTAATTCCACATCCTGCAGGTGATAGGGCCCAAGCCTTGACTCCATAAGAGCTGGGCAAGCTCATGAATGAGGCCCTACCCCTGTATGAACAGCTATATTGTGCACCAAAGGAGCAGGTAAGTCCAATAGTATACCAGTATGTGAAAGGTGGAGCGTATGATGGTGTACATGAAATGTGAGGTAGTGAGGGAATGGGCAATCATGCCTGGGTGTATGAAAATGTATACATGTGCATAGTCAGACATACAGTTGTGACACATTGTAGATAGTGTGTCATCTAACTTCCTTTATACACAACATAGATTGCAGCATGTACAACAACAATGGTGTGAGGAATGTTTCTAGAGACATACCATGTTATGGATAATCATGTGGCCTGGTCATATGTGTCTAGTCAATACCAGGTATTGATCATGCCTATCATATAGGAGACTCCAATTCACACATTCTTTGGCTGCAGATGGTAAATTGTGGATGAGTTTGGACTGAGAGGAAGGGAATGTTTGCCTACTTGCTGTAACTGAAGTGTTCTTAGCACTTGTGTTGGGATGGTGCATGTGGACATAACTTTTTCCATTTGTCTGTATCATCTATGCAGGTCAAGGCCCATCAACAGAAGGGGATCTGGTGTGCCATCACTAAGAAAGTGCAGACCCTGGGGTCCCACAGCCAACAGAGCACCCATTGTAGGAAGTGGTGGGAGGACCTGAGACGCTGGGCCTTGAAGACCAGAGAGACCCAGCTCTGGATGTCCTCCCAACGATGAAGGGATCCCCATCAGATCTTGACCCCCTTCATGGCCCACATGTTTGCGGTGGCCTACCCAGAGTTTGATGGGCGTTTGAGGGCAGCCTAGCAGCCAGAAGGGGGGAAATACTGACTTCACACATGTACATCCCTCTGCCAGTTCAGTGTGTAATATGTAAGTATTTAAGCTGTGACAATGTGGTAAGTGCTAAAGGCAAAGGGTTCCCTAGGTACACCTTGGTGTACAGGTTATAACATTGATATACAAGTGTGGATATTCTATGGTGTATAGGGACATAATACTCACCAAAGTTAACCATATTGTATTGAAGCATGTGGTGATGCATATGTGACGGTGTCATATGTGTACCACAATACTGCTCTACAAGTATCCTGCTTGGTCATCCTTCCCACCTACAGGTTCATACTCAAGATATCCTGTTGGCAAGTTGTCTAGGTCTTTGGCCTCTCTCCATTTCTATTCCACTGGATCTTCCTCTGTGTGCAACATAGGGTCTGACAGGTGATAAACAGACCAATCATTCATTAGTTGTGAACTTGATGTAAAGTTCATGTGAGGGTATGAAATCTCATATGGCATACTTGTTACACTTACTAAGAGGTGTGTGGAGGCATCTCCATTGTTAAGTGTGGAATGTACATTGCAAAATGTGATGTATAATCAGGGTGAACATATGCACTATTTTCTGCCAGCATCATGTGCATATTGGCAGTTCCTGCCATTTTCATGCTTTGTGATCCAAGTTTGGCATACTTACTTAAGGTATTCTGAATCTGTTTAGAAGGATGTTAGTACGGCTATGCTTAACTTACACTGACTTCATTGTATTGCTGTTTTTTGACATTCACATGTTGGTGGAATAGTATATGTTATCAGTCCATTTGCTGGACTCTAGGTGTATGCCTCAATCATGGTCACTTGAGAAGTTGTTTTTGTCAGTGTTACTTTACTCTACAGATGTAAGGTTACTCATGAAAGTAATGCTGATAGTGATGTTAGCATTTTAATATTGTTGATATTGTTGATGTGAGGTTGATAATCATCAGGTTTAGTAGAACTGTATGTGGCCTTCATGCACATGACAGGTGCCCATTGTATTGAAGGTGTTGGTATGGCCACTGCGGTTGTCTGTTGGTAAATCCTGGGTGCTGAGACAGCCCCTGTTGCTGTACAGGACTTTGTTTACTATGTGTGAATGATTAAGATGAGGTGGTCCACAAAGTATGTATACATGTGTTGTTGAAATGGATTTACATCCCATTATACTCCAACTTTGGATATGCCAAATGGAGTAAGTGCATCTGTGATTTTTGCCATTGTGAATTGTTATGGACACCGTTACAAGTTATGAATGTGATTGCTAAACAACATGCTGTGTTGTAATTGGAATGTGATGAGATAACTTTTATAGGACATGACATCTGGTAATGGACTGAGCAAGTGTAGATTTGGAGTATGGATGAATGTGATATCAAAGTCAACGCTAATCCCCATTGATGGATTGTTGTTTCATAGTGATGCTCTGTTTTGGGGCACACTTTTTTCGTTGACAAATCATCTTGTGCAGGAATAGTTTGTGTTATGGCTGTACTGATAGGATGGATATGTAGTGGTCATATAGTTGGCTTATGTTGTGTGTGACATTGCTATCAAATATGGTTGTGGAAAGTATGTTGTTGTGACATGATGTTGGGTCAAAATGGTTCCTACCGGTGGGGGGGGGGGTGTTTACACATAGAAGTCATGTTACTGTTGTGTATGGTGTAATGTATGTGTATGTAAAGAATGTGATGACCCTACCTCTTTGTTTCTCAGCATCAGCATTAGTAGGTGTAGGAGACAGGGCACAGCTGAGTGGGGAAGCTGCTGGCCATGAGGCTCGAAGTCAGGATACTGCAGGCACTGAGGGACCCAGTGGTCCGGAGGGTGAGAGGAGTGCCACTGGGGAGATAGGATCCAGTTCTTCATCTTCTGAATCTTTCTCTAGTGGACACACCCTTTCAGTGGCAGACTCATCTGGGACCATCCTAGCACCATCTCAGTACACCACCACCCTCCCTGTAGCTCCGCACCCAGTTGGCCGTGCCCACTCATCCAAGAGGGGGGGCATCTCCTTTGGGGCAAGCACCTCTGGCCCTGACCCTGCCCCTGTCTGCCCTGCTGCCCTAAGTGAGTAGGATATTGACCTTCTGAGGTCGATCTCTGTGGGTTAGTTGACCATTGTAAATGCAATCCATGGACTGGCAAATTAAGTCCTACTCCTGGAGGGCATTCAGGGTGCACTGGCGGACCTACAGCGATCCTTTCAGGCTGTGGCCTTCACACTGACGGCAGCCAGTCACCCGTGGTATACTGTCCCCCCTCCACCTTCTTCTTCCCAAACCCAAACCCCTTTTCCCCGACCCAGCCAAAGCCCACAGACAGACAGGCACGCATCTACCTCAACATGCAAGTGTAGCTCAGACAAACTTGGGCACCACAAGACACACCACTGGCATGCACACAGGCAACATGGAGATGCAGACATGGCAATAGTCACAACCTGCCCTGACATGCCCACCGCCCCCAACATCACTGAGACTACACCTGACACACCTGCAGACACCACACCAACATTCACAGATCCAGCCACTACACCTTTCCTACCCACAGATAGCACAATAGCAGACCCTCAGGCATCCACCTCAGTCACCAGACCCACAGACTCCACCACCACTGACACTCTTACATGCAGCACATCCACTATACCGGTAGTCATCACCCAAACAGACAGTTACCCACCCACCTGGGCATCTCCCAGCACCTCCACCCTCCTTAGTCCCGTACACAGAAATGCCCTCACTCACCCACCCTACAGACACCCACCACCTACAAGAACACACCCCACAACATACACCCACAACACCCACACATACACATCAGGGAACCACTCCCTCACCCTATACACCCAAACCCACTTCTGATGACTATGCCCGTGTGCCTAAAAAAGTGTTCGGTTCATGTTTTGACCTTTTCCCTACTCCTCTTCCCCCGTGAGACCCCTAAATGCTCTGTTTCCCTCCCCAGGTCTGTACATTGCATGTCCAAGCCCTCAACTACCCGCCCTGCAAGTGCCCATGCCCCATTCCCCCGGGAAGAAGTCCACCCCTCCCTAGAGAACCCAACCATCCCCTAAGCATGGACCTAAACACCACCCCACCCAAGCCCAATCTCAAAGGACTCCCTTCAAAGCCTAGGCCCAAACCCCTGCCATTCTTGATAATCCCTTATGTACCTGCCTGCCCCCTTGATGCCCCTACCTGTGGAGGTTACAATGCAGTCAAGAGTCAAGTTCGGGGCACACAGACGTGCATTGTATGCATGTTGCACAATTTCCAATTGTACTGGCCTATGGCCTTGGACATTTCAATCTCATTTCAGATTTTTAATAGATAATTGGACCAACCAGTTGTTGGTTTCGATGTTACATATTTGTCCTGCATTTCTTTTCTTAGGGCAGATTTGGGTACGGCTGAGATTGTGTGTGAGTATTTGTGTGTAAGTGGTGCTTGTGCTACCTGTTTTGTCTGGGCAGCACATAAGGTTGTGTGCAGTGCTTTTGTCCCCCAGTGATGGGCGGGTGTTGTTTAATGGGAATGTGTATGTTGAGGACATGTTGTTAATATGGTATTGAGAGGTGTTTGTGTTGACATGAGTTTGTTGCAGTGTTATGTGGCTTTGTGTGCTTTGACTGTGTGTGTGTTTGGTGCATGGTATGTCAGATACGTTGTGCTGCGTGTTTGCTCTGTACATCGGTATATCGATTGCTGCGTTGTATGGTTGTGTGATTGTGAGTGTTCTTTCCCTGTTGGTGGTACATTGTGTTGTATGTGTGATTTGTCACTGGGTAGTGTCTATTGTGGGTGCGTACCAATGCATTGATGATGTTGCAGTTGTAGTGTTGTTGTGATGTGTTGTGGTGTTGTGTGTTTTGTGTGTGACTGGGCTGATGCAGTGTTTCCTGGAGTTGGTGTGTGTTTTTGACATGTGTGTGTTTGTGATAACCCTAGTGTGTGTACTGTGTATGTGCAGATGTGTATGTGGCTGTCTGCAAGTGTACGTGTCAGTGTCAGGTGTGTGTGTCACCCTCAGCCCCCGTTCCAGATGGTATGTTGTGTGGCCATATGAACTTTGGCAATATGCAACAGTGACATGTAAGTGTGTGTACTTACAGTTGTTGTCGTTGTCTATGGTGTTGATTCCAGAGTCTCTGGTTAAGTAGGAGCAATGGGATGACATGTAGTTCTGGTTCCATGGCGGCTTTGGACGAGTATGGCTTCCTGAAGGTGAGTGTTTCCTTTTCTGCAGTTAGTTTCCACCTGGATTTCCATAGTAGTGCAACCACAGTAGAAACCTTGGTGGTGTGCAACCTCGTAATTTGTCCGGTGGAATCATGGTCTCCGCCGGCCTGCAGGTGGCTACCATCATCCATGGTGGCAGGACCGTAGTGATGGTGCCGGTGGTGCCTTGGCTGTATTCCGTTGGGAATACCGCCATGGTCATAATTTGACGGTCTGCCACAGCCAACATGGTGGTTCTGAGCCTGCAAACTCGTAATGATGCCCTAAATTTCTGGGGGGGACATGGACAGCTTTGGGAACTCTCCATTGACACTGCACAAATTGCCCTGGTTTGCGAGCAGTAGGCTCCAGTAATGATATAAAATCAAGTTCTGAATTGAAAGAGTGTGGTAATGATAAACGTAGCAGGTAATCACAGTTTGCCAGTATGCTTCATTGGGTTTTACATTCTGCAAAATAATTAGAAAATTTGTGAAAAAACATTAAGCTTTCATCTTTATTCACCAAGCAAACAAGGATTGGAGGGTAATAAAGGAATAATAAACAAAATGTTCTCAGTGACCGTCCCTACACCTCAAAATGCAAATAGTCTATTCAGAAACAATTCATGTAGAAATAATGCCAAAAAGCTTAAAGCGCAAATAATAGTCAATGGTTGTAGTAGATTGATACCTATGTACAATTTGAAGCTGAACACAATAGATCATGGGTCCGATACATCAATCAGATCCTTCTAGGTCAAAGATTTTACCTTATGACTTTAGTCCTTTAAATCCCAATCAACCACAGGAGTAGATTTCTAAAGGCCCCCGTTGTAAATGGCACTTCTTGGGGTCTTTTCCTAAAACATTTAGTTTTTTCTCTTAGTCTTTGCTGGCTATATGTGCGTGACTCTAGGACTCTGGGCACTTCTCGACTGTATGGCAGTGGGAAAGTGCACTCGCCACTTCATACCTATGTTAGGAAGGGTCAGGTATGGGTCTGGTTGAGGTGCTGTACCCAGGAGGACCCTGTAAAAAAAATTACCCCACATATCCAGGGCAGGTACTGCTCTTGCAACTAGTGGGGCTTTGAACTGTGTGTGCCACCCCTAGAAGAGCCTGTCAACCATGTCTCAGCCCCGATTGGATCGGCCGGTGGGGCACTAGTGCGCCTGTGCTCAGGGTGGCAGCCCCTTTCCAGGGGCCAACACTGAGCCAGCCTTACATCTCCCTCGGAGGACCCTGAAGACAGGGCAGGTGGTACACCTAGGGCAGGGCAGGTATACGAAGGGTACTCTGCTTTGGTAGGGAAGACCCCCACGTGGATGTCCCCTACCTCAGGGGGGAGTTGGCTGTTTCCCATAGGATGGGATGGTCCCCTAGTGGGGGCCTTTGGGCCCTGGGCACTCTCCCCCTGTAGGTGAAGGGTGGAAGAGCACGTCCAGGTCCTCTACAGGGAAAGAGGTGGTGCTGACCAATGTGGGCGGGACCAGCCGTGGCTGGCCCCGGGTATGCCCTTGCACCAGAAGACCTTTGGAGGTGCAGAGCCTGGCCCAATAGGTCGGGTGCCACCCTACATGATGGTGTTTTTTAAATACATTGTGTCTGGTACAGCTGGCTTCTTGGTGCTCTCCTTGCATTATATAGTGAGTTAGGCTCCAGCCAATGTGCGCATACTGGCACACGGGGGGTTTTGCATGTGGATATTGGTTCTGGCATCACATGCCACAGTGTGCATACTTGCCCACAGGCATTCTAAATTAGCTGCTGAGCTTGTTAGCGCAGGTCAGCATAGGTGCACATGCCTCCTTGTGGTGGTGACAACCTAAGTGTCCAGGCTGCCTCTGCAGACTTTTATGTGCACCAGGGAACATGCCTAAGGAGTGTGGAACGCCCATGCGTGTTCACACGGTCTAGGGGAGCTTCTCTGCCCATGAGGTAACATGGGAGAAAAGAGTCTTATTAGGTCCAGCTGCAATAGTGGATTGCAGAGGAGCAGCCTCATAATGTTTGGTATCATTGGATTCAGAGGAACAAACCTCATCTAATGGTACAGGTAGCTTTATTATTAATTCACTAGAAATGCCACTTCTGAGAAGTTGGCATTTCTAAATTCTAAAAGGCTTCATGTGTCCTGTAAATTCAGCCTCATGCCTCTTGTTGTGGGGGAAAAGCACATCTGAGCATTCCCCAAGTGACAGATATAAAACCTGGGCATCCAGAACGACATACCCCTGCCATTCAGGGCCTGGGATAGATGATTGGAGGGAGAAGTTTGTGACACTTGGCCTCTTGGAGCCAGAGCATGGCCCCACTAAAGATAAAGATCTACATTTCACATCCTCGGGGCAGAGAAGACGACATTTCGGAGAGACATCTGTGGTTCAATGGGCTACCCTTTGAACCACCCTAACTTCAAAGGCACATGTTAGTATAACTAGTGGTACTGTCCTTCAGCAAGGCAGAGTTGCACATATGATGACGCAGGACTGGTGCTGCTGGACTGCATGGTGTGCACTGCCAGAGGAATCTGTTGTGCACAGGAGGAGAACTGCCTGAGGAAGGGATCTGCATACCCTTCCTCTTTTGTGGCTGGCCTGAGTCGACTGATTGCTGCTGTGTCGTAACCTGAAGTGTGTTCTCCAAGGGCAGGTTGGCTGCCTCTGTTCTTTGCACAGGTTTCAGAGACATCAAAGGCTCCTGTGAGAGATTTACATTGTCTGCTGGTACCATATGTAGAGCAATTCAGTCTTCTGTGCCTACATCCCATGCTGGACTCCACCGGGCAGTAGCGACATGAGCATGGATGAAGTATCGTGTCTGGAGGCCAGAATGACCTGGTGTGGAGCCTTCAAGTATTGTCTGCACTTAAGGTAAGTGGCCCTTCATTGTGGGGACCACTGCACGCCGAGATGTCTTGTGGTGTGAGCAGGATCACCCATTGCGGGACCCCGCATGGCCCACTGTTGTCGAGTGAGTCGCATTTCTCTTGTTTGACTCTCAGCTGCACTTTGTAGGAAGGTAGCATCTTTCTAGCATTGTTACCCCCACTTTTGGCCTGTTTGTGAGTATATGTCAGGGTGTTTTTCCTGTCTCACTTGGACCCTGCTAACCAGGACCCCAGTGGTCATAGTGAAAATCTTATTAGTCAGTGTGTTTTATATGTCTCACTGGGACCCTAATAGCCAGGACCCCAGTGCTGATAGTTGTGGCCTGAATGTGTGTTCCCTGTGTAGTGCCTAACTGTGTCACTGAGGCTCTGCTAATCAGAACCTCAGTGCTTATGCTCTCTCTGCCCTTTAAAATTGTCACTACAGGCTAGTGACCTTTTTTACCAATTCTAATTGGTACACTGGAACACCCTTATAATTTTCTAGTATATGGTACCTAGGTACCTAGGTACCCAGTGTATTGGGGTTCCAGGAGATCCCTAGCGGCTGCAGCATTTCTTTTGCCACCCATAGGGAGCTCAGACAATTCTTACACAGGACTGCCACTGCAGCCTGAGTGAAATAACGTCCACGTTATTTCACAGCCATTTTACACTGCACTTAAGTAACTTATAAGTCACTTGGTGAAGGTTAGGTGCAAAGTTACTAAGTGTGAGGGACCCTGGCACTAGCCAAGGTGCCCCCACATATTTCAGAGCAATTTTCCCAGAATTTGTGAGTGCGGGGACACCATTACACGTGTACACTACATATAGGTCAATACCTATATGTAGCTTCACAATGGTTACTCCGAATATGGCCATGTAACATGTCTAAGATCATGGAATTGTTCCCCATGCCAAATCTGGTATTGGGGTGCCAATCCCATGCATCCCAGGGACTCCAGCATGGACCCCAGGTACTGCCAAACCAGCTCTCTGGGGTTTTCACTGCAGCTACCGCTACTGCCAACCCACAGACAGGCTTCTGCCCTCCTGGGGTCTGGGCAGCCCAGTCCCAGGAAGGCAGAGCAAAGAATTTTCTCTGAGAGAGGGTGTTACACCCTCTCCCTTTGGAAATAGATGTTAAGGGCTGGGGAGAAGTAGCCTCCCCAGCCTCTGGAAATGCTTTGAAGAGCACAGATGGTGCCCTCCTTGCATACGCCAGTCTACACTGGTTCAGGGAACCCCCAGTCCCTGCTCTGGTGCAAAACTGGACAAAGAAAAGGGGAATGACCACTCCCCTGTCCATCACCACCCCAGGGGCGGTGCCCAGAGCTCCTCCAGTGTGTCCCAGACCTCTGACATCTTGAATCCAGAGGTGTGAGGGTACAATGGAGGCCTCTGAGTGGCCAGTGCCAGCAGGTGACGTCAGAGACCCCTCCTGATAGGTGCTTACCTGACTAGGTGGCCAATTCTCCTCTGAGGGCTATTTAGAGTCTCTCCTGTGGGCTTTTCCTCAGATAACGAATGCAAGAGCTCACCAGAGTTCCTCTGCATCTCCCTCTTTGACTTCTGTCAAGGATCGACCACTGACTGCTCCAGGACACCTGGAAAACTGCAACAAAGTAGCAAGAAGACTACCAGTGACATTGTAGCTCCTAATCCTGCTAGCTTTCTCAACTGTTTCCTGGTGGTGCATACTCTGGGGGCTGTCTGCCTTCACCCTGCACTGGAAGCCAAGAAGAAATCTCCTGTGGGTCGAAGGAATCTTCCCCTGCTAATGCAGGCACCAAACTTCTGCTTCACTGGTCCTCTGGGTCCCCTCTAATCATGATGAGCGTGGTCCCTGGAACACAGGAGCTGGATCCAAGTGACCCTGACAGTCCAGTGGTCCATCTGTCCAAATTTCATGGAGGTTAGACCTTGCCTCCCCACGCCAGACAGTAATCCTGTGTGCTGCATGAACTGCAGCTGCTAGGGCTTCTGTGCACTTTTGCAAGGAATACTTTGTGCACAGCACAGCCCAGGTCCGCAGCACTCTGTTCTGCATTGCTCAACTCACTGAGTTGACCACCGGCTTCCTGGGACCCTCCTTTGTAGTGTTGAGATGACCACAGTGCTCAGTTTTCTTGAACCCATGTTCAAGTACTTTCAGGTGCTGCCTTCTTCTGCCAGGGCTCTCTGTGTTGCTGAGGGCCCCCTCTGTCTTCTCTTCCAAGTGGTGACCTCCTGGTCCTTCCTGGGCCCAAACAGCACCCTTTTTCTTAAACTGCAACCTTTGCAGCTAGCAAGGCTTGTTTGCAGTCTTTCTGCAAGGAAACAACTCTGCATCCTCCAGCACGCTGTGGGACATTTTCTGTACAAAGGTGAATTTCCTGGCATCTTCTGTTGTTGCAGAATCTTCAGCTTCTTCCACCCAGAGGCAGCCATTTTGCTCCGTCATCTGGGGTTTAGTGGGCTCCTGCACCCCCAGGACACTTTTATGACTCTTAGACTTGGTCCCCTTCCTTTACAGGTCCTCAGGTCCAGGTCCTCGGGTTCAGTGCTTTGCAGTCAGTTGTGATCTTTGCAGAATCTCCTATCACAACTTTAGTATGTTTCTGGGGAAGTATTGTCACTTTACTCCTACTTTCAGGGTCTTGGGGTGGGGTATCTTGGACACCCTTAGTGTTTTCTTACTTTTCCCAGTGACCCTCTACACACTACACTAGGCCTGGGGTCCCTAAGTGGTTCGCATTCCACTTTCTTAGTATATGGTTTGTGTTGCCCCTAGGCCTATTGCATCCTATTGTATTCTACAGTTTTGCACTACTTTTCTAACTGTTTACCTACCTGATTTTGGTTTGTGTGTATATTTAGTGTATTTTACTTACCTCCTAAGGGAGTATATCCTCTGTGATATTTTGGCACATTGTCACTAAAATAAAGTACCTTTATTTTTAGTAACTCTGAGTATTGTGATTCTTATAATATAGTGCTATATGATATAAGTGGTATAGTAGGAGCTTTGCATGTCTCGTAGTTCAGCCTAAGCTGCTCTGCTATAGCTACCTCTATCAGCCTAAGCTGCTAGAACACTACTAAAATACTAATATGGGATAACTGGACCTGGCATAAGGTGTAAGTACCATCAGGTATCCGCTATAAGCCAGGCCAGCCTCCTACACACTTGCATTGCATGCTGTGCCTGGTTCATAGGTTGCGACCCTCAGAAATGGGGGTGCAACCAGAGTTGTGCTATACACTACCTCATATGGTACAGCTGAACTTCTGTTGCAGTGTATAACACCAGATGTAGGGCCTCATTCCAGGGAGGTGCAGAGAGGTGGTGCAGGATTTACATTCTTTGAGGGAGCATCTGGGAGTGTCTGGTGCAGTCCAAGTCATCATGCATTGTCTTTGAAGTGATTGTATGGTCAGGCTTTTTCGGGTCATGAGGCCCCTGAAATTGTGCCCCATTTTTGCAGAGGTTTAGCACTGAGAACTTTTCAAGTAGGAGTGTAACCGTCCGGTGCAACTCAAGTCTTTGTGCACCAGAAGCGGCGCCCCCTTGTAAACATGGCCCGACGGTGCACTTTCATTCCAGAGGTGCCAAAATTGGTAACTATTTTATAACACTGACTGTCTGGTGGGGATGGGTGCCATGGTAGCTAACTGGTGGCCCCTTTAACTCTCCCCCAGAGTGTTGCAGACCTCTGAGTGAACCTCCTACTGGTAGCCCAACCATCTCCTTGCCAATTGTTGCTGGATCAGCTTTTGTCTTTCATCCCCCCTTCCATCTTGTTCCTATGATTCTGAGTAGTGTGACGAGTGCTGCGAGGGGCCTAGTATCCAGGGGGTACTATGGTTTGTGGTGTGACAGGATAGCCAAAGCTGGTAGGTGGGTGGAGGGCAGTTTGGGATTCATGGTACCTGCAGTCATAGTGGCATTCACTAGCCAGATATCAGAGCACCACATTAGGGTGCCTGGAGTGCGTGGGTACGAGTGTGGGTGTGCACAAGCCGATTGATACCTGTGGCATCGTCCGGCGATACAGAGTGGATGTGTGGGAGTGACAGCGGGTGATTGTGAGAGCAGCACTGTGGTGCTGCTGGGCACGCTCTTCCACAAGGGTATTAGTGAGGTTGGCATTACGATTTACTAGTGAGGCCTAGGCCACAGTGCTATGTGAAAGTGTTACAACTCTTGCATGTACTTATTGCTGCTAGCATTAGGAACCAGGGCGCACCTTGAATTTAAGTGTTACCTCAAAGTTGGTAAACTCTATGGTGGGTCTCATGCTGACAGCTTTTGGCACTGCACGAGGGTGCGGAAGGGAACATATTGTTTTCTCACTTGTAAATATTGTTGTTGGTGTTACACACAGTTGCGGCAAATATTGTGAACTTTATTTCTAAACGTGATTTATGCCCAGATTTCCATGATACTCATGCTGTGTTGACAATGTGTATTTGGAATACACTTTTTATATACCTACACAGTGTGTGAGGTCTCATTTGTGCTGCTCAGTGTGGTGGTGGTAGGGAAGTGCTGTGCTCTTGTTTTACACATTGCCTCTGTGATAAACCTGTCTGCTCTGTGCCAAGCTACCGAAGGGTGAGTGCAGGTTATACAGCAAGTGTAATTCCCCCACCCCTGATAGAAGTGGCATGAGTGTGCCTGGCTGGGGCCTTGCTGCAGCCAACCAGACCCCCTGGCCTCAGGGAAGGCACTTAGAGACTCACAGGTTGTCAGGCAGAAGCCTACAGCAGGGTCCAGTCGAGGTCAAGTTACCACTCGACTGTTGCAGGAAAGTCCTCTTGTAGTTTGACCTCCTGTTAAAGCTACAGGGATAGAACAGTCACATGGCCCTTGAAGTCTACTTCTTTGTCCTGGGCACAAGAGGGCACTGGTCCAGGTAACAGACAGCAGGTCCAGTCCACTTCTGGTCCTCCTTAGATCCACAAGCACTCCTAAGAGGGTGACTGGAGATGCCATAGTTATGCTTAGCACAAACTAGTCAAAACAACTGGGTGAAAGTTCCAGTGACCAACCCTACACAATCTGGGCATTTTCAAAATGGCAAGTCTTCCCCACACTAAACTTGAGAGCTGGGGCTGTGTGAGCAGTATACTATGGTAATCCTAGTGTTCTCCCAGATCTAAAATACAGTTTCAGGCAGCCGCTATAACCCAAATAAATCCAGGGACAAACATATGGTAGGACAAAAGCAGGGAGTTCCAGCAACCAGGCAGTGGATACACAAGAATTGTCTAGACATCCTGTTTCATCCACCAAATTGCTCCCCAATTGTTATGCTTAAAACCCAGAGACAGAATTCTGGTACGAGAAAAGCAGGGTTTTCCAGTAACCAGACAGTGGATATACAAGAAATGTCTTAACATCCTGTTTTGCCCTCTGAAGGACACTCCAAGTGGTGCATGTAAAAACAAGAAGGCCTATCAAGCAGGATTTCATACTCAAGCAGTATTTGACAATGTAATGTCAAAAAGTATACTCACATTCCACTCCCTGCATAATTTATGAGATTCAGGGGAGTTATCTCGGCTCATTCGGTCCAACCATGTTAATCTTAACTGACCTATTGTGTAGCTCTTGGGAAGAATTTCAAACCTATTCAAATGCTGATAACTGGCTGGGGAAGTGGTGCAGGCTTGTGAGCACAGGTGAGGCTTGGTTATGCAGCAAGTCTAAAGGCTTCTTTAGAGCCAGAAAACATTTTCAGACTTTAGAATCATTTGAAGCGTACTGGTGTCAATGAATTATTCTTTTTTGAGAGGTGACCTAAGGTAGTTACCAGTTCTGGAAATGTTTGCGCAAAGTACTGCCTGAATGTGTATTTTTAAAAAGAGAAAAAACATCCAAAGTACTATACTTAATTAAACACTGTGGGCAAATTTCTACCTTTTCATGCAACACAGCACAGCAGTAGGAAATAGTATAACAGCACAATATCTACTAAGATATGGTGCCTACTTTTTCTCTCCCTATGCTGGTGCACTTTTATAGTGCAAGGATGTGCATCATGTCAAGCACACATTGTGTAATGGAAGGTTGACCTTCCACTGCAACAAACTATGTGTTGACATAGTAACATAGTGTAACACTTTATGCATGTTGTAAAGTGCAGTACACTTTTCTTACACTTTACCCCAAAAATGTATGTCTTCTCAAGGCAGGAATAAAGTTATGTCTACCTTTTCTAGTAGATAGTATACTGCATCAAAAACATGTGGTTACACGGGCATGTCCATATACAACCCATGGAATGTACACTTGCTGCAAAGTAGGGTGTAGCTCTACTTTGTGTTACATTAGACAGCTTTCCATTGAACTCAGAATTTGTTTTGTAAAGTAAATACCAACACTACACTTTCCCTGGGTTGCATCCCTTTTGTAAAGCAAACCTGGTGAAAAGTGTTAGTAACCTCTGCCCTATCATAGAGTGTGTCTGATTCCTTTTTTTAAACTATCCAACACATTCACAGTGCTTTCTCTTCCAGACTGGGACCTCATAGGTGCATGAAAAACAAAAATAAGTGCACCAAACAGTCACACACACAGGTATATGAAATAATCATATTAACCAACTGGTAAAATTATGTGACGATAAAAAAGCAAATTATGTGGCATATTTTGTGATGGTGTTACTTAATTACTTTGAATTTTTTGCAAATGGTACCACTGTCTGGGCAGAGGTTTCATCGAAATACAGGAATAAGCAACTGACAGGTGGACGGTCAACGTTTGCGAAGGGATTTTTACTGGGTGATGATTCATATTGCTGCATTTTTAGTAACTTTTTATCCATTTGATCTAGAAACAATATTTTTTGTTAAACTCTAGATTATGCAGCAGATGGTGGATTATGTGAAAAACGTGGCAAATACATGAGAATGTGGAAATGTGACAGCCACAGAATCATGTTATTCTAGTGTCCCTGCTCACGCTGTACTGTGTGACCGAATATTAGTAAGTCACAAGCTGGCCCACGCACATATGTGCAGAATATAGGCACTTCACCGTACAATAGCACTTGTCAAGACTGTCTTATGTGAAATGTAGTCACCATCATAAATTTCAAAAACAGCAGATGAAATCTCTAAAGATGTAAGAAAACAAAAAACTGAAAAAAACGGCTGGCAAAGGGTAAGAAAATGGTAAAGCTTTAAGACAAAGCCCTGAAGTCCCACCACAATACATTCAAACATGTTGTGTGTCCGGGAGCGGGTTTACTCACATACTCAGCTCCACCTCTTTCTGTGTGGTATTTGCACATGGCCAGTTGCACAGATATCAAAGATTTGCTTAGGAGTCTCTCGTGGCCACTGTGTTACTAGAGCCAGGCTGAATTTAAGTAAGCAATGAACATAGTTCATTCAAGGACTTTGAATGCATTTTGGACATGGGCTCCTCATTTTATAAATAAAAATATGTTTATTAAATATTTTGTAAAACAGAAAAAAACAACTTTAAATTTGGTGTAAAAAGACCACTTTATCTATAAATACATCTATATCTGATCTGTAACTGAAAGGTCAGCAAAACAATTAAAATATATTTTGTCACAGTTCCCATGTTTTTTATGCTCCGAAAAAGGAGTGAAATTTAAGGAGGGACTGCATTACTGCCTCTCTCTAAACTTCAGACGGTGTTCAAGTGTACATGGGTACACCAACATTAATCCCTTATCTGGCAGTGGACGTCTAGAGGGGAGCTGGAATAATTTTCACAGTGGGAGTACTGGCCATTGAAGTAAGCTCACACAAATAATAAGGTTAAAAGTACCTGTGTCCTGAATTATTGAAACTACCCAATGAACAAACCCTTCACCTTCTATAGCATTCGGACATCACCTTCATAACATTTTCCAAAAAATAGTCTCCACTCATGTACATATTCTTAGACATAAGAGAGAGAGGTGATTTAAATAGGGAGCAATATGGGCTGGCCATTTATGGTGGTAGATTTATCCTTGTGTGCACCACTCAATATATTAGTGTACCTAACTTGTTTTTAAACCTTTCATAAAAAACTGATTCAACAAAGAAAACGTATACTTTTGTGTAAGGTATTTTACTAGTAAAATATTTACAACTGGGATGTCTACACACATAGAAAAAAAGTACTGCCCTAAAGATACTACTACTAAAAAACCTTTGTGAATAGGAAACAATTGTAAACTTACACAAAAGTGTCATTTTACTTTTGTGAATCAGGCCCAGTATGTCTGATTGTTAAAATACAATATGGCTGATTTGTGTGTCCGCCCATCAGTGGTAATTCCCCAGTGATGACACAGTATGAATAATACAAAAGCTAAATAACAACAAAATAACTCTCTCTCTCTCTCTCTCTATATATATATATATATATATATATATATATATATATATATATATATATATATATATATATATATTTCTATATCTATATATTTATAAACAAAAGTTACAGGAACGTTATAGTTAGGCTCACATTTTAAAACATACAAATCCAAAGAAATTCACCTGTTATAGTTAGAGTTATCTGAAGTAACTATAACTATTGCCCAAAGATAATGATAACTCTCACTCCCACCATGCATAGTTTTTTGTCAAAAATGTTACAGCAAATATTACATTGATATTATCAGTGATCTTATCAAAGATGTCATGAATGCCGTAATTTGAGGGGGAATTAGAAGTACATGGTGATTGCGCAAGATATAGTTACCTTAGGGCACGAGTTATGAAGCCAGGTCCCAAGATGTTTGCCAACACTGCCTGGTTTGAAGTGTTGACAGCCATTCACAGCTGTGCATTTCCCTGCACAAGGTCGTCATTATTTGTAAAGTTGTCACAGCCAGAGATATCTAAATTTATTTTCCCTTTTGTTAGAAATAGGGTCTCTGGTTGGCAGTCGGCTTGCACTCTGTCCAAGCAGAGACCCTCACTCTAGTCAGGGCAATGGAGAAACACACTTAGATAACCCCTGCTTATCCCCTTGGTAGCTTGGCACAAGCAGTCAGGCTTATCTCAGAAGCAATGTGTAAAGTATTTGTAACAGCACACACAGTGATACAGTGAAAACACTACAAAATGGACACCACACCAGTTTAGAAAAATAGGCAATATTTATCTAAATCAAACAAGACCAAAACAGCAAAAATCCACATGCACAAGTTAAGATATGAATTTTCGAAGTAAAAAGAGTCTTACTCCATAGAAAACAATGGAAACGTTGATTTTTCACAAAGTACCTAGTTTGCGTCACAAATAAAGCCGCACAGGCGAGCGTGTGTCGGAAAAGTCAGTAATGCGTCGAGTCATTACTTGCAAGTGAGGTTGTGCATCACTTTTTCTCCGTTCATGTAGGTGATGCCTCATTTTTCTCCCTTGCAAGAGAGCGATACATTAATTTCTGGACAGGGCACCTTGGACCTACATCTATTCATAATGACTTTGAAGCCCAGGGAAGATGCATGAGAAATCCAGTCGCATGGTGTTAGAATCCCATGCTGCATGGGGTTTCCGTTGTTATCAGCAGCCGCAAGCTGGTTTTGCGTCATTTCTCCAGCTGCGATGCATCGATCACACAGCCGCGATGAAGGAGGAATGTCAATTTTAGCCACGAAGCAGGTGGCACATCGTTTATGAGCCACGTTGCAGATGGTGCCTTGAAAATTTCCCCACACGGCGTTTTGTGCATGGATTTCAGCTCTTGTTCTGCCAACTTCACCTTTCAAGGGCCCAGGGACTGGATAGGGCACCACTCGGCAGGGCAGGAGACTCAGCAGAGATTCCAGGTGCTGGCAGAGGAAGTCTTTGAGGGCCCTGAGACTTAAAAACAAGAGGCAAGCTCAGTCCAAGCCCCCTGGAGATTCTTCTCAAGAAAGAATGCACAACAAAGTTCAGTCTTTGTCCCCTTTTACAGGCAGAAGCAGCAACTGCAGGATAGCTCAACAAAGCACAGTGACAGGCAAGGGCAGCATTTCTCCTCAGCTTTTTAGCTCTTCCCCTTGGCAGAGGTTCATCTTGGTTCCAGAAGTTATCTTGAAGAATTTCTAAAGTTTTGGGTTTTGGGTCCACTACTTATACCCCTTTCTGCCTTTGAAGTAGGCAAACCTTGAACCAAAGTCTCTGTTGTTCACAAGATCCTGCCTTTCCCAGGCCAGGCCCCAGACACACACCAGAGGGCTGGAGGCTGTGTTGTGTGAGGGCAGGCACAGCCCATTCAGGTGTAAGTGACCACTCCTCCCTCCACTCTAGCTCAGATGGCCCATCAGGATATGCAGACTACACCCCACCTCCCTTTGTGTCATTGTCTAGAAGAGTTTAACAAATAACCCAACTGTCAGTTTGACCCAGACAAGGAATCCATAAACAGGCAGAGTCACAGAATGGTTAAAGTAAGAAAATGCCTACTTTTGAAAAGTGGCATTTTCAAACTAACAATCTAAAAACCAACTTCACGAACAGATGCATTTTTAAATTGTGAGTTCAGAGACCCCAAACTCAATATTTGTATCTGGTCTGAAAAGGAAACTGCACTTTAGGGATATTTAAAAGCAGTCCCCATGCTAACCTATGAGAGAGATAGGCAGGGCAACAGTGAAAACTGAATTTGGCAGTATTTCACTGCTAGGACATGTAAAGCACCTCCGTACATGTCCCACCTTTACCATACACTGCAGCCTGCCCTTGGGGCTACTTAGGACATACATTAGGGGTGCCTTACGTATATAAAAAGGGAAGGTTTAGGCCAGGCAAGTGGGTACACTTGCCAAGTCGAATTGGCAGTTTAAAACTGCACATACAGACACTGCAGTGGCAGGTCTGAGCCATGCTTACAGGGCTACTAATGTGGGTGGCACAAACAGTGCAGCAGGCCCAATAGTAGCATTTGATTTACAGCCCTGGCCACCTCTAGTACATCTTATTAGGTACTTACTAGTAAAGCAAATGTGCCAATCATGGAAAGCCAACTACACATACATTTTACAGAGGAGCAGTTGCACTTTAGAACTGGTCAGCTGTGGTAAAGTGCCCAGAGACCCAAAAACAGCAGAAACAGAGTCCAGTACACAGTCAAAACATGGAAAGCAGAGGCAAAAAAGACAGGGAAGACCATGCCAAGAATGCCAGGTCTCAAACCTTTAATATCGCCGAAACTACTGAATGGATTTATACCGACTAAGGGAAAGCACAATCTATGTACTGAAAGCTATCTTTCTGCCAAGTTTGGTGTAATTCAGTCTAGCGGCTCGGGCTGTAGTTGTGTCTAAAGGTCCGATAGGAATTAACATAGGAAATGCAACTTTTTCAACCCCCCTCCCCTTTTTCTCTGTCTCCACTTGATGGATCACTCTGAAACTTTCTGTGCACAACAGAAATCACATTGACACTTTTTTGGGAAAATTTTGCGAAGATTTGTTAAACAGTGCCGAAAATATAGGCAAGTCAGAAAACATTTTTTTGTATGGAAACACGGTCGTAACTATAACTACCTAGTGGCAACCACCACTAGGTTTGCATGTATATATATATATATATATATATATATATATATATACATATTTGTTTCCCCTTGATAATGGATATCACAATATAATGTGTCAGCTCTATGAAAATGCCCATGCCTTCCTGGAAGACCAATGTAAACATACATTTACATTCATATGCTAAGAGATTTGATTATAACTCGTGACAAGCAGCTGTTCAGTCATGTTAACCTTTGACTCTTTAAAAAAAGCAACAACAAACAAAAATAACCCTCTTCTTGTTACCCATTCTTCTTAATCTTTGCAGATTGCCTCCCACCCCTAATTTGAGTGCCACTGGAAGTCTGCAGGAGTAGGGCGGGCGGCACTTTGATCGGCCTGTTTTGGCTGAGGAGGCCCACAGGGGTAACTTTTTGTATCCCCCTTGGCCCCTCAACTTGTCCCCTGTGCCCCTCCACTCACAAATCTGGGGGGGTCCCCCACTCCCAAATCTGGGGGGGACAAATCCCCCATGTTCCCCACACTTCCTACCCCCATGATTGCTTACCATTCCTGGGCTTCATTATCACTCTCATTTACAGCTTTCTAATTGGACAGTGGAAGACAGCTTCCCTTTCTCTTCTTTCGACTGGATTATGAATAAATACTGATTGCTTCATCTGAATTAGGGTCCTTCCACTGCTGCCTCTGTGACTGAGGTTCTATTTTTTTTCTCAATTTTCTTCATCCCCTGCTGATCTTGTCCATTTTGCTACTTTCCCTCCCACACTGTGTCTATGTTGTTTTTTCCCTCTCCCATCTCCCTCATCCATTTTGTTTATTCTCCTCCCACCGCCCTCCTTGTTGCTTAATCCCCTTCAATCCCATTTCTGTTGCTCCTTCTCCTCCCATCCTCGTCGGTATGGATTATTCTCCCGCATCCTTCTGTGTTGCTTATTTCACTCCCACTCCTTTGTTGTCCATGTAGATAAGTTTCCCCCACACATGTCCAACCGCTCTCAGGAAAAAAAGCACAATGGTGCAGCCAGTACTAGCCTCTTCATAGCGCGTTTTCGATTAATACCCGTTTCCATCCCACACACCCTCCTGTTGTGCACACCTACTCGCTTAGCAAACTCAATAAATAGCTCACCCATAGGCAATGCATGTTTCTGGTTGAAATAAGCATACGTGTAAATTCAAGACAGATTACAGAAACATTCAATCCAAGTTTTACTGTTTAGAAATATACGTGCACATTTATGTGCATATATTTATTTTGGCTAATCCAGATGAGGGAAAGGGAGTGTGATACATTGAGTCATCACCGGGCAATAAGCAAGAGGTGTGACGATTGAAAATCATGTAAATAGGCAGGGAGGTGAAGGGAGGTTTTCATTGTTCAGGGGAGGATGGCCTGAGCAGCAGATGAATAAATACTCATTGAAGGCACATATGTTAAAGTATTTTCTCAACCGCAGCAGCGATGCGACCTGACAGGTGGGAGTATGTTATTTCATAATCTCACAAATCTATACAGAATGCTTGTTGGTGGGATTTTTACTTTGTGCAATTTTGCACCTCTAATCCGATGAAGTCCTGGGTGCTTGTGACGCATTGACCCCTGACGATGTTAATCTTTTCTGTCAAATACAGGGCACCTTTTGTTATTGATTTGTATGTGAAGTAGCACATATTCAAGATGGTGAAAGCTAAGAGAGGCAGCCAGTGTAAGTATTTCAGAGTGGTCAATAGCTGTTTACATTTCTTGAGTCCCATGCTATTTTGGGAGGTATATAGATTTAGATGAAGTTGAAATCAATGATTAGTGATGAGAAGATGGTGAAGTGACAGGTGAGTAGTTCTATGGCACTATGGTTAGAGGGATCTTAGGTCACACAAGCCCTTAGGTCATTTGTACCGCAGCAAGGCCTACACTTATTTGTGCATGCAGTTGATGTCCTGTATACTGTAGCCTGTGGGGTCGGGTTGTGAGTTATGTCTCTATGTTGCAAAATTCTTCAAGATTGCGAGTGAAAGATGTCACCAGTGTCAGTTGCACGTAGGACCAGATTGATGGAGTTTGTATTTGATGATGCATGACAGGTTGATGATGTTGGATGATGTGATTGTGGTGCATTGTGCCATGACCTAATCCTAGAGACTGTGTGCTGTGTGCTTGGGAATGGCCACATGATAGTGGCTCATCTTTAATATGAGATGTCGGTGTTCTTTTACTATCCCCTTCTTGGTCCTTTCAGAAGCAAACTGGATTCCTGTGCCACTGTCTTCTGTCTCTTTTTGAGCATGCCCTGGGGTGTATTAGTGCATGCCTTGTCCTCGAGAGCATCACAGACGAGTTACTGGCTTCTGATTTAATATCCTGATTTGATGTGTGGCTGCTAGACTGAACAGAAAGCAAGCAAAAAAATAAAATAAGGTTAAGGTGTTAAGACATTTTGCAACTCCATGCATAGATCAGGGTGAAAGTGAAATTAAGGCAACGTAATTTGTGTAAATTTGGAAAGTGTGTGTTACAATCGGTACGTGAAATACCTGAAATTATTCAATTTCTTCACCTCAGTACATGCTAACATTTTACAGCTAGCCCTCGGAATAGCGAGATTGCGAGCAACTGTCGCATGTGGCACTTGTGTTTTTCATTTTTTAGCATGAAATCCGTTCTTGTATTAAAAACTGGCACACCGATACAATTCATGCTAAGCCGTAGCGCTAAATGATTGATTTGCATTTTGGGTAATTTTCTGTAATTTTCCTGACATTTCACATAATTACGCAAAAGCAAATTAATTGAATTTCACATACTCGACGCACGTATTTGCACATACCCTTTGCGTTTGAAATATAAAGAGCGTGACCTTCTCTGCCCAGCAAAGGTTCTATAGCTCGTCGGTCTATTGACTCCATGACGCAATGTGATGCATTCTTGTGCCTGCCAGGGCTGCACAACCTTACAATGACGAACGAGGCGGAAGACTTTCCAACCTGTCTTCCTTACGGAGACAAGGAGATAACGCAGGTCTACCCTGCCATGGCTGTCTCCTTGCTCAGATTTCTCAAAGGGAAAACATGACCGCTCAGATGATAAAAGCCAAAGTATGTTTTAATGCCTTTTGTGATGGAGATAGCGGCCCTCACAGCTACTTCAATGCCTCGGATATGTCACCGCTTGGCTGTCACCTCCGCGGACACCTGAACGCCCATTCTTCAATGTTTTATCTCTCGTCGTCTCTTCCGTGCACAGTCAGCACACATGGTTAATAATTCAGGGCTGGCAAGGATGCTGTAGGAGAAGGGTATTTATGCGAGTGCTGGGTCTGCTCTACAGTCATTGCTGGATTGTCTGTCACGAGATTCAAACAGTTTTTTAATACGTCTTCAGAAGACAAATCATACTAACATAAAACTAAGCATTGATTTGACCCTTTCTCTGTATATACTATCCTTTTTTGCTTCCAGTTAATGTTTCTGTGTGTATTTCTCTTTCTCCCCTTATTCTCACTTATAGGCCAGCAGCCAAAAACAAAGAGCACTTTAAGAGACTTTGGGTCCCATTATGAGTTCCCCGTTATTAGAGAGATACTGTGGCCAGCATTACTGATACTGGGTGATGTCTTCCGGTGACATAAAGAGAATTATACACAGATGAGTTTCCTTCTCCTGGGGTAAACGATATGTCCAAATGTGAGGACACTTATGCAGTAATAACGTTACCCAGACCACCTTTAGTTGATATTAACAAGAGCTTTATTCATCCTACCTCGGTGCCAGCCACAACTCGTAAGTGACTTCCCTAGAACCACATGCCTCAAAAATTCCTAGCAGAACCCTCCGACTATACATTCTAAAATATGTCAAGAATACAACAATGTACTACCAGCTTGGAACAGATGGTATATGTTGCAGGGGCTTTTCTTTTGCCCCAGGGAGAGTGAGAAGGACAGTAAGATAGAAGGATTCTTTTTTCTGAAGCCAGGGGTTGATTTCTGCTACTGTCCCCATCCTGAAAGATGCAGGCGAGCTGGGGCCCGGAAGAAAAGCTGCCTACAGCCCCTGCAGCTCTGCAGGTGGCTCCTAGTCCTCTATTTCCAGGCACTTATATATTGGGACTGAAAGTTTGAGGGCCCAATAATTCTGCGACCGGTAGTAATACCGGTAAAGCTGCAGTTGCCGCAAGCAGTATCATGCTTCTTCGCACCCAATAAATATGTATTGCGAAAATTGTAATCCTTAGTTGGGAAAAAGGACTCATTTGTGCTCAACTCTGGATTGCGACAGATCTAATAATGAGAGCCTAACCACATCACCACCTTCATCCTCATTTATAGACCCCACGAATTAACAAGGATGTCACAGAAGAAATCTTAGTCCTTATAATTTCTGTCTCCATTAAACATAATCACAACATATTGCTGTGAGCCATCAGTCTCCCAGGTGATGCAAGAACCTGAAGAATAAAAGCACTCATCAACACACTCCTCAACCCCCTGAATATCTAGCAGCACTTCATCAAACTGGACCCCTCCAAAGAAAACACCCTCAACCACATCAGAATAAATTTACGATAATTCCATTGCACACCCCTGACATGATTGGGCTGGATTGACCATCTGACCATCCCTTCTCCCTCCTTCACGATACACAGATGGGAGAAAGGTGGCTCTTCCATAGACTCTCTCCAAGAAGAAATCATCAAGCGCTCCGACTACTACCAGCCTTCACTCAGTGTCAGCATTGTCCTCAGCATTTTCATCTCCACCCTGAAACACCACATAGCCTGCAAGGCTCCACTGAAAACATGATACCCAAAACCAAACTTTCACCACCATGGTACTTAACAAGATGTCCCAGTGAACAAGTGCTTCACATGAGGACAAGAAAAGAAACGAAGATGGACCAAAAGTTGCAATTATGTTAACATACTCAAAACACCCCAGTTTGCTTGCAGATCCCTCATGAGTGAAGACAAAGACAACTTTAACAGGAGTACCATCCAGAATGTGAGCAATAGATGCAAAAAAAACTCTTCAAAGGAGTCAAGTGCTGTGTCAGCCCCTTAATGGACTGACCAATCTCTCACTAAATTGACAAGTATCATCAATCATTTGTTCACCAAAAAGGTAAACAAAATCAGAACCCATATTGACAACATCAAACAGACATCTGTCTTGTTTCCAATCCCTCACCATGCCATTCAATGTAGGCATCCTTTAACCTAGTCTGCTCACCAACAATCTGAGCTCCCTCCCTACAAAGATGACACTCACACCTCATCAACAATTCCCTTAGGACAAAATTCTCCTGCTGAAAAAGCCCACTCTTGACCCAGACTATTTCTTCAATTACTACCCACTTACATTACATCGTAAAGTACCAGAAAGTAATCTCTATTCAACTACAAGATAACATCTGTAAGAATAAGCTCCTGCAAGGCTTTCAATTCAGTTTTAGACCACTCTTCCTGTAGGTGACAATGTCTTTGTATCCACTAAGCGAAATTACCCTGACTTCCTGAGGCTACCCAACTGCACTGTGGCATTTGATGCAGTCCACCACCAAACACTAGGCCACACCCTGGAAACTCAGTTGAACAGCACAGTCCTACAAGGGTGCATTCATACCTTGCCAACCTACACATACTCATCTTGAAGGAAGCCTCAGTTTCCCAGAAACTCACAGTCTCCTACGGGTGACCTGAAAACCTATCATTACCTTCTATACGGAACTGCTGGAAGATTAAGCCATTAACATATATTGATAGGCTGGTCACTCACAATTTCACAAGAAAATCTCCAACGTTTATGCATATCCAGGGACTCAAAACTTGCCATGATTGCATCCAGGTTTGAACGTCAAACACATTTGTAAATCTCAACCCAATGAATACAGAATACTTTTGGTCAAAGGCACCAGACAACTACAGGTTCAAATCTTTCTTTCTGAAAAAAATCCTGGACAATCTAGAGCACATTGGCATGAAACTCAAGACAGCTTGGTACCAGCTTTCTCTCCTGAAACAAATGAAACATTTCCTACTCACAGTCAGCATCAAAACAGCTCAAGTGTTAGTCCTCTCTGAACTCAGTGTAAGTAACACATTGCTTAACAATCTTCATGACCCAACACTGGCTCCACTGGCATGTATCCTACGTACTTCAACATGCCTCTTCAAAGACCTGAAGAAGTTCAACCACATCACCCCAACAATGAAGGAACTACAGTGCCCCAGCGCACGATCATCTTCAACACAAAATATATCATATTTAAGGCCAACAGAAATGGCACACCTACATATCTCACTGTGAAATACCTCAGCAGACATCACTTCACCATGGCTAATACATCACCAGGCTACAAACTAGGAATTTCGACAAAAACAAATAAATGGCAACCCTTCATCTACACATCCAGGATCTGGGCCAACATTCCCATTAACACCAGAGCAACTCCAAACATTCAGAAAGGAACTGAAGACAAACCTCTTTAGAGTACACTACCTTCTTATACTAGAGCATTCTGCCACCCTTTGCCATGTTCTTCCTCAATTTTTGATCATTAATTTTATTTCTTTATCGTCGTTGAACAATGAACAAAACAGCTGCCACAGTGCTGTAGTTACTTTCTGAGACAGCAATCAAGCCATGCATCTGACATTTTAAGATAATTTTAGTACACATGTGTTCTTTATTAACAGTTGTTTTAGTGGAGGCACATAAGTCCTTGCTATAGAGCCATAATCTTAGAGAGAGAAAGAGTCTCCCCGTCCATCCAGTGCCTGACAATATATCTTTTTGCTACTAGGAAACCAATGTAGCTACTAGGATTTGAGTCGCAGAGGAATCTGCCACCCCTTCCCCAATGCTCAGGATTGCATGCTTGGGGATTTTCTGCCTCAATGTTAACAATCATGAATCATACTGAGTATGTAAGCCTCCTGTTCAAAGCACCATTACTTCTAAGCTAATGCACGATCTACAAATACCAATACATACATACTTAGATTTAAATTTATAAAAGACAACAAGTGGGCAACAGTGCTTCCACTGTGCTGTTGGAGTGCATTTACAATGCATTAATAAAACCTTCTGACAAGTCCTTTCCATCTACCTAATTCTTTGCCTCCGTCTTTCTGAGTCTACCTGTCATCTACCTTCAAGAAATAAATGAAAGAGTTTCTTTTGAATACTCATCTTGACTTGTTAAGGAGGATAATTTCACTAGGGCTAACTCAATGTAGCTAATTTAACCAGAAGAAAACTAGTGAACAGCTAGTGAAAGCTAGGAACACCTGCACTGGTGATAGTGTATGGAACACAGTCATGCCTGTTCTAATGATCCTGTAGGATGCAGAAGAAAATGTGTTTAAGCACACAATAACTTTATTAAATGGATTTAGATTTTTCCTCATGGAATACACCATCACTCTTCATTAACAATTTCTGTAGGTAATTCATCATGAGAAACTTTGCACAACTCTGCAATCAACTGGATTTCAACCACAGAACCAGCTCTCTTGCGAAGACTAAATACAAACACTCACAAATGAGAGATAGCACCCTGAAAAAACTTGTCAATGATTCCGGTCAGAGTATTGTCAACCACTTGACGAACCCCCCCTTCAAGAGTTCCCTTACATTGGAAAATGAATGCCCATTGCTTGGGTTACTCTCATTCCTTGTGTTGTGCGTTCATTCTAGTCAGTCACTTGGACACAGTGATACCATAGCTTAGGCTTGCGGCCTGTGCCCTTTAACTTAGTTACTATGCTCTCTATCCCTGTATTCATTTTTTTTTCATTTTATTATTGCTTCTTTTAGTAGCATTGTTTTTATTTTCATTATCAGCCGCTATTCTGCGAAAGCTCCATTATCATTGCTATGGATGACATACCTTGCATCATGTTCTTTTCCTCGGATTTACAAGAACGGAATGTGAGGCACACAGAATAATATTTTGTAATGCCGGCCCCAAGACTACGTAAACAGTCTAGCGCTTAGGTGCATGCCCGCATCAGGCTTCTGTGCATGAACATAAACATGTCCCCTATAAAAACATCTTGTAGGACAAAGGGCACAGAGGACGTTCCAGACAGAATTTCCATCCATGCTGCATCCCGGTTTTTGGCCGACCTCATCCTTTGTGTCTCCATGGATCCTGATCTGGAGACTGGAGGCCTGACCTTGTACCAAGATAATGGGGCTGAGGTGTGCTTCTCATGGACACTGTATGGACATATTTGGCTTCCATTGCCATGCTTTTACTAAGGGGCTAGAGATTATGCTTGTAGGTAGGAACTGTATACTCAAGACAATATGTTGGGGTTGTTTATATTTACATCTCTAATTTCCAAATCCTGATTTTGTTATTCCTCATTATGCTAATCATTGCAGCTCATGCAGTTCATCAAGTATTGCAGTCTTTTTAATAAATGTATTGCAAATGGTCGTGTATCTCTTTTTCTTCCCTATGTGTGTGTAAGAGACTTGCATTGGGAGAGAAAAGGGTAAGGTTTGTTTCACCATGATTATCCTAAGGGGTCTTCAGAGTTACATGCAGGCTGCCACAAATCACCTTTCCGGTTGGGTTTTAGTGAGGTGCTGCTAGAGAGCCAGGAGGGTTGGGCTGACAGCTGCCGACTGATGTGGGAGTGACTTAGTCACCTACTACACAGAGGTGCTGCAGCCCCAAATCCAGTAGTCTCATTATAATGTGAGAGTCCATATGACATGGCACCACCAATGATGGTGTAGGCACTAATTTTACGAGTCTCCTGAATATCTCTGTCTCACACATACTGAAGGTACTCTAAGTACCAACACATAGAGATGCCCATGGTCTTAGGGGTAATCCTATCTAGGCTGTAGGTTGTTCATGCTTGAACAATAATATAACTTTCCCCCCATTGGTGTTCCCAATCCTATTATAAACCTATTTTCAAATATGGCAAATGCTTTAAACATCAAGAATAACTGCAGACATCCACTCATGCAGTTCCTTTTAGCCCATGACTTAACAGAAGAGGGCGGGGATGTCACATTAGCTCTGAAATCCCACGATTCATATAGGACAGAAGTATTCTATTGCAGGGTAACCTTTCCTTAAACAGATGCAAATACACATACATTTTGTGCATACAGAATAGCAAACATACTTAACGAGCTTAACAATACTTGGTGAAACCTCTTTCTTATCAAGAGCCCCAAAACCTGTTCAATGGCACCCTTCCACATGTAATACAACCAGTGAGATTAGGTCCTTTAAGCAAAGATGGATCAATGTGGCAAACACAACACATACACAGTATGCTGACATACACACACTTTATAATGAGTTAATAGCAATATATAGATGAGTAATACAATTTATGATGCATACCTTGAACACTGCCCTAGCAAGGGCTACTCCAGCTGCTCATCAATTGGCTGTTCTGGGGCTTAATACACAAATAGTCCACTCAATAATGGGAAAAGCACCCAGAGAGCGGGAGAAGGTTCTGTTCAGGATTGCACAAAATACAAATCAGCTGGAAGCAGTGTTTCCCCAAATGGGACCCCTAGATAAACATAGAATCCTCACATTGTGCTTGCCTTTCAGCATGGTCCCCTCAATAGAGGACTTTAACACTCAGGGTTTAGACTTTGTCGCAATCTACACTACCATGCATGGTACCCCAAAAAATGCAAATTTACCAGAAGTGTTAACAACATGGGGCCCCACTGGCCTTGGATTTGGGGATGAAACTAATGCATAGTTTTGACACAGTATTCTCAATTATCTTAATTAATGTTAGAGGGGAAGCAGCAGCATTGTCCATTCGTCAATAGCTCTGAGAGGTTCCTCAACAAGAACGTGAACTGCCAAAGATAATTTCTGAAACCTATACTAGTATAGGATGGGATAGTATGGGGTCCAGGCCAACTAAACCACAACTACAGAGTACCACCCTGGAGGAAGGTACTAAGCACAAGAGGGTTCTAAAAAATGCTGGAAGAAACAAAAACAAAATAAAGAAAAAAGAAGACAGAGAGGAGAATCTCCGCAACCGGAGACCTCTGAGAGAAGATATCATCTCTGAAAATGAGAAACTTTAAACATTACAGATAGATACCAACATACTGATACACGTCCCTCCCGTTCCTTTCAGGACTCACAAGACAAATGGAGCGGGAGAGTGGAACGGTCCAAAATGCTAAGTCACTACACAAAGCCAAAGAAGGACTCCCAACATTCCTCAGAAGCTTACATCAAATAAGAGGACAAATCCCCTCAACAAAAAACCCAATTTAAAAAGAAAAAGGTGGTAGCAATTTCAATTTAAAATTCCAGCCGTGCTGAGAGCACAGCTGAAGAACAGGACCTGGGCAGTGATCCTGCTAGACAGCGCAGCAGAGGTCACAATTTATTGTCAGAATCTTACAGATAACCTGGATGGGATAGCAACTAACAACGTTCTCTTCATTGAGGCAGCAGACAGGCACGTCTCCCCAACCAGCAGGGTTTCTGAATTAAATATCCAAATACAGTGAGACATAGAGCACACTATGGAAGTAATATTTTGGAAAAATATAAACTGTGGTATTCTATTGGCAGAAAGAGACTGGACACCTGAATTTGTCTACAATCTCCCACATAGAGAAGATGTAAATTTGCCTTCTTTCTCAGTCCTGGTTCCTGATTAAGGAAGCCTATGCCACCAATTGGGCTCTGGCGCATGGTCCCACGCTGTACTGCAACCACGTGGGATGGGATAAAGGATCTCTCAACCATATAATAACAATTAGATCTTCACCACAGCTTCAACCTCAATATCCTATTAAACACGAGGCTAAAGCTCCAGTGAGAGAGATTCTCACACAACTTGAGTACCAAGGAGCAATTGAGCCCTGTGTCTCTGCAATGAATAACCTGTTATTCCCTGTTCATTCATATAGAATAGTCTTAGATCACAGACACTTAAATGGTCACACATGCTCCGACACAATATAAAAACACAAAAAGCACAGCACTACTGAATATCGTGCACAAAAAATACAAAACAACCTTAGATATTTGCAAGTTTTTTCTACCAACATATAGTGCCTTATAGTTGGGATCTTAGCGCCTTCAGCTCATTATGCTCACCTTATGCTCACAGTGGCGCTTTTGTTGATTACTACAAGGGTGTAAGAACAGCCCTGGGTTGTTTTCAGCCGGTGTAACATCAATATTACATGAGATTGATCCTGAGACATAATCTTAAATGGATGACATTTATCTCACAGATGATGATGTCAAAATACATCTGGGCAGGGTCGATCGAATCATATTAGGATTCACCGCCCAGGACTGCAAATTCAAGTTCAAGAAAACTAAAATTGCTTTCTTAAGCATCCTATTTGTGGGATACGAACTATCAGATGAAGTTAGGAGCCTGGCCTCGCACTTTCGAGAAAGATGCACTCAACTTCAACCCCCAAACACCACTAAGAAACTGCAGTCATTGCTGGGTTTCTTTAACTTTAGCACAACATATATACCGGATTATGCACAACGCATAAAAACCACTTTATGATTTAATTAATCTAGATTTTGCAAGCAAACACTGGACAGCAGAACACACACAGATTCTCAGAGAACTGCAGCAGGACATGCTAGAAGTGAGGCACTTATACCCATGTGACAACAAAACAAACATGGTCATCAGAATAATTGCTGGTACCATTGGCTTCATCTATGTCACATTCGATGAAGGTGACTCGGTACCCATAGCATACAAATCACATTTGAATTCCAATGCAAAACAACGTTTTGCACCATCAGAAAAAATACTGTTGTTCAGATGGCCATCATCAAGGAGAGGCCCCTTGCCCGGTGCTAGCCCTCGAGGAAGTCACCATAGCCAGCATTCCAAAAATGTGCAACCTCCCTGACTGCCACTGATTTGATTACATCTTTGACCCAAAACTTCAGACCCAGGAATTCTTCCAATATGAACAGGAGTACCCCGCACCTACTAATATATTACCATTAGCCCAATCATTTACACTGATTGTTCAGCACACAACCAGCTGTGGGTACTAAACATCAACACTCAGCCGATTGCGCTGTCATAAGTGGAGTGATGAGGGATGGTATATTCCACCCTCAAAATACCTACATGCAGACCCTAGGGGACTGTACAGCTCAGTTGGCAGAGCTTAAGCACTTGTTCTGGCACTGGAACATACGGATCCTGACCAACCCCACATTTATTGTGTGTGATTGTTATCATTGTGTCAAGTTCTAGAACAACTACTTACATTACTGGCACCTGAATGGCTTCAGAGATTCCAAAGGGAACACCATCAAACACAGAAACTTGTGGGGGAGGGTAGCTGCGATACCAAAAGCCCATGTAGTACGTACATTGGGCCATCAACATGTAGGAGTACATATTGTAGGAAACACTTTGGCTGATGAAGCTGCCAAATCTGCAGTAACTACAGTTTATGTTGCTGCAATAACCCACTCACAGACAAGATTAGATAATGAGACAATGGCTGTTGTGAAAGCTTCGGCTGATGGTAAACCTTTACCAAAAGTGTACCTTGCAAAATATTCCTACCATCTCAGTGCTAAGAATATTGCATTACCAACCATTCCAACTGTAGGAGATTTTGTGATCCCCAACCAAGACCACAGGGTAGATCTCATCAAAGCAGAGCACGAGGGTGTCACCTCTGCTCACGCAGGTGTGGTAGGTACAATATCAACATTACAAAAATGCTTTAGGTAGCCAGGTCTTCACAAACAGATCAAGCAATATGTTGACCACAGGGTAGATCTCATCAAAGCAGAGCATGAGGGTGTCGCCTCTGCTCACGCAGGTGTGGTAGGTACAATATCAACATTACAAAAATGCTTTAGGTAGCCAGGTCTTCACAAACAGACCAAGCAATATGTTCTTTGTTGTGACATTTGCCAATAAATTAAAGGGCCCACTGCAGACATCCCTCCTAATTTCGAGCAAACCCCTACAATGTGTGTACCTGGACCATTGTCGTCCCTTACAACCTGGTGGTGCATACAAATACATCTTAGTTGCTGTTGATTCTTGTTCTGGATTCCTGTGGGTATGGCCACAACGGTCAGCTGACGCTCGGACTGCTATTAATGATATGCTATTTTTTTTTCAGTACATATGCGGTTGCAGCATTCCACAACATAGACCAGTGAGAGTTATAGGTTCAGGCTGTAGTTGGCTTCATCACTTATATGGGGTACACAGGGCACTAAATAATCTGCCTAGAAGGTCCTTGGGAGTTGCAACCCATTTGCGGTCCTTTTTGGGATTCCTGTGTATGTCCCTGACTTTGATCGTTCTGGAAAGGTGGCAAAAGACCCACTGTTTGGCACAAATTAATAGATCGCTGTTTTACAAGAGCTACAACAATTTTATGATTCATCTGCCTCTAACACCACCTTGGGAATAAAGGATTTGCTAACAACATCTACCGGCTGTATTCCTAAAGTTGTGGATCTAGTGTGCAAAATGATTGCTGTGAAAAAGGAATTTGGCACATCCTACAGAGCACCGGTTTCCATCCTGGGAATACACAGTACTATAACTGTCATCATACCACCGCTGCCTGGTTCCGTAGAAAACAGATTTGTTTCTATTGACAACGTCAAACTGCACCATGTGGTTGATCCTGCACAATAGACCCAGAGGTTCTCCGGGTAGTACCCATTCACCTCTTACTACTTAACCATATGCACCTCTAAAAGTAGTAACCAATGTTTCTGCCAGTAGTAACGTAACAATTGCCGTCTGAAGCATGGGCAGGGTGGAGAATGAGCTTCTGCAGATTCCTGTAAACACTTCATTGACAAGCACTGTTTGAGATGTGGAACACTATTATTCCAGTTTGACCCAGACAGATGACATTGTCTTCTATGAACCACCGCAAATAGTTTTATTCACCAGCTCTGCACCGGCTCCTGTGTTTGCACAGCCTGCTTCTGGTTATTTCATTTCATTGACATTGACGACCTTTCTTCTGACTCATCTGCTTCAGCAACTGAGACTGTATCAAAGACACATAAACTGTACATTTGGCTTAAAAAAAATATATATTTCCTTGGTTCTATCTGTGGATACTGTTGACATTGCTTACTTTTCTGCTTTGGATTGGTGTCATTATTGTCTTTTTCGTCTGATAAATGGTCATTATCCTCCTGAATGCTCTGCCGCTGAGCTGGTGGATGAGGTTATGACACCTTACCTATCGTCCTATAAGGTCCGAAAATAATTGCCTCTTGTGAACATTTCAGCAGTTCCAATAGAGGATGGGAGTGTGTGGATAACGTACTGTTTGATATATGCTGTCCTACCAAGGTAATTCAAATTCCATATGTGTTTAAGATTTCTGTGGCTGATGTAATCACATATGGCATTGTTTCTAAATGACTGGGATGTTAAAACTGTATATTTTATGCTTTTGGAGCACGAATATCATACTGTATTTGAAAGTGAAGAAATGTATATGAACAAATCGAATTAAAGGGACATTACTTTCTACACCTACTTAGCACTCCAAGATCAGTTTACAATTACACACAGTAAGACATCGTTTGACTCCACCTTGGGGAGTCTAAAACATATGTAGATAAGTTTACATATTTTACTGGGCATGACACCAGCAATGCCGTGTCATATTATTTCTAATTGCTGCCTTCCAGAATGAGGAAATTATTGCTGACACAAAATTAATCTACTCAGATTCCTTTGTTTCTCGTCTTGCTGTGGAAGGCTAAGAGTATTGGAAAAACATGAAAAGTGTATGGGAAAAAATAGATTGGCAAATATGGGCTAGGGAAACTTTGTTTAGAGCATGTCTTATTATATTTGGGGTACGCATAAGCAAAAGAATTAAATGTGCCTCGTATCTCCTCACCTGCTAAATTCCACAAATGGAAAACATTTCTAAATGTCCCCGAAGAACAACTCACTAGTTGGGTTCAGAGTGTTACCTTTAATTCCTCACTTTTGAATCCCAGCGGGTGGTTACTGTGGCCAATGGACACAAATGAGTGCCAGACGTGTTTTGTTAATTCCTCTGCGGGTTTCAGAGCAAGCCAGCCAGACCCCAGCTTTGTCTCGACTCAACATTCAGGTATCGTCACTACAGACAGTGTGGGTAAACTGTGCCAACAATGGTTTCATTCCTCCACTTTAACAGCTGTCACAGAACACCTTATTCTCCTGTCTGAGGAAGTCAATCTACAAGATTTCCTGTTAGGATGAAGGAAGCCATGCTCAAAGCGTTTCCTGATGCCATATATAACAAGATCTGGAAACTTTTAACAGATGAAAGCTGTTGCATGTTTAAGGCAGATTGATAAGGAAGACATGGAAAAGGCTTTAGCTGTTTCGGATAATGACATGAACACTTTGTTCAACAGAATTTACATCTTGAATAATATTGTAATACTAGCAATTGATATCATTCAGAATGATGTGTCCTTTTTACAACATGGACAAAGCCAGCTGCGTTTGGTCATGCAGTTAAGTTGGACACTGCAGGTTCTCAAAAGTGGCTGCGTATCGTGGAAACATGTTAACACTACTCAATTGTTTGCCACTTTCAATTTGACCAGACAACAACAGATAATGGCTAAAAATAGCTAGTTTCATCATGCTTAACACTGAGAAATTGGAAAAGATGTCTTTCACTGTAGCACAAATCCCCTCGCCAGTATGGCTAACACATGGAGTGATAAATTTGCCATTTCCACCTTCCGATTCACAAAATGCTTAAAACTTTTTGCAGTAAGAAGGTTTGAGCGGCAAGGAGACAGTCACAAACACAAAGTGTGAGAGCGGCCTTTTGATTACAGATCTGTGAATGGTGAAACAGAGGTCTTTCTTAGTGGAAGCCAATTTGAGACTACTATTATTCATTCTATGATTTGTAAGCAACTGTCCTTGCACGACCTTTGCATGTAGAGGCCGCTAATTTGCCATGCTTCTCTTTGATTTGTCCAGTATTTCAGATTTCTAATGGAAGTTATGTGGTTCTGAATGATCAAAGCTGCTGCGGAATGAAGCCAGGAATCGCTTGTGTGATTTCAGTTACTCAAATTGTAACTTGTTGCGGCCATGTTTTATTCCCCCCACACAAAAGATACAAGTGGCAGACTTGTGACCCCCCATTGCTACTGCTAATGTAAACTTTGACAAGCTCAGCAGAGTAAGAGCTTGATTTATACTTTTTTAATGCCACATTTGCATCATTTTCTGATGCAAAAGCGGCACACACTCACAAAATATAATTGAATTTTGTAAGTTTGCACTGCTTTTGAGTCACAAAATGACGCAAATTAGGTGCTAAAAAAGTATAAATCAGGCCCTAAAGATGCTATTGTTTCAAAAACATGTGGCCCGGACATCGGCCAGAGAGACATACGATCTCTGCACTTTTTTTTAAGGCTGTAGAGTCTGGATTTGTCAGCACCATTCACACCGTGTTTGGAGTAATACCTTCAGCTATACACTCAGTCTTTTTGAGTGTCTTTGGCAGATTCCTTATAACTTTGGCAAAATTGGCTGAATTCTGCTGCTATTTTTGATACGCAATCGCTGTTGTCTCTCAGCAAAATGGAGTGATAGAGCTACCACCAGCCCAGCTGTGTCATAAACACATGATGCAGAATTTCAGAGCTTCCTTGCTTGGGCAGCTGGAGCTAAATTGGTCTTTGCCATTTAGAACAGTCTCAGCATGTGTCCAGAGAGTCTTCAGTTGCATTTGGTGCCTCTTTGAAAGTGCACCTATGGTGTGTCTTCCCATGCAGCCCACACCTCCTGTGGACAAGGACTTGTTAATGTTCTCGATGAGGGTAAATTCATGGACATGCCCCTTGAGACTGCAGTTAATCCGCAAGGCATCCTTTGAGCCACTGCTTGTGGATTTGCTGGCTCCAACATTATCTGGCAAAATTGACAGTGATACCTACGCAGTTCATTCTGTGTCCAAGACTTCTGCAAGCTTCTGGCTGTGGATCCTTTTGCCAACACATTGATCAAATTGTCACCTGCCAAAGTGGAATCTTACTTGGTCTCAATCTCGCTTGATGACATCAGAGCTTTTTTGCTAGAACATGATTATTGTTAAAATTGGACCATTTGTTTTTTTCAAAATATAAAATGTGACACCAAATTGCCTTCTTAATTCGGCTTGGCTTGTTGGTCAAAGCATTTGTTTCTTATGTATGATTTTAGCTATGCTTTTAGAATTTTATGATTTTAACTTAGAGCATTTCTAAAGGTAGGCTTTGGACTTTGCACCCTTGTTCTGGCAATAGGGGAGGGTGTAGTGGGCCCATTTCAGTTAGTCACTTGGACACAGTGAGGTCTTATCTTAGGCTTGCGGCCTGTGCCCCTCTTACTTAGTTATTATGTTTTGTATCTCTGTATGCATTTTTTATTCATTTTATTATTGCTTCTTTTAGTGGCACTGTTTTTAATTTCATTATCAGTCGCTATTCTGCGAAGGCATCATTATCAGTGCTATGGATGACTTACCTTGCATCATGTTATTTTCCTCAGATTTACAAGACCAGAATGTGAAGCACACAGAATAATATTTTGTATTACCAGCCCCAAGACTGCATAAACAGTCCAGCACTTAGGTACATACTCACGTCTTGCTTTGGTGCAAGAACATAAACATGTCCCAAATAAAAACATCTTGTAGGATAAAGGACATTAGAGGGGGTTCCAGCCAGAATTTACATCCATGCTGCATCCTGGTTTTTGTCCGACCTCAGCCTTTGTGTATTCACGTATCCTGATCTGGTGACCTGACCTTGCACCAAGGTAACGGGGATGGGGTATGTTTCTCATGGACACTGTATGGACAGATTTGGCTTACATCACCATATTCATGCTAGGGGGGCTAGAGATTAGGCTTTAAGTAGGAACTGTATACTCTTATCATGACAATATGTTGGGGTTGTTCATATTTACATTTCTAATTTTCACAATGTTGATTTTGTTATTCCTCATTATCCTAATCATTGAAACTCATGCACTCCATTTAAATTGCAGTCTTTACAATAAATGTATTGAAAACTGTCCTGCATCTCTTTTTCTTGCCTATGTGTGTGTAGACTTGTGTGTGGAGAGAAAAGGGTAAGTCTTGTTTCACCACAATTGCCCTGAGGGGTTTTCAGAGTTCAATGCAAGGCTGCCACAAATCACCTTTGCCTTTTGGGTTGTGATGAGGTGCTGCTAGAGAGCCGGAAGGGTTGGGCTGACAGCTGCTGACTGGTATGGGAATGACTCAATCACCTACAATGCAGAGCTGCTGCCACCCCAAATCCAACAGTCTTGTTATAATGCAAGAGTCCACCACATGACACTTCCATCCACAATTCTGTTCTTCGTCTCATATCTAGATTGCTGCTTCTTCACATTGCTTTACAAAATTGCTAAACAAATCCTCTTAAATGTGCTACATGGCTTCAGGGTGTATATAGTTTGATTAGGAGAATGAAGATTTTGCTTTGCCATCTTACTCAATTCATTAATGGCACAGTAGAGAGGTCTCAGCAGAGAACCAGAATAGAAAATAAAAAGACTGCAGTTTTTTTTAAGAAGGTTGTGCTTTTAAAATATGTTTTACTGTAGGTGTTGGTGTTTTTGATCTCTTTCAGAGCAGCCTCAGGTTCCTTAATATAGGCTGCCAGAGCAATGACAGCACACATTTAGCGAGAGATCTACTAATGAGATGTACTAATCATTTTACCAGTTGCTAATGGCCTATCAGTCCGCTTGTGACCGTAAAATGTATTTCCCTATGTACCAACCCTATTTTTCTGGTCAGTAGCTATTACAGACTCACAAAATAGAGTTTGCGTGTCACTATTAGGAAGGGGTGTGTAAAGGGCATCCCTTCTTAATAGCAAGTTGCACTGGTATACATGAATGTTTTATGACTGGGAATGCAATCACAGAAAATTCATACTTTACCGACTCCTTGAAGGAGGGGGTAACCCATTCACAAATGGGAAGGAGTCTCTGAGGAACCCTTTCCCATTTGTGAATGGGAGTGGCAACATTTTTTCAAAGTAAACAGTGGACCCACAGACCACTGCCCGCTCTAAGAAAATGAAAAGAAATCTTTTCATTTTTATTTTTGAAATGCATCCCGTAAAAATACTGCTTTATTTAAAAAGCAGTCACACACATGGTGGTCTGCCTACCCCAGCAGGCCACATTCAATGTGAGTGCTGGCTATTACCAATGGGTCGCAGATTGCGACCTGCCTCATGAATATTAATGAGACAGGCCCCTTGTGACTAATTTGGGAATTGCAAACAGTGTCACAGACACTGTTGTTCATCAGTGTTTGTGACTCATATTTTCAAGTCGCAAAAAAATTATAATTGCAAGTCGCAAACACTGAGAGTCGTAGATCTGGCCCAAGGTGTCTTAAGAATGCAGCCCTTGTAAACTTAATTGACTCCACTAGCACAAGGTTCAAGCAGTGGACATAACTGTGCATGCAAGGCTGGCATCACATTATTGGCACCATTCCTTTGCCAGGGGCCTGGGAGTCACTTGCCATATCCCTTTCATCACTTCAGCACTATCATTGCATTTCAGAATGGCTACTGTAGATAGACTCCTTTACACTACAGCCTTAAACAATGTGGTGTCAAGTGTTTGGGTCTGCTGAAGAGATAGAATCATCTCATGGATTTCTGAAGATTGGTCACAATATCTGACAAGTACTGACATGATGGGTACAGTCAGAAGTTTTGTTAGACCTGTCATCTCTTGGTGTGGTCTCCCCTGTCTTTTTGCTTCTGGCCTTCTGATTTTGATCCTGTGCTGAATTACGTTTTTGCTGGCTTTATGACTCTTGGCACCTTCCCTCTACTGACCAGAGCTAAAGTGCAAGTACTCTCTACATTGTCTTGGTGGTTTGTTTCTCCACGGTTGGCATATTTGATGTACTAGTAAGCCCCTAGTAAAGTTCACTATGTGTGCCCAGGGCCTGTAATTCAAATGCTCCTGGTGCGCATGCAGCACTGATTGGGCCACCCACATGAGTAGCCCTGTAAACATTCTCAGACCTGCCACTTCAGTGTCTTTGTGTACAGTTTTAAATTGCCATTTCGACCTGGCAAGTGCACCTACATGCCAGGTCCAAACCTTTCCTTTGACTATATATAAGTCACCCCTAAGTTAGGCCTAAGGCAGTCCCATTGGCAGGGTGCAGTATATTTAAAAGGTAGACCATGGACTAATGTGTTTTTCATGTCTTGATAGTGAAATACTGCTAAATTTGTTTTTCATTATTGCAAGTTCTGTCTCTCCTGTTGCATAGGCTCTCATTATTCTAGTGAGACTATTGGATTTGAGTGGCAGAATCGCCTGCGGTGTGGGGGACTGAGTCTAACCCACTACAGGGGACACCTGTCGGCCTAATCCAGGTTTTACTACAGCTAACTAGCAGTGCCTCATCTCTACTCAAGAGCAGGGATGATTGGACAGCCGAACGCATGACACAATTGACTCCTCAGGGAAATCGTGGTCACTCAGGTCGCATCCGTTTCTCTCATTTACATTAGTCTCACATATGCAAGGACAGTCAGCGGCAGTATATGTTTCAATAAGGTTTTTAATGAAGCAACTGTATCTTAGATAATAAAGCATGTACTGCAATAACCAGGATGATGAAGCATTACAGGATTAAATTTGTGACACCATGTTGTCACTAGAATCAGTTATAAAGTTATTCCTACCTAGACTATATTAGAGTACAGCATGTTAAGCTCTAGTTCTGCCCTTCAGGTTCCCCTGGGAAGACATCATACCCCATACCTGAGCAAGAGGCCTGTAGCCTACAGAAGCAGCAGTAGCAAAGCATTCAGCAATCAGCATACAGTTGTGGTCATCTGGTTGGAATCTCCCGCTAACATGTATGGGACAGATAAGTGTTTTTGTAATATCACAGTTGAGAAAATGTTCCTATTTAAGGATGTGTATGTTTCTAGAGACAAAGCGTTACCATGTTTACTGGCAACCTATCTTAATGCAGCCTTGAAAAAAGCAGAGGGTGAAAGAAATGTCTTGTTTAAGAACGCAGTGCTGGCCTAGGCAAAGAACAGCTAGACAGAGAAATAAAACAAGACCGCAAATGTGGCTATTGCTAAAATAAGAAACAAAGCTAAATAAAATACATCTAGGTTAAAGTGCACAGCAGCAGGCCTACTGTTCTAAAATAACGTGCATGGAGCTATAACTAAAATGGCTACACAACACTCTCATAGAGTAACATAGGGATTGCCTTGAAATATCTCTTAAGTGTAATTTCCCATTGAAAGCAAATAGAGATATGGAGTTTGGGGTCTCTGAACTCACAATTTAAAAATACATCATTTGGTGAAATTGATGTTAGAATTGTAGGTTTGAAAAGAAAACTTCAGAAAGTGGGCATTTTCTGTGATGCCTCAAGGACCTGCTTGCGGACTGCGGTCAGATCGGCTGTCCGTGTCCTGGACTGCGGTTTCTGCCATGGGCCGTGTTTTAAGCTGCGTTCCGGGCCGCTGCTTATTTTTCGGTCCACACCGCGACCGGTACCTCTTTCTTCGGGCGCTGCGCCCGCCTTTTGCCCTTATAATCTCTCTTACCTATTTTTTTTCTGTCTTTTTCTTTTTTCTTGTTTTCTCTTTCTTTGTGGTTTCCCTCTTAGCCATCTTTTCTTCTTCCCACGAGTCTGTGTTACCTTCCCTGCATGCTTTATTTTCTCTTTTACACCATGGCTATTTTTCCATTCACTCTAATGTGGCTATTCTCAATACAAGATGGTGTCTTCGGAACTTCCTGCGTGTCACTTCCTATTTGCCAGTATATAAGCACAGTTGGTCTTCTGTTCTTTGTGTTGCAAACACTTCCGTTCTGGTGGTGCTCCTCGCTCCTGTATCCCGTGATTTTTTTGGACTTCTCCTGTCTTTTCTTATCTGCAGTTTTTGCTGTTTACAGTTCATATTACGCTCCTCTTTTTTCTTGCCTCTTTTTTGGGAGTTCCTTGCTTCTGAGGTTTTTCCCAGGATTGTTTTTTTTCCTCTGGGACCCCTTCTGGAGGTCACGGTCTGCCTGGTGTTACTCTATCGGCAGCATCGTGCCTACTGGAAAGGGTCGCCCTTACCTTGGTCAGTCCAGAACAAGCAAGAGGCCAGGTGGTGCCTCGAGATTGACAGATAACCGTGGTAAGAAGCATTTAGATTGTGACATTTTCATGCTCAGCCATTCTGTGCCTGTGCCTTCGGTTTTATTCAGGTCTGGGTCAGCATGACAGTTGGGCTGTTTGTGCATTCACTGTGGACAGTCACACAAAGGGGGCTGAGGTATGCCCTGCATATCCTGATGGCCCAGTACCAGGCTGTTGGGTCTTCCTGAGCTAGAGTGGTGGGAGGAGCTGACATTTGCACCTGAATAGGGTTGTGTCTGTCCTCTCACAAAGCAATCTCCTGGACTATGTCTGGGGCCCAGGCAGGGAATGTCAAGGTCTTGTGTACTACAAAGACTTCTCTTTGAAGTTTGCCTTCTTCAAATATAGAAATGGGTATAAGTACTCAACCTCTGACACCACAGAGTAGAACACTTCAGGACTGAGGGCAGTCTGCCAGGAAGAAGAACTGGATGCTGTAGGAGGGACTGACAGTCTGCCTGTTGCTTTGTTGTGCTGTCCTGCTGCGTGTTGCTTCTGTCCTCGGAGTGAAAGGACTGGACTTTGCTTTCTACATCCTGCTTCCCAAGGTTGTCCAAGGCTTGAACTGAGCTTGCCTCCTGTTAAGAATTCTCATGGCCATCAAAAACGTCCCCTGCCAGCACCTGGGCTCTCTTGCTGAGAGTCCCGTCTTGTCAAGTGGTGTCAAATCCAGGTCTGGAGTTCTTGGAAGTGAGCTCTGCTGCAACTAAGAAGAAACTAAGGGGCATATTTGCAAGAAAGTGGTACATCATAGAGGATGGGCCACTTTTCTTGCACCCCCCCACCGTATTTATAATACGGCACACCATGGTAGTCATTAGCACAATAGCATAAACATTTTTGACACTATTGTGGCACTTTGCTACGCTAGTGTCACAAATGTTGATGCTAGTGCAACAAAGCAGAGGGAGGCCCATTGAACATAATGGGTGCATCATTTTACTGCCTGATCGGAGCAGGCATTAAAAATGATCTAAAAAATGGAACAGTGAAATCTTGTAAATTTCACTGAGCCATTTTTTCAGGCCTCCTAATGCCAGAATGCCCCCTTGCATACATTATGCCTAGTGCAAGGGGTTACAAAGTGGCACAATGCAAGCATTCCGCCACTTTGTAAATATGGCATTTCGGAAATGCCTACCTAACACCATATTAACGTAAAAACAAAATAACTCTAATGGGGCACAAGGAGACGCAAGGTGAGAGCGACTTCGGAACTGGCGCTGCTCTCCGACTCCACACTGCTGCCTGAACTAGAGCCGTACCCCCACTGAGTGCAATGGCCGTGACCTGCAACGTAGGCCCGATGCTGCCGCAGTGCCTCTGATGTGCCACCACAGCATGAGTCCTGAGTGGTGTGTCACCAACGCCTGTGACACCTGACTCCACTGCAGCACCTGTGACCCCTTGGTGTGATCACAGAATCACAAAGTCAACGTTTGCATCTTGACCTGCTGGATTCATCAACCCCCGCCTTATTGTAAGGATCCAACACCTCACCACCGACGCTGCATCAGCTCACCTGGAAACTGTAAGAAACCAATGCCTCACCTCCCCTGCCTGGCAGTAAGGAACAAACTTCTCACCTCTCTAGTAGAAGGAACCAACACCGCACCGGCTACAGCGATGCCTCAACTCCCTGACTCTGTGCAATGTCTTTGTTTCCTCATCATGTGCCAAGGTACTGTACCCGGGGTCCATGTGACTCCCTGACCCGCACACACTCCCTTGCGAGTGGTGTCGGTGTAGTGAAGCCATTTTAGTGATGTTTGTGGGCACATTATTTTAGCAACTAGGTCTGTTAGCTGTGCCCTTTAGCCTAGTAAAGTTTCATGTTATTTCATATTATTGTTTTTAAAAATATCACATTTGTGGTGATGTTCTATTTTCCTTTATCTTGCTGTCCTTTCGCCTAGCGAAGCATTTACATTTCTTAGCACAACATTCTTTCACTCTATGCTTTACTCAAGGCTGCAACAAAATAGGATTGCCAACACAAAGTGGTGCACCGCGTCTCTAACATTTCACAGAAACATACATATTTTTACATGAGGACACTTCTCTCAGAAAACCAGCTGTTTCATTGTAAAAACATCTCTCTGCCCCCTGCACATTAGAGGTAGGTAACAGCCAGATGACTACTACCACCTGCTGTCTGTCTTCGCTACAGCTGCTTGCTGAGGTAGCCAGTTTCCTTGCCTAATGAAGGTGTTTCAATAGACAACAGGCTTCTCTACTGCTGCCAACCTCAGGTATGGGGGATGATGACTTCCCGGGAGTCCTGAAGGGCAGATTAGGGCTTATCCTGCTGTGCTCTAACATATAACATTAGTGGGATAGGTAGGAATCACACATCTTGTATAGTGCCAGTATGGTGGGACTTTTCTTGTGTTTAACCTTTCTTGTCACCATTCTGCTTCTAGTATGTTTTATCATCCTAATTATTGTAATTATGTTATTTTATCTAGGAAGCAGGTGATTCAATTAATCATATTTGTGAGAAAACAGGGCTGATTGCAGAGGCCCCCTAACTTTTTGCCCCCATTTTCCACTTTATGCTGGTGTTTTCCTGACTCTGATGGTGCCCTGGGTACTGCTAACCAGTCCCAGGACCTGTGCTCTGTATAAAATGGATATGCAAATTAGGCTAATTATAATTGGCTAAGTTAACCTACCTATAAGTCCCTAGTATATGGTAGGGCATGTAGGTTTAGGGACCACAGCATAGGTGGTGCACACCTAGGTGCACTGCTGAGGTGCCCAGTGTCATTTTAAAAGCAAGCCTGCCTTGCTGGCTGCTTTTAAATTAAAGTTATATGCAAATTCGACTTTGGAATTAAAGGTACTTCCAAAGTCTTAAACTACCTTATTTCTACATATAAGTCACCCCTAAGGTGTGCCCTATGTGCCCCTAGGGCTGGGTGCCATGTAACTATAAGCAGGGACTTTATAAAAATAGATTTATAAGCCCTGGTGAGGTAAAAACAGCCAAATTCGTTTTTCCCTCATTGAAGTAAATGGCCTTCATAGGCTAGAATGGGCAGACTTTATTTTAAATTTTAAAGTCTCCTTAAATGTTACATACCAAGAATTTGGTATCAAATTAATTGTTGTAATAAATCCCACAACTTCCAGTTGTTGGATTTAATATAACTTGTTCAGGTAAAAAGTTTAGACTTTACCTAAAAAGTTGCCAATTTCAGCTCTGCATTGTTTTTGCTGCTGCGCTCTGATTGGCCAGCCTGCAGCAGCTTCTGCCAGGCTGCCTTGATGAGGTGTGAAGTGGCCTGGCTTCACACAAAGGAATGTGCTTGGGGGAGAGAATCTCCCCTCAGCAGATGGTGAGGCAGGAAGGGGGAGGGCTGCCAAACTGGTCTTCAAAGGCAGAGAAGGACATCTGGAGCACCCAGCAACACCCCCACATCCTGCAACCCCAGACAACTAGGTGCCCCCTTGATTAGATTAGGAGAGGGCAGGAGAGGGGTGTGTTTATGATTTTTAGCCACACCAGTGGGTGGGCTCAGCCAGATGTAACCTCCAAAAATCAGATTCAGCCATGTTGGATTTTTAGAGACTGTTGCCTTTTGGGATGGATTTTTGCCACACTTCCCAGGAAGTGGTCATCACAGGGGGACGACCCTGTACCTGATTGGAGGACCAGGACCCCCCTACTTTTCACCCAGAAGCAAGGATAAAACTGGCAGACCTGCCCCCACACCTGAGATCCCTACCAGATTTCAACAAGAAAAGAACTAAAGGAGAAGAAGGACTGCCCTGCTGGACCCCTGGCCTGCACCTGGAACCTGCACTCAGAAAGACTGCACCAGCTGTACACTTGGGCTTCACCACAAGAAGGACTTTGCCTGGCTTCAACTGGTTCAAGGAGGGACTTCCTGTTTGCCACAGGTGAAAAATTGCTAACCAGAGTCCCCTGCACCAACTCCTGAAGAAAGCGACCAGCTGACCACTGTCCAGTGGCCAAAAAGGAGTTTGCGCCAGGTGCATTCTGGGTGTTGAAGTCTGCACCCCCCAAGCACCATCACAGAACTTCTGGACCCTTGGGGTGAGCTGTGGACCCCAAAAGAACCTTAAAAGGACATCTGGGTGAAGCCCCAGAAGTTTGGAGAAGATTTGAGAATTTTTGAAAAAAAGCTCCATAGAGGGACTGACCCGCCGCGGAAATTCTAGCCGGCTTGCCTCAACCGCGACCCGGCCTGATTTGGTGGTTCGTCCCGGTAAAGAAAAATCTCTGAAAAAGAGACTAAGTCCGAAGGTAAAAAGTTGACCGGGACCTCGCAGCCATCCTATCCGAGAAGGGCTCCATGGACGTCGGATCAAGATCCAGGTTTACCCCGGTCGAAGGATTTTCACCGGGAAAAAACGACTAAGTCCGAAGGTAAAAATCTCCACCGAGAAATCCAGCATCGCGTATCCGGACAAGGGCTCCAGGAGGTCGGATTCGACTGGCAGGTTCGTCCCGCTGAAGAAAAATCTTCAAAATAAAGACTAAGGCCCTCATTCTGACCTTGGCGGGCGGCGGAGGCCGCCCGCCAAAGTCCCGCCGTCAGGTTACCGTTCCGCGGTCGAAAGACCGCGGCGGTAATTCTGACTTTCCCGCTGGGCTGGCGGGCGGTCGCCTTCAGACCGCCCGCCAGCCCAGCGGGAAAGAGGCTTCCACGATGAAGCCGGCTCGGAATCGAGCCGGCGGAGTGGAAGCTGTGCGACGGGTGCAGTTGCACCCGTCGCGTATTTCACTGTCTGCGCAGCAGACAGTGAAATACATTTAGGGGCCCTCTTACGGGGGCCCCTGCAATGCCCATGCCAGTGGCATGGGCACTGCAGGGGCCCCCAGGGGCCCCGCGACCCCCCCTACCGCCATCCGGATCCCGGCGGTCCGTAGGGGGGGTCGGAATCCCCTCGGCGGCGCAGCAAGCTGCGCCGCCTTGGAGGATTCAATGGGGCGGCGGTACACTGGCGGGAGCCCGCCTGTGGTGCCGGTCCGACCGCGGCTTTACCGCCGCGGTCGGAATCCCCATTGGAGCACCGCCGGCCTGTCGGCGGTGCTCCCGCGGTCCTCCGCCCTGGCGGTCTTTGACCGCCAGGGTCAGAATGACCGCCTAAGTCAGAAGGTAACTTTTTAACCGAGGCCTCCCGCGACCTGTAGCCGAGCAGGGCTCCATCGCGGTCGGCCTGAAAGTTTGACTTTGCCCCGGTCGTGGTGCAACCAGATGACCGATTGGCGCTTTTTGTTTCTAAGCGCTAGAAAAGTAATAATTCTTTAAAAATTAATATCTCCGGTTCCCTTTATCCGATTTTATTCGTTTTGGTGTCATTTTAAAGATAAAAATATAAACTATTTTTATAAATTGGTTTTGGATTTTTAAACTGTTTTCTGTGTTTTATTTAATTACTGTTTTGTGATATTTGAATGCTTTACACTTTGTCTCCTAAGTTAAGCCTTGACGCTCGTTGCCAAGCTACCAAGGGTTGAGCTGGGATTAATTTATTGAGACCTAACTGTACCTAAGTGGAGGTTGGTGGCTTGTTGCTAGGTGTAGGTACCTACCTGCCCTTACCAATAACCCATTTTCCAACATTTTTGGAAGCAGCGACGGGATCCTGTACTTGTGTTCAATATCACGTTACAGTTTTAAGTAAAACAAATTAAAAATCCTTTAAATTGTCCTAGTGCAAAAATTGTTTAAAAAAAAAAAAAAAATGTTTCATTTGGATTAATTTCAATTATTGAATTTTTGTAATTTTTCTAAATTCTTGTTTCCAATTTTTGCAAAAAGTTTTTGTTGACACAAAACTAGGGAACAATGGAGCTTGATCTGGCTAGCCTACCCACACTGACAGTAGTCCAGTTTAGGGGGTTGTGTATTGAAAGAGGGTTGCCTGCAACCACTGATCTCAGGAAGCAAATCCTGATCAAATCCCTGACAGCATGGGCTGAGGCCCAAGAGGTAGACTCAGAGGAAGCTCCAGTGGGAGAAGTAGGGGAGGATGCTAGCTCTAACCACTCAGGGGAGGGAAGGCATCTGAGCCTAAGTGAGGATGCGTAAGAACGGTCCTCAGTAAATACAGTCACTAGGGGCAGACCCAAAGCTAGTGGTGGGAAGGGGGTCCTTTCAGGAGGAGAGAACCCATCCATCAGAGAAAGAGAGCTGGAGGCCCAGCTAGCATACATAGCTTTGGAAGCAGAGAAGCTGGCCCTAGAAAAGAAAAAGTGGGCATACAAAGAGAAAAGAGATGGAGGCAGCGATAAAGAAGCTGAGGTGTCCATGGGTGGGGGAGTTTGCCCCAGATTACCCAAGGGGGTGGTTCCTGCCTATGTAGAGGGGGATGACATAGATAAGTGGCTGGGGGCCTTTGAGAGGGCCCTCCAGATGAGGAGAGTCAAGCCTCAGTACTGGGGTTCACTTCTTTGGGAGTTAGTTCCCAACTCTGGGAGGGATAGGCTCCTAACCATGAGTGGGGAGGATGCAGACTCATACCCCAGTATGAAGAGTTGCTTGACTAAAAAGTTTGGTCTGACCCCAGAGCAGTATAGGCTCAAGTTCAGGGACACCCAGAAGGTCAGTACCCAGTCTTGGGTTGACTTTGTGGACATTTCACTAAAGGCACTAGAGGGCTGGATTATTGGTAACAAAGTGGATACTTATGAGGGGTTATACAATCTGATCATGAGAGAGCACATCTTGACCAATTGTACCCAAGAAAGGTTACGCCAGCATCTAGTGGACTCTAAGCAGACCAACCCTAGAGAGCTAGGGGAGGCAGCTGATGAGTGGTTGAGAACCAGGGTGGTTGTCAAGTCCCAGGGGGGAGACTCCAAGAAGGGGGGGTCAGGTCCCCAAAAACCTAAGGAGGGAGGTGGTAAGCCCACCACAGAGACTCCCTCTGTACCCCAGAACCCTAAGAAGGAGGAGAGTAAATCCCACTCCCACTCTGACAAGCAGAGACAGGGAGACCCAGGGTTAAAAAAGCTTTTGGACAGTAGGGCTTGCTTTGACTGTCAGCAGACAGGTCACTTCAGAGGAGATGCAGCCTGTCCAAAGAAGGTGGTTAGCACTGGGCTGTCCAGTGTAGCCATAGAGGTGGACTCCTCAGATGATGAAGTCCTCCTAGCAATGAGCTGGGAGACAGGACCAGATGGTAAGCTGGTAATCCCTGAGGGTGGGAGTAGGCACTTCCACCACATTCAAGTGAATGGGATCCCTACCACTGGCCTGAGAGACACCTGTGCCAGTCACACTATAGTGAGTGACCGGTTAGTGACCCCAGACATGTATGTCCCAGGAGAGACAAGGAAAGTCAGGATAGCCACAGGGGAGGTCATCTCCAAACCTGTAGCCATAGTGCCCCTAGAGAGAGAGGGTATCCTTGACTGGATTAGGGTGGTAGTCAGTGCTGACCTCCCCCTAGATTGTATCCTGGGCAATGACCTCCCAGAGGTGAGTCTGGTCCCAGATGGGGCGGTCGCCCAGGGCGCCCCCCCAAACCAAAGTCCTGGGGAGTCAGTCCCTACAGTTAGGAGACAGGGGTCCCCAAGAAAAGGAAAGAAGAAAAGGAAGGGTAGGCCACTCTTAAAGAGAGTTCCAGGGAGCCAAAGGCCTTCTGCCCCAGTATGGGGGGAGCCCAGAGTTGGCACTGGTGAGGCCTCCCCTGACCCTAAGGAAGTCCTGAGTAGTCAGGCAGCTGTCCAGATGCAGGGTGTTGCCCCTGACCTGACAGAAGGGAGAGTGGAAGGAGGGTGTCTGCCACAGGAGGTGGTAGCCCCCCACTCTAGACAGCAAGAGGGGTGCCAGGACCCCAAAGTTGCCCCTAAAGCAGCTCAGCCACCTGTCAGTGGAGAGCTTAGGGTGTGGTTCTGGGTACTGACAGCTGTCAGTAGCCTCTGCTGGGTGCTAGCCTTCCTGGCAGCACTGTACTTGGTCTGGGAGGCAGACCCCAGGGCCAATAGCAAAGTAGGCCCCCTGACCCTGTTGATCATGGTGGGGTTGCTCAAGTGTTGGGTGACCTCTTTGGGTAAGCTAGGTGTTGCCCTAGCAAAGTTAGGAGTAGGGGAGGTGGGCACCTCACTACCCAAGTTGGCAGAGAGAGAGGAGGAAGACCCCACTAGAGGGAAGTTTCAGTTTGAGATGGGTCCTTTCACTGTTGGGATGGCTTCACTACCCAGAGGGAGTGACCATGACAGGAGGATGTAAGGCAGAGTAGGCCCTGCAAAGGGACAGCCAGTTTTCTTCACTGTCTTCCTCCCCTAACAAGCCAGGAAGACTCTCCCAGGGTTGGGCTGAGTCTCCTGGGCGTGTGGGCTGGGGGGGGGCTGTGTGAGAAAACAGGGCTGATTGCAGAGGCCCCCTAACTTTTTGCCCCCAATTTCCACTTTATGCTGGTGTTTTCCTGACTCTGATGGTGCCCTGGGTACTGCTAACCAGTCCCAGGGCCTGTGCTCTGTATAAAGTGGATATGCAAATTAGGCTAATTATAATAGGCTAAGTTAACCTACCTAAAAGTCCCTAGTATATGGTAGGGCATGTAGGTTTAGGGACCACAGCATAGGTGGTGCACACCTAGGTGCACTGCTGAGGTGCCCAGTGTCATTTTAAAAGCAAGCCTGCCTTGCTGGCTGCTTTAAAATTAAAGTTATATGCAAATTCGACTTTGGAATTAAAGGTACTTCCAAAGTCTTAAACTACCTTATTTTTACATATAAGTCACCCCTAAGGTGTGCCCTATGTGCCCCTAGGGCTAGGTGCCATGTAACTATAAGTAGGGACTTTATAAAAATAGATTTATAAGCCCTGGTGAGGTAAAAACAGCCAAATTCGTTTTTTCCTCATTGAAGTAAATGCCTTCATAGGCTAGAATGGGCAGACTTTATTTTAAATTTTAAAGTCTCCTTAAATGTTACATACCAAGAATTTGGTATCAAATTAATTGTTGTAATAAATCCCACAACTTCCAGTTGTTGGATTTAATATAACGTGTTCAGGTAAAAAGTCTAGACTTTACCTAAAAAGTTGCCAATTTCAGCTCTGCATTGTTTTTGCTGCTGCGCTCTGATTGGCCAGCCTGCAGCAGCTTCTGCCAGGCTGCCTTGATGAGGTGTGAAGTGGCCTGGCTTCACACAAAGGAATGTGCTTGGGGGAGAGAATCTCCCCTCAGCAGATGGTGAGGCAGAAAGGGGGAGGGCTGCCAAACTGGTCTTCAAAGGCAGAGAAGGACATCTGGAGCACCCAGCAACACCCCCACATCCTGCAACCCCAGACAACTAGGTGCCCCCTTGATTAGATTAGGAGAGGGCAGGAGAGGGGTGTGTTTATGATTTTTAGCCACACCAGTGGGTGGGCTCAGCCAGATGTAACCTCCAAAAATCAGATTCAGCCATGTTGGATTTTTAGAGACTGTTGCCTTTTGGGATGGATTTTTGCCACACTTCCCAGGAAGTGGTCATCACAGGGGGACGACCCTGTACCTGATTGGAGGACCAGGACCCCCCTGCTTTTCACCCAGAAGCAAGGATAAAACTGGCAGACCTGCCCCCACACCTGAGATCCCTACCAGATTTCAACAAGAAAAGAACTAAAGGAGAAGAAGGACTGCCCTGCTGGACCCCTGGCCTGCACCTGGAACCTGCACTCAGAAAGACTGCACCAGCTGCACACTTGGGCTTCACCACAAGAAGGACTTTGCCTGGCTTCAACTGGTTCAAGGAGGGACTCCCTGTTTGCTACAGGTGAAAAATTGCTAACCAGAGTCCCCTGTACCAACTCCTGAAGAAAGCGACCAGCTGACCACTGTCCAGTGGCCAAAAAGGAGTTTGCGCCAGGTGCATTCTGGGAGTTGAAGTCCGCACCCCCCAAGGACCATCACAGAACTTCTGGACCCTTGGGGTGAGCTGTGGACCCCAAAAGAACCTTAAAAGGACATCTGGGTGAAGCCCCAGAAGTTTGGAGAAGATTTGAGAATTTTTAAAAAAAAGCTCCATAGAGGGACCGACCCGCCGCGGAAATTCTAGCCGGCTTGCCTCAACCGCGACCCGGCCTGATTTGGTGGTTCGTCCCGGTAAAGAAAAATCTCCGAAAAAGAGACTAAGGGGGTTATTCTAACTTTGGAGGAGTGTTAATCCGTCCCAAAAGTGACGGTAAAGTGACGGATATACCACCAGCCGTATTACGAGTTCCATAGGAAATAATGGACTCGTAATACGGCTGGTGGTAAATCCGTCACTTTTCCGTCACTTTTGGGACGGATTAACACCTCCTCCAAAGTTAGAATAACCCCCTAAGTCCGAAGGTAAAAAGTTGACCGGGACCTCCCAGCCATCCAATCCGAGAAGGGCTCCATGGACGTCGGATCAAGATCCAGGTTTACCCCGGTCGAAGGATTTTCACCTCGAAAAAACGACTAAGTCCGAAGGTAAAAATCTCCACCGAGGAATCCAGCATTGCGTATCCGGACAAGGGCTCCAGGAGGTCGGATTCGACTGGCAGGTTCGTCCCGCTGAAGAAAAATCTTCAAAATAAAGACTAAGTCAGAAGGTAACTTTTAAACCGAGGCCTCCCGCGACCTGTAGCCGAGGAGGGCTCCATCGCGGTCGGCCTGAAAGTTTGACTTTGCCCCGGTCGTGGTGCAACCAGATGACCCGATTGGCGCTTTTTGTTTCTAAGCGCTAGAAAAGTAATAATTCTTTAAAAATTCATATCTCCGGTTCCCTTTATCCGATTTTATTCCTTTTGGTGTCATTTTAAAGATAAAAATATAAACTATTTTTATAAATTGGTTTTGGATTTTTAAACTGTTTTCTGTGTTTTATTTAATTACTGTTTTGTGATATTTGAATGCTTTACACTTTGTCTCCTAAATTAAGCCTTGACGCTCGTTGCCAAGCTACCAAGGGTTGAGCTGGGATTAATTTATTGAGACCTAACTGTACCTAAGTGGAGGTTGGTGGCTTGTTGCTAGGTGTAGGTACCTACCTGCCCTTACCAATAACCCATTTTCCAACATTATTGAACCATTCTCTGCTTCGGTTTGTCTTTACATCTGTGAGACAACTGTAACTGAGAGAATTGGATGAGATCTGATCCACCATGATTTCCTTGAGAAGTCACAATGTCATGCACTGTGTTGAGACAGATCACAGCTGCTCTTGGGCATAGGTGAGGCGCTGCTAGCTGGCCGGAAACAGATTAGGCCGAAATTTGTCACATGGTGTGGGATTGAACTCAGTTCCCTGCAATTCAGGTGATGCTGCCATCCAAATCCAGCAGCCTCATTGTACACTGAGAGCCACTGCAACATAGGACTGTTGGGAACAACTCCGTCAAGATGCTGTGATAGCAGTTGGAGCTATTGTTTTTCTACGTGCTTTACTAAGATTTAATCTTTGAAAATGTGTACATTTATTTGTGTATGTTAGATTTATGTTGTTTTGATCTTGTTTCATTCAGATAAATGTTGTCCTTTTTTCTAAACTAGCGTGGAGTACTTTTTTGGTATTTTTACTGTGCCACTGTGTGTGGGTACAAACATTCTAAATTTTGCCTCTGATATAAGCCAGGCTGCTTGAGCCAAGCTACCAAAGTGGTGAGCAGGGGTTATCTAAGATGCGTGGCTCCCTTACCCTGACTACAGTGAGGGATTCTACTTGAACAGGGTGCAAACTACTGCCAACTGGAAACCCCATTTTTACCAAGTTTAATTTAGCATGATGCTGGCAATACACACTGCAATGATTGTTTCAATTAAATTATTTAACATTCCAGAGTGCATTGCTTGAATAAACTCATTCTGAATGTTTTTAGGTGTATGTTTTATGAGCATGAGTTGGGGCTTTGTGATTTTGAAGAACAGTGTCAAATCTTGAAGGATTTCATATAATTCATGGTACATCGCACAGTATTTTGAGTCCACAAACTTACAATGTCTTCTGAGTGTTACATCAGCAACCCCTATGGACTGAATTATAAACAAAATACACAACTTTACAACACATTTATTTTTCTTAATGTTTATTTTCCTTTCCTCCCAGTAGACTACTTTAGTTTTTGCTAGAGTGACATCCTGGGCACATTTATGTGCTTGTGGACATGGGAGTTACTGTGTTTTTAAAGCTTTGTTGGATTTACCCAATTTACATCCAGCATTTGCAAAAGGGGTTTCGTCTTTACCTTGGGAATTTCTTGAAGGTCAAAAATGTGACATGGGATTTTGAATATCTGAGGAAAGACAAACACCGGCTGGGTGCAACAGACATGGATGATATTGGGCTGGCCTGGTAGCGGCAGGAAGATATACAACAAATTCGGGGGAACCGGGCAGGTCCCAGACTGGTGGGTATGGAAACAGTACATATATTGGTACATGATGTCAGATTGGGTGGTGTACGAACGTTGAGGTTTTCACCTAAAAAGAGGGACATTTGGAATGAATGGAATACACAGTGAGGCCGGATATGTGCGATCTTTGACCTTCCGGGTGAAGATATGGCACATTTAAAGGTCACTGTGACAGAAACAGACAACGAGCGAGGGACAAGGAGGGGTTTGTGGGGCAGGGAAGTGTGCTCCAAGATAATGTGAGATATACAACGGTGACAAGTTTGAAGATTGGTGTTGTATTCGAAATGTCAACAAAAAAGATATGTTAAAAATGTGACATGGGAAGCAGTGCATGCTATCAGTCTCCAAAGAGTATTGCGGCCATGTAAACGGCCAAAAATTAAATTATAGTGTGAAGCCTCTGAGCCTGGCACCAACTACGAGTTTATGAAATGGCCTAAATGGCCCATCTAGAGCTGTAAGTTAGATTTCTTCTTCCGTCTTTGGAACTTGTCTTAATTGACCCCATGTATTGAATAATGTTGCCTTGAAACTAATCTCCCCATTATTTGAACATTGTCCCTTGGCTTTGACTTACATCCTTAATTGGGTAACATCTGAAACAAAATGTTCATTTTCACTTCCGTGATGTTCACTATCATTAATTTTTAGTTGTTCACATTATCTTGATGGACTAGAACAGTTATTCTCCTGAGGGATGGAGACCTGTGGAAGCCTTTGCCAATTGGAAAAAAACAGCCGACAGTTCACCAGTCTCTCTTCATTTTCGTATTGGCAGAAAGACTGAAAAGATAATAAAGATTATGGAAAATCTCATGGATGTCCCCATGATGTTCCCAATGGCCTCCAATTAAAAACAATACAATTAATTATTTGCTAAGAAGCTGCCCTGTATATGTTTGAATAAACATGTGGGCCAGGCCTATCAGAGGTATGGCAGAAACTGCAAAGGGGGTTTGCTGAAGTAAGGATGTTGTCTCTTGAGTTGTTGAAAGTGAAGGACACTGCTTGAAAACACGTCAGCTTAGAAATAAACTTTTTGGCAACAAAGTGAACCTTTATTCAATAGTGCAAGGCTTATGAAATGTTTGTGTCAGCCCATGGTACACGAAGTGTAGCAGCAATTTGGAAGGGATGAGTGTACGCTTATAAACATAAATATCTAGGAAAGAAACATTATTTTGTGACAAACAAATTATTTCCTAATATGTATATTACTTTTTTTTAAAATAAATGTAGTCAATAGCAGCATCTGTAACAGTACTCATGCAAACATTGTCTGAAGATAGGCAACTCTCTGAGAACAAATCAGTACTCAATAAAATAAAATAAAAACATAATTAATGACAGAGTCCCTATTCCTTACTGCGATAAGTGTATTAGGGCCAGATGTAGCCAGCAGTTTTGCCCATTCTGTGTCTATGGGAAAATGAGTTCGTACATATGGCCCTTAATGTTTAAAGTATAAACACTTTAAAAATATTTTTATCATTAAGCTGGTTAACCCCATAATTAAAATTGATAAAATATTACCTTGCATGACGCTCAGTCAAGAAGCGTTTGCAGTTAAATTGCCTGGATACCAGAAGTGCAAAATGGTGCAATGTTTGTAGTTGCGAATACAAGATGGTCAACATGTTGATTCTAAAACTGCCAGCCACTGTGGTTCTGTAAAACAATGAAAAGCTATACGGAGTACGATTTTAACATGGCAGACTGGTTTAAAATCAGTTGCCCCAGGGATGCGGTTCAGTGTAAATTAATGAGCCACAAGGAAATGTCTAAGAAGCATGGTCAGAGAAGCTGCTGGACACTCTGAAAAATAAATAAAAATGTTGAAAAAGTAAAAGGACATTTAGTAGAAGCTGTGGAAAAGACATGTATGACACGTTTCTTGTACATGTTGTAATACTGGGGTAAAAAGAAACACAAAGTCAAATAGCATCATATTTAATGATAATACAATTTGTACTGACAAAAAGTAAAAAAAGAAATCAAAAGGAGCCAATAGAAGGAGAAATCGCAAAAACTACAGTAAATGAAGGTATGACCAGTCATTGCACATTCAATCACTCATTTTCAGGCAAATGCGCATTTGACGTAGAGAAATGTTGCCACTCACTGGACAAAAAAGGCAAGGGGGAAAGTGTACTAACTCATTGTCCCATGCAGTCTTCTACACTCACTGTTAAAAGAGGGTAACAATGTGAATGTCCTTGGTTACAGCAGCAATCTTCAGTAATCAGTGATCTTTATTTTCACAAAATACCAGTCTACAGACTTTAACGTAGTTTAAAAACAACCTACTCTTAAAGACCTTTTGGCTTTACATATGCTTTTTACAAGAAATACCTCAGGCTTACTGCCTTTGCTTTTTTTTTTTTTTTGTCCTCATTCACCCTTGGCTCCAGGTCTTTCCTCACTCTTTGTGAATAATCTGCTGCCTTGGAGGACCTTCCTCTCTCTCATCATACCCCACACGGGGGGCTGATATACCGAGCTGAATTAGACAGCTTCAAGAGACACAGAAGGAGAATAATCATAGGATAAGATTTTATATCGTCACCATGTGTTTTCCCATCCAAGCTGTAAGCGGTGACCAGAATCTCTTCACTTTAGTGAACCCCCTTGCCGTATCCATTTTAAACGCAAATGCCAATTGGTCCAGTCACTCTATATTAGAAGGGGATACTTTGCCTACCCATTTCCCAAACATTTCTGGCTTAGCCATCAATATAGCATAAAACAATAATTTCTGTGAGTTGCTTTTAAGGTTTCCTTCATGCTCCAATCTACCAAAGATAACTAAAAGAAGGCTAATTTTGATATTGACTCCCAGAGCAGTTGAAACCATTATCCTCACTGCCTCCCAAAAAGGTTGTATTTCCGGGCATCCCATAAACATATGGATATGTGTGGCCTTTTCCATTTCGCACTTTCCACATTTTGCCACCCCTTCATTCCCCATTTTTGACAGTTTACAGGGTTTACAGGGTGACACATATGCCCTATGCACTGAATACATATGGTTTCTTCTATAAGTGGCCGTTTTGACCACAGAGTACAAGGTATGCATAGACGCCTGCCACACATCCTGCACCTGTACTCCCGGGAAGACATTTCCCCACAGATCATTAGCTAACTTAAATTCACCATCCACCACATCAATCATCTCCCAATACCAAATGCCCACTTCTTTTTTTGGGGGAGGGTGTTTCATTATCTCTTCCTCTAACTGATGCTTCAGGCCAAAACTCCTACACCCCTTCTGTGCCCACCCTTTCAGTTGGAAGTACTTTAATCTTAACAAATCCCCACCAGTCTCTACTCAAATTTCCTCCCAAGGTAGTAAGCTGCCTTCCTTCACTAAAACACCCCAATATTTAAACCCTGTGTTCTTGATTGGAGTAGCCACAATGTTGTTGAGGCACTCTGGTGTGCCTGGCGAATCCCAAATAGGTGCCCATTGACTATAGTATTCTACCTTGCACATGCAATAATTTTGCTGCATCTTTCAACACTTTTAGTTGAATTTGTTTGAAAAATTTGGGATCCCCGAATTTAAACAAGAAATGATTTGGACCCCCCTTCACTTCCCCTAACATAGCCTTGAACATGCATCCCACATCTGTCATATCAGGAGCGAAAAAGAGCATCCTTACATTTTTAAATTGGAAGCCTCAACCGTATAACTGCAAATCTGGCAAGGCTAGTCCCTCTTCCTCCCTTCTTCTATGTAGCTTCTTCCATGAAATTCTTACTCCCGCCTGTGCCCATATAAATGAATTAATGTCCTGTTGGATCTTAGCTACCTGTTTCTTATTAAATTGAAACAGAATTGAATTAAATAAAAAACTGACCTTAGGCAGAATTACCATCTTTACCAAATTTACTTTACCCAAAATTGACAGATGTAAATACATCCAGCCTTTCATCAAATTGTAAAATTTTATACGCACTTTTTTAAGGTTAACAACTGGAATCTGTTCAATATCTTGTACAATCTTAGCACCTAAGTATCTCATTTTGGTTTTAGTTAGAGGGTTCTTTGTCCTCTGATTCCACACCATTATTTCTGTCTTCTCCGCATTAACCTAATAACCAGAAACTTTTCCAAACTCCTCAACTATGTCAAAAACTGCCGGCATTGCCATAGCTAGGACCGGTGTACACAGAAGCAGATCATCAGCATGTAGAGAGACTTTTTTCTCCCATCCACAGTATAAAAAAGGTAAAATCCATTGGTCCCGCCTTATTCTTCTGGCTAAAGGTTCAATATACAAGTTAAACAGTATCGGAGAGCGGACAACCCTGTCTTGTACCTCTGGTTATTTTAAAATAGGAAGTCAAACTCCTTTTTACCAGCACCCTAGCTGAGGAGTTCAAGTAGATTTGGCCCATCATCCAGCAGAATTTATCCCCAAATCCATACTCCTTTACGATAATGACTAAATAGACCCAATTCACTCTGTCAAAAGCTTTCGAGTCATCCAATGTAACAACTGCATCTGTAATAACTCCTCCAATTGCGTTTTCAAACATCTCCTCCTACCTTCCAACTTGTCCAAAGATTCCACCCCATCCTTATCTGAGCGGTCACATTCGGCCAATTCTGCTTCTAACGTATTCACTTCCATCTTACACATCCTACTCTTGACAATAGTAAGGCTCATTATTTTACCTCTTATAAATGGCTTAAACGCATCCCACACCACATTTATAGGGGAAGAACCTTACTGCCTTTGTTGTAACACTTCATCATAAACACATTTGACATCTTTCACATACTTAGAATGCTCAGACAAATCATCCAATGGCTCCCTTCTGATACCAGAAATACCATCACCCAGTCCCTCATCACAAGCAGACTGAACTACAGCAACGCCCTGCGCTACAGCATCTCAACACACCTGCTACACAAAATGCAAACTGTCCAAAACTCCACCACCAGACTAATCCTAAACCTTCCTTGCCGCATGCATATCACCCTCACCTCCAAAAACTACACTGGCTCCAACATTCATAAACAATGCCAGTTCAAGGTGATTACCCATGCCTACATGACACTTCACAACTAGGGTCCCACCTACCTCAATCACCATCTACACTTCCACGGACCAACCAGGAGAATCCGCTCTGCACCACTCATGCTCACCCACATCCCTTGTATCCATAGAAGCAAGACAGGAGAGAAAGCTTTCTCTTACCTGGTAGCCAAATCCTGGAATGACCCCCCCAGCACATCAGGACAGTTGCATCACTTATGGATTTCCACAAGAAACTATAACTCTAGCTACTCAACTGATCCTACTTGCTGAACGCATATCTACTCAGTGCCTGGATGCCCTAATTGGTGACAAGTTCCGCACTTTACAAATCCATGTTACATTACATTACATGTGGTGCCTTTTTTATAACGAACCGAAGGGAAAGTCTATAGGCATGATGGTTCATTAGAAAAAGGTATTTCAGCCACCACTCAACAACCCTTTAGGCATAGAATTATAAAATTACAAATATTTACACAATTATGTTTGAAAAAAGAATGTACAACCCCATTTAAGAAGGGTGGATGAGGGTTCTCACATTGAACATCTTCTAACTCCTTAGTTTGTCAGAGGAGGTAACCAACACCAAATTCCTTCTTTAATATGATAATCTATGTAGTAAAATACTAGTCTATAACCAATACAGTAATCCACAAGAAGATTCCAAGTAATTAAATCCTTGACTGTAGCTTTTAAACTGGTGTTATAACCATTGACACATTAAAATATATTAAGTAAATGCCTTATTCACAATAACTATATCAACCCTATTGCCGTCATCATACCCTTTCATAACAAATGAGACTTAGGGCTCTGAACATTACTTTCTGTAAAAAACAAATGAGGCCTGTATTCTTGATATGTGGCTTTTCCCTATAACCAGCCATTATCTACTGCACTCAACATATGTTTTCTGACAAAACAATCATCAAGTCTACCACCATAAAACTGCACATATGCATTACCAAGGATTAGCACAGTGCAACTCGTCTACCTTCAGTGTTTGTCAGAAGATAACCAGCGCCCAAACCCTTGCCTATCATGGTAATCTATGAGTTTCCATGTAAACAAACCCCTCTTCATATACTCTAACACAGTGTAATCATAATCCACCCTTGAAAGCCTTTTGGTTTTAACATGTGCTTTTTATAATAAATTACTCAGGTTTACTGCTTATTTCACAACTTTTCATAACAGATCAGCTCCATGGTGTCTGAGAAAAGCTTGTTCACCGAACCAATGAGGCCTACAGAGATATATTTGCTTAGGAGGGGGGCATATTTGCAAAAAGGGTGTCTTAACCATGAAACAAAACCTAAATCTTCTGTAATAAAACTGCATTAAACATATAAACAGAGCTCCTAACATAGTGACATTGCTCACAAAGGGCAATCCTTTAGCCTTCCCATCAGCATCACCTCTATCCTAGCTGTACTCTAGTGGAAGTTGGAAACCTGGAGGCACAGTACTAAATCCTGGCGCCCCCCCTTCACCAAATTTTGTGCTCATGTGAAATTGCTTCCTTCACTATTCACCAGAATGTTGGGAAGGTTACAGCCCTTGAAACATCAGTGGGGCTTTACAGTCTTTGTTCTCGTTTACCAAACTCTTATACCATAGGCAAATCACCCTATCCCTGTGCCTGTCCCAGGGATGGGTTTAACAACGGTGGTACACATTGCGACAATATTCAATATTACCCTATTACCTTCTTCTCTATTCATTCCCTTGTAGGGTGACCACCTGGCATTGATGCAAATTCTGGACAGGACTGTAAAGAATTCAGGACAAAGGGTCAAAATTCAGGACAAAAACTCAGGACAAAGGGTCAAAATTCTCAACAAAAATTCAAGAACAAACATCAGTTTTACAAACACACGCAAGTGACGCCATGCCTCACTAGGGAAACACCAGGAACAACGACTCTGAAACCACAAAGTTGTGAAAAACAAAAGCGAAACAACGCTTTTGTTTTCCATGACTTCCTGGTTTTGGTACCTTAACCACGCATGTCTGAACCACATACGTGCGTGGTTAAGGTACAGAAGAAGGGAGTTGGAGTTGACGCTGTGAAGGAGAAGGTAAGTTGGGCTGGGACCAGGGCTGTATTTTTTGAGGGGGTGGGGTGGGGGGCTCAGGGTGATTAGGGTTTGGGGGAGGGGGGTCAGGGTTTAGGTTTAAGGGGTGGGTTGGGGTTTGGGGTGTTTAGGTTTTAGGGGAAGGTGGGGACTCAGGGTATTTTTAGTTTTTGGGGTGGGGTGGGGGCTGGGGGTTGTTAGAGTTTGGGGGAGGGGGATCAGGGTTTAGGTTTAAGGGGTGGGTTGGGGGTTGGGGGTGTTTAGGTTTTAGGGGTGGGGTGGGGACTCAGGATATTTTTTGTTTTTGGGGTGGGGTGGGGGGCTGGGGGTGTTTAGGGTTTAGGGGGCAGGATTTAGGTTTAAGGGGTGGGTTGGGGGTTGGGGTGGTTTAGGTTTTAGGGGAGGGGGTTGTGCTAATTTTGGGGGTGGGGTTTGGGGTAGTTGTGGGGATGGGGGGGTCTCAGTACTTTTTGGGGGTGGGGGGCTAGGTGGGAAGCATGCTGGAACCGTGCATGCTGCTCACTAATGCCTTTACCAGGAATGTGTTTACAACTAAAAATCGTTGTAAGCGCATTTGTGGTAAAGGCATTAGTGACAAGAACAAGGTTGTTGTTCCGACCTCATTGTTGAGCCATGGGTGCTTGAAGCACTCGTGGTTCCGGCATATAACCGCCTCACTATGTTGTCAGTGCATTTATTTACTCTTTTTTAACATAGCTCTATTTATTCACGGTGGTCTTTTTGTGATTGCCTCCTGGTATGCTACATTCAGGTGTCACATTAAGTCATTGTTCAGTACTAAATTAATGCCCTTCAGTACTGCGGCAAGGCCATCACCCCTACCCAAATCTACCCAATCTTTCTTGAAGAGAAAGTTACAGCACATTTTTTATTATTTTTCTGAACATTTTAAAACCCCTGGCAAACAGTTTGGAAAACATTAAGGTAATTAACCTTATGCTTGTTTAAACAAATGGAACAAAAACATCTGGCTTACCTTAACCGCCCATTGACTTTCCACCTAAAAAAAATTAAAAGCTGCAGGGCAAATGGTGTGGGCGACAGTCTCACACATAGGGGCATATTTATACTCTGTTTGCACCAAATGTGCGTCAAAAATGTTGACGCACATTCAGCGCAAACCTTGCCACATATTTAAACTATGACGCCCGACCCCGCAGATGTCAAAAAACCTCTGTGTGCATAATCTTTTTGATGCGGGAAACCGCCTTGCGTTAATGACATATAAGGTAGGCGTTCCGGTCCAAAAAATTACTTTAAGGCCTGTGTGCCTTATTTATACTCCTGCATCATTTTGATGCACAGGAGGGGGCGGGCCTTAAAAAATGGCGCACAGCCTGATGTGTGCCGTTTTTTAACGCCTGGGTGAGGTCAGACATTAAGGGACCTGTGGGCTCACTTCCATGGTCTCAGACCATGGAAGCAGTCCAGAGGTGCCCTTCCCTGCCCCCAGGGACACCCCCTGCCAACCTCGCCCACCCCAGAAGGACACCCATGGATGGCGGGACCCATCCCAGGTAAGTACAGGTAAGTTGAGGTAAGTATTATTTTTTCATTTTTTAAAGTGGCATAGGGGTACCTAATTTGGGCCCCCATATATGGCACTGTGCCCAATGGCCATGCCCAGGGGACAAAAGTCCCCTGGGCATGGCCATTGGGCAAGGGGGCATGACTCCTGTCTTTGGTAAGACAGGAGTCATTTCAATGGGGGTTGTGTGTCAAAAATTGGCGCAAATCCGGTTTGAGCCATGATTTTTTACTTTTACCCCTACGCCGGCGCTGCCTGGTTTAAGTCATTTTTTTTTACTCTGGCCAGCCCACAGCACCGGCTAACGTCAATCCTTAAATAAGGTGCCCGCATCGCGTGTAGGAATGTGGTTAGCCAGCGCTAAATTTGTTTACGCAAACCAGCGCTAGAAATATGGGCCCTAATGTTAGGATGTGAGGTACCCACAACTTCTCTGTAGTCTCACAGCACTAGAGTGTATGTCGGGGGCTCCACTTTATCTTACAAAAGTCTACTCTGCATTCTATGACACTGCATCACTCTGCATTACCGCATTCTCTGCCACTCTATTGTATGCCACTCTCTCCACTGCACTCTATGCTACTCTACCCCATGCCACTCTATGCCACTGCACTCTGCACCAATGCACTCTAAACAACTGCACTGTACGCCACTGCCCTCTACTCTGTACCACTGTACTCTATGCCACTGCTCTCTGTGCCACTCTGCTCTACTCTGCATCACTGACACTCTACTCAGCAACATTGCACTCTCCGCCACTGTACTGTACACCAATCTGCTATGTACTACTGCATTCTAGCCACTGCACTCTATGCCACTGCACTCTATGTCACTCTACTCTGCATCACTACACTCTATACGACTGCACTCTATAGCACTATACTCTACTCTGCACCACTCTACACTACGCCACTGCACTCTCTGCCACACAAGTCTACTCTGCACTCTATGCCACTGCACCACTCTACACTACTACACTCTCTGTCACTCTATTGCATGCCACTTTACTCCACTGCACTTGATACCACTCTACCCTGTCCATGCCACTCCATGCCACTGCTCTCTAAACCACTGCACTCTACGCCAATGCACTCTAAACAACTGCACTGTACTCTGCACCACCGGGCTCTACACCACTGCTCCTAGGCCGCTCTACTCCACTCCACACTACTATGCCACTAACTTTTAGCCATGAACATCAGCCACTCTGATGTATAACATGGCTAAAACACATTGCAAAGCCAATAACTCTTGCATAGACTAGACCTATTGGCTTTGACAATGTTTGTTAGGACTATGAGGTACTGAGGCCCTGAAAGAACTTTGAATGTGTAAGTCCTTATTTTAAACATGCATTTGATGCCTAGTCAGGGATAGTAAGCGCTATATAAATACAATTACATCATATATAGGCTGCTACAAAATGCGCAAATACATTTTGGTTAAATTAAAAAAGTGCTTCTCAATTACAGATTTGAATAATATCCAGTTTATACCCAGTACTAACATTTTTTATAACACTCCATTAAAACCACACACTCTACAGATCACCTTGGAACACCATTGCAGTACCTCTCTAAAAGAAAGTATCTTTGCCATCAGAAAGCCTCAAGTGACACCTTTTGGTTAAAGTGGATGCAGGTTTTCAAGCCCCTTTACATTTGCAGATTTAGCAGTTGCCCACATTTGCATTTCTTTAGGGGAAGGAGACACTCTGGCAAGAAGGTATGTTTCTGTTCTGTCTGTCCCTCCCTCTCTTCCTCTGAGCACAGGAGACTCCGTGCCTTCCACTTCAGCTGGGGAAACTAATATGCCCATAATTTCGCCCTGCCGCCCTTTTTCCTTTTTGTGAAAGGCTAAAATTACGGACAAATGCCCTCCGTTAAGCCTTCCATCACGGACAACGGACGGCAGGGCGAAATTACGGGCAGTCCGTGAAATTTACGGATGGATGGTCACCCTATTCCCTTGCTATCACCCTCCAATGATGCCTTTTGTCTCTCCTTAGACCCTCTCTGACATTTATTTCATTTTTATACTCACTCCAGGCTAGGGTGTCAGGACACTTAGGGGGTGATTCTAACCCTGACGGGCGGCGGAGGCCGCCCGCCAGAGTTCCCCCCTCCAGAACACCGCTCTGCGGTCATAAGACCGCTGCGGTGATTCTGGCTTTTGCACTGGGCTGGCGGGCGGCCGCCCACTAGCCCAGTGCAAAAGAGCCTTCCCACGAGGACGCCGGCTCAGAATTGAGCCGGCGGAGTGGGAAGGTGCGACGGGTGCAGTGGCACCCGTCGCCTATTTCAGTGTCTGCAATGCAGACACTGAAATACAATGTGGGGCCCTCTTACGGGGGCCCCTGCAGTGCCCATGCCATTGGCATTGGCATGGGCACTGCAGGGGCCCCCAGGGGCCCCACGACAACCCATACCGCCATCCTGTTCCTGGCGGGAGAACCGCCAGGAACAGGATGGCGGTATGGGCTGTCAGAATCCCCCATGGCGGCGCAGCTTGGATTCCCAGGGCAGCGGAAAACCGGCGGGAGACCGCCGGTTTTCCACTTCTGACCGCGGCAAAACCACAGCGGTCAGAATGCCCTGCGGGGCACCGCCAGCCTGTTGGCGGTGCTCCCGCTGACCCTGGCCCCGGCGGTAAGGAACCGCCGGGGTCAGAATCAGACCCTTAATCTCACACACATATTCTACAAGAACAATGAATCACACAAGTTTGTAAATCACTGCACAAGAAATGTGATAGAAATCAATGAGGACTACAAGGTGTAAGAGTCACATATCATTTACATAGGAAGGCATTATATGTTAAGAGTGCTTGGGCTAGAGAAAATAAGGAGGAGCTATACTAATTTTCCATGCAATGCAGCAGTTGCTGTGCTAAATTGCGTGAAAGGGACAGTGCACAACATCATATCTACTAAGATATGATTATATTTCTATTTCTTCAAGCACTAGTGCACTTTAGGCTGACAAAAATACAACTTTTCTTCTATGTTACACCTACTTTGAGGAGGTATAGATTTTTGACACAAATCTCTTTCTACCAATGTTAGTAGATAAGGATTAACTTCATAATCCATGGATGATTGCATGAGAATACCCATGTACCACCCATGGTACTTCCCTTGATGTAACAAAGTGCATAGCTCTACTTCGCATTACTATATGGCTGCTTTCCAATGGGAATCAGGATTTGTGCTGGAAGTAAATCCAAAAACAACAGTTAACACCAAGTGTGCATCGTTTTTGTATTATAAATCTGCTTCACAAACTCTGGCCTATTTATATGGGCTTTTGGCACAGGGCAGCTCAGTAAGTCACCTTGCTGCGCTGCCCTGCATCAAAAAGAAAGGGCAGATATGTGCCATATATAAAGCTTAAGGCACATTCCTGTCAGCTCGTCTTTCGCTGGCGCACTATGGCCAGCCTAGTGCCAATGCAGAAATCCCTGCACCTTGATGGATTGTGTCTGCATTGCATCCAGGATTGTTTTTGTGCAGGAAAGGGCACCTTCCTGCACAAAAACAATCCTGGGATGCGTTTTTTTATTTCTATGTGTGCTGCAGAATGCTAATCGCCTCTATTTCTAGGGTAAGTCACCACTGTATGTGTTTTCAAGTGTGTTTATCTTTAATCTTGTGTGTTACCACCGTGTTTGCTGTGTTGTGTGCTGTGGTATGCCACCATGTTTTATTTGATTGTAACTTTTAGTTTATCAATCCTCCTCACAGAGCTACCCAAATAATGAACCAACTGTTCAGGTAGGCCCTCAGACCTCCTTTATTTCACTTAGCGAGCACACCCATTAACAGCTGTGCTCTGGGGATCATAGACCCTGACGAATGCCCATGACCTTCCAGCACATAGAGAGGGCAGAAACATGTTGGTCATGATTATTTTTTAGACTCTAAGAGACATAATACTCTATTGAGTCCCTCCCCCTTTTTTATCCTTACCTGCATGGTCTGACATACATCGGGATGACAACCAGAAGAGTAGGCACACGCATCTGTGAACACAGAAGCACCATTCGCTGCAAAAGAGATGCCACAAGACTGACAGAGCACTACGTCACCAACAACCACCATCCCAACCATATGGAATGGGTGGTCATAGACCAACTCAAACCCACAGTAACAGATTTAAAACAAAAGTTACTACTCTACGAGCAAAGATGGGTATGGAGACTGCATACCGACACATCTGGACTCAATGACAACATTCAGTGGGCCGCCCTGGGCTAATGGCTCTACCATATTATTGTCCGAACACTAAAGACTCATACACCGCTATATATATTTTTTTATAAATTTGTTTTAGTGTGAATACCATCTTTTTCACAACTGGTCCCCTTTTTTGTATGTCCCTTTACAGCAGATAGCCTCTGTGATGCTCCATCTTTATTTTAGTCCCAGCTGCCACCCTTCTATTTTCCTTTCCCTGTATCTTCCTTGCTCTTTCTCCTTTTCCATCCTCTGTTGCTGCCCCCCTCCACCCCCCTTCCCACCTCCTGCTTCCTCTTCCCTTTTTCCTTCTCCACTTGTCTCCGTTCTTTATCCCTCCTAAAACCCACTCACCTCTGCCCAGCCCCTTACCACCCACCACTCCACTTTTTTCTAGTTTCCCTGCTCCCCTCTTCTTTCCCCCTCCCCCTCCTTTCTTTCTTCCCTGTCCCCCCTTCTTATCCCTCCACCCTCCTGTCTTTCTCTCTCCCACCCCTTTTCTCTCCTTTGGGTTTCTTTACTTCTCAGCTCCATCGGGACTACCACTCCTGTCATCCCATGGAGCTCCTTGACGCACCGCGACCCTCGCGGCGCGTCATCTATGCAAGCTCCCCCCAAGTTCTTTTCGGCATGTCCCGGATTGAGCACTGCCCCCACGGGACTACAACTCCCATCGTCCCGGGGAGCCATGTGACGCGCCGCGAACCCCGCAACGTGTCATCCTTATGCGCTTCCCCGTGTCTCAGTCACGGGACACAGTTGAAGCGATCCCACTTCAGTCACCCTGGCACCTCCGGGTTTCACCACATACGCGCCTTCGAATACGGTGCATTCCTTGAGCGTGGCACTCCTTCCCTTTGGATACGGTGGCATACCCGGCCCTGACGAACTTCTGGGAGCGCCGCATACGTTTTCTGTACGCTGGACACCGCCGGCCCTGCATGCATTGCGTTTCCCACTTCACCAGTTACCTCAAATACCGGGCCCACCTTCAGCACGATAGCAGAGCGGTTGGGCACCGGCATGTAGGTACTCCCACCGGGTATTCCCTTTGGAGTGGTAAGTCTTTATTCAGGCATTGCCTGCATTTTGGATTTTCATTGTCTTTTAACAGGAGGTTGACCCCACCCTCCCTCCTCAGTTCTGTGGCAATCCCCACTGAACACCACCAATGGAGCCATTATCTCGATACTGCTGGGCTTGTCCCAGCCCTTCTTGTTCCTTTTTCTTCCCCCCTCTCTCTTTTTTGTCTTCTTTCCCTCCCCCTTGTTTTCCTTTTTTCTTCTCCTTTTCCCCCTTCCTCTTTTCCTCCTTCCTCTCTTATCTTTATCTGACTCTCCTCGCTTTCTTTATTCCCTCCCTTCCCCCCAAGAGTGTGACTACAAGGGAAAACCCCACCCCCGGCATGACCCAGACCAGAGGCTAATCGCCTCTATTTCTAGGGTAAGTCACCACTGCATGTGTTTTCGAGTGTCTTTATCTTTAACCTTGTGTGTTACCACCGTGTTTGCTGTGTTGTGTGCTGTGGTGTGCCACCATGTTTTATTTGATTGTAACTTTTAGTTTATCAATCCTCCTCACAGACCTACCCAAATAATGAACCAACTGTTCAGGTAGGCCCTCAGACCTCCTTTATTTCACTTAGCGAGCACATCCATTAGCAGCTGTGCTCTGGGGATCCTAGACCCTGACGAATGCCCCTGACCTTCCAGCACATAGAGAGGGCAGAAACATGTTGGTCATGATTATTTTTTAGACTCTAATAGACATGATACTCTATTGAGTCTCTCCCTCTTTTTTTATCCTTACCTGCATGCACCTTTATTAAATTTAATCAATTGAAATAGGTGACACGTATGGTAATTTTATTCTAACCCTATCTAGATCCCTGATATTTATCCAGTAAGATTCATTTCAGCACTCCCTCTTGTTCTTTTAACAAAGAGGTTGAGTCCGCCCAGGTAGTATCATCTTACCTGGGTGGGGCTAGGTGGTCCAATGATGAAGCATGACACTATTATGTGTGTGAGACCACCTAGTCCGTAAAGGAACTCCCCCTTGTTTAATACAGCCACCCTTATAGAGACACTCATTACACATTTCCTACAGCACGAATGCCCACCTAGCCGGTATCAACAACTGAGGGTACACTGATCAAGTCCCACCCTCAACTTTAACTACCCCACACCTTCAGTGGTTGACGGATATGTAGATATTTCTTGGGAGTATGTGTGGGATGGTATCACTCCCATAACTCTCTTTTTGTGTTTCACTAAAGCATTTAACATCAAACATTTAATAGCTTCTATGCAAATTACTATCAACAATAGCTGGACCAATGATATATCATACATTTAGTCATCAACAGGTGAACAAAATCAATCCTTGGTTATTTATGATCATAGAACGTGGACTCGCTAACTAACCCTCTAAGTCGAGTGGCATGATTGGATTTTCATGCAAGGAAAAACAAATGTCAGGCAAAAATTTATTTGGAAAACACCTGTCTACGGCTCTAGCAAAATATATCGGTTGGTACCTAGAAAGGAAAGACAAAACCTGCAACAAGAATACTATTACATCTCATTATACCTCTCCTTAATGGGTCAGAAAATTGAGAATTGTTCCTCAGTTGGACATCCGTCTAGTCAGCATTCATAGTGGGAAAGTGAAAGCGTCTGGCTCAGTCACAATGGGCTCTAAGTTAGCCGAACCAAAATCAAAAGGACATCATCTATGGATCAAGAACTAAATAATGCCACTAAAAAGGGCATTAAAGTCTGCTCTGGTCTCTCTGCATCTTGAACTGGAACTCGTCTACATCTGCCTGCGTCTGCTTCTGAATCTGAAAATGAATCATTTGCCCAATTTAGTCAGGCTATATAAGTACACAAATATTTTCTCATGTTGTCATTGGTCAGAATATCCCTTGTTCACAGTTGAACCTATAATTATTAATTCTCAAATCTGTGATATAGTTAGAGAATCTTTCACATGTTGTTGATGATCTCCTCATCTCCTGCTCCTTTCACAAGTTTCTGTTAAGTAACTTTCAATTGCAATTCATACTTTTGTCAGAGAGGCCACTGTCAAATCCTTATCACGCACCAATGCTACAAATGTATCATTAAAGGGTACATTACATTACAGGAGACAATTCTCACAAGAAAGTTAAGACATTATCTAGTCAACATTGCAACAGTACAAAATATTTGGTTGACTCTGTTTACAAAGAACAACAAAGCTCCTCTCCTTGCATCAGAAAAAACATTTACAAACATTTATTAATGCCATGAAACTTAGCATGACTCTTTGTCGAATAGGCCTACAATTTCTCAATTAGTCTATGCATAATAAGTTTAAGCAAACACATATCAATTATACGTGAATATGGTCTACTAATACATTTTATTGTATTGTGCATATTATTTCAACAATTAATACCATTTCTTTATTAATGTTGTACACATAATGATGGCCACTTAGGTGGGCACATTTTCCAAAGACACTCAGGGGGTCATTACAACTTTGGAGGAGGTGTTAATCCGTCCCAAAAGTGACGGTAAAGTGACGGATATTCCACCAGCCGTATTACGAGTCCATTATATCCTATGGAACTCGTAATACGGTTGGTGGTATATCCATCACTTTTGGGACGGATTAACACCTCCTCCAAAGTTGTAATAACCCCCTAAATTTCTCTATATTAACCTAAAACATGTAGAATTCTTAACTATTTACCAATGCAAATGTATTGATTAGTTCAGGTTCCACAATCCCTCCTCTAATGACTAAATGTGTAATCACACCTTACATTCTACAACATACATTTTCTTATTCTAAAATCTTGTTTCATGATAACATTGGATATTTCTTTTATTTCTCAATTTTTCGACAAATTATCTACTCCTAATTGTCTCTAATTCAATTTCTTGCCTCCTCTGATTTTTTTTAATTGTATGTCTTTTAATCAAATTGTACAATTTATGAGCTCCACAGACGCCAAGGGTACAAATCATAACAATTAATATTGCCTGTATTATTGTCACAATTATTCCTTTCCCTAGTTTGCCCAGCCAGTTTCCCCCAGGGACAAAACCTTTGCCAATGTTCTCTGAAACTTCAAGTTATTGCAAAACTTTTAGATCAGTAATAACGTTAGTCGATTGTTAATGAAGCTTTACTATTCTCAGGTATATAAGTACAACAATGTTGCAACTTCATCATTTTACAGTCTCCACCCGCTTTTGCTAAAAGGATGGCTTACGCAAAGCGGTTCTGAAGAGTCATAGATAGTACTGCAGCCATTTCTGTGTCCATTAGGACCATAGCGCCTGAAAAACGTTTCAGCATATTATCCTCAACAGTAGACAACTTTTGAATTTTCAAAGAATTTAGGATTACTCCTACTGAAGGAATAATTGCTCTACATATATCGCCAGTTATACCAGAGTAAGATTCTTTCCTTCATCTAGCCAGGTGAAGCTCATTCACCTTAGGTGTCTCATTCAGTTTCTCAAGTTGATAGATCTTTGGAAAAACAATTCCCAAATAGCATATACCATACCATCCTCTTGGAAGACGATAATAGGGATTTTGTCCACAAATACAGTATACCTCAGGATCAATGGGTCTTGTCCATTTAACATGAAAATCCATTTGCTCTGAAGCAGAAACACATGTCTACATTCAATTGTTACCACAAACAATGTGTCAACCTTAGATTGCGGTCTATATATACAAAGCTTTCCTACATGTTGTGCATCTAAAGCTAACTTCCCTTGTATCTTAGTGACACTAAAAGCAAGGCCATTTTCTATTGTCCTTTTCACTAACCCTTTTTCCATTTTCTCTTTCAATGCCTTTCTCCTGTAGTCTGTTTGGTCTACAAAGGATTTTTCACCTGGTGTTAGTAGGCATGTAAGAATATTCCTTTGCACATAAGCTGTACCAAATGTCAGTGTTGGTTCAAAGAAACCTCTCACTAATTCTATGTGCTCCTCTCTAGCCACTCTACTCACATACCTAATAATAGGAACAAAATAACACACTAGATCATGGTTGGAGTAGAAATACTGAATGTATTCCTGTTCATAGAATCTTGTTAATAGAATACTGCAAATGATTCCATATGTTATTGGCATGCTGGGATATGTTATTCCTTCTTCCACTGATGAAGGAACTTGAGTGGAAACATAACACTTTCTCGCATTCATTGTCTCAACATATTGACACAGCAAGCAATAAAATACATTAGCAGAAAGATCTTCTTGTGAGTTATCTAGGTGCAAATATTTTTCTTCTAGACTAAACCTATCTTTTTTTTTTTTTTAAATATGTTTTTATTGTTTTATCAGCCAATTGGCAACATTCAAATGAAATACAAGAGATTACATTATGTTTCAATACGCATTGTTCATAGCGATTATTGTTTGTGCATTCTTCTAGTTCCGTTCTAGTACCGTTTGTTAAACAAAGTGGCACAACCGGTGCCTAAAGTGGCTTCCAGGGAAGTCAGGTCCATTCGGATACCGTTCAGGTGTAGGGGGTCGTGGATTAATCGAGGTCGGGCCCTTGGAAGGCCCACCTACAGGATATGTCTTTGCCTCTGCAGTCCCATGCGCGTTTGTTCAGTTTTCATTGCTTCTCATGTTAATGGCCGTTGTCCTCTGAAGATCTCAGGGAGAGAGCCCCGGTGTTGAGGGCGAGTTACACCTCAGTTGCTACCGCTACCGGAGAGGGGTCACGGACGCCGATCCTTCTCTTTTAAAGTTCGTCCGCCGAACGCGGAGTGAGGTCCGGGCCCACCAGCAACGGGCAGGGGGACGGGCTTGTGTCTCCCCCGTGTGAGGCAGTGTCACTGGTGTCCGTTTCGCTCCTGGTATCCATCAACGCACGAGCAAATAAGTTAGTGTCTTTTAATATTTGTGCTTGGTCCAACGCCATTTGCGCTTTTGTGGGGCGGGAGGACGTTTTTTTTTTTCTTTTCTTTCTGGAGCTAGCGGTAGTCCATTCTTCGGGTAGTGTGTCTTCCTTGGCCAGATCGACCAATCCCTTAGCGTGGATCCATGTCCATGCATCTTCAGGTGTGGGGAACATTAGAGTTTTCTTGTTCATGACTATGCGTAGTCGTGCTGGAAACATGAGGGAGTAAGTGATGCCCTTTTCTCGTAGCAACTGCTTGATCTTGATATACGCACCTCTCCTGCGCTGTACCTCCATTGTATAGTCAGGGTAGGCCGTGACCCTGCTATTTTCCAGCTTGATCTGGTCTGACGTTCTAAAGCATTGGAGGACCAGGTCTCTGTCCCTATAATTTAGGAAGCGTGCTATTAGTGGTCGGGGCGGCGCCCCAGGGCGAGGTGGTCTGCTCGGAATTCTGTGCGCCCTTTCGATCACTGGTGTTGTGCTAGGGGTCTGTTCTTTAAGTATGTTTTTCAGCCAGGTCTCTAGGAACACCTCTGCCTTAGGGGATTCAATACGCTCAGGGATTCCGAGGAATCTAATGTTATTGCGTCTGGACCGTCCTTCAGCTTCCTCGGCCCTTCGTTGAGGTTGAGCTATGTCCAGTTCCATTTGTTGCATTTTAGTTCTCATATCTATTACTTCTGGATGGACAGTTTTCAGTGTCGTTTCAGTGTTGTGGACCCTTTCTGTCAATTTGCGGTGGTCAGCGCGCAGCAATGAGACTTCCAGTACTGCGGCGCCAATTTTCCCTTCCAGCGAGGACTTAGGGGGTCATTCTGACCCCGGCGGGTGGCAGGAGCCGCCCGCCTGGAGGGAACCGGCAAATGACCGCACCACGGTCAAAAGACCGCGGCGGCCATTCTGGCTTTCCCGCTGGGCCGGCGGGCGACTGCCAGAAGGCCGCCCGCCGGACAAGCGGGAAACCCCCCTCAACAATGAAGCCGGCTCCGAATGGAGCCGGCCGAGTTGTAGGGGTGCGACGGGTGCAGTGGCACCTCTCGCGATTTTCAGTGTCTGCAAAGCAGACACTGAAAATCTTTATGGGGCCCCGTTAGGGGGCCCCTGCACTGCCCATGCCAGCGGCATGGGCAGTGCAGGGGCCCCATGACACCTGTTCCCGCCATCCTGTTCCTGGCGGTAAAAACCGCCAGGAACAGGATGGCGGGAAGGGGGTCGGAATCCCCATGGCGGCGCAGCAAGCAGCGCCTCCATGGAGGATTCCCTGGGCCAGGGGTAAACCGGCGGGAAACCGCCGGTTGCCCTTTTCTGACCGCGGCGGTCAGAATGGCCCAGGAAGCACCGCCAGCCTGTTGGCGGTGCTTCCGCGGTCCCCGGCCCTGGCGGTCATGGACCGCCAGGGTCGGAATGACCCCCTTAGTGTCCATTATTGCTTGCATTATTTTATCAAATTGGAGGGAAAGCGTGCGTAGTGTTTCATTCAGCTGTAGAGATGTGGTCAATTGCATGTCCGCATGGCCGGTCGGCGGGGGAGGGTCTCCATCTCCCAGAGACCCCGTTTTAGGGTGTTTCGGTTTGACCATGTTTTTCTTGTTGTCCTGCCCTGTTCGTTCCACTGGGGTTAGTAGCCGGATATTTGCTGGGAGTGTCCACCCACACCTCCGGTCTCCACCCGATGCGTCCTCCACTTCATTCGGTTTCCAGTTCAGAGGGGGGTTCCATATCCCGTTCTAATATTGGTGTCCATTTTAGTTCCATCAAGTTTATTCCGCTCCCGTGGGCTTGGGCCCAGTCTAGTTCATAGATTCCCCTAGCCGCGTAGCAGCCGTCGCCCCGACCGGTATGCAGGGCCCAGCTGGGACAGGCGCGTCGTGTAGTGCTCTGCGCCGGGGGGGGCGCCCGCGATCTAGAACCTCAAGCGATTCCGCGGTTATGAGCAATGAGGGCTCCAATGGTGAGACCGGTGGGCTGGGGAAGGCCGCAGCGAGCTCGCGCGGTGCGGTCAATTAGGAGCAGTGGCTCCGCAATAGGGCCTCATCGTCACTCCCGCCACCACGTCAGCGGGGCCTCAGTGGGCGCTGGATCCAGGGCTTTCCAGTGGCCATGTAATGGGGGTCAGTGATTCTCCCCGCGAGGGCAGCGGGGCGGGCCCCAAGCATCCCGCGTGGGCACCCACCATTCTCGGTCGTCCTCCAGGGCCACACAGCTGGGCCCAGCCAGGGCGGGTGCCCCCTCCAGGATGAGGGGCGTCCCCCGCTCCGCAGCCTCCGCATCGTGCCGGTGGACACCAGCTGAGGGCCAAGGGAGCCGGGCACCCTCCCGTTCCCCTCCCGGCTCAGCGCGCAGGGCATCCAGGCGGCGGCAGCGACCCCTGGCAATGGCGGCCGCTCCGTCCCTTTGGCGGCCGCTCCGTCCCTTCGTCGCCGGCTCCTCCCCGCGCGGCGCGTCTTCTTGGGCGCAGTTCTCCCGGAGCATCAACCGGAGCCGAGCAATGTTTCCGCTGCCATCCCATTCGTTTTGGGGCACAGCAGGGCACAGGATTTTGGTGCAACGGTGGGCCGAGAGCAGAGCTCTTCGATTAAGCCTCCGCTCCGGCCGCCATCTTGGCCACGCCCAAGCCTAAACCTATCTAATTCTGTAAGTGTATTAATCTCTAAAGAAGAAGTATGATTGTTTTCAACTTTACTATAGAAACACATTCACAATCAATAGCAAACATACTATCACACACACAATTGCTAATCCAATACCTAAATAATTACGACACCTATACTTCTTGTTATGATTATCCATGATTTGCAAGAATCAGAAAGTGGGAAAAAAGAAAAAAATAACTATGCAGCAAAACCACCCCAAAAAAATCTTCAATCTTCTTTGCAATTATTTACAGCTATTGATTTCTCTTTCAGAGCTATCATCAAAAATCATTAGTTGTTGTCAAGATCAGTTTAGCAGCTTGTCAAAATCAGTTCAATTCAAAATCTTTTCCGGTTACTTTAATATCACTTCAGATTATCTTTTCATTTCTCTATCTTTTTCTGTTTCACAAAATCTTTTCAAAATAATAAGACAAATATTCACTTTGTCATTCACTAGTTGTTGCATAGGCACATTTAGGACCAGAATATCTTTGACTTGCAACTCGTTTTCTTTTCAGTTTTTGATTTCCACTCAATTCTCCATTGCTCAAATATTCTTTCCTTGTTGTGTCTATTTCTTCTTCGATTGTTGACTTTGACTCTTTTCTCGTGGCTTGTGATTTTGTCCACTTATCTCCTTTTCATGCTCCTATTCACAATGCTCTTTTTAGGGTTGGACTGGTAGTTTCTTCTTGCTCTGCAGACTTTTGACTTGAGGTACCTGCAACTGGTTCTTGAGTGGTCAGATCTGTTTGAGTCTGATTTGCTTCAATCCCTTCTGCCAGGTCAGTGGATTGCTCTGATTGCTTATTCAAATCTTCTGCTTCTGGGAGAACTCTCCTCTGACTAGACTTTCCTGCTGTCTCAGTTGAGACTGGTTCGAAGTCAATTTCCTGTAAGCTTTCAGTCTTGTCTCTTACAGGACTATCTGGATTTTCTTCCGTCTGCTCATAGTCTGTTTCTGAATCTCCAGTTTCTTTCTCCTTTTCTGGAGTTTGTTTGGAGGTTTGTAAATACTCCTAACAACTCTTCTTCATCGTCCAAAAGACAGGGTACCTTTCATGGGTGACTGCCATGCAACCAGTATGGAACTCCGGCACACTTCACAGCTATAGTAGTAACCAGTACTACTTGGTAGGGACCCTTCCACCGAGGTTCCACACACGTTTTCCTCACCTGTTCCTGGATCACAACCCAATCTCCAGCTCTCAGGTTGTGGCTTTGTTCTGGTGATGGCAATACAGTTTTTGCTTCCACCTGTCACGTAGGCTCTCGTTACCCTAATGAGACTACTGGATTCGGGCGGCAGAACCACTTGCACTGTGTGGGACTGTGTCTGAACCCACTACAGGTGACACCTGTAAACCTAATCTGGGTTTTGGTCCAGCTAACTAGCAGTGCCTCACCTCCACCCAAGAGCAGGGATGATTGGGCAACTGAGCACATGACACAAATACCTCCTCAGGGAAATCGTGGTCACTCAGATTTCATTAGTTTATCTCAGTTACATTAGTCTCACATATGCAAGGACAATGAGAGGCAGAGTGTAGTTCAATAAGGTTTTATTGAAGTAACTGCATTTTAGATAATAAAGCATGAATAGCAATAACTAGGATGATGAAGCATGACAGGATTAAAATTGTGACAAGGAGAGTAAAACATAAAAATAACGCTATCATATTGTCACTAAGATCATTAAGAATAGCTCCTACCTAGGTTATGTTGCAGCGCAGCATGTTAAGCTCTAATTCTGCCCTTCAGGCTCCCCTGGGAAGACATCATCCCTCATATCTGAGCAAGAGGCCTGTAGTCTACATAAACAGCTGCAGCAAAGCACTCAGCAATCAGCAAACAGTTGTGGTCATCTGGCTGGAATCTCCCTCTAACGTACATGGGGCAAAGTAGTGTTTTTATGATAAAACAGCTGATGTTCCAAGAAAGGATCCCCACGTAAGAGTTTACATGTTTCTGTGAACATTAGAGACAAAACGTACCACTTTTGCTGCAACCTATCTTTACTGCAGCTTTGAGGAAAGCACAGAGTGAAAGGAAAGTCTTGTTTAAGAACGCAGTGCTGGCCTAGCCAAAGAACAGCTAGATAGAGAAAGTAAAACAAGACCGCAAATGTGGCGATTGTTAAAATAATAAACAAAGCTGAATAAAATATATCTAGGTTAAAGTGCACAGAGGCAGGCTTTATTTGCTAAAATAATGTATATGAAGCTATAACTAAAATAGCTACACAACACACCTGATGAGAGAATGAGCGAACCATATAAGCTAGACCCCTGCAGTAGTCCAACACCATATCATATGTTATGTTCACAAGAGCATTGGCAGGAACCACTGGCAATCTTATTGCTCTGCCCATGAGGATTTTATGCAGTGACAGTCCAGACTTCCTGTTGGGGGTGTTTCTCATGCTCCTCAGAACTCAAGCATGCATACATTTTAAATATTATTTACTTACTGTAGCTGTCAGCAAATGTCTAATAGAGAATAATAAACTATTATTCACAAATAGTATAACAAAAGACAACTAGAAAAGAAGATAGGGCAGAGCTCTGACGTCCCTGGGTTCTTTGCAGTTTTTCTTCCTCTGAGGCCAAGGATCGCTAATGGAGTGCCAGGGGTTGCATATGCCAGGTTCGCATGTGAGTCTCCTAGTAACCACAAAATGACTTCAATGTCAAAGACCCAGTGCTGGTCAAAGGCATGAAAGTGAAACATTGTGCAGAAGGCGCACAGATGGAAATACTCCCACACCACAGGCAGGCCAACAATAAAAACATATTGAAAAGGGGGCAGCTATACACACACACACCAGGGTACATATGGGGAATCACACACTGCAACACTTTAGCAAACACACACATGTCAATGTGCTTGGGCGGGTCACACATACCTGGACATGCTGTTTTGGCTGGGCTTCTGCAGTATGGACTCATACTCACTTCTGTCCACTGCTGCTGCTCACCTCGATACAGAAATGGCCACCGCCTTGAAAGCATTGATGGAAACGGGACGAATGTATTTCCATCACACGATTGGACCTACATCAAAGTCTCTCTCATCCCTTATTCTCTCCTCATCTGCCACCTGGAAAAGCTAATTGGATGAAGGGGCAGAAACAACGAGTGGAATGGGAGCCTTGCTAGCCTCTGGAAATCATTGTAGAAGTATAGCTCCTTTTTCTGAGGCTGTGGTATACTTTTACATGCAGCATCCGCAGATCCTTGTCAAGACAAGCATTTTTTTTCACAAGTGCAGCACAAGCTGCAGGTGCTGCACTGCGAAGACTTCTATTGTAAACAATGGCATCGTCTATGCTATCAGAAGTTCAAATAAAGAAAATCTCTATCTTCCACAACCTTTACTCCCTCTATCAAATCTCACAATCTTTCAACATTTCTACTTCTTTCAACAACATCTGTTTATGTCCCCTCTCAGCTTCACTGCTTCTTATCTCATTTATTCAGTTTTTTCCCATCGTTATCTTTTCCTCTATATTCATCTGCCCTGCACTCCTCCCTCTCCCAGATTCATTTTAACTCGTTCTCTCATTCTCATGCGCTACAGTTAATCTCAGAACAGAAAGGCTCAGTTACATCATGAACTTTAAAATGCATATTTTGAATCTGTCACTGGAGCTGTGAGCTGTACTCTAAATGTTTCTGGGCTATCTGTATATTCTTTTTAAATATCATTTACTTTTGTGCAGTATTGAAAGATAGGACTACATACCCATAAGGATGAAAGTAGTTATTTTTGTTATTACATCTAAATAAAGGCTGTGATTGCTGTCCCAACAGATTTGGAGTCACATTATGCATGCAATGTACTCCTAGCCCCACAGATACTAGGACAGAGTCTAAGGTTTAAGATAAAAAAGAAGTTCCTCCAAAATATCGTTTTTTATAATACCGAGACTGTATGTAGTTCACATTGTTTATATAATTGTCTGTATAAAGCACACACTTCACAGCTCAATAGGGAACTCCCTTGTAATGTCATTCAAAAAACATAAATCTATGTCATCAGGAAACTTCAAGTGATTCTATCAATTAAAGCCAATACCGATTTCCAGGCACCCTTTACATTTGCCGATTAACTAGTTGAACACATTTACATTTCTTTCAGGCAGGCTGGCACCCTGGCAAGATGGCTTGTTTAGCTGTCTGCCCCTCCCTCGGTTTCACAGCACAGGAGACTCTCTGCCTTATGCTTCAGCTGAAGCATTTCAACTGTTGGAATTAACCATCCGGGGGCAATTTCCTTTACACAAAAAGTAGGGAAACTGTTTTTCTTAAATTAAAAATGTATGGGCACATTGTGCCCCTCAGATCCTGTCCACTTTGACCTCTGAGCTAGACAGACAGATACTGGTTAAAACCCTGCCCTAAGCTTTCACAAACAGTGCTGTACATCCATGATCTAATCTCAATTGAAGACTGTGTGCTCACACTTATAGTGTGATTATTGACAGCACAGAGCCTGTAACACAATCACTCACCAGACAAATGTTGTCTTGTGATGCATATGTCTAGGCTCAATCTAAACAACACTAGCATAATTTCAAGAATTTTGCATTATACTTGTTTTGCAAAATTTCCAAAATTTCAGTTTCGCCACTATGCATTATTACTCACCATTTGCAGAAAAAAAATTACTGTGCAAATACATGCCATTGGCGGTAATATTTACAGTGAATACACATGAACAACAGAATGTGAGCTGTTGTTGTTTGCGGTGTTCTGTATTAAAGCTTTCTCATGCCAAAAATTGATGCAAGATCCGTTTTTGCACTAAAATATAGCATGAAATAACAGATTTGCATTTCATGTAGTCACTCATAATTTCATATCATTTTGCATAATTACTCAATTCTCAATTCAATTCAATTCCGCTTTATTTCAGTAAAAACATACCATAAAAGCACATAGACAGAAACAGTTAAAACAGAATAAGATATAAAAACAACTCAATATCCTTTAGCTAAAACAATAAAATACAATATGATTTAAAAGGACTCAAGTATATGCAGTAACTGCTATAAGGCAGTACAGCAACTTTAGAGCTAATTTTAATAGAATATGCATAAATATAAAATTTATCAAAGTACGAATCCCCTTGCAAATAATACACAACATTATGAATGGCAGTTCAAAAATTTGAGTCTGAAATACCAAATGGCTTCCAGAAACTTTGCTAGTGATCATGCCACTATCACATTAGGATCTGATTTACAGATCCTGAGAGCTGTTAGCTTATTCCTAAAGCCCATAGATTTGCAAAGAGGTACAATCCAGTGGGCCCTCTGCTTAGAGTACGCTTGACAATGAAAAAGAACACGGACGGGACATTTAGCAATCCCACAGCCCATTGGGCATACATTGGAAGGGCTATCAGACTTCAGCCATCTAAAAGTTAAAGTGCATAGGGGAAGTGACCATGATCTAAATCTGATATAAAGTGCACGTGCAAATGGAGATAAAATTGCATCCATATAATGCTCAAACTCATAGTGACATTTGAGCAGTAAATAATTGTTTGTCATACCAGAAGTGGGCACTTCTGCTAATTTGTCTGCTTGTACATTTAGCCAATACACGTCCTTCACAACCTGAATAGCATTTTTTGGGAGAAGAAGGGGGTCTGTCCAGTAATTTCCCAGCCCAAGTTTGGTGAGAGTATTCTCAACATGATTACACCACCTGACTTTTTTAATAGTGTGAGTACTCATCAGATCGCTCAACCAGGCTCGGTACGGAGTATAAGTATTCGAAGACCAAATCCGAATCCAATATAATAATGGCCTTAGAGCGGCAATATGCGCAATGGAGTGGAGATTTAGATCCATCCAGATCGGCAATGTAGGGGAACTAGTAGGTACTTTTAACAGCATTTTTATGAAAGAATTTTCCGCTCTTTCCAGATCCTCCAAACTGCAGTAACCCCATAGCTCTGCACCGTATAGCGCTCCCCCTCTTGCTTGGGCTTTATATATTTCCATGGCAGGAGTAATGGGAAATCTGGAGGACCTGGCCCCGTATCTCAAGATTCCCCCGACTTCTGTTTTAAACTCATAAGCGACTTTGATAGATGGGCTTGCCATTTGTGTGAAACTTAATTCCCAAATAATCGAAGTCACTGACTCTTTCTAGTGCCTCGCCCTCCAGAAGTATGCATTTCTTCATTTTAAGTTTTATATCCCCAAATGCCATGTACTTGGTTTTGGCTGTATTCATTTCCAAGCCATAGTCTTTGCAGAAACCCATAAACTTCTCGAGCAAGTTAGAAAGCCCAAGAGCAGTTTGAGATAATAACAAAGTGTCATCTGCAAATAAAAGACATGGGGTCTTAGCCCCGCCTCATCTGGGAGCATCATTAACACAGTCCAGAAGATTAGGAATGCACGCATTAATAAACAAGAGGAAGAGAGTAGGGGCCAGCACACACACCTGTCTCACCCCCTCTGCGTATAGGAATCTCAGTTGTCAGCTCCCCTTTTGTCCCCCATCGAATTCTGGAATAATTCTCTGAATACAGATCTTTAATTAAGTTTAAAATGGGACCCTACTCATAACCTCCCACAGCTTACAGCGTGGAACAAGATCAAAGGCAGACTTGAGATCTGCAAACGCCACAAAGAGCTTCCCTGCGTCCACGTCCACCATCTTCCATTTGATAGTAAGGAAGCAAAAGACCTGATCAACTGTACTTATTTTTTGCCTAAAGCCCGCCTGTAAGTGGCTAGGAACTTGATTTTCTTCTATCCACTCTTTAAGCCTGCCTAATACCTGGTAGCAAAAAATCATTTGTAAGTTGTCCAGGAGGCTAATTGGTCTGTAATTTCCCTTTTTTATATGTGGGAACAATAATTGCTCCCCTCCAAGACTGAGTATAGATTCCACTTGCCAAGACAGCATTTGATACCCTATTGACATTTGGACTCCAGTGGTTCGAGTCCGATTTAAACATGTCTGAGGGTATGCCATCTAACCCAGGTGCCTTTCCTAATTTTTGGGCCCTGATGGCAATCTCGGTTTCCTTCAAAGTAAAGGGAATCAGACTGGCTGTCGAGGAGGAGTCATGCATAGGTTCGACATCATTTGCAATGGTGCAATCAGACTTATCTCTGTACAACTCGATGAAATAACTAGACCAGATTTCTGGGCAAATATGACAATCAGGTCTGGAGTTCTCATTGCGTCCGTTTCTGGCCACCAAGGACCATAAACATTTCGAGTCTGAGTCCCTAGCAGCCAGGACTAGTTCTTGCCATGATGACTCTTCCCAGTGGTTTTTACTGGACTTGAGTGTAGACGTATAATCACTCCTTGCATGAATTATCTTACATCTGTCTTTTGATCTTATTGCTTTTATGAGACTATTCTTAGCCTCTCTACATGCCTTATCGAACCACCTATGGCATGAATGGGCTCCTAAGTGAGTATTCTCCCGGTTAGTTTTAAAAAATAGATCTTTGAGAGCCGAAAAGAGATCTGAATGCTAAGTCATAACCTCGCTAGGGGTATATGAGGAAGAGCCATCAAATAACAAATGGGTCGATACTAGGGCACACAATTTCCCCCATAATTTATGAGAGTTTCGAAAGAACTTCCATTTCACAACACGCTTATTAGAGGACACCTCCAAAGCAACAGGAGCTTCAAAATTTTATTGCACATCTGTCCTTGTAAAAAAGCTGCCTGTCATATGTTGCCAGGAGAGGGGCGTGGTCACTATTATATTGGTTTCCCACCCTTACATCTCTGGTGAGGTGCCAAATCCTCATGTCAATAAGTACAAGATCTAAAATGCTGCTATAAGACCCTCTGAAAAATGTAATATTTGCAGGGGTATCTGAAGGAAAACGCCCATTTCCTGGGCGGAGACCATAAGTTATCATAAGGTCAACGATCTGGAGAGCCCTGTAACTAGTTTTCGGATGTTTCATCTGTGTCGAATAGGAAGGGGATGTTCCATACTGAGTCTTCTAACTGCGTAACCTCAGAGAAGACTAAGTTAGGCTCAAGCCACACATTAAAATCACCCGCTATAATAATATAGTGCGATGGATGAAAGTCCAGGATTAAGGAGTTCACATCTGGATAGTGCTTGACATTCGATTGGGGTGATCCGGTCTGTTGTAGATGTTAATACACAGCACTGGTAAGCCTTGGTTTGATTGTATCGATATCGCCAGAATGTCAGGCGAATCCACATGAATTTCCTTAGCACTGCCCACCTCAGAAATTCTCATCCAAGTGATAAGACCACCCTCTGCTCTACCAGGAGGTGATGGTTTAGCTTCTTTGCAAAATGAACGGAACCCCTGTCTATGCACGTTTGAGGTGGCCCAGGTTTCCTGAAACAAGCAGAGTTTAAATTTGTCTATGTACTCCCCCCAATCATCATCATCTAATTTGTTGCGGATTCCAGCCACATTCCATGACAATAACTCCATTGATGAAGATTCAGGATAGCGGAGACCCTCCTGAGAATTGGCAAGAATGCATGTCTTTGTAGGACTCTCCACAAGATTTGAGATTGCGATAATGTTCCCTGGAGCAGGAGGTTCCAGATCAAGAATGTCAAGAGGATGGAATGTGGCATTGGGAGAGGGTATTTTAACACCCGGTGCATTTTAGGTGAGTGCAGTCAATCAATATCCGATGTGGCAGCCAAATGATCCAGGTCATGTGGGTTAGACCTCCCAATTGGAGGATCATGTTCCTTCACAAGGGGAACACAAGACATTTCTTCACCGGGAACTAAAAGCCCAGATCCCTCATTAGATAATTACTCAAAGCAAATTATGGGAATTTTGAACACCCCTAATGGTGGCCACCCAAGTGTCAGACCCTATTCTCTCCATCACACTCTTAGTGTATGTGGAAGGCCCATCGTGTTGAGCAGCAGGAGTTTGGAGTGGAGGAGCACCCTCTGCCTGAGGTATGTAGTGGCAGTGGAAAAGAGTGTCAACCACAGTGGGGATCGGGTGCACTTGCTTGATTGCCTTTCTGTGCCTGTATACATGTGTGAGAGTGGGAATGTTCATTCTCTTCCAGTTAGAAAGGTTTTAGGATTATGCATGAGACTACCACAAAGGCAGAGATGAAGGATCAGAGAAACCCAATGTAGGGCAGCTACATGCACCTTGTGTCTGTAACATTGAGATCATATAAGGCTAGTGCCCGAGAACCTACACTGATTGCAAGTGCTCTTGTATTCAGAGCACCTCTCAGATTTCTGGTAACATGGCCTGGCATTCATCATCCTTGGTCCAACAAATCATAAAGAACAAGATAACACAATGTTCATCCCAATTTCCCTATTTGTAAAAAATAACTTTTGTGTGTTCTGTCAGATTCAGACAAACTCATAATGGATGCTGCACATCCACACCTGAGGTGGCATAGTATAGCACTGTCTCCCTGCCCCTGTACTGACTGAGACAAGTGTTAAGGACACTGATGCTTTCAGGTGATAAATAAATTCCTGTTTGCAAAAGCGCTCCACTACACTATACACAAAGCAGCATTTCCTGCACAACCACACAGTGGCACAATGGATCATATTCACACCCTTCCAACCATTCTTATGTCATCTGCCAACCACTGAGAAAACACTCAAATGACTCCACTGTTTTAATGAGAAGTTGCTTTCACATGTAAAACCAAAAAGCTTTAATGCCTTGAAAATCTACAGTCATTTCCACCAATTGCTATGTTCCTACTTACAAAGTGCAAGACATGGTAGTTACCTTACAGGAAAATTATCTACTAGGATCTCTAGTTACTATGGATCAGACTCAGTTGCAGACTGTCAGATAAAGGTAAATCAAGCTGGTTACAGGTGACATTTCGAGACAGCCTGGCTGCCTACAGTGGAACAAACACCCAAGTCTCGTTGTTTCTCTACTTCCCTTTCCCCTGCATCTATAAATTCTACATTCTATTTTCAAGCTCACTTTGTTGAAACTATTTATACTGTCTCATCTCATTACAATTATTTCTGTACAAAGTATGCTCAACAACATGGTTGAATCTTTTCCTTAGCACAATTTTTTTCTGTATCTGTTGTAATGCTACTTGTCATTCTAAGTATATGTGAAGTGCTATGTCACCCATGTGGCTGTGTATGCACTAATTTAATGGAAATAATTATAAATGTTCAAACTTTTGAAACAAAATACAGTTTTACAACAATAAAAGACAGCATGATTAAACATCACAACGTGGACCATAACAACATGTAGTGGTCATATAAAAGAAACATACTTCTACTAAAAACCAGCAGACACATTGAACAGACATCACTGTTTTTATAATGACCACGTTTGATAGAGATTGAAGCAAACATTTTGAGGAAAAGCTTTGTTGCAACTAAGGGCCCAATTCACATAGGCAAACTACTTTTCGGTCTTCCCAAAGGGACCAACAAACAGCATTTTTGCCTGCAGATGAGGAGGTTCCACACTCAGGGAGGAGCCTCCACACTCAAGCCCGAATTCCTGCAACACATCCAAATTCACACATCATGACATCTGCAACATCTAGTTGTACAAAAGTATAAAATGACTCACTTAAAAATGAAACCAGCTATATGTAGGCACTGGCTGTTACATATCTGTACGTATAGGACATGTGCTTGTAGGTAACAAAGTATGAATCATGTTACTAAACATTTGGTTACACCATGAGTGAGGGATACACATTACTTGGAGGTGAAAAACAAACACTGCTGTCGAAATGTGATGGGAGTAGGACCAGTTAACTATAAAGGGAGTGTGTTCGAGGTTTAATTGTGGTGGCCAACACACACCCGTGCAACAGCTTAGATAAATCAAGTAAGAAACAATGCCATTAACATGTTCATATGACCCTTCAAGTGGCAAAAACAGCATTAAAAGTATATTTGTCACAACATTTCTTCTTAAGTTACAAATTTAAGAATTTCTTATCTGTCTTGAGGAAGTCTTTCACAATCAGGTCAAATGTGAATCTTATATACAAGCCAAAACCTATATTCAAACCTCAGATTTCCATGTTTCTCCCACATACTTCACATACACCTGTGTCTGGGCTTACCATCCTCAACCCTGCTCCACCAGAATGTTGTTTGCCCAACAGCCAATCACAGCCTGACTGCATACATAAAACAATAAGCAGACTCAACCAAACCTTTTCAGACCTGTATTTGTCAGTTTGCCTCTTGTAATGAGAGAGAATGATTTCAGGAGGAGGAGAACTGAGGGTATCTTTAGAGAAAGGATCACCATCTTTGAGATGCCCTGCAAATATATTACCTACAGATTCTGTTTTCTGCCTGATGTCATCTTGGACATGGTTTGTGAGTGGGAGCAGGATCTTGACTCTGAGACATGATGTTCCCATGCCATCCCAGCCTATGTCAAGATTCTAGCAGCTCTACATTTCTTTGCTACTGGGTCATTTTAAAGGGTGTCCAGTGATATTGTGGAAATTTTTCAGACGAGCCAGTCCTAATGCTTTTGTTAGGTTTGGAGCTGCATAAATAGGAGGGTGCATCTCTATATAGGTTTGCCACTCACACTGGCAGGAAGGAAAAGGGCTGGTAGGTATTTCTATTTATTTTCCCGCTTCCCACATATGTTAGGTGCACTTGATTGCACTTTTGTGGCACTTCAGCTACCTCACCATAATGTACACATCTTCTGCAACAGACACCACTGGCAATTCATCAATGTGCAGGGTATGTGTGATGCCAGTAGCTGCTTATCTGATGTGTATGCAGTGTTCCCAGTCAGTTCCCATGACAGCTTCATATTCTACAGGTCTACTCTTGCTCAGTGGTTGACAGTGGAAGAATTTGTCAACGTGTGGTTTCATGGTAAGTACACAAGCATCATACAAATCTGATATTGTTTGAATATCCACAACCATTACAAATTACAAAGTTTTACAACACCTACATGATACCCACACACACTGCATGTACCATTCTGTACATTCTGAAATTTACAGATGTAAGGGGGACATGTACAAATATTTCCTGATGTTCTTCCTCAGGTTATGCTGCATATGCACTCTCTCCTTAACTGCTCACACCATATAGAGGTGCAATCATTGTACCTCAGCATAGGTACAATAGGACACAAATTCATATATGAGCCATCATACCATCATACAGCACATTTTGTTTTCCTAAAGTCAAGATTCAGATGTCTTGAGTGTAGGGGGTGCTTTTTTTACTCTCCTGAAGTTGTGTGCAAGATTATAGTAGTCTTTTGTGTCTTGTGCAACATTGTAGTAGTCAAGGCTCACACATGCCTCTGAACTCTCACCAAGTTCTGATTCCAGGGAACCACAACATTGTCCCAAACAGAGGGGAGGGTATGCAGGTCCGTGACCAGCAGGTTGACACTTTTTTCTCTAGTGCCACCAGTTGTGTTATAGTTGTGTTATTACACAGTCTGTTTTCAATGATGAACGGTGGACATTTAACACTCTGTCCATTAATTCTATCCTGAGATGTTTTTGTAAGCTATGCACAATGTATGAAACTAACAGCTATTGTGAAGACTCAAAAGATAGATGCAACACATTTCTTGCATATGAGAGAAATTAGTGTGGGCAAAGTCTCAGAGGACTCCATTGCCCTAGGGGAGTAAATGTGTGAGATGTCTCCCAGACTTTGGCCACCTGAAAATTTGTCTGCACCATATTTATACTTTTTTAGCACCTCATTTTCATCATATTGTGAAGCAAAAGTGGTGCAAACACAAAATATAACTGTATTTTGTAAGTTTGTGCCACTTTTCCATCAAAAAATGACACAAATACCGTGCTAAAAAAGTATAAATACGGGCCCAAGTACCATGAGTCATGCCTATGTATAGAGTGAGTGAGGATTGGCATTGTGTACAATATGGAAACCTCGAGGTATATGTGAAACAGATGAGATTATAATAAATAGCATGTGTCATGTTTTGAATTCTGTGTTACATTCACTACAAACAATCATGCCTTACCCATGGGTTATATGTGTCAAGCTGTGTGGCACACTGTACCTTTCACAATGGTCCTTACTAATATATGGGGTTGTGCCCTTGAGATGGAAACATGCTATGGTTGTGCCACTGCTAAAAAAAAACCTAACTTAGATCCTTCTTATTTTACACATTTTTGATCCATCTCTCCATCACTTGTCTTCTCTAAAGATTTAGAAAAGCATGTCCATGCTCACTTTACCAGCTTCATTGAGGCCAATAATTGTTTTCATCCATCACAGTTTGATTCCAGGGTGGGTCACAGCACAATAAGTCCTACTGTGCGTTACGGAACATTTGAGACAACGTCTGGATCCTTGTGGCACAGCTGCACTTATTCTGTTGGATCTGAGTGCTGCTTTTGACACCATATCCCACTCAATCCTGAAAGAAAGATTGGAGGCTCTAGGTCATCAAGGTTCAGCTTTGAGATTGCTGGTGTCTTTCCTGTCTGACCGCATGTTTCAGTTCTTTTCGGCTGACGCTAAATCTAAGCCACAGGCCTTGACTTCAGAAGTCAGCCCTCTCCTATTTAACATTTATGTCCACCCTGTAGCTAGCTTAATAGAGAGTTGTCGGCTCACCCTTTTTTTGTATGCCGGGGACATGCAGGTTATACTTTCTCTGTCATTGTATCAAAACCATGATCTTTTGGCTTTGAAGAAGGGTCTGAGTACAACTGTTGGGTGGATGAACAAGAACTCTCTCAAGCTCAAGGAAATCAAAACAGAGGTCCTGGTTCTGGGTAATAACACCTCTCTCTGGGATACCAGACACTGGCCATCAGTCGTAGGGGCCTTACCTATTCCATTTACAAAGGTGAAAAATCTGGGCTTCCTGATTGATGAGAAGTTGACTATGAAACAACAGGTGACTAAAGTAACTGCCACCAGCTTTGCTGCTCTTAGATGGCTAAAAAAGATTATCTGGCTAATTACTCCCTCAGCTCAGAGGCCCATAATACAAGCCCTGATTTTATCAAGACTAGGTCATGGGAACATACTCTAAGTAGGCGTAGCTAAGACAACAACTCACTGCCTCCAATTAATTCAAAATGCTGCTGCTAGATTGCTCTTTTATCTACCCAGATCCACCTCTGTTTCTAACCTGCTCCAGGACGTTCACTGACTCAATGTTTTGAAACACATTGAGTTCAATGCACTTTGCTACATGTTTAAATTTAAACAAGGCACAGGATCATGCTACATTCAGGAACTGGTGAAACCATATCAGCCCACACTGTTTCTTCATTCCTCCAACTGGTCCTTGTTCACTATACCAAGGTTCTGTCTTTCCCACATGAAAGGATGCACCTTCTCTTACCATGGCCATAAATTGTGGAACGCCCTTTCAGATGTTTTGAAGAATTGTAATTTTTTGTTGACTTTATGAAAAGGCCTAAAGACCTGGCTCTTCTGAATCAATTGTTCATTTCACCCAACTGCTGTACGCCAGAAATCCCTTTTGGGCAGCTGTGCACATTATAAAACTAATAACTAAATAAATAAATACATAAAATAAATTCATAAATATGCTACATGGGTGTGACAGGTAGGGATAACTTATTGGTCCATTCACTGTACGATATAGGGACAACTATTTATCAAAATGTAACAAACCAAATACTTTTAATTATATTTTGAACTTGATGTTAGTCTGGAGACATGGTAGTCCATGGAGCAGACTAGTTAGGCTAGGAATGTTCAAGAATTTAGTGTGCATGATTCACTGTTTGCCAACATTTTATCCTGCAGTGGCATACTACACACTCATTAATATCTCCAAGTTGCTCCAAGTTGCATATGTGATGTAATTGGACAGGACTGAATGCATTATGGTGTGTGGAGTTGTGTTTAGGAATCAAAACATTAAACACATGTATGTACAGGTAGGTCATACGTACACCATGGTGCAAGTGTACCTGTATAATGACCTGGATTGTCCCTGCTCAGAAAGTGACTCCCTCATGTGCTCAACTAAAAAGTAGGTTGATGGGCTTTGTGTGTATAATGCTGAAAGCATCACACATACTAATAAAGTTTAACGTACATTTAATATTATATGTAATTGTCTCATGGATACTTCCAGGAATCAAGATAAATAATTGACAAGGATGGAGTGAATGTTCCTGTTTGAGATGTAAATGGTGAATGTACGCAGTCTTTCTCTAATTTCCTGTGTGTCACTTCCTCTGTATTGTCATCCATTTACAGCCTGATCGTGGAGTCTCCGCCCCAAGAGCAGAGATTTCGCCTCTCACTCGGAGCAGGTTCCACACCTAGGGTAGAGGTTCTGCACTCAGGGCCAGAAACCAAGGAAAACACACATGGAGTGACAATGAGAAAATTACTTGCAACAAGTTGAATACAGCCATTTTGTGTTCATTCTGTGCTATCCTCACCTCAGAGCAACATCCTGTGCCATCCTGTAGCTCTGTTTATCTGTCCTGCCCCCAACATGGCGGAGGGAGTTGATGACCAGGCACCCCCCACCACTTCAGTGAGTCTAAATTGAATATCTTTACAGGGGAGAGGGAGGTGCTTGATAAGTCCACTCAGCTTTATGGGGTCCCAGATAGCCAGTTGCGTAATGCAGCACATTCGCAAATCTGGAACAATATTGCTACACCCTGCAGCAGGTATGTACCAAAGGTGGGGCAAACTGAGGCCAGGCCTGTGGTGCTGGGCCTGCATCAAGGTCCAGGAAATCATGGGCATGTCTGCCCAGCCACATTCACAATGGCCCCACAAATTCCCACTGCACAAGAGGGTCCTGAAGACAGCCTGGCTGACCCTCCATGCTCAGTTGGAGGACTTTAAGCAAAAGAGAGACAGTAAAATAAAGGGTGACATTGTGTCACTTGTCTCACTCAAAATGATACAATAATTTCCAATGTGTACTAAATGCATATATTCTATATATATGTCATTTCCAATTTGTATGTAGCTGTACTGAGTAAGCCCATGTGATTTTCAGTGTACAACATAAAAGAAGCAGTCTGATAATACAAAATGTGGCTCTGCCATGTACAATGTCTGATGTTACCAAGAAACATACAAAGGATTTTGAGCACATCTTTCCAAAGATTATCTCCAGGTCTTGATTTGCATAGGTACAAAAACATTAGCATGTATGGTGTGTTTCGCTATGTAACACAACAAATGTCTCTTGATAGTAAGTGTAGGACTGTTGAGACTTCACATTCAGGGCTGAGAACTCCACATATAAAAGGATAAACCTGGATCCACTTTTAGATATGGTGATCTTCATCCTTTGTACTAACTCAATTTGTAAAATAACAATGGAAGATTACTACGCGAAAATATTAGGACCCTCAAATTACCATAAAGCTGAAGGTGAAGTTGGTAAATATTCAAGATTAAACTGACCAAATTTGAATAATTTGTTTTTTAAATAATTTCTCAATATTACAGTCCATCACACCTACTTTTTTATTCAAACCACATATTACTGATAAGTGAGATTAAAGGATTATGATGACAGCACTTCCTTTATATTGTCTCTACCTGTATTAGAAATTTTACACCACCTACATAATTATTATTTTCATTTTGAGTGGATCGGGCAAGCAAAGGACCATCTGGACAGGACCAGGGGCAGAACAGGCCATCCTTAGCTCATCAGTAGGCAAGTCCTCTGGATACCATCAGCAAGGAGGAGTAGGGAGACCAAGTTACAAGCAGGAGTAGTGCACCCACCCAGACAAACACTGCCATCTACTTCAACAGCCCAGGAGGAGTTGAGGAGGCTGAAGGAGGGGGGAAATGGAGAGGGACACTACCAGGCAGGAGGATGATGAATGTGGGTTTCGTCCCTGACCCAGAGGAACTGGTGTCCCCTGAGCAGTCCCCACTCCCACCTAGGCTAGCCACCGACCCTCCCCTAACTCCTGAGGCCTACATTCCATTGGGGCCTCCAGCTGCACCCCCTTACATCACTCCCCCTCTAAGTGCCTGTCAAGAAGAGCAGAGGGAAACATCTGCTCCCGACCCCCAAGCCCCTCATGTGCAACTCAAAGCCCCTATGTGTGTTTGCTCCTGTAGGTACTCCCCAGGTGGTGATGGAGAAGAAGATGATGTCCAGACTGAATTTTCTCTGGGCTTGTAGGTGATCAGAGATAAGATCCATTTGTTCCAGAGAGTCACAGTCCACGCTTTTGGAGAAGATCAATGCCTCTACCACTTCATTTGTGACAGCCATATTGTTTGCGTTGAGCCGTTCTCTCTCTCTGTTTCCCCTGCTATCTCTCGTATATTATCTTCCCATAGGATGTGTGGTCCTGAATCAGCCAGGCACAGGGTGTTCACATGTGCAGAGTATCTCAACATTGTCATCATAGAGGACAGCGAGGATGGCCAGTGAGCGTTTACCTCTAAGCCTGGACACTCGTAGGAAAACTAATTGTTGCTTGGGGATGGATATCGTTTTTTATGTTGACCATAAACTCTTATGTTAGGAAAATGTTTTGACTGTGGACTTAATTTTATTTAACTCTTATACATAGACTGGTTCCCTGATGCATCCCAACATGTTTTTTATTATGTTGCTCAACCCTCTCCAAGTTCCCTTGCCCATTCTACTAGAATAATATTTTTTCTTTCTCCCTTTTCATCACAGTATTTATTAAAAATGATTTTTGTACCATTACCTTTTAATTTAAGATTTGGAGCTACATAAAAGTAACTTTTATAAACCATTTCTCTGTCTTGTGTTTTCCATTATATATGTTGGAATCAAAATGGTTAAGTCTACATCTGTAGGTGTTTTGCTATGCTTTCAACATGATACCTTGTAACACTTAATGGACACGTAGTTCTCACACACATTTATAGTCACATCTATGTCCCACAACTAGAGTACCCATTTGAACATAATCAAATATGAATCAACTCAGGACTGAGGTTTTGATTGGTGCATATTATTACGTTTATTTACATATCATTTGAGCGAATATATGTTTACAGTAATCACGGGGAGTATCACTTATGACTAAGCAAATGTGGTGGTGAGGATCTCTGTAAGTGTGCATTCCGGGTTAGTGTCGATGTGTGGGTGGGTGTGCTTCATCTGCCTGTGCAGGTGGGTTAGCTTGTTCAGCTGAAGCGGGCTGGGCCTGTGCAGTTAGTGGGGGTGCCTGCAAAGTTGGTGGGAGTACCTATACACTTGATAGGAATGCAAGTAAAACTGGTGGAGGGTGTACCTGTACAGTTTAAAGAGAGCATCTGTACAGTTGGCAGATGCCTGTTCTGTTGGAGCGGGGTCCTATACAGTTGGGGGGTACCTGTGAAGGTGGTGTTTGAGGTGACTGGGTGGGATGCAGGTTGGTGTGTTTGGGCCCCTTCATGTGTTGACAGTGAAGGAAGACTTTGAGACATTTTCAACATGTTCTCCATCATCTTCATGGCCAAGGTTTGGAATCTTGAACTCTCTTCCCTAAAAAATTATTTGGTTATGGTTCATCCTCGCAATGTCTTGGCAACATTTCACAATACTGTCCAAGGCACAGGTCTGCCTCTTAATCATCTGAGGCATTTCATGTGGTGAGTCTGAAATGTCAGACAGCCCCTAATACACAGGTGTCCTGCCTCACATCACACTATTGTTGAAACCATTCTTTCCCCCACTGCCCAACCTGAGCTTCTGCCAGCCCCCCTGCATGGGACATCCTTTGATATTACCATTAGGTCCACCAGCATGGGGAAGGGAGGCAAAGGGGAGGCTGTGGGGAGGATAGTCTTGTCTAGAGGATACCTGCTCCTCAGCAGGGGTGTTCTGTCCTTCAGATGTCTGAGAGTAGACCTAGGATGCAATGTCATGTGAGAACTGTGTAGGAGATTTAACACATCAACCTTGGATGTGATGGTTGTGAGGAGGTGATGCTTTTGTTGGGGGAGGTTAACTCTGTTCCCAGCAGTCACCCAACCATTCACAGTCAATCATCAGCTGCAAGTGGATTGCAAATCTCACATAGCTTTCTGTCAACAAGCCAAAAATGCCCCCTCTCTCATCCATGTCCTTCTCCACAACCAGCACCTCCTCGTATTCTTCCTCATGATCTTCTTGTTGAGCAGTGCTGGCCGCTGACATTGATGCTTGGAGGAGGATTGGGTTCTCTCCTGGGACTTCCCACTGCCCTCCACTGGTGGATGGTTCAGCTTCATCAAGCGAGGATGCAACATATTAAGTATTTTCCATAGTATATTATGTGCTACAACCACAACAGTTTGATCAGTTCTTCATTGCATCCATCTGAAGTTCCACGTATCATCTGGTTTGTGTAAACCTACATGTGGCAGCTCAGGCTGTAGGATTGAGGTGTTCAATAAAGTTGTGAAATGCAAAGTCACACTCACCAACTCCAGCCACAGATTTGTGTGGTTTTGATATCCCCTGTGATGTCAGCTGTTAAACCTGTCTCCTTGATTGTATGGTGGAAGACATCATCCTTGATCCAGCAGCTTCAGAAGAAGTGACTCCATAATTAATGTTCAAAATGAATAATAAGTGAACACGCAAAATAAACATGGACACCACTAATTATGTTAGAAACATATCACATACCAACATTAGATGGTTAAAAAAGGTGGATAAGTCTACTTTCACCATTATTTGGTAATTTTGAACTCTATGAGAAATAAAACTTTAAAACACTAGAGGCACACTTACTTGGCGGACAGATTGTAGTGGGTATGACAACTGCAGCCAGAATGTCTCCTGATTCCCTGAATAAAGTACTGATGGCATTTTATATAACCAAGGTACTCCTGACAGCTGCTGTAATGAAACAAACATATCCATATTGTAATGCAAATGATGATGTGTATTATTGTACATGTATGTGTCATTAGAATACACTTTCAACATAGTAAGTGCTACACTTTAGATGAGACAATACAAGCAATGTAAATGTTGCATCATACTTTCATTAGCCAACATGTTATGAAGTAATCTACTCTTATGAATCATATCTGAGCATATGGAAAGGTGTAAAAACAGGAATATTTGTCACACACCACATGATGCTAACCTGTCATCCACTATATTAGACTTTGAGCATTATGGTAAGTTGTGTGTAAGTGCCCTTAACAGGATCTACCATCTGCCCACTGTGTGGTGCTTGACCATTTGTTACACCTATACATGGAGCAGAGATTACTGTTGCATGTGCTGTCTTGGCCAACATCGCAGGATCTCAAAAGATAAGAGTATAATTTCATTACCTTTCTATTTGACACATGTTAAAACCAACATATACTAGTTAAGATTACATCTGTGAAACAAATGATAGAGTTTAAGAAACATATCTATAGGTTGTCTGATAATAATGTCCTACATGGAAACCACTTCTTGGCATATTTATGTACCAGTTTATGGATGTGGTAGTGATTGATCTGCCCCATGATTTTCACTTCCTGCCCCAGTGGGTGGATTTTCTCTAGCTCTATGTGGAAATTGAATGAAGAAGTTAAGTGACAAATACAACAAATGATGAATGTGTACAAGTATCTGAACAAACGTGAAGTAATTTACATAGTCACAATTGTACTTCATATAAAACATTGGTCAAATAAAGTTATTGTTTAATCATCACATCTTCCCTGACACCACAATAAGTTTATCAGTCACAGACAGCTTATGCAGCAGGTGGGGGTTCATGGTGGAAATGACTTCCTTCTCAAGCCATGTGAGATGGAGACAACTTTCAGTTTGTCCTCCAGGGAGACCTCTTGCCACCTCTCTTCTGGTGAACTTCTCCTTCACCTCTCTGCTCTCATCCTGCTACTTCATTTTAATGTCAGTGATGGCCTGGACATACTCCCCAATGCAGTGGTTGCACTAGCCAACTGCTGTTAAAGGGCTGCCTTCTATGTTGCACTAGTGAGATATTGAGGTGTACCATGGAGTTTTTTTTGTAATTTTCTACTACAAAATTCACAATCATTTGTGTCTCCTCTGTGAACCCTTTTTTCTTTCTGACAGTCAACATACTGACAGGCTGCTGGGCAAGACACTTAAAGACACGAGCAGCCAGGCAGAATATTGTGTTTGGAACTTGTATGTGTGCTGCTTTGATGTGGTTTGGAGTGCATGTGTTGTTGGTGGCATTAATTATCTGCAGGTGGATGTAGTTACATTTTCCTCACCTGAGTGCACATGTTCTTTTACTGATTGTGGAACTACCAGCCAGAGTGTAAAACCTTCGCAGGCATAAAGATAATACTTGTAAGCTCCTTTGTGAATACGAATAAAAGTAGTGTAGTTAGAATACTGGTCTAACTTAGAATTTTAGGCTAACTTTACCTTTGTGAATTGTGCCATCAGATCGTAGCACATATCTATCTAAGTTAAGAAATAGCACTATCCTCAGCAAAAAATATTTAGAGAGAATCCTGACGTTAAAAGGGCAATGAATAGACGGGTCTGTTAGCAAAAGAATGCTTGAAAGAATGGAGCACACTTAGGCAAATATATCAACCCCTACACGGAATTCAAGATATGTGCTTCCTGAAATGCCCCAGATTATTTTAGAATAGCAAATATCTAACATAATTTTTTTATGGAGTGGTTTCAATGCATGTTAAGATTCCCTGAAGACAGGTTGCATCCATCAAACATTTACCGTGTAAGAAAAGCGTGACAAAAGCAAAATGAGACTTTGGACAAGCAGTTCTCTAAAGAAAAACTCTGTGGAACAGGATTACATTTTCTTTCTATCAATAATGATAAACTTCTAATATAAGGAAATCTATTATCAAACATAATTTCCTTAAAATATGGTGTGATTAACCTATCTGAGGCCAGCAATGACCCGGTGTCACTGTCAATAACATTAAGGCAGGCTTGCAAATATCTGGGAGTTGGTTATGAAGTACAACTCTAGAAAACATGAAAGATTTTGGTTGTATGAAAAAATATTAACCACCAAATTATTGTGGACATTTTTTTGACGTTCAATATGGGAACTACCAGAATAATTACAAAAAATAGATCATGGTCCAAAATATTGCAATCAGTTAGGTAAATATATACTTAAATGTAGGTAATAATGTAATAACATAAAAAGGTTAATTGTTTTTTTAAATAATGCAAAACATTTTTTTAAGATATAAAACGCATAAAGAAATATCACACACTCAATACCACAGTAAACCTTTAAAATATTAAAACATTTAAAAATATTAAAAAATTATGTAATTAAAATTCAGAACATGAATAAAACATCACTCAACAAACATTAGCTGAAATGTAATTTAAAAAGTACTATTCACCCAATCCTATAATACATTCAACATAATTTTTTTTAAAACAAACATAATGCCAAACAATAAAACACCATGGTTAAAATATTATTAAGGTAACCAATATGTTCAACTTTGACATTAGAGCAAAATAGTTGAAAAATACACTTACCTTTGATATATTGGCCCTTGATATGTGTGCAGTCACGATATTTTGATCACATTATTACGGTCAGGACAATATTTTGGTTTAAAAATTGAGGTGAAAAGCCATAATTACATCTGAAAAGAAATGAAAGAATTTCTTCAAGACAACACGAGTAGCATTAAAAACATTAAAAAAGCAAGCACCATTTGGAAATCATTAATTTCACATATTACCTACTGGCATTCGCCAGTAGGTAGTAATAGTTAAGACGAGGTTTCCATAGAAAAACCATCTTTTATTTTGCTAATACCTTTGGCACCGTTTGATGAACCTTCACGAAAACATCAAAATTAATATGACAGTCAGTTCAGCTCATGTCTTGAAAATTTTAGGGTGAGCTGTCAAGCAAGGGCCAAGAAAAACAGGGGTGGCGGTTCCCAAAACACGTTTTCCCCTTGCATTTTACCAAACAGTCTTTAGACATGCCCACAGCCCGAACCGCTGGATGGAATTACACCAACATTTGCGGAAAGCTATATCGTGGTGTGCAAATCATGCTGTTTGCATTTAGTGTAAATCTGCTCAGTAGTTTTAGAGATATTAAAGGAATAATATATAGATATCTAGAAACGTGGATCCTCAGCGGATCCAACAGTCCCTGTGCTCAAATCTGGTTGACTGACAACACTTCAAACAGGAAGTGTTGGTAGCTATTGTGGGCCCCAAGAAATGCAAACAAAAGAGAAAAGGGGGTAGGCTGCACATACCTTAACTCCCTAGTCGTGGTTCTGGGGTCCGGCTAGGACCCCACAAGGGCAAAAAACTATTTATTTTTCAATTTCAGCAAAATCCGTGGTGGATCCACAGATTTTTTAGAAAAATTGAAAAAAAAAACAAGCTTGGTCTGCAGCGCTTGTTATTAATTTTGCTGGTGGGTAGGCCAGGTCCCTGAGGTTTGCCAAATATAATAAATAAGGAGAGGGGCCCCCTCCAAGGGCTCTTAAAAGCCATTAGGACCACCACCTCCCTATGACTACAAACAGAAAATATACATGTGGTGATCAGACCCCCCCGGACCCTGTTGATCACCACCACCCGGAGCTACACACAAAACATTGTTGGGGGCCACTGTCATGCAGGCAGGAAAACAGATGAAAGTATTGGTCCTGCATGCAGGGAGCTGCATTTCCAACAGTTCCTTATAAGCAAGAGCAATGCCGGCTCCAGCAGGATGTAGGGAGCCGGCTGGGACCGCGCAGGCCTTGAGGCTACCTCTGCAGTCCCCAACATGATCCAAGTGTGTTTTTTCAACAGTTCCAACTTGAAAAGTTATCTGATGAAAATGTTCGAGGAACCATAATATTGGCAAATTTACAGGCACACAATGTCACTGCAGACATTGCCTCTGCATCCTTTAAGTAGCCATTGTGTAGGAGGTGCAGTATACACATACCCAACAAGGTAGCACTTACTAATTAGCCAGTAGGAAGTACGCCAGTTGGGTACACATTCTGTACAAAATGGTGGCCTCTTTTTGGATAAACACGCAGGGCAGGATTCTTTCTGGCATGATGCTCATTTCACAGAAATCAAGGGCCATATTTATACTTTTTGACGCAAAACTGCGCTAACGCAGTTTTGCGTAAAAAAAAATAGCGCCGGCTAACGCCATTCTGAAGCGCCATGCGGGCGCCGTATTTAATCAATGACGTTAGCCGGCGTTAGCCGCCGGCGCTGCCTGGTGTGCGTGGAAAAAAACGACGTACACCAGGCAGCGCCGGCGTAGGGGAAAATGGAGCTTGGGCGTCAAAAAATAGGGCAAGTCAGGCTGAGGCAAATTTTTCACCTCAACCCGATTTGCGCCATTTTTTTCGACTCCCAACCCCCATAGAAATGATTCCTGTCTTAGCAAAGACAGGAGTCATGCCCCCTTGCCCAATGGCCATGCCCAGGGGACTTCTGTCCCCTGGGCATGGTCATTGGGCATAGTGGCATGTAGGGGGGCACAAATTAGGCCCCCCTATGCCACAATTTTTTTTTTTTTAAATACTTACCGGAACTTACCTTAATGTCCCTGGGATGGGTCCCTCCAGCCTTGGGTGTCCTCCTGGGGTGGGCAAGGGTAACAGTGGGTGTCCCTGGGGGCATGGGAGGGCACCTCTGGGCTCCTTCCGAGCCCACAGGTCCCTTAACGCCTGCCTTGTCCAGGCGCTAAAAAACGGCGCAAAAGCGGCCGTACGTCATTTTTTTTGACCCGCCCACTTCCGGGCGTCAATTTTGCCCGGGAGTGTAAATACGGCGCACATGCCTCGGAGTCAATTTGTTAGACGGGAACGCCTACCTTGCATATCATTAACGCAAAGTAGCTGTCCACGCTAAAACAATTACGCAAACTCCATGGACTTTAGCGCTAGACGCGTCTAACGCCAAAGTATAAATATGGAGTTAGTTTTGCGTCGGAATTGCGTAAAAAAAAACGACGCAATTCCGGCGCAAACAGAGTATAAATATGTCCCCAAACCTCAACAGGAACACATACAAATATAAACAAAGCAAGTGCCCAAGTTCACGCTCCACTTCTGTAAAGTAAAAATCATCCTGTTTTCTTCTGGAGATGCTTCTTGATGCACAGGAATATGATCACATTTCCACCAAACAAAGAAGCACTTCATGAGTTGTCTGGGGTTGAATGGTCATAGGGGGTACGCCTCAGGACAGTCCACATGCCTGGCCTTACGGGCAATACCAGTCACACGCAGCTGAAGACAATAAATGATGCAGGATTGAGTGGTTATAGGGGGCTGGCCACAGATCTTTGCTGCAGGGCATGCCCTGCAGCCTACCTCCCCCATGCACGGCCAAAGGCCAGGCACAGAGGTGGTTGGATTAACATAAAGTAATTAAAATTACTTAACATGGAAAAAAACATAGAAATTCACTGAAAAAAATAAAGGCTACCGGGACATTATGGTTAGGAAATACAATAAAAAAACATAGAAATTCACTTAATAAACCAAGGGTTACAGTGAAATTATAGTTAGGTTTTGAATTTACACGCACAAAACCATAGAAATTCAACAGTGATAGTTATTTCAAGTAACTATAATTCATGCACTAAGGTAACTATAAATCGCACCCTTGTGATGCATTGCTAATTACCCCACATTTAACGAGTTATGACATCTTTTATGACATCATTAATAATATTACCACAACATTAGCAATAAAATTATTGATGAGAAAACTGTGCATGGTGGGGCATAAGTTATAGTTACCTTAGGGCATGAGTTATATTTACTTGAAATAACCATAAGTATAACTGCTGAATTTTAAGGCTTTGTGCAAGTAAATTCAGAACCTAACTATAACATCCCTGTAACCTTTGATTTTTTGAATAAATTGTGCAGATATTAAGACATAGCTCTGTTTGAAAAAAAAACAGGATTAATTAATCTAAAAATCTGAAAGCTGAAACTAAATACTGAGAGGAAAGATATAGATAAGACACTACATGAGCCAATTCAATACCAGACTGTGTTGGGGGGGGGGGGGACACAGCGAAGACAGCGTTTACAGGGACCAAAATGTGACTATAGGGGTCACTTGTTTCTGGTGTCTTTGGGCCGTCCCACTATGTTACTGCAAACTGGGCCAGTTACACCTTTTACAAAATTAACTCTCATTGTGGCAAGAGCAAACAGGCAAAGACTTCTCAGAGGCAATGTAGGGACAAGAGTTAATAACTCAACAATTAACCAACAGAAATAATATAAGTATTGTCCAGCCCAGTGCTTATCTTCTGAATATAAGAACATATTTACTAACACAGAATTACCTCTTACTGCACAATGCAATTAGGGAAATACAATATTGAGTGCTTGTGATCTTCCGGCGCTACACCCTTCAGTACCCACCTCTCTTTAACAGTGTCCCATTGACTGCAATCCCTAGCATCATATATGGGTTGTGGCACAAGCAAGGCCACGGTGTAGTTTTCTCAGTCAACCCCCAATGCTTGTATGCATCCAACAGATCAGTTCATTTTTCACTTTGAGAGATACAGTCTTAGTTCATATGGTGGGCCTCAGACTGCTATTTAGTACCTTCTTCACACACAGTTGTCAAGCCCTGTAACTACCTGTGTCCAGGAGTTTCTGTCCAGATGGATGTAGGCAGCTTTTGAGCTGTCAGGCTGAGGCAGCATCCTCTTTTAGAAGTAAAGGACATTGTGGGCCTTGATGCAGTGACTTCCTGCAGCAGCTCCCATCTTTGGCAGTTGTGGCACTCCAAGGCCAGCGTAGACTGGATGCTGGTATGGCAGGGGCAGCCTCTGGGGCAGTCTTGACCTCATGGATGATTTCAGTGATTGCAGCCTCCTGGCAGAGCAGGGCACACACCTTGGCATTTTATCCTGTTTAAGTTGTTTCTCTTTCAAAGGTCATTTTCCTGTTGTTCTTCAGATTATTTCAATCCTCCTTTACCCAGTGTCTGAATTTCTACCCTATAGCTATAAAAATGTATTCAATACACTTTCATAGTCTTGGAAGCGTGTACCTAACCTTCAGCTTGTGCCATGATAAACCACTGTCATCTAAAGTGGATCCCACTGGTCCCAGTTCCCAGACTCTCAACACACATAGAATTCAACTACCAACTACTAAGATGAGTCAGGTCACAATAATAATTATTGGGGCTCTTCCTCCCTGCTCTAGTGGTTGGGGAGGGTTGCTCTAATCAGTGTTTGCTCCCATGTTTCAGAATTATTCCAGTATCCATCAATGCCATTGTACTGAAGAATATAGAAGGATCTGAGAAGTATAGGGCATTGTGCAGTTCCTATATCTCAGTGTGCATAACTGTTTTTCACAGTCACTACTTTTGCTGGTTCTTCCACTCACCTTGGTACCCATCCTGCTGAGAACTCCCTTGTTGGGGGGATATTTTGCCTGTGAGACCACTTGCCTTGTGCATTTGGCTTCAACTAGTATAGAGGTATGAGACATGCCTCTGAGTTCACCTACTATTAGCTTGATTTGAGAAAGATTGCTAAGCCCAAAATCTAGGAGCATGAACTCTGATGTGAATCTGTTACAAGCTGTGGAGCAAGCCAGCAGTGAGATTCAAGTTGTTATGAATTTAGCAAGACAGAAGATGGCGTTCCTATTAACTAAACCTAAATAATTATTAGCCCTGGTCTTTTTGCAAGCCATTTATTGCACCGTGCAATTTCAATTATCTATCTTGGCCAACATTATTCTCAACAAATAATCTAAAGTGGCATTTATTCTTTCATACCTAGTCAAAACAGCTTTAACATGGGTTATGCCACCATTGAATAATGATGATCTTATACTTAATCAGCATACCAGCTGCATGACCCAATTATCGGCAATGGTTGGACACAGTCATGTAGAGCAAGCTACATACATGACATTCCAGGCTTTGCGGAAAGGCACAATAGATACTACCACTCATCTAAGTCAATTACAGCTATTTTGAAGGTGGCAGCTGGACAGACAAATCAGCTATAGCTGATTCCTATGATGATTTAGGAAACATTTAAAAGATGCAATCTCATTAGTGGTAAGCTGGCCTACAGTTGCAGATCCTTGAATAGTAGAAGCTCAGCTCAGACTTTGAAAGGCATAAAGGCTTTGGACTGTTTGCAAAGTTCTGAATCACTAAATGCCAGAGTAAGCAAACAAGGATACTCAAGCTGCAGACCCAAAGCAAATGAACAACTTTAAATGTTTGTTATTTAAAGAAGAACAGAGATGAAAAGAAGTGTCTGTTTGGGTTGTGGTCAAGGAGGGCATTTTGTTACAGCTTTGAATGCATCTCGACACACTTCCTAACGAAGGAGGGAAAGACTTATGTAGCCCATACCTACATTAAAGTAAATAAGGTAATTTCTATGGACCCATGCCTATGTAGAAGGCAAAATGACAAACTATTTAATCATAAGTGTTTGTCGTAGTTTCGTGTGAGTGTCAAACAAGTGGCGAACAAGAACATATTCTGAAAAATATAAGGGGGAGCTGCTATAGTGCTCACTGCACCAATGCAGGGACATGAATCCTACACACTCAAGAGGGTTATTATTATATATATATTAATAGAGGTGTACATTTGAAATAGGTAACTCATAGTATAGTTAAAATTGAAAACACTGGGTGCAGCTAAGAAAGTGGTACTTATAGCATACTGAAATTGTAGACAAGCAGCAGTTGCATTTCACTCAGATAGAGATACTCAATGGATACTGTAAAAGGAAGGATATTAAATTGTTTACTTTATCTTAGTTTACAGTTGTGAGAAAATGCCAGTTTTCACACCTTCATTCCCTTTTTGTCTTCATTGTAGTGCTGTTCTTTTAGACTCTGCACACGTGGCCACTGCTACTCAGCATTCAGTATATGTGTTCCGACTGCTAAAGCATGCAGAAAGTGGCTAATTCCTTATAAGAGTATATAAACTCTTACAAGGCATTCATATATGGTGTAGAAACTGCCCCTACTGCATGGAAAGTTAAATGTCACCTCTGGCCTACAGCAGGTATTATGCTATCCACTAGTATGACAAAGGAAAACATAGTTTTAGGCCTACCCCTGTAACTCGACTGCTACAGTGTAAATCCCACAGTGGAACCTTATAAAATACCTCTTTTTAGCAGGTGAAAACTTCCACTTTAAATATTAGTAAATCAACCCATGTGAGTCTTGTAGGCCACAAGGTAGGGTGCATGGTATTTAAAAGTGGGATATTTAGACAATTAATGTTGCTACATCCTTACAGTGACAGTCCACCTAAAAGCTAGTGTTGGGGTATAGGTGGCTTATGTAGAAAGTCACAGTACCGATTAAAATACTAATACCGTATCTCAGGAACGGGACGAGCTAAAAAACTAATTTTAACCACCGTTTGTAATAGTTATTAAAAATCCAATTCAATGGTGGTGTCTGATTTTAATAAGTATTAAGGAAAATTATTTTTGTAGAAAGTTATTATTTACCTACCAAAACTTTCAGAAGGCTAATTAACATTAGTTACTCTGACTCCCAGGCTGGGCACAGCCTGGAAAGAGGTGTGAAATTCCTCCCTAGATCACACAATATGCTTACATGAAATGGCACAGATGACTTTGCTAAGCTCAGTATAATATTGACGGTGGGGCTATGCCACTCCTGTTGACACCACAGTGTCAAATCCTGCATGACAGCTTCCATTAATTTTAGCAGCTTTTAGCCTCAACAAGAGCAGGCTAAGCAGATATTAGAAGAGATACAACAGGCTTGACAACAGATGGACTTTAAAGTTTGGACACAAAAGAATTCTAGATTACGACAGGTTCAGAAAGAGTTGCTGTAACACAATCAGACATTATTGGTACCAGAACGTAGAATACAACAAAAACTGAAGATATTATGACAAAACACAAGTACCAGGGCATCGAGGAATAAAGAATACAGTGGAATTACAAACTCACATGTTTTGGTGACCAAATAAGAAAATGGATAGCATAAGACCATATAAAGAAGTGTTTCACAAGCGTCAAGGCCAAGCAGGGTTGGACAGGGACAGAAAATAGGCCCGGGCACCAAAATAAAAGTGAGTCCTGTTAGAGAATTAGATAGCTCAGAATGTAACTCCGCCCCCAGCTGCAAACAGGGCAGTTTTGCCTTGTAAAGAGAATTTGGGCCTCATTACAAGTTTGGCAGTCGAACCACAGGACCGCCATGGTGGCGGTCTTTTGAAAAGCCCCAGGCTGGCAATCCCATGGACACCAGATTATGAGCTCCCCATGGGGTTGCCGTGACTGGTTGGGGAGGCAGGGGGCAGTATAATGGAACTACTGCCGCCCATGTAACCCTACCTGACAGTACGGCAGGCGGACTGTGCCCAAGCACTATGCCGTACATGGGACACAGTGAACCCTGAACTCTACATTTTCTGGAGGTTCCTACATGGATGCCTGCCTCACCCTCCATGCCCCCCCCCATTTTGGGCCACTTACCTGCCTGACTGCAAAGCTTTCCATGGCGGTGGGATCACCATTGAAAGCTTGGTGGTCCTGACATCAAAATGGCCTAAGCGGTCCCAATGCCAAGACAGACAACATTGGCCACCGTGGTCGGGACAGCTGCAGTCTCTCTACGCACTGACTATGGCGGTGCCGGTGGTCCACTGGCAGTCTTCTGGCGGTCCGACTGCCAAACTCGTAATCCGGCAGTCCAACATCCAAAGTTCAGGCGGTCGGACAGTCACCACTATCATAGCAGTCCATGGAGCGCCACACTCATAATGAGGCCCTTTGTATAGTCATTTTGCAAGGAATAGGAGAATGCATATATTTGGGCTTGCTACAGGCACTGGATGTGGTAATTTTAGGGACATAAACAGTAATAAAACAGCCTGCCAGACCATAAAACAGGCCCACAAACCTTAAAACAAACTGCCGTGTAGACTAACATGTCACTCCAGTCGGTCGGGCACTGCCTGATTGCCCTATAGGCCAGTCCAGCCCTGAGGCCAAGACAGACCATGATAAGACTTCAGGTATTCACAATCCTCTTCCAGTGCCTGCGTAACCCTGATCTCAGTCTCAGTGGTCATTATTGTGGACCTGCCCTGTTCCTTTGGCCTACAGAATTTATTGGTAGCTATTGGACTATTTCACAAAACTCACTCATTTTATACCTATCACAGAGCTGCCATTGGCTATAAAATTGTCCAGTATGTCCCTACATGAGGTTGTTCAGCTTCACAGAGTCCCTAAAATCATTATGACAGATCAAAGGGTAGCAATTCCATCAAACTTTTAGAATGAGGTGTTACAGCAATTCTTGTCTATCAATTACAAATCCACTATTCACCACTCAGACACCATCAAACAGACTGAGAAGTTGAATCAGTATATTAAGCAATATCATCAATTTGTTTTGATGGATTGTTCTTATAATTACACCAAAGTGATAGTTGAAGCATAATTTGTGGATGATAATGCTTTACATGGTGGAATAGGGTTTTCACCTTTTTTTCTGTGCATACAGCATTCTTTTTTTACCTTTTTTCTGTACATACAGAATTCATCTAATATTTGGCCCTGCTCTTTTGGCACAGTGTAAGCACCTTCAGTATAGGAGTTCCTACATAATTTGAAGATAATCTAAAGTTCTCCGATTAGTCAAATACAAAAGGCTAAACTGGACTCAAAGAAATATGATGATAGAAACAGCAAGCCCCTGTGTATGAAGGAGGAGACTTTGTGTAATTCTTTACTAAACATTTAATTTTTCCTAGTACCCATTCTCACTGTTTTAGGTACTTTTAAAGTTATTAGGGAAGTAGGACCTGCTGCAGTTACATTGGCTGTCCATTAATGCTGACACATGCCTCCAATAGTGCGTTTCTCACAAGCTAAACTTGCACATTCATTTCCAGTTGAGCGGATTCCCCCTCCTGTAGTGGTAGCTGAGGATTCACCAGAAAATAAAGACAAAGCCTATAGTAGACTATAGGACGGTAAAGGATCAATTACAACATCTCAAATTATGGAAGGGATATCACGTGGCAGATCAATCCAGGGAAAAGTTTGCATTTATACATGCCCCTAGATAAATGTCAGCCTCCCATTGCATGTTTCCACAAAAGCTTTAACACCTGCCTTTATGGGGGGGGTCAAATGAGGGGGGGAAATGTGGGGACTTCCCCTAAAAAGCCTGGACTCTGCACAAGTAGCCAAACGGAAACATGGAAAGGAGCACAGAGTCAGTCAAATTAGTTCTCAATGGCTATTGTGAAGACCCAACCTGTGGTAGCGAGAGCACACTGGTGGGGTAGGAATAAACACTCACTAGGGTCAGCTGACTCCTTCCAGGTCCTTATAAACAGAACCTGCAGAAATCACATTGTCTAGCACAGTTGGTTTGTACGGTTCCTACTTTCAATAGTCAACAGTCAGCCTTTCCCTCCCACTACATTTGTTTTCTTCTCCCTTCCTAGTTCCTCTTGTGCTAGGGTTTCCCCTGAGCCCAGTGTGAGATCACTGTTCTAACCTGTGTTTGCACCCCTGCAGTCTGTGTCCACTTTTCCTGAGTGTCATGGTATTTTCTAGTTGCTCCAGTGCTCATCAATGCTGATATACTGGAGATGCTAGTAAGACGTCAAACATATATTGTGTTGTCTTTTTCTTACCTTTTGGTTTAATACAACTTACCCTGTATATCGGTTTCATCACAGTCACTACTGTTGTTGTTTCATCTACTTACCCCGGTTTCCCTCCTGCTGAGATGTCCAGCTCAGGGTAGAGATGCTGCCTGTGGGACCATAATGCCCTAATTTATACTTTTTGGTGCAAAGCTGCACCAAATCAGTTTTGCACCAAAATGTTTAGCACCGGCTTGCACCATTTCTAAACACCAGCCGGGCACCATATTTATAGAATGGTGCAAGCCAGTGCAAAGGGTAGGCTAGCGTAAAAAAAGAAAATGACGTTAGCCGTGTGAGGCTGGCAGTATGGAAATAGGGGGTTTTGCCCCAAAAAATGACATTAGGCAGGTTAGAGTAAAAAAATAATACTAACCAGCCTAGTGTCATTTTCTGATGCAAAACCTTCCATACCACATGACTCCTGTCTTAGAAAAGACAGGAGTCATGCCCACCACCCCAATGGCCAGCACAGGGGACCAGGGTCCCATGGGCATGGCCATTGCACCCAGTGCCATGTAGGGGGGCCCATTTCAGGGACCTCGATTGCATTTAAAAAAATAAAACTTACCTGTACTTACTTATAATTACCTGGAATGGGGTCCCCCATCCTCCAGTGTCCCTCTGGTGTAGGTGGTGGTGTCCCTGGGGCCTGGGGAGGGCACCATGGAATAGGCCCACAGGTCCCCTAACCCCTGCCCTGACCAGGCATTAAATAATGATGCAAAGCAAGCTGTGCACCATTATTTGACCCTCCTCCCCCTGTGCATGATTTTGTCACAGGGGGATAAATAAATATGGTGCCAAGGCCATAGAGTAATTTTTTGCACAGGAACACCTACTTTGCATCTCATTGATGCAAAGTAGGTTTCCATATCCAAAAAATGACTTTAACTCCATAAATTTGATGCTAGATGTGTCTAGTGCCAAAGTAAAAATATGGAGTTATTTTTGTGCCGAATTTCTGTATAACAAATGATGCAAATTCAATGCAAAACAAGTATAAATATGCCCCTAAGTGTATCCGAAATCTGTCCAGCATCCAGATGTCTGAGTCTCCTGACTCCAAAGAAACCTGTTTCTTTCCAGGGTTACAGTTCAGGAACGCTTGTCTGGTGGTCTTGGTTTATATTAGTGGGCGGGTTTTTGACGTGCATCGGAGTGCACCGGCCACTCGCCTGATATTTCACATTAAGCTACTGCGCATAGAGACTAAAATATATATTGCACAGAATAACAAAATCAGAATACTTAATTATAAACAATCTGTAAAACCTTCAAATAGGATCATTGAACGACCGAGGGAATTTTTTTATTCATTATAAACAGCGGAAACAGCTAGGATAAATCTGCAATGTAATTTATTGTAGATAGTTTACACTTTGGCCAACTGCCAGTAGGTGAAAATACAATCACAGACAGAGAAACAGATGTAGGTGAGATTGAGAAAAAAAAAAAAATGTCATGGCACCTGGAATGGCTTTCTCATTGGTTTTTCTGCAGAGTTATTCAAGCCCTGCCAACGTGATGGCACGTCCATTCATGGATGCCTGCTTCAAAGATTCAGAGTGAGTGAGAATTGGGCTGCAAATATTTCTATACGGCTCACTTCACTTTAAAGAAGCTGGGCCATCTACCGGTAACGCATTGAGACCTAATAACCCGCATATTAAAACCAGGCAAAAGATTTCAGCTGGTGAAATATACTACTTACCGGTGTTGCTTTATTTGGCAATGTTTAAAAAATGGAATATACACAAAAGTTTAAAAAATAATGGCATTGAATCAGCCTGATTTTATGAAAAAGGCCAGGTCTAGGATAGTGGTAAAATCAAAGAATTAAAAAATCGTATTCATACCACACAACATGCCGATGAAACTATCAAGTTATAGTGGAATTATATTTTGACAAATGTCATGAGACAAAAACTGCTCAATTAAAAAAAAAATAACAGCCAAATTGCACAATTTGACAGGAAAACAGTAAACTATGGGACATGAATCAACATCCTGGAATGAAAAGAGCTATACAAATGGGAGAGGAATTAGGGGCCAGATGTAGAAAAATAAGTTTTTGCGACTTGCAAATTGCGAGTCTGAGCGACTCGCAATTTGCAAGTCGCAAAAACGGATGCAGAATGGTGTTTCAGACACCTTCTGTGACTCGCTATGGGGTCGCAAAGACCCACCTCATCAATATTCATGAGGTGGGTCGCATTTTGCGACCCCATAGCGAGTCCCTGCACTCACAGGGATGGTGGCCTGCTGTAGTCAGCAGACCTCCATGTCTGTGACTGCTTTATAAATAAAGCAGTTTTTTTTGTCATTTTGCAGCCCGTTTTCCTTAAAGGAAAACGAGTTGCAAAATGAAAAATAAACCGAAACCATTTGGTTTAGTTTTTTTCAGAGTAGGCAGTGGTCCGTCCATAGGACCACTGCCTGCTCTGAAAAAATATTTTTATCGACATTCACAAAGGGGAAGGGGTCCCATGGGGACCCCTTCACTCTTGCGAATGTGTTACCACCAGTGTGACACTGGTGGTAACTGCGAGTTGGTTTGAGACCGCATTCGCAGTCACAAAGCAACTCTGAATTGCTTCAGAGCGATTCGCAATAGGAAGGGAACACCCCTTCCTATTTGCGAGTCGCATTCCCAAATTGCGAGTCGGTACCGACTTGCAATTTGTGACTGTGCATCGCGTGAGGCCTTTTGCACGGGTTATAGTTACTTGAGCTAACCATAACTATAACTGCTGAATTTCTAGTTTTGTGTGAGTAAATTTAGATCCTAACTTTAACGTCCCTCTAGCCTTTGGTTTTTTTAAGTGAATTTCTATGTTTTTTTAAATTCTATTTCCTAACTATAACGTCCCTGTAACCTTTGTTATTTTCAGTGAATCTCATTGTTTCTTTTAACCTAAAGTAATTTTCATTACTATATGTTAATCCAGCCATCACCGCACATGGCCTTTGTCTGTGTGTGGAAGGGTTGGCTTCAGGGCCAGGTCTTGCAGTCAACCCCCTAGAACCACACAACCCCAAATCGTGCACAACCATTGGCCATAAGCAGTGGGGGTTGGCCGGAGGGCCACACGGCCTGGCCCGCGCCAGGCCCTGTGGCCAACCCTCTATGACTCACCAACCCTGCATGATTGGGTCCGTGTGTGTGTTCATGACTACCTCAGTGGCTCTGCCAGTGGGTGTATGGGGCTCTGAGTGAGTCAGTGAGTGGGTGCATGAGTCTCTGAGTGGATGTGTGAGTGGAAGCATGACTCTTTGAGTAGGTCTGTGAGTGGATGCATGACTGCCTGAGTGGGTCTTTGACTAGGTATGTGATTGAGACGGGGTCTGTGAGTAAGCGCATGCGTTTCTGAGTGTATCTGTGAGTGAGTGTATGAGTCTCTGAGTGGGTCTGTGGGTGGGTGTGTGAGTCTTTGAATGGGTGCATGAGTTTGTGAGTGTGTCTGTGAGCGACTGTATGAGGCTCTGAGTGGGTCTGTGGGTGGGTGGGTGTGTGAGTCCTTGATTGGATGTGCGAATGTCTGAGTGGGTCTGAGAGTGAGTGCATGAGTATCTGAGTGAGTGTCTGAGTGTATCTGTGAGTGTCTGTGTGAGTGCCTGTGTGGGTGTGTCAGTAGTTGTGAGAGTGATTGGCCACAGTGGAACCTCACCTGCCCTTTTATCCAACTAGAGGCTGCAATTTTCCACAAAATATCTACCAAAGTGGAGTTCTTTCTGCCTCCTTAGGTAAAGAACCAGTACCTATTTTTGACTACAGGTGCCTAATGGAGCAAAAAAAAAATGTCACCAGTGACTGTGTGTGTTTTAGCAATACGATTGTTTATGGTGCTTCTTTATCCAGAAATATGTGATAAAATAACCCGTGACATAACAGGAGCTGGTCTGGGGGAAGGGGGTCCCCAGGGCCTTTTATGGGTCCAGGAGGGGGAAGTGCAGCCCTCCTCCTTCAAAATGCATGCACCCCGCTGGGAGGAGGTGGTCCACGGGGCCCAGCTCATTAAAAAAAAATATATATAGCCCTGGGGAGGTGATGGTCTCTGGGTTGCAGGAGGCCACATACCCCCTCTCCATATTTAATTTAGCCCCAGGGAGGTGGTGGTCTCATGGGGCTCGGGGAGGGGATCTGCGCGGGCCCCACAAATACTGTTTATTTAGCTCCGGGGAGGTGGTGATCCTTGGGGCTTATGGAGCCTTTGGACGGGGGCCTCAGAGCGGGGTCTCATGCACCCCCTCCTTTTTTAAAACAATGCCCAAGGGATCTAGGCCACCTCTGAGCTACAATTAAAAGAAGTGCAGGAGCCTTTGTTGCCCGGCTAGGGTCCCTCTGAGACCAAAGCTTGGGGGTCAATTGATCAATTGGTGCCAAAGATTTTTTAGTTGACACAAAATGTAAGGGAGACCATGGCGCTTGATCTGGCTAGGCTACCCACTCTCACTTTCATGTGGGCTTAGGGTGTTGTGCCGAAAGAGGGGATTGCCTGCTGCTAACAACCTTAGGAAGACTGTGATGATCAAACCCCTAGAAGCCTGTGTAGTGAAGATGGAGACAGAAACCTTTAGAGGTAGGAAGGGAGAGGGAAGATGTCCTCTCCAACATTCAGGTGGAGGAGGATGATTGCCTAACTGTGGTTTCAACAGCTAGGACCCCATCCAAAGGTAGTGAGACAGTGGGAAGTGAGGGTCTGTGGCATCAGACCAAGAGGAAGCAGAACTGGACCTCATAGGGAGGGAAATTGAGGCCCAAGTAGCCCTCATAGCTTTGGAGACAGAGAGGTTTGCTCTAGAGAAGAAAAAGAGGGCAAGGAGTGAACACAGTGATGGTGGCAGCAAAAGAGAAGTTGAGGTGTCCATGGATTGTGGGTTTTGCCCCAGACTATACAAGTTGGTTGTTCTTGCTTATCCGGAGGGAAATGTCATAGACAAGTAGTTGACGTCCTTTGAGAGAACTCTTGGGATGAGGAGGTTAAGCCTCAGTACTGGGGTTCACTCCTATGGGAGTTGGTTCCAATATCGGGGAGGGATAGGCTCTTGACCCTAAAGGAGGATGAGACAGAGCCCTATCCCAATATGAAGAACTGCCTCGTCCAGAAGTTTGGTCTCACCGCGGAGTAATATAGGATAAAGTTTAGGAACTCCCAGAAGGACAACAACAGTCTTGTGTTGACTTTGTTACCCTGTATCCAGCCATCTAGTGCCTTAGCTGAGATGTCCACAAAGTAAATACTTTTGAGTGGCTATATAATTTGATTATGAGGGGAATAATCATGACCAATTGTATCTCAGAGAGGTTAGGCCATCATCTAATTGACTCTAAGCTGACCAGCCCCACAGAGCTGGGGGAGGCAGCTGATGAGTGGTTGAGAACCAGGGTGGTTGTCAAGCCCACAGGGAAACTCTAAGAAGGGTGGGTCAGGCCCCCAAAAACCTAAAGAGGGTGGTGGTAAGCCCACCATAGAGACTTCCTCTGTATCCCAGAAGTCTAAGAAGGAGGAGGAGAGTAAATCCCACTCCCATTCTGACAAACAGAGGCAGGGAGACCCAGGGTTGAACAAGCTCTTGTACAACAAGGTCTGCTATTACTGTCATCAGGTAGGTCACTTCATGGGAGGTGCAGCCTTTTCCAAGAAGGTAGTTAGCACTGGGCTGCCCAGTGTAGGCATAGAGGAGGACTCCTCAGATGATGATGTCCTCATAGCAATGGTCTGGGAGACAGGTTCAGATCATAAACTGGTGACCTGAGAGGGTGGGAGTTGGCACTTTCACCCCGTTCAGGTGAATGAGATCCCTGCCACTGGCCTGAGAGACCCATGGGCCAGTCACACCAAAGTGAGTGACTGGTTCATGTCCCCAGACATGTATGTCCCAGGGGAGGCAAGGAGAGTCATGATAATTACAAGTGAGGTCACCACCAAAACTGTAGCCATAGTGCCCCTAGAGGGATAGTATCCTGGACTGGTCTAGGGTGGTGGTCAGTGCTGACCTCCCACTAGATTGTATCCTGGGAAATGACCTCCCAGAGGTGAGTCTGATCCCAGGTAGGTCAGTCACTCAGGGCACCCCCTCAACCCAAAGTACTGGGGAGCCAGTCCGTATAGTTAGAAGACAGGGGTCCCCAAGAAAAGGGAAAAAGAAAAGGAAGGGTAGGCAACTCTTAAAGAGAGTTCCAGTGAGCCCAATGCCTTCTCTCCCAGTAGGGGGGGGGGCAGAGTTGGCACTGGTGAGGCCTCACCTGACCCCTAGGAAGTCCTGAGTAGTCAGGCAGCTATCCAGCTACAGGGTGTTGCCCTGCATTGACAGAAGGAAGAGTGGAAGGAGGGTGTCGGCCACAGGATGTGGTAGCCTCCTAGTCTAAACAGCAAGAGGTGTGCCAGGACCCCATAGTTTCCCCTGAAACAGCTCACCCACCTGTCAGTGGAGAGCTTAGGGTGTGGTTCTGGGTGCTGACAGCTGTGAGTTTCCTCTGCTGGGTGTTGGCCTTCATGGCAGCACTGCATTTGGCTTGGAAGGCAGACCCCAGGACCAAAAGCAAAGTAGGCCTCCTGACCCTGTTGGTCCTGGTGGGTTTGCTCAAGTTGTGGGTGTCAACTTTGGATAATCTAGATGTTGCTCTAGCAAAGTTAGGGATAGGGGAGGTGGGCATCTCACTACCCATGTTGGCAGAGAGAGAGGAGGAAGACCCCCATAGAATGATGTTTCAGTTGCAAATGGGTCCTTTTACAGTTGGATTGGGTTCTCTACCAAGAGGGAGTGGACATGACAGAAGGATGTGAGTAAGAATAGGCCCTGCAATAGGAAAGCCATTTTTACAGTCTTCCTTGCCTGACAAGCTGGGAAGACTCTCCCAGGGCTGGGTGGAGTCTCCTGGGCCTGTTGGCTGGAGGGGGGGAGCTGTGTGTGACAATTGGGCTGATTGCAGAAGCCCCCTAACTTTTTGCTGCCATTGTTCAAATTTTGTTGGTGTTTCCTGACTCTGATGGTGCCCTGGGCACTGCCAGTTCAGGTAGAGAGTTTAAGAATTCTACCTGAAAGTTGCCAACATCTGCTCTGTAGTGCCTTTCTCTGATTGGCCAGCCTCTGGCATCCTGGCCAGGCTGCCTTGATGAGATGTGAAGTGGCCTGGGCTGAAGACAAAGGAAGTGCCTGGGAGAGGAGATTTGCCTCAGCAGATAGTGACACAGGATGGGGAGGGCAGACAACTTGTCTTCAAAGGAGGAAAGGACATTTGAAGCAGTTCAGAACCTCCCCCATTTCCTGCTAACCCAGACAACCAGGTGCCCCCCGATTAGATTAGGAGAGGGCTGGAATGGTTTAACTCAGCCAGACCTAAACTCCAAAATTCAGATTCTGCCATTTTGGATTTTTGATGAATGTTCCTCTTTGGGACTGATTTTTGCCACACTTCCCAGGAGGTGGTCATCCAATAGGGTGGTGGCCTGCTTGCAATTGGACAGTTGTCCCGCACTGTATTGCAACCCAGGAGCAAGGATAAATATGGCAGAGCTGCACCCACACTAGAGAAAAAGGACTGTCCTGCTGGCCCCCTGGCCTGCTTCTGGACACTGCACTCATAAGGACTGCGCCAGTTGCACAGCAGCAGGGCTTCAACAAGAAAAAGACTTTGCTTTGCTTTTGCAACTCTAGGAGTGAACTCATTATAAGCTACAGATTCAAAGGAGCTGTCCGAAGCCCACTGCAAGAAGAGCCCAGATGACCAGTGGCCAATGAGGATTCTGACTAGGTGCATTCTGGGAATTGTAGTTCCAACTCCCAAGGAGCAACTCAGAGCTTCTGGAACCTTGCATCAAGTTGTGGACACTTCAAGGACCCAAGACGGACCTCTGGAAGGAGATCCAGAATTTTGGAAACATTTGGAGCAACTGTTGTAAACAGCTCCATAAGATAAAGAGGTGCATTGTGGGAGTTGTAGTCCCTGACCCCAAGAGGCAAAGCAGAGCCTCTGAACCCTTGGCTGGTGCTGTGGACCACTTTCTTGTATCAAGAAACACTTCTGAAAGTATGTGGAACAGTGTAACAATGCGGGTGGCCTGAACGCTGGACTTCGTCCCTGTCTAGTCTGACCTTTTAATCCTTTGAGCCAGGGGCCTTCAAACTGGGGAGTGGCCCCCCTAGGGGGGGGGCTCAAGTGATCCTGGGGGGGCACCAGGCTCTGGCCAATAGAAGCATTACACAGACAACAGTGGTTTGTTTTAAGCTGTTTTTAAACATTGCCATCTTTATAAAACAATTGTAAAAAATTCTGAGAGGGGCCCAATGATTTTAATTTTTCAACTGAGGGGGCGCAGCATTAAAAAGTTTGGAGACCTCTGCTTTGAGCGCCATTGGCTTCTAAGCGCTAGACTTACCTTTAATCTTTAAAAATTCATACCTCTGGTTCCCTACATCAGATTTTTTGTCACCTTAGTGTGATTTTAAAGATAAAACTACAATCTATTTATAAATTTGTGTTCGATTTTTATTGTGTTTTGTGTTATTTTGTGTACTTATTTAGTGTTTTGTGATTTTTAAATGCTTTACACCTTGTCTCCTAAGTTAAGCCTTTTCGCTCATTGCCAAGCTACCAAGGATTGAGCTGGGATTAATTTATTGAGACCTAACTGGATCTACTGAGGGTTAGTGGCCTATTGCTAAGTGTGGGTATGTCTGTGTGTGCATTAGTGTGTACATTGGTGTCTGAAAGTATTCATTTGTGTGTGCCTGGGCATCTCAGTGTATGCATCGGTATGTTCCTGGGTGTATGACTGTTTGCATCAGTGTGTGCATGGGTGTGATAGTGTATGCATAAGTGTCTGAGTTGGTGTGTCAGCATATACATCAGTATGTGCCTGGGTACATATGGGTGTGTGCCTAGATGTGTTAGTGTAAACATCAGTATGTGTAAGGTTGTGTCAGTGTATGCATCAGTGTGTCCCTGGGTATATTAGTGTATGAATCAGTGTGTGCCTGCATGTGCTACTGCATTTATCTGTGTGTGCCTTGTTATCTCAGTGTGTGCATCAATATATGTGAGTGTGGTATTGTATGCATAGCTGTGTGCTCAAATGTGTCAGTTTATATGTCATTGTGTGCCTGGGTGTGTCAGTGTATGCATTAGTGTGGATGCGTGGGTGAGTCAGTGTATGTATCACTGTATTTGACTTCCTCTGGAAACATCCCGAAGCACGACTCTGGAAGAATGAAGTCGTGAACAACTAAAGCGGAACAACGCTTTTGTTAACCACGACTTCGTTCTTCTGTGCCTTAACCACGCATGTGCTGAACAACGCACATGCGTGGTTAAGGCACAGAAGAAGGGAGTCGGCTTCTGAGGAGAACGCGGTCAGGTAAGTGGGGCTGGGGCCTTTTTAGGGGCAGGGTATTTTTAGTTTTTAGGGGCGGGGTGGGGGGTCGGATAGTTTAGGTTTTAGGGGGTGGGGTTGCAGTCATTTAGGGGCAGGGTAGTTTAGGTTTTAGGGGGTGGGGGTCACTGTAGCTTTAGGGGCTGGGTGGGGCGTGGGGGTATTTTTAGTTATTAGGGGCGGGGGTCGGGGTTGGTTAGGTTTTGGGGGCCGGGGGGGTCACAGCAGTTTTAGGGTTTTAGAGGGGTGGGGGTTCGTGGTAGTTTTAGGGATGGGGTGGGGGTTGGGTATTTTTAGTTTTTAGGGGTTGGGGTAGTTTAGGTTTTTTAGGGGGGTGGGGGATCACAGTAGGTTTAAGGGTGGGGGTCGGGTATTTTGAGTTTTTAGGGGTAGTTTTAGAGGTGTGGTGGGTGGTCGGGGTATTTTTTGGTTTTAGGGGCAGGGCTAAGGGGTTGGGTAGTTTAGGTTTTAGGGGGACTTGGGGGTTGTGGTAGTTTTAAAGGTGGGGTGGTTGGTTGGGGTATTTTTAGTTTTTAGGGTGCTGGAGGGTTGCAGTAGTTTCCTGGTCAGGGTAAGTTTAAGTTTTAGGGGTGGGGTCGGGGTAGTGGGGTAGGGGTAGAATTTTTTTTAGGGGTGGCTGGTTGGGGTGGGGAGGGTCGCATGTTGGAACCACACATGCCGTTCCATGCATGCCTTTACCAGCAATGCCTTTACAACAAAAAATCGTTGTTAAGGCATTTGTGGTTAAGGCATTCGTGGTAATAACGCAGTTGTTGTTCCGACTGTGTTGTTTAGGCATGCTTGGTTCCAGCATTCGTGGTTCCAACTTATATTCCTTGCGTCAGTGTATGAGTCAGTGTGTGCCATGGTCTGTTAGTCTGTGCATCAGTGCATGCTTTAGTTTGCAAGTGTGGATTCCCCTCATGATCCATGCCCCCTTACATTTTGCATAATGTTGTAGACTGCATAAGCTGATTAGTTAATGAGATTCTGAATACCTACCTCTCTGTCTTCTGCTGAGTTCCCTAACTATTAGAAATTAGCAGTATTGAAACAGTTACTGAAAAAGCAACTAGCTGACACCACTTTGCTATCTAACCTTTGGCCATCTCTCCACTTCAAGCCGTAAGCAAAATTTTGGAGAAGCTAGTAAATACTCAAGTAATGGCATTTTTGGAAGAGGGCAATTACTTACATCCAAGACAATCAGGCTTTCGTCCAAACTGCTTGACAGAAACAGCAGTGATAGAGGTTTCAGATACAGGGAAAAATGCAGTATTGATCCTATTAGAGCTATCTGCAGCATTTGACACCATCTCACATGACATTCTTTTGCAATTTGTCAACGATAGTGGTCTCCCCTACGAAGCCTGGGCATGGATTAAATCCTTTTATCTGATCGGAGACAAACAGTGATGTTAGGCCCCTTTTTCTCCCCCAAAAAGTCAGTTAATCTAGGAGTGTGGCAGGGTTCTTCACTTAGCCTGACAATATTTAGTATATACATGCGCCCTCTGATTACTTTCATTTCTTCCTTCGATGTTGAGGTTATCACTTATGCCGATGATATGCAACTGATGTTGTCACTGGAGAAAGACTTTTTGGGTTCCAAACTTAATTTAAAAAATTGCCTTACTGAAGTTATTTGGTGGATGAAAGCTAACCATCTCAAGTGCAATACCGATAAGACATAAATTATGCTCTTTGGAGGTCTAATGCCTTTGATCCTCTGTTATGGTGGTCTACCTCCACACCCAAACCACCTCTGCCAGCAGTTCAGGTTGCCAGGAACCTTGAAGTCAAATTTGACACTGCTTAGTCCACAACATGTTTTGGCCTCATAAAATCTTTGAAATTTTTTTTTGATCTTCTGCCTTTGGAGGACAGGAAAACAGTTGATGTGGCCTTAATAACAGAAAGACTAGATTATTGTAACAGTCTATATACAGATTCATCTAAATGAACCATCCAGAAGCTACAGACAATCCCACATTCTGTGGCCTGTCCTTCCATTTTTCGGCTTCAGCTGCCCTGAAAGCATTCCACTTGCTGCCTATCCAGAAAAGGATTTTGCTTAAAACCCTTGCATCAATGTGTAGAGCTTATAGAGCCTTTGGGCCTAAATATTTAATTGCGAGAGCCACCAATTACACCACTCCCCATCCCCTGAAGTCCTCATACACCAACCTAATCGAGATTTCCACTTTTAGACTCAAATCAAAAGAAGGAAAGTCTTCTGCAGTCCTGGGCGCAAAAGCCTGGAACAATCTTCACACTGATTTGCAGTTTAGAAACTTCAAAAAAATGTTCAGAAGACATTTGAAAACCGGGATCTTCAGAATTTTGGATGCTCTCTGTGATTTAGTGATTTTGGAAACTTCAGCTTGCAAATTTCATAGTTTTGTAGCCGTACTTTTTTTCTTTTCATCATTAGAATGCTCCTTTGGGAGTAACCATGCTCTTTATAAAACCCCTCATTTATCCATTGTCTTTGTCAGTGTATGTTTCAGTTTGTGCCTGGGTGTGTCTGTGTATGTATTAGTGTGTATTGAGTGTCTTAGAGTATGTAAGCTTGTATGCCTTTGTATGTTAGTTTATGGATCAGTTTGTGCTGGAGTGCTTCATTGTACAGATCAGTATGGGATTGGGTGTGTTAGTGTATGTATGAGCGTGTGTCTGGGTGTGTCAGTGTATGTATAAGAGTGTGCTTGGTTGTATTAGTATATGCAAGGGTGTGTGCCTGGGTATCTAAGTGTATGTATCGGTTTGTGCCTGGTGTCTTAGTGTATGTATCAGTGTGTGCTTGTGTGCCTGGGTATGTTAGTATTTCTATCAGGTGTGCCAGTGTATATATCAGTTTGTGCCTGGGTGTGTTAGAGTATGCATGTGTGTGCTTGGGTATGTTAGTGTATGTATCAGTGTTTGCCTGTGTGTGTTGGTGTATGCATCAGTGCATGCCTGTTTGTCTCAGTGTATACATCACTGTGCGCCTAGGTGTGTTAGTGTGTGCATCACTGTGTTCCTTGGTGTGTTAGTGTATACCTCAGTTTGTGTTTGGGTATGTTACTGTATGCATGACTGTGCAACTGGGGGTTTTAGTGCATGCATCAGTGTTTTCTCTCCTGGCTCTGTCAGTGTATGTATCAGTATGTGCCTGGATATGATTATTGTGTGCCTGAGTGTATCAGTGTATGTGTCAGTGTGTGTCTGTTAGTATATAATTTAGAATTGGCTTAAATGTTGAACATTTACATTGATTCTTTTGTGGCGGAATCCATGCTCTATTTTTTCTTTCACTTTTTATACATTTCTTTCTGCTCATCATTCAGTTGTCCAACTAAGTGTTCAAAATCAACATTTTTTTCTCTTGCTGGTTGCATTGCAGTCTCCACCTCATTCATGGCAATAGGTGCTTCATTTTTAATTATTGGCTCTTCAAGAGGATCTTGACTTAGAGGTCTAGAACTTTGCCTGCTTGGTGAACTTTCTTTTGCTATCTCAGTAGCAATTGTTTCTTCCTGTTCAAGCTCATCATTTAACATTTGCAGGTAGTTGGGAAATACTGAACTCTGAAGGCTGTCTTTTGCAGCATAAAAAGAATCTTTATAAAAGTTCTGCTGTCTCAGTAACTCCATTTCAGAAAGCCAAGGCTTGAACAGTTGCAGAAGTGATAAGTAGAAAAACTCTATCTTCTCAGGAGTTTGACAACTACGTTTTCTGTGATTTATTTAACTGCCTTTTGCATGTGAAACCAAATAACCCTCACAGCCCACATGTCCCCTCATCTACATTTTCTGACACATTGTTTCTGTACTTATAGTGTTAATTTCATAAAGGCACATGTTTTCTAGGTGTGAACTTCTTCTTGGATATTAAGTATTCAACATATTTGTTTTTACTATATCTGTGCTCTGCAGATCAAACTCTGCTAGGGACTTAATTTCTAGGAAAGACTTCAAGACTCTGTTTTACATATTGGCAAGGCCTAGACTGACCCAAACAATTCCCCTGGGCTTCGAGTACAAGCTAGTTGAACTCAACCTGTCACAGCACCCATAGGAACTTATCTCCCTATGCAAAAGCATTTTCAAGCTGAAGTTGTACAATTTCTTAGAGATTTGTCTGCAGAAATTTCCTCCCACAGTTCCTTCATCTATGTCTTCACTGATTTTGTAATGCACAAAGTGACATAATGAGAAACAAAAATTAAGTTGTCTGCAACAGACTGTATATCTATGTTTGCATTCCATAATTTCAGAATGACAGGATTAAAATCATTAGTATACTTGGAGGCCTCTGTTCTTCTCAGATTATAGATTTTTGTGTTAGTGTATGTCTCACTGCAGAGAAAAATCAGTTTTCTCTTCCTATGGAAATGATAGGTATTGGAAATCAAAAACAATACCTTGTATAAAATGTTTCTATACATTTGTATCCTAGACGACAATACTTGCCACATCTATGTGTTTGAAACCGTAGAAATGGCTGTCTTAGGCAATTGTCATCATTGTCTTTTAGAATGATAAATGTAACATACTTTTCTATAAAAGACAGTACAGAGTTATCACTGTCAGTTCCAAATTTTGGTGCATCTTTTATCCATAAGAGCATGTGAATATGAGAAGCACCTCTTGTTTGGTACTCTTTATGCCAAAAGAAATCTGTAACTTCACCAAAAGTTTAAATTCAGCATGGCTTGACATTTCTGATTAAAACTCCTACACAATTTAGCAGGATCCAAAGAGCAAAGTTCTACTGCAGTCTTAAAATTGATATCCTTAATGTTAGCGTTTGCTTCTCTTATAAACTCAAATAAATCATCCCATGCATACTCTGCGCAACTAAGTGTGACAAATCAAGTAAATGCACCTAGGTTTCACAGCATACTTTTAAGCTCTCCATAAAGATGATACCAATACTTATTGGTACCATGTTGGCATGTCAGTTGCATTCCAGGTTTTCAGTCTTACCTTGTACTTTGTCAACAAACTCTCTTGCAGAGAAATTTTGCAGATTAGCTCCTGTCTTTAAAATGTGGTTTACAGCATATGACAGTCCTGACAAGGACTCTCAAATAATAGCTAGAATATCTAATGAATACACTGGTGAAACTTAAGGTCCTCTGAATATAGTCTTGCTGACCTGTACTCAGATGATGGCATTTGTAAAGGCCGGTCATCGTATCGGCCACTTACTCCAGTGAGAAAAAGCTGTGGAAAGCAGCGAGCCTCTAAACCTTTTCCCCACTCACTCAGTGGAACTCTTTGAGCTTGTTTCAATTGAAACAGATCAGTGGCATCACTAATAGCTTCTTTGGAATGAAGTGGATGGACACTGTAGTGCTCATATATTTCTTTTTATCCACTTTTTCAATCTGTCCACCTCATCATAATACTTCATCATGGATACAACTTACATCGCCAATAAAATCAACATTTTTGTAAAAATAATTTTTTTTATTTCAAGTATAACGTGGCTTTTTTTTTACCTTACTGACATTCAATAACTCTTGCCAGATTTTTTTAAACCTTTTTGTTAGAAACAATATTTACTAGAATGATTAGTGGTTCATCAATAGCTCTCTCAACACCCATAGTCTCAATATTTTGTTCACAATCTAAAGGTAAGTAGATAACTCTTCCTTTAAGTCCTTTCTGTAGCTCTATTGGTGATAGTTTCCCTGTTTTCGGTTTCATTTGAACTACTGTTTGAAATGGATGTATAGTTTGTATGAGAATTGATTCATAAACGTTTAATTGTTGAAGTTCTTCTGGGATCGATACCAATTTCAATCTGTTATGTATTGCTCTAGCTGGTATTTTATTATCCTCTAACTTACCCTAACTTACCATAAAAATACTTAGATATTGTTTCCTTTGTTGCTAAATTAAAGTGTTGCTCTACAAATAAATATGCACCAAATTCCTGCCACTTATCTCTGTTTTCTTGTTCAGTTTTAGGAAACATAACTACTTTATGAGTTTGGCTTTTGTGAAGAGTGTAGCAACAACAAATACAAATACCTCTGGCTTCTCTGAAGATACTGTGTTGAACTTTGCTACCTCTTATGCAAATATTTCAATAGTAATCTTTGTGTTCTGTTGCTCTACACCTTCAGTCACTACCTCCTCATTTCCTCTGCACTCTTCTTCAGGACCACGGAAACAAAACTAAACATCTTCACAAACGTTCCCTACCTCTGACCAGTACCATGCAAAAAAGCTCTAGTCACCTCTCCAAAACTAATCCTGGAGTTTTCAAATAGTAAAGTCTCCTTAATTTCAAATTTTTTAATAATGCCCAGCTAAAATGATGAAAAGTGCTTCTGCACACTTTCTTTGATAGACATGCCAGTGAATGCCCTTGTAAGTTAGTATATTTCCTAACTTTGCATGGATCTAATTCCTGCCACATTACAATTTTCTGTTTCAGACTTCTGCAAGACAATTCTCTTAGGAAAGTTCTCAATTTATCAGTTGATTTTTAACAGACAGTGCAAATACTGGTACAGTTCCATTGTACACATGGACTTGTCTACGCCTTCCTGGAACCTCTTTAGCTCTGCATTCCTAGAAACTATCTGTTCTTTCTCTATTGGACTACTGTCTTTTACCTCATAGTAAGGAAAGTAGCTCTCAACATTAAAAAGCAGCTCTGTACTAGATGTGTGCTTCCGTTCACCTTTAAAAAAATTACAAAAGTTACTTTTTTAATACGCCTTTTTCTTAATGTTCTTTTTCTCATGCATAATACTGTTTTGTCTTGTGTCTTCATTCAATGTTCAATATTAAGATAGAATATTTCCTCTTGATGGCAAATACTTTCTCAACTATAGTCTCAATATGTTGCTTATGCTAAAGTACAGCACTTCTCCTCTAATACTGCTTCATCTTTTTCAGCAATTTTTTTATTATTCTGGTTTGAAACATTTATACACAACTCCTTAAACTGTTTTTGTCTCTACAAGTCAAAGTCTATGTTTTTTTATTAGATGTCCTACTTTTAACACCATGCACTTCTTGCTGTTTGTCAGTACATTGTAAACTTCCCTTTTAATTGGCATCTTTCCTTAGTACTCTTACCAGTGACTCTTTTTTTCCTCTCCACATTTACCACCGTAACTTCCTTTTTACTGTCAGATTTAACCAGGTAGTCAGGTAGTACTGTTGTTTCTGTTTCTTTATTCTTTGTGTTTTGTCAGGCATTGTCAATCTTCTTTTATAAATGGAAGTAGATATCTTCAATACAAATGAAGAATACATTTATCGCTAAATAACATAGTATAAAATTAAATACAGTAACTAACTACATAAGTGGTAATTTAAGTGTCTAAATGATTGTAAAAGTCTCCCAGTATACAGCTCTAAATGTGTATATTAGTTACTGTATACATAGGACATGTTGTGTTCCTGTCTGTCTTACTAGCAAATGTCTGCCACAGTGTGTTTGTGCATGCACAGTGTGTGTCTGGGTATGTGAGTGTATGTATGACTGTGTCTGTATTAGTCTGTGCCTCTGTATCGCAGTGTGTGCATCAGTGTGTGCCTGGGTATATCATTATATGCATGACTGGGTGCCTCAGTGTTTCAGTGTATGCATGCGTGGATGTCTAAGTGTAACATTTAGTGTATGTGTCAGTGTATGGCTAGGTGTAAGTGCATGCGTTAATGTGCATCTGAGTATATCAGTGCATACAATTGTGCGTGCCTGAGTACATCAATATATGTATGAATATACATCTAAGAGTGTCAGTGCATGCATCAGTGAGTGCCTGGATATGTCAGTGTATGCATCAGTGTGTATCTGGATCTGTTAATGTATGCATCAATGTGTGTTTGGGTGTGTCAGTGTATGCATTAGTAAATGCCTGGCTGGTACAGTTTATGCATGAGTTTGCGTTTGGGCATGTCAGTGTATGCATGAGTGTGTAGCTCAGTCTGTGAGTTTGTGTATGTGTGTGCCTGGGCGTGTTACTATATAAATCAGTGTATACCTGGGTGTCGCAATGTATACATGAGTGTGTAATCAGGTGTGTTTTTCCAGCTATTAGTGTCTCCCTGGATCAATTAATCTAAACGTCACTTCATACCTGGGTGTGTTAGTGTATTTCTAACTGTCTGCCTGGCTGTGTCATTGTCTGTATCATTCTATAGCTTCCCGGTTGTGTCAGTGTATTCATGAGTGTGACTGCGGCTGTATCAGTGCATAAATGAATATACACCTGCTGTGTCAGTGTCTGTATCAGTGAGTGCTTGGGTATGTTAGTGTGTGTATCAGTTTGTGCCCGTTGCATATGGATAACTAGCTTCCATCAGTACTTGAATACATATCTGATTGAGTGTATCAGTACCTCTATGGGTGTGCCATCAAATGTTTAAATAAGTTTAACAAATTGACTGGTTCTTTTAGTAACTCTATAGTTCTCTAAATGTTTATGTAAGTGGCTGTATGAAAGGTTTACTGGCAGTGTTGTTGAGTACAGGGGTATGTAACTGAGTGTGCAACTGTTTCTGATACTGCTGGATACAAAACTGCTGTCTGGGTGTGTGCATGAATGTATAAGTGTCTCTTTCATTGTCTATCTGGGTGGATGTGTGTGGTTCTATGCTTTTGCAAATAAGTATGTTAATTGCAGTGTGCATGCATAACTGGGCATGGGGTCTGCAAGTGAACGCCTAACTCAGTGAAACTCTGAAAGACATATTTCACCTTATAATTACAAAGTTCCCCGCTGTATTGCCTACCTGCAGGCTAGCTGAGGGGTGACCTTTGTATAGTAAAAGGAGAGTGTAAAGCTTGTCAAGTGGGTTTCTAATGCCAAACTGACCTGATAGTACAACTGCTCAGGCTCAGCAGCACTAGGCCTGAAACATGTTTAAAGGATTATTTATTTGGATGGGTGACTAGGATGCGTCAGTACTTGTCTACATATCTGAGTGAGTGTATGAGTCCTTCTATGGGTATGCCACCAGATGTTAGTAAATATGATGGTATATCACTGGCTCTTTTAGTAAGCCTATACGCCTCAAAATGTGCACGTAACTGACTATATGAATCACTTGCTCGCTGTGTTGGTGAGCACTTTAGTATGTAACTCTGTGTTCAATTAGCTCCGATACTACTGGATACATAACTGCTGTCTGTGTGTGCATTAATGTATAAGTGTCTCATTCAGTGTCTGATTGGATATGTGAGTGACTCTATCTTTTTGTAAATAGGTATGTGAGTTGCAGTATGGGTGGGAGACTCCATATATAAAAAGGCTTAGGGATCTGCAAGTGCACATCTAAGTCATTGAAACTGAGAAGATTGCTTCATTTTTTAATCAAAAGGATCCTGCTCTATGGCTTACCTACAGACTAGCTGAGGGGTGTGGAGAGTTTAAAGCTTGTCAAGCGGGTTTTCTAATGCCAAGTTGAACTGACAGTGAAACTGCACACTCAGGTTCATCAGTAGTAGGCCAGTGCTATTTTAAAGGACTACTTCTCAGGATGGGTGACTGGGTTGTGTAAGTACCTGCCTACATATCTGAGTGAGTTTATGAATCCCTCTATGGGTGTGCCACCAGATATTTAAGTAAATATGCCAGTATACCACTGGCTCTATTAGTAAGTCTGTAGGCCTCTAAATGTGTGTGTAAATGAATATATAAATCACTTGCTGGCTGTGTTGGTGAGCACAGTAGTACGTAACTGTGTGAGCAGCTGGCATCAATACTGCTGGATACATAACTGATGTCTTGGTGTGTGCATTAATGTATAAGTGTCTCATTCCCCATGCTCCTGTAGTTGTTTTACCATCATCATGTATTTGGAAACATTCTCTTTTAGCAGTAGGTCACAAGTTCATAACAGTTTCTGGGAGTAATAAGCTTACTTTTAAACCAAATGTAGCAGGTGTGGGTGATAATGTGTTCTTTAAAATTGTAACTAGTAGCCTCCATTTCAACTGCACTTCATTTCAAAACTGCCTTATTCAGCTGCAGCCTAGCCCTGTGTGGTATTCCAGCTTCCCCCCAAAATGCTCAGAGTGTGGATTGTGGGTCATAGCCTTATATTTTAGTTGAGAGAGAGTTCTCGAAAGAGTGGCATTGACAGGGACTTAGTTTTATCTAATGTGGATATTACTAGGATTGGCTGGAAAGGGTTAAAGTTGCATCAGTTGCTCTGTTTGGTAGAAAGCATTAAGGATTGCCAACATCCAGACCTCATGATTGTGCACTGTGGTGGCAATGACCTGGGCACAGTTACTGGAGTAGGATTGGAAATCCTAATGGAAGATACGTTTGTAAAATTAATGGCACTTTTCCCACACAATGCCTTGGTTTGTTCTAACATTTACCAAAGGTCAAAGTGGAAGTGGTCAAGTGAATTCTGTCCACAAATAGACAAATCCAGGAAACATGTCAATAAAACTGTTTCTGCTTTCCTCAGAGAACATAACATGGGCTCTATATACCACAATAATTCACAGTTTGATATGGATGGTATATATAGAAATGATGGAGTTCACCTGACAGACAAAGGCAACAGGGTGTTCCAGAAATTGAAAGACTGCATCCTGTTTCATGTGTAGTTATCAACTACATATCATAAACGCAAAGGCTCTTTTAAGACCCAGTCCTGTTACCACAGGGCATATTTATTTATGTTTTATTTCCTATTTTTTAAAACTCTTCTTTGGATCAGCAGACCTCAAAAACGAAACAAACAAAAAAAACACTTTTAGGCATTTTGTACACATTATCTGCAACTGTGCCATATTTATATAAAGCCCCTGGGGTCAAGGAACTTCTACCCTGACCCCCTTCATATGCACTGCTGCCAACATTTTACCCCTGGTCCCTGTCCCAACAGAAAAATGGTGGCCACAACTTTCCCTGCATCAAAGGCTAGACTGTGTGAGAGTCTGTGTGGGTGTGACACTGGGTGGGACGGTGTCTGGGTGTCACAGTGAGTATAAAAGTGTCTATCTGGATGTGAGAGAGAATGTGAAAGTGCCTCTACAGGTGTGAGAGTGTGTGTGACAGTGTCCCAGTGTAAGAGTGGGTGCAAGAGTGTATGGGTGTAACAGTGGGTGTGAGAATGTCTGTGTGCAAGAGTAGGTGTGAGATTGTCTGTGTGGGAGTGGCAGTGAGATACCTCTCTGGGTGTGAGGGTGGGTGTGATAGTGTCTTTCTGGGTGTAAGGGTGGATGTGAGAGTGGGGGTCATGGTGTCTGTATGGGTATGTAACTAGGTGTAAATTTCTCACCCAGGGTATCACAGTGGGTGTGAGAGTTCATGGGTGTGAGAGCCAGTGTGTGAGTATCAGACTGGGTGCAAGAGTGTCTGCATGTGGCAGTGTGAGAAAGGGTCTCTATGAATGTGAGAGTGGATGTGGCAATGTCTGTTGGGTGTGTGAGTGGGTGTCAGCATGTCTGGGTGGGTGACTGGGTGTGAGAGTGTCTCTCTTGTTGTGACACTGGGTGTGAGAGTGTCTGTATGAGAGAAAGAGAGTATGAGAGAGTCTGCCTGGGTGTTAGAGTGTATGTGTGGCTGCATGTGAGAGTGTCTGTATGCATGTAGGGCTAGTTGGGACACTGTCTGTGTGGGTATGAGAGTGGGTGTGAGAGTATCTGTATAGGTGTGTGACTGCGTGTCTGTCTGGGTGTGTGCCTGGGTGCATTAGTGTCCCCTCGGATTCCTGAGTACCCACTGATTTATGCTGAACCCTGTAAGTGGATCCATTGATCTCAAATAAAGTTTAAAAAGGTGCATACGCATTTTCAGCCCATTATTTACTAGTTTTACACATCTCTATGAACCCCATAGTGTTAGGGAACCGTTAACTTGCCTTCATCATGTCTAATGCAGCCCACATTTCAGCCCCGGTGGACCTTGCAGCTGCCATTTTGTTTTAGCAGAAAATGGTCCATAGGGCTCAAATGTGGAGGGTGGAATGGAGATGATGGAGTCAGGATAGAGGTTCCCTGCCCCCTCGCGGTTCATAGAAATGTGAGAAAACAGTAAAGAATTAAATGAAAATGGTGATTTTTTTTTTTTACATTTCCTGAAATCTGCTGATCCACCTGCGTATTTACACCAGAGGCCCCACTGAAGCTCATGGGAGAATCTGTGGATCTCAAATAAAGTAAAAAAATAAAACGTTTATAGGAAATCTCAGCCCATTATTTACTGGTTTTACACATTTCTATGTACCCCATGGGAGTCAGGGAACCTTTATCCTGACCCCATCATCTCCATTCCACCTCACATTGCAGCCCCGGGGATAGATTCCAGATGAAGTAAAAATGTCAGCAGCTACTTCCATATCAGGTTGTGGCAAGCCAATCTGATTCTTGCATTTTTTGTAGTAGATCTTTGGATACACCGCAGATGGATCCGTGGAGCTTCTGCATTCCTAGATATCTATATTTACTTTATCCTTCGATATCTCTAAAACTACTAAATGGATTTACACCACATCACAAAAAGCATGATCTGCGCACCAAGATCTAGCTTGCTGACAAATTAGGTGTCATTTAATTCAGAAGTTCGGGCTGTAGCCATTTCAAAAGACCCTACGGGGAAAAGCATGGGGATTAAGCATTTTGGGACCCCTGCTTTTTTTCTGCCCTCGCTTGACAGATCACCCCGAAACTTTTAAGACAGCAGCTGAACCGACTGTCATATAAGTTTGAAAAATGTCATTAAGATTTGTCAAACAGTGCCAAAGTTATTGGCAAAGCAAAAATGCTTTTCCAATGGAAACTAGATCATATCTATAACTACCTACTGGTGACCACCTGTAGGTAATATAAATATATATATATCTTCACTTAAAGAAAAAAAACAAAGGCTAAAGGGACATTATAGTTAGGCTCACATTTTAAACATGCAAAACCATAGATACTCACCTGCTATAGTTAGAGTTATCCCAAATAATTATAACTCGTGGCCTAAGGTAACTACAACCCACGCCCCCACCATGCAGTTTTTTTTGTTAAAACTTTTGCTGCAATTACTGCATTTATATTATCAATGATGTTATCACATATGTCGTGAGTGCTGTAATTTGTGGGGTAATTAGCAGTGCATAGCAAAGGCATAGACAACAAAAAAAACAGAAAAACTAACAAATAGTGAATACTTGTTAAAGCCATACAGTGTGTACAATTCTAATATACATACATTTTGTCTTAAAAACATATTTTTACATACAATTGTGCATATTACATAATACATCTGTTGTCTTGCACATATGTACATCACACTCAAATTAAACAGTTCACATAAACGAAAGTGAAAGTATTTCCCATTAGTACCACTTAACAAAATATTTAGGAAATTACTTCCTTATTTAATATCCTTTCTTTGACATTTTAGAATGTTCTAAGACATATTTCATTAATTCACTCTTCCCAATAACCAGACTTAATGGATACCAGCTAAGTACCGATTTTACCACTTGGTTCTCTAACCAGATACCATCATTTTCCTGTGAAGACCATGTAGGTATAATAATATCCATTAATTGGAAAATGACAGTAAACCACCATCAATCTATTCCTTTTAAAAGGTACACAGTTGTAAAAAAAATACATAAATTACACAGAAATACTTTAATGACAGAATCTTTAGTCATTTGTTCTCTATAGACGAAGGCGCTACACAAAGTAGTTCTATAAATGGTTCTTTACATATTCCTTCGCTGTGCCAGTAGTGACTAGACAATATGTGCATAATATTATCCAGTTCTTACCCCCAACATTTTATTGAGGTCATTATCTTAATGATGACCCCAAACCTCCTACTTAATCGCTCACCTGCTGCATTCGTGAAATCCTTCAAACATTTTCAATAGAATATTGTCATCTAAAATCTTTTGTATCTGACACTCACCTTGAACTTGAGAAACTACAGAGAAAAGCACGTGGAAATCGGTTTCCTGATCCAAAAATGAACACAACATGCAACATGCTCCAGAGGCATCCACTCTGGAAAAAGAGGATGTCTAATTTGAAGAGGATCAAACATACAACTCCCCAGAATATCTTTTAAAATCTCTATATCAGACTCCTTCACAATTTAAGTATGCTTATTTGATTTGATCACTTCCTCACCCTCTGACTTAGCAGACTCAAAATCTGATGAGCAACTTATTTCCATCCCTGCACTTCCAGAGGACTCGTCCCAGTGCACCACTGAATGCTTACATCACCTTTTTATACTTTTAAGTTCTCTATCCGGGATTATACCGTCCACCATGCATGACCTCAACACTTCCATAACTCGTGCTCCCACAGCCTCTGGGGTCGTTCTTTTTGCTTGTGGGCACTCTACTGAAAAGTGCTTTCTTTTCCCAGCCTTTTTGAGAACAGGATGTCTTCCCTGCTGACCAAACGTTTTCCTCCTCTGAGGCACATATACTTTTAGTAAAATAGCTTCCAGTTTCTTTTCCATCTTAACACTCAACTCCGTTGACATTCTGTCAAAGACTCCTTTTAGTCTTTCTTCTATTAAAGTCTCCTCACTCATCTGAGACCTGACCTCACTCATTCTGAATATCTCTTTTTTGATCAAATCACCCCAAAAACAAAACTAATCACGCCCACAGAGATACAACAACCATCTAAGACCAGCTGATTTCCTCAATGAACAGCTGTTATAACAGTTACAACTGTTACCCTAAACTGTCAAAAGGTAAACACATGACTCTTCCAAATAAATGTGAATGTTCCCAATCTCTAAAGATATCCGCTCGATGACATCCTTTCTAAGCAACCAATCAGATCAATTTTGAAAATGGTCCTTCATTATCTTCACCTCCATGAGGAAATCATGATTGATACGAACGCAGAATGCCTGAGACAAACGAACAATCGTCCAGCAACGATAAAACAAATTCAGATAAGTGCTTAACTCGATAAAAACAATCTTTATTTATGTAAAAATAGATGCGGCTCGTTAAGAAAACATCTGCATGGATGAGATGAAACATATGCAGAAGCTTGAGCTCAATCCGCTCAAGTAGCCGGCTCTGTTCCGGCATTACATCCACTGAAACCGCCTCATAGTCAGCCTCGAGATTGGAGCTTTCAACGCTCCTCAAAGAGTCCTTGTGGCATGCTCAATTTAAAAACCAAAGCGTGTTTGGTAAAATCAACCAAAACGCGTTCCCAATATCACGTGCTCGATAAACCCGTGGGGCTAACAAGCCTCACAATACTAAGATCGTTCCAACCTAAACGCATGGGTCGTTAAAAATAAAAATCACCCTATAACAATTCACAGACAACTACCAAGCCAAATAACAAACAATTTGAAATTATCAATTAAATTTTAACTGTTGAAGCTATTAATTACATACAAATACATATTTCACAACCTGTACACAAGCATAATAGCAAAATATGACATTGGACTTATAAAATAACCCATATATGACACATTTTACACATAAGTACTTAATTGCGGGAGCAGCAACAAAAAAGAAGGCTGAAGTTTAGGCGTTCTGTGGCTTTATTAAGTTGGTGGCCTAAGTTCTATGTTCTTTAAAGTAGCTGCACTAAGTAGTGGCACTAAAGGATGTTGCATGACGTTAGCCTCTGTATCCTACCGTAAAATTAGATATTATCTAGTATGGCTATGCGAACGCGTCCATTTATGATAAATTATTACACATTGGGACTCGTTTTAGGCCAATGAATCTTTTGACCCTATTGAGAGACACCTTAGGACGAGATAGCTAATCAACATGTCAATCAATACATCAATAATATCATCAATATTTATTACCACAATGCACTTTACTTTAGTCAAAGACATTTAGTTAAACTCAAGACACCACCATGACCTTTCAGTCATGAATAACCACACCAGTTTAGTATGAATTTAGTGATATTTATTCCCTATTGATTACAATACTACTAGCAAGTTTGTTAGTCTCAAAACCAAGAAGCACAATAGCATAGCCACAATATGGCAATTCTGATAATATTTCATCAAAGCAAGAATCACAAACATTAGAATATAGCACAGCGTAAACATAGACTATCATTAGCAGAGTATATCAGCACATCGTTCAACAAAGCATAGATCCAGTCATTTGTCTATTTGCGTCCGTTTAGTGAACCCCTCTTAACTAACCTCTAATTAGCATTGGCATGTTGGGCTTCATGCAAAACAATTTAGTAACACCAATTTGGAAAAACATCTAACTATGGCTCCTGTCAAAAGAAAAGCAGTTGGTACCTAGAAAGAAAAAGCAAACAGACAATCAAAATTTCATTGTCTTATAGTTACCCTCCAAGTTTGGTCAGCACTCAGGTTCTGTCTTCGTCTTCAGGACATCAGTTGATTCGCCATAAAAAAGATTCAGCTCAAGCAAAAGGCAAAAAAAAGAGGCACTTCCCTCCTAAGGAGGTAAAGTGTAAATGGGCAATCTAAGGACAGAATGGTTTTAAGAACCAAACAGCAAAGTCTCTATGCAGAGTGGCAAAGTGTCTGGGTCATAGCAAATAGCATCAGCATCTCCCCCTCTCCTAGTCTCCTGCTCCCTAAAGTCTAATTCACTTCCTGGTGACAAGGGTTTTATCCCTTTCTCGTGGTACATTCCCCTAAAATTTAATTGGACGAGGGGTTGCACCCCACTATCTTTAACCAATTAAAAACACATTAGCTCATCAAATTTGTTACCCCATAACAGTTCTCACGTATTTTATTGGTTCTTATGATTGACGTCTTCAATGGGTGGAATGTCCGGTAGGATTTCATCGTCTTGTGGTCCTTTGCACATCTTCGGTCAGTGGCTCCATTGTCAGTACCGGTTTAGGCGACCTTGTTTATCTACACTGTTGCATTTAGCTAAAAATGTTACTATAGGCAGGGTGAATTTCATGAGAACGGATCTACTACAGTTACATTCAGCTTCTAACTTTTGGAAAAAAACAAGAGTTCATGTCCTTTAGCAAGTCAGCACACTGCACGTTAGAAAAATACTTATAATATGAAAGTCAGGCAGCTGGGCCTCGACTCATGCTAACTAAGGCCTACTGCTTTATTAGCAAGAATCTAATACATTCAGCCTTTCAACATTAATGTAAAATCACAATTTAATAAAACATTTCACCATTATTAGTCAGTTTCATTAGTCCCCGTATATATTGGCGGCCACTTCCCGTGGTCACATTTCAAGTGCACGTTTTAGCAAAACATGTTAATACAGTTTCTATGCGGCATTAATATACATTAGTTCATAAACATTTCATGTTAATATAGATTATATAAGCTACGCTCCCTCAGTCCCTCCTCTGATGACCGTTGTCATCACGCACTCCTTTCCCTTTTCAACCTTTCACTTTCAATTTTTCACTTTCCGCATAATGTGCATTTCAACATCTTGCCCTTTGTGTGAGCTTTCCCAAATTTCATTAAACATTTTCTCCCTTTCATTTTCTTCATTTCTTTTGCTTCATTTTGTTAAATTTCTTTTAATTCTTTCATTAATTTTGCATGTTCCCCATAATCCCAATAGACAAATCAGAACAATTAATAGACCCCCTAATATTTTTGCAAGTACCTCATTCCAAATATTACAAAACCAACTCCCTACTCTGGTAATTCCTTTCCCAACGTTCTCCCAAATTCCAGGTTCCTTCAAATCCTTCAAATCTGCACTATCTCTTGTTAGGTTAGTAAGCATACTTCTAATCTTTTTGCTATTATCAGGTATGAACGAGCAACAATGACGCTCGTTAAGCATCTTACAGACTCCGCCGCTCTTCGCTAAAAGAATGTCTAAAGCAAGCCGGTTTTGAAGAGTCATAGCTCTTTTCGCAGCAAGTTCAGTATCCATCAGGAGTATAGCCCCTGTGAAATTTGTCAGCATGTTATCCACAATAGTAGACAACTTTCGAATCTTTATGGAGTTTAAGATAACCCCTACTGAAGGAATTATGGCTCCAAATATGTCACCAAAGACAGCAGCCGCTGTCTCTCTCTGTTGTCTAGTATGTTGTAATTCAGACATTTTAGGTATTTGTTTTAAGTCATCAATCTGGTAAATCTTTAGGAAAACTATTCCCAAATAACATGTCCCATACCATCCCTTAGGGAGACGGTAATAAGCATTTAGTCCACATATGTAATAGATACCAGGGATCGCTGGATCCTGTCCATTTGACATGAACGTCCATTTACTCTGAAACAAAAACACATGCCTGCATTCACTTGTTCCCACAAATAAAGTGTCATGCTCAGATTTTGGCCTATATATACAAAGCCTTCCTACATGTAACGCATCTATAGCTAATTTGCCCTGCGCCTTTATTGCGGTGTAAGCATTATCATTTGCGTATGTGCGTTTTTCTAATCCTTTTTCTAGCCATCTGTCAGTGCCTTGCGTCTATCATCAGTGTGATCTAAAAAACTCTTCTCTACAGGTGTTAGTAGACAGGCCAAATTATTGCGGTGCGCCTAAGCTGTGCCAAAGGTTAGTGTCGGCTCAAAGAAACCCCTAACTAATTTTATACTGTGTTCTTTAGCTAACTTGTTCAGAAATTCAATCACAGGCACAAAAGAAAACACTACATCTAAATTAGAGTAAAAATATTGCACATGTTCCTGGTCATAGAATCTTGTTAGCAGCAAACTACAGCTTATCCCGTATGTTAGAGGCAGACTATGGTAGGTGACCCCTTCTTGTACTGATGATGGAATCTTTGTGCACACATAACAGTTTCCTCACATCCATTGTATCAACATACTCATTCAGCAAGCGATAGAAGACATTAGTAGAAAGTTCCCCTTTTGAATTAGTTCCCTCATGCAAGTATTTTGTATCCTGCTCAAACTTTTCCCACGGTGTTAGTGTAGCAGTCTCAGGTTTTGAAGCATTGTTAGTCACCTTTTTATCCAACCAAGGCATTCCCACAATCACACCTATAATTATTATTGCACACACAATACCTAATATAGCACTTAACCAACCACGCACTTTACCCTTCTTGCCACTACCTCTAGTGTAAGCCATGGTCTGTAAAGAATCAGACAGCAGAAAATATAAGACAAACAATCAACTTGAGGACTATTTAAAAAGCTCTCCTTTTTTTTCTTTTTTTTTTTTCTTAATGCAAAGGCTCTCTTTCTTTCTGTGAATATTTACAGTGTTCCACTCACCCCAGGACCCTTTTGTCATATCAGGTTTAGCAGCTTGTCATAATCGGTTTTCAGTGTCAATTCAGGTTATCAGTGTCACATGCGGTAATTTTTAAGTCTCTTTTCTCAGCTTTTCAGCTTTCAATTTCAATTTAAACACAGTCTCTTTCTCAGGTTGATTTCAGGTGCCGTAATATTGGCCTGGTACCTCTCGATCAAAACAGAACGCTAGGAATTCTTGTTGACATTCAGATGTCGTTGCATATGCCCATTCAGGACCTGCGTACCTTCTGTTTGCGACTCTTTTTCTTTTCAGTTTGCGTTTGCTTTGCAGCTCTCCTTCACTGAAGTCCTCTTTCCTAGTTGTGTCAATTTCTTCCTCTATTGTATCACCTGGGATCACTTTCTCCCTTGCAGCTTGCTTTTTTGGCCAGTCGTCTCCTTCATGTGTTTTCATTCTGCTTGGCCTTTCAGGACGTTGAACAGCACCCTCCTCTTGTGCTATGGTGTTTTCTCTTGACGGACCTGCAAGCGGCTCAGGAGGAGTTGATGTACTTTGACCGCCCTCTGCTCCTTCCCCTTCATCTTCAGGGTCTGTAACTGGCTCAAGTTCAAACCCGTATCCGTCTTCTTCTGGGAGAACCCCTCCTTGACTTGGTTCTCCTGCTGCCTCCGCTGAGATAGGTTCACCGTCACCTCTCTCGAACTCGTTTACTGTTTGAGGGACTAAGCCGTCCTCAGTGGGCTCTCAGTCTCAATTCCCCTTTGAGTACTCTCCGGCCCTGAGACTTCCTTCTCTGCAGTTGTTGTTTTGGATACTTCAAGTTCCTCATCAGTCGGACATGTCATCTTCTTTGTGTGACTGGCATGTATCCAGTTTGGAACGCCTGCACATTTCACAGCAGTGGTTGTTGTCAGTATTACTTGATATGGCCCCTTCCAACGCGGCTCCAAACATGACTTCCTCACGTGTTTCTTCACAACCACCCAGTCACTGGCTTGCAGGGTGTGACCTGGATCACTGATCGGTGGCAATGTGCTAGCCTCCACCTGGTGAGAAAAAGAGCGGATCACATCAGCCAGACCCTTGCAGTAGTCCAACACCATATCATCCGTGATATTCACAAGAGCATTTGCAGGCACTGCGGGCAACCTCATGGCTCTGCCCATCAAAATCTCATGGGGGGATAGTCCTGTCTTCTTATCAGGTGTGTTTCTCATTGACATCAGCACTAAGGGCAATGCATCTGGCCATTTCATATTGGTAGCTGCACACATTTTTGCCATTCTCGACTTCAAGGTACCATTCATCTGTTCCACTAGTCCTGATGCTTCAGGGCGGTAGCTACAATGTTGCTTCTGCTCTATGTCCAGTGCAGCACACAAGAGCTCAATCACCTCATTGTCGAAGTGTCTGCCCCTATCTGATTCTAAAGAGACCGGAAATCCGAACTGTGGTATTAATTCTCTAAGCAACAGCCTTGCTACTGTGAGACTGTCATTTCTATGTGTAGGGTAGGCTTCAATCCAGTGACTGAAAAGGCACCCAAGCACCAACACGTACCTCAAGCCTCCACACACAGGCATCTCAATGAAATCCATCTGCATCTTGCTAAATGGACCTCCAGCTCTCCCTGTGTGGCTCAAAGTCACCACAGTCCCTTTTCCTGCATTCATCAGTTGACAGATGATGCTCATGTGACAGGTAACCTATGCGGCTTGTTTGAATTTTTGATTGAACCAATCAATTTTGAATACCCTGATCATTGTGTCTCTTCCAAGGTGTGCCTGACCATGGTAAAGTCTTGCAAACTGTGACAAAAGACTGTTTGAAAAAACCAACTTTCCCTCCTCTGAGACCCACAAGTCGTCAGCCCTCTGTACACATGCATTCTCTGCCAGGAGCATTTTTCCTCTCTGCTAGCACGGCCCTGCAGTGATTTTAACTCATCTAATGTATCAACTACTCTTAATGCAAAGTTCAAGCACGTTTCATTTTCAGTTTCAGGTAGTAGTTCCCACTGTTCCTTGAACGATATACAGTTCAATACGCAAAACCTTGCAACTTGATCTGCATAGCCGTTTCCCATTGACACAAAGTCTTGTGACTTGACATGAGCATTGCATTTCACCACAGCAATTTCAAGAGGTAACTGAATCGCATGCAACAAATCCTTAATTTGTTTGCCATTTTTCACTGGTGAGCCAGAAGAGGTCATGAAACCCCTCGGTGACCATAATTGGCCAAAATCATGTACAATTCCAAATCTGCATCTGCTGTAAGTATAGATAGTGACTTTCAGGTTTGCAGCTGCGTGGCATGCCTTAGTAAGGGCAATCAATTTAGCCACTTGTGCGGAATACACTCTTTCAAGCCAGGAAGCTTCTAGAATACTGGTGATTGTACACACGGCATAACCAGCTCCCAGTATTCCGACTGAGTCTCTCAAGCTTGAACCATCAACAAAAAAAATGTAATCATTTTCTTCTAACTGTGTATCCTTAATGTCAGGTCCGGGTTTGGTGCATAGCTCTGTTACCTCAAGACAGTCATGCTCTACTTCCTCAGTATTATTAATCTCAGTATTTTCAACAGGAAGTAAAGTTGCCGGGTTTAATACGGTACACCTCTTGAGAGAAACATTAGGAGACCCCAGTATAATGGTCTCATATCTCGTTAGCCTTTGTCATGTGCTGAGTCTTAGTTCGGGTTAACAGAATTTCAACTGAATGTGGAACCATTAATGTTAAGGGATGTCCCATCACTATGCCTTCACACTGTGTGAGGCTCTGACCAACTGCTGCAACTGCGTGCAAACAACCCAGTAAGGCTGCTGCGACTGGGTCCAAAGTAGCTGAGAAATATGCTACTGGGCAGTTTGCACCACATTCATGACAAAACAGTAGAAAATGCTTCTTGTAATCGGGGAGGAGCCAAGATGGCGGCCGGGACGGTCGCTTGATTCGAGCGTTCCGTCCGGCCACTCCGAAATATCCTGGAAGGCGCCCCCCCAGCGGCCTGGCAGTGACGGCCGGGACGGCGGCTTGGCCGGGGAAGACCGGTGCATCCATCTGACGCCGCGAGCGCTCCTCGGACTGCGAACGGGGTGAGACTGGGACTCGCCGGTCCGCGACCGGAGCAGCACGGAGCGAGGGGAGCTGCGGCTGCACTCCCGGTCGCGATCTCGCTGGGCGCGACTGCCTCCAGCCTGCGGCTGGGAGAGCGGGGGAGACGCGGCTGGCACTGAAACGTGAAGTTTATCCTGTTAGACGCCCCGGCTCGCATACTCGAGGAACAGGGGCGCCATTTTGGACCTCGGCGACCGGCACGGGTATAAGCAGCAGAGGGCCAGTGAAGAGGCCCGGTAAAGCAGATTTGAAACGGCGGCGGCCCAGCGAGCAGCGGGGATTCCAGGCGTAGACATATTTTAATATAAAAAAAATAAAATAAAAAAAAAGGAAAAGACAAATTAAAGAATGAGGTGAGGAGGGCGCCTAAGAGGAGGGGAACACTAAAATTACAAGGAGGAGGTAAACCTTGGGAACGGCAAGCGCCCCCTCCCTGCACCCCACTGCTCCATCATCGTAATTGGGCAAATTAGAAGCGGTCCGCGTGCTCCTGGGAGCACAGTTTGCTCAATAAACGCAGATTGGATGGCTGGGCTGGACTGCGGATGCAGGACCTGCCCTGGACTCCCTAGCGATGGGTTCCTGCCGCATATGCTCCTGTGAGCGCCGCAACCTGTGTTTTCTCCCGTGTCTCTGCGCCTCACTCGACCGTCCAGCACCTCTCCCCTCTATCTGAGGGAAACCTCTGGCACCAAGCCCTGCCGCCACACAAGAAGAAACAAGTGTTCTTCCCTAACGATTGCACCCTCTGCACACCTCGGTGGGCTCGGTGGACAGCCTCACAAGAACGCAATGATTGCAGTATTAGTCACTAAACACACAGGCCATAATAAGCCAAACTAGATGCTTCTTTGCTATACTGCCTAACTGCAAGCCCACTAGTACGAGGTCTCTGCAGTCTGGGAGGCAAACTCACAGTAGCCAAAATGGCCGGTAGAGCCAAGTTAACCAAGAACCCAGATCGAACTACCCAAGCGACAACGCCTACAGATCAACAACTAGGCCCATCCCTACAATCCCTGGAAAGCACACTTATAGCACATTCTGCTCAATTCGAGAAAGTACTGCAGGCAATACTGGACACTAAGTCGTCCCTGGAGGGCAGAATAGATGCAGTGGCGCAGGACTTGAATCTTCTACGAGTGGATCACCGTAACCTAGCCGGAAAAGTAAAAACAACTGAAGCTGAAATAGCGGAACTAACTCCAATAGCGCAAGGGAACCAAAAACAAATTCAGCGCATGGATGAAGAGCTGAAGATACTCTGGAGAAGATCCGAGGAAATGGAGAGCAAGGCGCGCCGAAACAACGTGAGATTCCTGGATTTCCCGGAAAGCATGCGTCAACAGGAAACAGAAATTTACCTAAAACAGTGGCTAATTAAGGAAGTGTTAAATGGGGCTCCATCCCAGTTTTTCTCGGTTGAAAGGGCTTATAGAGTCCCGGGCAGGCCTCCAGCCCCCGGCCAGTCCCCCAGACCATTGATTGCCAGGTTCTTGAATTACAGAGACCGGGACGCAATATTGCAACAATTCCGTAATAAGGGCCCGTTCAAGTATGAAGACTCGAACATCAATGCCTACCCAGACTTCACGCAAGAGGTGCAGAATCAGCGTAATTCTTTTGTTAAAATCAAGCAACGCCTACGAGAACAGAACATAAAATATGCCCTGCTTTTCCCAGCCAAGTTAAGGGTTGTGATGGAGGACCGCACCCACATATTCACCAGCACCGAGGATGCCTGGACATGGCTCCATGCTAAGGGCCTCGCACACCTTCGTGAGGATGCAGGGGAGGACGAAAAACGGAGGAGACCCACCGCAGAGAAGCGATCCAAACGGCGCACCAGAGCCCAGCCCAATGACTGGCAAGCAGCAGAGGAGAGAGCAAAAGTGCTCAAAGAGACGCCGCTGCACATGCAAAGCAGCAGTATAACTCCCGGCAGGCTTGTGGAGCTGGAACCGGACTCAGACACAGCCAGCTCCACATCCACGGTAGCAAGAGAACTAGGTGGGCCGAAGGTCACCCCAAGATCTGCCGATGAACTATAAACCATCTGCCCAGGTCCAGAGTGAACACTAGAGAAGGCGATAGCAACTGGAAAACTTATAGAGACTCCACGACACTGCCGAGATGTGGGGATAAAGTGCCTCCGACACTATATATCTTTGATATAACTACTAAGCTAAGTGATTTGGGGCACAAACAGGTGGCATATGGCGGCTGGGTGGAGCCAGAGGGAACGGAAATATGCCAAGGGGGGGCGCCTGAAGATATTGGCAGACTCAGTCTGCGGCATGATGTGAGCCCCTTATAAGAGCCACATCTGCAAGTTATGAGAATCCCACTATGCAAATCCAACTGGATAAAAGTTATGTTACACATTTTTAAGTTTTGTAGTTTCACCGTAGTTGTAAGTAGTATAGGGGGTTTAATTAGGGGTGTGGGGATTAGTAGTTTAGTAGAAATGCAGCGATCGGAATTACTTAGAGCGCAAAAGATGGACCTGCACCCGCTATATCTAAATATTAGCAGTAGAGAGGCAGAGACCAGGTGGGCCAATATTAAACTCAGGCCCACAATACAGCAACATACCCCCTGCACCCTACAAGATGTCTTCTGGTAGCAGCATGGGGAACCAGTATATCATATTAACATGGAATGTCAGGGGCCTTGGGATGCCGAGCAAACGGGCTAGAGTTCATGCCCGACTTAAGAGACTAGGAGTGCATATCGCTATTTTGCAAGAGACACACATGCTAGAGGGGGATTTACGAGACCTGCGCGTGAAATGGGGGGGCCAGCTGATAGGCACAACATACTCGACCTTTGCGAGAGGGGTGCTGATTTGGATAGCAACGGGAGTCCCATTCCTCATGTCATCACACAAGATAGACCAGGGAGGGAGGTACGTAGTAACGGAGGGCAGTTTAGATGGCAGACAACTGGCCGTGGTTGGGGTATACGCCCCCAACAGTAACATCACAGACTTTCTTACCACTCTCACCCCAACGCTACTGTCCCACCCCATGCCCCTAGCCATTTGGGGAGGTGATTTTAACAGCACCCCAGTAGCAGCGTTTGACAGAAACAGCGCCCACCAGACCGCATCAATCAACAGGAAGCTTACAAGCCCCCTACAAGAATGGGCAAATGTTATGGGTTTATATGATGTATGGCGGTTAGGCCACCCAGAGCAAAAAGAATATTCATTTTACTCGGTCCCACACAACACCCACACTAGAATTGACATAGTATGGGGCACCCGCGAAATAGGAGCGCTGACCACTGAGTCCGAATACTTGGCAAAGACAGTTTCAGATCATGCACCTCTGCGGGTAACTCTGAACTGGGGCAAGGCACGTCAGGTAATTCCCATTTGGAGATTCCAGGCGGAGGCTCTACAAGATCAAGCATTTGCTGCAACACTGGGGAAATCTATAGGCCAATATTGGGAAATAAACGCTATGTCTGCAACAACCCGGGCGATAGAATGGGATGCCCACAAGGTAGTGACCCGCGGAGTATGCATGTCCACGACGTGGGGAGTGAGACGCTCCTTACAGACAGAAATAAGCAAACTTGAGAAGGAGCTGAGAATTGCGGAGAAAGCGGTGGCACGGGGGGAAATTGCCAGCACTGTCCTTAAAGAAAAGTGCTTAAAATACAATGAGGCAGATAGCAGGCTCCGCTGCCACGACTACAAATATTACTTACCCAGGTTGCAAACGGAAGGAGATAGATCAAGCAGAATGCTAGCGTGGCTACTCCGCGAGGATAGACAACAGGCTCCAATAGGGGCCATCCGGGTGGGCGCGCATGAGATGGCTACCACACAAGCAGAAATAAACGAGACATTTAGGAATTACTACTCTAACTTATACACTAAACGTACTTCGTGCACAACTGCACAACTAGAGGCCTTTTTGGCGGACTCCTTCCTACCCCAACTATCACAAACAGACAGAGATGGAATTGAAACCCCTATAACAACAGTGGAAATAGAATTAGCCCTTGCACAGCTGCCCAGGAACAAAGCGCCCGGCGCGGATGGCCTCCCCTCGGAGTATTACAAAGCCTATTTACCCAGCCTGAAATCCCATCTACTAGGAGTGTTCCAGGAGGCGTGGACTACAGAAAGCTTACCCACATCACAAAGGGAAGCTATGATAGTGGTACTCCCTAAACAGGGTCGTGACCACACGGATGTGAAATCTTATAGACGACTATCGCTGTTAAACACAGACTGCAAAATATTAGGCAAAATACTAGCCAACAGGTTAGCCCCCCTCATGCACTCACTGATACACGCAGATCAAAGCGGCTTCATCCCCAAGCGTAACACCTTCCTAAATATTCGTAGGTTGCTGAGTATAATAGGAGATACCCCCAAGAATGCACAGGAGGAAATGGTGCTCTCATTAGACATAGAAAAGGCCTTTGATACCCTCGAATGGGACTTCCTGCTGGCCACGATTACTCGCATGGGAATAGGCCCTAACTACATTCGCTGGGTTCGGACATTGTACTCTAATCTGAGCGCGAGGGTGAAGTCGGGCGGGGTGATTTCTGATAGTTTCCCAATTTCCAGGGGGACACGGCAGGGTTGTCCATTATCCCCGCTACTGTTTGCCATAGCAATGGAACTGCTAGCGGCAAAAGTTCGCCTCATGGAGCACAAATGGGGAATTATTAGAAATGGGTTACGTCACACGATCTCACTATATGCTGATGACGCTTTGATATATATCAGGAACGGTTGTGCAGCTATTCCTCCCGTAGTATCCTTATTGGCTGAATTCGGAGGCCTGTCTGGCCTTGTGGTAAACTGGGAGAAGTCGTGTGTCTTTCCCCTGGCAAAAAGGGCTCCCAACAACCATGATCCCCCAGAGGTAGGACACCTTAAGTGGTGCCCTACAACTTTTAAATACCTAGGGATAAACATATACCATGCCACGGAAGACTTAAGAGATGGGAACCTGGGGAAGGCGCTAACTTCTATAAAAGGCTCCCTACAATTCTGGAACAAGCTCCCTCTCTCGCCACCCGGTAAGGTGGCGATTGCCAACATGTTGATTCTACCTAGGCTTTTATATTACTTTGCGGCCCTGCCGATAACCATTCCCAAACGCTTTTTTAGCAATCTAAACACAGCATTACTGCAGCTTATTTGGGGAGGTGACAGAGCGCGAGTGGCGCTATCCACACTGCAGTATCCGCTGGATAACGGTGGCCTAGGAACTCCGAACTTTGAAAAATACTATGCAGCTGCACAACTCCAATGGGTCCAAAATTGGATCCACAGACCAGAGCAAGCGGAACCTAAGTGCCTTGAGCCCCGACGGAACGGGACCCCCCTTTTAAATTGGCTATCGTCAAAGCCCCCTAGAGCGGCACTGGTCAACCCTTTGCTTGCAGCCGCGCATGCGTGCTGGGCCAGGTATGTGCAACAAAGAGCGGATAAGCTCCCATACTCTCCACACGTACCACTGAATTACCTACTGGTGGGAAATGCAGCTAGGATGCAAGCTGTAAAGCTGTGGAATGAAGCAGGAATACTGACCGTAGGGGATTGCTATGAAGACGGTAAATTAATGACGTTCGAGGCTCTCCAGGCCCTCACGGAGATAAGTCTGGGGCAGTTCCTGACATACCATGCTGTATGTCACGAAATCAGGAAAATATGGGGAATGGGCACCTCGGAGCCAGAGATCTCCCCTGTGCTTCACCAGCTCCTACAATATAGTGACCAAACAAAAATAATATCCAATCTATACAGAACCCTCAACAGGACCCCGGATACACAAACAGGGAAACCATGGGATAGATGGAATGCAGTACTCCCCACTCCGATCCCACTGGATGACTGGCCCAAGGCCCTGTCCCACATCAGAGGTGTGTCAAGGAATCCCAGATTTAGATATACCCAATTTAATTGCACGCATCAAACATATCTCTCCCCAGCCAGAATAAAGCGCATGTTCCCTGATGCAGTATCAATATGCCCCAGATGTAGATTAACGTCAGCACCCTTCTATCATATGGTATGGGACTGCCCGAATATACAAACGGCCTGGGCGGAGGTGGTAGAGGAGGTATCTGGGCTAACGGGACTTGCACTAGTAGCAGACCCCGGGTCCTGTCTGTTGGGACTCAGGAAGAGACCAAAAAAACAAAGACATTTACACAAATTTATAGACCTGGCCTTTTTAATGAACAAAAGGCTAATAGCAATGCATTGGAAAGCCGCTAAGGCTCCTGATCTGAAATCCTGGCACTCTCTAATAATACGCTGGGCTCGCACTGAATGTCAAGTACTAAAAAGAATGGTGCGCGAAGGGCGGCAACACACAGGATGCTCCACATGGGAGGATATGGTGACAAAGCTGGAGGCCAAAAACGACGAAAAGCCGCCTTGAACCGGGGCACGCGCATTCGCCACAATCACAGCATAAATTCCCCTGCACCCCCCATCTCGGAAAAAAATTCATAGGATACCCAGGCACCACAGAGTATGCACACCACCTCCCCCCATTTGTCTAGTAACAGTCGCCCACTAAATCTATGTCACCACAGTCTCAGTGATGCGCGGGGAGCAGAAAACCAGGGGAGACACCCGCATACACTAATAAAGTTGAGGCCCCTCTCAGACACTTAGGGAACCCATGCACACAAAGCAAGGTCCACACTGGTCTCAAGCGAATGCCTGTATAAAATAAACAAGGAAGGATAAACCCACGGAGGGTGCAGCCAGAAATGATACCGCAAAATTAGAAATGTTCCGTGAAATGCATATTGGGGGGGTGTGTAATTGTTAAATGATGTAGATAAGTAGTCATTGTTTTGGTTTATCCTGTGGCAGCAAATTGAACAATTTGTATCATATTTTGGAAAATAAAACCAATAAACATATATAAAAAAAATTAAAAAAAAAAAAAGGCTTCTTGTAATCAGGCATACCCAAAGCTGGCGCCCTGCACATACACTCTTTCAATTCCATGAATGCCTCAAGCTCTTCCTCGGACAAGATTATGGTACTCGGGTCATCCTTAACTTCCTTGCCTGTCAGTTTTATCAATGGTTTAGAGATAATCGAGAAGTTGTGAATCCACTGACGACAGTAGCCCACCATTCCCAAAAACATCCTGACATCTTTCTTGCTTGTCGGGGGGATTCATCTGCAGTATGGACGTCACCCTCTCTATTGATATTCTCCTGGAACCCCTTTAAATCAAGTGAACTAAGCGCTTTACCTCTCTCTGACAGTACTGCAGCTTCTTTGGGGACACTTTATGTCCGTTCTTTCCCAAATGGTTCAGTAAGGCAATTGTGTCATACCTACAGTCATCTTTTGTTCTGGATGCAATCAGCAAGTCATCAATGTACTGCACCAGAGTAAAACTGAAAGGCAGTTCCAACGACTCCAAGTCCTTCTTCAATATCTGATTGAAGATGGACGGTGACTCATAAAACCCCTGAGGAATTCTGCACCAACTGTACACCTTATCCAGGAATTTGAAACTGAAGAGAAATTGGCTGTCCTCATGAAGAGGCACCGAAAAGAATGCTTGAGACAGGTCCACAACTATGAACCACTCTGCATCACACGGAACCTGAGACATGATCACTGCTGGATTCAGCAATATGGGGCAGCACTTTACCACAATCTTGTTTATTTTTCTCAATCCTGCACATTTCGGACCTTTCCACAAAGCTTTTTCAGACCCAGTATTGGTGAATTACACGGGCTGCTCATCACTTCTTTCAGAACTACATGCTTTACAAAGTCTGCAATTATCTGTGATACCTGAATGAGGGCATCTTGTGCCATGTGGTACTGCAGCACCTGAGGAAACACTGCGTTCGGCTTAACCTGTACCTTAACCCGGTTCTACTCCCTTTATCAGTCCTGCTTCTTTTCCTGTCAGGTCCCACACCTTCTCTGTCACTGTTCCCTGCAACTCGGGTGGCAAGTCAGTCACTGTAAGCATTGGAAATAAAGTTATCAGAGGGTATTCTTCATTTGCACTTTCCGTCTCTAGACCTGTAAATTGCCCATTGTCCCCTTCATCATCACTGTTTGTCTGCACTTCAAATCCTTAATTTGAACAGGTAATCGAACATTTCGTTTTGCACAGTAAGTCTCTTCCCAGTAGGGACACAAGACTAGAATCAAAGACTACAAATTTATGTAATTCCTGGAAGTTGCCAATCTCAACTTGAACTGGGTCTGTAATCGGGTTTGTCAAATACTGATTTGCCACATCAACCACCCTTATGGTACGTCCTGAAAGTGGTAATTTCGGAACGTCTGCACTTCTGACTGTAGAGCGTGTAGCTCCTGTGTCAACCAGGAATGAAACCTTGTGATCCATCACCTTTCCCTCTACATAGGGTCCCCTCTGATCTACTTCTAGGGGCGCTGCAAGCCTGCACTCCTCACTGTCAGAACTGTCATCCGACCATTCATCATTCATTCCACCCTCGCCATGCAATGGGAATTGCTGTATTGTATTATTTTGACTCATCATTTGGCCTGTGACCTGCTGAGGAAGCATCACCTGTTGCTGTCCCATCGGAGCTAATGGTAATTGCATTTGCTGTCTAGGTACCATGGGAACCTGCTGTTGTACCTGCTGCACTTGTGCTGGTTGAACACGCGGCATTTGTATTTGATGCATGGGCTGTAACCCCTGCATCTGAACCATGTTATGCTGGAAATTCTGATTTTGGCCCCTCACCTTTGGACCCCTCACATTTTGAAATGTCCCAACATCATTGCTTTGTTGAACAACACCATCCTGCACCACATTTGGGCATTCCCGCTTCCAATGCCCCACGCCCCCGCCTGCGTGACAGCTTTTTCAACCCCTGTACATCGTTTTGAACCACAACAGTATACAAGTCTGGACCGCGATTCACAAAACCTCGACCTCGACCTCTCGGTTGTGCCTGAAACATGCCATTCCCTTGCGGTTGCTGCTGTATCATCTGCTGTATTCCGTTTCCCTGCATCCCTGCTTGCGCTGCCTTAATCTGCATCACCATCACTTTCTCCTTTAACTTTCTCTGCTTCAGCTCAATCTCGTCACTACAGTATTTCACATACTGCAACACCTCATCAATTGGTTTTGCCTGCCAACAGATTAAATGATTTTTAATCATCTGGCTAATTTCTGGTCTCAGCCCTTCAACAAATCTGAACACAAGGTGATTCATGTCTTTCGGCTCTATGGTCTCCGTGCCACTGTAATGTTTGAACGCTTTCAACAATCTTTCATAGTAAGCATGAATAGACTCTTTAGCCTCCTGTGAGGTTCGATCAATATTCTGCCAATGAGTCACTTTCGGCAACACTTTCTGCTTCAAAAACTCAATCACTTTATGATAGTACTTCATCACCTCCTCAGATGGTGCTCCAATCACCTTATCCCTAGCCGGCTCCTGTGTCAGGCAGTCCACACCCCTCTTGCACTCAAGCCATAGATCAGGTGGAACTATAATCTCAAACAGGGTAATCAAGTCCTCCCAGAGACATTTCGCAAGCTTCACTAAACCTACCTGTCTGCTGGTACCACTCTATCGGCTTCTCCCTCAATCTGGGATAATCATTTGTGAATGACAGAATGTCTCCCCTGGACCACGGCACATGGACTAGAACCCCTCCAGCTGTTTCTCTCATTGGTAACATCTTTACTGTCCCCGTGTCCGGTGCGGTTTTAGCCTGATTTGGTTCCGGACTTTCGCTCTTCTCTTTATCTATTTTCTTTGCCCATCTGCCTTCCCACGTTTCTAAAGCTCCCCAGATTTGCACACTGTGCAGTATATCTCTTTAAGATGTGCTTTCATTCCGGTAGATCTCATGTGCTCAAAATCTTTAGAATCAAAGTCCAATCTGTAGCTTCTTTTCAAATGTTTAGTATTCGCAATGTCTATGTTGTATTTGTCTGCCAGGTTTGCCAACCTCTGATGCACCTTGCCCACTTCTTCAGTGATCTTGGGGCACAGGTACCTCAATTCAGCTTCTGTGTATGACTCTAATCTGTTTACCCCCATTGTCCCTTCCACTAGTTCCGCAGCTTCTACGCCTAGTCTCACAAAATTCAGGTATTCTTCCTTTTCTGGCTTATCTATAGTTGCCGCTGTATTTTGGGAAGCATAAGTCTTTTCTAACCACTCATTTAATTGTTGCGCAGAAAAACCTTGCAACAAAATGTTCCCTGAATGCATCAATGGTGACTGTGATGTATCTGTATTCATTGTTTGTGGGGCTAGCACACTTAATCCTCACGCTTGTCTCATTGCCTCCAAAGGAGCCCCAATCGGACTGAGGTCTAACAAGGACCGGAGTCCTTCTGCTGATTGTTCTCTTGGTGTTAGTGGCTGGGGAGTTCCTGCAAACCCTCCTCTTACTACCTCTAGGGTTTTCACATTCTGATCACACACGTCAGGCTTACCCTGCGCATACAATGGTACTGGGGGACCAACAGTGATTGGGAATGATATGGCAGCTGGTGTCTGACCGGGTCCCAAACCCCGTGGAGCAGTAACTCCCAAGGCTTGACTCACTGTAGCTGGTGCAAGTACTAACGGAGGTCCTGCTGCTGGATTATAACCCGGAATCAGCTGTTGCTGCGGCTGGGGCAGCAATTGCGGAGTTGGCTCAATCTGCACTAGCTTTGATCTGGTATATATCGGATCAGGTGGCACCATTAGACTTGTGTTTGGTTCTAGTACTGGGACGTCTGGGTAAATCCTCTGTATCTGTGGTGGAGGTTGCAACTGTATCTGCGCGTCTGGTTCAGTGGGTACACTGACACCATTCTGTATCAAAACCATATCACTTGTCTGCATTGTATTTGTAACTTCCTTACTCTGTGTCTGGTTCCCAGGACCCGCACTAGTGCTGGGAGCAGTATCAGTTATGGCATATGGTGGCGGGCGACCATGTAACAACTGATTAAGAAACTCTTCATTGTCTGAGTCATCTTCGTCTACCCCAGACCTCTGAGTCTCCTTAGACTTATTAGAGCCCTTGTCTGTCTTACAGGTGGCTTTCTTTCCCTGTGTCTCATCTTCTTGTGTAATTGCCGGAAACAATTCAAGTCCGTCAACTATTCCCCTTCTCCACATTGTGTTCTCATTGTCCCATCTGGCCTCAGCTAAAGTCTTTTCTGCCCTTTTTATTCTCCTTTCGAGTTTTTGCGGTCTTTGTTATATGGCCATTAAATCCCAAACTGCTAATGCCTCCTACTGAGCTGGTCTCGGAGGCAGCTTTTGTACACTCAACATCCACCTTAAATTCTCCAAAATTCTTGTATTAAACGTCCCATGCTCTGGAAACGCTAAACATCCCTCCTTCTCTGTTAATTTGTGCCACTGCTTCAGCCAAAGACTTGGCGCGACTCCCTTCTCCTCCATTACTATATAAGCTGGAGTACCCTCAGGCGGTGTAGGCTCCCCTTCACTCGCCATAATGTATGCATCTCCTTTCAGAGCGATCCTCAAAGCCTTGAGAAAATTCATTTTTTTGTTTTTTAATTTTGTTTGAATCTAATCAGGAAGTGACTTTAATTCCCAGAACACTCTTCACCTGCCTTTCTCAACCTATTGCCTCTCACGGACGGCTGCCAATCCTTGCGAGACCCCTCTCAGCAACTGACCTATCCCAGCGCGGCACCACTGACGTCACACTCACACACTGCAGCTGACAAAGTCTTGTGGCTTGTCCTCCTTACACTGGATTCACACCAAAGTAATGCAAAATTACTGCGAGCAGTTTTAACAACAACAACAACTCAAATTTGCCGGTTTACTACAGGAAGGGTATACAATTGCTTCAGAACTTTACAGAGATTTCACTTGAAGCCTCGGCTGCTACTCTTTCCTTCTCAGTTCCCGCATACGCAAGCAGAATTCGACCCGCAAATCCTACTCTCGACTTGTCAATGGTTTGTTCTAGTGCACTATAGAACTTGCCAAATCTCCATCAAAGGTTTCACACACACAATTTGATTCAAACTCGACTTGTCAACCACTCCCGATTGACCTATTAAACTGCACAAATTACAACATAAACCCAAGTGTCTCCTACACTTGTCAATATACTCCGGAGTCTTAGACCACACCGGGTCCGTACATCACCAACCAACCACATGGATCATTTTTTAGCACAAAGCGCCACACTCATATGAAGTACGCCGACTTCCCTACTCTCATACTGCGGAGTACGCCCACGCCTCCCAAAACAACATTACCTGACCTAAAACCACACGAACTTCACAAATCACCTACAATATGCATAAGCTGAGCAAGCGCAAATTCTACACCACACATGCTAAGACGCCGAGAACATTCCCAACAAACATTAGGCAGGCTTCTGAGGTCCCAGGAAAGTCATGGGGAATTTAGAAACGCATCATACCTCTATTTTGCATTATCTCAGAAAAACAATCCAAACAATAATTCTCCGTCCTAGGGCCCCAAAGGGACTAAACCGTTGCTCTGCTACCAGAACTGCAAACGCATCCCTTTATGATAAATTATTAAACATTGGGACTCGTTTTAGGCCAATGAATCTTTTGACCCTGTTGAGAGACACCTTAGGACGAGATAGCTAATCAACATGTCAATCAATACATCAATAATATCATCAATATTTATTACCACAATGCACTTTACTTTAGTCAAAGACATTTAGTTAAACTCAAGACACCACCATGACCTTTCAGTCATGAATAACCACACCAGTTTAGTATGAATTTAGAGATATTTATTCCCTATTGATTGCAGTACTACTAGCAGGTTTATTAGACTCAAAACCAAGAAGCACAATAGCATAGTCACAATATGGCAATTCTGATAAGATTTCATCAAAGCAAGAATCACAAACATTAAAATGTAGCATGGCGTAAACATAGACTATCATTAGCAGAGTATATCAGCGCACCGTTCAACAAAGCATAGATCCAGTCATTTGTCTATTTGTGTCCGTTTAGTGAACCCCTCTCAACTAACCTCTAATTAGCATTGGCATGTTGGGCTTCATGCAAAACAATTTAGTAACATCAATTTGGAAAAACATCTAACTATGGCTCCTGTCAAAAGAAAAGCAGTTGGTACCTAGAAAGAAAAAGCAAACAGACAATCACAATTTCATTGTCATATAGTTACCCTCCAAGTTTGGTCAGCACTCAGGTTCTGTCTTTGTCTTCAGGACATCAGTTGATTTGCCATAAAAAGAGATTCAGCTCCAGCAAAAGGCAAAAAAAAGGGGCACTTCCCTCCTAAGGAGGTAAAGTGCAAATGGGCAATCTAAGGATAGAATGGTTTTAAGAACCAAACAGCAAAGTCTCTATGCAGAGTGACAAAGTGTCTGGGTCATAGCAAATAGCATCATCAACTCCCCCTTTCCTAGTCTCCTGCTCCCTAAAGTCGAATTCACTTCCTGGTGACAAGGGTTTTATCCCTTTCTTGTGGTACATTCCCCTCAAATTTATTTGGACGAGGGGTTGCACCCCACTGTCTTTAACCAATTAAAAACACATTAGCTCATCAAATTTGTTACCCCATAATAGTTCTCACATATTTTATTGGTTCTTATGAGTGACGTCTTTAACGGGTGGAATGTCCGGTATGATTTCATCGTCTTGTGTTCCTTTGCACATCTTCGGTCAGTGGCTCCACTGTCTGTACCGGTTTAGGCTACCTTGTTAATCTACACTGTTGCATTTAGCTAAAAATGTTACTGTAGGCAGGATGAATTTCATGAGAACGGATCTACTACAGTTACATTCAGCTTCTAACCTTTGGAAAAAAACAAGAGTTCATGTCCTTTAGCAAGTCAGCACACTGCACGTTAGAAAAATACTTTAAATATGAGAGTCAGGCAGCTAGGCCTCGACTCATGCTAACTAAGGCCTACTGCTTTATTAGCAAGAATCTAAAATATTCATTCAACCTTTCAACATTAATGTAAAATCACAATTTAATAAAAACATTTCACCATTATTAGTCAGTTTCATTAGTCCCCGTATACATTGGCGGCCACTCCCCGTGGTCACATTTCAAGTGCACGTTTTAGCAAAACATGTTAATACAGTTTCTATGCGGCATTAATATACATTAGTTCATAAACATTTCATGTTAATATAGATTATATAAGCTACGCTCTCTCAGCTACATAATGCTGAAACCGCCTAAGGTTGATGAAATGAAAAAGGCAAAAGCACGTAGAGTGAAATCCATCAGTTAAAGATTTAGAAAACGAAATAAATACCAAAGACCCACACTTGACCAATCAACTTTACTTAATGTTACAAAAATGACTACAAACAAAAAGATGCAGCAAAAGGGAAAATTAAAATCAAAAGTATATTTGTGTATCCATCACAGGCCTGAAAACAGGGCTAAACAAATAACGCGGGCTGTGTTGTTCTTTAAACTCAGAGGACACTTGTATGAACTTGAGAAGATGTGACCTTCCTCCCAGATAACGCACAGTTAACTAAACATACAGAGAGACTTTGTGGTCCCTCGCTCAATACAATATAGAAGTATTTATTGTGTTTCTCTCCCTCCTCGGATAATGGAAAATGAATGTAAAATGACCTAATGCATTTTGTTGTCTATATTTATAAACTGCTGCATCCAGACAGTCTGGGCATCTTGGTTGTGGCAAATAATCTGAACAAGTAATAGGAACAAATCATTCAGAATATCCATTCACTCTATTCATATACACACATACTTTATTCAACATTACTGTATTTAAAAAAAATAACAGGTCTACTACCAAGCATTCCTATGTATTTCGTTTATTTTCTGTTTAAGAATTTCCACTTTGTGGGGCAGTGATTTATTCTAGTCTTTTAAAGCATATGTCCTATAAATAGATGTTCCTTCTCGGAGATCAGACGCAGAGTTCTGGCTTTCAAATCATGAGCAAAATGTGAGTCTCCAGGCTGTGCATGACCCTGCTCCTGTATATATTAGCAGGAAAGTGTCAGAATAAGGCTCTACTCGTCCTTTTGCGGAGGAAATTAACTTTGCAATGCTGCAGTATTTTAAGAGATAAACCCACGATATACCAGCCCAGTATCCATCAGGTCTCTAACCAGCCACCCTTTCAGTACATCAAAGACAGGGATGCAACAAAGAGAATAGGGAATCACAATGTCCCACTTGGTCATGTTTTTTTTATTTTTTATAAAGGCACTGTCAGTATTTTGTCTGTGCTTCGTGTAGCAGATTCATATTTTGGTGACAGTGACCCCTAAAAGGCGATTTATTTAAATATAGCAGCCTACAAAGCAAAGCAAGCTCTTTTTTGAGATTAGCCAAGAAACTCAAGGAATCATTTACAACAGCCCCCTGCCACCGGAGCATCACTTTTCACTTCAATCATATCGATGAGGTGATGGCAAGTCACCCTGTGTGACTTTGCATGACTTCATAGATATGGGGTAAGGTAAGGAAGCTCAAAGTGCTGCTTTGCCTTACTCTACATCAAGGAGGCATTCCATGGGCATTGAGATGTGTTCTCCCATGCAACATCCATGGGTTTTGACACATTCCCAGATTTACAAGGATGTGTAAAGGTGGAAATGTGTCAAAACTGGCACCTACCCAAGGGAGGTGTAACACGGAGAGATAACTTTAGTTCTCCTCGTTTTTCCTCTATGTGTGTTGCATTCTGCAGCAGACATAGAAAGAGAAAAACGCCTCCATTGATTGTTTTTGTGCAGGAAGGGGTCCCTTTTTGCACAAAAACAATTGTGCAACAACAACACAGGTACCCTAACACCATATTGCAAGGGTGCCTGCATTGGTGCTTGTACCAATGTGTGCACCAGCACAGGCAGAAGGGACAGGAATGCACCATATTTCATTAATACAGTGCTTTCCAGCCCTTTCCTTTTGACTTAGGGCAGCGTAGCAAACTGTCTTGCCTCACTGCCCTGCGGAACTCACATATATACGGTTTTTCATTTGTGAATCATTTTGTGTTGGAAAAAGAGAATTATACATAACTGTATACTGACCATAGGTAGCCCCTGTGGCAAAATTGTCAGTAAACATCAGTGCTCTCATTGAACTTGTAAGTTCTCACCTCACTCAGTCACATGCCCTGGACAGCACACAAAGCAATTTCCAATTCTTGATTGAGGCACTTGGAGGAGTGCACTATTCAGTTTCATTACAAATTTTCCATTGAGCTACAACGTAAGGACATGCGACCACAGTGTCATGAGTGTCTTTTGTACGCAAAGAAGACCTAAGAAACAATAGTTTAAGCGCAAATAATTAGTGATAATCTCCTAGTATGTGTATTTTCCTAGAAATTGCACATATTACACAAGGGAAAATATTGCAAGTTTCATTTAGCCATTGTTTGCGCCTGTCTATATTTGGTGATAGGCGTCCAAGCCAGGTTGAACTATTTTGCATGACTTTATTTAAGTGCACTCACAGTGGTGTTGAGCTGTTCCCAATGTGTTATATCAGCTTTCCATCAACTTTCTGGTGGGATGAAACTGTACAATGCAAAGCCATTTAAAGCTGTGCTCAAGCCAACTTTTGTTGCAAAAAACATGCATGTGAAAGGCGATCAATGCTACCATGTGCAACTCGTGGGCTCCAATTCCGAATTGCACAGTACTGGTTGAGGCAGTGACCTGTATGTGATTTACTCAGAATGTATGGTGAATAGGCACAAGTACAGTGCAGTTACCAGTTAATCTGCATGGAATAGGCAATTACCATGTGGCAACCGGTTTACTGGTTTACTGGTTGTAAAACCACACTTATTCCCAATTCTGTGGGGTTTAACACAGTGCTGCTCTATGTTTATTTTAGTCTTTGTGTTTGGTGGTGGAAGTGGGGTGCCTGGAGTTGGTTAATGTAGGAAAGGTAGGTTCTGGCAGAGAGCCTGTAAAAAAAATAAACAACTGAGAACTAAGTTTGACTGCTAATGCAGCCAAAACCTCATGGTTCTTTTTTCTGGACAAAATTATTGCCCGGAAAAATCCGGTCCTGTTTTCTCACCCCTAACAAAACCAAATTCAGGAACACTCTAAATCAGCCAGACTGGAAAACAATACTCTAATTGCACTCCACCTCACTCATTATCTCAGAGACATTTAAAGGCATGGGCAAAGTGGTCAACTGACTTTTGCCCCCACTTTTAAATGGACCACTGCGACAGTGATATGTCTCTCTAATCCACCTCAATTTATCTCTCAGTCTCCACCTCTGTCTGCATAGCTCTACCTCAGACTCTGTTTTTTGCTACCCAGAGCTGTCTTTGGTATTTGGGGCTCCATTAAAGACATATTTTGGGTGGTTTTGAGTAACCACCTTTCTGATCATTTCATGTATTGATTGGTATCTTGCGGGCTTGAATCCGCAGAAAATGGGTAATAAAGTTCAAAGTTGTTCCGAATGGGAGCCCCAAAAAAGTTCTAGCACAGGGCCCCAAAAATCAAAGATGACACTTCATTATGAGTGCTTAACACTTGTTTTGTTGATGACTATATCATTTGGTAAATGTTGTCCAGAGTGTGGTGTACCTATTTAGTGCTGGAATAACCATTCCTACCCTGTAATGCTCCAGAGAAATATGGACATCTTCTGTCATCATGTTAACAAAGAAGCAAACGCTATTCTACCTTTTAAGTCTTGTGCCACACCTTGAGAGTGAGAGAAGATCTAGTTTGGTTCTCCCAACAAAACAACAAAACCACAAAATAGTAACTAGGCCATCAGAAAACGTTTATATCGGGACCTTTTGTCCAAGGAGGGTTTTTTCAAAAATACTCATCAGAGCTGACCTCTCATATTACCAGCCAATAGGATTATTCAAAAAATTGGAATAGGCGCCTCACCCACTTAATAGTGGCATGCTTCATCATTGGCTGTCTATCCACACACCTGTAAGATGGCACTACCCTGGGTGAACTCAACCAAGGATTCTTGGGAGTTCAAAATAAAATAATTAACTGAATAATAGCAGGGATCCAGATCAAATCCTAAAAGTATCTATTAGAATACCCCAAGAATATCTACTTGATTGCAGGGTTCTAAAGGCATGAATAAAAGCAATATTCCTAGTCTCCTTTGGGTCTCTTATGTTCCCAGGAAACCCTATCTTCACCCCAACATGTTTTGCCCCTCTCAAAAGCCCATTCGAGTCTTGGGGACTTTGTCAGGACAACTGTTATCTTTCCCTGCTTACTACCATAAATGTCATGCACACCCATGAAGCCTAATACTGTCACCTGAGTTTTGAGGCTGATTTCATATTTTGAAGTACCCTGTTTTTGGGTTATCCACGCCTCATGTGTGTCTGTTGAGGGTGCGGTCTGGTAGTCACACATTTGTCAAGGGTCCCGCACCGCCATCCAACCTAGTCCATCCATCCAAGGCCACCTGACTGTGCAATATCTTGGCTATAATTAATTCCCACTCATCCTGATAGAAAGTTACAGATTAAATTAATTTTTCCTTCAGGAAAACTGGGCAAGGAGGATGTGTCATGTTCTCTTGGATTCAGGCTTTTCTCACTTAAAGCGAAATGCACCGCACTTATGCCCTCTGGTAGATTACACATATTTCAGATTTGTCAAGTTGTCGAACCCCTGATATGACTTGAGCCAATCATGTTATCGGGGGGATTGAGTAATAACTCTTTGCCTTTTGTGAGTTACCTCTCCACTTCCAAGATATCTTGATGCAAATGGAAATTGTTTCATAATTGTTATTACTGTGAATTGTATTATTAAAGATACAATTAGAGTAAATGTGATTATATAAATTGATATTTAAATATTAGTAATTATGATTGTATTAGGTATACCAATTAGAAATGTATCATTTTTTTTATTAATTTCTATTTCCAGAGCTAGTGGTGAATGACCGTGCAGCATCATGAAGAACACTGAAACAAGCACACCCTGTCCCTCTGATCCCCACTGTATAATTCATTCATGGTCAAATGTCGAACATGGAGCTAGCTGACAAGCCAGCAGGACTACTCATCATGGAAAACTTTGTTAGAGACAGCTCAAGTAAGGAATCACATTCCACTGTTAGAAATTGTGAGAAATGTGGAAACCAACACAGTTCTCCAAGTACTTTACCACAGGAAGTGCAGGAGCCTATTTATTATGATGGGAGATTTACATACTATTAAGTGAAAACCTGAAGCAAGTGTCAGTGATGATGCTTGAACAATTGAGTGTTTGAGTAAACACTTAAATAGAAGAATATAATTAAAGTCAAACGTGTATGCTGAAGAACGTATATTTTGTGGAAAGATAAATTGCTTCAAGGGAACATCAACACATGAGAAATTAATCAAGGCCACAGAGCTTAGAGTTGACAAAAAGCTGGGAGAGTGTGCAACCATTAATTGTGATTCAAAGATTTTAGCAGTTTAGAGTAGGATCATAGTGACTGCAGAAGCCCATTATCATGCATCTTGTTATAGGAACTATACAATGGGTTAAAGCAAAAGAGGAAGATCATGCATCTAGCATTCAAACAGATGATCAACAAAAAATATGAGAGATGAAGCGTATGATGAACTATTTCAATATATTAGAACTGTGATTGTTCCTAACAAAGAGGTAAAGCGCTTGAAACCCTCGTGAAACACAGAGGAATACAGGGAATAGACAAATCAACCAAAAAGTATATTAGAGGAAAATTGGACTCTGAGTTCAGTGACAACCTCCTCATATTTCCAGACAACTAAGGAAAACTATAGACCCAACCCGATAGTATCATGCTACAGGACGTTGTAAGAGAAAACCAGAGTCTGAAAAGAGAATTATCAGTTTTAAAAGTTAAGGCAACAGGCATGAACAAGATCACTGATCAAACATCATCACACATAAGAACAATGATTAAAACAAACATGGCCTTATCACCCATCAGCCGTTGATAAAGGTTCATTTACAGTGGCTGATTACTGTAAATGGTTCCTATTAGGACTTCTGACTGGAGATCCAGAAAACTCAAATACATCTAAAACGGTTGCTTTACTTATGAAATCATTCAGTCAGGACTGCAGTCACAAATGGCCAGCAGAAACTCTAAATGCAATTGTTGCTCAATACACTGTAAAAACGCTGACAGGCAATGTTGAAATCATTCGCACTCCAAACAGACTTGGTCATTGGATTTCATACTCACAACTGGAAGAAAATGATACTACCACCTTGTGCCTTCAGAAACTTGCTGCTACCTTAAATGAGTGAATTGTTCTTCCAGCCGACACTCAGCCTCATGTCTTCACTAACTTAGCATGGGATAATATTGATAGGCGGGAAGAGGCTCTTACTGATAAGGGGACAACTCTTTGAGTCAATATTAAAACTGTGCAGCCTAAGTTGTTTGGACAGAAATGCACAACCCTTTAATGCTCTTCTCCCAAGCATTGAAAAAGAAAAGAAAAGAACAATGGCCACCACAAATACTGAAGAACTGTTCATGTATGTTTCTGGTGAATGAGTTGGGCCTCAGCCATTGATGACACGTACCAAAGTCATTCCAGAATGTGTTGCCAAAATGAATCTTACACAAATTAAGAACATAATCTGGGTTGTTACAAGACAAGAAACAAGCTTCACACAGGCTATACCAGATTGGGTGGGATTTAACATCATTACTAGATACTTAGATAGTGTATCACAGGATTCCATTGGGTACTTGCCCACCATTAATGCCCCTTCAACTGTTTCTAAAAGTTTGAAACAGTCAGAGCTGATAAGGTAATCACTGCATTTGGTGAAAAGAGACACCTTGTCCTACTGGGAGAGGGTGGAAGTTGGAAAAACATCAGGGAGTGGAGAAACTGGTAGTGGACTGGATGGAGGGGCAGCCAGCACCTCAGGCTGTGTTAGATCTACAAGCTTGCAACTGCATTAGGAACTGCACACTGCCAACATGTGTCTGCTGTGTAAATGACCTCAACTGCACTGACGTGCAGACTTCCTGCCTACGACAATCAAACGGACACAGAGAATGATTACAGCTATTCAGAAGAAGATGATGATGAATGTGAATAAAACTGCACTTGTGTTCATTCATTACATACAATGCCTATGTAAGAATTGACAACTTTTATTATTTGAAATTGTATGGAAAGTTATGCATATGATCCATATCAATATATGAGGAACACAATGACGTTTGAGTGTTATTATTTTAAGAACTATATTGTTATTATTACAATTACTAATCATAATTATTTTTAAATTATATTTAATTTAACCACTCTGGTGGAATTAGATTTATTTTTCCACATATTATGGTGAATTTGTATGCTACTTATCAAAAATATGAAAACCATTATTTATTTATTTTACTATGGTTGCTGTAGGAGGGTGGCCTGGTTTGTAGTGGGTACCTTGGGTACTTACACCTTACACCAGGTCCAGTTATCCCTTGTTAGTGAAGGTAGTAGTGTTCTAGCAGCTTAGGGGGATAGAGGAAGCTATAGCAGTGCAGCTTAGGCTGAACTAGGAGACATGCAAAGCTCCTGCAATACCTCTTATAGTTACACAGTACATAGACACAAGTAAAGACAATACTCAGTGTTACAAAAAATGAAGGTATTTATTTGGGTGACACAGTACCAAAAATATCTTAGAGACAATACTCCTTCTGGAGGTAAGTATTATACACAATATAAACACTAGACACCAAAATTAGACCAGTAAATAGTTATAGAACAATTCAAACAGTAGGAAATCCTATAGAATGCAATGGGAGAAAATAGGTCTGGGCAACACAAACCATATACTAAGAAAGTAGAATGTGAATCACAAATTCCCCCCTAGACAAGTGTAGTGTGTGCAGAATCGCTGGGAGAGTAAGAATACAGTAAAGGTAAGTAAATTACCCCACCCCATAGCCCAGAAAAGCAGGAGTAAAGTACTGCAAGTTTGCTTAGGACACACTACACCTAGTTTTTGGGGATTTTGCAGCAGCCAACCAAGTCTGCAAAGAACAACAGCTGGGTTATTGGACCTGAAGATCTGAAAAGTAAGGGGGCCAAGTCCATAAGTCAAAAGAAGTTCCAGGAAGGACAGGAGCCCCTGCCAACCCAGAAGAGGGTGCAAAAGAAGAGTCCCTGGTTAGTTGAAGACTGCAGAAATGCACCCTAGGAAGATGCCAGTGGGTTCCTGCATAACGCAAAAGATGTCCCACGGTGTGAAGATTGTTGCAGATGAGATTTCGTGTTGGAAGTCACCAGCAAGCCTTGGCTACGACAAAAGTGTGTTTTGCATCAAAATGGCACTGGATGGACCCAGGAGGGACTTGGGGGCCTCAACTCTGTATGAGGAGGAAGAGGGGGCTCTCAGCACTTTAGAGAGCCCTCAGGATGCCAGCCAGCACCCCCAGGAGTCACAGGATGCAGGTTCAAAGGAGGTGCAAAATACAGTTGATGCAGCACAACAAACGAAGGTCCCACGCCGCTTGAGAACAACTCAGTGAGTTGAGAATCACAGGATAGAGTGCTGGGGACCTGGGCCTGGTTGTGCAAAAAGGAATTTTGCAAAGAGTGCACAGAGGCCTCAGGAGGCTAAGAAGACACAGTACAAAGGGGTACCATCATTCTTGGGGAACGCCAGCAGGACCTCAGGACAGTATACATCAATTATGTCTACCCTCTGTGTCCTTAGGAACACGCTCGTCATTGTGAGAGGAGTCCCAGGGTACCAGTCGTCATCTTGGAAGGTGCCTGCTTGGTGCAGGGGAGTGACTCCATCACTCCACAGGAGATTTCTTCAGTTCTTCTGGTGCAGGATGAAGACAGGGAGTCCCCAGAGCGTGCACACCATGGAAACTGTTCCAGTTGCTGACTTGGAGCTGAGGTTGCTGAAGGAAATTGTCTCTTGTAGACACTTTGTTGCAGTTACAGCATTTCTTGGAGCAGGCTGCGGTTGATCAGAGGTCAGAAAAATCTGAAGTTGTTTCAGAGGATTCCTGAAGGAAACTTGCAAGCAGAATCTGAAGAGAACCCACAGGATAGACCCTAAATAGCCCTGAGAGGGAGATTGGCTACCTTATCAGCTAAGAACCTATCAGGAGGGGTCTCTGACATCACCTGCTGGCACTGGCCACTCAGAGCCTTCCAGAGTTCCCCCACACCTTGCAAAGCAAGATGGCTGAAGTCTGGGACACACTGGAGGAACTCTGGGCACCACCCCTGGGGTGGTGATGGACAGGGGACTGGTCACTCCCCTTTCCTTTGTCCAGTTTTCCACCAGACCAGGGGAGAAGGGGTCCCTGAACTGGTGTAGACTCGTTTATGTAAGGAGGTCACCATCTATGCCCTTCAAAGCATTTCCAGAGGCTGGGGGAAGCTACCCCTCCCCAGCCTGTAACTTCTATTTCCAAAGGTAGAGGGTGTAACACCCTGCTCTCAGAGGACATGCTTTGTTCTGTCTTCCTGGGACTGGGCTGCCCAGAACCCAGGAGGGCAGAACCCTGTCTGTGAGGTGGCAGCAGCTGTAGCTGCAGTGCAAGCCTCAGAGAGCTGGTTTGGCAGTACTTGGGGTCCATGGTGGAGCCCCCAGGATGCATGGAATCGGCTTCCCAATACCAGATTTGAAATGAGGGGACAATTCCATGATCTTCGACATGTTACATGGCTATATCCGGAGTTACCATGGTGAAGCTACATATAGGTATTGACCTATATGTAATGCATGCATGCAATGGCATCCCCGCACTCGCAAAGTCCGGGAAGTGGCCCTGAACTATGTGGCGGCACCTTTGCTAGTGCAATTGTGCCCTCACACTTAGTAACTTTGCACTTAACCTTCAGCAAGGGAAGGTTAGACATATAGGTGACTTATAAGTTTCTTAAGTGCAGTGAAAATGGCTGTGAAATAGTGTGTGTACTATTTCACGCAGGCTGCAGTGGCAGTCCTATGTAAGGGTTTGTCTGAGCTCCCTAAGAGTGGCAAAAACAATGCTGCAGGCCATATGGATCTCCTGGAACCCCAATGCCCTGGGTACCTAGGTACCATATACTAGGGACTTATAAGGAGGTTCCAGTGTGCCAATTTAAATTGGTAAATGTAGTCACTGGCCTACAGTGACAAATTAAAAGCAGAGCGAGCATAAGCACTGAGGTTCTGTTTAGCAGAGCCTCAGTGACACAGTTAGGCACTACACAGGAATACACACTAGGCCAAAAACTATGAGCACTGGGGTCCTGGCTAGCAGGATCCCAGTGAGACAGGCAAAACACACTGACATATAGGTTTTTATCTATGAGCACTGGGGTCCTGGCTAGCAGGACCCCAGTGACACAGTAAAAACACACTGACACACACTCACAAACAGGTCAAAAGTGGGGGTAACCATGCTAGAAAGAGGCTACTTTCTCACAGTTGCTAATCCTATAATATCAGAAAAACAGCAAAGAGTGATGACTTGATATGGCATATTTTCCATCTCTAGGCAGCCATGCCTTACAAAAAAATCATGTTAGATCCCATCCCCCTGAGTGGTACCAATGGCCTAAATTCGGGATCCTGGCTCATGGCCTATGATTTGGGGCAAACAATAGATGCTACAGTACCTGATATAAATGATCAGTGCTTTTGCATGATAACGTTTAGATGTAGTGTGGTTAGGTCATTAGGGGAAATACAGATGTCTTTATTATCGTGCAGGAAGAGCCTGAACTTCAGTGCAGTGGACTTGCAAAGGTTTGGAGATGCAGCATTGCTGTGATCTGCCTGGAATGCCCTCTTTTCCCAGATAAACCAAATTAAAAATGCGTGACTTCTTACAATGAAAGGATTGGAAATGTGTGCCCCCATCTTAGCAAAGGTTAATTGCAAACGTTGCTGGATTTTTCCATTGATGGGACTGTAGAATCGGGCACCTTGCCCTTTAAGTAAACATCGAATTCTGTTTTAGAATGGAGAAGCTAGGGTTGATCCCTCCGTATATTAGGTTTACAAAGTGCTATGCATTGCTATTGTGCTGTGATTGGCCATATTGTAACAGTGTCACTTGCACAGGTACTTTGCAAATTCTCCTAATCATTAAAATGCTGAGACTGAACAGACACTAGCCACGTCCTCAGCATAGGTTAAGTAAAAAAAAAGCACTTAAGTATGGCTTCAGTTCAGCTTCAGTTTGTGGCTATTTCAAAGTCTTTTGGATATCGGGAGTATTGTCTGTTGTCCTTTTTGAGTCTGGGGTTTTACTGTGGTGGCAGATATAACCTGCACTTTCTGTTTTGATTAAATGTACCAAACATTGTCTTCAAAATACTGTTTGCAGTTGGCTGAAGTCCTAATGAATGTTAATGAGGTAGCTCACAAATTGTGAGCCACTACAATTCGCTGCCATCACAGGTTTGGTGGCCTGCAGTGGTCAGCAGACCACCATGTCTGTGAGCGCTTTTTAATAATAGATTATTTTTTAATGTAGCCAGTTTTCCTTAAAGGAAAAGGGTCTGTGTTAAAAGTATGAAAGTTTCTTTTTTTGCATGCTTAAAGGAGGCAGGGATACTGTGGGCTACTAGCTTCTAATAAACAAACGTCTTTTTCACATTCACAAAGGGGATGGTGTCCCTTTTCCTTTTGCAAATCCGTTACCACTTCGTCTGAAGTGTCAGTAAACTATCAATGTTTATGGCCAGATTTCAGTTGCAAAGCATTAATACATAGTATACCGATCTGGTATTTCGAAGAGAAACCTACAAAACATCATTTCAGATAATGAATTGGTATCTATTTCTAAGCACATCTACCAGTTCAGAAAAAAATTTGTGAATTGCTAAATACATGTGGTACCTCAAAAAAGAGTGGTAGCATTTGCAAGCCCTCTGATTTATCAATTTGGTTTATTTATGAATGTTAAAACCCTTTGTACATCTTGCCCTTTGTTCATTATGCAGTTAGCGCTCTTCTATTTTGTATATAATATCTCTATATTTACAATTGTGTATAATAAAGATGATGAAGAATTTATTGCATGTATTGTGCTGTTACCTTTCATTTTTTGTTTCAGGCAAAGTAACACCAATCTTTTTTGCCAAGGCATGATTCTATTCATACAACAGATCTCTTCCCAGTGTGATTTCACAATACTTTTCACTTCTTTTTATTATTATTTTTATTTCTAAAGTTCAACATTCAGCCAAAGGTATGTTGGCACTCCAAATCTGTCATAAAAAGTCATGCAAAATCTATAGCATGCTATTGTTTAGTATGTAGTCTTTTATTTTGGTACGAACCATACTTTTGCAGATTTCCCAAAATTCAACAAAACTTTTTCAGCACATAGGTCAGTTTGCATCCTGTTATGCAATCTGGCGCTAGCCAATGAGAAAGCTCTACCTCAACTAGATAATGATTAGCAACAGCCAATGGAAGTGCCTTTTCAGATTTCAAAGATTGCCTGGCTTTGTAAAATGAAAAATGCTTTGATAGTGGACTGAGATGGTAAGCATACAAAGATATCTGCAAGTTGTAATCTATTCAACACTGTCTCCTGTGGCTTTAGATATATCGCATTGCATTAATCTAATCCAGCAGAAGTAAATTCATTCTAGATTTGCATTTTTTGTGGAGTTGTAAAAAGATGGATAATTTGTTTTACAATGTTCAGCTGAAAAGGACAGGCCTTCTCGACTGACAAAAATGGTGTTGGAATTTGTTTTAATTTTAAAGAGTTTTATTGAGCTTTTTGCATGAAACAAACATAGTCCAAAGAAAGGAAAAAAATAATACAGAGGAGATGTTCTTTGCTTGAGTGTTCTGATAATATCTCAAAATACACAGGAATAAAATAATACTGAAAAAATACTCCAGTTGTTAGACGTAGAATTATTTTATATGGCAATCTTAAGAGCATACCACAGTTACATAAGAGAGCATTTGAAAGACACTGTATAAAAACAACATGAACTGACAGTGTCTCACAGTTCTTGAGATATTGTAGGAGCAAGAGGGATATAATCACACTGTATTTGTGTCATTTTTGTGAAAGCTAGTGACCTTTTGGTTGACAAGTGAAGGGGGAAGTAGGGAGCATATTTGGGATGAGGGTTCCTGGTGGTTTATTATTAGCGAAGTAGGTGTTGAGTTTCCCACATACAAACATTGTCACTTCCAAGGGGAGCACTGTAAGGTGATGTTGTCAGTGCCTCTAAAATGCCCAATCCAGTTCACCCAGTATTTCAAGGAGATGGCTGTAGTGTTTTCCAGTTGATAAGGATGGATCTGCAAGCTGCCACTAGTAGAATATTTAGTAGTGGGGCATTGTTATGTGGAAAATAGGTAGGGATCAAGAAATTCCATAATTATATTTTGGAACTCGCATTTAATCTAAACGGCATATAGTGACGAGAGAAACCCAAATACACTATCCCAAAACATATTGATAGCACTGCAGGAAAAGAGTAAGGCCCACATTCTGACATTGGCGGCATAAACTGCCTACCGCCACAGTGACGGCCACCAAAAGACCGTCACTGCGGCTATCATCCATCTGCCAGATTATGACCACAGCTGGACTTCCGCCGCAAGAAGGGCGGAAATCCGGCAGTGGCCATACTGGTGGATGGTGGTAAGGTGGCGCTGCTAACACCAGCACTGCCATGCCAGTAGACCACCGCACGCCGTCTCTGGACATATGATACGGCCTGGCGGTGTTCTGATTGCAGGCGCTGCTGGCAGTAGCAGGGCCCTGTCCCGTTTCCTAACGGAAGACCAGCTGGATGAAGGTAAGTTGGGCTTCCGACAGGGGAGAGGGGTGGGGTGTGTTGTGTGTGGGGTTGTGGACATGAATGTGTGAGTTTGTGCGTGAAGGTGTCTGTGTGGGTAGTATTGTTTGCGTGGGTGCATGCATGTGTGTGAATGCATGTAAGAATGGAAATGTGAATGTGTGTCTGCATGTCAGTGTGAATGTGTGTACGGACGTGTGCGAGCATGAGTGGATGTATGCGTGTATGAATGCGTGTATGCCAGTGTGAGAGGGTGGGTGTATGAATGGTGCATGTCTGCGGATGTGTACGTGTATGAGGGAGTGGGGTAATGCAAAGGGGGCATAGGTTTTAAATCTTTAGGCTCAGGCCAGAAAGAACAGCACCATACAGTTGTGTTACAATAAGGAGCTAAAATTTCTGTTTCTTCTCCATTAAGTTTCAAATAGTTTTCCTTCATTCATATCTAAAACTTTGTCATACAAATAGACAAGTTTTATGCTGTTGTATTAGAGCAACAAAATATAAAGACAGTCCAAATGGCTGTTGTAAGGGGCAATTGCACTAAATATGTTAATTAAAAAGTAGAAGGGATTGCAATGACCCTTGCAAAACTCCACAAGTCAGAATTGTTATATCAGACTCAATTTCGGCTTTGATAGTAAGGTTTGACAAAAACTTTTCCAACCAGTTAAAGACTGAGGGCCAGATTTAAGAGAAAATGATGGAGCACGACGCTATGCCAAATTTGGCAGTGTTGCGTACAATTATTTTCAAAATGCAGGAATGTGCCATATTTACAAGAATATGGTGCACCCCTGTGTTTCCCTCTGAGCAGGCGCTAAATTTGCTGCTGTGCACCAATACAGCAACCCTTGCACCATAATGCCAGGATGGCTGCTTTGAGGGGGAGATTGTTTTTGTGCAGGAAGGAATGCCTTCCTGCACAAAAGCTATCTTAAATGGCGATTTGTTCTTTCTACATGTGCTGGAGAATGCAGCACACATAGAAAGAGCCAAAAACGATGAGAAATTAAAGTATTGCTCCTCGTTGCACTATGCTAACGCCATCCCTGGGGTGGCATTAGACTTTGGTGCTGCCTCAGGTTTACAAAAACGTGTACATCTGAGGCAGCGTCAAAATGCAATAGGTGCTGCTGTGGCATGCCCACAGCAACACCCATTGCATGCCCCTTCCACTCAAAGTGCTGTGTGTGATGGGGTCGTATTTACAAGGTGGCGTTAAGCCACAAAAAGTGGCTTAACGCTACCTTGTAAATACATCGCAGGGCATTGCGCAACCAGAGGGTCACAAAAAGTGATGCTCCAGTGGCGCTAGGGGCTCTTAAATATGCCCCTGATCCTCTTACATAGAAAACATGCAAGCATTTAGGCGGCACTTGGTGGTTACCAGTGCTGAAGACAACAGGTAAATCCAGAAGCATTAAAGCTGCAAGTCATGGTCTGCCTACCTTCGGTGATCATCTAAACAGCTCTTACTATACTCTCAATTCAACATCTGGATCAAAAGTGGGCTTTGCAAGGGGTGTCCTGAGTTTAACAAAATGTGACAACTGGTTAAAAACATCGCCTCAAAGTGGTTTGCCAAATAAAGCAGTCATGAAATTGGTCTGAAGTTCTCTACCATTTTAAGTTCAAATTGTTTTTTTTTCAGTAATGACAGAACACGAGCACATAACACAGTCTGACATCAAAGATAGATTAATTATTTCTGGAACTAAATAATGACGTTTCAAAAGAAGCTCTTTACGCAAGCTAACGTGTGTTAAAGTCTGCTATTTTTCTAAGACAACTACAATCTTCATTTGTTAATGAATATAATTGATTACAAAAATAAGAAACATTTAGGTCGACCCAATAAGTGTCTTAACATGTAGCGGCATACATCAAACTAGAGTGAATTTGTGCATTCATTGCAACAATTTCTTTGTTTAGGGAAATTAATGCATTTGCTAGATTTTGCAGTAAAGCTTGTTAATTTGGGTTGGTTGAAGGGTCTTGTTAATTCTTTCATAACTGAAAACTAAGCTTTAGACGCGTTAAGGGCTAGTTATTTAATAATAATATTAACAAATTTCATTACATCTTGTTGAGCAAACACCAATCAGTATGTATCCCTTGAGAAGTTTCATGACAAGTACAATCGAGTTTTCTAATATTGTATTTGATCGCCGAAAGCTCCCTGTTAAACTAATGATTCTGCTTCTTGTCGAGTTAATACCCTTTTTCTTACCTTAAAAGCAGAAGATAGTGATTGATTGTTCTGATACAATAGTAGCAAAGGGTTAGTAATAGTGGTATCTGCTGAATTGTGAAGTTGAAGCTTAGCTGCCTCAGTATCAAAAGCCAGTTTGGACCACTTTGAAACAAGATGACAACTTGAAGTAGCATTAACTGCCAATTTAGAGGTAATAGTGCTAAAAAACATGCTAGGGTCCATGTGTGTTATGTGTTTACATACAAGCATCACAAGATTTATCCTCTTTACTACGCACCATCTTAAGGTGTAAGGATTTACAATCCAAAATAGAAGAGTGCTTAGTGCTTAATGAATGAATCTCACAGTGCTGAGAACGTATCTGTGCCTCGGGAGAAATAGTCTTGCACGTGTACAATACTCTGATTGGAGAGCGAGAGACACCTTTGCAGTTATAGGTATTAACATCAATCCCCAGACAATGATCGAATCACACTAGAGAGCTGTTGACTGTTGCCCACATCTCAGTTTATGTATATGAGAGGTGCTTTTATGTTGTTGCAAAGCAGGGAGTGGTGAAGACATGCAGAGTAATAGAATCAGTAGTATTAGGAGGAGGGAGGTAAGGCATGAGGCTTCTACCTCAGTTATGTATAGCTGTCTCCTTACAGTAGTGAATTTTGTTCATTTACACAATTTATGAAATGCAATATCTATCATAAAGTAAATGAGAGACTGCTAATCAACACTACAGTAGATACAAAATGAAATAAAACAGGCGCATCACAAATGATCTGTGTAAGTACTGGAAAGACATACTGAGCAACTGAAAAGGAAACACAAAGGGGATCCTTACGAGTCTGACGGTCACTAGACCGCCAGACTCGCTGAAGGCAGTTGGACCACCGCCAATGCGGTGGACTGAGCGCCACATCACAACCCTGGCAGTCGGGCTACCAAGAAACACCAGCTCCGTCAGGATCAGAGATACTGGTGGTCTGGAGGTGCTGGCGATCCTAATCCGTCAGGGCTTGGGATTTATGACCCCCTTCTCCTCCAGTGTTTTCATGGCAGTAAGAATGCTGGTGGAGGATGGGTGCAGGGGCCTCCCTAGCCAGCACCATCGCAATGTTCACTGTCATTGCAAGGATGCTGACACACTCTGCAAACTACAGCATTGCCACCGGCTCAATTACGAGCCACAGACAATACTGTAGCCTGTTTCCTGCTAGGCCAGTGGGCGGAAAATCAGATATGTGCGCACTGACCAAGTGGGAAACTCTTATTAACTCCGGCGAGGAGGTCACCACATAGGCAGGAGTATGGCGGACTGAGTTTTCTGTCTGCCAAACTCAAAATCGGGCCCAAATCTGACAATGACATCTGAGAGTGTACTTTTTATCATAAACTTTGCAGGCATCATGAATGACGCAGCTTAATTGATGAAGTGATTAAAAATAAATCTTCGGGTACCCTTTACTTCTAAAGTGAGTGTTTGGAAATGGCACTGATGGACATTAGTCTCTGTATTGTTATTGGCAGTCTCTTGATGGTAGAGATGGACGAGCTGAGCTAACAGTAATGTCAAGAGTCTAAAAGGCCATGCAATATTGTGTGACTGAAATCCTGTGAATAAACATTAATATTTTACAAACTTAGTGAATGATAGTGGTAATCCATTCAACAAAAGCATTTTTTAAGAATAGGAAGGGATCCCACAGACCACTGCCTACTCTTAGAAAAAGTTTCCAAACCTTTTTTTTTTTTTAAACACATTGGCCCTCATTACAACCCTGGCAGTCGATGAAAAAGCTGCGGTAATACTGCCAGCAGGCTGGCAGTAACCAAAATGAAATTATGACCACGGCGGAAACCGCTGAGACAGACAGCCACTTTAACATACCGACCGCCAAGGCAGAATCAACAAGCACCACGTCGGTAACCGCCAATAGCCAGGCGGAAGACAATGTACCGCCCACTGTATTAAGACAGTCCAATCCGACACCTTTTCCTGGGTGGTACCAATGACATCAAAAGCAAAATGGAAACAGAGCTCAGAAGTCAAAGGACTCACCTGTGGAGACTCAGGGAACATCCACTGTTTGGTGGAGGATGATAGGGTGAAGGGCAGTCACTTTGCACAGGCCAACATGGGGTACTATAGATAGAGATCTGGAGGTACAGAAAGAGAGAATGACAAAGTGATAGAAACAATGGGCCATATGTATGAACACATTTTCCCATAGACATACAATGGAGCCAGAGCTGCACATATTTCCGTTGCTCGTCTACCTTCTGCTGCATTATGAACAGCAAAGCCGGCGAAGACGACCACGGGGAGTACTTCCGCCTAGCAAAAAAGGGAGGGGGGAGGAAAAAGAGAGGGACACACACATGCAACACACAACACCCCCACCCCCAGCACCATACACACAACTAGAAGCAGCAACAGAACATACCTACCCCGTACCCCTCAGGAATAATGCAAGGACAAAATGATTTGAAGAAAGTGAGTGTAATACGATAAAATACTAGGAATAAGCACATCAAAATACAAACATATATACATATTTACAAATGTAGGGACACTCCCCAGTCCTCAATGTCCGTGGGCCACAGGGCCATAACACATAGGCCAAGGCCCCACCTCATTCCTGCAACAACATGGAGAGAACACTGCAGGGGCATCAGGTTGAAAATACACAGGCACCACAGGGGGACGGAGAATGGGGGGGCACCTCAGCCGGAAGATGGTACAACACCACTGGTCCTGGAGGGGGATACATGCCCTGTGCGATGTCCTAGGGAGTGCAAGGCCACAGTCTCTGAAGTGGGTGGTTTGCCCACTGCTTGGTCCTAGTGAGTGCAAGGCCACAGTCTCTCAAGTGGGTTGTTTGCCCACATGCTCTGGAAGGGGCAACATGCCCTGTGCTTGGTCCTGGGGAGTGCAAGGCCACAGTCTGTCACCTGGGTGTCAGACACACAGGATTTGCTGGGGCAAGGACGCACAACAGCCCATGGATGCAGGACTACACACCATCTGCTTGCGGTGACGGCTGCTCCGTGGTGGCAGTGGCGGTGCTGGTGATGGGGCTGGCAGTGGTGGGGGGAGGCTCCAGCCCATCCCCTGCAGCCTCGGACGGCTGCCCACTGGGGCTGCTGCTGCTGGCAGTGGTGTGGGCGGCAGTGCTGGCAGTAGTGGGGGGAGGCTCCAGCCCATCCCCTGCAGCCTCGGACGGCTGAACCACCATGGTTGGTGGTGGGGACTCCAAATGAATCCCAGCACCAGGCCTCCTGTCCTTCCTGCCTGCTGGTGCAGGCCCCTTGCCGTTCCTGTCAGCAGCTAGGGATTTCTCCTTGCTCTTCCCTGACGGAGCTGGTTGTGTCTCCTTGCCCTTCCATGTCACAGCTGGTGGTGCCTCCTTGCCCTTCCCTGTCTTAGCTGGTGGTGCCTCCTTGCCCTTCCTAGACGCTGCTGGTGCAGGCACCCTTTCAGTTTTGCTGATTGGTGCCTGGGATCCTCTCCAACCTGCAGTAGCTGTAGACACTACTGTGGCCGTGGACTGGGTGGCTGAGGTGCTTGCCTGGGTTCTGACCACCCAGGCCCGATGTGAAGGGTGGAAGTGGTAGGGAAGAGGTCAACGGTGGAGAGGAAAAGCTTCTTAGGGACATTGGGGCGGGAAGAGGGTGAAGTTTTGGGAGTGGAGGAAGAGGAAGTGGTTGTAGGAGGTGTCTGTCTGCTGATTGTGGATGCAGGTGCATGGGCTGGATGCTGTCAAGAGGTGGATGGCTGTTGGGTGTCTGAGTGCTTGTGTTTGTGTACTTTGGGAGGAGGGGGCACAGACACAGTGGGAGAGGACACAGGGGACGTGTGCATGGATGTGGGGGTGGTGACTGCCAGTGAGGGGTGTGTAGTAATAGGTGTGATGGTGATGGTGGTAGTGTATGAGGATGTAGTGCATGCAGGTGTGAGTGTAGATGCAACTGGAGGGAGGTGGATTGCGAGGAGGAGGGGGACACAATGGAGGCAGTGGATGTTGATATTTCTGCATCTGGATGGTGTTTGTGTGAGTGCCTGTGGGATGATGTGTGGTGCTTGTGTTTGTCTGAACCACTCCTGTGTGTTGTCTTGTGTGCATGCTCGTCTGCCTGTGTGCTTGGAATAGGTTCGGGTTGAGGGGAATGGGAATGGGTAGAGGAAGTTGGAGGGGAAGCTAGAAACAGGGACAATGGCTTCCATCAGGGAGGAGGCCAGAGCCTGGATTGATCTCTGTTGGGTCGCCATGCCAGATTGAATACCCTCCAGGAATGCATTTGTTTGTTGCAAATGGGCTGCCAGCCCCTGGATGGCATTCACAATTGTTGACTGCCCAACAGAGATGGATTGCAGGAGGTCAATAGCCTCCTCATGCAGGGCAGCAAGGCTAACTGAGGCAGGGTCTGAGGTGCCTGGGGCGAAGGAGATGCCCACCCTCTTGGGTGAGCGGGCACGGGAAACACCCTGAGGGACTGCTGGGAAGGAGGTGCTGGTATGGGGGGTGGCAGCTGTACTTGTAGTTGGGGTGGGCACAGAGGTGTCAGCCACCACCAGGGAGCTTCCATCGGAGGAGGTATCGCTATCAGAACGGTCCCCTCCATTCTCCACCGTGGTGCTCCCCTCGCCCTCCGTCCCACAGGTGCCCTCACCGTCAGTGGGATTGGCCTCCTGGACCATGTGGGATGCAGCTCTCCCCGTCGCCGTTGCTTCTGCTCCTCCGCCAGATGATGCTAATGCACATAAGGACAGGGTGACATAACAAAAGGGGGGGAGAGAGACAATGGATACCCTTGGTCAATGGCGGCAACAACAACACCGTTGGCTTACATGACACACACACACAGGAAACAGCCCTAGGCACTAGGCAATGCACCACCAGTCACAATGCTAGTCACAGCCCATGGACAGGGATACCTAACGCCAATTGCAGCATACCTGAGACCCACAGACCCCTGCCCAGAAGTGGATGCCTACTACCTTGGTTGGAGCAGGTTTACATCAGACCCTGCCCAACATGGGACCTACCCTGCAATATCCGGGCTGGCCTAGGGGCACCCACAGGCCCACAGCCCCCACCCGGATGCCACCCCACCAAGCGCAAGTAGTATATTGGGGCACTGTACTCACCCCCTTGTGGCTGCTGTGATGCCCCAAGCGCCCATCCAACTCCAGATAGGCCGCTGCCAGTATGTGACCCATCAGGAGGATTAGGGTTCGACGGGCACCCTCCTCATTCGGCGGCCATCCCCAGCTGGGCCTCTGCCGTCTTCCGTGCACAGCGTCTCAGGTCCTCCCACCGTTTGCGACACTGGGTGCTCCGCCTGCCACAGACCCCCAGGGTCCGCACGTACTTGGCAACGGCACGTCATATACCCTCTGTTGATGGGCACTGACCTGCAGAGAAATACACATAGGAAAAGGTATCAGTCAGACCATTCTGCCTGTTACACTCATGGCCCACCATTGCCCTCACATCCCCTTACGCACAGACATTGCCCACCATACATGCTGTCCAGGGCCCTTCCAATAACACCCCCCTCACGAGGCCCTCACACACCGCACTCCATGCATTCATGCCCCATGCATCGTGCTCACAGTGTACTCACCTGTTGATCTGGAGGCCTATAAGGCATTCTGGACTGGGGTAGGACCCCATCCACCAGTCTCTCCAACTTTGCAGCAGTGAAGGCAGGGGTCCTTTCCCCAATGACACGAGCCATGGTTGGTTCCAGATACAGGTCACAGCAGCACTTGCAGTGTAGGTCCTCTCCTTTCAAAGGTCAGGTAGAAAGTGAGTGAACAGATTGAAAATGGCGGTCAAGTCCACGGTAGTGCATACCGTCACCGCCGGCGTACATCACTATTGGCCACTGTAACCCATAGGGCCCAATGGTATCCAATGAGGAGATGCACGGCAGTTCTCGACCGCCTCCCGCAACGGCGCTCAACATCAGCGGAATTACTTCATTTCCACATGTCCCTCCATACAGGACAGGCAGACGCCATTTTGGGGGGGGGGGCAGGCCATGGCATCTAACTGCATCACAGTACACATAGACACTATTTGGGCCGATCCAACAGTATACTGTTACAGTCACAACATGCAATGCAGTGTAGTGTTTGTAAATATGGAATACTGACCAGCTGCTCACCGTTTTGCCCTCTAGATTGCAACTGCTGCTGATGAATAGGATATGGAGACATCCCCCTGTGTACAGGCCCCTGGTGGACTTGGCAACAATGGAGGACAGGTACAGTATCTTCACCTATCGACTGGACAGGGCCACAATCACAGAGCTGTGTGCCCAATTGGAGCCTGACTTATTCTCTGCTATTCATCAGCCCACCGGGATCCCCCCTCTTGTGCAAGTCCTATCTGTGCTCCATTTCCTGGCAACTGGCTCCTTCCAAGTGACAGTGGGCTTGGCAGCATGAATGTCACAGCCAATGTTCTCAATAGTGCTGACCAGAGTGTTGTCTGCCCTGATTAAACACATGCGTAGCTACATCGTTTTCCCCAGGTGGAGGATTTGGCCACAGTGAAAGCTGATTTCTATGCAATGGGACATTTCCTCAACATTATTGGGGCTATTGATGGTACACATATTGCATTTGTCTCCCCCTGGAGAAATTAACAGGTGTTCAGAAATCGAAAGAGCTTTCCCTCCATGAATGTGCAGTGTGCCTGGCGGACCAGTACATCTCCCATATCAATGCAAAGTATCCTGGGTCTGTGCATGATGCCTTTATTCTGAGGAATAGCAGCATCCCATATGTGATGGCTCAACTCCAGAGGCACAGGGTGTGGCTTGTAGGGGAGCCTTGGTTCTCACCACGTTGGTGTTGGTGTAAGGGTATGGTGTGGGCCCTAAGCGTTAGTGTGTGGCTAACAGTTGTCCCTCGATATTTTCAGGTGACTCTGGTTACCCCAACCTCCCATGGCTACTGACCCCTGTGAGGAATGCCAGGACAAGGGCACATGGGCGATCAAGAAGAATCATAGAGAGGACATTCGGCCTCCTGAAGGACAGGTTTCGATGTCTCCATCTAACAGGTGGATCCCTGTACTACTCACCCAAGAAGATCTGCCAGATCATCGTGGCATGCTGTATGTTACACAACCTTGCCTTACGTCGCCAGGTGCCTTTTCTGCAGGAGGATGAGGCTGGAGATGGCCATGTGGCAGCAGTGGACCCTGTGGACAGTGAAGATGAGGAGGCAGAGGATGAGGATGAGGACAACAGAAGTGCAATAATATGACAATACTTCAATGTACACACAGGTAAGACAGTGTGGCTTCACTTTTCACTGACAGTTTTGTATTTGACATTGTCATTGGCAGGCTGATTTTCCCACTTCTATGGCCACTTACTGTACCCTTTGGCATCTCTATTTTCAGATATTTGTGCCCCTCTATCTCTCCTGGTGTGTTGACCGCAGCCAACTACAGGTCATTACTATGTATACATTACTGTACAGTTGTATTGCAGTGTTTAAAACTTGTTATACTAATAAATAGTTCAATCATTTGACAGACTCCATACTTGTATTTATTCAAATGGTGTTTATTTAGGTGTCATTAAGTAGAGGGAGATGTGCAATGTGCTGGGGTGATAGTGGAGGAATGTCAGGATAGAGTCCAGTCTATGTGGATCACAGGTGCATTGTCCAAGAGGGCATAGGAAGGGTAGCAATGGCAGTTCAAGATGGACAGGGTGACAGAGTGGGACACAAGGGTGACAATCAGGAGAGTCTTATTTCCTGGCAGGGGTCTTGGCAATAGTCTCTGTCTTCTGCCTGGATCTCAGGGACCGTTTGCGGGGTGGTTCTCCTTCTGCAGGGGGAGGGGTGCCTGTGGCCTGCTGGTCATGTGGCGGGGCCTCCTGTCCACTAACAGCAGCAGAGGTAGAAGGCTTTTCAGTAGTTTGGCTAGTGTCAGGGGCCCGCTGGTGTGCCACTGCCTCCCTCATGGTGTTGGCCATGTCTGCCAACACCCCTGCAATGGTGACCAGGGTGGTGTTTATGTCCTTCAAGTCCTCCCTGATCTCCAGGTACTGTCCCTCCTGCAGCCGCTGGGCTTCCTGCAACTTGTCCAGTATATGGCCCATCGTCTCCTAGGAATGGTAGTATGCTCCCAGGATCTTGGTGATTGCCTCCTGGAGAGTCGGTTCCCTGGGCCTGTCCTCCTCCTGTTGCACAGCAGTCCTCCCAGCTTCCCTGTTGTCCTGTGCCTCTGTCCCCTGAACCGTATGCCCACTGCCACTGAACCCAGGTCCCTGATCGTCCTGTGTTTGTGGGGTTGCCTGGGGTCCCTGTAGTGGTGGACACACTGCTGATTGACGTGTCCTGGGGACAGAGGTATGGGCCCGCTGGGTGGGTACTGTGCTGGTGTTTCCTGAGGGGGGAGGCTTTGTGGTGGTATGGGACTGTGCCTGGGTAACCAACTGTCTGGACGTCCCTGATGGGCCAGGTTGGTCATCCAGATCCAGGTGTCCAGAGCTGCTGTCATCACTGTGTGCCTCTTCTGGGAGGGACTGGATGTTGCTGGTACCTCCTCTCCGGTGTCGTTGGGTGGGGGACCTGTGAGGATGTAAATGCAGTGTTATTGTTTCTGCGTTTGACATCTTGGGCATTAGTGTGTTGCCCTCTATGGTTGTTATTGCCAAGGCAGCTTTTCCTTGTGTGAGTACTTGGTGGGCTAGGTGATTCTCTCTAGTGTGCATGCTTTAGTGATGGCTGTCCATGCAGGTCTGTGATGGGGGTCCGTGCAATGGTGTTACATGCAGGGCTTGGTATTGGAAGGGGTGGGTTGTGATGGTGGGGTGTGTGTGAGGTGGTGGAGTGATGGGAGTGAGGGTGGGGGTAGGTGATGGCATGCATATAGGGGGGTGATAGTAATAGAGATTTGACTTACCAGAGTCCAGTCCTTCTCCTACTCCTGCCAGGCCTTGAGGATGCATGATTGCCAAGACTTGCTCTTCCCATGTTGTTAGTTGTGGGGGAGGAGGTGGGGGTCCACCGCCAGTCCTCTATATTGTGAGGTGGTGTCTTGCTGCCACGGAACGCACCTTCCCACGTAGGTCATTCCACCTCTTCCTGATGTCATCTCTTGTTCTGGGGTGCTGTCCTACGGCGTTGACCCTGTCCATGATTCTCCGCCATAGCTCCATCTTCCTAGCAATGGATGACTGTTGCATCTGTGATCCAAATAGCTGTGGCTCTACCCGGATGATTTCCTCCACCATGACCCTTAGGTCCTACTCTGAGAACCTGGACTGTTGTTGTAGTGCCATGGGTGTAGTGTGAGTGGTGTGGGTGAGGGTGTGTGGGGTGATGTGTTGGGGTGTGTGATGTAAAGTGTGTGGATGGTGTATAGGTGATGGTGGTGTGTGGCTTTGGTCTTGTCTGTGGTCTTGCTATCTCCCTTGTGGCAATTGTTTTAGTCGTAAAGGGTTGTGGGTAATGTGGGTGTGTGTTTTACAGTGGTGTGGGTGTGTGGGTGTGGTGTGTGTATGGGTGTCAGATGTGTGTTATTCAAATGGTCCAATGTAGTGTTGTTTTGTTAGTGTGTGTGTATTTTGAGCACAGCGGTATGTAGCGCCAATGGTTTACTGCCATTGAATGTCCGCCATGATGATTCGTGGGTCATAATGCTGTGGGCGTAGTTCTGTTGGCATAACGGTGTGGGTTTTCCTACCGACAGTTTATCGCTGACCTTTGGGCTGGCGGACTTCTGTGTGGCTGTATAGTGACGGATTGCTATGTGTGTGTCACAATATTGGTAGCGGTAATCCGCTGCGCTGGCAATATGTTGGCGGCAGTCAGCATGGTGGTAAGCGGTACTTAACGTCAATGTCATAATGAGGGTCAGTGTGTTTTAATTTAAGGAAAGCAAGGTACATTAAGGAATATCACCGTTGTGATGGCGTACCACATACACTAAACTCTAAATCAGGCCCTAATTTTGTGCCACAATTAATGAATTTATCAAAGAGGGACAGCCTATGTTTCTTATTTTTTGTGTGGTCTCAACCTAATCTCAACCTAATCCCAGTTTGTTGTGGAACCCCCGTGAAACTCATAGGTGATCCAGGAAAGCTACTGATTTCTGAAAAGTACTGAAAATTCTGAATTCAGCAAGGGGTCACATGTGTAGAACCCTTAAGGTTTTCCCAAAGAAAATAACTGTTGAAATAAAGGAATATAACAAATGAGTAGAAAAAACAGCCATTTGTGACAACATTTTAATCTGCAACTTTTAGTCATGATAGGTGATTTACAAATTCAGTACACCAGTACATCTGCTAGACCCTTCTGGTTGTGTGGATATCTAGGGTTTGTATGTTCTCCAAGAACCAAAGATACCCAGAGTCACTAACTGAGCTGCACTGTACAATAATTTTTTCATTGAGTACCAAGTATGGACCTATTTCATAGAATGAAATGTGTAGAGTAAAAAATAGGTATCAAGGAAACCTATGTAATTCTGTAATGGGCACAAGATATGGAATTTAGAAGCAATGGTTATTTGTACATCTCTGGTTTTGTGGGTACCCATACTAGCGTATGATTTAGAGGGTATTTTTCAAAATGTCTTCTTTCTTTTACACTTGCTTACATTTGAAAGGCACAAATGCAGTGAAATCAAATTGGCAATAACAAATGTTCTACTATTCTATGCTCCCACAAGTCTTCTGATAAAAATGGCTGAAAATACAACGTCGACACATCACATTTTACCATTCAAAACTGACTTTTTGTTTGCAAGGTGGGTCATGGTAGATTTTGGACACTAACTTAGTCGGCACCTAAAGAAACCTAGCAAACGTTTACATTTTTGAAAACTATACATATAGGGGTATCCAGGGTGGGGTGACTTGCATGGCTCCCACCAGGTTTTTTTCACCCAGAATTTCTTGCAAACTTTAAACTTTGTCTAATTAATCACATTCTCCTCACATCTCTATGATGGAAAGTTCTAGAATCTGCAGGTAGACACAAATGTCCTTCCACCTGGCATTCCCCAAGTTTCCTAAGAAAATTTATACCTCACTGGTGTGGTAAGCCTAGTGACCATGACAGGAAACAACCTAAAACACAACACTCAAAACTGACCCTATTTTGCAAGGTGAAAAGCTGTAGATTGTGGATGGTAGGTCAGCCAGCACCTATGGAATTCTAGCAAACCTGCACATTTAAAAAAAACTAGATTTCAAGGGGTACCCAGGGTGGGGTGACTTGTACGGCTATCACCAGTTTGTTTTACCCAGAATCCTTTGCAAACCTCAAACTTAGATTGAAATTTCACATTTTCCTTGCGTTTCCGTGATGTAAATTTATGTAATCAGCAGGAACCCACTAAATTCCTACCATCCATCATTCTCCCACTTGTCCCAGTTAAAATGCTACATCACTTGTGTGGCTGGGCCTAGTGCACGCAACAGGCAAGCATAAAACCTAGGTCAATGTGAGCCTTGTTGAGTGACTCTCATTGATCTTGGTTTGATTTGTGCCTGACGATGGCACTAGTGGGAGAGCATTTTTATTGCGACAAGTGTGGGAACGCTGGGTGGGAGGAATGTTGTGGATCCATGCTGTTTCCAGATGTTTATCTCACAGAAATGCAAGGAAATTTGCTATTTTAGCCAAGGTTTATGGTTTGCATGACATTGTGGGCCGTAAACTGTGTAAGGCATATCACACTCGACTCCCCTGGATGTTTAGTTTTAGGAAATGTCTGAGTTTGGTAAGTTTTCCCCTATGGCAGCTGACCCGAGACTGAAAAGTGCAGCCATTCAGCATATAAGTAGTACAATATTGGGACTTAGCCAAAATCTGCTACCAATATGTTAAAATAAATTCAAAATCAAACTTTTCTTGCCAAAAAGATGGGGATGCTTTAGTCCCCAGGGGGACAAAAAGACTGTTAAGGTTATATTGAAGATGGAGGCTATGCCTGAGGTGTGGGCGGGTAGGAAAGCCACCCCCACACCTTGTAGCAATAAAAACAAATCCCTGGTGTCTACTGAGCTTGTTCAACTTGATGCATAGAAAGCTCTTTTGCTCACAATGTACTCCCTGAACAGTAGCTGTCCTTTGTACAGGATCAAGGACTCATCAATGGCGATATTCTTTCCAGAAGTATACATATCTGGAAACCTGATGGACACTTTTTTCACAACAGGCCAAATTTTAAGCACCCTGTCATGGTGTGGATGGTCCTGGGGCAATGCAGCAGAGTTGTCATTGAAATGCAACATATGCTGCAATAGCAAAAAACAATCTCTGCTCATGTACGGTATGAAGATGGGGTGTATCCAAAAGTGGAGACAAGTTGGACTGCAGGGTTAGTTTTTGCACTACCCCCATTCAGAGTGCAAGGGAAAAAAATATATTCAACTCCTCAAATGAAGCGGAGTCCACTGTCCTAGAATGAGGCCCAAGAATGCATCCATGCTCCCTCAGAAATTGTTTGGCACACAAATGTATTTGCTGTACAATTAGCTCAAGGAAAATCATGTTAAAAAAGAGACGGATGTAGTTAATTGACAAAAACTTGGCTCTATCAATTTTACATCCAGTGACACCAGTGAGAGGTGGAATTTGGGGCCAAACTAAATGGGGGGCTGCCAACAGAGCACTCTGTCTATGCTTGATGCTGCATGTGCCTGCTTTCTGGGTTGATCTAATCTCGTATGGTCGCTCTGCTGCACAAACTGTGCTTCCTAAGGGACAGAACGACTGCCATCATCATGTCCCTCAGAATTGCTGGAAGATGAGTCGTCAGATGGAACTCCACCGACCAAAAAAATCACTTCCGAATTCTGCTTCATTTTCCTCTCCCTCAGATCCCAATATCAGCTGTCATAGGGCCTGGTTACAAAATTGGGGTCTGTCCATCGGACCGCCAACACAATGGTGAGGAGGCAGCCACCAAACCAGAACCTCTCCACTGCTGTATTATAATGTTTCCACCAGACTGGTTAGCAGAAACAGTGCAACAACATTGACCTCGGCTCTCAGAGACACACAGCCCACTCTGAATGAGCACTTGGCAGACAGTGCCCATTTTGGGTGTGCAGACAGGAGGGGCCCTGTCATGGGCAGTGCAAGGGCCCCCATGTAGCCCCAACTCTGCCTTTCTGCCAGCCTTTTCATGGCAGGTGGAAAGGAGAGTTGTGATCAGCACGGTGGTGCCAAACGTGGCAGAGATGTTGCTGACCATGACTTTCACCATAGCCAACCCATCGGGATCTCTGATCCTGGTGGTGGTAGTGGTGTAATGGTACTCCAAACCCCCAGCATCGTAATGTGAAGGTCCGACCACCATACTTGTAATCACGCCCTTAGTCTCTGATCCCGCCTCAGAGCTGTCCTCTATAACCCATAACCCAAGTTGGGTCCTGGGCAGCAGTCATCCCCTGAGGACTGTACGACGAAACAACGACTGCAAAAAAAACTACTGCCTTAACAACGAGGTCGGAACACCGACCTCGTTGCTACCACTAATGATTTTACCACGAATGCCTTAACAACGATATTTCGTTGTAAAGGCATTCCTGATAAAATCATTAGCAATAGGCACCATTCACCCTACATTCCTCACCCCACCCCCCCCAACCCCACCCCAAAACCTAAAACCCCCTGACCCCCCACCCACTCCCCAAAACCAAAAACGCCCCACCCCCCCAACCCACCCCAAAACCTAAAACCCCCTGACCCCCCACCCACTCCCCAAAACCAAAAACGCCCCACCCCCCCAACCCCACCCTAAAACCTAAAACCCCCTGACCGCCCACCCACTCCCCAAAACCAAAAACGTCCCACCCCCCCCCAACCCCACCCCAAAACCTAAAACCCCCTGACCCCCCACCCCCTCCCCAAAACCTAAACCCACACTTACCTTCGCCAAGTCCCTTCTTTGTACCTTAACCACGCATGTTCGTTGTTCAGAACATACGTAGTTAAGGCACAAAAAACCGAAGTCGTGGTTAAAAAAAGCGTTGTTGCGCTTTCGTTAACCACGACCTTCGGAAAAAAAAAGTCGTAAAAAAGGATGTTTCCCTCCCCTGAGACACCATCTCTGCTAACTGGCTAAAACCTTCCTTCTAAAACTCTGTCCTACACAGAAGAAAGGAGTATTGTCTAAATCAGTTTGTGAGTGTGTGCAGATATGTGTGCAACAGTAAATAAAAACCAATTAGGGCCTGATTTAGATTTCAGCAGATGGGGTATTCTGTCACCATTTTGACAGAGTAAAACGTCTGCTGATGTCTAAACCAAGCTCTTACGTTTTGGGTGAATCTCCATATTCTCCAAAGTTAAGAAAAAAAAGACAAAAAAGATGCAGTGTTACTTCACCTTGCCACATCCCTGTCCACAGCATACTACTTCTCATGGCTTATACAAAGCTTTATTTTTGGGGGCATGCTGGGCCCCTTCCAGTATAAAATTAATTTCCAGAAGAAGCTACAAATCTACCTTTGAGCTCAAGAAGCACACATTCCCTTAGTAGTCCCTGCAACTTTGTGCACAGGCATGCTCCTTGTGAATTTTCCCATTGCTATCACCAAGGTCAATGGAATTAAAAGTAAGTGCACCAAATTATCAGACAAAGTTGACTACATTTTTGCTGCACTTAGTTATAGAATTGATCATTATTTGTTTCATTTGTAAACATGACAATAATGTCTGGACAAACAGTTCAACTCATTACTACCAGTTTAGCAATCACATACAGAATTAAGCAACTGAAAGATGACCAGTCAACCTTTTGTAGTCCCTTTCACTTTGTGACTGCATTTGCCACCTAAATATACCATTGGCTGTTTAATTTGCAGATGGTAGACATATGTGGCATATACAGTGTATGTATGTTATTTTTTAGAAATATGTGTTTTCTCCTGGGGACACCATCAGGGGGAAAACACACATTTAAATATATGTATACTGACCCCCAAAGGGGATCAACCCATGTGATGAGGCTCATCTCCCTACCATCTTTTTATTTGTAAGTGTGTAGCTTCTATAGGGAATCACATTTTAACCAAAAGTATTGAAGCCCAAAGAGGTCAGCCTGCGAACAAGGAGGGGCAACCTCTGTCAATTTCTTTTCTTTTATTTTTTTATGTGTACATTCCCCTGGGAGTGATTTGTGCCCCCTCATGGGAAAAACACCTTCTCATTTTTTTGCTTTATGCCCCGAGCAGGGGTTTGGTCTGCTATCACGAGGGCCAACTCACTGTCAATTTTCTTTGTTTTTTTTTTGTTTTTTTTTTTACATTCGTACATACTTTTCTCTTGGGACGCAATTGTGCCCTCAGGGAAAATACTGCATTTTATAAAGAAATAATGTACCCCTATTGGGGAAATCGGCCCATGATTACAAAGACCTACCCCCCACCACGACAAATCCCTGTTCTCTGTAGGTGCAACCCCAATCAACAAGGAGAAATTGGTGTGTAAGAGGCATTCCAATGATGCATCCCACAAACATGGGAAGGCATCCTAGTGGGAGAAACACCCACTGGACATGGGAACAACTCTCTTACCTGCTGCTTCTCTACTCTGGTGGGGTTTGTGATATCAACATGCCATGCGGAACACCTACGTCACTGACGGGCGGGAGGAGGTGCGGAGCAGACACTGATGCAAGGAATCCTCAGGTGAACTGGAGGATCCTTTTCAGCCCTCCTCAATTTTGGCTAAAGGCTGACAGATGCACCAGAGAGGGTGTGTGGGAGTACACCATGGACGACATCTGCACCAATAAGCATAATGTAAGACCACAAGCGTCAGTCAGTTTTGGTCTTCAAAGTCGAAGAGGACCGCAAGATGAGTCAGAGCCAGGCATCTGCCTGAAGCCTTTAGTAACTCACCCTCATCTACTAGAAGAAGCCTCCACTACTAATAAATCCCCATCCCCGCACAATGTGCCATCCTCTGCATGATTATCCAAATCCAAAAGGAAACGTCTCCTTTTTCTGAGTGCATCCCCCACATCTTCTCTAGGGTCTCTGATTCTCAGTACCCGTTCCTCCCCACTTCCTGTTTCCTGCCTTTTCTAGGATGCCACTTCCATTCATGGAATGGCCAGCCCTTTGTGGATAGGAAATAGTGTGAATGGAAAAAAACAATTGTGAATTTATGGCTGGAGTAATTGTCCCCTTACAGGAGTCTGAAAACCTTGCCTGCAATTGTGAGATATTGTGACTTTGCAGACAATGAAAAACCTTTGACAGCCACCAGATATAGGCCAGGTAATCAGGGAAAAGTGAGCAAGCTTACTTTAAAATAAAGACTTTCACCAATTTCCATAAATAGCAAGAGGGCAAGGTGGAAGATCCACATCCAAGTGAGCAGGTTGTAAAACCCTATGCAGGTTGGTTCATAGAGGTACTTTAGATCATCTGTGCAAATGTGAAATCTGGTGTGCAAAAAGTTTATAGGACATTCTAAAGTGAGAAGGCAACCAATGAAGTAAAAACAGCACAGGCACTATGGGGGTCATTCCAACCCTGGCGGTGGGTGATAAAGCGGCGGCCAACCCGCCAACAGGCAGGTGGTCAAAAAAATGGAATTCTGACCCTGGCGGGAACCGCCAACACAGCCCGCCACTTTAACACTCCGACCACCCCGGCGGGACAGACAAACAGCGCGGCGGTTTCCACCAACAGGCAGGCGGCAGACAATGTACCGCCCACCCTATCACAACCCACCAATCCGCCATCTTTTCCGGGGCGGGAGCCCCGCCGATAAAAACACGGCGGAAACAGACTACGAACGGGAAAACGCTCACCTATACACACTCCACAAGGAAGGAGGACAGCATGGAACACGAATTACACATCCTACCAGCTATTGTCTACCTGCTCATCTACCAGGAGTACGAACGCCGGCGCAGACGACAACGGTGAGTACTGCACCTACGACACAGGCGATGGGGGGAGGAGGAAAGCTTACGGGCACACACATGCGCCATACACCCACCCCCCCACCACAAATACCTACACCCCAATGCCGAGCAACTAGTCAGAGTGACACCACACAAACCCCCCGGAATAATGCAAAGACACAATTAAAATGAAATATAATATATATGTATAAATAGCGCCATCGAAGGTATGGGAAATATGCCATATAAAAGATACAAAAATAAGGAATGAACAGATTCAACAAAATATACATAGGCAAAAAGTCCTGCACATTCCGTCAAAGTTCCATAGTCCGTGGGCCAATGTGCACCAACACATGGGCAAAGCCCACACAGGAGACCAGATACCATTGGAGAGAACACTGCAGGGGCATCAGATGATAAAACTACAGGCACCTCAGGGGGAAGGGAAGGGGGGGCACCTCAGCCACATGAGTCCACGACGCCAGATCCACGAGGGGCCTCCATGCCCACTGTACCATCCTGGGGAGTGCAAAGCCACAGTCTCACAAGTCCCTACAGTGGGTGGCTTGCCCACTGTACCATCCTGGGGAGTGCAAAGCCACAGTCTCACAAGTCCCTACAGTGGGTGGCTTGCCCACTGTACCATCCTGGGGAGTGCAAAGACACAGTCCATCAGATGGATTACCGACTCCACTGTTAATGGAGGAGGCATGGTGCCCAGAGTGCTTCCTGAAGCCCTGCTCGACACAGAACCGGCACTGTCAATGGGCCAGCGGGGCTTGACAGGAAGGGCCCAGCGGAGCGGTGCTTGAGACGGCGGGGCCCGGCGGGGCCCAGCGGAGCGGTGCTTGACAGGAAGGGCCCAGCGGAGCGGTGCTTGAGACGGCGGGGCCCAGCGGAGCGGTGCTTGACAGGAAGGGCCCAGCGGAGCGGTGCTTGAGACGCCGGGGCCCAGAGGAGTGGTGCTTGACAGGAAGGGCCCAGCGGAGCGGTGCTTGAGACGGCGGGGCCCAGCGGAGCGGTGCTTGAGACGGCGGGGCCCAGCGGAGCGGTGCTTGACAGGAAGGGCCCAGCGGAGCGGTGCTTGACAGGAAGGGCCCAGCGAAGCGGTGCTTGAGATGGCAGGGCCCAGCGGAGCGGTGCTTGAGACGGCGGGGCCCAGCGGAGCGGAGCTTGAGACGGCGGGGCCCAGCGGAGCGGTGCTTGACAGGAAGGGCCCAGCAGAGCGGTGACTGAGACGGCGGGGCCCAGCGGAGCGGTGCTTGAGACGGCGGGGCCCAGCGGAGCGGTGCTTGACAGGAAGGGCCCAGCGGAGCGGTGCTTGAGACGGCGGGGCCCAGCGGAGCGGTGCTTGAGACGCCGGGGCCCAGCGGAGCGGTGCTTGAGACGGCAGGGCCCAGCAGAGCGGTGCTTGACAGGAAGGGCCCAGCGGAGCGGTGCTTGAGACGGCGGGGCCCAGCGGAGCGGTGCTTGACAGGAAGGGCCCAGCGGAGCGGTGCTTGACAGGAAGGGCCCAGCGGAGCGGTGCTTGAGACGGCGGGGCCCAGCGGAGCGGTGCTTGAGACGGCAGGGCCCAGCGGAGCGGTGCTTGACAGGAAGGGCCCAGCGGAGCGGTGCTTGACAGGAAGGGCCCAGCGGAGCGGTGCTTGAGACGGCGGGGCCCAGCGGAGCGGTGCTTGAGACGGCGGGGCCCAGCGGAGCGGTGCTTGACAGGAAGGGCCCAGCGGAGCGGTGCTTGACAGGAAGGGCCCAGCGGAGCTGTGCTAGAGACGGCGGGGCCCAGCGGAGCGGTGCTTGAGACGGTGGGGCCCAGCGGAGCGGTGCTTGACAGGAAGGGCCCAGCGGAGCGGTGCTTGACAGGAAGGGCCCAGCGGAGCGGTGCTTGACAGGAAGGGCCCAGCGGAGCGGTGCTTGAGACGGCGGGGCCCAGCGGAGCGGTGCTTGACAGGAAGGGCCCAGCGGAGCGGTGCTTGACAGGAAGGGCCCAGTGGAGCGGTGCTTGACTGGAAGGACCCAGCGGAGCGGTGCTTGAGACGGCGGGGCCCAGCGGAGCGGTGCTTGACAGGAAGGGCCCAGCGGAGCGGTGCTTGAGACGGCGGGGCCCAGCGGAGCGGTGCTTGAGACGGCGGGGCCCAGCGGAGCGGTGCTTGAGATGAAGGGCCCTGTTCAGCGGTGCTTGTCTTGGCGGGGCCCTGTTCAGCGGTGCTTCTCACGGCGGCCCCTGTTCAGCGGTGCTTGTCTTGGCGGGGCCCTGTTCAGTGGTGCTTCTCACGGCGGCCCCTGTTCAGCGGTGCTTGTCTTGGCGGGGCCCTGTTCAGCGGTGCTCCTCACGGTGGCCCCTGTTCACCGGTGCTTGTCTTGGCGGGGCCCTGTTCAGCGGTGCTTCTCACGGCGGCCCCTGTTCAGCGGTGCTTGTCTTGGCGGGGCCCTGTTCAGCGGTGCTTCTCACGGCGGCCCCTGTTCAGCGTTGCTCCTCCCGGCGGGGCCCTGTTCAGCGGTGCTTGTCCTGTGTGTCTAGGGAGCCAGACCTGGGCAAGACTTCCCGCTCATTCACCATCCGAACTTGCGGCGCCCTCCTGTGATGGAGTCCTGGGCCCGTGGGTGTCGTCCGTCACACCCGTAATGGGGCTGGTGGGGCCCTCCTGGGCAGCTTGCCTGCTGCCTGACTTCTCCGCCCTGCTGCCCTTGCCCTCCTTCGCTGATGCTCGGTGGCCCTTGCCTCCCTTGGATGATGTGGCAGGTGACGGGGCAAGCCTACTGTCCTTGGTGGCAGCCGTCTCAGTCTTGTCGCGCCGGGCCTTTTTCTTTTTTGTCCTCTTCCCAGGGGGTGGGCTGGCTGTCCCCTTGCTGCTGGCCGATGTCCCTGCCCTAGGATCTGGTGGACTCCAATAGCCCTGCACTTTGGTCACAGTAGATGCAGGGCTGAGGTGCTTTTTTTACTCTTACCAGATGGAGGGGGTGGGTCAGTGATTGGAACGAGCTCAAGGTTGGAAAGGAAAAGGACTTGGGAAGGACAGGGACGGGTAGGTGTAGTGGGTATGGGAGTGGAGGAAGAGGATGTGGTTGTAGGAGAGTCAAGTGTGCTGTCTTTGGGTGCAGGTGCTTGTGACGGAGGCTGTCGTGAGGTGGATGGCTGTTGGGTGGGTGGCTGCCTGCATTTGTGTGCTTTGGAAGAGGGGGTGACAGACACACTGGGAGAGGACACAGGGGACGTGTAAATGGCAGTGGGGGTGGTGACTGCACGTGTGCGGACTGTAATGAAGGGTGTGCTGGTGATGGAAGTACTGGCTGTTGGTGGTGTGCATGCAGGTGTGAGTGGAGACGTCACAGGGAGGGAGGAGGGAGGTGAGGAGGTGGGGGACACAGAGGTGGTAGTGACTGTTGGCATGTCTGCATCTGGATGTTGCTTGGGTGAATGCTTGTGGGATCTGTGGTGCTTATGTCTGGATGAGCTGCCCTTGGGTGAAGAGGTGTGTGCAGGCTGGTCTGATGGTGTGGATGGGATAGGCAGAGGAACAGGAGACTGGAACTGGGTGGAGAGAGTCAGAAGAGGGAGGCTGGAGACAGGGACAATGGCTGCCGTCAGTGCTGAGGCCAGAGCGTTGAACGATCGCTGATGGGCAGCCTGACCCGAATGAATGCCCTCCAGGTATGCATTGCTCCGATGCACCTCCCTTTCTACACCCTGGATGGCATTCAAAAGGGTAGACTGCCCAACAATGAGTGTCCTGAGGAGGTCAATGACCTCCTCACTGAGGGCAGCAGGGGTAACTGGGGCAGGGCCTGAGGTGCCTGAGGCGAAGGAGATGCCCGCCTTCCTGGGCGAGCGGGCACGGAGCGAAGGCTGAGGGGCTGCTGGGAGGGCGGCGCTGGGGCACTGGGTGGCGGCTGTACCTGTTGTGGCGGTGGGCACAGATGTTGCCGCCACCGCTAGGGAGCTCCCTTCCGAGGCTGTGTCGGTGTCGCTGACGTCTCCACGGGTCCCCGTTGTGGAGCTCCCCTCGCCCTCCGTCTCACTGGTGTACTCGGAGTCTGTTGTATGGCCCTCCGGGGCCATGTGAGATGCAGCTCCCTCGTGCGCCGATGCCACTTCTCCTCCGCCTGATGATGCTAATGCACACATGAACAGGAAGACAAAGAAGATGGGGGGGGTGGAAATGAAGACAGGTTGAGTGCATGCATTGGCAACACCGTTGTCAGAGAGGACAGACACAGAAGCCCCCTGAACTAGGCCGCGCAATGGGGGTACACTACTCAGTTATTGTGACTAGGCCTACAGGTCTATGGACGACAAATGCACACATGGGTGAGGCCGGACCATGGATAGCTGTACTTGGCACCCTACAGAGGTGGGGGGCGGGAGCACAGGGCCGTGTCTAACGGAGGGGCCTAGCCTACAGAATGCGCCCTGGCCTGGAGATAGCCACAGCCCTCCTCCCCCACCCAGACACCTTCACTGCGCGCAAAGATAGCAGAATGTGCTGATACTCACCCCCTTGTGTCTGCTGTGATGTCCTCACGTGCCCATCCAAATCGGGGTAGGCCACCGCCAGGATCCGGGACATCAGGGGGGTCAATTGGCGGCTGGCACCCCTCCTAGGTTGGGAGGCCATCCCCAGCAGAGACTCGGCGGTCTTTCTGGTCCCGCGGCGGATGTCCTCCCACCTCTTTCGGCAGTGGGTGCCCCGTCTGTTGTGGACCCCCAGGGCCCGGACGTCCTTGGCGATGGCACGCCAAATTTCGATCTTCTGATGGGCGCTGACCTATGTGACACGTACAGGGTGGTAAAGGAAATCGCATCGATTTTCTGCCTGGTCAATGTGAGTGGCCCCCCCTCCCCAACCTTGCCATGTGGCACATGCTCTCATCTTTCGTGCGTTGCACTCCTCATTCGCTCCCCTCCCCACCATCTTACATACACCCCACTCAACACAGGCATAGCCCATTCAACGTGCACCCTGTGTACTAACCTGTTGGTCTGGAGGACCGTAGAGTAGCGCATACTGGGGGAGGACCCCATCAACAAGTTTCTCCAATTCTTCGGAAGAGAAGGCAGGGGCCCTTTCCCCAGTCGCAGCAGCCATTGTAGCTCCCAGACCGTGGTCACAGCAGCACTTGCAGTATAGGTCCTCTCCTGTGGATGATCAGGTCTCGAGTGATTAATCAGATAGAAAATGGCGGTCACGCCCGCGGCGGTGCGTACCGCGACCGCCGGCGCACATCGTCATTGGCTCCTGAGAGACATAGGGTTCAATGTTAACCAATGCTGCTTTGCGCCGCGGTCTTCGTCCGCCTACCGCCACGGTGTGCCACGCCAGTGCAGTGACCTCACATCCCACTGTCACACTTCACAGGTCAGGCAGCTGCCATTTCAAGGGCCCACATGGCATGATTTCTACTGCGTCACACAGGCCTAGGCCTTGCATTGCCACTCATACAAGCCATTCAATGCATAGCGATTCCTGTACTGTGCAAGCTGTGTGAACGAACCTGTGGGTTGCTTGACTCTGTGCTCCATGTTGTCCTTCCTAGGCACCGTCCGCTGGGACTTGCAAGGAGAAGGATGAATCCTCCCGTGTACCGGCCGCTGGTGGACCTGTCGACAATGGAAGAACGACATATCATACTTACATACCGGCTTGACAGAGCAACTATACATGAACTATGTGCCCAGCTGGAGCCAGACCTGATGTCCCCCTTCCGCCAACCCACAGGGATTCCCCCTCTGGTGCAGGTTCTGTCAGTAAGTATTTTTTGGCAAGTGGGTCTATTCAGACAACAGTGGCCATATCATCTGGGATGTCTCAGCCTATGTTTTCTAAGGTTTTGACCAGAGTGTTGTCTGCCCTGATGAAATACATGCGGAGCTACATTATTTTCCCTGAGGTGGGCAAATTGGCTACAGTGAAGGGTGATTTCTATGCCCTTGTACATATCCCCAACATCATTGGTGCCATTGATGGGACCCATGTGGCTTTGGTTCCCCCCCAGTGAAAGTGAGCAGGTGTACAGGAACCGAAAAAGTTATAATTCGATGAATGTCCAGGTGGTCTGTTTGGCTGACCAGTACATCTCCCATGTAAATGCCAAGTTCCCTGGGTCAGTGCATGACGCGTATGTCATGCGAAATAGCAGCATACCTTATGTGATGGAACAGCTACAGAGACACCGTGTGTGGCTAATAGGTGACTCTGGTTACCCCAACCTGTCGTGGCTACTGACCCCAGTGAGGAATCCCCGGACCAGGGCAGAGGAACGGTACAATGAGGCCCATGGGCGAACTAGGAGGATCATAGAAAGGACCTTCGGGGTCCTGAAGGCCAGGTTTAGGTGCCTGCATATGACAGGGGGATCCCTCATGTACTCACCAAAGAAGGTGTGCCAGATCATCGTGGCCTGCTGTATGCTTCACAATCTTGCATTGCGACGCCAGGTGCCTTTTCTGCAGGAGGATGGTCCAGATGGTGGTGTTGTAGCAGCTGTGGAGCCTGTGGAGAGTGAAGAGGAGGAAGACGACAGGGACGACACGGACAACAGGGAGACAGTCATACAACAATACTTTCAGTAGCACACAGGTAAGAATCAGCCACCCCATTTTACATTTACTTAAGGCCTCATGCGTCTCCACTGTCTGTGTTTCCCCCCAGTTCCTGTTAACTGATTTGTGACTTTCCCTTCCCTTTTCAGAGCTGTATGACCCACTGCCTGACATCAGCTTTGTTTGCCCATGGACTAAAGCTTATTGAGATTGGTATTTTGTCATCACAAAGTAACTGGACATTATTGCACCGTTATGTGTAATACATTTGTTGAACATACAAGCAGACTCCTGTTTTTTTAAGTGGAATAAGTGATTTATTTTGAGTGCTACATATAGGTACATGATTGGGAAACGGTGATGGGTGGGGGTGGAGTAATGTCCATGGCAAAGTCCAGTTCTCAGTCGCACAGGTGCATTGTCCATATGCCTGGGGAAGGATGGAGCAGGGGCAGTCAAAGTTGGACAGGGTGACAATGTGGGACAGTGGGATGACATCAGGGGGTATCTTAGGCTGGCGGGGGTCTTGCAATCCTACTCTGTCTTCTTGTGAGATCTCAGGTTCCGCTTGCGGGGTGGTTCTTCTTCTGCAGGAGGTGGGGTTCTGGTGGCCTGTCGTTGTGTGGGGGCCTCCTGTCCACTAGCGCCGGCGGAGGTGGTAGGCTGTTCCTGGCCTGGGCTAGTGACAGGGGCCCTTTGGGGTGCCACATGGTCCCTGATGTTCCTCTGTTCCTCCCTGAACCCCATGTACCGTTCCTCCTGCAGTTCCTGGATCTCCTGGAACCGGGCCAGTACCGTCGCCATCGTCTCCTGGGAGCGGTGGTATGCTCCCATGATGGAGGAGAGGGCCTCTTGGACAGTGGGTTCCCCGGGCCTGTCCCCCCCCCTGTCGCACAGCAGCCCTCCCAGTTCCCCTGTGTTCCTGGGCCTCTGTCCCCTGGACGGTGTGCCCACTACCACTGCCCCCAGGTCCCTGTTGTTGTTGGGGTGGTGGGTCAACCTGGGTGCCCTGTAGTGGTGGACACACCGCTGATTGACGTGTCCTGGAGACAGAGGCATGGGCCCGCTGGGTGGGAGCTGTGCTGGTGTTCCCAGAGGGGGTTGGGTCTGGTGTAGCCTGTGGCTGTCTGTGGGGAACCGACTGTCCAGAGGTCCCCGATGGGCCGGGCTGGTCATCTGGGTCCAGGGAGACAGAGCTGCTGTCATCGCTGGGGGCCTCTTCTGGGGGTGGGATGGACATCTCTGGACCCTCCGTGGCGGTGTGGTGATGTTCGGGTCTTGCAGGGGTATGAAGGTATGCCCTGCTGGTTATTGCTTCTGTGTGTGGCATTTCGTGTGATGGGTGGGTGTCCATGTACCCAAGTGCAGGCGTCCCCTTGTGGGGGTTTTTGTGAGGGTGGCTTGTGGGGGTGATGTGTGTGTGCAGTGGGCATGCTTTGGTGATGGGTGTCCATGCTTTGTGGTCACATGCAGGGCTTGGTGTTGGGATGGGTGGGTTGTGATGGTGTGGCTTTTGCTAGGGGTTGGTGTGATGGGGAGGGGGTGAGGGTGGGGGTATGATTTGGCCTGCAGGTGGGGTAGGGGTGGGAAGCAGTAGTGTAGATTTGCCTTACCAGAGTCCATTCCTCCAGATACTCCTGCGAGGCCCTCAGGATGCAGGATGTGCAAGACTTCCTCCTCCCACGCGGTAAATTCTGGGGGAGTAGGTGGGGGTCCGCCGCCAGTCTTCTGCACCGCAATGTTGTGCCTTGATACCATGGAACGCACCTTCCCCCGTAGGTCGTTCCATCTCTTCCTGATGACGTCCCGATTGCGTGGATGCTGTCCCACCGCGTTGACCCTGTCCACTATCCTTTGCCATAGCTCCATCTTCCTGGCAATTGTGGTGTGCTGCACCTGTGCCCCGAATAGCTGGGGCTCTACACGGACTATTTCCTCCACCATGACCCTGAGTTCTGCGTCACTGAACCTGGGGTGTCTTTGGGGTGCCATGGGGTGGTGTGGTTGAGGTGTGGGGTGGCGTTTGTGGTGATGAGTGTGGTGCGTGTGGTGGTGTGTGGTGTTTGGTGCGTGGATTCTGTGTGGGTGATGGTGTTGTGTGCCTCTGTGTTGTGGGATTGTCTATTCTGTGCTCTCTCTCTAGCCTTCGTCAATGATTCCGGGTCGTAGGGGCATGTGGGTGATGTGGGTGTGTGTTTTATATTGTGTTGGGTGTGTGGGAGTGGTGTTAGTATGTGTATCAGGTGTGTGTATTTCAAACTGACCAATGTGGCTGAGTTTTCTATGTGTGTGTGTATTTTGACCGCGGCGGTGTGTACCGCCAATGGAATACCGCGTTTGAAAGACCGCCGCGTGGATTTGTGGGTCGGAATGGTATGGGCGTATTTCTGTTGGCGTGACGGTGGAGGTTTGGTCTTCGCCATTTTTTCGCTGCCCTTTGGTGTGGCGGACTTTTGTGGATGTCGGGTTTTTGGCGGTTTGCCAGTTGCGGGTCAGAATGACCGTGGCGGTTTACCGCGGCCGCGGCGGTGTTATGGCGGTCTTCTGACCGGCGGTAAGCGCCTTTTACCGCTGAGGTCAGAATGACCCCCTATGTGCTCAAATATGCAGGTACAGAAAATCAGTCAGGCCGCACAGATAAGCAGAGTTTTTAAGGGACTGAAAGAATACAAGAAGACCAGTGATATTGTTGGTACTACCATCTAGCCAAGTAAGTACAGGCACTTAGATCTGAGGTTTTCAAATGGTTTTGTTCTGACCCATAATCCCAAGCAAAATATTTTGAAGTTGGACCCCGAGCACAAAAGTTATGGCAAGGATTGGTGGGAGTGAGAGTGGCAGAGCTGATCGCAGGGGACAGTAATTATGAAAACATTTCAAGGGTGTTATTCTGTAGCTCATAATCCACGTTAAAAGTGAGACTTATAAATGGGAAGTTGCATCAAACAAAAACAGAGCTGACCAAAAAGCAATGCTCCCCAAAGTTGGGGTGCTGGGAGCTCCTTGCACTCCTGGGCCCCACTGTATCTGCACTTGCTACGCTAATGATAGCTGTGACTCTGGTAGGTAGGCTATCTCCTCTTCTTTTTTTACCCCTTCCCCACCATGTCAGGTAATCACTTCAGTCATGAAACACACTCCTCTGTGGCCCCTTCCAAAAACACAAGCTTCTACATAGTTTCCCTCCCTTTTTTTGAAGCAAAGTCATACTCTCCTTTAATGCAGCAAGGAAATGAACACCCATGCCTCAAGACATTCATAACTGTGATACTGTGGACCCCACATATCCCTGGGCCAAGGTGCCAATGCACTTCATTCACTAATGATAGTAATTGCCTTGCGAAGTAGATTGTCCCCTTTGTCCTTTGTTAACAGCATCTGTCTTATGTCCAAACCAGGGTGTCTCCTCTGTTTAAAATTTCCCCTTCATTGTGGCATTGGTCTGCGGTCCAGAAGCAACACTGCCACAGCAAATATGCACTGGGTCCTAATTCAAGCATAGAAGGACAGAAAAACAGCCATAACTCAGCAGCTGGAGCACCAACGATAACTACAGTTCTGTGAAGCAGGCTGTTTACTCTGCCCACTACACATGACCATCACTCCCAGGCCTGATGCCCAAAGCATGCTTTCTGCCACTTAGTATAAAATGAAAACACATCAAGGTTGTCTGTGCTCTCATTCTAGCAAGAAAAATGTCCCATTCCCCTTTTCACAATAAAACAGCAATAACGTGGGTCCAGTTGCCACTCACACCCCTGGCCGAAGTGCCACTGCACCTGCTGAACTATGGGCCATTATTCGTAAGTCCCAGTGGCCTGGAGGATAAGGCTCTGCATCTGAAAGCAACCCTGCTGGCCTCCTCACTGCCATCACCCTGACTCACCATTTTACAGTCACCCTACCCTAAACAGTAAATGCTGACCTTGAGGTGTCTCTGACTAAAAGTGGTGGTTAGTGTAGAAGCGGGTGGTATTTAGGAGCTCCTCTGCTGTACAACAGAGAGAGAGATAGAGAGCTGAACAAGAAACGTGTATTCTAACTAGGGTGCCGCCTACCTGAAAGAAATGCAAATGTGTGCAAGTGGTGAATCACCAAATATAAAGTCTGCTTTGAAGACAGTATAGGCTTTAATTGGTGGAGTCGCTTGATGATCAACAGTGAAAAATAGTTATTCTTTTTGCGAGGTAATATAAAGGTGGTATCAGAGAAGTTCTGGAGTGTGTCCTTCGAATGGACACTATAAAAATATTTCCACTGGATGCAGTCTAACTATTTTTTATTAAATAATTTATATTTTAAAAGCACTTGTTTTATCTTAAACGCTATATTGTTTTGCAGCAGCCTATTTCTTAATGAGTAATACGATTTTAAAACAGTAACACATTCAAATTACTTTTTGTCACAGACTGGGGTCTCATAACACTATAAATAAACAAGCCACTATTCCTTACTGTACTAATCAGAATTTAATTTTGCAACTCTCTGATCAAACACATACAGACATCTGCTGTGATCGCATTAGCCAACTGAGGTCTCATAACATAAAAGAGTACATTTACCACGATTAGTGCAATTTGTATTTCTTTTTCATTCAAGATGTGTGCTTGTTATTTTATGTGCAGTTCTCTGAAGGTGAAAAAATTTAAAGAATCTATTTTTCTTTATAGCCACATCTTTGACCCCCCTCCACACTCACTGATATTGTCCCATGACATTCAATATTATAGTTCCCACAATGTTTTATGCATTGCAACTGCGGCATTTAAATGAAGACAGCCTGGAAACACCCCACTCACACTTCCAGGCTATCAGGCTATCTTAATTTATAAGTACTTGCAGACGCTTTTGTGACCCAATGAGAACACTGACCCCCCATGGGGGTGTGCCCCACAATTTGAAGGCCTCTGGCTTAGATGGTGTAGTGTGATCAGACTGATGTTGCATAGAGTTGACTAAAAATCGAATGACAAATTAAAAACAAGGTGATGGATGGGATGCTTGAATTAAACTCAGGCACTGGCAATTGCTCGGGCCATATCCTAATCCATATCTTTTTTGCCCACCATGCCACACCAGTTTGGACCCAGCAATATACAAATCAGTCATGACCCTCCTTCCCATGGAAACAGACCAGCCCGAACTGCCAGGACTGGCCCTTCCGGGGCCAAAAACAAGCATCCTGGAAATGGTTTCAGGGTATCACCCCTCATTAGCCAGGCCAGCTTTAATTCAGTGGCATAGTGAGTCCGGGACCCACACCTGAGCATACCCGATGCACTAAGGGTGGCATATGCAAAAACAACTAGGTGATGGAAAATCAAAACTGAACAGCATGAAGAAAATAGTCTTTTAATGTGCAGTCTCAAGATCTGTAAAAGGTTCTCAGTGAATCCAATAGATTTCATTTCAGGCAAATAAATGTGCACATATCCAGAATACCTATGGAAAATAGCCAGGAAAATACACAGGAAGCATGTGAAGATGAAGAGATAAGACAGAAAAAAGAGTTTTTGAAGTATCAAGCTTCAGGTAGTGAGAAAACATCCAATGATCATTGGTAACAGCGGCGGCTAGCTTGTATTTACAGGGGTGGGGGGGTGGAGGGTTTACAATAATATTAATAAAAAAACATGGCACTTACCTGGTGGCACCTTCTTCTCCTCTCCTCTCGTTGTCCATCTCTCCTGGTAGCTTCAACGCAGGACCCAGGAAACTGCACTAACCAATGTTAAACAGCATGAGAGAAGCATCAGGATTGGAGGGAGTGGCCTCTTTCAGCTCTCCCAAGAGCACTGGAGGCCTGGGATTTCTCTAACCCAAGTATCTTAAGTGTGCACGTCAGGCTGGCCTTGCAAGCCAGCCGGCAAAAGGGAAATGCACATTTTAAACTAAAGCACAGAGCTCCCTTCTGCCACTCAGCAGAAAATGCCCTGCCCTGTTGTGACACTCAGTTCAGGATGGGGTGCTGGAAAACATTATTGTCATAAATACACTTTATTACCATTTTAGTTTTCAGTTCTGTGGCATTTTCTTAGTGGGGCAATGCTTCTCTGCTCTTGTGGAGGGACCGCCCCTGAGTGGTAATTAGATAGTCTTTCAGAGTCAGATGAAGGGCAGCTAGAGAGGATGCCCATAGATTCAGCTGTGTATTCTTCACATGCACACAAAATGACATGCCACTGCTAAGTAAGGTGTCTGCTGATGGCTCCACACAGATATTATGCTGCCAGTGTGCTAGGAAGGAGACCCCAAAGGACATGAGGCTGTTGGAGGAACTGAAAGCACTCAGATAATAAGCACCCTACAAGAAAGGAAGAGAAGCATTGTAGTACCCATTACCCAGAACCTTTCAGTTTCCTATGATGGTCAGACAGTCCTTATTGTCAACAGTATCAAATATTGCTGAGAGATCTGGCAACTCAAACAACCAAGCACCCCAGAAACCAAAACAAGCACATAGAAGGTGCTAGATTGATTAAGTAAACCAGAGTGGCAGAGCTGTAAATGAATATGGGGGAAACTGATTTTGAACTTGCAGTTCTGCACACTTTCCAAGATACTTGCCAGTGAAAGGTGGTTTCTAAACTTGGATGTTGGAGAAGCTGGTGGAAGCAAGCGTGGTCAGAAGGACAGAGGCTGGCCAGAATTTGGGGAAAAAGTAAAAATACTTGGAGGACAAAAAATGGTTTGATCATGGGAAGCCAGACAAACATTATTTACTGTCACTATGTTTTATCAAGCTTTCTGGAAAACAACTATCAGATATGAGATTTATGCACACGAGGGAAGACCAACAACATATGCACAGACTGGTCTAGCAGGCATGCCTAACCAGCTGATAAGTGGCGGAATATTGTCATAGTATCTTTGAGGAGAAACTTTTTTTATTTTTTATTAACCATTCCGAAATCATGCAAAGCCGATGGGGTGTGTAGTGGGCTGACCTTCTACCGAAAAAGTTGAAAACGCATTTCTGAATGAATGTGAGAGGAGTTAGGGGCATATTTATACTCTGTTTGCGCCGAATGTGCGTATTTGCACCTAGCTTGCAGACACCCCACACCATTCCACCAGAAACCACGCTGCTAGCTGTACTCCACATGTTGGCAAGTGGCTCCTTCCAAACCACTGGTGCCCTGGTTGCCGGGATCTCACAGCCCTCATTCTCTGCCTTCCTACCCAAGGTATTGGATGCCATCATCTCCCTCACACCCCGCCACATCAGCTTCCCCAACACACAGCAGAAGCAGCAGGAGACCAAACAGGGCCTCTAACAGATCAACGGCTTCCCACACGTCCTGGGTGCCATTGACTGCACACATGTACGCAATGTGCCACTTGCTGCAACCAAGCATCTATACAGCAACAGGAAGCACAAACACTTCATCAATGTGAAGGCCATTGTCGATCACCGGGGATTGATCACCAACATTGTGGCAAAGTATCCTGGGAGTGTACATGATTCATTCATCTTCCGTCACTGCACCATCAATCAACACTTCCAGGATGGACAATATGGAAATGGCCTACTTGTTGGTAAGTACAGAAACCTACATATATACACACAGCACAGCAACCCTGAAGAACACACAATACATACACCACAACATTGACATGTGGCCAGGAAGAGAATGAGTTTGTGACACTACTAGTCATGTTTGATATCCTGACCCATTTGGATATACACCTAAGGACAAATGACAGTACCAAATAACAAAAGATGCCACTCCACAGACACAAGGGAACAATTTAAAACAACACAATGACAATGACCTGGCCTCAACTGGCAGTACAACTTGGAAGATTAATCTTTCAATATCACATCAATAACACTCAATCAAACACCCTTCCAACCAATACGTACTGTGTAAGGGGCGTGTAATATGTTATGCTGCAGGTCAAACACCATGATACACATAGCATGATGATGACTACAATGAAGGTGACATGGAATCATTGAGGCTGTACCAATATCTCACATCACTCCTACTCTCACATTGCCCACTACCAATAAGCAAGTGGACTGTGCAAAGAACAAATATTGATGTGACAATATTGCAAAGTGCACATTCCTACACATACGGATTGAGACAATTTCACACACACACAACAGATATACAGGCATACGGACCTTCTGACACTCAAAATAACAACCTCACAACCAAGTTAGCCAGCTGAACTAGAACATGTTCAGTAGTTAAGGTACACGTTACAACCTGAATCAACTTGGCAAGGGCAGAGAAATAGGTCTGCAGAGAACTTGTCACACATGGGATATTTGTGCATAGTCAAATGTCAACACGTCAATGCTGACAACGTACGGAGATGTGTTGTACATTGTAACCTTGCCAAATCTAAGGGTCTCACTGATGTTTAAATAATTCTATTGCATATGTGAAGTTGGATGTAATGTCCAGGGTATATAGATGCAACCATGTTATCACCACTGTGAATTTGATTCTGTGTATGGAAGTATCATGTCACCCCCAGTTAAGACACATGGACACCTCTTTCACATGACATAATGCAAGGGAGTACACAATGTAATGCAACTCTACAAAAAAACTGCTGACATCCAGTCAATCAGCCAAACACCCGTTCAGATAAGGAAACAACCCAATGCTGATGGTACATCCTAGAAGCCTAGGATTCCACACAATAACACAAACACTGATGAGTCAGCAGACAACACAAGAGAACAACTGCCATGCAAAGTGATAATCATGGTGCAAGCTACATCAACATGTTCTCACTCATTTTCTCTTTCAGCTGATCAGGGATATGGGATCCAGCCATGGATCATGACCCCATTTTCAAACCCAATCAATGCAGCAGAACGTGCCTATAATGAGGCACATCGGAGAACATGCATCATAGTCAAGAGGACCTTTGGCATCCTGAAGTCAAGATTCAGGGGCCTCGACATCATCAGAGGCAGCCTCCTATACTCACCTGAAATGGTGTGCAAAATCATTTTGACCTGTGCCATCCTGCACAACATATGTGTAAGAAAGAACATTCCCCTATATGGACCTGACCCACAAATGCCTGAAGAGGAGGAAGAGGAGGATGCTGTCCATCAACATGAGGGGACCATCCAAAGCAGCTGCAGGGATTGGGTCGGAGACAACATATTGTCCAAAATGTATTTTAACTCTACTCATCCATCACCACTGTCTTACCATATGTCAATAAACACCTATTCTAATCACTATATCATGATCTGGATAATCATTTGTGCATAACATTATCCCTAACTATCAGAATCAGAGGGTAGCCTCATGGAGCATTGCAGAAATACAGATTAGGATACAGAAAAATCCACATCAAAATTGATGCTTGTGAATGTACAGCCAAATTCACACACACTGTAAATTTCATATATCCTGTACATTTCACATTTGAAGGGCAATAGCAGAGGACCACAGCTATTTCACACATACATGTTGGCAACATGGTTCATCGCAGCATATGGCACACAACTAAGACACCGTCAGTCAATAAGTGAAACAAATGACTCATACATGAGGCAGTGGATGTGCTATTGCATTGGTGACAAGAAGGTATGACTAGACCCTTGACAGCAGTAAGTATTACATCAGCTATCTTTGCAAGGACTATGTGTGACAAGAATTCCATATAAGCAGCAAATGGACAGCACAAGTGCTCCAGGTATGACTAGCCTTGCTCACAAGACATCCCCATCACATGGCAGCCCAAGTCTTAAGTCCTTCCACACCCATGTTCCGTGTCTCACCCCACCCTTCTTCAAAGGTCCCTGGAAAGGGAATATGTGTACCCGGATAATCCCTTCTCTACACACACCTAGACTAACATTGTGAATCCAGTGTGCTTCCCTCTTTAGTATGGTATGCCATAGTCATTGTACTTCTGTCTGCATGGACTTTTGGTTAAATAATGCACTGCCTTGTAGTCTGTAGGACCTGTAATCACATGTACATTGCTTCCCATGTGAAAGGTACTGTTGGCCCTTTGAACTTGATTCTCACCTACAGGACTTGTGAGAGACTGAAGCTGCACACACCTGTGAGCAACTCAATGCAGACCAGCCATTTGAACATGCACTGCCCTTGCAGCTGCCTGGAACAGCATAGAAGCTGACATTTTATGTATAACATTGTTATGCATTGCCATATAAATCATTTGTGTAACACAGCCCTTGGGTTATTGTGTTACGTTCCAACACACAGGACAAACACCGTTTTCATTTTCCACAGTGTTGTTCCACCTTTGACCAGTGTCAGTCTGCTTACTGTGCACTTGCCTAGTTATTTTCTTTTTAATCCTGATTGACCCTGCATCCTGTTAGCCTGACTGGTTCCTGTCTTTGCGTTACCACAAAGGTCCCCTGTGGCTACATTTGTATCATAGTTGCTTTCCCAGCCCTCACTTTCCTCCTAGGGTATTGTGTCAGGTGGGTCTACAATGAATACTCAAATACATTGTATAGCATAATCAGTTTACTTATCGTACCATGGGGTGGAACTTGTCTCCAAATAGCCTAATCATGGCCCATCCCTTGTCTGGGTTTCATGTATGCATAAGTGACAATAGTGACAGTGTACCATGGCTGTATGCATGGATTGGGTATGGTGCCTCCAGCACAACAAACAACGTCAGATAATGCGCATGAAATGTCAACACATGTTAGGACACTGACAGTCCACACGCTGATTCACATTGCCCTGCACATATTGATGGGGCTTGCGTGGTGAATAGCTTTGAGATTAATCAGAACAGAGGCACTGATGTTCCCAGATGCAGTAGGAATATTAGAGGCCAACCTGTGTACAAATGTTGTGAGGAAACCTGCTGGTTTAAAATTCCTGATCCATTGACTTTGTCAGCACACCAAGGTTGCCCTGTTGTCAGTCTCATAACACGTCTGCAGTGCCATAGCTGGACTATCCCCATGTGGGTTCTCAATTCCTCATTGGCTTTCCTTCAATTCAGCTGTGAAGGATACTTTGTAGATGCAGGAAATGGCTCCACAGACTTATGACTAGACCTGCATGTAACTGTGACAACATGGACCCCAATAATGACACAGGCTAAACATTGGCCCACACACTTGAACCAGACACCTTTGCGCATTTTACCACTGGAAATATGTGAACACGTGCTGCTTGGTCTGCTTGTCCTCCACTGCCACAGGAGAGACATGGCTCATTTATATGACTCCAACTGTGGCGTGACATTACATTTGTGGATTGTATTTGGGACTCTGTATCACAAACACCGTGTCCACATAGCATTATCCTAACCTGACTCATGGGGAGTAAACAGACAAGTGCCTAGGAAGTAGTATCCAACATTCCAGGACATGTGATGGCTTAGTTTTGGAACATTGTCATGATCAACCGTCTGCTATCTATCCTGTGCATGCTTTGTCATTGGTGGTGCTTATGTTTCAAAAAACCTAGGGAGTGCACACAGCATTTGTTGCTACATGTATGAAAAACACATTTTCTCTCTCATTTCCACACTGAATAGCATCTGATGGTTGAACACATCGACTCCGCATGCCTACAAGCAGATTTGCAACAATGCATCTTGTGATTTTCACACAGTGGGACAACTACAATAGTAAGAGCCAAATCACACACATTGACCCATAGGCATGGAGTTCCTGTATTGAGTTGCGTCACCTTGCTATCCTCTCTTGACGCAAAACATGCCTTAACTGGGTAATACCTAATTGTATCCCACACGTTTGGCCATCTATTGTGTCGGTGAAGAGTGCAAATCCGGTACAACAAGTAGAGGATCATGGTCCGTAGTAGTATGATCTGCCACATGTGCCCATACACCAGAATGCACAATGTTGGTGCAATCAGCCTATCTCTGTATTGGCACACCTGTCATGTACTATTACAAATGAGAAATGACCCAAACCCAGTCAAAGACAGACATTTTGACGCATACGCCTCAAAAAAGAAACACACTGTACCACCTGAAATTGGTTAAGCATGAAACATATTTCAAATATGGATGCTGGGTTATTTCTAAGCATGTGCGTAAAAAAAAAAAAAATGACGCACAGACTGTAAGCGTTATAATATTTTGTTGCATAAGATTAAAAACGCACCGCATTTGAGGCAGGAAGTGATGTAATAGGATATCCTGTTTACAGAATTGGTACAGTGGGTAAACTTTCACTTTCACTTTGCAGTCTGTGATATTTCCTCACTGTGTGGCTGTGTTTTGACTTGTCTCTCTGTGCATTTTGTGAATTTGTCTCCAGTGTGCTCTTTAAATTGCCTTTTTGTGTTTCCTAAGTGTCTGTGGTATCCTGTGTTAGTGTTTTTTGGGTCATTTCAGGTGTCTAAATTTGTCTTTGTACTTTTGGGAGTCTGTTGTGGGTAGTGTTAGTTTGGGGATAGTTGGGCTGTGTTTTGTTAATTTTTTCCCATTTCCCTCTCCTACATTCCCTCCATTCTCCTCGGTACCCCTTTATTCCATTTTTTGGTGCAAGCACTTTGGGTAGGCCTCGTCTTGGCAGGATGGGAGAGGAGTAGCTGGGTGGCTTTATTTGGCTGGTGTGCCACTTCCTACACTAATGATCGAAGCAGATGGGCGTGTGATACAGGGGTATCACACAGAGACAAGGAGGCTCCGGTGGGCAAATGTCGTGTACCATCTACAGCGAATCTACAACACACCGCGCAACGACCACCAGCTGAAAACCGTTGGGTTGACCTGGTTGCCCGGGAGCAAGACCTGCTGGACCACTTGGAAATTGTGATTGGTGGCCCTGTTGGTGCATACAAATCAGAGCAATGTGCACATTTAAATGCTCTGTTGTGACAGTAGCTGATTTGTTCATATGCTGCAGGCAATGTTTTTGAACATGTGGAATGCAAGTTAAACATACAGGCCCATATTTATACTTTATTAGCACCTCATTTGCGGCATTTTTTGAAGCAAAAGCGGCGCAAACTTACAAAATACAATTGTACTTTGTACGTTTGCGCTGCTTTTGTGTCAAAAAGTGGCGCAAATGCGGCACTAAAAAAGTATAAATATAGGCCACAATTGCCTGCGAGATATACAATTATTCCTACACATTACCGTCATTTGTTGACGCAACAGCTAGACTAACTTACAAAACACAACAGGAGCCTGTAAATTAGTGCTGCCTTCATGTCAATAGATGATGCAAATGTGGCTCTAACATATGTTTCATGCATGGTCTGTGAATGTGCCAGGAAACACATGTTTTAAATCCAGATTTTTACAAGAAATATTGTGTTCTTAAATTATTTCAGATACATGTCTGAACTGGATTCTGACACATACATAACAAGTTATAGCTGACCTCAGGTCACATCTTAGACTGATATTTGGACTTCATTGTGCCACAATTAATTCAGGGATGGATGCCAAAAGTTATGCACACAGGTTCATATCTCTATGGTTAGTGCAAATTACCATAGCTGTGGCACATAAAATGAAGAAAATGATACAAATTGAGGGCTAACAACTGTCCCTGGCCCTCTGTACATTGTACCTGTGTGTTTTAAATTGGTCTTAGTCACAAGAGCTGGGTGATTGGTATTGCAGTCCTCCAGGAAAGTGGCTTTGCATGCCTCCCATGGATTCACATGATGAGAGGAATACACTCCATGAATTAGTCTGCTAACTAATGATGGAGCATGTTTGCCACCACATGATAATTAGGGCCACTGCATGTGTGCAGATATGTGTGTATCATTCACTAGAGTCCCCGGGTCTGTACATGTTTGCAGTGGTATGTCGGGTGCAGTATCATCATATCTGAGAGGCTTGACTTTCTGATTTAATATTACTCATAGTATTTGTATTTGGAAATGTTGAACAGTGCACAGACATTGAGCACATTTCTCCCTTCCATGCCTTACAGGTGGACCTGCCCCCTACACTATCGGAGAGGTGGTTTGATTTGCGGACCCAGACATCTCCAGTAAGTGTTGATATTTCTGTTCTGTGTTGTGTTTGCTGATTTTGTGTGATTGACTCATGTGTCTTGGACACATAGCAAGGTGTGATGCGCTGGTCGATGACCTGATATGTTCCTTGAGTGGAGTATCATTTTTTCCCCATCTATGAGTTGGCCAATCATTAGCGTATTGTCATAATTTGGGATTGTAGGTCAGTCCTGTAGGCAGGCCATGTGAATAGGGATGAGTTTGTCGATAAAACTTAAAATCAGAAAATGTAGCAGAGGACCATATTTGTGATTTAGTCAGCAAGTCAGACCCTGATTCTCACAGAATAGGGATGCCAAAGCCTTAACCACAGACTTCAGCTTCCCTATTCACTAATTAACATGTTTGACTGTGTGTTTGACTTCCTAGCAGCATGTAGCTCCACATGTTGTGCTACGAGTATGAGGCACTTGAGTACAATGGCCTAGGTGTGCATGCAGCTCATGGGCAGATGTGTGCTTGCATCTATCTACTTGTTGTAAGTCATGTGTTACTGGTAGGAAATGATGTTGACAATTCTCTGCGTTTCCAAACATAAGTGTGGATGGGAATGTCCAAGGTTTGGCTGTATCCTAGTTGGACTTCCTCCTTACCTGTGGTGGGCTGCCCAAACCCATGCACAGCTGTCCAAAGCATCCTGGGTGTCCTTATTGTTTGAAAGTATTTGTTGCCTGCCCCCCCTCTCAGGCACAGGCGTAGGGTTGTGAAAAGTGTACCTAGGACTGATGATTCAAGTTTAGTACACAGACATGTAAATCTGTTTGTCCAAACCTAGGATACCCACTTATGATTAGCAACTGCATTCTATCCTGGCAATTCCATTTATAACTCGCAGATCTTGTAGCCCTTGATTGTCATCAAGAACATAGTCATTAGTTGGCCTGTCAGTGGTGGAGGACTTACAGCATGTTTTTTACCTGACAAATGGCTGAACAATGATGCATAAGTCATTCAAGTGGTTACCCATCTTTTAGAGTATTGCTGTCCTGTTTGATAGGACATGTGTAGGCTGCATTAGCATGTACTTCCTCAGGGACAATCAGTGATCTTTATGATGATATGGCCTGTTTCTGGTACTTTAGATGTATTGTCTGATTTACTTCTGGAGCCATATCACACAATGAAGTACCTAAGTTTTGATTTTTTATTTGTTTTAACAGCTGCCAATATGAATCCCATCCAGCTTTGGGAGTTTCAGCGCAGGGCAATGCATTACCACCACATTCTGGATGTGGAGTCGGGTTCCGCAACATGACAAGGCATTATTGCCATGAAAGATCCTGTGGAGTGTGGAGGGCATTTGCCCAAGGGGGCCCTTCCATGTCCACCACAGCCACCACCACCAGCACCACCACTACCACCCAGATGGCGGCACCAACCTTAGCAGGCACCTATGCTGGACCGTCAACCTCCACTGCTCCAGGACCTGTCGCAGCACCACCTGCACCTCCTCCTACAGACATGGCACCGACAAGGGCACATACTTCCTCAACTGGCACCCAGACCACCCCTGCTGCAGTCATAGACCCAGCAACTTTTCAACAGATGCAACGGAACTTTGACCGTATGTTGCGGAAAATGACCAGGCTGCAGCAGGAGGTGGCACAAGTAAATCGGAAGGTGCGTGCCATAAAAAAGGCCCTGCGGAGGGCAAACTTGTAGACAATATACCCTCAGCCATGATTCCCTTCCCTCCCTCCTCTTTCCTGGTTCTTTTAATTAGTGGGTTTAGGGGGCTTAGTGTTAGGTTAGTATAGGCTGTTAGTTTAGTTAGTAGTAGTGGGCTTGGGTTGGGGGTATGATACATTTAATATCTGTTTTTTATTATGTGTGTATGATGAGTTTGGGTTTTGGTGTTTTTCAAAAAAATAAAAAATATATTAAAAAAAAATACAAAAAAAGATATATTTGTTTAGTATAAGATAGTATGTGTTTAGGTTAGTACATGTTGTCCTCCATCTGTCCTGTCTTATAAGGGGGGTGGGAGATTGATGTTTAGATTGTTTCGTTAAATGTGATAAGTAAGTTTAGCTTAGGTTAGTTAGGCCTGTTGTGGGTAATGTGTAGTTAGGATAGGTAAGGTTAGGTAAGGTGTTTCCCCTGGTTTTAGCTTCTGTTTTTACTGTTTAATAAATATTTAGTTAACCCTTTGCAGTATGTGTCACATGCTTGGAGATCAGGGCCTTGGCATGAGTGAACAGTGTCTCTTTTGTATTAGCTTTTGTGTCCCATGCTGCAACCAAATGCCAACTGAGCTGGTACATTGGCAGCTACGCCAAAGCTACTTTGCCAAAATTCTGCCATCCATTGCACCCACTACTCACGGTTACTATGGATCCCAAAGTGTGCTTAATTTTTTATGTATGTTTTCAATGTCACATACTTTGCTACCAGAATTGGTATTGAGGACACTGTGTTAAGTCTGCCTGCAGCCTGATGTCCAAGCGAATCCTTATAAGGTGAGTGGTAGTATGCTTTTATGTAGTATGGAATACATAACTCACACCTATCATTTGTTACAATGTTCAGCCCGGTGACATCTTTGTATGTAAACTCATACACATCCATTCATGCAGTATGGTGTGTGTTAGGTAAAATTTGGGTCTAATGTCACATACGTAAGTTTTGGCTTGAAGAAAAATTTGAAGGCAATAATTTTTGGCTTAGATATCCCTTGAGGAAGCGTTATTCTGTCCAACACAGCTTTATGGTGTATAGTTTCTATTTTCCTCTGAAAAAACCCTCAGGAAGGGCAGATGATGGTAGAATCCAGACCACTGTGCATAGTTATCAGCCAACATTCTTTCAGGTCAGGTGACAATCTATAATAATTGACCTGAGGTAAACATCACTGATCTACCTCACGGTTGATGTGTCACATTACACAGATACAAAGTTGTTGTGTAAGTGCTATTTATTTTAAAGTGCTGTAGTGCTATATGTACATTGTCCATGATTGTGAGTCCATTAGTGTGACACCTTCCATTGTAATCCTACACAAGTGCAAAAGGACATGTCATTGTACATGCTTGGGTGAAGTGTCAGACAGTGCAGAGGGACAGGATTTGCCAATGAGTTAGTGAGAGACAATCACAGGGCAGGGTGACAAGATAAACAGTGGGCTGAAGAACAGTGCTTGAGTACAGTTGTTGCAAGACTGGCATATTACAAAGCACAAGACCTTGGCATAGGTGGCCATGTGGCAGGGACTAGTGCTACAAGGTACTCTTACGGGTGAAGGTGATCTGTTCCACGTCTTCATCTTCTGATGTGTGTGTTGTCTCCTCTGCCCTTGGTGGTGGTGGTTGTGAAGGGGCAACACACACCTCAGTGTTTGAAGACGTGGAGTCAGATATTCCAGTAGCTGGCAACTGTGGGGCTATTAAGGGCAGTACTGCAGCAAAGAGGAGATGCTGGTTCTTAAGAATAGCAGCCACATCACCGTGGTAGGGAGCCAGGTCGGCCCTGAGGGGTTCAATATTGCATTCGTCCCGCTTGACCATTTGCTGCCTTTGGCAGCACCTTTGCAGACTTCACTGCATTCCTGATCCTTGACTCCTGCACCTTCATCGTCCTCTGCAAACCTTAGCTACCACCTGGAGGACCTCGCCAGTCCCAACACACCCAGCCCCCTTGAGAATCTATCCAACCTCAAACTCACCAGGTGGGTGCATACACTACTGAAAACCTACTAGACCCCATCTAAAACCATCCTCAGCAAGATCACAGTAGACAAGCCCATGCCAATTATTTAGTCCAACAACACCCTTGTTAATTTCAGCATTTGCATCCAATACCACTGCAGAGACACCATCACCAAATCATTATGACAGGATTGGAACAAGATCTCAGAAGCATTCTGTTCTTCTGAAATCCTTCACCACTGTCCTCAACACAACAACCTTCCACACCTAGATTACCACCTGTGTAGGCACCCTGGCTCATCTAAAAGCCACAAGAACTATACTAATCAAGTTAGTTGGTTCACAGAAAAGCCCATGCTGACCAAACTATACTACAAGCAACTTGAATGCAGATGGAGACAAATTCAGGATGACAGTAACAAGAACACCTATAAATCTGCCTTCGAGCAGTCCTATCAGCAAATCCGAGCCACCAAATGTTCCACACTCACTGACTGCACTAAAAGGAGCATCAACAGAGCCAAGGAAAACTGCTGTGTGAAAGACTTCACCATCTCAGCAGCACACTCCACCAACGTAACTTCTCTCAGGACTTCTGCACCCACCTGTTCCTATTCTTCAGCAACAAGATCACCAGCATCTATGGCAGTTTCAAGTCCCAACCTGAAACTTCCACCCTCACAGCCCTCGTGCTCATCTCCACCAATACTCAGAGGACCACTCTTACCACCTGGCCTGCCATCACCACTTAGGAAAAAGCAACAACCTGGCAGTCCATACACTCCATAACACCTTTGGACTCTTGCCCACACCATTTTTTTATTAAAGGTCTGGACTCCGTCAGTGCTGCACTCACTTTGATCCTGAATAACTCATTCATCACAGCCACATACCCAGACTACTGGAAACATGCCACAGTACTCCCTCTCCTCTGCAAACCATCAGCAGACCTAACAACATTTAGCTAACTACTGTCCTATCTCCCTGCTACCCTGCCCTGTAAAAGTAATGGAAAATATGACAAACAAATGCCTGGGCACCCACATCAACAACACATACCTCCTCGATACCACTCAGTCCAGAAAAAGGCCCAACCATTGTACACAGACCACCCCAATCGCTGCCAAAAATCACATCCTGATAATCATGCATCTTTATGCGGTCTTCTACCCAATCCTTATCCAATAACTGCGCAAAGCCCGTTCCTACACATGTCTGAATTTGTTTCTTCCTGACAGGCTTCACCCCGTCGGTCAGCCTACCCCCCCACCCCCCTTCACCTCAATGTTGTTAACTTCCTCTGCGGAGTTCAATAAGGATCTTCATTCAGCCCTTCTCTGTTCAACGCCTACATGACCCCACTCGTCAGCATAATCCATGCTCAGAAAATCATCATCATAGCCTATGTTGAGAACAGCCATCTCATACTCTCCCTCTCTGACAAAAAGGTAAACACCCAGACCAATTTCTAAGCCTGGATGACCAAAGTTGGGAGATAGATCAAAAGTAACTGCCTCAAGCTCAACACAGACAAGTCTGCAGTAGTAATCTTCTGCAAACACACTTCATTCTGGGAAATCACCTGGTGCCCTGCCGAACTTGGACCTTCCCCTCCACCAACTTCTTTTGGCAACCCACACAAAGAACCTTGAAATAGAAATCAACAACCAACTCACTATGAGTGGCCAAATAAATGAAACCTTCATCTCCTGCTTCCACACACTCAAGATGCTCAAGAAGATCTTCAAATGTCTCTTCATCAACACTTGCAGAACCATTAGCAAAGCCCTCATCGCCAGCACGCTGGACCACTGCAATGCACTCTATGCTGGAATCAACACTCAACTGACCAGAAGACTCTAGACCACACAACATTCAGCAACTAGGCTCACCCTCAACCTACCCCCATACACATCATAGGTCTATACTGGTTCCAAATTCACAAATGGACACTCCTCAAATCCTCACACATTTACAAAGCCTTGCACAACTTTGGCCCCACAACTGCATAAACTTCCATAAACCTACCAGACACCTACGCTCAGCTGGATTCTTGCGCACACGCCTTGCATATGCAGAACCAGAGCCAACAGTTGTGTCTTCTCCTACCTCGCTCCTAAAGGCTAGAGAGACCGACTCCTACGCATCAGAGCCACCTCAGTTCTTGACTTCCCCAAGAAACCAAAGACCTGGCTCTTCACCTAACCGGCCCTGGCTCGGCTCATCAAGCTCCTGCTTCAGCTCCAAGATATCCTCCCGGGTGAGTCATGCTCTATACAAATACACATAGGATAACATGTTATCATATTTTTACATGTCGGTGGCATTATTGGCATTTGAAACATTTTCAGGGTTTGGCTTAAGCTCCACTGGTCATTTTGATGGCTCCCCACCTCTTGCAGGAATGATAATGAAAGGGTCTTCCAACTCAATAAAGGGAGTTACACTCGCCCTGGAATAGCTGTTATGTTGAGTTCGACTAGGATTGTTGTCTTTGTCGTTAGGATATGATACAGATTCTCCTTGAAGTTATTCTGCTTGAGCTAGATGGGTTATAGCGGCATCCGAGATCAGTTACAAAGCACCTGCTTTATGGATCAGATGATGCGCACAGCCTCCTCAGTGCAGGAAAGTTACAAAAACCGCCTGGGCAGCGCTGTTAATCTGCCTCGGTCTGACGATGATTAGTCATCGCTCTGAACTGAATCAAATTGTTTGCTTGGTTGTTTGTCTCGAACAAGTGCCATCCGCTCCTTGGAGAGTTCACGCCGAACAAAGGCGCTGCTTCCTGTTGAAGGCGCATTAGCATTTTCTTCTCCGACTAAATATGGAAAAGGGCTGCAGATAGCGGAGGAACAGTCGATTGCCTTTCCCATTGTGTGGCAATCAGCGGACGGCGGGCTGAGGTCGCCTGGCAGATTGAAGAGGCAACAAAGAGCCTGAACACCGCACAATCGTGAATCAGGTTCGGGCGCCCTTTGTACTCAAATTGCGTCAATTACGGCATTATACTCTCATCAGTGAAAAAGCTGCTGCTAGCAAGCAGGGAACATGCAAAGCAGAGCTTCGCACAGCAGGTGGCTAGTTCCTACCTTCCTTAGCCTCAGCGTTCACGAGTCTTCTTCAGCTACACAGCCTGCCCTTTGAAGTATGCAAGACTCTCGTGCTAGGGTCCTTCCAAAGCATAGTACTTACTACCCTCTATGTTCGTGTGAATAGGGATTGCCTTATTTTTTTTTTTGTAAATAAATGTGATGAGTGAGATTTAATGGTTCTGGATTAGGAGGAGTGGCACCTTCACTCCTTTAAAAAACCAAATGTCTAAGAGTATCACAAGTCGTAACTGTGCAAAATTTTAATAAATATGCATTCAGAGCTGAAATGGTCAACCTTGCTGCATCTTACAGCACGAGCACGCATCAGCTGAAGAATTGTGTGCATCCTGGAAACTGCAGCAGCCCGGGCTAAGACACTCGGCAGAGGAGCTGGGAGAAAGTGGGGTGAAAGAAGCCATGTTAGCTCCATAGGCATTGCGTGCCTGGAGCTTGGTGTCCACGACTCCTTTTTGGATAGCTGTGTGCTCCTGTTCATTTCATTGTTGTACAAGCTCTGCGTCCTCTTGTCCTAATGTAGTTATTCCACAATTCTGGTATCCAAGTTTCATTTGAGCTCTAAGTGAGTTTTCTTCTTAGGGGTATACAAAGTTGAAACGTGGGCGTCTCACAGCTCACAAATCTTGGGAAGTTTAAAAAGGGTAAGCTTTGTTTCCCAGCAGCGGGAAACTAAAGTCATTGCAGTGAAGTAAGCAGAGAATTAACTGCTTCTTCTTAGTAAAAGTTCTTCAGTGGAGGCCTGCCCCTGACTTCCGAGGAAAAGTCAGTTAGTCTGGTCCATTTTTCCTCAAGGATCCTAGAAGATCTTGACCCCTGACCTGATTTAAGGCCAGGAACCACTCTGCGCGATGAGGAGCTCCACCGGACGGCCCTCGTGGTCCTGACCCCACCCTCGCTGCTGCCATGAGTTTGAGGCCCTCCACCACCCGCAGGCACCCGCCTGCGCCTCATCCCTGGTGTCTAGTGGTTGTAAGTATCGTGTGTTTGTCTTGTGCGTTTATCTTGTCTCTGTTTTTTGTGCCTGTTGTGCCGTTTTTCTGCTTATTGCCTTTTCTGCTGTCTCTGCCTTTTTTTCTGCTTTGCTGCCTGTTTTTGCCTGGTTCCCGCTCCTGCCGCTGCGTCCCCTGCGGCTACGCCCCCCTTGTGCCCCCATTTGCCACCCCCTCCAGCCTCCCAGCTGCGCCAGAGGCGCGTCAGAGGCAAGCCCGTCTGCGCCCATCCGTGCCTGGACCACGGCCAGCACCTGTCCCCCTGCCCCTCGCACTTCCCATGCCTCCAGATGTCACTACACCACCGCTGAGCTCCACGCACTCAACCCCGGCCAGCCCACCGCCTGCACCCAGGCACACCTATGGACCCTTTGCCTGCCGTTCATGCTGTTTCACCTGCAATCAAGCCCCCAAGCACCACAACAACGCCAGACACCCCAACCATCTCAACTGCATCCTCCTCAACACCCGCTCAGTCCACAACCAAGCCATCGAGCTCGGGGACCCACTCACGTCAACCTCCCCTGACATCACTTTCCTCACCGAAACATGAATGAACCCCTGTTCAGAACCAGACATCGCCATAGCCATCCCTGAGGGCTACAAGATCACCCGAAGAGACCGTATCAACAAACCAGGAGGAGGAATCACCATTATACACAGAAGCACCATCAGAATCTCCACCAACACCAAAGACGCCCCAGATGCCGCAGAACACCTGCACTTTCAGATACACATCAACGCCAACACCACCCTGAGAGGAACCCTCGTCTATAGACCACCAGACCCCCGCTCCCAATTCTGTGACACCATCGCCGACACGATCAGCTACCACACCCGCGCCTCCTCAGACTACCTGCTCCTCGGCGACCTAAATTTCCACCTGGAGAACACCAACGACTGCAAATCCACTGCCCTTCTGGACAACCTCGCCAACCTCGGCCTCAAGCAACTGGTCACCTCACCCACCCACTCAGCTGGGTGCACGCTCAACACTTCTCCAGCAGGCACATCACCTTCACCCACACCACCGAACTCCACTGGACCGACCTCCATTGCATTCATTTTTCCTTCCTGAAGCCCACCACCAACAGCATCCGCTCCCTCATCGCAAGTGGAACAAGGTCTCCAAAGAACAACGGATCTCCAACCTCACCCAAACCCTACCACCTAAAATCAGGGACCCCAACACCGCCGCTTTCAACCTCAAGAAATGGCTTGATGACTGCACCAACACCCTTGCTCCACTCAAGAAAACCAACAACACCAGTGTCAACAAGAAAGCTCCCTGGTTCACCACAGACCTCGAGGCCTCCAAACGAGAATGCCGGAAAGCTGAGAAAACCTTGCGCCAATAACAATCAGAGAGCAACTTCACCGCCCTCAAAGCAACCACGCACAAACACCACCAGGTCATCCGGACCACCAAAAGATCTTTCTACAAAGAACGAATTGACAACAACACACACAACAGCAAGGAGCTATTCAACATCATCAAGGAACTCACCAACCCCAAGTCCTGCTCCACTGACCCTCCCCACTCACAAGACCTCTGCGAGTCCCTCTCCATCTTCTTCCACCGCAAGATCACAGACATTCATGGAAGCTTTGCAACACCATCCCCCACCACCACCACCACCGACATGGTCAACCCCATCGTACCCTGCTGCACCAACGTACTGAGCACCTGAACCCCCACCAATGATGAGGAAACCACCAAAACCATGAGCACCATCCACTCCGGCTCCCCCACAGACCCCTGCCCTCACCACATCTTCAATAAGGCCAGCCAAATCATCGCTCCCCAGCTCCGGACCATCATCAACAGCTCCTTCAAGACCGCCATTTCCCAGAAAGCTGGAAACACGCCGAAGTCAACGCCTAACTCAAAAAGCCCAAAGCCGACCCCGAAGACCTGAAAAACTACCGACCTATCTCCCTACTCCCCTTCCCCGTGAAGGTCATAGAGAAGATAGTCAACAACTAGATTTCCCGCTTCCTGGAGGACAACAGCCTACTCAACCTCTCCCAGTCAGGATTCTGCAAAAACCACAGCACCGAGACCACCCTCATCGCCTGCACAGACGACATCAGGACCAGGCTAGACAAAGGTGAAACTGTTGCCCTCATCCTCCTCGATCTCTCTGCAGCCTTCAACACCGTATGTCACCAAACGCTCCGCACACGCCTCTTCAACGCTGGTATTCGCCACAGAGCCCTGGACTGGCTCACCTCCTTCCTCTCCAAGAGAACACAAAGAGTTTGCCTCCCCCGTTCCGGTCAAGGGCCACAAAAACCATCTGCGGAGTCCCCCAGGGATCCTCACTCAGCCCTACCCTCTTCAATATCTACATGACTCCGCTAGCCAGCATCGTCCGATCCCACGGCCCCTACATCATCTCCTACTCTGACGACACCCAGCTCATCATCTCCCTCACAAGGAACCCCGCAACAGCCAAGAACAACCTCCACACCGGACTCTTCGCTATTACCAACTGGATGACAGCAATCCACCTCAAGCTGAACTCAGAAAAAAACGAGATCATCATCTTCGGCCCCAACAAGTCAGCATGGGACGACTCCTGGTGGCCAACCACCCTGGGGTCCCCCCAAAACCAACCACCCACGCACGGAACCTCAGCTTCATTCTAGACTCTTCACTCTCCATGGCCCAGCAAGTCAACGCCATCTTGTCCTCATGCTTCAACACCCTTTGAGTGCTCCGGAAGACCTTCAGGTGGATTCCCGTAGAAACCAGAAGAACGGTCACCCACACCCTCGTTAGCAGCAGACTGGACTACGGCAACGCCCTCTACGTGGGAACAACGGCCAAGCTCCAGAAAAAACTCCAGCACATCCAGAATGCCTCAGCGCGTCTCATCCTCAATCTCCCTTGCCACGAACACATCTCTGCCCACACCAAGGACCTCCACTGGCTACCCATCGACAAAAGGATCGTCTTCAAGATCTTAATCCACGCTCACAAAGCCCTCCACGACACCGGACTGGCCTACCTCAATGAGCGACTCAACTTCCACATCCCGACACGCCAGCTCCGCTCCGCCAACCTCGCCCTCGCAACAGTCCCTCGCATCCACCATACCACAACCGGCGGCAGATCCTTCTCCAACCTGCAGCCAAAATCTAGAACTTACTCCCCCCCAACCTACATAAGACCCAAGACCTCCTGAACTTCAGGAAGTGCCTAAAGACCTGGCTCTTCGAGCAGTAGCACCCCCCCAGCGGCTTGAGACCCTTCCGCGTGAATAGCGCTCTCAACAAATAGATTGATTGATTGATAGAGTACGGTCCGATAACGCTGTTTTTGGTGACTCTGAATATTTAATTGTGTATGCAAGCATTCCCCAAGATGCCACTTTGGTTGCAGCCTCTAGCTCTCTGGAGGCTCAGGAGTGGTTTTATGATATCCCTCAATCTTTTGTTATAAAATGTATTGAGTTGGCATTAACTAGGAATTTATTTGCATACAAGGACCAGAGTTTTTTGCAAGTCTCTGAGACTTCTATTGGAGCAACTTTTGCTCCAGGCCTTGCACGCGTTTATGTTGGAATGTTTGAAGAGAACTTCATCTATCATGAAACCAATGTAGACTGCTCCACACTTCTTACGTAAAAGAGGTACATTGACAATGTCTTTTGTATCTGGTCTGGTCTTGAGGGTGAACTGATTTCTATTTCACATAGGTTAAATGGTTTGGATCCCTGTCTTCCTTTTACCTGGTCTATCAGCAGAGACTCAGCAACCTACTTAGACATAGATATAACAGCTACAGGGACTAGACTTGTCACTGCAGCACATCAGAAACTGACTGACAGAAATTCCCTTTTTCATTCTCCATTTTTCCATCCGAGGGCACTTAGAGATAATGTCCCTGTAGGTCAAGTTTTCAGATATAGAAAGAAATTACTGATGTGATTTCTTTTGTGACTCAGTCAATGTCACTGGTGGAATGGCTTGAACAGCGGGGATATCTGAAGAGAAATGTGAATTAGGCTTGCAAAAGGGTGTTAAAAACTCCCCGAGCAGCCTTATTGGAGAAATATGTCAAATCTAAGGATGTATGTATACCTGTAGTCTTCACTTTTGACCTTCTATCAAAAAAAAGGCAAGTCATTAAAAAAAATGGCTTTTGTTGAAAATGCAATATTTAAAAATGCCAAAATCTTGTTTTGTGCTTCGACAGGCATTCAACTTGAAAGACAGATTGCCACATAACAGAGAGAGGGGTGAAAAAGAAAATTCCTCCCAGCTGTCATCTGATCATTTTCTCAATGAGGTTTGTAATGTGTGTAAACTGAGAGGATCATCTCCGAGCATCGCTTTGAGTAATAGCAGCATATGGTTTCAAAATTAGTTCAGTAACTGCGATACAAGTTTTGTTATATATAGACTCACATTCAGTTGTAATTTGAAGTATATTGGACTTACTACTTGTAAGGTGAAGATCAGGATACAGGAGCATATCAGTACTTTGAGAACAGATAAATTATTGACACGTTTGATACTGTATTTTCGAGAGCATGTTCATGGTCCACAAGATTTTAAGTGAACTATTCTGGAAAAGTTGGACCACAGATGTGCGGGAACCGAAGCGGACCGTATAGAAAAAAGGCTTGTTTGATTGTTTTATGAACAGACAGATAAAGTTGGCCTGAATGAGATAGTTGAATGGCATAAGATTCACAATTAAAATTGCTGTCTTGGATGTGGCCCTATGATGGTCATTTTTCTAACAGGCTGCTTATATCTCTCCCCATTTATCCATCTCTTTATGGCTGCAGGTTTCTCCTAATGAAGGCTTTTCACTAATAAAGACATCTAGTATATTATTCTTTAGGTAGTGCATCAGCTGTGTGACTTGTTTGGTTAAGAGGGTGATCACTCCTTTGGTATCCACAAGGGTGCCTTTAGTGCATAACCTGTGCCTAACCTGTGATAGTCAGGAACCATGGGGCTTGATATTGCCTGCATTTAGGGATGTTTTGCTTTATATACAATAGACATAGTAACTGCTAAATCACATAATATTATCTTATCTATTGGGGAATTTCATGTTGTGACTTTGTAGGGGGTGACATCAGTATAGGATGTTCTCTGTTTTAAGTGTGTAGTAAGTTTCCTCATATAAAATGGTTGTATATACTCAGAGCCTGTACATTAATACTACTAGTGTGCCTGCAGCATTGATTGTGCCACCCACTCCATTATCCTCTAAACATGTCTCAGGCCTGCCATCGCAGTGCCTGTTTCACTGCCACTTTGACTTGGCATTTAAAACCCATTGCCACGCCCTAAACACCCCTTTTATTACATATAGGTCACCCCTAAGATAGTCCCTGGGTAGCCAATAGGGCAGTGTGCTATGTAAGTAAATGGTAGGACATGTGATTTTAAGTGTTACATATTCTAGTAGTGAAAAATTCCCAACGTTGTTTTTCACTACTGTGAAACCTACTCCTCTCATAGGCCAGCATTGGGAATTGCTTAATACACCCTTAAACTGTAATTCCTGATCAGAAAAGAGTAATTATATCATGTTTCATATTTTTGGAATGGTGATGATACATCCTCTTTCCTACTGTAAAGTTGGATATAACATTACTATTTTAGAAATGCTACTTTTAGAAAGTGCCCATTTATCTGCTCTCACTGCCTTGTGTACCTTACATCCTGTCTCCAATACATATCTGCGGTAGGTGACAGCTACACTTTGTGCATTCCCTCTAGACAGCCACAAACACAGGAAGGGTGGGTGTGATAGAAAACTCATCTGGATTCATCTGCGTTCTGATAGCTCTTCTAGGACAGGAAGAGGGAGGTGGAGCTGAAACTTACAATTCAATAGGCAGTGCCCTCTGTCCCACACAAAGGGCTGTTTACCCCCTACTGATAGTCTAGAGCCAGGACTGCGATGAAAGGGGGAACTGTGCACTTCAAGAGCTGCTTTGAAGTCACTACCCGCTTCCTGGCCCTACCAAGACAGTACGCTACTGGACCTGTATAGAACTCTGCCAGGAGTAAGGACTGCTGTGGTACTGCTCTCTGTCATAATGAGCTACCCTGCTTCCTCTTGATCTTTGCCCTACTGAAGAAGGACTGGACCCCCTCTCATCTGACCCAGAGTGACTCCAAGGACTTGTTAGCTTGCCCCATGTTCTCCTGCAACCTCAGTGACATCAAATACTGCCTGCAACTCTGCTGCTGCTGAACTCTGACATCTGGGAGTCGAACTTTTGCCTGAGGTGGCAATCCAGGCCTGGGACTCACAAGTGGGTTTTGCAGCTGTTTCTCTGAAAGATTTGATGCTTTCGGGCCATTGCGCCACTCGGATCTGACGCAGTGCCATCGATGCAGGTGTATTGCTGATTCGATGCGGGACCCGACTGCGAGGTTAACAACGATGCAGCACTGATCCAAGGATGTCACTGCACGGTTCAATGATGATGCATCGCCTGCATTGAGAGGGGTTTGACACTAATGAAGGACCCAACTGCAAGGCGCGTCACCAACACATCTACCTGACTGCATAGATCAGAACCAATGCATTGAGTCTTCAACACCAACGCATGCTTCATACAACGTACTCTTTCAGTGGGCTCTGAGTGAGTCCTTTAGGTAACCTGCCCTCCATCGTGGTCGGCCTGAACTTTGGATTTACCAAGGTCTAGCGCGACCTCAAGTAACCTTTCAGAGCTATTGACTTCTAAACAAGATTTTTGGTTTATTCTTTAAAAATTCATATCTCAATTTCTACTGATTGGATTTCTGTCATTTTGGTCTTGTGCTACTCAGATATATATTCTACTTTTTATGGCATTTTCATTGTGTTAACATGTGTGTATTGTACAAATACTTTACATATTGCCTCCTTAGATAAGTTTGTGCCAAGCTACCAGGGAATGAGCACAGGTTATTGTTGTATTCTTATATGTCGGTCTCTTTAAGGAATGTAGATTTAGAATGTGAATACGTGGGGTAGGGAGGAAAAGAATGTAGAATAGAGAGAGTGACAGTTTAGCTGGGAAACGAGTTACGCTTGACGTACTTTATTTACTCTGAATAAATACTTAAAATCTACCTGTTCCTGCATCGTTGATATGACAGAAATTGGCGACGAGGTGGAGAACCTGTTCCTGTGATTTCCTGTGCCACCATTGCTAAGAGAATTTTGGTTTCATTAGTGCAATACGGCGTGTTGCTGATTTTTTGAAGAAGGACGTATGAAGAGGAAAACAATTAACTAGCAAACAACACTAGTTTGTGAAACACACTTTCTTCTCTCTAAGCGCAAGTATTATTTGCCCTTGGGATATTTATTTTTTTATCGACAATATAACGGGAACTGTAATTGGTGGGGTTGCCTAGCAACCGAAGACGCTCCTTTGCGCGAGCACGCTTCAAAAGACGCTCGCTGAGTTCATTTCATTTTTTGCTCAACCATTGAAATTTCGAAAGACACATACTGTGTCAGAAATGCTCGCGTGAATTTGGGAAATGCTCATTGAGTTATCGAGTATTGTTTAACACCTAAAAAAACACACCTGTACAAACAGTTGGAAGGCTGTTTTAAAGCATTATTTCTATCAACTCAAGGAGTGTTAAGCATATAAAAGGAAAAAATACTAGAATAAACTACTATTTATTCATAGACTGTTTGCAAGGACTATTACTCTTGAATTGCTGTTAAATTATTTATTTTGTTACTATAGTAAGATAAATAGATAATTTTGAATCAATATGCAATTTGATCCCCCTACAAAATTTTTGCAATTAAAAGGAGACCCTCCCATTCCTTGGTCGAGGTGGAAGGAAGAATTTTTAACTTATCTCAAAGCAATTGATGTGGATGGAATGTCTCAAGAGAGAAAGAAGAACATTCTATTACATTGTTTAGGATCAGAAGGACAGCTTATTTTTAGGACACTTCCACAAGTAATGCTTCAGGATGAAGAAATTGATGTATTCAATGATGCCCTGTGCAAACTTGAGAAAAGATTTAAACCAACCACAAGCATTGCATTGAACAGATTTAAATTTTATACTAGAACTCAACAGGAAGGCGAAGCATTTGACGAATTATTGACCAGTTTACGTAGTCTATCCATGCACTGTAATTTTGGACCCATCACAGATGAAATGATCAGGGATCAGATCATTGTTCATGTAAAGAGTAAAAGGATTCAAGAACAATTATGGGTGATGGGGGATCCAAAGTTACAGGAAGTTATAAACACAGCCAAAGCATTGGAGCAATCGGAAAAATGGATGAGGACTGTGCAAAACGCTGAAAAAAACAACTCTTCTAATTGTGATACCGTTGCAGCTGTAGGGAATAGTAGTAACTATAGTAGATCCACGTTGAAGTATAATACAGGAAACAAAAGAGAAGATAGAAGTAAAAGAACAGATAGAATGTCATGCTATAGGTGTGGGAGTCTGAGTCATATTGCAAATTCTACACATTGCCCTGCTATTGGTAAAGAGTGCAACAAATGTGGAAGGTCTGGACACTTTGCCAGAGTGTGTAAGGACATTAAAAGTGCTGATAATAGTGATAGGAAGAAAATCTCGTATGTACAGGATGAGAAGGAAAAGGGAGTAGTTCTTTCTGTCAAAGATGATGTCCTAGATAGTACAAAAAATATTGTGAAACAACCTAAATGTACTATAGTGGTTGAAGGTCGTGAACTAGAACTCATGGCGGATTCTGGTTCTCCTTGGACAATTATTACATATGATTATTTTCTGGAAAAATGTAAGTCGTTGTGGGATATATCTAGTTTGAAATCCTCAGAAATAGTAGCTGAAGGGTTTGACGGTACAGCAATCAATATTCTTGGTTATGTAGAGACTTCTGTGTGGTTTAAAGAACATATTGCTGTGATCAAGGTATATGTTGCAGAAAAAGGGGTCAATGTCCTGGGATGGAGGGATCAAGCAGAGTTGGGCATAGTTCTGAACCCCAGGGCGATTGAACCAGTTATGCTGGCGAGTGTTGGGGAAAAGTCCAGTTGGATTACATCAAAATTTCCTAAAGTATTTTCTGGAAAATTGGGGAAATTAAAAAACTACAGCCATAGGATTAAGCTTAAACTGAATGCTAAACCTGTTGTGCAGAAATTGAGAAATGTTCCTATTAGTATACGCGAGGAGTTGAGAAATAATTTGGATGAATTGGTGAAAGATGGCGTTATTGAGGAGGTGGAGTCATCCGAATGGGTTTCTCCCATTGTGTTGGCTCGTAAACCAGACAAATCGTTGAGATTGTGTGTTGATTTGAGAGCGCTGAATGCTAATATTATAGTTAATTGCCACCCCTTACCAAATATTAATGAAGTAGTTAGCATGATGGAAGGAGCAAAAATATTCTCTACATTGGACCTGAGGTCAGCTTACCACCAGATTGAACTCACAGAAGACTCTCGTCATCTCACGGCGTTCATCACACCACAAGGACTGTACCAATTTAAACGTATGCCGTTTGGATTAGCGTCAGCGGCATCTGTGTTTCAGAGGGCAATGTTTATGATATTCAAAGATATGGACAAATTTGTTAAGTGTTTCCAAGATGATGTTTTGATATATTCAAAAAATGAACGAGAACACAGAGACCATCTGGAAAGGGTGTGCGAGGTATTCAATAAGAATGGACTAACTCTGAAGTTCAAGAAATGTCATTTTTTGCAGAATCTGTCGAGTATTTAGGGCACACCATCTCAGGCAACGGTGTTGTACCCAAAAGTTCTCTGGTTAAAGCAATACTGGATGCACCTAAACCGGACAATCGTGAGAAACTTTTGTCTTTTGCTGGGTTATGTGAATACTACAGCAAGTTTATTGAGAATTTTGCTACTAAAATGGAACCTTTAAGGGAGTTAACCCGGAAAAATGTAGAGTTTGTGTGGTTGGATAAACAGGAACGTGCATTTGAGTCTATAAAAAAAGAGATTGCGTGTGCACCTACCCTCAGACCTTTCAATATCAGAGCTTGTTGTATGGTAACAGTAGATGCCAGTATGTATGGTATTGGGGGGGTGTTGTCACAGAGAATTGGTAAGGATGAATGGAATGTTAATTTTGCTTCTCGCACTTTGAATGATGCAGAGAGAAAATATGCAGTTATTGAGAAGGAGTTGCTTGCGTGTGTTTGGGCTATTGAGCACTTTCGTAATTACTTATGGGGTTCACGGTTTGTGCTTCGCACTGATCATAAGCCGTTGGTTGGCATATTATCCCCGGGTGGTGGTTGGAATGCAACTGCTCGTATTGCAAGGTTAGTATCGAGATTGCAAGAGTATTCCTTTGACGTTGCGTATGTGCCTGGTAAAAGCAATTCAGTAGCAGATTGTTTGTCACGCTTACCTCAGGAAATGCCAGATACGCCTAATAGAGGTGAATCCAGGGATTTAGATGTTGTGTCTGTGGTGTCTGAATTTGTAGCTGATGAGTTTAGATCTCTTGAGGAGAAAGAATGGTTTGAGAAAGATCAGGAAGACTCTGTATTACAACAGGTAAAATCTTTTGTGAGATTGGGTTGGCCAAGGAAGGAAAGAATATTAGAAGAAGTTTCTCCCTTCTTTAAGATAAGAGAAGAATTGGAAATTGAGAATGAACTCCTGTTTAAGAAGGGAAAATGCATTCCACCTATGGGCATGCAATCGGCTATTCTAAGTTTAGCCCATCTTGGTCACCCAGGAATGTCCTCCATGAAAAAACTAATACGTACTTCTTTTTGGTGGCCTGGCATGGACAAGATGGCGGAGAGGACGGTTAGGGAGTGTAATGTATGTATTAATGCTGAAAAGATGCTGAAGACAGTGCCTGCACCTCTGCGTCCTGTACCTTGGCCAGATTCCCGATGGCAAAAGCTAGGGTTGGACATTTCTGGTCCATTCTCTTTTCTACCTCATGAGGCAAAGTTTGCTTTGGTACTTGTTGATTACCATTCCAAATGGCCTGAAGTAAAGTTAGTACCTCACGTGACTTCGGGTGTGGTTATTGAATTTCTTAAGGAGATTTTCACAAAGGAAGGCTATCCTGAGACTCTAGTAACTGATAATGGTACTCAATTGATTTCGAAAGAAATGAAAGGGTTCCTTAAGTACTGCAACATCAAACATGTGACCACCTCTTTATATGAACCGCAAGAGAATGGTCAAGTAGAGAGGTTTAATCGTGTACTTAAAGATTGCATAGGTTGGGCGCGAAGTTTTGGTGGAGTTTGGAAGGAAAAGGTAAGAGAGAAATTGTGGTATTACCGCATTACTCCGCATAGTACCACAGGTGTTAGCCCATTTAGATTATTAAGGGGTAGAGATCCTGTGTCTAAGCTTTGTCCTTGGTGGTTCAAAAAAATAAGTGGAAATAGTGATGGTGGTTTTGATATTGAGAGAGTTAAAAATGATGTGGTGAATAAGCAGGAAAAGAGCAAGGAATCATATGATAGGAGGTGGAGGGTGAGAGAACCTACTTTTCTGGTGGTTGATTGGGTCAGAGTAAGGAGACCAGGAATTATAAGAAAAGACATGCCTAAGTTTAGTAGAGCCATGAAGATTGTTAAAGTCTTCAATAAGAGGGTGGTTACACAGGATGGCAAAGTTTGGAATGTTAACAGACTGGCAAAGTGTCCCCCTGAACATGATGGTGAGCTAGATTCAACGGGGTCGTGGTCCATTGGTTGTGAGAAGTTTTTTGAGCCCATTGGTGCGGATGTGTGTGGGAATGGTTACAGCGATGCGGCCGATGAAGAGAGAAGTATTGTTGTAACCGATGGTGTTGTGTGTAATAGAGATTGGGAGAACAGTGGAAGCAATGGAAGGAGTTGTATGAATGATGAGATAGAAGATGATTCTATTGCATCAAGAGTGAAGTCTGATGTGCGCAACCGACAGAGATCTTCGCGGTTAGTTGATTATGTATAAGTGTCTATGTTAATTTCTCTTTGTTTTTAGTACATATCTTTATAGTCATTGATTTCACTTTAGACTGTTATTATATTTCTTTATTTTGTTAAGGAGGAAAATGTGTTGTATTCTTATATGTCGGTCTCTTTAAGGAATGTAGATTTAGAATGTGAATACGTGGGGTAGGGAGGAAAAGAATGTAGAATAGAGAGAGTGACAGTTTAGCTGGGAAACTAGTTACGCTTGGCGTACTTTATTTACTCTGAATAAATACTTAAAATCTACCTGTTCCTGCATCGTTGATATGACAGTTATCTGTAAGTGTGTATCTAGCTTATCCTGATGAGAAGTGGTAGTTCCTGTTTGTACATGGTGCATACTCTGACAAACAGAAACCCCAGTTCTTACACATGGTGCTTGGTCATCCTGTCACTAGAGGAAAGCGCTGATGATGATAAACTGAGCCAGTTGGTGAGCAATAGCCAACTGGCTCATGGTTGTCACTTACATGAGCACTTCCTATAATATTTGTAATATTTTTGATAACTTTTACATTATTTTGAAAGTCGTTAGGCACCATACCTAGAAAAAAGAGCATGACACATGGTCTGTCTCTGAGCTATTATTGGAGCATGACCGAGCCCTATATATGACATTAGCTAGAGGGCATTGCATTTATTATGTTCTTTTAAGAAAAATACTGGAGTGAATGGCACCAGGGGCTTGTTTGTTATACTGATCACTCGCCCCACCGCCCATAAATTCTAGCTCCATACTCCAGACTTAAGCCCCCGCCACTGGCCCAATCCCGATCTCTGCCATTTTTAGCTTCCAGGATATCCCACCACTTATTGGTAAAACATCCTGCTGGAAAAAAGCCCAGGTGTGTGAGCTGGAAAACTACACTTTAGTGATGGTGGGCAAATGTGGGGAAACTTAGCAAACCTTTACACAGCGAAATTTCTGCCTTTGCAGGACATGCTGATGAAAGTTTATCCATTCTTCACTTGACTGCTTATTCCAGTAGTGTCGTCCTGTGTCTAGTCTCCCTGTGTCTCATTGTCTAGATTTTCATGACTCTGCCCCAGTGTCTCCCAAGCAATGGCTAGCTGTCTCTTCCTGTGTCTTGGACTCAAACACCCCTTCTCTGAGTATACCGTTCCCTTTGTGCGTCACTTCCCTTTCCTCTTGTCTGTCCCTCTCAATCTCTGTATTCATGTATCCCCTATTCTGGTATGCATGCCACTCTGTTCCCGGGGCCCAATTCAAATGTTCATGGTGCCTTTCTTATTATCCATGACGGTATTTTCTTCTCCGAGTGTTAGTGTCCAGTGTCCATTTTTTCAGTTACACTGCCCTTTCCTTACTGATATATTGCTATATCTGTGTTTCTAGAAACCGGTATATGCCTGCAATTACTGCCACACTCTATAATTTTTATTATCATACGATCAATATCTGTATTTCCAGGTCATGTTGCGGAGCTTCCCTTATCTCCGTAGGCCCAGTTGCAGTGTCTCCATGCACTGGTGTCTGTCTGTCCCACATCCGACTCTCCTTGTTGGTGTGTACCAGTGCCTAGCCGTAGTGTTTTAGTGCTCGGCTAGTCTGCTTTTTCCTTATTCTGTTCTCTCTGGTCTTCTGCAAGAGATTCACTCTTTCTCATGATCGATTGTCTCATGTATCAATATTTTTGTCATTTTTGTGTCATATAGTCTCATGTCCATGTCTCTGCATACCTGTACCTCCTCTGTCATTCTTTCATTGTGTCTCTTTCATCCCATGTCCGTGTTGCCCCATGCCCACGTTTGCTTTTGTCTGTCCCTACCTACCCATACTCCTCGATCTGCCTCTGGTCACCTCATATGCCCCCATGACTATTTGTATGTGTGCTAAACTTTTCTAAAAGCCGGATGGAAAATGCAAGCACTGCGTTTCCAGGGACCCTCTTCCGTAACGTGATTCTTTCCTGTATAAACCATACTTTCCTATAACGCTCTTTGGATTGACCAGGCTCCCCGACCTTTACTGTTAAGGTACGTTTATTCGTTGACGCTATCGATTTATAGACCAGGTCGAGGCATTGCTTGCTTTACAAGGGCTATTTCCCGCAGAGAAAACTGCCTTGCATCCAGCAGAAAACCTAAAGCACATCTTGGATTCTGCACAATGATACCCTGAGGAGACATATCAACACTCTCTGAATAACAGGTACCCACAGTTATTCCCCAAAGTGATTCTGCCTTTAAACAAACGCAAACCAATTCATTAAAAAATCATGAAAAGGGGCCACTTGTATGATAAAAAACACGAGCATGCGAAGAGGCTTTTTTACGAGTTTACTTTAAATTAAAATTAGGCATTTTCCCAAATAGAAAAATTGCTGCCAGTCTTTGTTGTGCATATCAGCGCAAGCTGTGAGACTGGCAGGCTGACTCAGTTGTTTATCCAAAGTAGATCAATGCAATAAATACAATGTGCCAAATGGACAGAGAGAAAGTGGCCAAAAGATGTATGCTACAAACACACCGTACAGGTGACTCCACATGGTGGACAATTGGCGCATAGCAGGCGGGATAGTATTGGATCAAAGGTTGCAGGTCTGCATGGCATATGGGTGCCAGCAAGACCCTGCATTCATGGACGTCCCCAGAATTTTTTCAGGGGGAGTGTTCTGCTCTGTTTTTGGCGGGGCCCGCTGCAGTACTATTGCAGGCAGAGTATCACTACGGCGGCAGTAGTGTTACGCTGCACTGTGAGCCAGGCTGTACCGAAATTCAGTGGGGGGATAAGGGGGCTAGCGCCCCTACCCCCTCCTGCTCTAGGGTAAGGGGGAGGTTGTGTCAAGCAATGGCCAGAGCACCAGGGTGTGGGTAGGATACAGGGGCGTAGGAGACAATACATTTCTTGAGGGGACAGGGACAGCCTTGGGGACTTTCAATCAACCCTATACAAATCGCTCGTTGTTTACGAACTGCAGGCTCCGATAAATATACACAATCATATATATTGGAAGTGAAATAGGGAGAAAGGAAGGCATGTTTTCACAGTCTGAAAGTATCTTTTATTGTTATTTACATTCACAAAGTAGCTCAAATGTGAAAATAAGATGTTGATTAACTATGCATCTTCATGCATCAAGCAAATAAAGGTAGGAGGGTAAAAAGGAAGAACATACCCTTTGCGCCCACACCCATCATGCCCTTTGCCTCATGCCAATTGGAACCACACTGGAGAGATCAAAAGCGATTAAGTACAATAGTTGTAAACTGTGCTCGGAAACCATAGTTCTAATAACACTTCTACTCCTGTGTGTGATCTTGGGAAGCTCAGCTCCACATCAGTCATAACTAGAAGCATTTCAACTGAAGACGCTCTTGGAGTTACAGGCTATATAAACATGGATTCTCTAATCTCTGTATAAACTGCAGTCACTGATTTCTTTAGAAACAGCTGTTTGTGATGCACCAAGTCACAGCGTATAAAGAAAAGACATTCACTGATTATAAAGAAAAGACATCAGAAAATGACTATGATAGGGTAATTACAGTCGAGTTCTGACATTACAATGCCTTCTGCCAGAGCTAGCAGCCAAGGTAAAAGGCAGATCATGTCAAAGAGCATAATTAATGCAGCTGTTTAAAGCAAAATATGGAATGTTGCTTTTCTTTCTTCTGCTCTACTTTAATAGCTTGGAATGACCGAAGCTATGCACTAAGGTTTTAAGTGGTTTGTGGGAAAGTTGGTGGTGTGACCATGTATTATATGGGGAAAAATACCCCCTGTGTACATAAGGATATTGCAAGTCACCTTAAAGTTCATACCTTATAAACAAGCATTGGCAAAGCCAATAGGTCTCGCCCATTGTTCTGCTTTCCTTCTTATCTCGTATCAGAGCTTACAGAACATATCAAGAATGCACTTCTGAGTTCAAAGAAGACCTTTATTGTTGTTAATTCTTCCCCACCCACAAGTTCGTGAGAGACAAATTAATAGATTTCAAGCACACGTTCAAATGAGTAAAAGTATTGCAGCAATGAAAACAAAATATATCACAGCACTTCTCAGTTGCAATGTACACAGCAGGTTATATATATAATACAAAGCAAAACAAATACTTCACCATGTGAGAAACTATTTACAGCTTCATCTTTCTGGGGTCTGCAAATTGATGACTCCGGTCAACTGCGAGAAAGAGATTATCTACCCACACGGGAGACTGGCAACTGGCACCAAGTTCCAGCCCGAAGTCAAGCAGATTCGAATCTGAATCTCCGAAGCCCCGGGTCATCCTTACAAAAGCGTGCCCCCTCCTCTCAGACTTGAGAAAACTACGCAAGCCTTTGGAGACTGGCCAGATCTCCTACACTTCTCCTCTTCCCAAGCCTGAGCAGAAAGGAAAACACAAAATGTACTCTCTCTTATCAGGTCTAGTCTGGTGTGAAGAAAACATCTTGGTTCATCTTGTGGCAAAAACATAGCTTGGAAAAATACAGCTTGGATTCTCAACTGCAATGTCTAACTCCACGTTAAAGGCAATAGGCAGCTAACCTAAATATCAAATATAATGTCTAATGTCATGTCAAAGCCAATAGGCAGCTGAACTGAATACAAAATGCAATGTCTAATATCATGTCAAAGCCAATAGGCAGCTAAGCTGAATACAAAATGTAATGTCTAATATCATGTCAAAGCCAATAGGCAGCTGAGCTGAATACAAAATGTAATGTCTAATATCATGTCAAAGCCTATAGGCAGCTAAACTGAATACAGCATGTCAAAGCCAATAGGCAGAATACAGAATGCAATGGCTAATGCAATGTCAAAGCCAATAGGCGGCTAAACTGAATACAGAAAATAATGGCTAATGCCATGTCAAAGCCAAGAGGCGGCTAAACTGAACAAAACATATAGGGGGTCATTCCGACCCTGGCGGTCCATGACCGCCATGGCGGAGGGCAGCGGAAGCACCGCCAACAGGCTGGCGGTGCTTCCTGGGCTATTCTGACCGCCGCGGTAAAGCCGCGGTCAGAAAAGGGGAACCAGCGGTTTCCCGCCGGTTTTCCCCTGGCCCAGGGAATCCTCCATGGCGGCGCTACTTGCAGCGCCGCCACGGGGATTCCGACCCCCTTCCCGCCAGCCTGTTTCTGGCGGTCTTCACCGCCAGAACCAGGATGGCAGGAACGGGTGTCGTGGGGCCCCTGGGGGCCCCTGCACTGCCCATGCCACTGGCATGGGCAGTGCAGGGGCTCCCTCACAGGGCCCCATACAGATTTTCACTGTCTGCTTAGCAGACAGTGAAAATCGCGACGGGTGCCACTGCACCCGTCGCACCCCTGCAACCCCGCCGGCTCCATTCGGAGCCGGCTTCCTCGTTGCAGGGGCTTTCCCGCTGGGCCGGCGGGCGGCCTTTTGGTGGTCGCCCGCCGGCCCAGCGGGAAAGTTGGAATGGCCGCTGCGGTCTTTTGACAGCGGGGCGGTCATTCGGCGGTAACCGCATGGCGAGCGCCGACCGCCGCGGTCAGAATGACTGCCATAATGTGCTACTGGTGAACATTGAGCAACTAATATGCGCAGTGGTGAAACACAAAGTCATTGGTCAAACAAGATTAATATCATCACACCCATGCAAGTTGTATTGCCTTTGCCAATGTGTTTTAGCCATGCTGTACACTAGTGAGACTACTGTTCAGCATGGCTCAAAGTTAATGGCATAAAGGAGAATGATGTGTCATCGACTGGTGTGGCGTAGTATCCTGGAGTAAGTAGAGTGTCCTAGAACGGAGCAGTAAACTAACTTTAAAGGAACAGGGGTCCCTTGAAAAACATGCAACACCGCTCCCTTAAACAATGATATTAAAGTAGTATGCAAATGGAATGTTTTATGCATTTATTCAATCAAAATATAAAAGATCAAATGTAGTGGGAAAACATCAACAGGGGAAATCGAGAAAGACTGGTTTTCGGGCATTACACAGTTATCTGGATGACCCAATGTTGCCAATTACAAGAAAAATGTAAAAAGTAACCTATATAGTACAGTGGTTTGGAGGAGGCTGGCCTGGTTTGTAGTGGGTACCTATGGTACTCACATCTTATACTACGTCCAGTTATCCCTTATTAGTGAAATGTATGCAGTGTCTAGACGCCAGGCTCTCTAGACGTGGCTGTAGCCAAGGCTTATCTAGGAGACATGCAAAGCTCATGCAATAGCACTGTAGTCACACAGTACTCACACACATAAAAGAAAATACTCAGTGTTACAAAAATAAAGGTACTTTATTTTAGTGACACAAATGCCAAAAATACCATAGAGACTATACTCCCTTAAGAGGTAAGTAATACACCAATTATATACACTAGTATGCAGCAATAGCAATAAAAACAGTTAGAAAACAGTGCAATTAGTGAAAATCACAATGGTTAGAAATGGGCCTAGGGGAACCACAAACCATGTACTAAGAAAGTGGAATGCGAATGTCGGTTTCCCACCTAGGCAAGTGTGGTGTATAGACTGGCGCACGGAGTATTAGGAAACACCAAAGGTAAGTAATAGAACCCATCTCAGAGCCCAGGAAAGCAGGAGTAAATCACAGTAACTTTCCTAGAACACACAAGAACACGAGAAAGAAGATAATGCAAGAACCAGAAGAGACTTCAAGACACAAAGGGAGGATTCCTGGACCTAAAGACCTGTGGAAGAATGGGACTAAGTCCAAGAAGCACAGACAAGTCCAGGGAGGACAGGAGCCCCTGCTAACCCAAATCAAGGTGCAAAAGAAGAACCACTGGTGAAGAACAACAGTCAGTACTGCACCCAAGAAAATGGATGCGGGTTCGTGGTTGGTGCAGATGATATCCCACACCGGATGGATGATTGCAGTCTGGTTTGCATCGCTGGATTCCACCAACAAACCTTGGCAAAGGCAAAGCTCATGGTTAGCGGAAAATGGCACTGCCCGGGACCAGGAGGGACCTGGTGGACTCTACCCAGGAGGAGGAGTCAGAGGGGGCTCTCAGCAACTCAGAGAGCTCACAGAATACCAGCCAGCGCACCAAGGAGTCCCCCAGCACGGGGACAAAGGAGTTGCAAAAGGAGGCCCAAGCAGCACAAAAACAAAGGATCCCATGCCGCCAGAGAACCACTCAGGAAGCTGTGCATCTCAGGAAGGAGTTCTGGGGGCCAGAGCTACATTGTGCACAAAGAATTTCATAGAAGGATGCCACATGCCTTGGCAACTGAAAAACACTTAGTGCACGGTGGTACTGTCTTGCGTGAGAAGGCAAGCTCTTACCTCCACCAAAGTTGGACAGTAGGACGTCAGGACCATCAGGACCACTTCAGTCTACCACCCATGATGCAGGATCCATGCAACTCGTCAGGAGAGAGGACCCATGCAGATGGTCATCGTTATAGAGAGGTGCCTGCTGAAGCAGGGGAGTGACTCCTTCACTCCAAGGGAAATTCGTTCATTCTTCTGCTGCAGAATGAAGACAGGCTGTCCTCTGAGGATGCACGATCAGGAAACAGTTGCATTTGCTGGCAAGAGCTGAAGATACAATGTTGCTGAAGTCGTCTTTGCTTCGTTGTTGCAGTTTGTGGAGTTCCTGAGGGTCCAGATGCAGTTTCTCCGGTGAGAAGGTGAAGTAAAGGATGCAGAGGATTCCTGCTGAAGTCTTGCAATCTGAATCTGAAGATCCTCCCAAAGGAGAGACCCTAAATAACCCTAAAAGGGGGATTGGTCAGCTAAATAGGTAAGCACCTATCAGGGGACGGCCCTGACACCACCTCTGGCACTGGCCACTCAGATGCTCCCAGAGTTCGCTGCCAACTTGGAATCCAAGATGGCAAAACCCAGGGACCCTCTGGAGGAGCTCTGAACATCACACCTGGGGTGGTGATGGACAGGGGAGTGGTCACTCCCCTTTCCTTTGTCCAGTTGTGTGCCAGAGCAGGGACTGGGGGTACCTGAACCGGTGTAGACTGGATTATGTAAGAAGGGCACCAAATGTGCCCTTCAAAGCATTTCCAGTGGCCTGGGGAAGGAAGCTACCCATTCCAAACCTATTTCCAAAGGGAGAGGGTGTAACACCCCTCTCCCAAAGGAAATCCTTTGTTCTGCCTTCCTGGTCTTGAGATTCTCAAGCAACAGGAGGGCAGAAACCTGTCTGAGAGGTGGCAAAAGAAATGCTGCAGCCCATAGGGATCTCCTGGAACCCCAATGCTTTGGGTACCTACGCACCATATACTAGGGACTTATAAGGGGGCACCAGTATGCCAATCTTGGGTGAAATACTGGGTTACCAGTATGCAACAACCATGATTTAAGGGAGAGAGCATAACTACTGGGGTCCTGATTAGCAGGATCCAGTAGACACACTCAAACACACTTGCAAACAGGCCAAATGTGGCGGTAACCAAGTTAGAAAGAGGCTACTTTCCTACAAGGTTAGTATCCATATTACATGAATGACTCAAATAGTGAATCAAGGAGTCATTAGCTCATAGTACCTATGCTTATGCCAACTTATGTACAATATCACGAATTCAAGTCAAGGTACTTTGGCCGATGATATTTCGATCCCCTAGACAAGTATCAGGATCATCCTAAACCTTTGTTAAGCTTGAGTTAAAAGGGTTACAGATTGCTTGTAACCAAAACGGCGAAGATAAATATGACTCACGTCTCATATGAGTGACAAGGCAATCAATGGAGATCTGAATCTCTAATCAAGTGCCAATGCCATAAAGTAGTAGTAGAGTGGAGTAGTGTCACAGGGTAATAGAGTGTCAGAGAGTGGAGTGGCAGAGTGTCGTAGAGTGCAGAGGCATAAATAAGAGTGAACTGGAGAAGAGTGAAGTAAAGTAACGTGAGCTAGCATAGAGAAAGTTGGGTAGAGTGTTGTTGAGCATAGTACATTGTTGTATAGTGGGGTGGCATAGAGGGTTGTGCAGTGGCGTTGAGTAGAGTATCATAGATTGAAGTGGCATAGAGTGGTGTGGAGTGGCATAGAGTGGAGTAAAGTGGAATGGAGTGGCGTATAGGGAGTTGTGTAGGGAGTTACAGAGTGGAGAAAGTGTTAGAGTTTAATGAAATAGAGTGTCAGAGTTTAGTATCTTGGAGTGTAGTGTCAGAGTGAAGTGTCATAGAGTGGAGTTGGGTGGTCTAGAGTGAAGTGGCATAGAGTACAGTGGTGCAAAGTAGATTGGTGTAGAGTGTAGTGGTGTAGAGTGCATTGGCGAAGACTGCACTGGTTTAGCGTACAGTGCAGCAGTGTAGAGTGGTGAAGAGTAGAGGGGAGCAGAGTGGAGTGGCACAGCATAGATTGCAGTGGTTCAGAGTGATGTGTCAGAGTGATGCAGTGCAAGGTAGAGTGGAGTGGTGCAAGGTAGAGTAGACTGGTGTAGAGTGCAGTGGTGGAGTGCAGTGATGCAGAGTAGAGTGGCATAGAGTGTAGTGGCAGATAGTACATTGGTGTAGAGTGCAGTAGAGTGGTATTTAGTTGAGCGGTGCAGAGTAGGCCATCACCCCTACCTAAATCTACCAAATCTTTCTTGAAGAGAAAGTAACAGCAACATTTTGATTATGTTTCTGAACACTTTAAAACCCTTGGCAAACAGTTTGGGAAACATTAAGGCAAGTAACCAAATTGAACAAAAACATCTGGCTCACCCCAACTGCCCATGGACTTTCAACTGAAAAACCACTCTACACCACTGCACACTGACACTCTACTCTGCAACACTGCACTGGCCGCCACTATACTCTGCAAAAACTAATCTGTACTACTACACTCTGCACCAATACACTCTATTCCACTGCACTCCATGCCACTCTACTCTGCCCCATGCCTCTCTATGCCACTGTACTCTACGCCAGTGCACTCTAAACAACTTCACTGTATGCCACTGCCCTTTGCACTGCACCACTGTGCTCCTTGCCACTGTTCTCTATACCACTTTACACCTCTGCACCGACACTCTACAACCCTGCACTCAACACCACTCTACTCCGTACTACTGCATTCTATGCCACTGCACTGTGCATCACTGCACTCTAGGCACTATACTATACTCTACTCTGCACTGCACCACTCTACGCCACTGCACTCTATGCCATGAGTCTGCTCTGCACTCTGACACTACATTACTGCACTCACTGCCACTGTGTTATATGCCACTCTAACCCATTGCACTCTATGCTACCCTACCCGATGCCATTCTATGCCACTGTACTCTGAGCCAATGCACTCTAAACAACTGCACGCCACTGCCCTCTACTCTGCACCACTGCACTCTACGCCACTGCTCTCTGTGCCACTCTACTCCACTCTACATCACTGCACGGACACTCTACTCCGCAACACTGCACTCTCTGCCACTGTACTGTACACCAATCTACTCTGTACTGCTGCACTCTATGTCACTGTACTCTGCATCACTCCACTCTACCCACTCTACGCAACTGCACTCTACAGCACTATACTCTACTCTGCACCCCTATACACTACTCCACTTTACACCACTGCACTCTCTGCCACGTTAGTCTACTCTGCACTCTATGCCACTGCACCATTCTATACTACTGCACTCTCTGCTACTCTATTGCATGCCATTCTAGTCCACTGTACTCTATGCCACTCTACTCTGCCACACACCACTTCATGCCACTGCAATCTAAACCACTGCACTCTACGCCAATGCACTCTAAACAACTGCACTATACTCTGTACCACTGTGTTCTACGCCACTGCTCCTATGCCACTCTATTTCACTCTTCACAACAATGGCACTAACTTTTAGCCATGAACAGCAGCCACTCTGGTGTATAACATGGCTAAAACACATTGGCAAAGCCAATAACCTTTGCGTAGACAAGACCTATTGGCTTTTCCAATGTTTGTTAGTACTATGAGGTACTGAGGTCCCTGAAAGAGCTGTGAATGTGTAGTCCCTATTCTAAACATGCATTTGACGCCTCGCCAGGGGTAGTAAGCTCTATATAAATACAATTACGTCATAATATAGGCTGCTACAAAATGCGCAAATACATTTAAGTTAAATTTAAAAAAGTGCTTTTCAAATACAGATTTGAATAATGTACAGTTTATACCTAGAACTGACATTTTTTTTATAACACTCCATTAAAACCACACACTCCACAGCTCACCTTGAAACACCCTTACAGTACCTCCCTAAAAGAAAATATATTTGCCATCAGAAAGCTTCAAGTGACTTACTTGATTAAAGTCAATGAATGTTTCCAAGCCCCTTAGGCATTTGCAGATTTAGCTGTTGCGCACATTTGCATTTCTTTAGGGAAGGAGACCCCTTGGCAAGAGGCCTTTTCTTATCTGTCTGCCCCTCCCTCCCTCAGAGCACAGGAGACTCCCTGCCTTTCAATCCCACTGGGAAAACTGATCTGCCCCTAATCTCGTCCTGCTGTTCGTTGTCCTTTTGGGGAAAGGCTAAAATTACGGACAAATGCCGTCCGTTAAGCCTTTCATCACGGACAACGGACGACAGGGCGAAATTACGGGCAGTCTGTGAAATTTACGGGTGGTGGTCACCCTAGTCTTTCCTACTGAGGTGTTTTCATCTCGCACTGTGCGTTTCTCACCTCATCCTCGCCTCCCCATATTCATCTGCCTGTTCCAGTGGCCTATCGAATATGCATTACTGTGCTTTTAAATGTCCGTGTCTCCCCATCTTGTGTCTTTGTTTTGACATGTCCATGTCCAGCAGTGTCCACATCTTTCCACCACCATGGCCCATGTGCTTATATGTCCCAGTGGCATACCTGGCTGCATTTTCATGTGCTTCTGCGTTTTTGTTTCCCTCGATCAAACTCGCTCTAAGCTCCAGACGGTCAGTGCCCCCCATATGCTTGCATCCCCTACATTCATGTCTTATCATCTTTATGTCTCCTGGTGTCTTTGTGTGCCAGCAACCATGTCTCCCAGTTCCGTGTTTCCACAAGACCATGTTCCCCTATGTCCTTCAGCGTCCTTGTGTGTGTTCCCATCAACTTTACAAGTATTGTTCCCTGTCTAGCACTAGCATATGTGTTGGTTATCGGTCATAATGTCATCCGCTCTCCACCTGAGGGCCTGTTATGGCTTCCAAATCTTCCCATGTCCCTCTTCAATGCTGGGCAGATTCCAGTATTTTGATGTTAGCCCTTGCCACAGGGTATGATACTGGTGACAGAGGAGGTGCTTGTTCTACTCCAATCTACCTTGCTACATATCAATCTACCACACTCCAATCCACTCAGTCTACCTTACTCCACCCCAATCTACGCCACTCCATTCTACCCCACTCCACTCTAATTTACCTGACCCAATCCATCGTACCAAGAGATACTGGTGGAGATGTTGCCTGGTGCTAATACATGTGCAAGTTTGATGTCAGTGCGGGTAGGAGGGTGGGTGGCAGTGCAGACACCCATGAAGCTGTGGGTAATCGTATAAGTTATTTTGCAGGTGCATGTAGTGGTGTAAGGAAACATAATTCCCCTCTGAAGAATGTGAAGAGGTGCCCATGAGTCTTCCCGTACCTCAGTTGTACTTATTGGCCATGGGCTGAATTGGTGTCCCTGTCCAGGGTTGAGGGGCGCCTGAAGGGTTGGTAGCCCTCCTACACCACAGAGGCTCCAGGGGCTTTTGCTATACCCCTGAGTGCAAGTGTTGGCATGGGAGCAAGTGCTTAAGAAAGGTGGCAGTGCCAAGGCCAGTTCTAGTTCCAGTGTGCATGCTTGTGCAAATGTCTTTGTTGGGTCCAGCACCAGGGCCAGTTTTAACACCTATCTAGCTCTAAATAGAAGTACCATTAGAGGTGCAATTGGAGATGTTAGTGCAGGTGAGGTGACAACCATGTGCTGGTGACAAAGTTGTTAATGTTGGTGGAGGGGCCAGGATAGGTTGACAGCACAAGTATATATAGATGATATTCCATCCAAACGGATTATTTTTTTTTTAGCTAAACTTATTCTTTAATTATTGAAAGGAGCAACATTTGTCCTAATCTGCGTGACGAAGAAATAATTTGTTTGATTATAGATTGATGTGTCTTTTGGACTCAAGAGAAAAGTTTATGCCAGGCGATCTCTTGCACATTTTTATGACCGGGTGGTGAGAAAATAGTGCATCCCCTTTGCCTAAATATGGTAAAAAAAAAAAGTTTTAAATGTCTATGTCTAGTGCTATAAAAGAAAGGTCGCCAAAACAATAGTCCTGTTATGTACACACCCCACAGCCTTTTATATCACTGATCGAATAAGGTTGCTGTCAGAGTTATATACATGGCTAATTCTGTGTCCAGCTATATTTAGTTGAAATACGTTTTGATTTAACAATGGGCATACAATCTAGGCATAGCTGAATGTGAGGAAATGGGGTGTATTATATGGTATGTTATGATTTGCAGGAACAGCTGTTGGATTTAGCAAAACGTGTATTACCTGAAACAAAACAAAATATATAGTGGTAAATGGCACTACTAAAGTTTAATCTGTAGCTTCGTGACTTCCTCGTTCACTCGGACTCCGCTGAGGCTCAGGAAGACCAATGTGTTACAGACATACATACCCGCATGTTGTTCTTTACCTGCTGGGCTGCTGTGTGCTTTTCCGGTGAAGGGCGGGTCATGTTTGTGTCTCACTCTCTCTTCCTGCATACTGTAGATAGCTGACACGCTGGGCTTGTTTTTTTGTGTCTGAGCAGGAGGGGCTCCAACCTGCGATTTTGGGCAAATCTCTTTATAATCTCCCAGTGCCCAAAAATGCAAAGCATTTCTCAAAGGCACCTAATAACGGCCCATCCCTAAAAGGATGGCCCAGCATTTCCCGAAGAGACCATTGCCCAGTCTTTCCCGAAGCGACTGTCCCACTGCCCAGAAAAGGCCATCTTACCTGCAAGTGATACCTCAGCCACATGCTGGCTCGTTTTCTTTGGTCTAGTGGGCACTGGAGAGCTTAGGGCCAGATGTAGAAAGCTATTTGCATGGTGCAAACTGCGAAAATCGCAGTTTTTGCCATGCAAAATGCCGAATGCGATGCTCATTCACAATTTGCGAGTCGGTACCGACTCGCAAATTGTGAATGCGACTTGCAAATAGGAAGGGGTGTCCCCTTCCTATTTGAGACTCGCTTCGCTATGCTAAATTGCTTTGTGACCGCAAATGCGGTCGCAGAGCAATTCGCAGTTACCACCAGTGTCGCACTTCCCCTTTGTGAATGTTGGCAAAAAGGGGTTTTCAGAGCATGCAGTGGACCACTGCCAACCCTGAAAAACCGAAACCAAATGGTTTCGTTATTTTTTTTCTTTTGCAACTTGTTTTCCTTTAAGGGAAACGGGCTGCAAAATAAAAGAAAAAAACTGCTTTATTTAAAAAGCAGTCTCAGACATGGAGGTCTGCTGTCTTCAGCAGGCCACCATCCCTGTGAGTGCAGGGACTCGCTATGGGGTCGCAAAATGAGACCCACCTCATTAATATTAATGAGGTGGGTCTTTGCGACCCCATAGCGACTCGCAGACGGTGTCTGAGACACCGTTCTGCATCTGAATTTGCGATCTTGAAATTGCGAGTCGCACCGACTCTCAATTTCCGAATCGCAAATTCGGATAATGCTACATCTGGCCCTTAGTGTTTACCGCAGGTGTCGAATAGGGGCTGGTGCCAGTAAACTCCGCAATGCAGTGGTTGTTGGAGATTTTGCTGAATTCAGTGTTCCAGGTGGACCGCGGAGTGGCAATACTCTGTGACCTCCCCCAGCAGAGTGGATTTTACCACCCATCCCTAGCTATTATCGTTTTCCCCAGTAAAAACAAAAAATATGAGTTTTTAATGTTGGAACAGTTAAAACACATGTTCCACTTTATAACGTTCAGCACCTTTCTTTAGGGCTCGTTAGGCCTGCCTTGGAAGTGATATATTTACACTAAAAGGGAGGACTTGTCTTTGTCTTGTCTGTAAATGGCAAAGTCGATTTAGTAATTCAAAAACCGTTTTTCCAGTTGCAGTGGCAGACTCGGAGCCATGTTTTCACCTTTGTCACAACCAAGGTTGCAGAATCAGTGCTGCTGTCCTGGGGTTCCAACATGTTGATGTGCAGCTGATATCCCATTGTAGACCAGAATCCTCTGATCTGCACCTTTCCCAAATGGCCGCCCCAACTCAGAAGTGATGCTTACTGTGTGTTAGTGCTTAATTTGTAAATTAAGAGGTGCAGGTGCTCAAAGCCCTATCCTTAAACACAAGGATGCTGTAATTAAATCTGACAGCACTGAATACTGAGGCAGCGTAATCTTGAAGCCATCTCGGGCCTCTTCAATCCATTTACGGCCACCCCTGCCCCTTCAGCTCATCCTGCAACTTTCTACTTTCTACCTTTATGACGCTTTTTAGTTTTTCCTTCTTCCGTCTTTCACATATGTGTCTTTTGCTCGCAGCAAATGCTTGAGGCATAAGAATAAGCCCCGGCCCTCACAAATAAGTGCCGGTGCAACAAGCACAAATTAAGCACTGCTGTGTGCTCAGGATAGGAAAGAGTGAGGGGTTTGCCGCCGACCCAATCGTAGTCCACAAGCCACCACTGTATAACTTTTGCAGTTCCCTCCAATATGTGGACCTGGTCAAAGAGATTCCCCTGATATTGTGCCCACTGGGACTTCAGACCCCACTGCAGAGGCCAACCAGCATGATTTAGCAGTTGGATCAGGAAGCTACGAATTCCAGTCGCCTTAAAGTCCGTTTCACCAAAATTCATTACAGCAGCATTATATTGTGTTTTGATGCCTCTCAAGCAGGGTAGTCTCATGTCTAGAGCACACACAAAGAGGTGTGAGGTCTCTGCATTTGCCTGTGATCAAGAAAGACAAAAGGTTGCAAACAACTTAAAGAGATCATGTTCAGCTTGTACAAGAGTTTGCAGCCAAATGGCAGTGCTCAAGAAGTTTAATCACCAGTTCATTAACTAAGTCTTAATTTGTTTTCTAAAGCGAACACAGTCACAATTTCCTCACCTAGATTCTGAATCTCAAGCCTCAGAAATGAAGGTAATACACTCCCCCTATTTGGGGAAGTTGTCTATGCTCTAATCAAGGGTCATCCAAAGGGATCCTGCTTTGCTTATTATAATTAAGGCTCCCACCTCTTCCATTTTTACTGGTTTCCACATAAATACAGACAGAAACTCATTATTTTCCTCTCTGCATTTATTTTTTGCTGTTTATAAACACAGAAAATTGTTTCTTTTGTAAGATTTCCACAACCTTCCATCATGAAAGCCAGGCCAATAGCTGTGCAGGTTGACAGGTAGGGATGTCAAAAATATAATAAAAAACATTTCCAAATGAAGCTTATGTAACAACAGCAGTAAGTGTACCGCTGTTTAAACTGTACTCCAATGCAAACTGTTTTAAAAGGCTGTATTGACTTAAATGGCTAATATCCATTGGACATTGAAACATGTAAACATTTGTTGCTTAAATAAATGTGGAAATGTATTGATTGCAGCTTCATTTTATACAGAAAGCAAAAAATAATTGAATAACTGAAATGTAAATGTAAAAAAGTAATACATTCCATGAAATAAGAAGCCCTACATATTAGTAATACTGTGAGCCACAGTTGAGGATAAACATCACCAGACATCCACTGCAGTATTTGCTGACCTCCTTTTCAATGTTAGCAAAGTTTATCCATAAATCTTCTCACACTACTTTTATTGTGAGGTTGCAGCTTCCTTTTAGTGCAGCCTAAAGCTCTTGATATTTCCTAGTATATGCATCCAGCCATTACGATATGCTTCCCAGGCCTTACTAGAGTAGTAGTCTAGTCGAAGCCTAGCAGCGGCCAGACTATATTCTGATCCTAGTGCCTATCATCAGTACCTAGTATACCACTATTCTCATATACAAATTATGCATTTTCTTCTACAGCCTTGCATCTTCAAATTGCATGCCACATCAAAAAGCAATGTCTTTATGTCTAAACCCAGAATGAAAACTGATCTAACCTCTGAGTCAGAACTCAATTGTATGCCCGATGTGCTGTTGGTATTACTCGCTGGCCCCAAGTCCTTCCTTCCTCTGTGGTACCTTTCTGTCTCGAGTGCTCAATGACTCCCCCCTCCCGAAAGGGTTGAACCATTCAACCTCCTTTTGTGTAGCTATGCAAGTTTCAACCAGATTGCACCTGCAGATATCATATGTTTTTATTAGGATAGTAAAGTTTCCACTGTGAACCATTAGGTTGTACCATCATGCGCTTGGGTTCCATTGTACTTGTTGTTGTCAATTACCGTTTACACCTGCGGTCTGTTAAGCCATGCCTGATTGTACTTAACACGTGCCTTTTCCTAAGTTCCTTTAGAAGCTTCCATGTGCGATACGTCCCTTCTGTAACACTTTTGGCTTTCTGTACAAATAGTCGCTCTGAACTTGCATCAAGGCTGGGCCTCATACCTGCATCTGGACCCTCATGAGTTCCTGTCAAGCCCTGTGCAAGCTTCGTCCCTTCACTCACCTGTTGAGTTGTCTGGTTCTTCCCATGTTCCTGTTCAGCGCAAGCTTCATCCCTGCACCCGTACTCCAATTCGCCTGGATCTACATCTGTTCATTCCTGTGCAACCTTGTTCCAACACTCATCTGCCAAGTCATCCAGAAACCAACCAATGTTTTAGTTTTCCAGATCCTTTCCAATGACTCTGAGACCCCTGCAGTGTCTCCCTTCATGAGTTAACATTCCATCTCTTCTCTAAAGTCTAGCAACGATCCACCTGCAGTCTTCAAACTCCTGTAAAGTGCTTTTCTGGTTAAGTACTTACCACCAGGTAAGTGGCAATAATCTTTAGTAGTATTGCTGGCATATCAGTTATTCTCCTTGCTTTATCTACCTCAGGACCCACTTTCCAAGTCTTGGCTCCTGAACTGTGTTGCTCATGGACTAGAGACTGTTTCTAGAATCAATCTAATACCTTCAGCGTATGTACCCTGTCTTCTAGCATACCTTCGGAGTGATTTCGACTCCATCCTTAAACTAAGTGTAAGTGAGTTTTCTCATATTCTAGGGAGTATCCTCGTCTCCAACCTGTGTATCAAATGTAACCTTGTTTCTAGCACATCTTGGGAGTATTGTAAACTCCAATCCATTTAATGAACATAACCTTGGAAGTGTCAGCTATTATAACCTTGCGCCAAGAAGTAACATTGTTCCATGTATTGACTAGTTTTCGAGTATAGATCAATGTATAGAGTATAATACTGGGAGTGTTAGTAACTCTAACCTTGGGACAAGAACAATCCTGTTTCGTGTGTATTTGAATAATCGAGTTTAACCTGTGTATTGAGCACAACCCTGGGCGAGTCCGTAATTCCAAACCTTATGACACAGCTAATCTTGTTCTGAGTTCATGTAATTCTGAATATAATTAATTTCCGAGAGTAACTTGGTCTCAAACATACCTTGAGAGGTGTGTAACTTCCCATCTATTTGCCCACAGTAACCTGTTTTTCTACTTCCTGGTGAGTGTTTTCTGATTCTGATAAATATATACCAAGTGCAGACTTTGGAGTGCCATTATCTCCAATCTATGTTCTGAGTTCATTTGCGGAGTGCCTTAATAACTCTACCTAGTACATCAAGTTCTTCTTCGAGAACCCCAGCAGATTCCATTTGAGTATCTGGTTGATCTATACCTGTGTTATGATTATCTAAGTGTGAAATTTTGAAAGCATTGTATTATAAACCTGTGGAGGATTATGTACTGATGGTAATTACCTTCTTGTTGTTTCCAGTGTATTGTGTTTTTCGATAACCAGAAGTGCTGCCTCGCAAATATCTATCTTCGATAAATTCAGAAGGCCAGAAGTGAGGATCCTGTTGAGCAGAGTCACACCAATGCAAAGCAGAACAAGTACTGCACGTTTTTGTGTATTATTTTGTCCCTTCCCACCCCCTTTAAACACTGGAAGTCATTGAGTACTCAGAGTGCTATCCCTGGGTCTGGCTTCTTCTGGATTGGGAGTTGGGGTCCAGCATCGGCTCCAGTGTTGTCCCTTCAGTTGAAACCAGGTGAGCGTGTGACAGTCTGGCTGTTCCCTCTCTTCTTTAGTTCAAATGGCCCACTCCTTATGTTACAACCTCTGCATGCCTTCTCTGTCTGAGCCAAACCTGCTCTTCAACACATTCATGTTTGCCTTAATCTCTATGATTATATCTCTAAAAACTGCATTATATCTCTGAGAACTGCCCACAAGTCATATCAAAGATCGCAACCCCTCCTTCTTTCAAATATCATACGCCTGCAACCTAGCATTACTTTCAATCCTCAAGCTCATCTGCAAGCCCCACCGACCATCTGCATTAACTCAAATACCTTCACACCACTAATGATCCCTCCTAACTCCTGCTAATGCAATCTGTCACAAAGAATTATGAACAAATGCATGGAATGGTTTAGTGAGCACAAAAAGCTAATCCGGATAACTAACAATAACCAGTAACCATTAGTCACTAACCTTGGGTTCTGAAGCAACGTACTGCCCAGCGTAAAGCGCTTCAATGCCACACCAGGAGTAGTAAGTGATATATAATTACAATTACATTTAGAATGGCCTGATTATCTTGGACTTACTGTTCCAGAGGATATGTCCAAAATGGCACTGTATCCAGAATAACTCCAATGAAAGGAAATGTCACAGACGGAGTCAAGTGTGACTTCAGCACATTGATGGTGAATCTCCGCGAATATAGGAGGTTCACCACAGCCTGGAGGTGGGAGATAACTGTCTGGAATGATCCCACCTTCAACAATCGGACATTGAGGTATCGGAAGTCTCTCCCACTATCTATACTGTAGCACTAAGGCCCATATTTATACTTTTTAGTGCTGCATTTGTGTAATTTCTTGATGCAAAAGCTGCCCAAACTTACAAAATACAACTATATTTTGTAAGTTTGTGCCACTTTGCATCAAAAAATGACGCAAATACGGTGCAAACAAAATATAAATATGAGCCTAAGTTGGTGGCATAGTGCTTTCATATGTAGAGCAATTACACCTTTTCTAATGCAGATTATGGCGCTTACTTTAAGGGAGGAGCAACACTTGTTATTCCACTGCTACCAATTTTTTGTTTGTTAAATACTTCTGATGCTAGCACCCTCTCAATTGTTCCTTTGGGCATATAAGCAGGTACTTACTTTTGCAACAGTGAAAGGTGGTCCTCTGTCAGCCGATTGGTGGATGGTGGCAAGGGTAGAGTGGTCTGTTGCAATGGTGTGGCACAGCCCTGCTGGACAATCTGAAGCACCTATTTGTCAGAAGTGATTTACACCCAGTGGGGCAGGTGGTGCCAGATACTTCCACCAGCTGGGTGCCCATGATGGTAGGAGGGCAAACTAAAAAGGCTTAGAGGTTTCAGCTGCCAGGCAGGGGACAGATTGGGTCCACCTCTGGCTCAGATTCCCACAAGGTTTGTAGGAGCTGCATCCTCAGTCATGAAAGCACTGTGATGCCTCTGGCCGTGGTGATTTTGGGAATAGGTGATATGGCTGATAGCCTCTACTGTAGCTACACAAGGGGTGGAAGGTGGAATACAGCTGCCGGGGGGCTATGGTGAGACCCAATGACCAAGAGGTGGCCCTACTATCTTGCTATGCTATAAATCTGCCTTGCAGCCAAAAAGGCAAGTCCCATCGATGGGCATCTTCATAAGGGATGCCTAGACATTCCCCAAAAAGCCAGTTGTCCTCAGTCAGGCATTACCTTGGAGTGTTACTATAGAAGCAATAGCTCAGCCCAGCAAGCTGGTCACAACCAATTCCCATCTGATGGTGAACTTTGCCACATCTCTCCCATCAGCAATAGCTTGAGAGAGAGTGTCTCAAGTCTCCTCCTAGACCATGGGCAGCACTTCTGCAACCGTAACTCACACAATATGGAAACAGTAGCCCAGTAAACATTCAGTGTTCATGGACCGCAGTGCCAGGATGGTGTGAGAGAAAACCATTTTTCCCGAGGTATCCAGCCTCCTGGATTTCCTAGCCAGTAGTGTGGTATGGAACACAGCAGGATTTATCCTTGAGGTTAAGGCCTGGACCACTAGGCTCTCAGGGGTGGGTGCTGGGTGAAGTAAGCCAGATCCCCAGGTGTGGGACAGTGGTGGTGGCAGATAGTCCTGTGCAGAGGAGTGCCAGTCCAGGGCATGGCTCAGGCCCCTAAGCAGGACACCGTTGAGGGCTTCATTAAAGGGAGTTGGAGTTCTGACAGAGACACCGTAGGCTGAAGCACCTCTATCAAGACTTTGGTCTTGATCTCAACTAGGGGCAGCTGAGGGTCCAGGACCTCAGCTGCTCTATGGACTACCATGCAGAAGGAAATCCCTTCCTCTGTAGCCACTGAGGGAGGAGAGAGGAGGCCAGTGTCTGGTGAAGTGTACAAACCACTGAAGTTAGCAAACTCCACTTATGTGGTTTCTTCATCCATGAACTCTGCTTGGGGTGATTGTAAATGTTAGGGTCCCCAGATACCTTCCATTCATTTTTCTCAGAGTGCTCTTGAAAGAATTAGTCCTCCATCTCCAATTTCAGGCCATGAGGGTCTGGTCGGTGCTAGAGTCAGCACTGGGTGACACTGGTAGGGCTGCATATCAGAGCTGGGAATCCATATGGGTATGGAAACAATGGGAGCAGCAAAGTTGTGTGCGGGGCCAACTAGGATCCACCAATGGATTCTGATGGCCTGATGGGCGGCGAGGGCAAACCCACTGATGGAAGCCCAGTTGCTGTCCTGCCCTTACCTTTGGGACCCAAAGGTGCTCCGGAGGGGTTGGACCGCACAAAAATGAGGCTCACAACCTCACAAAGCTCACACAGTAGGACTGGGATCTCTTGGGCTCCAGGAAATTCAGGCAAGTATGGAGCAGACCTAGTGTCAGATACCAGCTCCACAAGAACAAGCTGGGAGTGGGGCCTAGATTTTGGTGTCATTCCCCGGTGTTGTCTGAAGAATGGGACCAGAATAGAGAAGTCATAAAGGCCCTCATTATGACATTGGCGGTAAATCCCACTTACCGCCACGCTGACTGCCCCCAACAAACCGCGGCGGCTGCGGATATCTGTTCAGCATATTATGACACACACACCAGTTTGTCACTATTCGGACACAAGTCTTCCACACCAAAGGTCAGTGATAAACTGGCGGTATCAAAACCCACACCATTACGCCAACAAAACAATGCCCACCACATTATGACCCACAAATCACCACAGCGGACATTCAATGGCGGTACATACCGCCGCGCTCAAAATACACACAAACATACAAAACACCACCACATTGGACTATTCAAACAACACACACCTGACACCCATACACACTCCACACCCACACCACTATAAAACACACATCCACATTACCCACAACCCTTTATGACTACAAACCATTGCCAACAGACTGACATCACAACAGACAGGACCAGACCCAAACACCACCATCACCTATACACCACCCACGCACATTACATCACACACCCCAATACATCACCCTTCACACCCTCACCCACACCATTCACACTACACCCATGGCACCACAACAACACCCAGATTATCTGAGGAGCAGCTAAGGGTCATGGTGGAAGAAATCATCTGGGTATAGCCTAAGCTACATGGAGCACAGGTGCAGCAGATATCCATTGCTAGGAAGATGGAGCTATGGTGGAGGATCGTGGACAGGGTCAACGCCGTGGGGTAGCACCCCAGAACAAGGGATGACATCAGGAGGAGGTGGAAAGACCTACAGGGAAAGATACGTTCCATAGCAGCAGGACACCAACTCACTGTAGAGGGGGAGGAACAAGTATTGGCAATCATGCATCCTGAGGGCCTTGCAGGAGTAGCAGGAGGACTGGACTCTGGTAAGTAAACACTCTATTTCTATCACCCCTACCTGCATGCCATCACATACCCTCACCCTCACTCCCATCACATCACCACGTCCCCCACCTCCCACCATCACATCTCACTCATCCCAATCCCAAGCCCTGCATCCTATACCAATCTATGGACACAAATCACAGACCTGCATGGACACCTATCACTAAAGCATGCACACTAGAGAGAATCAGTTAGCCCACCACATACCAACTCACACAAGTGAAAGCTTCCAGGGAAAATACAACCAAAGAGGGCAACCCACCAATGCACCATATGTCACACACAGAAACAATAACACTGCATTTACATCCCCACAGGTATCCCAGCCAATGTCAGGGAAGAAGAGGTGCTAGCAACTTTAAGTCCCCCCACAGAAGAGGCCCACAGTGATCACAGTGGTCGCCTGGATCTGGATGACCGACCTGGCCCATCAGGGACCTCTGGACAGTAGGTTACCCAACCACAGTCACACACCACCACAGAGCCTCCCCCCTCAGGAAACACACCACAGCACCCACCCAGCATACCCATACCTCTGTCCCCAGGACAGGTCAATCAGCAGTGTGTCCACCACTACAGGGACCCCAGGGCACACCTCATACCCAAGACAATCAGGGACCTGGGGTCAGTGGCAGTGGGCACACAGTTCCTGGGACAGAGGCACAGGACAACAAGGAAACTGGGCGGACTGCTGTGCGCCAGAAGGAGGACAGGCCCAGGGAACCGACTCTCCAGGAGGCACTCACGAGATCCTGGGAGCATACCAACATTCCCAGAATACTCTGGGCCTGATCCTGGACAACGTGCAGGAGAATAGGCGGCTTCAGGACAGACGTACCAGGGGATCAGGGAGGACTTGCAGGCCATCAACACCACTCTGGTCTCCATAGCAGGGGTGCTGGCAGACATAGCCAACATTATGAGGGAGGCAGTCTTACAATAGCAGGCCCCTGCCACTAGCCAGACTACTGAACTGCCCTCCATCTCTGCTGCCGCTAGTGGACAGGAGGTCCCACAACAGGACCAACAGGCCACCTGCACCCCTCCTTCTGCAGAAGGAGAACCACCCTGCAAACGTTCCCTGCGATCCAAGCAGAAGCCAAAGACTATTGCCAACACCCCTGCCAGGAAATAAGACTCTCCTGATTGTCACCCTTGTGTCCCATTCTGTCACCCTGTCCACCTTGAACTGCCATTGCTCCACTTCCTATGTCCCCTTGGACTATGCACCTGTGCTACAAATAGACTGGAACTTTGCCCCTTTTCTTCATAGCATGTAAATAAACACACTGTGAAAAAATACAAATATGGAGTATGTCAAATGATTTACGTATGTATTCATTAAACAAGGTTCAAACATTGCAAATAAACTGTACAGTAATGTGCACATAGGATAGACCTGTGGTTGGCTGCAGTGAACACACCAGGAACGATAGTGGGGCACCAACATCTGCAAAAAGAGTGTCTAAATGGTACAGTGACTGGGCATAGAAGTGGGAAATCACAGCCTGCCAGTGACAATGTGAAACAAACAAATGACAACAAAATGTGAAGTTACACTGTCTTACCTGTGTGTCATTGGAACTATTGACGAATCACTGCAGTTCTGTTGTCCTCATCCTCATCCTCTGCCTCCTCATCCTCACTGTCCACAGGGTCCACTGCTGCCTCACGGCCATTTCCAGCCTCCTCCTCCAGCAGAAAAGGCAAATGGCATCTAAAGGCAAGGTCATGCAACTTGCAGCATGCAACGATTATCTGGCAGACCTTCTTGGGTGAGTAGCACAGGGATCCACCTGTTAGATGGAGGCACCGAAACCTGGCCTTCAGGAGGCCAAAGGTACGTTCAATAATCCTTCTTATTCACCCATGTGCCTCATTGTAAAGTTCCTCTGCCCTTGTCCTGGGATTCCTCACAGGGGTCAGTAGCCATGATAGTTTGGGGTAACCTGAGTCACTTGCAATTATTGAGGGACAGCATTTAGGCACACACTATCCCATGTGGCCCACATCATACCCGTACACCGACATCCATTGGGTGGGAACCAGGTCTCACCTATTAGCCACACCCTGTGCCACTGCAGTTGGGCCATTACATTTGGGATGCTGCTATTCCTCAGGATAAAGGCATCATGCACAGACCCAGGATACTTGGCATTGACATGGGAGATGTACTGGTCCACCAGGCACACCATCTGGACATTCAGTGAGTGAAAACTCTTTCAATTTCTGGACACTTGTTCATTGTGCCGTGGGGGAACAAATGCAATATGTGTGCCATCAATTGCCCCAATGATGTTTGGGATATGTCCCATTGCATAGAAGTCAGCCTTCACTGTGGCCAAATCCTCCACCTAGTGGAAAACAATGTAGCTGCACATGTGTTTAATGAGGGCAGACAACACTCTGGTCAGCACTATTGAAAACATTGGCTGTGACATTCCTGCTGCCAAGACCACTGTCACTTGGAAAGAACCAGTTGCCAAGAAATGGAACACAGATAGGACTTGCACAAGAGGGGGGATCCCAGTGGGGGGGTGATGGATAGCAGATTTCAGGTCAGGCTCCAATAGGGCACACAGCTCAGTGATTGTGGCCCTGGCAAGTCTATAGGTGAGGATAATGTGCCTGTCCTCCATTGTTGCCAAGTCCACCTGTAGTATGGGGGTATGTCTCCATCTCCTATTCATCCACAGCAGTAGCAATCTATGCGGCAAAAGAGTGAGGAGCCAGTCACAAACTGTACATTGTAGCCACAACAGTACAATGCATGTAGTTACTTTGAAATGTATAAGTGGTATCTGTCCTGTATGTACAATTGTGAACTGTGACACAGTTATAATACAGGGCCTGCCCCTCCCTGAAATGGCGTCTGCCTGTCCTGTGTGGACAGACAAGTGGAAGTGAGGTAATTCCGCTGACAGTTGAGGGAGGCGGTCGGGAACCACCATGCAACGCCTCATTGGATAATTTTGGGCCCTATGGGGTACAGAGGGCAATGGTGATGTACGCCGGCGGTGACCTTATGCACCACCGTGGACGTCACCGTAATTTTCTACTTGTTCACTCACTTCCTACCTGACCTTCAACAGGAGAGGACCTACACTGCATGTGCTGCTGTGACCTCTGTCTGGAACCTACCATGGCGCATGTGACTGGGGAAAGGGCCCCTGCCTTCACCTCGGCGGAGTTGGAGAGACTGGTTGATGGGGTCCTACCCCAGAACCGACTGCTGTGTGGGCCTCCAGACTAATAGGTGAGTACACAGTGAGCACAAAGCATGGGGCATGAATGCATGGAGTGGTGTGTGTGAAGGCCTTGTGTGGGAGGGTTGGTGGATGTCCCCTGGGCGGCATGCTGATTTTGTGCTGGGCAAGGTGTGTTCGAATTGGGACGGGAAGGGGTACGGTGGGCCATGAGTGTAACAGGCAGGACAGTCTGACTAATACCTTTCCCTGTGTGTATTTCCTCTGCAGGTCAGCGCCCATCAAAAGAAGGGTATATGGCGTGCCGTCGCCAAGGACGTGCAGACCCTGGGGGTCTACAGTAGGCAGAGCACCCACTGTCAGAAACGGTGAGAGGACCTGAGATACTGGGCACGGAAGATGGTGGAGGCCCAGCTGGGGATGGCCTCCCAACGAGGAAGGGGTGCCCGTTGAACCCTGACCCCCTGATGGCCCACATACTGGTGGTGGCCTATCTGGAGCTGGATGGGCTCTTGAGTACATCACAGCAACCACAAGGGGGTGAGTACAGTGCCCATCATACCTAGCTTGTAGGCCTTCACTGCTAGGCAGGGCTGTGTGGGTCCTAGGTATGCTGCAGTTGGCGGTATGTGTCCCTCCCCATGCCCTGGTGACAAGCATTGTTTCTGGTAGTGCATTGCATAGTGCGTAGGCCTGTTCCCTGTGTGTGAGGGTGCTGTGTACACCAACGGTGGTGTTGGTGCAGCCATTGACCAATTGTATCCTTTGTCTCTACCACCCCCTTTTGGCTCTGTCATTCTATCCTTATGTGCATTAGCATCATCTGGCAGAGGAGTAGAGGCACCAGCGATGAAGGGAGCTGCATCCCACAGGACCCAGGAGGCAGAGTCCACCGACAGTGAGGGCACCAGTGGGGCGGAGGTCGAGGGGAGTACCACGGTGGAAGCTCCCTGGTGGTGATGGACACCTCTGTGCCCACCCCAGCTACAGGTACAGCCGCCACTCCCCGTACAAGCACCGCCCTCCCAGCAGCCCCTCAGCGAGTTGCCCGTGCCCACTCACCCAGGAGGGTGGACATCTCCTTCACCCCCGGCACTTCAGGCCCTGCACCAGTTAGCCCCACTGCCCTGAGTAAGGAGGCTATTGACCGCCTGAGATCCACCTCTGTTGGACAGTCAGCCATTGTGAATGCCATCCAGGGGCTGGCAGCCCAAATGCAACAGACCAATGCATTTCTGGAGGGCATTCACACTGGCTTGGCTGCCCAGAAGAGATCAATCCAGGCTCTGGCCTCCTCTCTGATGGCAGCCATTGTCAGTGTTTCCACCCTCCGCCCTCCAACTTCCTCTACCCAATCCCATTCCACTCAACCCCAACCTATCCCAAGCACACAGGGAGACGAGCATGTACACAGGACAACACACAAGAGTGGCACAAGCAAACACCAGCACCACACATCATCCTACAGGCACTCACACAAACACCATCCAGATGCAGACATACCAACATCCACTGCCTCCACTGTGTCCCCGTCCACCTCCTCCTCATACATCTCCCGCCCAGTTGCATGTACACTCACACCTCCATACACTACATCCTCATCCGCTACCAGCATCACCACCACACCTAGCAGAACAGACACCTCACTGGCAGACACCTCCAAAACAGCCATGCACACGTCCCCTTTGTCCTCTCCTACTGTGTCTGTCCCCCCTCCCAAGGTACACAAACACAAGCACTCAGACACCCAACAGCCATCCACCTCACAACAGCATCCAGCCCATGTACCTGCACCCAAACACAGCAGAAAGACACCTCCCACAACCACTTCCTCTTTCTCCACTCATACCTTCTCCCTCTCCCCACCCCAAAGTCCCTAAGCAGCTTTTCCTCTCCACCATTGACCTCTTCCCTACCCCCCTGTCCTTCACATCTGGACAGAGTGGCTAAAACCCAGGCAAGCACCTCTGCCACCCAGTCCAAGGGCCCAGTAGTGTCCACACCCACTCTGGTGGGAAATGATCCAGGCCACCAGGCTGTCTCACGGAAAGGGTGCATGCCCCAAGTGCTGCCAGGAAGGGCAAAGAGCCATCCCCAGCTGCTGCCAAGAAGGGCAAGGAGCCATCCAGAACTGCTGTCAGGAAGGGCGAAGGGCCTGGTGCTGGGACTCAGTCGGAGCCCCCACCACCAACCATGGTTGTGCAGCCATCCGAGGCTGCAGGGAATGGGCAGGAGCTTCCCCCCACAACCACCGCCAGCAGCACCACCACCACCAGCAGTGGGCAGCCATCCGAGGCTGCAGGGGATGGGCAGGAGCTTCTCCCCACAACCACCGCCAGCAGCAGCAGCACCACCTCTACCAGCAGTGGTCAGCCATCCGAGGCTGCAGGGGATGGGCAGGAGCTTCCCCCCACAACCACCAGCAACACCACCAGCAGTGGGCAGCCGTCCAAGGCTGCAGGGTATGGGCAGGAGCTTCCCCTCACAACCAACAGCAACAGCAGCAGCACCACCACTCCCACCAGCAGTGGGCAGCTGTTCGAGGCTGCAGGCGATGGGCAGGAGCTTCCCCCCACAACCACCCTGCAAATCCTGTGGGAATGACACCCACTTGAGAAACTGTGACCTTGCACTCCACAAGATCTGTATCACAGGGCACGTTGCCCCCTCCAGAGCCAGTTGGTATGGCACCCACTCACCCCATACTCCCCAGAATGAAGATCACAGGGCACGTTGCCCCCTCCAGAACCAGTGGGTATGGCACCCACTCACCCTATCCTCCCCAGGATGAAGATCACAAGACACGTTGCCCCCTGCAGAACCAGTGGGGAAGTCACCCACTCACCTCATACTCCCCAGGATGAAGATCACACGGCACGATGCCCCCTCCAAAACGAGTGGGCAAGTCACCTACTTGAGAGAATGTGGCCTTGCAATACCAAAGACCAAGCAGTGGGCAAGTCACCCACTTGTGAGACTGTGGCCTTGCACTCACCAGGATAAAGCCCAGGGCATGTTGTCCCCTCCAGAGCTGGTGGGCAAGTCACCAACTTGAGAGACTGTGGTCAGAGCAATGGGCATGTTGCCCCCTCCAGGACCAGTGGTGTTATTCCATCTGAAGTCTGAGTTGCCACCCCCATTCCCCTTCCCCCCTGAGGTGCCTGCCTATTTTACAAATGTTGCCCCTGCAGTGTTCTCTCCGTGTTGTGGCAGGAGACAAGTGGGGCTTTGGACTTTGTCATGTGGCCCTGTGGCCCACGCACATTGAGGACTGGGCAGTGTCCATTGAATTGTACATATGTATATATTTTTAGATTGGATGTACGTATTTCTACTGTACTTATATTATTACACTCACTTTGATCAATTCCTGTAGTCCTTGCATTATTCCAGAGGGGTATGAAGTCAACATGTTGTCTTACTGCTGCTGTATGTGTGTATGGTGTTGGGTGTGGGGGTGTGTGTTCTGCATGTGTGTGTCACTCTATTTTTTCTCCCCCTTCCCTGTGTGCTAGGTGGCTGTACTCACCGTGGTTGTCTTCGCCGTTGTTGGTGTTCGTGGTGGAGCAGGACGTAAAAGATAATCGGAAATATTTGCAGCTCGGACTCCATGGAGGCGTGGTTGTTCCCTGTGTCTCCAATGGTGAGTCCTTTCCCTTCTGTGCAGTGTTTCTGCCAGGATTTTGATGTCGTTGGTACCGCCCCAGAAAAGGTGGCGGATTAGGCTGTCATAATACAGTGGGCGGAACATTGCCTTCTGCCTGGCTGTAGGTGGCTACTGCCATGGTGGCTGTTGGATCCGCCCTTGGGGAGCGGTGTGGTAAAGTGGCTGTCTATCTGAGCTCTTTCCACCATGGTCATAATTTGGCTGCTGTTACCACCGGCCTGTTGTCACCGACCACCAGGGTTGTAATGAGGGCCAAAGTGCTTTAACTTCTTGGATTTCTTCTGAGAATTACCTGAAGAAGTCGGGATCATGAAGATGATCAGCATGAGCGACTCTAGGAGCTGTCCCGAGACCTGCCTCATGAATGGTAAATGGATCAATGCAGATTTGTGTGGGGAGGGGCCAGAAACTTCAAGGCCAGGTCTAGGACAGCCTTCAGGTTCATAGCCTGCAATTCGCCAGGCAGTGGAGTTCTGAACCTGTTCCAGGCACCACAGACTCACCAAGTAGGGGGTCTGTCACAGACACTTGCCTGTGACAAGCTCCACAAGGCTTGAACCTAGTTGGTTTCTTTGGGGACATGTCACAAAAAGGAAGAAAAAAGGCACACAATTCAAGCTCGACAAAATGGTCAAAAAAATTAATTATAAAATTGACTGAGGAGAGCTTGCCTGAGTTTGTGCTGATGGTGCAGAAAAGAAGGGACTTAAGTCAGCAGGCTGAGGTGGCACCTATATATGGACTGCACACATCATTTCTGGTGTGGGCACCGATGTCATGCAGAGTTGAATGACATCACCTTCTGGTGAGCAAGCGGATTGCTAAAAACATTTACAGATCGAATCTTATGCCAGAGGAATACTCTAAGGTAAGGAATCTGCAGCTGGAACTCTCTATTAGGTGCTCTTTTATTACTCTTAGAACCCCTTCCAAGAAATGGACTATTAGTGGGTGGGAGAAATTGATCTTACTCATTTAATCCCCCTGAATCTTTCACTTGTTAGACTATTTGCTTTAGGTACCTGCTGTAAGTTTTGCTACCTGAGTCTCCCTCACTGTAAGCTTTGTTATAATGGATTGGGAATGCTAACCACTGGTGTCCACTTAGGCAGCTAGGTTAAAAATGTCGGGAGTAGTGCATGTGAACACACATGCATGTATGTGCAAGATGAACATGAGAGACCACTGTCTACCTCGGCTTGGTATCTGCACACAGGTTGCTTATTGGAGACAGGAATTGGTGATGACCTGGGCAGGCCAATAAATATGAATGGACATTAACAGTGTGGATATGTACATCTGTACTGAATACTGAAAAGTGTGTGTTTCACTGTCATCTACACAATGGTTGCAATCTGCACTTACCTCCAGTTTTGAAACAGTTAGGCCTAGAGGCTCAGTTGATGCACCAGTTTATGATACATCAGGATACCAAATGCAGATCTGATATTTATTCCCACATATCTGCACCCCTTGGGCCACTTCAAGGTTTATCTCTAGCTTCAAGATTTATTCTCTGACTCAGATCCAAATTATATTCAGGCTTTTGAATAATCCTGCCAGGATAACCTAACTGCTCTGATGGCCAGTTGAAGGATCAACAATCTCCCCACTCAAAAGGGCTATTAGTCAGTAATTAGGCCTGCTCCTAGAAGAGGAGTGTGTAAAGAAGGAATCTGCATGTGCTAATTTCAGTTCATACTGCATCTGGTGTGGGAAGGCTCAACTTCACAGAAGCTAACAAGGATAGTCATATCTCTGGAGGAAGTCAAAGAAGGTCCTTCTTTGACATTTTTGAGGGAAGGGATAAGGCACTTGTGACAGGGGCAGAGCTGAGGAGGAGTTGGGGCAGGGGTGGATTGGTGAGCTTTTGCCGTAAGATTGTGAAGAGGAACATAGATTCTGAAACACTCCACCCAGACTTCAAATCCCCTGCACATGGGACAGACTTGGAGCATAGTAGAACTGTATGGACCTGGTGGGGTAAGTGAAGCTGGAGGAATGCTCACCTGGAAGAGAGGAGATACCTGACCTCTACTACAAGGATGGATTCAAGGACTTCTGACTCCATCTGTCAACCAAGGACTAGTGATTTATTTCTCCAGGAGCTGTGGTACTGGCCTCCTCTAAACCCTCTGTCAGACAGCAGAGGACTGGACCTGCTGGGTAGGTAAGGGGAACCTCGAGGGGTTAGCTTGGATAGTCTGTGGGCAGATTCTATAGGGGTGTGACCTCCAGGAGGAGGGAGACCCTGACTTCTGCTGAGCTAGATACTATGCAGTGGATAAAGGAGGCCATACGATGTGGAGAGTGCATGCAGGGAGGGCATTTTTCCTTGGTGCCATAGTGGTGCAGCTGAGGAAGACTGCAGGCCAAATAGAGGTGGCAGGTGCCTAGATAAGGAGTCAGGTCCTGTATAAGAAGGGAAAACACAGTAAAAATACATTGTCCCAGGGATTGCAACATTTAAGAAGCCTGACCGCTGAAAACCAGCAATCCTGGTGGTTAGAACTAGCCACCAGAAGCAAAAGGATACTAAATAGCCCCAGTCAGCGTAATGGGGAGAGAGAACCACCCCCCAATGTAGAAAGAGCTGAGTCCCTGGAGGTCAGCAAAAAGCAAAAGGGAGGATGGAGGAGTCCTGAATTGGGCCTTCATAGAATAAAACTTTTTGTTCCATTGGACAAATCCCTGGAGATTGGTGCAGAGAGACAAAGAAATTTTGTACTATTGCACTGTGGGTTGGGAAATATCCCGGGGGGGGGAGAGGGAAGGCAGTTCCCTGGGGACAGCAGAGAAGTGAATGCCACCACAATACAGTGGAAAGCTGCTGCCGCAATCCCCCTGTACCCATGTCTGGAGACAAGAAGATACACTTTCAACTTAGGGGCATATTTATGAGATATTTGCAACATGCTTGCACCACTCATCATGGTACATGTGTGACACAAACCTCTAAGTCATATTTAAGAAGCCAAGCACAGCCATTTTAGGTGGCATTGACTGGCTTCAAAATGCAACACAGCACAAATCACTGTGTTGCATTACTGTGTGCAAGGGTGGCACTCCATAGGTGTTTCGTGGGTGTTCCCAAGCAACTCCTATGGTTTTTGACAAATTTTCAAATTTTACAGACTCTGTAAGTCTGGCAATGTGCAAAAAAGATATGCCTCCCCTGGAGAGGAGTAACAAGAAGAAATATCTTTATTACTCCTCATTATTTCCTACTTTTATGTGTGCTGCATTCTCCAGCACACATAGATAGAGGAATGTGTCTCCAAGGATTATTTTGTGCAGGATGGTGCCCCTTCCTATACAAAAACCTTCCTCATGCAACATAGGCACCCTTCCACCATGGTGCAAATGTGCCTGCAATGGCGCTAAGCATCCCACTGTGCATCAGCTCACGGGGAAAGGACAGGAATGCACCATATGCCTTAAATATGGCACATTCCTGCCCTTTCCCAGTAATGCACTGGATCACTTTCAAATAAGTATGGGCCCAAGTTCTGCCCGCCTGGAGAAGCACCCTGTCACCTAGCTTCTATGCATCTCCAAAACAGCAGAGCAGAGTACAGCGAGCTGGTAGGGTCACTGCAACTAAGGGGCTCCCTGATGATCTCCATTCTATAACCATTGCGGGTGCCAAACTGGGGATGAGCACCCACAGGCACAGAGATGCCAAAGAGCACACTTACAAAGCAAAAAACAAAACAACAGGACAAATTATTGTGGCCGCAGGAGGACACAATATGAAAAGGAAATGGCCACGGGACAGGTTATCGCTCCATAAGCTCCCATGGTGCTGGAAAAAAGGAGCACCCCAGAAGCCTTTGGGGTGCTGAAAAATGTGCATATTTATTTTTGTGGGGACCGAGGAAGCGCAGGGGCATCCTAAGATAGAGAAAAGTGTGTGCAGGGTGCCAGGAGTGTGGCAGTGCCCTAAAGGGGACTCTAGTCATATTTTTCCTCCAAGGTCAAATTGGTGATCCTGGGAGCAATATATTTATTTTCATGATCTAACCTCTGAGTCACAACTCAATTGTGTGCCCTAGGTGCAGTGGGTATTACTCACCGGACTCAAGTCATTCCTTCCCCTGTGGTATTTTTCCATCTCGAGTGCTCCATGACTCCCCCCTCCCGAAAGGTTTGAACCATTGAGCCTCCTGTTGTGTTGCTATGCAAGTTTCATCCAGTTTGCTCCTGCAGATATCACATGTTTTTTTTAGGCTAGTCACGTTTCCATTATGAACCATTAGATTATACCATCATGCAATTGGGTTCTGTTGTACTTGTTGTTGTCAATTACCGTTTGCACTTGCTGCCTGTTAAGCCATGCCTGATTGTACTTAACACGTGCCTTTTCCAAGGTTCCTTTATAAGATTCCTTGTGAGGTACATGCCCTTCTGTAACACTTTTAGCTTTCTGTTTAAATAGCCCCTCTGAACTTCCATCAGGGCTGGGCCTTATACCTGTATCTTGACCCTCATGAGTTCCCGTCAAGTCCAGTACAAGCTTCTTCCGTTCATTCACCTCTTGAGTTGTCTGGTTCTTCCCACGTTCCTGTGCAGCGAAAGCTTCATCCCTGCACCCATCTTTCGAGTCGCCCACTCCTTCATCTCTTCATTCCTGCGCAACCTTATTCCAGCACTCATTTGCCAAGTCATCCGGAAACCATCCGATGGTCTAGTCTTCCAGATCCTTTCCGATGACTCTGAGACCCCTCCAGCGTCTCCCTCCATAAGTTAACATTCCATCTCTTCTCTAACGTCTAGCAACAATCCACCTGCAGTCTTCAAACTCCTGTAAAGTGCTTTTCTGGTTAAGTATGTACCCCCAGTTTAGTGCATACTAATCTTTAGAAGTATTGCAGGCCTGCCTGTTATTCTCCTTGCTTTATCTACCTCTGGACCCACTTTCCAAGTCTTGGCTCCTGAACTTAGTTCCTCATGGACTAGAGACTGTTTCCAGAATCAATCTAATACCTTCAACGTATGTACTGAGTGTAACCCTGTTTTCTAGCATACCTGGGAGTGATTTCTACTCCAGCCTTGAACTAAGTGTAACTGTGTTTTCTCATAGTCTAGGGAGTGTCCTCGACTCCTACCTGTGTATAAAACGTAACCTTGTTTCTAGCATATCTTGGAAGTGCTTTTAACTCCAACCCATTTAACAAGCGTAACCTTGGAAGTGTCAGCTATTCCAACCTAGTGCCAAGAAGTAACTTTTTTCCATGAATTGCCTAGTTTTCGAGTGTAGGTCAATGTATAGTGTATAATACTGGGAGTGTCGGCAACTCCAACATTGTGACAAGAACAGTCCTGTTTTGTGTGTATTTGAATAATCAAGTTTAACCTGTGTAGTAAGCACAACCCTGGGCGAGTCTGTAATTCCAACCTTGTGCATCAGCTAGTCGTGTTATGAGTTATTGTAATTCTGTATGTAATTAATTTCCGAGAGTAACTTGGTCTCAAATGTACCTTGAGAGGTGTGTAGTGTCCAACCTATGTGCCCAAAGTAACCTGTTTTTCTTCTTCCTTGTGAGTGTTTTCTCATTCTGATATATTTATATATTCCAAGTGCAGACTTTGGAGTGCCATTATCTCCAATCTATGTTCTGAGTTTATTTGCGGAGTGCCTTAATAACATTACCTAGTCCTTCAAGTTCTTCTTTGAGAGCTCCAGAAGATTCCATATAAGTATCTGGTTGATCTGTTTCTAAGGTATGATTATATAAGTGTAAAATTTCTAAAGCATTGTATTGTAAACTTGTGGAGGATTATGCACTGATGGTAATTGCCTCTTCTTGTTATTTGCAGTGTATTGCATTTTACGATAACCAGAAGTGCTGCCTTGCAAATATCTATCTTCGATTAATTCAGAAGGCCAGAAGTGACGATCCTGTTCAGCAGAGTCACACCATTGCAAAGCAGAACAAGTACTGCAAGTTTTTGTGTATTATTTTGTCCCTTCCCCCCTTAAACCTCTGAAAGTTATTGAGTACTCAGAGTACTATCACTGGATCTGGCTTCGTCTGGATTGGGAGTGGGGGGTCCAGCATCAGCTCCAGTGTTGTCCTGCTGGTTGAAACTAGGTGAGCATGTGACAGTCTGGCTGTTCCCTCTCTTTTTTCATTCAAATACCACACTTCTTATGTTCCAGCCTCTGCATGCCTCCTCTGTCTGAGTCCAACCTGATCTTAGTCACATGCATGGTTACCTTAATCTCTATGATTGTATTTCGGAAAACTGCATTATATGTCTGAAAACTGCTCACAACTCCTATCAAAGATCACAACCTCTCCTTTCAAATATCATTCCCCTGCAACCTAGCAATAACTTAAATCCCCAAGCTCATCTACAAACCACACCAACCATCTGCATGAATTCACATACCATCACACCACTAATGATCCCTCCTAACTCCTGTTAATGCAATCTGTCACAAAGAGTCATGAACAAATTCATGGAATGGTTTACTGAGCACAAAAGGCTAATCCGGATAAGTAACAATAATCAGTAACCATTAGTCACTAGCCTTGGGTTCTGGAGCAGTGTACTGCCCATCATAAAGCACTTCAATGCCACATCAGTGTTAGTTAGTGCTATATAATTACAATTACATTTACGATGGCTCGATTATCTTGGACTTGCTGTTCCAAAGTATATGTCCAAAACTGCACTGAATCCAGAATAACTCCAATGAAAGGGAGATTCTCAGAGGGAGTCAACGGTGACTTCAGCACATTGATGGTGAATCTCAGCGAATACAGGAGGTTCACCACAGTCTGGAGGTGGGAAATAGCTGTCTGGAATGATCCCGCCTTTAACATTCAGACATTGATGTATAGGAAGACTGGAATCCACTGACCTCTGCAGATGTGCTGCAACTACCATCACCTTGATAAACACCAGGGGGGTGCTGGAAAATCAAAAAGGAAGAACAATAAACTAATTATTTTCTTGACCTACCATGAACTACAGGTAACATCTGTGGGCAGGCAAGACAAGGATATGGAAGTAGATGTCCTGCAAGTCCAGCACAACCATCTGGTCTCCAAGGTCGAGGGCAGACAATAGTTGAGCTAAAGCGAGAATCCTGATTTTTTCTGTTTTCAGGAAATAGTTGAGAGGGTGGAGGTCTAAAATAGGACAGATGGCACCATTCTTTTTTGTACCAGAAAGTTGCTGGAATAGCACCACAACCTACTTCTGATGCGTGGAAAGTCACTGAGAAAGCATCCAAAGAACTTAGACCAAGTGAAGAATCACTAGAAAGATGCGATGTTTAATCCATATTGAACAGGCTGTCTGTTCAGTATGGATTAAATATTGTATCTTTCTACTGATTCCTCGCTTGGACTAAATCCTTTGGATGCTTTCTCAGTGACTTTTCATACATTTACTATTCTCCTCCAGGTGTTACTTTGTACATGTTGTTATGGGAGTCTCTCCCTCTACATATTGCACAAAGTTGGTGGCATAGTTCTTTCACCTGCAGAGCAAGTTCACCTTTTCTAATGCACATTTAGGCGCTTACTTTAAGGGAGGAGCAACACTTGTTATACCAATGCTACCAATTTTTGTTTATTAAATACTTCTGATGCTAGCACCCTCTCAATTGCTCCTCTGAGCATAAAAGCAGGTACTTACTGTTGCAGTGAAAGGTGGCCCTCTGTCAGCTGATGGTTGTATGGTGGCAAGGGTAGGGGGGTCTGTTGCATTGGTGGGGCACAGCCCTGCTGGACAATCTGAAGCACCTATTTGTCAGAAGTGATTTCCACACAGTGGGGCAGGTGGTGCAGGATACTTCCACCAGCTGGGTGGCCAGGATGGTAGGAGGGAAAACTAAAGAGGCTTAAAGGTTGCGGCTGCCAGCAGGGGATAGATTGGGTCCACTTCTGGCTCAGATTCCCAGGAGGCTTGTAGGAGCTGCATCTATAGTCATGAAAGGACTGTGATGCCTGCTTGGTGTGGTGGTTTTGGGAATAGGAATATGTCTGATAGCCTCTACTGTAGCTACACAAGGGGTGGAAGGTGGAATACAGCTGCTGTGGAGCTATGGTGCTTCCCAACGACCAAGTGGTGGCCCTATCATCTTTGAAACACTCATGCTCTAAATCTGCCTTGCACCCAAAAAGGCAAGTCCCATCGATGGGCATGTTCGTAAGGGATGCCTGGAGATTTCCCCCAAAAAACAGTTGTCCTCATCAAAGCATGACATTGGAGTGTCACCATAGAAGAAATAGTTCAGCTCAGTGAGCTGGTCACATCCAATTTTCATCTGATGGTGAACTTTGCCACATCTCTCTAATCGGTAATAGCTTGAGAGAGTGTGGCTCAAATCTCCTCCTACACCATGGGCAGCTTTTGTGCAATCGTAACTCACAAAGTACGGGAACAGTGGCCCAGTAAACATGCAGTGTTCATGGACGGCAGTGCCAGCAAGGTGTGAGAGAAAACCATCTTTCCAAAGGTTTCCAGTCTCTTGGATTTCCTAGCTGGTAATATGGTAGGGAACACAGCAGGATGTATCCTGGAGGTAGAGGCCTGGACCTCTAGGCTCTCAGGGGTGGGTGCTGGGTGAGGAAACCCAGATCTCCAGGTGAGGGACAATGGTGGTTGGAGATAGTCCTGTGCACAGGAGTGCCTGTGCAGGGCCTTGTGCAGGCCCCCAAGCAGGACATCATTGAAGGCTTCATTAAAGGGAGTTAGAGTTCTCACCGGGACACATTGGGGTGAAGCACCTCTTTCAAGACTTTAGTCTTGACCTAAACTAGGGGAAACTGAGGGTCCAGGACCTCAGCTGTCCTGTGGACTACCATCCAGAAGGAAGCCCCTTCCTCTTAGCCACTGTGGGAGGAGAGAGGAGGCCACTGTCTGGAGAAGTGTACAAACCACTGAAGTTAGCAAACTCATTTTCTCATACATTAACTCTGCTTGGGGTCATTGTAAATGTAGGGGTCCTCAGATACCTTCCATTCATTTTTCTCAGAGGGCTCTTGGGAGATATAGTGCTCCATCTCCAATTCAGGCCATGAGGGCTTGGGCAATGCTAGAGTCAGCACTAGGTGACCCTGATAGGGTGTAGTTTGAAGAATGGGACCAGAATAGAGAAGTTATAAAGTGCTCTAACCTCTTGGACTTCTTCTGCGAATTACCTGAGGAAGTCGGGATCATGAAGATGATCAGCATGAGCGACTCTAGGAGCTGTCTTGAGACCTCCCTCATGAACAGAACATGGATCAGAGCAGATTTGTGTAGTGAGTGTACAGAAACTTAATGGCCAGCTCGGACGGCCTTCATGTTCATAGCCTGCAATTTGCCAGACAGTGGAGTTGGGGTCCTATTCTGGGCACCACAGACTCACCAAGTCGCAGTCTGTCACAGACATTTGCCTGTGACAAGCTCCACAAGGACTGAACCTAGTTGGTTTCTTTGGGGACATGTCACAAAAAGGAAGAAAAAAGGCACACTATTCAAGCTCATCAAAATGGTTGAAGAAATGTTTTAAAAAATTGACTGAGGAGAGCTTGTCTTAGTCCGTGCTGATGGTACGGAAAAGACAGGACTGAAGTCAGCACACTGAAGTGGCACCTATATAGGCACTGCACACGTCACTTCTGGTGTGGACAACGATGTCACGCAGAGTTGAATGACATCACCTTCTGATGAGCAAAGGGATTGCTAAAATAATCTACAGATCCAATCTGATGCCTGAGGAAAACTCTAAGGTAAGGAATCTGCAGCTGGAAGTCTCTATTAGATGCTCCTTTATTACTTTTAGAACCCCTTCCAAGAAGTGGGCTATTAGTGGGTAGGAGAAATTGATCTTACCCATTTAATCCCCCTGGATTTTTCACTTTTTAGACTACCTGCTTTAGGTACCTCTGCTGTACGTTTTGCTACCTGAGTCTCCCTTGCTGTAAGCTTTGTTATAATGGATTGGGAATGCTAACCGCCTGTGTACACCTAGGCAGCTAGGTTAAGAAGTTCTGGGGCATTGCATATGAATACACATACATATATGTGCAAGATGAGCATGAGAGACTACTGTCTACCTCGGCTTGGAATCTGCACACAGGTGGCCTACTGGAGAGGGGACCATTTAGGAATTGGTGATGACCTGGGCAGGCACAAAAATTTGAGTGGACATTAGCATTGTAGATACATAAATCTGTAGTGAATCATGAAAAGTGTGCATTTCATTGTCATCTACACAATAATTGCAATCTGCACTAACCTCCAGGTTTGAAACAGTTAAGCCTAGAGGCTCAGTTGACGCACCAGTTTATGGTAAATCAGGATACAAAATGCAGATCTGATATTTATTCTCACATATCTACACTCCTTGTGCCACTTCAAGATTTATTCTCTGACTCAGCTCCTAATTATATCCTGGCCTTTGAATCACCCTGCAAGGACAACCTAACTACTCTAATGGCCAGCTGGAGGATCAAAAATCTCCCCACACAATAAGGCTATTAGCTAGTCATTAGGCTTGCTCCTATGTTGTATAGAAGGAATCAGCATGTGCTAATTTCATTTCATACTGCACCTGGCGTGGAAGGCTCAACTCCACAGAAGGAAACGAGGGAAGTCAGATCTCTGGAGCCAGTCAAAGAAGGTCCTGCCATTTGACATTTGGGAGGGAAGGGATAAGGCACTTGTGACAGGGGCAGAGCTGAAGAGGAGTTGGGGCAAGGGTGGATTAGTGAGCTTTTGCCATAAGACTGGGAAGAGGACTTCAAATCCCATGCACATGGGACAAACTTTTGAGAATAGTAGAACTGTATGGACCTGGGGGAGTATGTGAAGCTGGAGGAATGCCCAGCTACAAGAGAGGTGAAGCCTGACCTCTACTACAAGGATGGATTCAAGGACTTCTGACTCTATTTGTCAACCAAAGACTAGTTATTTACTTTTCCACGATCAATGGCACTGGCCTTCTCTAAACCCTGTGGCAGACAGGAGAGGGCTGAACGCATTGGGTAGGATAGGGGAATCTGCAGGGTTCCACTTGAATATTCTGTGGAAAGGAGTGTGACCTCCTGAAGGAAACCCTGACTTTGAGCGAGATTCTCTGTAAGTGGATAAAGGAGGCCATATAATGTGTAGAGTGCCTGCAATGGCCCTAGGCATCCTATTGTGCACCAGCATAGTGGGAAAGGACAGGAATGCACCATATGCCTTAAATATGGCACATTCCTGCCCTTTCCCAGTGATGCAGTGCAGCGCAGCAAGTTAACTTGCTGCACTGCAGTGCGTCACGTTCCCATATATGGACCTAGGTCCTGCTTGCCTGGAGAAGAACCTTGTTATCTAGCATCTGTGCAACCCCAAAACAGCTGAGCAGAATACAGGGAGCTGGTAGAGTCACTGCGGCTGAGGGGGCTTCCTGATGATCTGTATTCGATAACCATTGCGGGTGCCAAACTGGGGACGAGCACCCACAGGCACAGACATACCAGGGAGCATATTTACAAAGCAAAAAACAAAGCAACAGGAATAATGATTGTGGCTGCAGGCGGCCACAATTTGAAAAGGAAATAGCCATGGGACAGGTGACCACTCCATAAGCTCCCATGGTGCTGGAAAAAAAGGAGCACCCCAGAAGCCTATGGGGTGCTGAAAAATGTGCATACTTCTTTTTATGGTGACCCAAGAAGCCCAGGAGCATACTAACATACAGGAAAGTGTGTGTAGGCTGCCAGGAGTGTGGCAGTGCCCCAGAAGGGACCATAATTATTTTTTTGGTTCCCACCCCAAGTTTCCTCGAAGGTCCGATTGGTGACCGTGGGAGCAAAATGCTTATTTTCAAATACCCTTTCATCTTGTGCACAAAGGCTCTGGCGTTATGGATCCTTGTTGCTGGACCTTAAGAGAGCATTGTAGCACAGTAAAAGTGGAAGAAAAACTCATGCACATTGCTCAGCTTATAGAAATTGAAATGCTTTGTTGACAATGACAAATTTAAGTAATTCAATTAACTTTTTCAACGAAAGTTAAGGAAATGATTTGCAGTGGTTTAGTTAACAATGAATAATTACATATAATAATGATGGTCATTTCAATGCTTTAAAGTGCTTTATTGACAATCACAAAGTTAATAGTGAGTCACTGCATGCACTAATGTTTACTAATGTGGTGTCCCCTTGGCAAAGCAAGTATACCTGACTTTTGATAACTACACCCCATTGTATTTCTGTTGTATGTAGGGGGAATGGTTATAGGGTTCAGGACTTGCTTTGGGTGTGAACTGTTAGGAGAATGTCACCATACGTATTCCCACCTCCCATCATACATATGTTTGTAAATTAATGAGTAGTGTTGAGTAGTGTGAGTAATAAATTACTTTTTCTTTTTGTAAATAAAAGTACTGACTGAGCAATGATTTATTTGGTGGGTCTTATTGCATACTGAAGACGGGTGTACTAGCCCACACCAACTCCTTGAATAGGAATTGGACTGCTCTGTATCACTACCCTGAGAGAATCAAATGCCACAATGGGGTATCGATTCCCAGTAGATTGAGGGTTAAAGACTTCCTACTAATGAGTAATCCACAAAAATTGCAAATAATAACACTCTACCTTACAGTGAATGATGACGCAGGGTGTTTGAGTGTCTCTCTCTCCTACATTTTCAGCAGGAGTCACTTCTATACCCCATCTCTGATGTGCAGTCTACTGGGCCTATAGCATCTTCTACACAGTAACTCACAAAGAGTTTCTATCCCACCACTGTGAGAAGCACTGTAATTTGTCCCGTCTAACCCTTCCTGTTACTGTTCTTGATCAAAGTGTATGTTTTAGTTTCTTCTCTTGGCGTTTCTGGAAAGGAAGTTTCCACACCCTTCCACAAATGTTGAGTATTTTATCAATCTTGCACAGTGCATGTGACCCACCCTCTGAGTGTACCAGCAGTCTCACCCAGAACATTTGTCTGCTATTTGCCTCATCTCATCTGTGGATCAAGTGCCCAGTGTCTCAAATACATAATGAGATATCTGTCCCTCCTCTCTATTCCATACTCCTCTTTTATATTATCAAATTATTTTATTTACCCATCCTGGAAGACACCTTATGTGTTTTATAAACCCCTTCTATCTCCTTAAGGTGAGTTTCTAAGTTTATGTTGGAAAGCCTGTATTTCCCTTAGTGGAGTCAATGGGGAAGGTATGAATGTTAATCCGTACCATGTGCTCATTTTGTGCCACTTCCTTAGCATTGTTTTTGTGACAGAAGAGATATAAAGCTTCATGTTTCTCTGACTTTTTTGATAGACACAGAACTCCATAGCAGCCTTCCTCTGAAGGGATGGTCTATCATGAGCCAATCTTGACCTATTTTGGTGCATACCCCATCATAAAAATAACACTGAAGGGCCGCCTGAAGCGAATGTATGAAGACAGGGCCCAAGACTCTCCTCAAGGGGTTTCATGGCATTTTGGTTGTAGCTCAGTCATACTCTCTTCCCCTACCAGATAAACGTGTTCAAATTACTGTGAAGGCTTTGCAGGAGATCTCTCTGGAATCCCAAGTGGACTGCCTGAAAGATATATAGGATCTATATATCTCAATAGCAGCTATACGTCCCAAATATGAAATGCTTTTTTGTTTCTAGCTGATTAGTTCTAATGCTATCTTTTATAGCACTGGTTGCCTCTATCCTGTGTTCTAGCACCTACCCCAAGGATTTATTGAAGTCTCCGGGTCAATGGACATGGTGAGTCGCTCTAGGGAGCTCAGTGCTGTTGGGCTTAACGTGACATTAAAGCCTACCAATTTACTGAAATTAATTTTGAAGCCCTAAACTTGCTAACATTCATATAATTTGGCCACAATTGCTAGAATTGAAGCTGCAACGTCTGTTGCTATCAGCAAGAGGTCACCAGTGAAATGGCCAGTTTGAACATGTATTCCCCCAGTTTGATACCCTTAACATAGCCATTGACTCAAATGTGAATCACCAGTGGCTCCAAAACTAAGGCAACATGGAAGGGAGACAGGAGGCATCTCTACGCAATCACACTACATACATCTATCCAATAGAATAGCTATTGTTAATTATGCCCCAAGCTTTGAGTCTCTCATATACTTCCAGCATTCAAGGTAAGTAGGTTATTACCAATTCCGATTCTTTGTAGAGCATCTAGCAAGAAGCCCTAGTCTTCTCTGTCAAAGACCTTTTCACCACCCAATGATATACATATCATCCTTCACCACGCTATGGATGTCCTATATCTAACAGATTGAATGCATTTTTAGAGTTATCCCCAGTATGCCTGCCAGCTATGAAGCCTGCTTGAAAGATTGCACAACCCCTATAATATTGCTGCCAACAATGAGATAAGTTGCATGGATTCTCCATGTAGAAGAGATATTGGCCTACATAAAGCACAGTCCATGGAGTTTTTATCCGGCTTAAAGATTAGTGAGACATTAGCCTCATTAGTGGGTGTAACTATCTTGATTAGCTGAATGTCACTAAAGACCCTCAGCAGAAGGAGGAGATTCTGTGGACCAAGTCCTTTAAAAAGCTCAACTGTGAAGCCTTCTGGAAAGAGCATTAGCTACTTTAAAGTAGGGGAGTGCAAAATGTAGGTAATTTGCTTTCACATAATTACAAAGGGTTTTTGGCAAAATATGGAAAAGGCAAATCATTATTTGTGTGCTGTATTTTACCATGAAATTATAAATTTGCATTGTTCCTACTTTCAAAAATTGATGCAAGGATGCAGTTTGTGTTAAAAAAAAAATAGCATAAAAAAGTAAAAGCACAGTGAAGAACAGTACTCATGTTCTTTTGTTTCTGTGTGTTTGCTGTACATTTTTACTGTGGCACATTTGCAGTGACATTTTACTACAAATGGTACATACTTACATGAAGTGGTGTAACGGTGTAATTTTGGAAATTCACTGTTACACCCATAATGCAAAAATTATTTGAATTACATCGAAGTATTTCAAAATTCATCCAGGTCTAGTTCAAAGCACAAAATCCCATTTGAGATTTCTGATTTTGTTATGGGTCCATCCAGACAAATCTGCATAACTATGGTGAACTGATGGAGTGCTGTTTTCAGTAGGTAGACTGCAATGACCTAACTGTTTGTCGAGTCATTTCTATAAACATCTGAATAAAAGACTTGGGACACCTCTCCCTTTTCTTTCCCTTCTTAGAGTACCATTCTTTACTTATCCTTTGCATCGGTAATGAAGTTGCATGACTGCTTTGCTTTCAGAAAATTGGCCTATAGCCTCCCTACCTTAGTGCCCAGTTTAAAGTAGTGCCTGTAAAGTTGTGCATACAAATATTTCACAAATGCTAGAATTTTCCTTCACAGAAACATGAGGAAAAATGCATGATTTTAGCAGTGGTGGCCGACACAATTTAAAAATAGTGGGGCGGGTGGAGAAGGGGCAGAGGGAGCATGAATTAGGGGGGAGTAATCAAAAAATATAAAACACCTGATACTGACTGCCACCTCGCACTTCTCTGCTTCCTTGTTCCAGCAGTCCATGGGACAGCTTCAGAGACTCTCTTTGCAATCCCAATGCTGCTCTCATTCTATTGATAGCCATGAAAGCAGCGTGGGGATTGGCCCGAGCGGCTGGTTTACTGCTTTCTCAGACACAGGGAGTCGGCTGGCCAAACTGACATGAGCACTTAAGGGCACTCCACTCCTCCTCATCCCTCCCAGGCCCCAGCCCCACCTCCTTCCTGCACACGCTGGCTTAGCTAGCAGATGACAAATATAGCGATAATAAAATATCATTTTAATTTTCAGCTGCTGGCTCTGAGCCAGTGGGGCAACGCCCCTCCGCCTTTGTGAATGAGCTGCGGCTGGGCTATAGCCAAAGTTTGATGTTTGCAGGAAGTTGCGGGTATAACATGTAGTGGAATCAGCATGTCACACCACCCTGAATTTGCCCAGCTCACTAGGTTTTATAAATGCCCAAAGTTTCTAAAGTAAGATGGCTGCCAGCTGACCCGGAGCATGAACAACACAAGCATTAACTCTATCAAATGAGAGAAACTGTGGTTTACTATTCTCTACTGTTCAATATGTTAAAACTGAATGCAAAAAAGTCCAAATTGTCCCCTCGCTTCCCCTGGGGACTGGGATGCGATAGGCTACGGGGGTGCAGAAATACTGTTGGGGGTTTAGACCTGGGGGTGTGGCCTGATGTTGTGATTAATCGGTCTTCATTTAACTTTTTGTTACTGGCATTCAGTGGCCTTTCTGCCACCCTGAGGGCATATTAGCATCAAATCCTCCAAGCTTCACCCAGGAAGAGAGCAGAAAGACTGTTCTGACTTTAAGGGATGGGTATGCCCAATGTAGGCCAGCTCCTCCCTGCACTTTTTAAACATCCACACGTTTAATGGGCTTTCATGACCCTGGGGCAGATTGGGAGTATATCCTGCAAACTGTGTTTGCTGTGGGGAGGGGGGATATATGGTTCGGGTTTTAGGAGTAGGGTTTAGGCCTGATGTATGTTTTTCCTGAGACAAACAATTTAACCTTGGTGTCTATTGGACTTTCTGCTCTTAAAGGATGGCAGATTGAAGGTAGACTGTTGAGCTGGTTCTGAGGTGGGGGGCACAGCCAGTGCCGGGGAAGGCTGCCCCATCTTTCCTTTCTTAATATGTTTCTTTGGTGTCTAGTGGTCCTGATGCAGACTGAGGAATTGATTAGGTGTAAAACCCCTAATCTGCTGACTGGGGCAGGGGTGGAGGGTGGCAGGGAGAGTGGTTGACAGTAAGACTATTAGAAATTTAGTCTCTAGTTGGCAGTGGTTTGCACCCTGTCAAATTAGGGCCCCTCACTCTAGTTAGAGTGAATACACAGCTAAGATAACCCCTGCTCACTCCCTTGGTTTCTTGGCTCAAGCAGTTAGGCTTATCTCAGAGGCAATGTGTAAAGTATTTGTACACACACAGTAACACAATGAAAACACCACAAAAGTACTCCACACTAGTTTAGGAAAATAGCCAATAAGGGAACAAAGATGCTACATGGAGTCGGGGAGGTGAGGCATCGCTGGAGCCGGTGCGGCATCAGCTCCTTACTGCTACTGGGGAGGTGAGGCATCGGTTCCTTATGACAAGGCAAGGTCGATGAATCTAGCCGGTCAAGATGCGAAGCTTCGAACTTTGCGGTGTCGCGATCGCACCAAGGAGCCACAGGTGCTGTGGCGTAGTCTGATACATGGCATTCTAGATTCACATAGTGGCAAGCCTTTGGAGCTGCTGCAGTGGCATCAGGCCTGTGTTGCAGGTCCCAGTCATTGCACTCAGTGGAGCCATAGCTCCTGTGCAGGCAGCAGCGTGAAGTCAGGGAGCGGCGCCGGTTCAGAAGTTGCTCCTGGGTCCTCTGAGATAAGCCTCCTGGGTCCATGTGCTTAGTTTCTTCCTTGTTGCACCAGAACTCACTCCCAAGGGCCCAGGAACTGGATTTGGCACCACTTGGCAAATCATGACTCTTAACAGGAGAGCCAGGTGCTGGCAGGTGAAGTCTTTGATGGCCCTGAGACTTCTTAACTGAAGGCATGCTCAGTTCAAGCCCATGAAGAACCTTGGAAAGGAGGATGTAGAAAGCAAAGTCCAGTCCTTTCACTCCCAGGACAGAAGCAACAAGCAGCAGGCCAGCACAACAAAGCAAAAGGCAGAGTGTGACATTCCCTCCTACAGCATCCAGAGGTGTTCTAACTATGTGGTGCAAGAGGTCAAGTACTTCTATCCATTTTTGTCTTAGAAGCAGGCAAACTTCAAAGAGACCAGACCCTGCTTTTTCCTGCCCTGGTCCCAGACACTCTCCAGGGGGATAGAGACTGCCGAGTGTGAGGACAGGCACAGCCCTGGTCAGGTGCAAGTGTCAGCTCCGCCCACCTCTGTAGCTCAGGAAGACCCTTCAGCCTGGTGATGAGCCATCAGGATTTGCAGGGCACACCTCCTGACCCAGGCGTGTATTCAGTAGACAGGCAGAGGCACAGAATGGTTAAGCAAGAAAGTGCCCACTTTCTAAAAATTTCATTTTCAAATTCACAGTTCAAAAATCAACTTCACCAAAACATATATCTTTAAATTGTAAGTTCAGAGACCCTAAAGTCCCTATCTCTATATGCTCCCAGTGGGAACTCACAGATATTTTGAGGCAATCCCTATTGTTACCCTACGGGAGAGATGGGCTTTACAATAGTGAAAAACAAATTTAGCAGTATTTTACTATCAGGACATGTAAAAAATGCCAGTACATGTCTTACCTTTTAAATACACTGCCTACTGCCCATTAGGCTCACTTGTTCCTACTTTAGAGGTGACTTAGATGTAGTAGAAGGAAAGGTTTGGACCTGGCAAGTAGGTACACTTGTCAGGTCGACATGGCAGTTTAGAACTGCACACACAGACACTGCAGTAGCAGGTATGCAACACATTTACAGGACTACTCATATGGGTGGCACAATCAGTGCAGCTGTGCCACTAGTAACATTTGATTTACAGGCCTGGGCACACACAGTGCACTCTACTAGGGACTTACTAGTAAATTAAATAAACCAATCATGGGTAAACCAATCACCAATACATTTTAGACAGAGCATATGCACTTTAACACTGCCTAGTAGTGGTAAAGTGTCCAGAGTCCTAAAGTCAACAAAACAGGTCAAAATAGAAGAAAGAAGGCAGAAAGTTTGGGGATAACCCTGCAAAAAGGGCCATGTCCAACAAGGGAAACAGCCATTTCAACACTGTCATTGTCACGCATGACTGTTACCACGGAATAATTACAACACATATGTCTGTATCACTCATGCCTTTATCACAGATGCCTTTACCATGAATATACCTTTACCATGCATGTCTTTACAACAAATTACATTGTAAAGGCATGAAAGGGAAAGGCGTATGCCTTGTAAAAGTTTTGCAGGTAAGTACAGATAAGTATTAAGGGCCTCATTAGGACATTGATGGCTGGACCAGCGGACCACCAATGCAGTGGTGAGAATTGCACTGTCATACCAGTGACGTCCTTCCTAGGCTGACCAGCGGTAACATCGCAATAGAGCGTTCCCACCGGTGAGACTGGCAGGAATAGTGCTACGAGATAACACTTGACTCCCTTAAAGGAGCCTAGTGCCATCTTGTAGCACAGAGGCAGTCGATCAGCACTCTCAGAATGCACACTGTCAGCAAAGCAGACAGTCCGCATTCTGAAGGTGCATGGGCAGTGCAGGGCCCCCCGTAACCCCCAGCACACCCTCACCACCTGCCTTTCCATGCCAGTCACACTACCATGGAAAGGCTTCCTTTGATGGGAGTTGTAATCAGCCAGGTGGCACTAAGGCGCCGCCCTGGCCGAGTACAACTCTGACTGCTGTCATGCTGTTGGGAACCATGTTTCCGGTGGAGATGGCAGTCCCCTGGCGAGTCTGCCTGCCATTGTTGTAATTGGGCAGACGGACTGCCTGGTGTGCGGTGGTCCGACCGCAACGCGAGTGTGGTGGTCCTCGGACCACCACACTTGTAGCGCAGCCCTATGTGTTTTAAATTATATATATATATATATATATATATATATATTTATATATATATATATATATATATATATACACGTGTGTGTGTGTGTGTGTGTATATATATATATATATATATATGTGTGTGTGTATAGAGAGAGAGAGAGTTTTTAGGGTGGGAAAAGTTTTTTGGGTGGTAAAGGCATTTTTTATGTTTTAGGGTTGGTGTGATTTTTGGGTGGTAATGGCATTTTGAGGTTTTAGGGCAGGTATGGGGATTAAGAAGTAAAGTGTTTTTTAGGTTTTAGGGTGGGGATGGGTTTTTGGTTGGTGAGGGCATTTTTAGGTTTTAGGGTGGATATGGGTTTTGAGGTGGTAAGGGTTTTTAGGCTTTAGGGTGGGTATAGGTTTTTGGATGATAAGGGATATGGGTTTTAAGATGGTAAGGGAATTGTTTGGGTGGGTAAGGTTTTTGGATGGCAAGGGTAATTTAGATGTGTATATATATATATATATATATATATATATATATATATATATATATATAGATACACTAAATATATATATATATTCACTGAAAAACAAAGGTTACAGGGATGTTATAGTTAGGTCCTAAATATCCTCATGAAAAACCATAGAAATACAGCAGTTATAGTTCTTTTAAGTAACTATAACTTATGCCATAAGGTAACTATAACTCACACCCTAATTTTCATTACTATATGTTAATCCAACCACTTCTGTGCACTGCTGAAGACCATGTATAGAGGCGGTTGGTTGCAAGGCTTGCCAGTGACCAGACCTTGCGGCCAACCCCACTAACCACCCAATCCCACGCTGTGCATGGCCTTTGGCCATTCAGGACAGGAGTTGAACATGACCTATCTCTTTTTGTGTGAGAATAGGTGTGAGAAGGTGTATCTGGGTAGAAAGAGTGTCTGTCTGGGTGTGAGAGTGGGTACATGAGTGTCTTAGTGGGTCTGTGAGTGGGTGCATCAGTGTCTGTGAGTGGGTGTGTGAGGATTTCAGAGGGTCTGTGAGTGGGTGAGTGAGGGTCTAAGTGGGGCTATGAGTGGGTGCATGAGGGTCTGAGTGGATCTGTGAATGGGTGCACGAGGTTCTGAGTGGGCATGGGATAAAGAGATTGAAAGAAAGAACTTGAGAGATAGAGAGAGGGAGAGAGAGAGAGAAGGAGTGGGAAGGTGAGAGATAATTTTTTAGACATTGATGAATGATATACTTAGAATGAGAAATTTCTGGAGAATCTGAAAAGAAAAATGAGTTTTTCAATTAAAAGGAGTGAGATCACCTTTCAGTATGCACCTTACACTTTTGAAGTTTAATAGAAATAAAAGAAGGAAAATGACCATGGACACACCTGGAGTAGAACCCTCAACTTTCAGTGCGAGCATTTAGCTCATAGGTAACTCCTTACTGTGATTTTCCAGACATACCAGTGACAGTCTACCCATGCCAGTGATAGGAAAAAAAACATGAATGTTCCATCTTTAGGAAGGTTTAGCAGTCAAAATACTAGTAAGTAAACAAACACACTGCCGAGCCATACTAGGATTTGAACCTTTAGCCAGTACTGAGTGACAGCACAAAACCTTGACCATTAGCCCAGAAGTGACTCTATCCGCTCTGCATCCAAACATAACTAGAACATTCTTACCAAACATCTTGTTAGTCTTCATGGCTGGCTTTAGGGCAGTGCATATTTGTGTGCAGGGAAAAAGATGAAAACTCTACTTTCTGCAGCTGGAGCTATTTAACAGCTTTTTCTGTCAGAAAGCGGACTTTGTTTACTTTTGCTTGGTGGGAGCTGTTAGCTCCCACCAAGCAAAAGCAAACAGCTATGTCCCGGGGGTAGGCACCCCAAGATATAGCAGGAGCCAGCCCTGGGGGGTGTTGGTTCCCAAGGCCATCATATTATATTGCCCTGGAGAGCTGGCAGTGCACAGGGCTGCGGGGGAGAGGCCTGCACAGAACTAAATATTTGCCCCAGGGAGGTGGTGGACCCCAGGGCTGTGGAGGGGGAGGGTGCAGGCCCCCAGCATAAATTATTACTTTGGCCCTGGGGAGGTGGTGCTCCCTGTGGCTACGGGGGGCATGTGCTCCCCTCATAATGCATTACATTGGCCCTGGGAGGTGGTGGTGGTCCCCAGGGCTGCATGGGAGACAGGTGGCCCCTCCACATGCATTATTAGTTTAGCCCTGGGGAAATGGTGGACTCCGTGGCTTTGGCAAGATCAGGAGGGGGGCCCATGAACCCCCCTTCTCCTTATTTTTCGCAATGCCCCCGGGGCCTTGGCCCACCCGGGGGTTTCATGAAAAGGGCAGAAAACTGCCCGTTTATTTTCCTTAAAATGCCAGAAAAAGCCATGGATCCGAATCCATTGATTTTTCTGATGTTTTAAAAAATAAATGCTCTTTAAGCCCAGGCTGGGTCCCTCTGAGACCCAAACACCAGAGCTACGGGGGTCAGGTTGTTCCTATCTTGGCCCCTTTTCTTTTTCCTAACTTTTTTTACCCTGGGACTCAGCTGAAGCTGAGTCCCAAGATGGCTGCCAGCACCTCTTGCTTGAAATGTTGGCAGCCAATCAGATATTAGCACTGGGACAGTTGGATTTGCAGAGGATCCGCATCTCTAGACATCTATATTTTAAACTCTAATATCTCAGAAACTACTGAACGGCTTTACAACAAGGGCTTGATTGTGAGTGTGGCACTCTGAGGACCGCCATGCTGGTGGTGGCAGTCCGACCGATAAAAGAGTGGTGGAGCAGACTGCAGTATTACGAGTCTGGTGGTCAAACAAATAGAAGACTGCCAGCGGTCTGCTGCCACCATAAGGTAGCATTAACCGCCAGTGACACCTGGAAGCATAAACAGGCCAGTGGAGACCATGTTTCCACCAAATCTATACGAGGTTGCACACCACCAATGTGACATGGTGGTCCAACCACCACCTACAAGCTGGCAGAAACAGACATTATAAAGGGAGACACTCACCTGCAGACAGCCATACATCTCCAGAGCCGCCATGGATCCCTTCCCAAATGTCATGCCCCTGTTCATCAAAAGACAACTATATGAAGGCCGATGTGGATTGCAGCATCCATAAGTACACACACCTATCTGTACCATCATCCCTTTAAAAACAGTACACAGCACCGGCAAACACATCACAGGGGGGACGCCATGGGCAGCAGCTAAACCTATCATTCGACACACTCACATACTGCAACACGGACACCCCCACATTCACAGCACGCACACTTCAGCCAGCACATACACACTGCACAGCAACACTAACACAGCTGCACAGCACAGGCTCAGGGACACAGAAGGACACACAGCATTCACACACACCGAAATAAAAACACAACTATTGCACATACATAAAAACATTCCACACACTAACACCCAACACTGGCAGGGACTATCCACACATACAATACACATATACATCCATGTGCCATGACACACACACAACACCACCTTGAAACAACCCTGCAATGGACACACACACCCACATATAGCACAATGGATGCACAATGGCATGCATATTACACAGAGAGATAAATAGACAAAAGAGACAAACTGTACCAAGACAACAATACATGCACAGCTTGGATGGGAGCATCAGGATCATACATAGAAGTAGGCTGCACTGGGACACATATTTTGAACAGGGCCTCAAACAACATGGGTGCAGGAATTGGCCCTAATTGTATCTCAGGGGCTAGTGATACCAAAACCAATTGTCATGCAGAGCCACATAATGGGGAAGTGCACGTCAACAAATCATACACAACTCACAGGCCATGGGACATATCCCTACTCCAAACAGCTGCAAGGGACCCACACCTAAATGGACACATGGGTTTGAGGGAGTTTGATGGAGTTTGGGTTTTGCCTTGGGAGGAGTGGGCTTGTTCTTGGTGGGGGAGGGGCATAGGTACTTACAGGGGGGTAAGGGAGGCCTTGGAGGTGAAAGGGATGGCCTAGCAAAGAGTCAATGTCCTTTTAGGTGTGGAAAGGGGGAGAAGAAGGGTAAGGTCAACTTCACACAGGAAAAGTTTTGTAGCACACGGGGACAGGAATCAGAAGCGGGGTTGGGATTTGGGAGTGGTTGTCTGACATATAGAAGTGGATGTCTTGGGTGTGTTCTTGTGGGAGGTATTCTTGTGTGTGGTAGGTGTCTGTTGGGGGGTGGGGGCACATATGTGTCTTGGGTGGAGGCGGGGGTTGCCTTAGTGGGTAGGTGTCTATTGGGGTGGTGACTGAAGGCATGGAGGATGTGCTGCATGTAGGTGTGTCTCTAGTTATGGTATCTGCGGGTGTGGTGACTGGGGTGGATGTCAAAGGGTCTGCTAGGGCGGTGTCTGCAGGTAGGATGGGTGTGCTGGCTGTACCAGTGACTTGTGGTGGTGTCTAAAGGTATGCCAGATGTCATGTGTGTGATGTTGGGGGTAGAGGGGATTGTCAGAGCAAGTCATTACTGTTGCTGTGTCTGCAGGTGGATGTTCTTTGTGTGCGTGGTGGTGTGTCTTGTGGTGCTTGTGTTTGTGTGTGCCACCCTTGTCTGTTGAGATGGATGCATGCCAGTCTGTGTCCTTTGGGTAGGTCTGGGAAGGGGGATTTGGACTGGGAAGAGAAAGGTGGAGGGGGATCGAAGACATGTGGTAAATGTCTGCCATCAGTGTGGAGGCGAGAGCCTGAAAAGATTTCTGTAGACCAGCAACTGAACTGAGAATGCTCTCCGGGAACACGTCGCGGATTGGCAGTCCCTGGATGGCATTCACGATGGCATGGAAAGGCTTCCTTTGATGGGAGTTGTAATCAGCCAGGTGGCACTAAGGCGCCGCCCTGGCCGAGTACAACTCTGACTGCTGTCATGCTGTTGGGAACCATGTTTCCGGTGGAGATGGCAGTCCCCTGGCGAGTCTGCCTGCCATTGTTGTAATTGGGCAGTCGGACTGCCTGGTGTGTGGTGGTCCGACCGCAACGCGAGTGTGGTGGTCCTCGGACCACCACACTTGTAGCGCAGCCCTAAGTGTTTTAATATATATATATATATATATATACATGTGTGTGTGTGTGTGTGTGTATATATATATATATGTGTGTGTGTATAGAGAGATTTTTTAGGGTGGGAATCGGTTTATGGGTTGTAAAGGCATTTTTTATGTTTTAGGGTTGGTGTGATTTTTGGGTGGTAATGGCATTTTGAGGTTTTAGGGCAGGTATGGGGATTAAGAAGTTAAGTGTTTTTTAGGTTTTAGGGTGGGTATGGGTTTTTGGTTGGTGAGGGCATTTTTAGGTTTTAGGGTGGATATGGGTTTTGAGGTGGTAAGGGTTTTTAGGCTTTAGGGTGGGTATAGGTTTTTGGATGATAAGGGATATGGGTTTTAAGATGGTAAGGGAATTTTTTGGGTGGGTAAGGTTTTTGGATGGCCAGGGTAATTTAGATGTATATATATATATATATATATAAATATATATATATATACACACATACATATATATATACACACATACATATATATATATATATATATATACAAGAAAGAAGTGACTCAAACAGATGATCTCATTAAAGAACAAAAATATATTTCTACTACAACGTTTCAGCTTCCGCCTTCCTCAGGTAGTACAAGATGGTTTGCTCAGTGGCTGCACAGCTGAAACGTTGTAGTAGAAATATATTTTTGTTCTTTAATGAGATCATCTGTTTGAGTCACTTTTTTCTTGGATATTACATTTTCTTGTGGCTCTTTGTATCCTTTGGGATCCAGATTTTTGACCTGGCTGGCTGTTGTTTTCTTGTGATCCTGCATCTTCCAGTATATATATATATACATATATATATATATTCACTGAAAAACAAAGGTTACAGGGATGTTATAGTTAGGTCCTGAATATCCTCATGAAAAACCGTAGAAATTCAGCAGTTATAGTTCTTTTAAGTAACTATAGCTTATGCCATAAGGTAACTATAACTCACACCCTAATTTTCATTACTATATGTTAATCCAACCACTTTTGTGCGCTGCTGAAGACCATGTATAGAGGCGGTTGGTTGCAAGGCTTGCCTGTGGCCAGACCTTGCGGCCAACCCCACTAACCACCCAATCCCACGCTGTGCATGGCCTTTGGCCATTCAGGACAGGAGTTGAACATGACCTATCTCTTTTTGTGTGAGAATAGGTGTGAGAGGGTGTATCTGGGTAGAAAGAGTGTCTGTCTGGGTTTGAGAGTGGGTACATGAGTGTCTTAGTGGGTCTGTGAGTGGGTGCATCAGTGTCTGTGAGTGGGTGTGTGAGGATTTCAGAGGGTCTGTGAGTGGGTGAGTGAGGGTCTAAGTGGGGCTGTGAGTGGGTGCATGAGGGTCTGAGTGGATCTGTGAATGGGTGCACGAGGTTCTGAGTGGGCATGGGATAAAGAGATTGAAAGAGAGAACTTGAGAGATAGAGAGAGAGAGGGAGAGAGAGAGAAAGAGTGGGAAGGTGAGAGATACTTTTTTAGGCATTGATGAATGATATACTTAGAATGAGAAATTTCTGGAGAAACTGAAAAGAAAAATGAGTTTTTCAATTAAAAGGAGTGAGATCACCTTTCAGTATGCACCTTACACTTTTGAAGTTTAATAGAAATAAAAGAAGGAAAATTACCATGGACACACCTGGAGTAGAACCCTCAACTTTCAGTGCGAGCATTTAGCTCATAGGTAACTCCTTACTGTGATTTTCCAGACATACCAGTGACAGTCTACCCATGCCAGTGATAGGAAAAAAACATGAATGTTCCATCTTTAGGAAGGTTTAGCAGTCAAAATACTAGTAAGTAAACAAACACACTGCCGAGCCATACTAGGATTTGAACCTTTAGCCAGTACTGAGTGACAGCACAAAACCTTGACCATTAGCCCAGAAGTGACTCTATCCGCTCTGCATCCAAACATAACTATAACATTCTTACCAAACATCTTGTTAGTCTTCAGGGCTGGCTTTAGGGCAGTGCATATTTGTGTGCAGGGAAAAAGATGAAAACTGTACTTTCTGCAGCTGGAGCTATTTAACAGCTTTTTCTGTCAGAATGCGGACTTTGTTTACTTTTGCTTGGTGGGAGCTGTTAGCTCCCACCAAGCAAAAGCAAACAGCTATGTCCCGGGGTAGGCACCCCAAGATATAGCAGGAGCCAGCCCTCGGGGGTGTTGGTTCCCAGGGCCATCATATTATATTGCCCTGGAGAGCTGGCAGTGCACAGGGCTGCGGGGGAGAGGCCTGCACAGAACTAAATATTTGCCCCAGGGAGGTGGTGGACCCCAGGGCTGTGGAGGGGGATGGTGCAGGCCCCCAGCATAAATTATTACTTTGGCCCTGGGGAGGTGGTGCTCCCTGTGGCTACGGGGGCATGTGCTCCCCTCATAATGCATTACATTGGCCCTGGGGAGGTGGTGGTGGTCCCCAGGGCTGCAGGGGAGACAGGTGGCCCCTCCACATGCATTATTAGTTTAGCCCTGGGGAAATGGTGGACTCCGTGGCTTTGGCGAGATCAGGAGGGGGGCCCATGAACCCCCCTTCTCCTTATTTTTCACAATGCCCCCGGGGCCTTGGCCCACCCGGGGGTTTCAAGAAAAGGTCAGAAAACTGCCCGTTAATTTTCTTTAAAATGCCAGAAAAAGCCATGGATCCGAATCCATTGATTATTTTGATGTTTTAAAAAAAAAATGCTCTTTAAGCCTAGGCTGGGTCCCTCTGAGACCCAAACACCAGAGCTACGGGGTCAGGTTGTTCCTATCTTGGCCCCTTTTCTTTTTCCTAACTTTTTTTTACCCTGGGACTCAGCTGAAGCTGAGTCCCAAGATGGCTGCCAGCACCTCTTGCTTGAAATGTTGGCAGCCAATCAGATATTAGCACAGGGACAGTTGGATTTGCAGAGGATCCGCATCTCTAGACATCTATATATTTTAAACTCTAATATCTCAGAAACAACTGAACGGCTTTACAACAAGGGCTTGATTGTGAGTTTGGCACTCTGAGGACCGCCATGCTGGTGGTGGCAGTCCGACCGATAAAAGAGTGGTGGAGCAGACTGCTGTATTACGAGTCTGGTGGTCAAACAAATAGAAGACTGCCAGCGGTCTGCTGCCACCATAAGGTAGCATTAACCGCCAGTGACACCTGGAAGCATAAACAGGCCAGTGGAGACCATGTTTCCACCAAATCTATACAAGGTTGCACACCACCAATGTGACATGGTGGTCCAACCACCACCTACAAGCTGGCAGAAACAGACATTATAAAGGGAGACACTCACCTGCAGACAGCCATACATGTCCAGAGCCGCAATGGATCCCTTCCCAAATGTCATGCCCCTGTTCATCAAAAGACAACTATATGAAGGCCGATGTGGATTGCAGTATCCATAAGTACACACACCTATCTGTACCATCATCCCTTTAAAAACAGTACACAGCACCGGCAAACACATCACAGGGGGGACGCCATGGGCAGCAGCTAAACCTATCATTCGACACACTCACATACTGCAACACGGACACCCCCACATTCACAGCACGCACACTTCAGCCAGCACATACACACTGCACAGCAACACTAACACAGCTACACAGCACAGGCTCAGGGACACAGAAGGACACACAGCATTCACACACACCGAAATAAAAACACAACTATTGCACATACATAAAAACATTCCACACACTAACACCCAACACTGGCAGGGACTATCCACACATACAATACACATATACATCCATGTGCCATGACACACACACAACACCACCTTGAAACAACCCTGCAATGGACACACACACCCACATATAGCACAATGGATGCACAATGGCATGCATATTACACAGAGAGATAAATAGACAAAAGAGACAAACTGTACCAAGACAACAATACATGCACAGCTTGGATGGGAGCATCAGGATCATACATAGAAGTAGGCTGCACTGGGACACATATTTTGAACAGGGCCTCAAACAACATGGGTGCAGGAATTGGCCCTAATTGTATCTCAGGGGCTAGTGATACCAAAACCAATTGTCATGCAGAGCCACATAATGGGGAAGTGCACGTCAACAAATCATACACAACTCACAGGCCATGGGACATATCCCTACTCCAAACAGCTGCAAGGGACCCACACCTAAATGGACACATGGGTTTGAGGGAGTTTGATGGAGTTTGGGTTTTGCCTTGGGAGGAGTGGGCTTGTTCTTGGTGGGGGAGGGGCATAGGTACTTACAGGGGGGTAAGGGAGGCCTTGGAGGTGAAAGGGATGGCCTAGCAAAGAGTCAAGGTCCTTTTAGGTGTGGAAAGGGGGAGAAGATAGGTAAGGTCAACTTCACACAGGAAAAGTTTTGTAGCACACGGGGACAGGAATCAGAAGCGGGGTTGGGATTTGGGAGTGGTTGTCTGACATGTAGAAGTGGATGTCTTGGGTGTGTTCTTGTGGGAGGTATGCTTGTGTGTGGTAGGTGTCTGTTGGGGGGTGGGGGCACATATGTGTCTTGGGTGGAGGCGGGGGTTGCCTTAGTGGGTAGGTGTCTATTGGGGTGGTGACTGAAGGCATGGAGGATGTGCAGGTGTGTCTCTAGTTATGGTATCTGCGGGTGTGGTGACTGGGGTGGATGTCAAAGGGTCTGCTAGGGCGGTGTCTGCAGGTAGGATGGGTGTGCTGGCTGTACCAGTGACTTGTGGTGGTGTCTAAAGGTATGCCAGATGTCATGTGTGTGATGTTGGGGGTAGAGGGGATTGTCAGAGCAAGTCATTACTGTTGCTGTGTCTGCAGGTGGATGTTCTTTGTGTGCGTGGTGGTGTGTCTTGTGGTGCTTGTGTTTGTGTGTGCCACCCTTGTCTGTTGAGATGGATGCATGCCAGTCTGTGTCCTTTGGGTAGGTCTGGGAAGGGGGATTTGGACTGGGAAGAGAAAGGTGGAGGGGGATCGAAGACATGTGGTAAATGTCTGCCATCAGTGTGGAGGCGAGAGCCTGAAAAGATTTCTGTAGACCAGCAACTGAACTGAGAATGCTCTCCGGGAACACGTCGCGGATTGGCAGTCCCTGGATGGCATTCACGATGGCATGGAAAGGCTTCCTTTGATGGGAGTTGTAATCAGCCAGGTGGCACTAAGGCGCCGCCCTGGCCGAGTACAACTCTGACTGCTGTCATGCTGTTGGGAACCATGTTTCCGGTGGAGATGGCAGTCCCCTGGCGAGTCTGCCTGCCATTGTTGTAATTGGGCAGTCGGACTGCCTGGTGTGCGGTGGTCCGACCGCAACGCGAGTGTGGTGGTCCTCGGACCACCACACTTGTAGCGCAGCCCTAAGTGTTTTAATATATATATATATATATATATACATGTGTGTGTGTGTGTGTGTGTATATATATATATATGTGTGTGTGTATAGAGAGATTTTTTAGGGTGGGAATCGGTTTATGGGTTGTAAAGGCATTTTTTATGTTTTAGGGTTGGTGTGATTTTTGGGGTGGTAATGGCATTTTGAGGTTTTAGGGCAGGTATGGGGATTAAGAAGTTAAGTGTTTTTTAGGTTTCAGGGTGGGTATGGGTTTTTGGTTGGTGAGGGCATTTTTAGGTTTTAGGGTGGATATGGGTTTTGAGGTGGTAAGGGTTTTTAGGCTTTAGGGTGGGTATAGGTTTTTGGATGATAAGGGATATGGGTTTTAAGATGGTAAGGGAATTTTTTGGGTGGGTAAGGTTTTTGGATGGCAAGGGTAATTTAGATGTATATATATATATATATATATAAATATATATATATATACACACATACATATATATATACACACATACATATATATATATATATATATATACAAGAAAGAAGTGACTCAAACAGATGATCTCATTAAAGAACAAAAATATATTTCTACTACAACGTTTCAGCTTCCGCCTTCCTCAGGTAGTACAAGATGGTTTGCTCAGTGGCTGCACAGCTGAAACGTTGTAGTAGAAATATATTTTTGTTCTTTAATGAGATCATCTGTTTGAGTCACTTTTTTCTTGGATATTACATTTTCTTGTGGCTCTTTGTATCCTTTGGGATCCAGATTTTTGCCCTGGCTGGCTGTTGTTTTCTTGTGATCCTGCATCTTCCAGTATATATATATACATATATATATATATTCACTGAAAAACAAAGGTTACAGGGATGTTATAGTTAGGTCCTGAATATCCTCATGAAAAACCGTAGAAATTCAGCAGTTATAGTTCTTTTAAGTAACTATAGCTTATGCCATAAGGTAACTATAACTCACACCCTAATTTTCATTACTATATGTTAATCCAACCACTTTTGTGCACTGCTGAAGACCATGTATAGAGGCGGTTGGTTGCAAGGCTTGCCTGTGGCCAGACCTTGCGGCCAACCCCACTAACCACCCAATCCCACGCTGTGCATGGCCTTTGGCCATTCAGGACAGGAGTTGAACATGACCTATCTCTTTTTGTGTGAGAATAGGTGTGAGAGGGTGTATCTGGGTAGAAAGAGTGTCTGTCTGGGTTTGAGAGTGGGTACATGAGTGTCTTAGTGGGTCTGTGAGTGGGTGCATCAGTGTCTGTGAGTGGGTGTGTGAGGATTTCAGAGGGTCTGTGAGTGGGTGAGTGAGGGTCTAAGTGGGGCTGTGAGTGGGTGCATGAGGGTCTGAGTGGATCTGTGAATGGGTGCACGAGGTTCTGAGTGGGCATGGGATAAAGAGATTGAAAGAGAGAACTTGAGAGATAGAGAGAGAGAGGGAGAGAGAGAGAAAGAGTGGGAAGGTGAGAGATACTTTTTTAGGCATTGATGAATGATATACTTAGAATGAGAAATTTCTGGAGAAACTGAAAAGAAAAATGAGTTTTTCAATTAAAAGGAGTGAGATCACCTTTCAGTATGCACCTTACACTTTTGAAGTTTAATAGAAATAAAAGAAGGAAAATTACCATGGACACACCTGGAGTAGAACCCTCAACTTTCAGTGCGAGCATTTAGTTCATAGGTAACTCCTTACTGTGATTTTCCAGACATACCAGTGACAGTCTACCCATGCCAGTGATAGGAAAAAAACATGAATGTTCCATCTTTAGGAAGGTTTAGCAGTCAAAATACTAGTAAGTAAACAAACACACTGCCGAGCCATACTAGGATTTGAACCTTTAGCCAGTACTGAGTGACAGCACAAAACCTTGACCATTAGCCCAGAAGTGACTCTATCCGCTCTGCATCCAAACATAACTATAACATTCTTACCAAACATCTTGTTAGTCTTCAGGGCTGGCTTTAGGGCAGTGCATATTTGTGTGCAGGGAAAAAGATGAAAACTCTACTTTCTGCAGCTGGAGCTATTTAACAGCTTTTTCTGTCAGAATGCGGACTTTGTTTACTTTTGCTTGGTGGGAGCTGTTAGCTCCCACCAAGCAAAAGCAAACAGCTATGTCCCGGGGGTAGGCACCCCAAGATATAGCAGGAGCCAGCCCTGGGGGGTGTTGGTTCCCAGGGCCATCATATTATATTGCCCTGGAGAGCTGGCAGTGCACAGGGCTGCGGGGGAGAGGCCTGCACAGAACTAAATATTTGCCCCAGGGAGGTGGTGGACCCCAGGGCTGTGGAGGGGGATGGTGCAGGCCCCCAGCATAAATTATTACTTTGGCCCTGGGGAGGTGGTGCTCCCTGTGGCTACGGGGGCATGTGCTCCCCTCATAATGCATTACATTGGCCCTGGGGAGGTGGTGGTAGTCCCCAGGGCTGCAGGGGAGACAGGTGGCCCCTCCACATGCATTATTAGTTTAGCCCTGGGGAAATGGTGGACTCCGTGGCTTTGGCGAGATCAGGAGGGGGGCCCATGAACCCCCCTTCTCCTTATTTTTCACAATGCCCCCGGGGCCTTGGCCCACCCGGGGGTTTCAAGAAAAGGTCAGAAAACTGCCCGTTAATTTTCTTTAAAATGCCAGAAAAAGCCATGGATCCGAATCCATTGATTATTTTGATGTTTTAAAAAAAAAATGCTCTTTAAGCCTAGGCTGGGTCCCTCTGAGACCCAAACACCAGAGCTACGGGGTCAGGTTGTTCCTATCTTGGCCCCTTTTCTTTTTCCTAACTTTTTTTTACCCTGGGACTCAGCTGAAGCTGAGTCCCAAGATGGCTGCCAGCACCTCTTGCTTGAAATGTTGGCAGCCAATCAGATATTAGCACAGGGACAGTTGGATTTGCAGAGGATCCGCATCTCTAGACATCTATATATTTTAAACTCTAATATCTCAGAAACAACTGAACGGCTTTACAACAAGGGCTTGATTGTGAGTGTGGCACTCTGAGGACCGCCATGCTGGTGGTGGCAGTCCGACCGATAAAAGAGTGGTGGAGCAGACTGCTGTATTACGAGTCTGGTGGTCAAACAAATAGAAGACTGCCAGCGGTCTGCTGCCACCATAAGGTAGCATTAACCGCCAGTGACACCTGGAAGCATAAACAGGCCAGTGGAGACCATGTTTCCACCAAATCTATACGAGGTTGCACACCACCAATGTGACATGGTGGTCCAACCACCACCTACAAGCTGGCAGAAACAGACATTATAAAGGGAGACACTCACCTGCAGACAGCCATACATGTCCAGAGCCGCAATGGATCCCTTCCCAAATGTCATGCCCCTGTTCATCAAAAGACAACTATATGAAGGCCGATGTGGATTGCAGTATCCATAAGTACACACACCTATCTGTACCATCATCCCTTTAAAAACAGTACACAGCACCGGCAAACACATCACAGGGGGGACGACATGGGCAGCAGCTAAACCTATCATTCGACACACTCACATACTGCAACATGGACACCCCCACATTCACAGCATGCACACTTCAGCCAGCACATACTCACTGCACAGCAACACTACACACAGCTACACAGCACATGCTCAGGGACACTGAAGGACACACAGCATTCAGACACACCGAAATAACATCACAACTATTGCACATACATAAAAACATTCCACACACTAACACCCAACACTGGCAGGGACTATCCACACATACAATACACATATACATCCATATGACATGACACACACACAACATCACCTTGAAACAACCCTGCAATGGACACACACACCCACACATAGCACAGTGGATGCACAATGGCATGCATATTACACAGAGAGATAAATAGACAAAAGAGACCAACTGTACCAAGACAACAATACATGCACAGCTTGGATAGGAGCATCAGGATCATACATAGAAGTAGGCTGCACTGGGACACATATTTTGAACAGGGCCTCAAACAACATGGGTGCAGGAATTGTCCCTAATTGTATCTCAGGGGCTAGTGATACCAAAACCAATTGTCATGCAGAGCCACACAATGGGGAAGGGCACGTCAACAAATCATACACAACTCACAGGCCATGGGACATATCCCTACTCCAAACAGCTGCAAGGGACCCACACCTAAATGGACACATGGGTTTGAGGGAGTTTGATGGAGTTTGGGTTTTGCCTTGGGAGGAGTGGGCTTGTTCTTGGTGGGGGAGGGGCATAGGTGCTTACAGGGGGGTAAGGGAGGCGTTGGAAGTGAAAGGGATGGCCTAGCAAAGAGTCAAGGTCCTTTTAGGTGTGGAAAGGGGGAGAAGAAGGGTAAGGTCAAGTTCACACAGGAAAAGTTTTGTAGCACACGGGGACAGGAATCAGAAGGGGGGTTGGGATTTGGGAGTGGTTGTCTGACATGTAGAAGTGGATGTCTTGGGTGTGTTATTGTGGGAGGTATGCTTGTGTGTGGTAGGTGTCTGTTGGGGGGTGGGGGCACATATGTGTCTTGGGTGGAGGTGGTGGATGCCTTGGTGGGTAGGTGTCTATTGGGGTGGTGACTGAAGGCATGGAGGATGTGCTGCATGTAGGTGTGTCTCTAGTTATGGTATCTGCGGGTGTGGTGACTGGGGTGGATGTCAAAGGGTCTGCTAGGGCGGTGTCTGCAGGTAGGATGGGTGTGCTGGCTGTACCAGTGACTTGTGGTGGTGTCTAAAGGTATGCCAGATGTCATGTGTGTGATATTGGGGGTAGAGGGGATTGTCAGAGCAAGTCATGACTGTTGCTGTGTCTGCAGGTGGATGTTCTTTGTGTGCGTGGTGGTGTGTATTGTGGTGCTTGTGTTTGTGTGTGCCACCCTTGTCTGTTGAGGTGGATGCATGCCAGTCTGTGTCCTTTGGGTAGGTCTGGGAAGGGGGATTTGGACTGGGAAGAGAAAGGTGGAGGGGGATCGAAGACATGTGGTACGTGTCTGCCATCAGTGTGGAGCCGAGAGCCTGAAAAGATTTCTGTAGACTAGTAACTGAACTGAGAATGCTCTCCGGGAACACGTCGCGGATTGCCAGTCCCTGGATGGCATTCACGATGGCAGACTGACCCACAGAGGTCAACCTCAGGAGGTCAATAGCCCCTCACTGAGGGCAGCACGTGTATCAGGGGTTGGAGGAGAGGTCCCCATGGCAAAGGAGACGCCCACCGTCTTGAGTGAGTGGGCACAGCCAAATGGGTGGGGACCAGTAGGGAGGGCGGTGATAGAACGGGGTTGGCGGACAAGGATGGTACAGGGGAGTCCCCGATAGGTCAGCCACCACTGGAGGAAGAATCAGAGTATGATCTAATCTCCCCCATGGCACTCCCTTCGCCCTCTGGGCTATTGGGTCCCTCTGTGTCAGTCGTGTCTTGACCTGTGGTCCCATGGCCAGATGGTTCACTACTCAGCTCAGCCCCATCTCCTTCACCTGCTGGCGCTGATGCTACCAAAAGAGTGTGAAGTAGGGTAATACATTGAAAAGGTGACACTTTGAATCCAACTCTGAAAGACAAAACATACAATCATGTGAAGTGTCCCACCCGCATGAAGTGCCAGCAAAGTGACACCATCATGTGCCAATACAAAACCATGCATGCGATCTGGAATTACAAAGGTAACACATGAGACACTCTTGGTCTCAGACAACTACAATAGCATGGATGAAGTCTAGCTACCATACTAACTATACCACAACTACGTGACCACTCCATCCCAAACCTGTGCCACATGCCGCACACCCAGTAGCCAACAACTGGATCCCATTGTATGTTACACTGCCAAGTACACAAACACAAGTTCATGCACATAGCACATATCTGAAATGCACTGACGTAAGGTACCAACAAAAACAGATGTTGCTAAGGAAATGCAGACAGCACTGATACAAACGTTCCATACCTGGATTAGGTGACATGGGAACATCCATGCCACTATGGACACATCCCAACTATGTACAGCTCCACAAGAGAAATCTTGCCCAAAATGAGTCAAGGAGGTAGTAGCAATGTCACACAAATGTGCCACACATGTGATGTTGCAACGAATAACAATGAAGTTCTTTTGCTTCACTAATGACCGAGCTAAAACATTCATGCACTGACAAAAATCCCTGGGATGCGTTTGTTAGTCCAAAGAAGACATTTATTATTGCACATTGCAAGGTTAGTAAAAGGAGATTAGCATTCTGAAAGCACACGTTTACAAATGGTCACAGCAATGAAATTAAATGAAAACATGTACAAATGATTCTCTACTGCAATATTCACAGCAAATATATGTCTCCATATTATGAGGCAAAGCAAATAATGAATTAAAAAATATGCATCACCATGAGGCAAGGGCACAACTGCTTCATCTCCCTCCTATTCAGCATCATTTTGCCAGATCCCAGAATCGATCGATGAGAGAGAGATCAATTATTCACACGGGATGGGTGACACACTCCAGCGTCCTGGATTTGCCTGACATGTGCAAACACTCTCAATCCCTGGTCCATCTGGTTTCGGCCTCTTATACTTTGAACAAACAAGAGAGGAAAATGTGTGAACCTCCCTCTAACTGCAGAAGTTTATTTACTCAAAAAATGATGATTGCTTTAGGCCAGCTTTGAAAATAACACGTCGGGACTGGGCCACAATCCCAAGGTGCCCCTTCTAAACAAGACCGTTCCCTGCCATCTGAGTAAATTCTTATCAGCCTAAGTCCTTGGGGGGAAAGAACACTCAAAATAAAAAACTTGTGCACATGTGGAAAACTACTTGCAGCTTTTAACGTGGCGGTGGCTAATGCTAAAATAAAGTCAATAGGCAAAATAAGCTGATGGTCACTAATGTGATGGTGTGCTGCTAGGCTAAGTGGAACGTGGAGTCAGTGGTCAAAACATAAATATCACTACAGAACATGTAGAGATGTCTCCAGAATACACACAAGAATGATCCTGTAAGGCCTGGGATAGCCCTAATCACTGTCTCATACCCATTTCCATGTTAACATCTGAGTGTGTTTGTAGTAGATAACTGTACAGTGCAGGAAGGAGTGACACAGACCTTGCAATCACTAACAGAAGGACCCCATCATGTTCTCCAATGAGAAGCTACATTACTACCCACATCTCAGACATGGCAAGCATGGCATCTGTCAGTGGATGAATCCCTCACCCCCAACACATGTGATCCAAACATCACTGCAAGTTAATCAATGGTGCATCCTAACAGTCAAGGCACAATCTCCAATCATCACACAGGTGCTGTGCACTTACAACCATCATTCCACATCAAGAGTACAAATGATCATGAAGTGGATCCACACCCTGGCCCTATCTGTCACGTCCCTCTTAGATACTGCACTTACACATGACTAACACCATACTATGAGGCATGAATGTATCTGTCAGACAACCTATTATGGTGACACAGTCCTGTCTGGGGCATCACAGTAAATGGACAACCATTGCAGGTGTACCATTAAGACAACAGGACCCCATGCACATATGTGATAGTTTCCAGACATCATCACATTTGCATGACTAGCACATGCCTATATCCAATGCATACATATGTATCCTAGTGGGAATGGAGCACATGCAAACACGTAGGTACAATGAATGTTTGCTACAGTGATGACATATCACCCATGACAGCGCACATTCCCCACTTACCAATGGAAAGCAGTTTACTACAGCTGCCAATATTTAGCCATCTAAGTCATGTATGGATGATGTACACCCATGCATCAGAATGCTGTAAAGAACCAGCACCCAATATACAATGAAGGAAGCTTGCCCCTGGGTGGCAGATGTCTGCCGACACATATCTCCAGACACATGGCAGAGGACAGTGAGCCACAGCCTACTAACCTTTGTACTATGACTTTTGGGAGGAGTGATCTGTTGGTGAAAACTAACACCAAGCAGAGTAGGGTGTTCCCTGCAGTGCAATTGGACTCAGGGTTCCCCACAATTTAGTCCTAGGTCCCAGCTCCAAAAGGATGAGCACAACAGTTTGAAACACATGGCCCGTCTACACCAGTTTGATCCCAGATGATCTGTGACACATAACACATCCCACATTATCAGAGGGAGCAGTCAGTCCCTCACTCAATCACCTGGCAAAAGGTCAAGCATGAGTTTGCCTATCACTCATCCCCTTGTGGCTGCTGTGCTGCCTTCAAACACCCATCCAAGGCCGGATAGGCCACCACCAAAATGCAGGCCATTAGGAGAGTCATTATTCGACCCGCACCCCGTCAATGTTGGGAGGACAGCCCCAGCTGGGCCTCTGCAAGTTTCCAGGCCCCCCATCTCAGGTCATCCCACTTATTCCGAGAGTGGGTGTTTTACCAGCTGTGGACCCCCAGGGTCCGCACCTTCTTGGCGATAGCTCTCCAGATCCTATTCTTCTGATGGGCGTTGACCTGCATGGATGCAAATGACAAGACAGGATATCATGTCCACAAGTCCCATACACAATAGCTGAGTCATATACACGTCAGTGCACTAAGCTAATAACATCCTGTCCACCTGTGGCACAGAGCAATCATTGGACACAGCAACATGACTACAAACATTTCCCAAAAGGGTGCCTTACACCCTCCCCACTACCTCAGGCCCTGCACTGAATAGATAGGCCATCTGTGACTTTTGTGGGACATGAGCTAGCAACATGACATTAACCAGGAACACTGCGGGAAACATCACACAAAGTGGCAAGTGACAGGTAAATCACCCAGCAACATAATTCACACAAACTTCTACTACCTCTGAATGTCACCCACTGCATACAGTGCCTACATGTACAGGTTGCTGATTTGTCGCTTCTGCTACGGCCTGAAAGAATTAACGCAGGCGCACCACTCCCCCTGCCAGAACGGTTTGTAAAAGAAAGTGTGGCGGTTGATGTGAAGTCATCCATATATGCTACAGACTCCAATGATACAGTGATTCTGTTTCCAATAAGATTACCACTATACGACATGTGGGTTGATGTAATTAATGATCGATGACGACCAATGGTTCTGGTTACTGTCACTTGTGAGATAACTGCAATAAGTGAACTAGATACATCGGATATGATAGGTCCTATCATTATAAAGAAATTCCCAGTCCTGATGATGACCCATTGCTGACTGATATCTGTTCCCAGGGTCGAAACGTCAACATAAATTATGTGTGGCTTGATGTTTCATAATTCAGTGACTTCAGGACTCCTGGATTGAAGGACCCTACTGGAAGTTCACGTTCAATTTTTAACCACACTTTTTGTATATCTTTGTATATATTGTACATAACACCGGCACTTTCCTTGTGTATCACAATACACACCTTCACTTTTTTGATTAGGAGTGCCTATGACTTACTAACAATGATAATGAATCCATGAAGTAAATTTGGATTAAAGTAGATGATTCAATAAATGGATGTGATATTGAACAATCCTAAGGATACCGGACTGAATATATATGGTTCCTTATTTTTTTACTATTTATTTTTGCAGTGGAAGTGAATGCATACACTTCCCGCTGTTTGGACCATAATGTTCATAATATATATATATATATATATATACTTGTCTCAGCTAGCCTACAGACTGACCCACCACACTTGGACCACAATGAAGGGAGTGACCTATTGGGCAGACAAAGAGTCAAGCCTGTCCATGTGTGGACATGTGCAGATACAGATACAGATGCAGGCACCTGCTACTTCAGGAGGTGGGAGTCTGTGTGTCTCATCAACATTAAAACACACACCTCTACACATATGTTCACTCACTAAATCTAGAATACCTTAAGGGAAACCTGGGTGTGCATTGTTCATATCCAGTTGTATGCCCGAAGAACAGAGTTCAATATCATGGCACATCAGTTAACAACACACTGTTTGCAGTCATGCATTGACCAAAATGCAAGGACCGTGCACAGAACACATGAGCTGGATGAAAGAGACAACAGGGCTGTGGGATCAAGGGACCTGTCAACGCTATATAACACATGTTGTCAAAGAGAATAAGAGCTAATCAGTCACACATCACCACCCTGCCTCCAATGCAATTCCCATACTAATCAGTGGACAGTGGCTCAGGAAGTTGCGTATTGGCACTGAGGCATGATTTGGCACCATCACATTCTGTACAGGGAAACAGGGCATGGACACAATGTCACACTTGCATTGCAAAAAGGAATCGATACCAGGCCAGATTTCAACTGATACTGTGAGTAAAATAGACATGCCCCAGTCTCTGCTGGCTGAGCAGACAGACCTACACAACACACCATATCTAACAATCACATGCATCACAGTACATCATGTAGCCTAGAGCCAGTTGTCATTGGGTATCTATGTGCAGATCTGAGGGGCAAAGTGAGCCAGTGACCGCCTTTTGAACAACAGTCCAGCAAGGCCCGAAGTGTCCTGAGATTACTGTGCAAAGAGTTTCCTGGGGATGGCTGTCATGTCACCTCACTTAGACAAGTTGGGTCAGGGAACACTCAATACACACTCATCTCAGGACACTCTACCTCTCACTTGACATCAAAACATGTCCATTGACTTACCCATTAATGCACAGTTACAGCACCTACAGGGCTCTGACTCCACAATTTGACAAACTGTGCCTAAGCCTAGGTCAACTATAACTAAGATAAGTAGAAGTACTTCTAAAAGTGTGCACATGAGGCACTTACCTGCCCTTCTGGTGCACCACAGAGCTGGTCAAACAGGGGTAAGACCTCATCCACCAGCTTCTCCAGCTCTTCTGGTGAGATGGCAGGAGCTATATCACCTGTAGGATATGGCATGATTATTCCCAGAGGCGGTACACAGCAGCTGAGGTAGTGGAGGTCTTGCTGGCAGCAGTGTCAGGAGTCAAGTGAGGGATCCAGCACAAGATGGCGGTCACGTCCACCACATATGCGACTGTCACCACCGGCAGACACTGCCATTGGCCCAAGACCACCAGAGGCAGCAATGTCATCCAATGGCAGTGTCTGCCACAGAAGCATCCGCGTACCGCCATGATGACTTCTGCCAGCAGTCATGGGCGGTTCCTAATGTTCAGTGGAATAGATCAGGCACCTGCCATTTTAGAGGCATACAATGCAATCAAATGCTATTTTTAATGCATCACAATTCAAAAAAGTTTGTCCTGGTGACTTTTTAATGCTAGCCTTGTCCTGTCATGTAGGTCAATCATTTTAGTAATCATAATGGTATGTGGTCGAGTACATATGACAATTTAATTGAGGGCACATCCACGACCCCCTTACCCACGCACAAACCAGTATTTGGGGCATTGAAAAATAGTCTAAGTGGCAAGTTACATGCACCTATTGTTGCTGGCCAGATAGGTGTTGTGTACACATATGTGGAAAAGCAAGGAGGTGATGTGCTACTAATGTGTAATTATTAGTGATGTGTGCTGTGTATCATGTCCTAAGTGAATCACATGGACATGCCATAGTTTGTATATGACATGTATTATGTGGATTGCAAGGGACACAATGAATGACAGCCATACTTTCCTTTTGTCCAACATAGTTACCCTGGGAGGAGAAGGATCAGACAACCTCCTGTGTACCATCCACTGGAAGATCTGCAAGCCATGGAGGGCAGACATGTAATCCAGATACACTGCGGATAGGCAGACAATCGTGGATCTTTGTCGCCAGTTCAAGTTAGATCTGATACTAGCCATCAGTCATCCAAATAGCATACTTCCAATTGCACTAGTCATGTCAGTGTTGCATTTCCTGGCCACAGGGTCCTTCCAAATTACAGTGGCCCTAACTGCTGGGATGCCCCAGCCTATGTTCAGTCTTGTCTTGAAGGATGTCTTCTCAGCAATGTTGAAACACCTGTACAGCTACATCCGGTGTCCTCAATGTGAAGATTTTACCTGTGTGAAGGCTGAGTTCTATGCTTTGGCATACATCCCACATCAGGTGGGAGCCATTGATGGTACCCATTTAGCATTGGTTCCACTGCATGGCATTGAACAGGACTATCTGAGCAGGAAGAACGATCATTCCAACAATTTCCAAGTAGTTTGTTTGGTGGACCTCTACATTTCTCAAGTATGTGTACATTGAATGGGTCCAGTCCATGATGTCTTCTTCATGCGGAACAGCACTATTCCACAGCTGATGACACAACAGTACCCTAAGAGCGCCTGGCTGTTTGGTAAGTAACATATGCCATGTGTGTTTGTATGCTGTGTCTGCTGCTAGTGAGATGATAATTGGGACTCATGGTGGCCTACATGTCGCTTTCCCTTACATGGGACTCTGCATACCCAAACCATCCATGGTTGTTGACACCAGTGAGAAACCCAACTACACTATGGGAAGTCTGCATTAACGAGGCACAAGGAAGGGCATGGTATGTCGTCAAGCGGGCTTTTGGGCTCCTGAAAGTCACATTTTGTTGCATTGACAAGACTGGTGGAGCCCTCCCCTACTCACCTGAAGATGTGTGTACGATCATTGTGGCCTGATGTATGTTGTACAACCTTGCCCTGAGAGAAACATCCCATACTTCCCTGATGAGGGGGAGCTGGCAGTGCCACCCAGTGAGCCTCCTGAAATGCCAAGTGAGGATGACAGTGATGAGGATGAAGGGGGAGACCTGCGGGCAGATCTCATCTATCACTACAACTGTGACTGCATGGAGTACTGTAGGGGTCAAGATTTGTTAAGAAGGGTATCCCTGTCACCATGTGACAGGGCATGTCATACTATGCATTTTACAGCCAAGGTTTGCTGGCTACATCAGACTTGAAAAGATGACTCTCTTGATGATCTCCCTTGTTTGGGGCAGTCACATTGAACTGTCAGTGAAATAACTGAATTTTGAAATGGGGGTTGTGTCCTATGTATGCCTTTACCTGTTTAAACTCCTTGTATGCCACTTTTTCCTCCTAGGTGCCTTTACCATGACATCCTCATGTGGGCATTTCAGAGTTGTGTCATTGGCAGGTGGCTGTTTTTGGTCTGATATCTGACGGACATGGATTGATCCAGGTAATATTGGTTGCAGATTTGGGGCTTATGAGTACCAAGTCCAGGCTGCCTGGACAGTGGGAGGGCAGGAATCTGATCTACACAAAGGACCTGTTTGCTGTGGTGTGTTGGTCCAATGGTCTCATGTGTGTGACATAGAGGCCTTGCAACATGTCATCCTGTGCAATCCATGCATTCTACCTTTTTTGTGTTGACATTTTGCGTATGTTAAGTTGGCAGGTCTGGTTTTGGTATGTGATCAGGGTCAAACTGGAGACAACATCCCATACTCTATTGGCCTAATCTATGGGACAATGTCTTAGAAGCCCTTTCTGGTGTGGTTTGGGGCACATTAGTAATAGGATATCTGGCCTGATCCTATATGGCTAGGATGTTCTTGACTATAACTGTGCAGATCTTCTGTGCAATACAGCACAATAAAACATTTGCTGTGACCAGACACTTGTGACATTGTGTTGTTAGTCATCCTCAGCATGACACTACCTGAGATATCTCCCTCCATCCATAGCCTTGTTATGTCTTAATCATGTACATTACAAGTGATTAACATTCTACATTCCAGACAGTTATAAAAGAGAGATGGTAGGCAGTGTTTTAGTGATGCTGTGTTTATTTACATTACAACAGAACTCAATAGTGATAATGGAAATAAACAAACATTGATAAGGTGAAGAGACAAGTCATGGTGAATGCAATCAATAGAGTGAGGCCACAACATTTGAGGTCCAGAGTCTAGTCTCCTAACACCATGGAAAATTAAAAGTGATTGAGGGACAGTAAACAGAGTGAATCTCTGGCACACAAAGGAGTGACATCAGGAAGTGGTCACTTGCTGGCACTAGTTGGTGTCTTGCCATCCACATCTCCTGGATGCTTGGCTGGACGTCCCCACTTGCCAGGGTGAGGGAGGGGTTTAGAAACTACAGAAGCAGGGGTGTCTGAGGTGGGTGCTTTCCCTGGCACGACCCTCTTCCAATGGCTGGTACTGATAAAGGGCCTGGTGTGGATGCACCAAAGGAAGAGGAAGAGGTAGGATGTTGCTGCCTATCCCTGCTCAGTGTACTGTTATTGTCCCTCATCACCCCTGTTCGGGAGGCCATGTTGGAATTGTGGGCCTCCCACTGTTCCTGCATCTCATGATGGAAATTCCTGCCTACCTCCTTGCTTTCCCTGAGTTCAGTCAGTACCTGGCCCATCATGCCTTGGGACTGTTGGCAGACTCTCAAGACCTGGCTGATCGTATCCTGGCCAGGGGCATCACCAGCAGCCTCTTGCTGCTGGGCCACACCATCTCTCCCATGCACCCTATTTCAACATGCCAGCACCCTTGGTGCAACTTGCCCCCTTCCACTTGATTTAGGTCCATCATTGTCAGGGTTGTCAGATTGTGACTCTGGAACCTGGACTGGGGGACATAAGATGTTGGTGACTGTTTTAGGGACCCAGGTTTGCTGGTGACTGGCTTCCTTCAGTGTAGAGGTCACAGGGCTGTGGGAGTCGATGTGGTGTTATCTGGCTAGGTTGCCCGGATGGTCCAGAACCATCCTGTTTCCAGTGGTCCAGGAGTGTTCTCCTCACTGAGGGCTTCATCCATTGGGGTTCTGGCAGTCTCCTCTGGGTTGCTGGAAGCAGTAGTAGTGGCAGCACAACCTGTTGATGTGGAGAGAGAATGTTAGTTATTGTATTGTGAAATCTATCTCCAATAGTTGAATGTGATATTGGTATAGGGCCATGTTCACATCATATTTTCTGATTTCCATTTTATGTGACAGGTACACATATTGTCATTTGTAGTGAGTTAACATTGTTATCACATACCAATTCCTGTTCAGTGACCTAGACTCAGAGTGTCTGGAATCATTAGCTATTGTAGGGATGGTAATAGACTCATATCTTGCCAGCAGTGCAGGCAGGACATTGGCTGGGCAAGATGTTGTTTGATTCATTGTGAAAGCTATTTGTTTGCTATGCAGGCACTGTCAGAACCTTGGACGATATGTGATAGTTGTCATCCTATGGTCAGTGCTTGTGGATGTGACTGCTGCCATTGCCCTACAGCAGATACAATTTGGGTCATTTGATCTGTGTAGGAAGTTCTTTCCAGACATTTTGAGCTGTCTTTTTTGTCTACACTATTTTCATCTTGGCATAGCAGCTCTAGATGGATCTGGGTGTGTTGCCACATCACAGGATGTACCATGATCTGTGTCCTTGTCCCTCCCAGGTGTGTTACATTCATTAGTGGGTTTAGGGATTGTGGCACAATGTCCTTTGGACAGTTGCCTGGGGTTTGTGGTCGCATGGCCTGGTCCTCCTTGAATTTATTCAGACTTTACTTTTATCACAAGTCACAGTTTGCATTGTCCATCCTCTGAGATGAGTTGACTTTCATAGCAAGTATACCAACAGGAATATTTTGAATGTGCAGAGTGGGATGGGTAATTGGTTTGGGTAGACAGAGCCTCCGGGCCTCAGCAGTCGTGTGACTCCCTGTGCTACATGCAGTTTTTCAAATCGACTCTCCCAGGTGTGTGCACATCATGTGTGTTTTCCTGGGTAAAGGTATTTTGGCAGGTGTACAGTGTACTATTGCTTCGAGCGTGAGTAGGAGATCCTCCTCTGAGTACTAACCATTTCACTCCATGTATCCCACACATTGTAGGTTGTCCTCCTGTCAGGTGAGTACAGTTCAATGGGTGGGTAGGGGGGAAGGGTGTTTTGTATCTGGGTACACTGTGTTGGCTAGGGGGGTAACACTACATTTGTCCCATGGCCATAGCATTCCTGTCAGCGCCTGCCCTATTCCCACACACTGTCGAGTTGTCCTCCTCTCAGGTGAGTAGCATTCCCTGGGGAATTGTGAGAGATGGAAATCTTAAGTGTGGTAGACAGTTCTGGTCTTACTAATGGTGGTACAGTGCCTGCTGGGAATTTTTCTGCAGTCATTTCCCTGTGCTACACACAGTATACGGAGACCTGGTTCCCCCAGGTGGGTCTAGTTTCCATGTGAGGTGGCAGACAGTGGTCTTTGGACAGGCGGTGACAGGGCTGGTTGGTGGGATGACAGTGAAGGTGGCCAAATGTGATCAGTGTACATGCCTGTCAATACATTTTGGTGACATTTTTATAGTTGTGACTTATTTGACTCCACTCCCCCAGGTGTTCCTGTCAAGCCCTCAGGAAGCAGGATGGCCAAGACCTCCTCTTCCCATGACGTGAGCAGTACGGGAGGAGGTGGGGTACCACTGCCAGTCTTCAGGACCGCAGCTGGTGCCTGGACGCCATGGAACAGACCTTGCCCCTGAGGTTGTTCCACCTCTTGGTGATGCTGTCCCTTGTGCATGAGAAGCTGCCTACAGAGTTCACTCTGTTGACTATCATTTGCGACATTTTCATAGCGATAGTAGTTTGCTGGAAATGGGCTCCAAATAGTTGTGGCTCTAGTCTGAACATTTCATCCACCATGATGCTTAACTCATCAACTGTGATCTTTCTTCTGGGGTGATGGAAAAAAACAGGTGGGTGCTGGGTGCTAAACAGGTGACCAGACGTATGTACAGTGGAGATGTGCAAATGTGTTTGATGTGGGTATGTTGAGGGTGTGGAATGTGTGCCTAGTGAGAGATGGAGGAGTGCCTATTTAATTGGAAAGGTTGTATTGTTGAGCACTCTAGATGGTGTATTTTGCATGGGAGTTGCAAAGGATTGTGGTGTATGAAGAGGTGTGTTTTATAGTGTGATTTGCAGGAATGTCGAGTGTGTGAATGTGTGTCAGCTGTGTTGTTTTCAAATGCATCCAATGTGGTGTTACTGTGGTTCGAATCGCCATAGGAGGAAAGCCATTGCAAGACCACCATTGCGATTTTTGACTTGTACTAGGTTTGGTGGTTGGTTGGCAGGCTGGCGATGCCGGTGGTCGGGCCACCTATTTCCCACCCTCCAGAGTTTTGGCAGGGTCAGGTTTTTGGCTGGCTTTTGCCAGTCCTGCCTGTGTAACTCATAACGGGGCGTTCTCTAAGACCGCCAACATGGAGGTCTTTTGGCGGCCGTCACTATGGCAGTCTGGCAGTCCAACTGCCAAATTCGTAATGAGGCCCCAAGTCACAAAAAATACACTTTCTGGATGAAGAGCTGGCTTTCTGCTAAATTTGGTGTAATTCCTTCCAGTGGTTTGAGCTGCATTCGTGTTCAAAAATTTAAAAAATCCCATTCACTTAAAATGAGGAAAAAGTGTTTTGGGACCCCCACTTTTCGTCAAGAGGCGCCAAAATTATTGATACAACAAAAAATGCTCTTTCTATGGAAAAAAAGTCTTAACTATAACTACCTAGTGGCAATCACCACTAGGTTATATATATATATATGTCACGATTCACCCTTGGCTTACCGACCGGATCTGAAGGGGATAGCGTGCATCCCCAGTTCTTGCAAGTCCTACTCTGGCCGAGGTAGGGGTGACCCCTTCCGGTAGCCACAGTGCTGTTGACAACAGTACGCCACCACAGTCCGTGCCCTCCAGAAGGAGTCCCAGAGAAAAAACCCCAAAGGGAAAAATCTCCAACAGGAACTCCCTGGAACAGAAAAGGAGGACACAAGAAATTAGCACTTAGATGCCTGGAAAATACTGGAAAGCAGGGGAAAAAACAGGAGCAAAAACTGAAGTACAAGAGAAGACCAGCCGGAGTGTGACCACCACAGGAGAAGTGTTGAAACGCAATGAGAAGAAGAATCAATCCCCCTTATATACCCCTAGACAGGAAGTGGAAAACAGGAAGAAGTAACACGCCATTTTGGATTGGGAAAGGACTATAGAAACAGATAGGAACAGGCACCATAGTAAGAAGGGAACAGATGCATGCAGGGAAAAAGAAAGGTGAATGGTGTGCTGGGAAGGAGAAAGCATGGCTCCATCAGCCAGAAGGAGATAGAAAGGCAAGCCCTGGCTTGGGGCACCTGCTAAGTGTGAGACCCGAGCGGGGGGCGCAGGCACCCCACGACAACACCCGCGCCACACGCTGTGTGCGGCGTGGACCGATGCCCAATCCTGGGCCCCAGCCTCGCCGTGGTGAGGAGAACAGCGCGCAGCCAGAAAAAAGGGCCTCCGCAGCATGACAACATCTATATATATACTTATATATATATATATATATATATATATATATATATACATATATGATATACTTACCTTTTTACTTTTTACCAAACATATGCCTTTACAACAATAAGTTTTGTGGTAAAGGCATGCATGGTAAAGGCATATGCGTGGTAAAACATTTAGTTGTAAATTAATGTGTGGCAATTACCATGCGTTGTCTTGGCCACTTTGTAACAGAATGCATGGTAAATGGATGCGTGGTTCCATCATACATACATCCAACAAAGAATATTCGGACTGTTGTGGTATAGGTGCAAAGCCCAACACCATGGTTGACCGTCACACACTCAGCGCGTCACAACAAATTAAAAAACCTCTGGAATTGAGGGAAGCACTTCACTTGTGTATGAACTTTCTTTTCTAAAAAGAAAATGCTTCTGGTACATGTGCCAGAAGTATTTTCCAATTTAATGGGGTGGGTGACCAATTGATGTTCACCATACTACAGAGAAAATGAGTGAGCCTGAATGAGTCACCCACCACATGAAAGATCTCAAATGAGAATGCATTGTTTCTGTGGCCTCTTTGCTGAGTTTGTCTTGTCTTTGAAGTAGAGAAGGCATGCTGAAATGTACAGAGCCACCAGCCATTTGGAGGTGCCCGACACTACTAATTTGACCCTGTCAATGCAGCCTGGGAGGTCTCCTGTTCCCTGTAAAAGGGGGAAGGAGGAGATGTGTCCTAACAACCAGAGATACCGATTTTGCAAATAGGGAACCAGGTTCAAGTCGCAAGGTCAGGTCAATGTCCTGTGTTTCTGGGTAGATCCCTTAAACTTCACATTCTCCAACAAATAGTCAGAATTTATGGATGTTATCTGGTTCTCATGGAAACAATTCTATTGCCTTTGGGTCAAATTTGTACTATATAAAACTACGAAAACAAAAAATAGGGCTTCAAATAAGTTTTGCTTGAACAGATTTATGTCCTTCTCACAAGCCCCATTAAGCAGTCCCATTATCCACACATTATTTTCCCAAGACTAATTCTCTAATTTTGCTTGTACAATATTTTGCTCCTCCATTTGCAAAGTCTCGGCCTTAAAGATTCCTGGATTCAGGGTTTTCTTGTACAGAATCTCTTCCATAAAGAGTACTCTAGTTCAGATGTCAGTTATATCTTTGTTCACCTCTTTCAAGATTTGTTTCAGCTCTCCTATGATGGCCCCAGTTCCATTCTTTATATGCAGGAGTTCTTTTATAAAACTCTTTGTAACCAGGTGGTCATGTTCATTTGCGAGTACATTTTGAATCCTTCCCTTCTTCTTCCTTTTGCTTCCCATGCCTGCCATCTCTTTATTCTTGTTGCTGCCTGTTACCAGAGAAGATCGTTTACATTAGTATTCTATAATAATGTAACTTTCAGAAGCAATAAAAGGATAACATCACAAACTGGTTTAGTCTTCATAATAATACACCCCAAACACTAGGTGACAAGTGTCCTCTCAAGTTCTCTCATAGAAAATGTCTCCTAACAATCCACCATTATATTATAGGTTTAACAAGACTCCACAACATCGTAAAACATTCCATTATGCATTGAAAGCCACATGCCAACCCCCACTTGTTATGGCAACCCAGAAACAAACTATTTGCAACCAAAATGGTTTACATAAAGAGGAAAAGTATAGACATCTCAGAGCAAGATTTTACACAGCCTCAAAATAATTAAGCCTTAATATTATGAGAAATAAACATTTACATATGTTTTCTTTTTTAACACCACAAATCAGTCTGAAATTACATTGCCGATGAATACCCAATGAACATGTCTAGTTGTATGCTCGGAGGTTTAAAAATATTAATAAATGTCCTGCCATCAAAAGTCAAAATCCTGTTTACAACACACTGCTCTGAAAAATGGTGACTCCAGAAGGGTACTTTTAACATGAGACTTTGTAAATCCTGGGAATAACTTTTTCTCGGTTTTCATCAATGCCTCATGAAATGCACCCCACATCTGAAAGCATGAATTGAACAAAGCCTAGTTCTGCTCTCCAAAGGCACCAATCAGCATGTGCATGACTGGCGTGAGCATCACAAAACGGCATGCTCTGGAGAGTGTCACTTCTGTGACAATAAAGACTATTAGTCGAGCACCATTAAAAAAAAAAAACCAACAGGTGACCAAACTAATTTCAATATTCTCCAAACAAACTTAAGAGTACCTACTGTCAATATTGATTCTCTTTCAGTTATTCAGGTTTAGACAGTTGCATGAGGAAGGATGGAAATGTAGACTGAGAATTTTTCATAGCATGTTTAGTTATAAAAAAGAGCTCATCTCTTGCCATTTCCATTTATCAACCATCTAAATAGCCTCTGTGCATCTGATTTACAGACTACTCAACCCAATCAAGCGCTTCCAAGAACAAATCTCAGACTTGATTCCTTCTTCCATCCAACATAACCACACCACTTTTTTTAAGGTAATACCCTCCGACAACTCCAACATTAATTGCATGAAGGAAGTCTTGTGGATACTTCTCAAAAGACTAGAATAAGAGAATACTTCAATAACACTACCCACCTAAAAGGAAACACAATGGACCTCAACTTATCAGTGTCCCCTAATATAACTATAGCCCTGGACCAGAAAGATTACTTCATCATCCCCTTCACTATTTCAAATCCTATGTCTCAAGGCACCAGAGAAGATTAAAAATAACATTCCACTCAATCAAAGGCAACAATCAGAAAACGAATCCAAGAGAAACTAACCAACCTGTCAGTACCGTTCCAACCCACATGTAAGTCAACTTTGGACACTATTTGAAAATGGATGACATCCTATCTCACCAGTTGGCCCCAGCTCATGCAAATATGTTCAGCTACCCCATGGACAGTCTCCATCTCTTGCAGAGTACCTCAGCAGAGAACCTCCAGGACTCATTATTGCATATAACAGCATCAACATCCACCATTAGCAGAAAATGCTCAACTTTATCTCAAAATATACTCAGTGACATATAGACTCAAATTCTGCTGCAATCTAGTTTAAATTTGATGTCCACTAACATCCTGAAGCTAAACCCCACACAGACTTGCAACAGCATTTTAAATGATAACAATTAATGCAATTAACATGTAGACATCACAGGCCTTAGATGAAAAGCCACATTTTAAGAGCAAGTGAGAGCACTAGGCTTTCATATTTATATCCATTAAGTTTAAATAGCTGTAGAATATATTTTTCTTTGTTACAAATGACAAACTAGGTCAGGAATTTGAAATGTTAAACTTTCAATGACATAAAAAATGCTAAAAAGAGTGACTTAAGAGAAAATATTAGATTTTGACCTCCCATAGTAATATTTTGTAAAGAATATAATAATGTATTAAAATGTTTAGTTCTGTAGAATGTTTCTGTGTTAACAAAGGCACTGTTAGTTAGAAAGAGTGAGCAACCCAGGAGCTAATGGTGTGATGAAGAGGAATAACCATGAACTGTACTTTTCTTAAAGAAGGGAAATGGTGAGAACTCTTCTGAGTGCCACAGAATGTTTCACAAAATGTTTCAGTTTAAAGTTAATTTCTGTAAGCTATTGCCTTTCGATTGCTTAGAGGACAGAAGCTTTCCTGTTCTCATGAAGACACAGCAAGCTGATTGGATAAACTGCCTGAATATAGAAACAACCTTTTTCAAATAATGATATAAAAATATTATAAAAGGTGTGACCCAAGAATAAGCACAAGACCTCATTTCAAACCTCTCTTTGCAGACCATTTCTAGACACTCTGCAGAACCCTTTGCACACACTTCTTAGTTTCATACTGAGATAACCTTTTATGTCTGCTGCTCCGAGAATCTCCTGAGTTTCTTGAACCTCTCTTTATGGGAAGGTCTGCTTTATGATTTGAGAATTGATGCTAAAAGCTTCATACTTTCACATCTAGATTTAGAGCTCTTCATAGGCTCTAACTAATGCTTGTCTCTCGGTTTGCAAGCTTAGACTAGGGACTTTTTGTTTATGGAATGGACTTCATGCTTTTGCTCTGATGTTATTTGATTATATTGATTTTCAACTGATTGATTTTTCAGATACTGAACTACAAAGATTTACTTATAAAAGATTTAGAATAAAGGTTTGAAACTCACACCAATTCTCAACATTGACTTCCAAGAAATTGAAATTGAAACTATGATGGCTGGTTGAATTGATCTACAGCTCCTGATTAATTCTTAATTATGACAAAGGTCTGTCTGCCTGGCCCAGCAACACTTGGAGGCTGCTGATTTGATGAGTGGGTAAGATGATGTCCTAAACCAAATATTTATTTAAAGATCCCTGCTCCACCAGTGTCAATACCTATTGTTTACTATCAGCAGTGACTAATTCATGCTTGGCTTTCCAACTTAAGCCTAGCAAGTTACATCCCCCACCTGACAAACCATGCAAAATCTCTAAGATCTACCCTCAACACGGACCTCTCGACCAAGCAACATATCAGGAAACTCAAAGCAGATTGGTTATAAATCTCCCTTTTGAAGAAAGGTGAAGGCTTATGTTCTGAAAGATCACTTCAAAACAACAGTACAAGTTTCAGTGTTCTCCTCAGTACCACCAATGGGCCCCTGAAAGCTATCCTACATGCATGGCTCAGCAAGGGCTTGCTGAAATTTGAAAACATCAACCCACATTAAAATAATTACACTTGCTTGCCCTTTCAGCCTTCTAGAGAAGTGGTGTCAATTATAAAGCCTTCAACAACAAGGCCCTTGCATACATGACAAACAAACTAGTCATGGTGAGTGGACAAAGTGGGACCAGACCTAGAATATTCCCAGACTGGGCACAAAACTTTGCAAGAAAGAAAAATAAAAATAAAGCATGCCTTTTCTGTTCATGCACCCCAGATCTGGAACAGCTTCCTCATCACAAGAGAGCAGCACTAATTCTCCCACAATTCAGAAAAAAAGCTGAAGACACACCTCTTCAAGGAGCACTATCCCTGATCAGACATTCTACCCTGGCCCTTCCTCCTCTTCTTGTTTAGCGCCACATTGCTCTCAAGCTACGTTTGCGCTCTTGAAATACCAACACATAAATAAAATTAGCATTGTTATGTACAGGTTTACTATTTTTATATACCCGTTTTCAAGTAAACCATGTATTACATTCCAATTATGGTGAGTTTCTCAACTCATTCAAATCCTTTCGTCAGCACCAAGACAGGATTCAGGTTTCACTCATTGGTCGTACTCAGCAGCTTACTTGCCACCTCCCACCTGTCCTCTTTTCTCACCAAGTAAGGTGCTCTCTCACCCCAGGTGTCTCTTATAAGTGATGCCAGGGCGGGTCTCTCTTGCCCCAGCTTAAAAAATGGAACAAATTCACCTAACACTACCTACCACAGCACCAAAATCAAACTTAATGGCTCACAGGGGAACATGGTGGCCAGCTAAGCATGCCTGCCGCAAGCTCTCTGCCTCTCTGGAGTGGCATACAGGTCGGGCAGTTAGTGTGCCCTTCTTACCTGTTTGTATCCTCCAGGAGTGTCCCGGCAGTGGCGAGGGCGGCTTGGCATCAGGTTGATGGGCTCCCCGATGTGAGACATAGCAGAGCCTCCTCGTATGAGGGCAGAAACCTTGCTGATATTGCTGCCATGGATGCAGGCGCTCGGTGGCTTCGACAAGTCATGAACGCTTCTGCCAGGATAGGCTTCCTGGGGATTGGAGTCAGAGTCAGCACAAGCTGCCTGCGATGCTCAAGAAATCCTCCCATTGGGTGCTCAAATGTTTGCTTTACTTTTGCAGCACAGGACACACAGGATGCGCTGGAATATACCTGTAGCACCTCAAAACCCTTACCGGGGCCCGGGTCCAGGACTAGACAGCAAGGGCAAAAGTCAGTGAAATCACCAACAACAACGCCTGTCCCAGGTAAAATATCGAATGGCCCTGGCCTTGCAACCTCCCGAGATCAGCCTTCAACAGGCCCTGGTGTGAGGAGCAGAAGTGCCACCAAAGGTAGGACCTCAAATTTGTCATTAATGCGGCATGAGGAAAGGGATCTCAATCAAAGTAGGTGGACTAATTCAACAATACAAAAGAACAGAGGCGAAATGGGCCACGATGGGACCATCTACTGAGAAAATAAAAATTACCACCTCTCTTAGATCTTTCTTTAAGGTACAAAAGACCCAAGAACATCTTAAGTTGTCTAACTCACAGGTTATGTCAACCCCTGTTAAATATGGAAACTACCTTGACACTCCCATCAAAGAACTGGAAGAAATAGATTTCTCACCTATAGATCAGGCTCAAGGGCACTTTCAGAGGACTTCTGCCCCAGAAGAAGCAGTAATTGTGTCTGCACCAACACACTAAGTAGATAGCATGCAGTACTCTATAAGCCAGGAGAATTATGACTGAAACTTTACTACAGCCACTGATGGAGGAGATGAGAAAGAAATTTGCAATATCGGAGTCTAATCAAGCTAAAATCCAGGGCGTCTATTATAATCTAGTTACAAAAATAACAGAAAGGTTAGGGGATATGGACACCTCTTTTGGAGCATTACAGGTAGACGTTGAGATCAATAGTAACGAAATTCAGGCACTAAAGCAAAGAGAAAAAGAATTGCGAGAAAAATTGCAGTTCCTGGAAGATTACTGTAGGCAGAATAACCTAAGATTCTTAAATATTTCAGAAGGAGGTGAGATTAAGGAGTTTATTATAACCTTAATATCACCTCAGTAGCCCTCACAAATTTGGACCTGGAGATACAGAAAGTCCATCGCGACCCCTTTGGGAGAAATCCTAACAGAGATAGACCTAGGAAACTCCTTGTTAATTTTAGCTCTTATTCACTAAAAGAGCAGATCCTCTTGGAAGCCCTAAAAGTAAAAAGCTTCAAGAACGGGGGTTGGTCTTTTAGTATAAGATGAGATATCTCCAGGGCAACCTATTACTGGCAGTGGGAACTAGGGAAGTTTATTAAGGAACTTAAATCATTAGGAGCTACTCTACAATTGTTAGAAATGCTTACCACAATTAAAGGAAGCAAGGGATCCAAAATGTCTAGCTGTGCCTTAATTCAAAATAGCAAGCATGTGCAAAGAGAAGAAAGTGGCAGCAAGAAGAACTTACAAATTCAGCAGATTGTGGCAGAAAAGATTTAAGGTTTGCGTACCAGGAAATGCTAGAGACATTGTGCCATGCTTCTGACCAGGTATATTCAAATCTTGGTCATTTGAAGAGCTGTTGAGAAGGACTGCTGGGGGGGGTGTGGCCACGGAGCCGAGCATGGCGCACGCTTAACTGTTCGGCTCCGGAGGGGCCGACTTCAAATGGGTGCCTGGACGCGCTAAATCGGGCGATCTCATGCCCAGAGAGGAGTGCGGACGGTGGGGACCACGGAGGTGCGGACTCGCCCCCTGGAGCGGGCTCCCGAGTGGCTGGGGCTGCCCGGGACTGAGGAGAGAGGCCGCGGCCCTGTCGACGGGCGGGGCCGAGACGCGCTGGGCTGGGAGGCTCCCTGTGTCGGAGCGCTGAAGGTGAGCGGCTGGTGCGCCCGGGGCTGCTCAGGTGTGGCCGTGGCCCCGGGGGCGGCCCCCGACGGACTCGTGCGCCCCGGCGCGGGCCTGGACCCGCGGGGTCGCCGGCGGATTGCGGCCGAGATCCCGGACTGGGCGGTGTGCTGCGCCCGGCATCGGATTCGGACGCGGGCCCACCCTGAAGGTGGGGGGTGCGGATCGGAGCGTCTGCTGGCGAGTTGGCCCCCTGCTCGAGGGGCGGAACCTGGTGCCTCCTGGCTGCGGAACTGCATACAACGAGAAGACGGGGGGCCCGCTTTGGGTACGCCCCCCTGGGGGACGCACAATCGGTGCGCCGGTGTTGGAAGCCCAGGGGCCCGCGGATGCCGACGACGGGACTCTCTACGCCCAGGGCGGCCCGAGACGAGCGTTGATTGTCCTTTGTGAGGCGGGGCAGTGCGGAATCTCCCTTGCCACCCGCCATCGACTGCCAGAGTTGGGGGCCAGGTGCCTTTGTTCCCGGGTGCGGGGCCCCCCTTGGTTGACCGAGCCGGTGCCGATCTGAAGGCCTGCTGCATCCACCCCTCCTACACACAACGACGCAAATCTACCAAAGCACACATGCCCCGGTTTGGCCCAGGACTGGTTCCTCATCTGTGGAGCGCAGCGTACGCATGATCGTTAGGTCCGTGGGGGGCCACTGGAGGACCCGGGCCTGAGCGCACTGGATCGGATGATCCTCTATCGGGGGACGGACGCGGCGCTGGGTGTGGCTGGCGGAGTGCCTGGGGCTCTCCCTGGAGCGACCAGATCCAGAGACTGCAACAACAGTGCCCTGGGCTAGTAGACGAATCAACAGCAAACAGCATAAGCGCCTGAACAGTGCGCTAGACTCACTGAGTCACCCCTCCCTGCCTGGCCAATGCCCCCCAAGGGCAGACATAAGAGCAAAGCCATGGACCCCCTGACACATACACCACTGGGGGACTATGAACCGACCATGCAGAACCAGTCGCAAATCAAAATACAAGACACTCTAGACAAGATACTGGGAGCCATTGAGGACACCAAATCCACATTACAGCGCGACATCAATCAAGTGGCGACAGAGGTGGGCCTCCTGAGAGCCGATCACCACAAATTAGCTGACAGAGTAAAAGAAGTGGAAGCAACGCTAGCGGAAGTCGTCCCAAAACAAGCAGACGTATCAGCGGAGGTGACCTTCTTGGCTGGCAGAGTGGCGAAGCTCGAGCAGCGAGCTGAAGACGCAGAAGGCAGAAATAAAAGGAACAATATTCGCGTGGTGGGCCTCCCTGAGGGGGCCGAGGGGACGAATATAGTGGAGTTTCTGGAGAAATGGCTAAGCACAGTTGTCGCACCAGGATGTCTGACCCCCTTTTACTCACTGGAGCGAGCACACCGTGTGCCAGCTAGACCACTCGCTCCTGGCAGGCCACCACGAGCAGTAATAGCTAAACTCCTGCACTACAGAGACAGAGACATCCTATTACAGAAAGCCAGGGAAACCGGCCCATTTAAAGTAGCCAATGGCGAAGCGACATTATTCCCTGACTTCACTTTGGAGGTCCAAAATAAGCGCGCCTCCTTCTTAGCCGTTAAAAGAACCTTGCGAGAAGAGGGGATACAGTACTCGCTGCTCTACCCAGCAAGACTACGAGTGATTGCGGAGGGGAAAACCACGTTCTTCCAAACTCCAGAGGAGGCATGGGAATGGCTCGAAAGATCTGGGACGCGGCCGACGCGACCTGCACCGGAGAACCGCGGGGTGGGCGGGACCCAGCGGACCCCGAGGGGGAAAAGACCCAGAGACCGCCAGCGGCTGGCGCCAATGCGGACACAGAGAGAAACTGGCAAGAGAGAGGCCCTGGAAGCGGCGGCCAAGGTGGGTGGAGAGTCATTGCCCCGGGAGGTCTCAGAAGAGGAATCGGACGACGCGGTGGTGTCCTCGCCCGATGGCTCTGGGGATTCGACCTACACACCTGGAGTGACCCCGCAGACCGCTGACGAACTTGCATAGATCGAACCCGCACCGGCGCTGAAAGGCGAGAAAAGATAAGTAGTGAGGTGGCCCCTCCGGACCTGGCCACTCCCCCGGACCAGACTCTTGCCTGTCAGTCCTGACTGGCGAGTATTGCATTGATGTGTTTGAATAATTTGCAGTGTTGCAGAACTTATTGGGCAGTCTACAGTTCCGGAGGTGCCCTGGGGATGGGGAGTTGGGGTTTGCGGTTACTAGTTATATCGGCTACATGTGCAAAATGGTATGAGCATGAGGAAGGTACAAGCTTGTGGGGGAATCGGCTCTACATACAACAGGACTTGAGAATAGGATGGCGGACTACAATATCATAACTTGGAATGTTAGGGGGATGGGTACTCCTGCTAAGAGACATAGAATTCTTTCCTTTCTAAAAAGGAGAGGGGTGCAGATAGCTATGTTACAGGAGACCCATCTCGCACCTGGAGAGGGAGAGAAACTAAGGCGTAGATGGAGGGGACAGGTGTTTGCCACAGAATATTCAGCTTACGCAAGGGGAGTCCTGATTTGGATTAGAGCGGGGGTCCCCTTCACGATTGATTCCTCCAACATAGACAGAGAGGGAAGGTTTGTCATATTGGAAGGGAAACTACAGGGGCTCCAGTTGACCCTGAGTTGTATATACGCTCCCCAACCAGGACCAAACATCATTCATGACGGACCTGTCTAGGCACCTCACTCGTCAACACATGGGGGAAGTACTAATGGGAGGAGACTTTAACGCAGTGCTCGACATTGACCTAGATAGATCTACCCCCCCACTACAGGGAGCAACATCAACCAAAACAGCAAAAAAACTAGTTGGGTGGCTAGACGACTGGGGGCTGGTAGATGCTTGGTGGTTTCAACACCCAGCGACCAGGGATTATTCGTTTTATTCGGGTCTCCATCAGGTACACACTAGAATCGATAGGATAGTTTGCACCGCAGGACTGGCTCGAAATATGACCCATGCTGAGTACCTTGCCCGCACAATATCAGATCACAACCCTCTATTACTGACATTGAGAGTAACACAGGACAGACCCCCCATACCATCATGGAGAATGCTCCTGACAGCGCTAGAAGACCAGGCATACAGGGAGGAATTACGATGCTACCTAACAGAACATATAGAAACTAACCAGGGATCCACTTCCGCCAGAGGCATAGAGTGGGAGACACTCAAAGTGGGGACACGGGGTCACTGTCTTGGACAGTCGGTGGGGATAACACGTACGCTTGAGAGAGAATTAAATGCATTGGAGAGGGTCATACATGAGGGGGAGCTGAGACAGTGCTCCGCAGGGCAAGTGGAAGAAGAGTATGAACGTGCACGTAGAGAGCACTCCCAAGCTGAAGAGCGGCTTAGATGCCATAGTAGGCAAAGATACTTGGCATCCATACAGTCAGAGGAGGGGAGATCCGGTAGACTTTTGGCATGGCTGGTGCGCCCGCACAGAGACAGTGACCCTATTGCATGTGTACTAGACAGGGGGGGAACACGCAGACTCAGCCCAGAATCCATTAACGACGCATTTAGAGATTACTATACACACCTATACAGGAAGCCCACAGACTTGAGGACAGGGACCCTTGACAATTTCCTAACTCGGATACCCCTACCAGTATTGAGCCCAGAGGGCAGGGTCGGCTTGGGGGGCCCAGTGACCGCGGATGAGACAACTGAAGCAATTGCACAGTTGGCCCCTGGGAAGACCCCAGGTACAGATGGTCTCCCTATGGACTTTTATAAAAAGTATAAATCTTTACTAGTCCCCAGACTGATAGAAATGTATACGGAATCGGCAAAGAACGGAGAACTTCCACGCACACTGCGTGAGGCATTGGTAGTACCACTTCCTAAAACAAACAGCAGGGAGGCATCAGTAACAGATTTTCGCCCACTATCAATGCTAAATAGCAACTTTAAGATCCTCAGTAAGATCCTGGCCAACCGGCTATTACCTCTTATGCCCACCCTGATACATCCTGACCAGAACGGTTTCATACCTGGTCGAAGCACCTCACTGAACCTTGGGCGTATTTTCTCTATCATACATATGCCCAGTGAATCGAAACCGCCAACTGGGATCATGCTAGCAGTGGACTTTGAAAAGGCCTTCGACTCAATTAGATGGGACTACCTGAGGGCGACAATGTTAAAGATGGGTCTGGGAGAGGGCTGGGTCGAATGGGTGGATCTGTTATACTCATCCCCACTGGCAAGGGTCAAGACAGGTAGGACAATCTCTGGTGCTTACCCAGTGCATCGAGGAACTAGACAGGGATGCCCCCTATCTCCATTGTTATTCGCCCTGGCGATGGAGCCCCTGGCGGCCTGGGTACGAGGGGACGGAGCGAGTAGAGGGATTCGGTGGGGACCAACTGACCACATTATCTCGCTATATGCAGACGACATCCTGATCTATCTTAGAGATGGGGCGATTGATCTCCCCTGGGCCATGAACGCCCTGGAGGAGTTTGGAGAGGTGTCAGGATTAAGACTTAATCGTAATAAAACATATGTGTTCCCCCTGATGCCCGGATATAGATGTCCTGCAACGTGCCCAACAGACCTGAAATGGGCCTCACGGACATTTAGATACCTGGGGATCCAGATCTATCATGACGTGGGAGACCTAAGAGAGGGCAACCTTGGTAGTGCGCTCCGATCCCTGAGATCCTCTGTAGAATTTGGCGCTCTCTGAAACTGTCGGTGATGGCCAGAGTGGCGCTCTCCAAGATGATCATGCTCCCCCGACTTCTCTATTACTTCACCAACTTGCCACTGTTAATACCCCGAGCATGGTTCCGCGATCTGAACGCATTACTCAGAGAACTAATATGGGACAATGGGCGCAGGCGAACAACACTTACAACTATCTGCAGGCCGCCCAACGCGGGTGGCCTGGGAGCCCCCGACTTTGAGGCATACTACCTGGCATCCCAATTACAGTGGATACCCGGCTGGCTTGCGGGCCAGGGCCAACTGGATTTGTATACAGCCCAAGGAGCAATTGACACGGCGTGGATTGCGGCGTGCATGACAAACAGAAAGATAACCCCCCCTGGGAACAATATAATGATAAAAGTGGCAATGGCATGCTGGAAAAGATGCACGAAAAGGGTGGGAGTGGGCCCTCCATATTCCCCAGCGCTGCCACTGGCGGTGCTTGCCATAGAACCTAGGGGGAGGGGGCCGGGAAGCACAGGACTTGGCCCCTGGTTGTCTGCTGGAATAGAAGTAGTGGGAGGACTCTTCAAGGAGGGAGTGATGAGGGGATTTGCTGAATTAACAGAAGAGGGTGTCCCCGGGGGGCAGTTCCTGCTTTACGGGAGGCTAGTACACACTCTTAAAACTCACTGGGACACGGTGAATGCGGAACCTGCCACACATGAGGTCCTGCACTCACTGTTGACATTAGGGGAGGAATCACATCTAATCACCAAAATATATCGGGCCCAAGTTGAGGCAGCCTTAGACCCATTACGGTCGCTGAGAGGACGGTGGGAGGGCACAATTGGGCGGGAACTAACTGACTCAGAGTGGAAGAGAATACTGGCCTACCCCCGGAAGATATCACATAATACACGGTTAAGATACATTCAATACAATTATTTGCACAGAACGTACCTCACACCTCACAGACTGTTCCGTATATATGGAGGGACTTTGGGGACTTGCCCGAGATGCGGAGGAGGAGGGGCGGATTTTGACCACATGGTCTGGACTTGCCCAGCGATCCAGATAGGCTGGAGGGAAATATTGCCCACCCTGACTGAATTGTTTGAGTTTGAGTTGAGACCCACCCCTGAGCTGTGCCTGCTGGGCCTCAGACCGGCTGCGCTTTGCGGAAAAGTGAAGGGACGCTTTCTGGACCTTTCCCTGGCCCTTTATAAGAGACTAATCTCGAGGGGCTGGAAGACCACAGACCGTCCTCTGCTGTCTGACTGGAAAAGGGATATATCAACATGGTCTAGTGCTGAACTACAGGTCCTAAAAGCAGAAGAAGCCAGGAATATCCGCCAGGTTCCTATAGCTCCGGGGTGGGAGAATTTAATGACAAGATGGGAGAGTATAAATAAGAGGCTGGCAGGCCCAGTAGGAGAAACCAGTGAAATCCAATCCCCACCGAGGTTGGAACCAAATGGTGGAAGTACATAGATAGACACCCAAAAACAGACCCAGACCACACATAGATCACATCAAGAGTAAGGGTGTGAGGACAGTTGGAACCCTGACCCCCACTCCACTGACAGTAATAGTAAGCAACGTAAGTGACCCGCCACTCCCACGGTGCGCCGGTGCGCCCTGGGTTGACATCTTCCCTCACCCAAAAACGAATACAATATAGTACCTTCAAGCGAACAATCAGAAAAGCCACTCGCACAAAGCCGTAAAGTTGACCTTTTGGGGTCCTTTGTTTTCTTTTTACTCCCCTTCTTCCTTTTCCTTCACCTCCAACCGGTCCAATATGACTGTCACCAGAAATTGTATATCACATACCGTGTTTTCTCCCTCTCCCCCACTTTCCTCTTCCCCCTCTACCTCCCTTATCTTCCTGCACTTAACCCTATACGCCACCCTCCCAAGTTACAAGGAAGAAGGGGTTCAAGTTTGTTGTTTGATTGTTGATTATGCAGAACAGCGAATTGAAGAAAGGAAACAAGCTTTAACAAGTAAATGAGCACAATTTGTTGAATAAAGACCATTAAGACAAATGACAATAAAAAGTGCAAACAATGAGCAAAAGGTAGAATATAGCATAATAAACAAAAAATGCATGTAAAATGAACAAGTATGAAACTGTGTAACAACAAAATGTTAATAAAAATATATTTAAAAAAAAAAGAGAAGGACTGCTGGCACAGAGCACTAAGGCTACATGTGCATCCTGCATGGTGTCCAAGCTGCACTCCCCCTTAAAACTAAATTCTAGCTTCTCTTCACCAGAGACTCCCAGTCCCAGACATTGTTCCCTCTTTAATTGCCTTTGCCAAACTTCTGGGCTCATTTACAAAAAAAACCTCATCATTACTAAGCCCTTTTCTAACTGCCAAAGTATGCAAGTTTTCAACTCCATCTAAACTCTATTCAACTTTGAATGCTCAAACTCACTCTCTTACTTTAGAACAGAAGTCTAAATGTAAGAACTCACTCTTAGTGAAAGAGAGAATGGACTATTTGCTGGCCTTGCAAATCCATAATTGCAGATCTCAAGCCCAGCTGGTCATGGGCACTAAGAAATCAACTTATATCTTCCCAATTAAAAGAACTTCACTGGCGCATGCAAGGCAGGCACCACTGACAAAATTCTCAAATTGGTTTACTAACATACCACAACAAGGAACTCCACTTTGGAGCCATGTGAGTTTTTATTTACCGCACTTTGGCCATAGGTTCTGGTGTTTCAGAAGTGTAAAATGCTCATTATACAGGTGAAAACAAAATCAATACATGCTACAAATATTAAATTGATTTGACACAAGTGAATATAAAACATGTTCAAGTATAGGATGTGAAAGCGTCCTCATGTGGGGGAAGGGAATAGTAGAAAAAGTCACAGTGTTACTGGACTCCGGTACTAAAAAAAAGTCCAGTTTCACGGTGGCAACAAGCACATTTATAGATGAGTGTGCATAAGCAAAAATGGAGGTGAAAGGAGAAATGTACAGCATCAGAACATAACACTGGCAAGGTACGTGAGAAAAATATTATGAGATAAGGACATGAAGGGGTGGAAACCTGCACATGTAGTTTACAATGGAGCATTGGTTAAGGGGTGAAAGTATACATTAAAAAACATTCAGGGCCTCATGATGACTTTGGCGGTCTTTTCGGAAGACAGCCACGGTGGTGGCCCCCAAAAGACTGCCATGTTAAGAGTCACACAATGAAGACTACCACTAAACAGCCACAAATCCGACACCGCCAGGACACAGGTGCATGGGAAAGATGCGGTTCCGCCACCCTCACAACTTACCACCCACCAAATTACGATCCACATATCAGCACAAGGTGGAAAACCATGGGTGGTACAAACTGCCTCATACTGAATACAACACCTCATTGGCCAGTTCAAAAACCTCACACCTGACACACATACACAAAACAAACACATATTCACTGCACTATATAACACCCCCCCATACAACCCACAATCCTTTGTAACCCAAATGAGAATTCCATACACTGAGAGCAGGCAAAAATCAACAGATACCACCTTTACATTTTAGGCACATACATCTCACTCACACACCATATAACTGCACAAACAACACAATACACACATAACGAATACACACAAACACCACAACCGACCATCACACACAACTGAACATCCCTACCCCACCAAGCACCCTACACGGCACCCTCGCATACACAACACCCACCCATAACACAATCACCAGCATGTCCCAACAAAAGCACCTACGCTTCAGAGACAACGAGTTGAGGGTCATGGTCGATGAAATTGTAAGGGTAGAACCACAACTGTTTGGAGCACAGGTCCAGCAAACATCCATTGCCAGGAAAAAGTTATAGCAGAGAATTGCCGACAGGGCCATCTCAGTAGGCAACCATCCACTCACAAGGGAGGAGATCAGGAAGAGGTGGAACAACCTACGGGAAAGGTGTGTTCCATGACATCATGCAACCAGATTGCTGTACAGAAGACTGATGGTGGGCCCCCGCCACCACCCCCAGAGGTCTGATCATGGGAGGGGAAGGTCTCGGATTGGATTCTGGTAAGTAACAACCACTCCCCTGGCACACATTCATCCTGTCCAGCATGCTTCCACACCACCCAAACACTCCCCAATTCACTCAGTCTCCCACTACATCTCCCACTTAATCACCTAATGCCTCTCTCCAGCATGCCATGCCACCACCTAGCCCCTATGCCCACACAATCCCTGGAAAGTGCACGGTTAGCAGTGCCAGTAACAATCCCACAACGCACTAGCTCATCTACATTAAAACCTGCTATGTCCACTCCACAGCACATCTCTTGCATGTATGACTATTGCACTAGCTACACCAACAGGATGCTTCGACTGAGGACCACTATATGGCAATGACACCAATGCAGTGCCACTACACAATGGCAAACAATACCAAACACAGCCACAGCACTGTCACCAAACCTAACAGCCACTTATCCAGATCTACAACCCTGAAATTGACTGAACATGGGCTAGAAAGTAAGAACGTAACCCCATGCACCAAATGCACAGGAGAAAAAGTTACCATGCATACACGCATACCCTCCTCCCATCTGGACACCATGCTGCAATGTACAGCCATCCCCCCTCACATCTAGCAAGCCTGATTTGCCACGAGCAAACAGGGCACACCTGTCATGTGAACCATTACACAGGAGCTGAACCCACCCACCAAAAGTTACCTAGCCTGATTGACACCAATCTTCAATGGAGCATGGTACACATGTCACAATCCACTATCCACAAACAATGTTTGCAGTGTTGCATCTGTCATTGCCATTGTTTAGAATCATGCCAAACCAGTGTATGCATCAGACAAAGAGATAACCAATCACATGTCCCTCATTTAAATCTCTCTCACTCCATCCACTGGTGTCACTGCCACCATCGAGAGGATACCAGAGACAGCCAGCCCTCCTCAGGATGAAAGCCCCAGTGAAGACAACGCCTCTGAATGTCTGGACATTAACAACTTACCTGGCCCATCTGGGACATCTGATCAGTCTACCACTCCCTGCCTCTCCCTGCCCACATCAACCTCCTCCCTCCCTGTGGCATCAACAGCACAGCCAATCCTTCGTCCTCAAACCTGTGTCCCAAGGACAGTTAAATCAATAGTGTTCCCCACTGTACAGGGACCTGAGTCGACCCCTCACACTCAAGGCAATGAAGGCCCTGGTGACACTGGGAGTGGGCACACTGTGCCAGGGGTACAGGCATATGAGGGCAGGGGGTGTGGGAGGAAACCTGTGGGCCAGAGGACAGGGCACCCAGGGCAGTCAACTGACCAGCAAACCATCTCCCAAGTCCTGGGAGCATACCAACAATTCCAGGACAGGATGGGCCTAATCATTACCATGTTGGGGGAAAACAAAAAGCTGCAGAGAGAATACCACCAGGAGGTCATACAGCAATGACAGACGCACAATGACACCATGGCCTCCATTTCATGGGTTCTCTGGGACCTCAACACCACCCTGAGTGCTTCCACCATCTACCAGCAGGCCCCTTCCACTAGCCACATCACATCTGTGCCTTCCACATCTCTAACAGCTGTGGAATGAATGCCCTGCCAGGGGAACCGCAGGCCTCTGGCACCCATCTTTCTGTAGCTGATGAACCCCCTGCCATGCAAATGTGGACGTCTATCCAGACATCTGGCTTTAGAAGATGCCAAGACCAAACCCACGGCCAGGAAGTGAAACTCTCTTGATTTCTCTCCCTTGTGTGCCACTGAGACACCCTGTTGACTGGTTAATTACATTACTCCATTTTCCCATGGCCCTTGGACACTGGACCTGTGCTACCTACAGCTGTGCCACCTACTCTGATGATTATAACGACCATAACCCCACTCATCACCTGTATGTACCATATATTGTTTGTTCACATTTCCCGTCTATGCCCAATAAACACTGTTACTCACAGCAACAGCATGTGTGTCTTCATTTGAACATGTACAATTTTGATGTGAGGTATGTCCCCCCCTAAACCAACAAGCAGTGTAATGGATAGCAGAGGGAGGCCTCGTCTGAAGGAGACGCAGTACAATAGATATGTCCCAGGGCAGATTTAAGGTAGTCACTATTCCAGGCACACACTAAAGTAAATTCACTTATCCAACCTGCAAAAGAGACCATGACACTGAGTACCATGAGGATAGAAGGCCTGGTGCCATACAAAGCATATATGCAGTACATAGTTGTCCATCCCAGTGTAGATTGCCACCGAAGTACAGGAAACTATATGACATTTCTACATCCCCAGTCACAGGAACTACATGACAATTTACTGTAACTGCCATCTGTCATGTGCAAAACTCTATACTGTAAACAGTTACCAATGGCTAATGAGCATGAACGGCTCAAGCCATAGGTAGCAGAGATATTGACTGACATAACAAAGTTAGTGGATGGAATAACATGAGAAGAGGAGAATGCAGGACACATAGCTCAACACAGATCTGTCCATAGAAGATGTGAATCTAGCAACCTGCAGTGAGTACACATGTAGATAAGATACATGTAAACTCTGCACCTTGTATTCAAGCACTCACCTCCCCCAAAACACACAAAGGGCTAGGAACACATTACAACACCACTGATGAAATTAATCAGGAGGACCAGAGTCACCAATTCATGTAGATACACATCACTTGCAAATACACAGTCAACATACCTGTGTGTCACTGAAAGTACTGTCACTCAGTCCTAGAGTCAGCTACTCCATCCTCATCTACCTCCATCACTTTCCATGTCTGCACCACCAGCCACTGGTCCAGTTGCCTTATCATTATCAGCTAGCAATGGTATCTGACTTCGCAGGGCAAGATTGTGGAGCATGCAGCAGGCAACTATGATCTGGAATACCTTCTGGGGAGTGTAGAGAAGGGCACCTCCAGAAAACGTCCAGGCACCTGAAACTGACTTCCAGAAGGCCAGATATCCTTTCTGTTACACACCTTATCCTGCTGTGGACCTCATTCAAACAGAGTTTCCATGCTGTGGCAGGGTACCTCACTGGTGGCAACAGCCACCAAGGGAAAGGTTAGGATAGCCAGAGTCACCTGTGTGCATAAAGGTAGGACCTGTTACAATACAGGTACAGCTACAGGGAAGAATGTGATGACAGATGTCATAACAGAGACACACATCCCAATGTATACATACCAATGAGCCAAGCCCTCTCTGTGGGTAGTCATGCCATCATGTGTGGGACATTGCCGTGCCTCAGAATGTGGGAGTCATGGACAGATCCTGGAAACTCGGCTGTTACCTGTGCCATGTACTGGTCTGCCAAACACACCACCTAAACATTGATTGAGTGGTAATTCTTCCTGTTCCTCTACACCTGTTCATTGGCACTGGGAGGGACCAAGGCTATATGGGTGCCATCTATGGCCTCTATCACATGAGGGATGTGTCCCATATCATAGAAGTCTGCCTTCACATAGGCCAAATCTTTGTATTGGGGGAACCTGAGGTAGCTATCCAGGTGTTTCAATAAAGCACACAGTACATCGTTCAACACAAGACTGAACATGGGATGTGAAATCCCAGCTGTCAAGACCCCTGTATTCTGAAAGGACCCAGTGGCAAGAAAGTGTAGCACTGAGAATACTTGTACTGTGGGCGGGATGGCATAGATCAGGCTCCAAATAGGCACATAGATCCATGATGGTCTGGATGATACGCCTGTCCTCCGTGATTGCAAGTTCAACTAGTAGTCTGTACACTGGTGCATGTCTCAATCGCCTCATGGCAGGTTGTCTAGGATAGACAGTAGAAAATGTACTAAGTGATAAGTACTTCACACATGCAAGCAGGACATATCATCGTTGCACACACCTAACTGTAGACCTGCGTTGCATTGCTGACACATACCATTATGTGCAATCTAAATCGTCACTGTTACATGCATGTCACATGTATTAGCTAAACTATGATGGCACATGTTAGACCTGACAGCCTTAGAGTGATCACCCCTAACTTTTTGCCTGCCTCCCTCCACTTTTTGTACACTGTTTTTGCTGGTTTTAAGACTGCTAACCAGTGCTAAAGTGCATATCCTCTCTCCCTTTAAACATGGTAACATTGGATCATACCCAATTGGGCTATTTAATTTACTTATATGTCCCTAGTAGAGTGCACTATATGTGCCCAGGGCCTGTAGATTAAATGATACTAGTGGGTCTGCAGCACTGATTGTGCCACTCAATTCAGTAGCCCCTTAACCTTGTCTCAGGACTGCCTTTGCAAGGCCTGTGTGTGCAGTTTCACTGCCAATTTGACCTCCCAAGTCTAAAACTCCCCTTTTTCTACATATAAGACACCCCTAAGGTATGCCCTTGGTAACACATAGGGCAGGGTGCTGTGTAGGCAAAAGGCAAGACATGTATCTACGTAGTTTACATGTACTGGTAGTGTAAAACTCCTAAATTTGTTTTTACACTGCTGAGAGGCCTGCTCCCTTCATAGGCTAACATTGGGGCTGCCCTCATACTTTGCTTGAGTGGTAGATGCTGATCTGGAAGGAGTAGGAAGGTCATATTTAGTATGACCATAATGAAGGTGATGATACAAAATCCTGCTGACTGGTGAAGTTAGATTTAATATTACTATTTTAGAATTGCCACTTTTAGAAAGTGAGCATTTCTCTGCACTTAAAACTTTCTGTACCTTACAATCCACGTCTGGTTGGGTTTAGTTGACAGCTCCTTGTGCATTCACTCAGACACACCCCAAACACATGATACTCAACCTCAGGCATACATCTGCATTTTGAATGGGTTTTCCTGGGCTGGGAGGGTGAAGAGCCTGCTCTCGCACAAAGGACTGCCTCACCCCCTACTGGAACCCTGGCAGACAGGATTGAACTGAAAAGGGACCTGGTGCACTTCTAAGCCACTCTTTGAAGTCTCCCCCACTTCAAAGTCACATTAGGGTATATAAACAGGGCCTCTGCCCCTACCAACTCAGACACTTCCTGGAGAAGAAACTTGTAACCAGAACCTGCATCCTGCCAAGAAGAACTGCCTGGATGCCCAAAGGACTCACCTGACTGCTTTCTGTGAAGGACTGCCGCCTTGCTGTTGCCCTGCTGCCTTGCTGCTCTCTGGCTGAGGTGAAGAAGTGCTCTCCAAGGGCTTGGATAGAGATTGCCTCCTGTTCACTGAAGTCTCAGGACCAAAAAGACTTCATCTCTTTAAGAAGGACCCCTTGTGCAATGAAATTCGATGCACAGCCTGCCAGAAATGATGCACAGCCTGCACCGCGGCGAACATTTCACTACACACCGAACCGGAACGACACAGCACGACTTCGCAATGAGAAGATCGACACAGCACCAGCGTAGCGACCGGAAATTAGATGCACAGCTAACTGGATTGATGCATAGCCGAGCCGGAACAAAGCAACCAGACTTCCAGAAAGGAATCGACACAGCACTTGCCGTGCAGTAGAAAATGAGACGCAGAGCTCCCCAGATCGACTCAGCTCCTGTGACTTTGTCCTGCCAGTGCAGGAAATCAACGCACCATCCCCGGGGCGCCTGAAAAGCCCGCAACCCGAAGAGGATCCACGACCGATCACCGAAAATCGACGCACAGCCATCCCTGCATGAAAACTAAACGACGCATCGTCATGTGTGGCCCGAGAAATCGACACACACCCCTTTGTTTCCACGTATATCCTCCTCCTCTGCGGTTCTTTGCGGAGATTTTTCACGCGAACCAGGTACTTTATTCTTGAAAGAGACTTTGTTTGCTTTTAAAAGACTTAAGACACTTTATCACAGTTTTCAGTGATATTTCTAAATTTACTTATTACATCTTTGATCGTTTTGACCTGCATTTATCCAGATAAATATTATATATTTTTCTAAACACTGTGTGGTGTATTTTTGTGGTGCTATATGGTGGTATTGTATGATTCATTGCACAAATACTTTACACATTGCCTTCTAAGTTAAGCCTGACTGCTCAGTGCCAAGCTAACAGAGAGTGGGCACAGGATAATTTGGATTGTGTGTGACTTACCCTGACTAGAGTGAGGGTCCTTGCTTGGACAGGGGGTAACCTGACTGCCAACCAAAGACCCCATTTCTAACAGCACAACATAGGGCTAATCTGCAGTGTGGACATAAATGGGTATGACACACTTATTTAAGGACTGCAAGGCATGATATGTGCACAAAATGCCAGCCACCTGGCTTGCTGCACAGGACAGTTGGAAGTGACCTAAGTCCACCGGCATGTGTCATCATCTCGGTAGGCAGTCGTAAACAGCTGTGCAACTTCTCATTGGTTAATATTGCTGGGGCCAATGGAAATCACCACCGGTGGTGACGGTCCTGTACATGGCAGCCATGACCGCCATTTTCTGCAGCCTTGCTCACTTGAATTTTGACACTCTTGAAAGCAAGACCTCCATGAGCTAAGCTGACGTGTCCTGTCTCTGGGAGCCATCATCCCATGCCCTGAAGGTGATAGTCCTCCAGAAGAGCTGGTGAAGGTCTTTTATGGGGTCCTACCCCTATATGGACAGCTCTGTGGGGCACCAGAGGAACAGCTGAACCCAATGCGATAGTCATGTGTGAGAGGGGTGTATGTGATTGTGTAAGGGGTAAGTGTACTGGGGAGGGAGTACATGCATGCAGGGGGCATGGAGTTGAGGCATGTGAGCCCAGAAGATGGACATATGTGGGGCAATTGGTGAGTCAGATGTGTGTTAACCACTTCTGTTGGTATGTGGCATGTGTAGCTGACTTTCTCCTTCTGTCTGTGTCATCCATGCAGGTGAACCATCAGAAGAAAGGGATCTGGCATGCCATCGCCAAGCAAGTGTGGACCTTGAGGGTCCACAGCCATCAGAGCACCCACTGCAAAAAACGATCTGAGGACCTGAGAAGCTAGGCCTGTAACACTGCGGAGGCCCAGTTTGGGATGTCCTCCCAATGAGAGAAGGGTGCCCGTCAGATCAGGACCCCCCTAATGGCCCACATTTTGGTGGTGGCCTACCTGAGGTTGATGGGTATCACAGCAGCCACAAGGGGTGAGTACTGACTGTATTCTGGAACTTGGCTGGGATTAATAGGGATCATGTGCCTCACTGCAAGCAAAGGGGAATTATTGTAATGACATCCCATGTATCGTCTATTGGAAATCAGTACCATGCACCCTAGCTGAGTGCATATATAGTAGATGTGTCGGCATGCTTTACTATCAGTGGATGTTTATCTCCCATTTCTAGACCGCTCCATGTCTGGAATGTGGAGATGGTCAAATGATATTGCCACATGTGTGACACCATTCTGCCTATGCATTGCATGTGAATAATAGTATCACCCTAAGCATTGAGAATGACCAACTCCATCCATCTGCATTTGTGGCTCTGAGGTGTCAGTACACTCCCATCTGTGTAGGATATAGTATATGCTACTGTGTTACTCTGGTTTGATCACAGGGAGTAGATACATCAAAAACTGGTAATGGTATTGACTGAATGAAAGGCTGCCAGTACAGTTCCACAACAGAAATGGCCATCCTGTGACTGGATTATTGATGTGATAGCTGTATTGCCATATATAGGTGATCTGCTGACTGTAGGGCATGTGAAGCTTGGCAAACAGGGTTACTGATACATGTGCAATTGATGATGTCTGGTCTCAGACATCATGTATTCCTAGATGCAAAACTTGTGGGGATGTTACCTTTAAACCAAATGGGATGGTACTAGAGGTGGTTAGTGCCTTCACAGGTGTTGTATATGTCACCATGGTATGTAATGGCCTGGCAATTGATATGCTACATTGCAGAGTTACTGCTTACATTAAGTGCTAATGGTAAGTTGGAGGCCCTTCTGATGGGCTGGGACTTTTCTGCTTGCCTTGGCCAAGCATATTAGGAGAGGTTGGCCTGTTGCATGTCACATGGCATGTAGATGTGAATCTAATGTTGCATGTAGTCTCCCCTGGCTGGCTCATGTAGTAGTGGGATGTGTATGTGGTGTACAGGCAGTGGTATTGGTCCATGTGTGCCTAATGCATCATGACATTTACGGTCTGAGATGTGTGTTGTCTGGGCTCTGTGACCAGTATTGTCATTTCTGGAATGGTGTTTGAGGGTGGAGTTGTCATGTTGTGCAGTCTGACAGGTGTGACTGCACGTGTTGTGGCATTGTGAGTGGACCATGATGTAATATCTCTGTTCCTGAAGTACATCTGTTCTGACACAGCTCTCAGTCTTTGAGTATGGATGTGTCATATGTAATCTATGGGCCTTTGTAGATGCACTTGACAGTATGATCAGTTGTGATATATATGTGTTTGGTGTCTGCTGATCTGGCCCTATGATTGGGTCAGACTATTCAAATGGCTATGCAATAGACTCTCATCTTTCAGTTATCAGCTGTTTGGGTGTCTGACTTGTAATGGCCAATTCAGTGTTGATTTCCATATTGGCATCACTGTACAGTGTGTTTGGTCTGGCATGTAATGTGACAGACAGGTGCTATGTGGTCTGTGAGTGGAGTTGCCTTTAATGAAATGGATATGTTACAGAGGGCAGGGTCTGATCATGTGTTGTAACTATAGTAGCCAGAAGTGTTTTGTTCAATAAGCTGAAATTCCAATAGGTGATAGGGGCATGGAGAGGTTGGATGTGTATAGGGCATACAAATAATACTGTATCCAGGGCATGCTGTGCCAGCAGAATTGGGTTTGGTCATCATTATGTGGATGACTCCAGTTGAGTTGTCCTAATTAGATAGTGATGTAGGTGTGAGGGTTGCAATAGAGGTGTGGGTGGTAGTGACATGTTGTGGCATGATGTAGGTAATGTATATTGGCACCTCTGATGCCTAGCCAGGATGAGTATTGTCACAGATGTGCTTGTTGACCAGTGTGCATGAGCTACATGTTAACCCCTTTTTGCCCTATCTCTCTCTCTCTCTCTCTCTCTCTCTCTCTCTCTCTCTCTCCTTCTCTCTCTATTTGTGTGCATCAGCATTGTCAGGCAAAGGAGAAGGGGCACAGGTGAGTGGGGAAGCAGCAGATTACGAGACCCAGGAAGCTGCAACCAGTGAGAGCAAGGAACCCAGTGGGGTGGAGGGCGAGGGGAGTCCCATGGGGGAGACCAGATCTACCACCTCTTTTTGGATTCCTCCTCCAGAGGACACTCCCTGGCAGTGGCAGACCCATCTGGGACCACCCCAGCACCATCTTTGTTCCCCACACCCTTACTAGCACCGCCCTCCCTCTAGCTCCGCACCAAGTTGTCCTTGCCCGCTCACCCAGGAGGGTGGGCATCTCCTTTGCCTCAGGCCCCTGTGCCCCTACCCCAGTCAGCCCTGCTGCCCTTAGTGAGGAGGCTATTGACCTCCTGAGATCCATCTCTGTGGGTCAATCCACCATTGTGAATGCCATCCTGGGACTGGCATCTCAAGTCCAACAGAGCACTGCGTTCCTGGACGGCATTCACGGTGCCCTGGCTGGCCTCCAGAGATCCTTTCTGGCTTTGGCCTCCTCAGTGACGGCAACCAGGCTACCTCTGTCCACCGTCCCCCCTCCACTTACCTCTTCCCAATCCCAAACCCCTCTCCCCAAACCCATCCAAAGCACACATACACACAGGCATGAATCCACCTCAACAGACAAGGGTACCACTGACAAGCACAAGCACCACAAGACCACTCACCTGCTTGCACACAAACAACACCCACCTGTAGACACACCAACATCCACTACCTACACAGACTCCCCCACCACCCTTCATTCACAAACATTACACCTGACACACCTGCAGCCATCACACCATAATTCACAGATTCAGCCACAACACCTGTCTTACCCACAGTCACCACAATATCAGCCCTGTAGACACCCACCCCAGTCACCACATCCAAGCCCACCACGATCACCGACACCCCCACATGAAGTACATCTAACATATCTGCCCACACCATCCCAACAGACAGTCACCCATCCAGCATGGCATCTCCTCCCCTCCTCTTCCCAAGACACCTAAATGACCACACTCACCCACTCAACAGACAATCAGCACCCACAAGCATTCCACGCGAGCACTTGCACCCAAAACATCCACAAAGACATCTTACAACCACTCCCTCTCCCTCCACTCCCAAATCCTTTTGCCATGATCATTCCTGTGTGTTTAAGAAGCATTTCCTCACAGAGTTTTCCTTGTTCCCTACTCCTCTTTCATCCGGTGATACCCCCTAGTATTCATCCCCCTTCCCCAAGTCCAGCCCTTCCACCTCCAAGTACTCCCATGCCCTCCCTACTGCCCATGCCCCTCCCCCAGCCAAGAAGTCTACCCCTCCCAAGCCCAGGCCCAAGGACCCCCCCTCCCAAACCCAAGCCCAAGGACCCCCTCCCAAACCCAAGCCCAGAGACCACCATCCTAAATCCAAGCCCAGACCTCCCTCTACCCACTCCCTCCAATCCCTCAGGTGCCTGCTTGTCCCCTTAATGCCCCTACCATGTGGAGGTCAATTTGCAGTCAGAAATCAAGTTGGGGCACTCTGAGGTGCCATATGTGCCTTTGGCACTTTGGACTGGCCATTGGCCTTTTATTTGTACATATGTTCATACATTTTTTACTGTTCTTATTTATTAATAATACATCTGACCCAACATGTTGTTAGATTCAATGTTGAGGTAGCTTGTCCTGCCTTTCTTTCAACATGGCAGTTTGGTGTTTGTGGGCTTTGGTTTGTGTGATGTGTGTGTGTTGGCTGTTCCAGCTGTTGTGCCTGGCCTCCTTGTGTAAGTGTGGCCCTGCCATTTGTCCAGCTGTCATTGTTGTGTACTGTATGTGAGATAAGTTTGTGTTTGTGACATACATGTACATAGCAAAATGGTATATATTTGTGTAGAGATGTGTACTGGTGGTGGTGTGTGCCATTGTGTGGTTGGTGTGTGTGTGGTGATGGCTATGTCATATGCGGTGTTTGCATGTTGTGACATATGCTTCATTGTATGGCAGTGTGATTGTGTTTATTGTTTATTACATGTTGTTGTTAGTATGTGTTGTCATGTGGATGTGTGCAATAACATTGATTGGTGAAACATTAGTGTAGTTGGTTTTTTGTTGTTGTCGTTGTGTGTATCGTGCTGTTGTGGATAATTGTGTTAGACAGTGCTGATGCTGTGTCTGCGGGTTGATGCATGTATGGCACGTATATGTTTGCCATGGTATGTGTAGTACAGGTGTGTGTTGTGTGAGTGTGTGTATGTAGGTGTGTATGTGTATGTGCATACAGGTATGTGGTTACGTGGGTGTGTTGCTGTTGCAAGCTGTCCCGGATGTGTCTGTTGTGTGTGCATGTGTAGTTTAGGTTTTCCCTCCTATGTGAAGTGGGTGTGTGTATTCACAGTTGTTGTCTTCGTCCCTGTTGCTGGTTCCAGAGTCGTTGTGTGAGTAGGTGCAGTGGGAGGACTTCGAATTCAGGTTCCATGGTTGCTCCAGTCAGGTATGTGTTCCAGAAGATGGGTGTTTCCTTTTATAGAGTTGGTGTCCGCCAGGGTTTTCATGGTGATGCGACCATGGCCGAAACTTTGGTGGTGTGAAGCCTCATAATATGTCTGGCAGGAACATGTTCCCCGCCGGCCTGAAAGTGCCTAACGCTGTCTGTGGCGGCATGTTGGCACTGTTGGTACTGGTGGTGGTTTGGTTGTGTTCTGTTTGGAAAACCGCTATGGTCATAATGTGGCGGTCTTCATCGTCCCCCAGTACAACCACCAACATGGTGGTCCTGAGACTGCCAAACTCGTAATGTACCCCTCAGTCATGGGCAAAGTCCACAGATTCATGCCCCTTGAGAAGGCATGAGGGATTTGTGGACATTACCTGTTCTGCCTAACATTACTAACTTCGCACTGTTTTGCCACACCACAAACAGTAAAAAAAAAAAAAAAAAAAAAGGACAATGAGCAAAACGTTCTTACACTGCGAGATTCTCAAAACCACAAAAAAAGCAGGAGTCAGTGTTTGAATCGGACCTCAGAGCACGTCAGATGACATTTTGATGTGTTATCCTTCATAAAAGAAATAATGATTTATGTCTTCCGAGTACTACTTCCAGACTGACCCAACCTATACCATACTTCCCTCTGAAAACGTACCCTTATTTATAACCATTATATTTACATATATGGAAAATAAATCACTGCCTACTTGACCAGGTTCACAGTACAAAATACCACACAAACTAATAAATAAAGAATTCCAGATTTTTCTATTGTTTCTGGTAAAATTGAACCCATCTCTATTGTGTCTGGAGCACTTGGCGTCACAAAGGTTATGCATGTCACCTAAGGTTCTTAAATTTCCTTGCGGAAGAGGGTTTTGAATACTGTATAGGATCCTAACTGTGAAATTCATTCCACAAGTACCACTGATGTGTTACAGGGCTTAATAAAGCCACAAGTAGGAGACCAACCTCTATGAAGTAGGTGAAGGAATATGACTGGGAACTAAAAGGAAGGGATCAGACATGCTGATGAAGGCTCAGAGGCCTGAGATAGGGCAGCAAGGGGTCCAAAACATGTTGAGGATCAGAGTGGGGGACAGGGTAATATCGACCTCGAGTCCACTCCATGTTTAGGTTTTTAACCCTTCAAAGGGGAGGCCTATAATAAATTGTTTGTGGGCATCCCCTTAGACAGTTTTAGATAAGGTGCACAGAGGATCCCTTTAGAAACCAGGGTATTTTTCCTCAGTACCTACCCTTTTGCTCTGCTATGAAGTGTTGGTCTGCGCCAGAGTGTTGTAGCAGCCCTATGATGAAGCATGCCACTATTTGGGGGTAAAGGCACTTTTGATAACCTGCAAGGGACCTTGAACCTATAGGCAAGGAAGAATTACTTCCATATCCCCCCTCTCTTCTGTTTTGTGTGTTTGACCAAAATGTACCTGTTTTCAGTTTTTCACAAAAATGTTTTTTATTGGGACAAGTGCATTCATCAGGCATTTGCCGCAATCTGAAGGAAGTGATGGGCAAACTCGTCAACATGGCACTTTGCCCAATCTCTTTGGAAATTAATGAGTTTCTCTTTGTGTTAATAGGGATAAGACAAAATGAAAACAGTAGATTTTACAACAAGCTGCCACTGCCTATTGGTGGATAGGAGTGTGGGAGAGATAGACATGTTTGGCATGTAAGCTGCTCCGATCAAGCTTTAGAGGACAGCCCACGTTATCAGCAGCTGAGCAAGCATAACACAAGTTGATCCCAATCCTAAATATTTTAAAGTAGTATGTAGATACAAAATGTATTAATACCATGTTTTTGACTGTTTCATAAAATAAACTTGATTGGTTAAAAATATGTTTGCCACTCCCAACCTCATTGTCACAAAGCAGTCACGTTTGTCAAAGATTCTTCAGGTACTGCCATTGTCATTGAAGAAGGAAAATCATTATAGCATTAGTTCGGCACAAACCAGTGTTGTCGGGTTCACTGTGCAACTCCAGATCAACATTTGTTTTTTTTACAAGCTCTTTACCAATATAACATCAAGCCTACAGTACATGAGACACCATAGAAAGATTTGTGCTCAGCTAACATCAAGGAGAATGGGTGGGTGAGACATAGAAGAGCCAGTACGAACAGCCATACAATTTAGAATAATACAAAAAACAAGGCTTTCTGTGCAGCAAGGTCAACTTAAAGCAATTCAATTAAAGTGAACTCAAATGTAAGAGCATGGAAGAGTTATTAAGGATGGTTTCCCGTAGTCAGCAGAGGGGCAAAGAGAAGTGGCATCATAAAGCAGGATTTAACTGAGGTAATTGAGGCAGAAGGTGCTGAAGAAATCATTGGGTCGGAAAGGGCCACAGTAGGCAGAGGCAAGCTCAGACATTAGTTTACTATATAAAAAAAAATCATGTTTAAAATTACTTTAACAAAATAAATGCATAATCGAAAATATGATACCATTTAAAGTACGTGGATGTAATCTGCATAGTTTCAGGAATTTTGTGTCACACTTGTTTTTCTTTCAGCAGGTCTCAGAGCATCATTCATCATGGGTGTTTCTTGTTAGAGTTGTATGTCATCATCAGTCATCGTTATTAGGCTCAATGGGAAGTCCTCTATGTGTTATGACGTGTAAGACAGCAAAACATGCTAAGGTTTTACAACAGGTCTCAGGTGCCTACTGCAATATTCCACTACTTTTGTGTAGGCACCTAAATCCCCCTTTCAATAGTCCAGATATACATGCCACCACTGGGTGTTTATTTTCCATGAGCTGTGTATGCTGTGCCACCTTCCTCCTTCCATCCTGCTTCAGGATTTTCTTTTTGAAAATGCTCCCCTATCATGAGAGTACTCTTGCAGTGATGGGCAGTGAAAACTGACCTCTAATCGCACCCATCTAAATCAGGTGGGTGAAATGAGAGGACTTCAATAATGGCGAAGACGGAGTAGTTTCTGAGGGGATTAATTGTAAGCTCCACCTGCCAATAAAATTGGTGGGTGAATCACATTCTTGGTGGTTTAGATACTCTGCTGCCATTGTGACAAAGTATCCATACTGCCAAGTTATAAATCAGCCCCAGAGTCTGGAGTAAACGTTTAACTAAAAATCATGATATCGTTTCTTTTATCTTAATTAATACGTATCCATTTTGCAGCTCTCCTCTGGACCAATGGAAATGAAGGTCAAAAATAAAGAAAGGTTTCAATCAGAGGTGCTACCAGGGTTTAGGGTTGCAAGGTTTATGTTGAGGCGTTCAGCATTAAAGACAATCTGGATCATAAGTGACTTGGCTTCTTCTTTAGCGATAACGGTGGGCTGTTGCTGGATGGGAAATTTGTGTACCATCTTACAGTCAATAACATTTAGAAGTTTAGTTATACAATAAAATTTTAACATAGCCTCCTATGAGTCACGTTGACTATTTCCGAAAGAAATATTTAGATATATTCTACCTAGAAGTGAATTTCATTAAAAAAAATTAGAAAGCAATGTGAGATATTCTGTCTGCAACAACATCAACAATGCTCTGAAAAGTCCCTGATGCTAGCAGATAGAGGGAACCATCCCTATTGTTTTATTTAAGCAGCATCACATGGTTCCGCTGGGTTCTCTCGTTCTCCACCTCTGTTGCTGAAGTGCAAAAATGCGCATTCTCAATACCATTACATGAAAGGCTGCGATTGTGAAAATGTGTAAAGCATTGCTGGTCTCCTTTTATACTTTCCAAGTAGTTACCAACCACATCCACTTGGTAGTAAATTGCAAGTGCTAAGTCATCATTCTGCATACATACACTATTTGCAAATGCTTTGAAGTTATGGCTGAGAATCAGTATTTGGTAACCACAATTAGTGATTCGCTCATTTGATAGAAATTTGGTAACCATTCAATTTGCAAACCAAAACAGACAAATCATGTATTCCATGCTTTTATACAGTGGAAATCCTACTGGAAACACATTTGTGACTACTGAATCACAATATGTTCGAACAGCTAGCCCTATATGTAGTGTGTGTGTGCTAATGTATACACACTGTATGGTCATAAGCAAACATTGCTGACAGGAAAACTCTAACACCAACATCAACAGACATTCTTGTTCGCGATGCACACAGGGAACACCAACACAAGGCTAAAGTATATTAAAAAATAATTTAGATTAAATAAATATGACGAGGTTGAAGGAAATCAAAAATCGAAGCTAGGATTTGGATTAGTGGTGGTCCATGACATTTAAAACATATCCATTCATTAGGAAACTAAAATAAATACTGCATGTTCGAGAGACAGCACACCAATGTTTTTTTTATTTAAAAATAATCTAAACAAAACAAACCAAATTTCGAATGGAAATGTCCGAAAATGAATATCAATATCATGAAACACAATACAGTATCCAAATAAAAGAAAAGTCACTATCAACCCAGATGCTCTGCTATCCTGGGCTAAGGAGTAAGCTACCTACCTAGTACCACCTCCTAATGTGCAGGTATGCCCACACTAAAAACCATCAGCAGACCCCACCGACCTCAAGAACTACCGCCCCATCTCGCTCCTCCCGTTTCCTGCCAAAGTCATCGAGAAGACCGTCAACAGACAGCTAGCCACCTTCCTCGAGACTAATGGATCCCTCGACCACTCGCAGTCCGGCTTCCGAGCCAACCACAGCACCGAGACCGCCCTCATCGCAGCCACTGACGACATCCGTGCCCTGCTCGACAACGGGGAAACAGCGGCCCTCATCCTCCTGGACCTCTCCGCAGCGTTCAACACTGTCTGCCACGCACCCTAGTGCAGCGCCTCAGCAACATCGGAATCCAAGAGAAGGCACTAGAGTGGATCATCTCGTTCCTCGCCGGAAGAACCCAGAGAGTCCGCCTCCCCCCGTTCAGATCCGAGGCCACCGAAGTCATCTGCGGCGTACCACAAGGATCATCACTCAGCCCCACCCTCTTCAACGTCTACATGAGCCCCCTCGCAGCCATCGCACGCCATCACAACCTCAACATCATCTCCTACGCCGACGACACCCAGCTGATCCTCTCCCTCACCAACGACCCAGCCACCGCCAGAACCAACCTGCACGAAGGGATGAAAGACGTAGCCGAGTGGATGATGAACAGCCGCCTGAAACTGAACTCAAGACAAGACGGAAGTCCTCATCCTTGGATCATCACCCTCTGCCTGGGACGACTCCTGGTGGCCCCCTGCCCTGGGCAGCGCACCCAAACCAACGGACCACGCACGCAACCTGGGCTTCATCTTGGACTCCTCCCTCTCGATGACCAGACAAGTCAACGCCGTCTCATCATCATGCTTCAACATCCTACGCATGCTCCGAAAGATCTTCCGATGGATCCCCACCGAAACCAGGAAGACGGTCACCCAGGCACTCGTCACCAGCCGACTGGACTACGGTAACACCCTCTACACCGGAACCACGGCCAAACTACAGAAAAGACTCCAACGCTTCCAGAACGCCTCCGCACGCCTCATCCTTGACATCCCCCGACACAGCCACATCTCCGGACACCTGAGAGACTTGCACTGGCTCCCTGTCAGCAAGAGAATCACGTTCCGCCTCCTCACCCACGCACACAAGGCCCTCCACGACCTGGGCCCCAGGTACCTCAACAACCGCCTGACCTTCTACACTCCCACCCGCCAGCTACGATCGACCAGCCACGCCCTCGCCGCCGTGCCACGCATTAGAAAAGCCACCATGGGAGGAAGATCCTTCTCCTACCTGGCAGCCAAGACTTGGAACTCCCTCCCCATCCACCTTCGTCTGACCCAAGACCACCTCTCCTTCAGGAAGCAACTCAAGACCTGGCTGTTCGAGAAGTCACCCCTCCCCCAGCGCCTTGAGACCCTCCGGGTGAGTAGCGCGCTATACAAATTGATTGATTGATTGACACTGTTGACAGGAACAGACACCTGCCTCTTGGTAATAACACACAACAGAGTTAGGGAGATAGAAGTAGAACCATGGGTGGGGCGCAAAGACAGCTGTTTAAGAGTCATGGGAGCATCTGCGAGATGGTGTGGGGGGGGGTCGAGAAAGAGAGCAGGCAGGTCATCTCACCCTGCGTAAGTGGCCTGCAGAACTTGCAGAGCCACAACTCCCTTCTCCACAGCACCAAGACCCTTTTCCAAGACATCATCTTCCTTAACGTCTCCAGGACAGACTCTGGGGCTTTGATGGATTGAGATGGAGGAGGAACATGAAAAGGTCAATGGTATCATGGACAAAATAGACCCTGTCTCATGGGTAGACAAATGGCTACTCAGATGGATAAATAAAGTACTCTACGCCTGCTTTGGTTACTCATGGGTGTCTTTATTTTCTCTATGTAAGGTTCATGCTTTGCTCCTCTGTGGTTTGGTTCGGAATGGCCGTCTCCGTTCATCCGCTCCCTTCTAGTCTCGACTAGACTGAAACACTGTAGTTGTTGCACCCCCCGGACAGAAGAGGAAAGAACCACAGGTAAGTGTAAACTCTTTAATGTTGTCTTATTTTTATGAGGGTAGGTGTGAGGGAGATAATCACCATTTTCCCTATCCTGTCACCGTGTTGTCATGCTTGTTTCAGTTACTTGAAAATGTAGTATTGAGGCTCATTCCTATCTTCCAAATAAGAAGAGGAGCCTGTCTCTCAGACAGGTGTCCCCTTCTCACAACTACCCATTTTCCACCCTCCCACTCCTGGCAGACACCCACGTACCTGGGTTAGCCACACTCCTCTGGAAGCGGGCGGGGTGACAAAAGGGGACAGTGGCCTCACAGATTACTCCACCAACTCTCATCCAGTTCCCTGGAAATTTGCAACGGGGCGCTGGAGCCTCCCGAGTTGTCCTGTGACGGTCGGGCTGGTCCTTTGCTGGTTTCCCGTGGTGTCTCTGTTAGGTGCTCCTCTCTCCCTCTCTTGTTGGCACTCCTTCCTTCTGGGTTCATCATCCACCATTCATCAGGGGCTGATCAGTGTCACACTCAAAGTCACACATCTTTCCTTACATCTCTCTAGATGTCTTAAAGGGACAGAGATCCCATGTAGCCTGTAGGAAAAAGATTGGCACATTGCGGAAGAAGAAGGGAACGGCCAGGGTAAAACATCATCTAAGCTGACATTGTCACCATCACAGACTCTCATCCAGTTTTGAACAGTTTGGAAGAAACTGTCTCAGGAGACAGAATATGAGGACCCAGGATCATATGTTGATGAAGCCTGATACCTGGTCATCATTTTTTTAAAAGTATTTTTACTGACATTTCCTCAGCAGTGTGCCTTTATATAAAAGCTTGATACTTCTATTTATCTCTTTCGACATGCTCCAGTAGGGAGTGGCATCTCAACAGTACAACAGTAGAATTTGAAGACACATGCGCTGAAATATTGGTCAGTTAGCAGTTGCTTTCCGTGGCGATCTGCCCCATCAAGAGCCTGCAGACGACCACAGTGTGCATCATCTAATCAGTAAGAATACATACACTATGATGAAACCACCAAAAACAACAGTTTAACCAACATTTTAAACAGTGCTTTCGAAATGGGCTATCATACAGCATTACTAACAGGGGTGCAGGCAAATGTAGATGGGCTGGGGAGCAGCCTTCCTTCCAGAAGCACGGTTTCATAAAGAAGGGCTCGTACATGCACACTGTATCTAATAATAACACACACAGAACGCGGTCCTCCATATCAACAAGCAACCATCAGAGTAAATTCTCCAGCATGGGGCTTCAGGCATACCTTTACACTTGTTCCTAGTAAGCAATTCCATTCTCACGCCTGGATCCTGCGCTCCCAAAGAGTGAATAACCATGACACCCAGGGTTCTCAAATGCCTCCAGTACTTCTGCCCATAGTGATGCTGTTGGCTTTCTCCATAATCCCCATGACTCCTTTCTACGGAGTACCTGGTCTTCTGCCCAGGTGCATTCCCCAACAGTTGTCTCTCAATGGACCACCGCCAGCCCAAACGCTGACCTCAATGTCATGAAAATGAGAAGGTTAGCCAATATTAAGTCCAGATGGAGGAATCAGTTCCCCACTTTCTTGGTAAGCATCCCAGCAGCCAGACCTCCAATGTACATGGGCCAGCCCAGCTGAGCATTTCACTCAGGTGCTGCACTACTGAGGTCCAAATCACCCTTACAGGAGCAAAGGCCCATGTCCTATGACAGAAATCAGCCATACTAGTGCACAACTTGACAGTATTTAACTTCCTCCCAACATATCATAGTCAGCCTCTTTAGGGTGAGACAAAGTCTGATGAAGGTAGTTGAACTGGATAACCTTAAAAAAGTATATTCCAGGAAACTCTGTGTGGGTAAGCCAACATCTTTACCATGTCCTATTCCAAAAGCTCCCTGCCAAATATGTAATCTCATCTTTGTCGAAGGGCAAACAGTGGTTTTCTTGCCATCTCATTAAGGGTACCATAGAGCCATTTAACAAAATGTCTTTTCCTTCCAAGAGACAGTAGCAAGTGCATGACGTTATGTGCCCATGGTTCATCCATCCCTGCATTTCCAAAAAGCTGTAAAGGTCTGACTAATGGAACTGGCCAGGGGGCAGACCATGCATCTCAACAAGGACCTCCAAGGGTGTCAGTGTGGAGGCATCGTAGCAGTCACCAGCTGTCATTAGACCTACCTCTGTCCAAGCTGCCAGGTGCATCGCTGAGAAGAATGTGGAAGGGTCCCCATGCAGCAGCCCCACTAGTGGAAGGGCAGTGGTATACAACAGGCACCCTGATGTCTGCTAAATACTGTACCACCAGCTTCAGAATGAACCATGAGCATGCCATCTCTTTCCTCCCTCAGCATTCGCTGCAAAAGTCAGGCCAGCAGTACTCCCTGGTTAGGCACAGACTCCATGGATCCCAGCTCTGCTGATTTCTCACCATCCAGCCACAGTGTGATCCACTACAGCTAGGCAGCCAGAAAATATAGTTCAAAGTCTGCCCCCCCCCATGTCTCCCACCAGGATGGGCTGCCAAAGTATTTCCAGGGGTACTCTGTGTCAGCCCCCATACCATATAGGCGGCTCCCCTGAAAACAAGTCTAATTGTGGAAACCAACCAACAGGAATCAAGGCAAGGAGATTGGTAAAGTAATAAAGGAACTGAGGTAGCCTGATCATCTTACCTAACACACTCCAACCATAATGGGAAGTCGTAGTGATTGCCAAAACGTCACACATCCCCGCAAGGAGGGCAGCACTACTCCAAAGTTGCCCTCTAGTGTTTGGTAACATTGAGGGTGCCCAGCTGATTTCCAGCATCAGAGTCCATGGTCTACTCGGGCTGGGTAGTACTGGATAGACGCACATCTTTGCTAAGTTCACTTTTAGCCCAGATAACTCCCCACACTTGTACAATAGCTGCAACAGGAATAGAACATCTGTGTCCATGACGGACACATACAGGAGCAGGTCATTAGCACTGACAAATATTAAATGCTCATTACCTGCTACCTGAACACCCTTCCACTGACCCTGCAGCCTACACAGCTCTGCAAACAGTTTGATAGCAAGAGTGAACAAAAGCAGGGACAATGGGCACCCCTGCCTAGTACCCCAACACACATCATCGGAGTTGAACACCGTCCTGCCTGTTCAGACCCAGGCTGTGAGTTTAGTATGCAAGAGGCAGAGCCATGCCACTCACTTGGCCCCCCCATTTGCATCTAGTGCTTTGTTATAAATATCAGCTAGTCGTGGTGCCAGCTACCCCGCAAATGCAGAATAAAATTCTACTGGTAGGCCATCAGGTCGCAGAGTCTTCCCCCATGCCATGTCTCTTAGTTGTGATGGGACTCCCCAAGCTCCTATGCAGCAACTGGAGACAAGCCCCACAATACCGGGGGAGACAGGAAGGCATCCAGACATTCCCTAGTTCCTATATTAGGGCATCTCTCATATAGTCCAGTATAGTACCATCAAAAAGCATCACTGATATCTGCCTGGGAGTACACCTGTTCCCCATCCGGCCGGGTCAAGCTGGTAATCAGGGGCACCCATACTTTGGACACATCAGCCAGGCCAGTAGTCTTCCCACTTTACCCTCACTATCTTGTGCCTGATCAACAATCTTTATATTTATGGCACCAAAGCCTCTCCAAGATTACATTATAGCATTCCCTGGCTTCCGCCTGATGCTCTCCCGAAGCAGGGTCGGTGTCTGCACATCTGTCCTGGTCATGAACAGTCTTATCTAATGACACTAATTCCCAATCAAGTTTCTTCTCAGCTTCCACCATCGCACTCATGCAATGTCCCTAACTACCGGCTTAAAGGCCTCTTATTCAACAAAGCAGTCAGAGGCCTAGCCTGTAGTCTAAGCAATTTAGTCTTAAAGGGCTCTCGGTAGGCATCATCTTCCAGGGTACTCAAGCTGAGGTGCCACATGGAGATCACTGGCCAAGGCATCCCCACTGCAATCCCCTCAGGACAAGCCTGCAATCTGAGACAGTACGACCTAGGTATTCAGTGTGTTGAACACATTGGCAGAGGGGAGCCGCGCCCAGGAACATATCCAGCCGAACATGAAGGGTGTACAAACCAGAGTAAAAGGAGTAATCCCTCTCCCTACTGTGCTGTGCCTTCCAGAGATCCTCAAACCCCCAACAGGGCTCCCATTCCCAAAACCCCTCCATGGCCCTGTGTACTGGTTCCCCTGGGAACGGCATGGCGGAGCAATCATCATTAGTATCTCTCACCAGTTAAAGTCTCTCCCAATAATTATATTGTTCCCCTGGCCTGGAGCAAACCCAGATTTGCGGAAAGGAAAGGCAGCTGATCCTGGTTAGGAGTGTACACGGAGTCAATTGTCAAAGGTTTACCATCTAGCCTCCCCTCCACTGGAACATACCTGCCACCCCTATCCACTTGAACCTGCACAGCCTCAAATGGGACACCTGTCTGGACCCTTATCAGGGCAACTTGAGCATAGGTGGAATGTCTTGTGGCATACACCTGTGGTTCCCAATGCCTCTGGAGTCACTGTACTTCATTGGTAGTGAGGTGTGTATCCTGTAAAAGAGCTACATGCACTGCCCTCCATTTCAGCATCATATGTATCTTGTGTCATTGAGCTGCCATCCCCATGCCACTAATGTTCCAAGTGAGCAGTTTAAACTTGATGTGAATCATAGACATACATGTAGAATAAACCATATCAAGGATCTTCCCTCCTTGGCCCCCACCCATCCCACAAGGGACATAGCTCATGAAATGACTGCACCAATTCTGGAACCCAAATGGCAAATAAACAAAACCTCAGGGCAGCACAGCAACGACTACCCACCCAAACATAGGAATGACAAAAAACACATGTTGGAAAGCTGCTATCCACTGGTCAGTGGATATTGATGTGTATAGGGGCGTGTAAGCCTCACAGGCAACGTGTGCCAACATCCACTCCACATCTTTCAAATGCACATTGAACCAGCCAAATCTCACATACATGAGAAACAGGGTGAGGGGAATAGGAGTAGATCACTCCACATTTATGTGGAAATCTCCACATTGACGACCTATGCAATGGCCAAGTCCCAGCTGGCAAGCAACAACAATAATGTAGAGGCAGCATAAGACATCAGCCAGGGGATACCCCTGGTAGTTCCACAGTACAGTTTCAGAGTTCCATTGAGGCAGTGGTGGTATGTAACCACCAATGCATTTTCCCCCTCCCAAATGTCTACCTTACCACCACAAGGCTGGAAACTCAAAGCAAATCCTCTGCTGTCTGCGGAGTTACATGTAGCATGCCCCGCTTACTGACAGATGTATTGTCCGAGATGTAGTTTACAGAATGTCCATTAGAGTGTGTCCCTTTGTTCATTGCCGCCAGCAATGCCACTGCCTTGTTAACAGCCAACTGGGCTTTCATCAGCTCCTGAACACGGCCTGCACTGACTGGATCGCAATGGCCCTTCTGCAGTCACTGTTGCAGGTGAGATGATCTCTCCTGAGCACCTTCATTGATGTCCTCTGTCTGGTACCTATCCAGGCACTCCTAAGCATTCATGACATTCAAGAAGATTTGTGCCTTCCCATTCAGCAAGATCCACATCTTAGGAGGGAACAAGAGTGAGTACCTAAGATCTGCTTCCCGCAGTGCTCGCTTAACCTCAAAGAAAAAAAGTCCTCTGTCCTCTTTGCTTGTACCTCTGCAGCGACGTCTGGAAACAGGGTCACATTTTCCGTAATGGAGGGGCCCACTGTGCACGCCTTCTGGAGCAAAATATGTCACTCCTTATAGTGCAACAGTCTAGCAGCAACAGGTCTTAATGGCTGCCCTGGGACTGAGGCCCTCACAGGAACTTGATGAGCACTTTCAAGGATAAAGAAAGAGGTGAGCTCCAAAGAGGCCACTAGAGTTCTCATCCAGTTTTTCAAACAGGCAATCCTATCATGTTCTTCCCTTCTCTCAGGCAGCCTCACAATCTGCATGTTATTGTACCGGTTAATGTCCTCCACACCCTCTTACCTGCTTTCTAGGGCTTTCAACTGCTCAGTAAGGTCTTCTATCTTTTGCAGTGATTGCTGTGCCAGTCACAAAACCCTACTATCCTTTCAGTTGCCTTGACCCTGTCCACAAGCCTACAGGGGTCTGTCTGAAGTAGGCCCATCTAAGTTGACATAATGCCTATCAGCATCTCCAGAGAGTCCTTACAGCTGCAATTACTACCAGGATCATGTCCAGAGTCTGTTTCAGGACAGGTGACATTGCACCGTTACTGACCCAGTGTGGTAATCCCTCCAGTGTGGGGGCCCCCTGTGCCTCCACAGCGTTTTACACCTTGGACTTGACCCCATCTCCAAGTCTGCTAACTGCAGCCTCTCTGGGCAAGCAATCATCAGGACCCTCTTCAAGAGCTCAAGACTAATTGTCAGTTCTGGAGGGTTCCACACTCCACTGGTCATGGGCTTTTTAATTCACCATTAACAACCCCTTTCCCCAGGTGTTAGCCACATCTCTAGAAACCCTGAGCATGCTGTGGAATGCATCCACCTGAGAAGTGGTGGGTGTGATCCTACGCCATAGGCTTGCTCTGAAGTCTCTTGAATGTTGCCGGAGGTGGGAGCAAAGGCAGCGCTGGGTCACTGGTTTTTCCCACATCTCACTGGCTCTTGAGCCTCCTCTAGGCTACAGTTACCCCAGTCCCTGTTCCAAGCCCCCAGTGCAGAGTCACATTGATTTGTAGTGTTGGAGCCATCTGGCTGCAATATGGGGGTGGGAACCACAGAGAGACCACAGGCCGGGCTGTACTGGATTCAATCAGCCGACATCTACTTGAGGCCCAATCCCCCTGGCACAGTTTGGCCTAATTAGAAAGCAGGCCCTGGAGCAGCCACCACTGGTGAAGGGCCTCCTTCCATGTTCAGCAAGGCTGGACCCCTTGCAGCAACCAGTGAACCAACAGCTTCCCAGCTCCCCCTCCACATGCCCCACGATCCAGGGAGTGTAAGGGCATTACACGCCTGGATGGAGTCCGTCGCCCTGGGGCCATGCCCACTCTTCTTCATGCATCTCACCAGTCAGCAGCTCTCCCACTAGGGAGCCTCAGGGCTGCCGATTGTCTCCCTGTCATTTCTTCAGACTTCTCCATGGAACCCTTAATGCATGTGTGGCAGGCCAGGCCTCTGACTCACCAGGCCCCAGTCTGAGGGAACCACAGCCGCCACATTCCTGCAATTTCCATGGGCTGCGGTGGCCCCGAATCACTGCCTTTGAGGCCGGTATGGGAGGATTGGGCTGGATAAACGTTTATTCTGGCGTGGGTGTTTCATATGTCCACCATCTTACCTTGGCAGGCCACACCTCACCCAGATACCTTGACATCACCTGTTCTTCCTGATCAGCAAGGCTCCTTTCACATTATCCTCCTTGCAAAGTGGTGCCTGAACTATATAGGGCGAAGCAAGCTGCACCCTCGGAGGAATAGGAGCCTCCCGCACTGTCAGAATAGGGCAAATATTGAGGAAGAAGTTTTAGTGATTCGGCGATCTTGTGGAAACTTGGCATTTTCTTGTTGTCACCCTTTTCCTTTTTGAATTTATCTGCCGTTGGTGTAGCAGCAGTTAAAGATAGTCACGCAGCATTATCTTAAACTACAAGCTGCGCAACATCTTTTGTTCTTAATAAGCGCGTCAGCCTGTTGGAATCTTTAAGCTCAGAAGGATTCTGAGCTCTACGAGTGTTTTCTTTTCTTTTCGAGGCCGCGCTACTAAGGAATTGCTTACTTGTGTGCTGCATTTTAGCCGCTTGTGCCTTATTTGATCTCACGGTGGGCGGGGCCTGTGTTTTTTCCTGTTGAGATGTGAACATGGTGAAAGGACTTTCTTTCTTGCTTTAGTGTCAACGAGAAAGGACTAAAAAACATTGATGTTGACATTAAAAGAGGACTATTCTGCAATTATTATTATTATTTTTTTGCTAATGGCAATTTTTTATAACTGAAAATTCTATTTTTCAAAGAAGAACATCTTGGAAAAATTCAGAAAAAATTTCAAGAAAAATAACTTGTGGAATCTGACACATTTTATTTGTTCATTCTTCTCTCCTCACTGTGAAAAGACAGAGACGTGCAATTTGAACCACCAGCTAAGTTTTTACAGAGCACGGGTGATCCACCAATGCACTGGTCTAGGTGGAAGGAGGAGTTCTTAACCTATATGAATGCTATTGATGATGACAACATGTCATAGGAAAGGAAGAAAAATATTCTAATGCATTGTTTGGGTTCTGAGGGGCAAATGGTCTTTAGAACTTTACCCCCGATACCAGTACAAGATCAGGGTGATGGAGAGGTGGATGTCTTCAAAGAGGCGCTAATGAGATTGGAGAAGAGGTTCAAACCTACCGCGAGTCTAGCATTGAATAGATTCAAATTTTTCACAAGAGTACAACATTCAGAAGAGACATTTGATGAGTTTCTTACAGCGTTACGTGGGCTATCTGTACATTGCAATTTTGGAAATATGACTGATGAGATGATCAGAGATCACATTTTTGTGCATGTCCAAAGCAGGAAAATCCAAGAGCATCTGTGGGTTATGGGCGATCCCAAATTACAAGATGTAATTGCATCTGCGAAAGCTTTAGAGCAATCCAAACAATGGATGAGAACAGTACAAGATACTGACAAGGTCAAATATTTAGAGTCTGAGGTGGTGGGTGCAATGGTGGGCAGTAATTTGAATAGTATTGTTGCTGTCAAGCATACTATAGCCGGCAGGAAATGGGCAAAACATGACAGGACGGAAACACCGTTATGCTTTAGTTGTGGTAGTCTGAACCACCTGGCTTCGTCACCTCAGTGTCCTGCTGTTGGAAAAGAATGCATGAAGTGTGGAAGATTGGGACATTTTGCACGGGTGTGCAAAGATGTCAAGAAAGGGAACTATGTTGCCAAAGGAAAGATGGCGTGCGTGAGTGTCAAGAAAGATAGTGTAGAGTGTCAGGAGTCTGATGGCGAGCACAGAGGCATGGTGTTGTCGCTTATGCAGGGAAATGTTAGGGTATGAACGTTTAAGTCAACCAAGATGTGATGTGCATGTTGCTGGAAGGAAATTGGAGTTAATGGCAGATTCGGGGTCCCCTTGGACCATTGTCACGCTTGATTATTTTAAACAAATATTTGAGGGGATTTGGGATAAGGGTGATCTAAATGACTCTGATATTGTTGCGGAAAGTTTTGAAGGGGGCACTATTGAGGTGATAGGTTTTGTGGATACTGTTATCAATTTTAAAGGGAGATGTGCGAGCATTAAATTGTATGTTGCTGCTAAGGGTGTGAATGTCCTGGGATAGAGAGACCAACGGAAACTGGGTATAATTTTGAACCCCTGGTGTAGCAAGCCTGTCTTGGTGGTAGGGTCAAGGGAAGCGGCTGAGTGTGTTACGTCCAGATTTCCACAAGTTTTCACTGGTAAATTAGGCAAATTAGCCAATTATAGCCATAGAATCAAGGTTAAGGCTAATGCTAAACCTCTGATACAGAAACCTAGAAATGTTCCCATCAGTGTGAGAGAAGAGTTAAAGCAGATTTTATCAGAGATGGTGAATGAAGATGTGATAGAGGAGATTGAATCCTCTGAGTGGGTTTCTCTGATTGTTTTGGCAGGTAAGTCAGATAAATCTTTGAGACTATGTGTAGATCTGAGAGCTGTAAATGCCAATATCATCGTGAATTGTCATCCTTTGCCAAAGATCAACGAAGTTATTAGTATGTTGGAAGGGGCGAACATCTTTTCCACACTGGATTTGAGATCAGCGTACCATCAGATTGAGTTAACGGAAGACTCCAGGCATTTAACAGCGTTTATTACCCTGCAAGGATTATACCAGTTCAAAAGGATGCCTTTTGGCTTGGCATCAGCTGCATCTGTCTTGAAAACATTTGACGTATTTGTCCATGTCCTTAAACAGATGAAACATTGCTCTCTGGAAGACAATGTTCTAATTTTCTCGAAGGATGAGAATGAACATAAACAGCATGTGGTGGATGTGTGTAAAGTACTGAGAAAGAATGGTTTGACCTTGAAGGCGAAGAAATGCAAGTTCTCTGCAAAATCTGTTGAGTAATTAGGTCACTCTATTCCAGGTGAAGGGGTGGTTCCCAAACAATCTCTTGTGGAAGCAATAGTTAATGCTCCAGTGCCTGACAATCGGGAGAAATTGTTGTCTTTCACCAGCTTGTGTGAATATTATAGAAAATTGATCAAGAATTTTGCTACCAAGATGGAACCTTTGAGGGAGCTCACACGCAAAGGAGTTCAGTATGTTTGGACTGGTAAACAAAGTAATGCATTTGAGATGATCAAAAAGGAAATTGTTGAGGCACCTACGTTGAAGCCTTTCTGTTTGGGGGCACAATGCATTGTGACGGTTGATGCAAGTATGTATGGTATCGGTGGTGTTTTATCTCAGTGTTGTGGGAAGGACAGATGGAATGTTACCTTCACATCTCGTACTTTGACTGAGGCTGAGCAAAGGTATGCAGTAATTGAAAAGGAACTGTTAGCGTGACTTTGGGCGGTTGAACATTTCCGGTACTATATCTGGGGATCTAAATTTATTTTGCAAACAGACCACAAACCTTTGGTTGGTATCTTATCTCCAGGTGGAGGCTGGAATGCTACTGCTCATATTGCCAGATTAGTCTCCAGGTTGCAGGAGTATTGTTTCAAGGTTGAATATGTGCCAGGAAGAAACAATGCTGTAGGGGATTGTTTGTTGCGTCTTCCACAGAAGGAGCGAGGAGGTATTGAGGGTATTTTGTAGTGTGACGTTGTGTCTGCTGTGTCTGGTTATATGTCTGCTGAATTTGGTGGTATAGATGAGAATGAGTGGATCAGATGTGATAAGGAGGACCTAGTGCTCCAAGGGGTTAAGAAATATGTGAGGGATGGTTGGCCAAGCCGCAGAAGTGTAGCTGTTGAAGTAGAGCCGTATGTTAAGGTTAAAGATGAATTGGACATAGAGAACGATATGTTGTTTAAGGAAGGGGAATGTATCCCTCCTAAGGGAATGCAGGATGTGATTTTAAAACTGGCACATGAGGGTCATCCCGGATTGTAATCCATAAAAAGACTTATTCGCACATGTTTTTGGTGGCCAGGGTTGGATAAAATGGCGGACAGGGTAGTGAGGGAGTGTGGTGTGTGTGTGTGAATGCAGAGAAAATGTTGAAGACGGTTCCTGCCCCTCTAATTCCTGTTCCCTGGCCGAGTTCTCCTTGGCAGAAATTAGGATTTGACATTTCTGGCCCGTTCTTTTCTCTTCCAACAGATACATGTTACGCTCTGGTGTTGATAGATTATTCTTCCAAATGGCCAGAGGTGAAGTTGGTTGCCCAGGTGACATCAGCAAACTATTATTGAATTCTTTAAAGAGGTGTTTTCTAGAGAAGGTTATCCAGAAGTTTTGATTTCGGATAATGGTATCCAGCTGATTTCGAGTGAGATGAAAAGTTTTCTTAAGTACAGTAACATCAAACATGTAACTACTCCTTTATATGATCCTAAAGGGAGTGGTCAAGTTGAAAGATTTAATCAGGTTCTTAAATATAGTATTTTCTGGGCGCGTGGATAGTGGAAAGAGAAATTGAGGGAGAAGTTGTGGCATTATCGTATTACTCCGTAAAGTACTACAGAGGTGAGTCAGTTCAGATTACTTAAAGGCAGACACCCCATGTCTAAATTGTGCCCGTGGTGGTTCAATAAGAAGCAGAGTAGAGACTGGGAGGCAGTCTCAGTGGAAGAAGTTAGAGAGAGGGTAAGGAGGAAACAGGAGAATTTCAAGAAGAGGTATGATGATAAGTGGAAAGTGAAAGAACCTAGTTTTGAGGTGGGTGATTTGGTAAAGGTGCCTGACCTGGTTTCTTGGTGAAAGGGGCGGCTAAGTTTGGAGAGGCTTTGAAAGTTATAAAAGTGTTCAGGAATAGTGTTGTTACTCAGGACGGCAAAGTGTGGAATGTAAGTAGACTAGCAAAGTGTGCATGGAATGACAAGTGCCAGGACAGGAGTTATGCTATAAATCCTTTGATTAGGATAGGAAATAGTATGCAATTTGGTGAAGATGGTTGTGATCATCAGGAAGTGGTGGAGGATGGATCTGGAGAGGAAGAGTCGATGCAGACGTGTGACAGTGACGTTAATGTTGCTGTGGGGGACACCTCTGTTGCATCACGAGTAAAGTCCAACTTTAGGGCAAGACGTCAACCAGCCAAGTTCAAGGATTTTGTTTAGAAAAACAGAACAGCTGGAAAAAGTGGACTCTGATTACGATGTTTTATTGCAGTGGGTTACTATGTTTATTTGGTTAAGTTTGTTCATCATTTTGTTGCCATAGAAACATACTTGTTTTTATTTGTTTTTGTTTAAAGAGGGAAAGTGTGTTACAGAGAAAATGTTGTACAGTGGAACGTTAGGGGGAATTTGGAATGTAGAACGTGGGAAGGCACGGCGATCGGGATTATTCGTGGGTGGATGCTGTACTGACAAGACGTGTTCTCATTCATATGTAAATAAAACTTGGGAACTCCTATCCCTCGTCCCAGATCATTTACAACAGTGGTGCCTGGGGCAAGCTGCTTAGAATGACTTGGATTTGATTTATGACCTCAGTTGAGATCCTCTCAGTGCTTATGAACCGCACTACCTGTCCAGTTTGCACATGCCACTGCTGTGCACTCTTTAACGATTGATTGATTGTTAGATCATCAGGCATGCACTCCAGCTCAGCTGAGTTTCAGTTTGCCCCACAGCTCACATACAGCTGAACCTGACATTGATAATTTTATTTAAACGTGTGTGAAATTCTTGTAAACATCTGTAATTCATATTTTCGGGGACTTTGCATTCTGTGAGATACAAGTAATTTTGGGAATGACTAGTAGTGATAAACTCACTTTATTTATATTAAGGATTGGTTTGAGCAAATAATGCCTTATCGGAACTAATTTAAGCAAAAAAAATCACAGGAGACATTTTCTTTTTGAGCGGTGAGTTTTGAGAAGGAGGTAGGACATCACATTTCATTGTCACTGAAATTCAACTAAAGTGTATTTCAGAATATGTAAAGATATTTTTTAAGGGAAAACATATTAAGCAATTTCACACACCCCTATTTATTAAGGCCATTAGGAGTATATACACGCACAGTAGTTGTATTCATCTGCACACAGTGTACACTGGGGCAGCTCAGGGACCTGGATGGGCAGTTGTGACCGGCCAGTGGTCTCTTCGCAGACACTGTAGTTACTTAGAATTTTAAAGCAGCATTTCTAAGGCTTTTTTCATAAAACCAAATGACTTACTTTTTGCACCTCTTTCAGTTCAGGACCTGGCATTGGGCCGGTATTTCATAAAATGAGCTCCCAGCTATTAAAATTGCACTGCATTCTGACTGATTTATGAGGCAGTTTTCACATCTTAAATGCCAGGTCAATATCTGCTGTGGTGGTTACAGGCATCTCATAAGGAAAGTATTAATGGTGTCATTAAAAATCTGCAGAAAAAACAGTTAATTTAATGCATTGTGAAGACCTCAGAAAACGCAGCAAAACTTTCTGAAGTTAATGCAGGAGAAAACATTAAAATTCCACAAAAAACATTATCAGTATGCAAGGCAAGACCAGAGAACGAACTAAACAGCACATGTTTTAAGCCTTCATCAAAAACTCAACATATGCGGGAGACGCGATTTTTGAACCGTTTTCAGTCTGCTTCATTTTCTTTTCACTGCCGTTCATAAAAATAAACACTAGACTAGCAAGCAGACCGTGCTACGTGGCATAACAGCCCGCAAGGGCAGTTTCTTTTTAACATGTGTCTTCCCTTCCAAGAGTGGTCTGGTCTCAGCCTGTTTGTCTTTTATGTTACAGAATGAAGACAATCCTGGCAGGGGTTAAGAAGAAATCTGATGAACCTTCTAGTGGACCAGATACAACATATTTAGGGTCGAGCGCGGAAGCACTCAAGAAGTGTGGCTCAATGGTAGACCCTGATGCAGAGGTTTGACCAGGGTTCAATTCCCGCCTCGGCGGGTCTTGGGCTCAATTTCCTCAGACCTGCTTATTCTTGCCTTGGTGCCAATCTAATCATGGGTCCGACTCTGGGCAATAGCTTGCTTTATCTCCCTAGGGGCCTCAACAGTGCTGGGATGCCTGGCTTCACCTGGGCAATAGCTTGCTTAATCTCCCCAAGGGCCTCAACAGTGCTGGGATGCCTGGCTTCACCGTGGGGGTGCCCAAGAGTGGGCACTTCACAGGGAAAGCCAAGAAGGGTTCTACAGCAGTATGCGTACAGTGCCAAGAAGCCTGGCTTACAGGGTAAAAGTGTGCTATACAAGTACTATGTTTTCAGTTTACTCCGGCCCCTCTTGTAATCTCTTTATGGGCTTTTAACCACGCCCATCAGTTTTGTTGGTTTGTGGGCTTGCCTTTTAAAATTTGCTTGATTTCATTTGTGAAAGGCATGCCGACAGCACTGGTAAACTACTGAAAAAATACGAGGCTCCATGTTTTCTGTATGGCTTCTGGACTACTTTTTCTTTTTATTTCGTACATAGTGAGATCTCGCTGGGCCGTAGTTGAGAGCTTTGCATGACATCGACCCAGTTACATAGATAATTACATAACTGCTGATGTATTTGACCGCTAGCGAACTTCTGTTTCCTTTTGTATGCTCCTTCACGCTCAGGGCATGGGGCTTAGAATCGGCTCGCTTACGTAAAACTGTATTACTTTTCATTTTCAATTTATGTGGCAAGAAAAGTTCTGTTAGGATTTTACAACGCTAATAGCTCTAAGTCAAACAAATGCGAGACCCATAGCTTTGCAAATGCTTGTTTCTGCTCTAGCCAGCTAATACCCTATATTTTGTTGATATTTAATGAACTGCTGCTAAGTAAATTCCAATTGCAACACAAAACTTGTGATTGGCACGAACGTTATAAACAACTTCAGTTTTTTTTTTTTTTAAGGAGTAGTATTTTTGATGCTAAACAGACTGAGCGCAATGTCCAATTGGCCAAACTCGTAGGCCACAAATGATTCCAGTAGAAACAAATTACAGCTGCTAATTCTATTCAGGGTTGTGAACATTGAAGACAAGGAGAAGATTCCTCTATTCACGCAGGTAAATGGAACTTTGAAGCCAAAGGGACGATCAGATTAGCAAGGTTGTATAAAAGCCACCAAGCAGTCTTGCAAAGTAACCCTTTTTTTTGTGGTCACCCCAAGTTTTTAATTTTTAGATCAAGCGCGCAAGCGCTATGACTTGTTGTAAGCTATCTGTGGGCTTTTAACCATGCTCACTGCACGACCATCACTCGTTCATGGGCTTGCCTTTCGAAAATCCTTTATCCTCATTGGTAAATGCATTTGTCCCTTCTTGGGAAGATTTTATGACTGCCTTGGCCATCAACCCTGTTACATGGATAATTGCACGTTTACCAATATGTTTGACTGCAAGACAACATCTTTTTCCTTTTGTCTCTCTTCTTTGCGCTCATGGCAGCCGTGGTGCTTTGAATTGGCACAGTTATGTCAACTGTTTCACCTTTCATTTTCAATTTATGTGGCAAGAAAAGTTCAGTTAGAAATTTACAATGATAACAGCTCTAACTCGAGCAAACATGAGACCCATTGCAAATGCTTGTTTATTTTTGGATTCACCTGCTAGTAACGTATTCTACTGGTGGATTTCATCCCCCTTTCACATGAGATATCTGCAACTCCGGAAAAATGATTAAATCCCATTCTGCATTTGGATTAAGAAGATTTTTGCACAAGTAACCTCAATAGTGCCAGCGGGACCGATCAGCTTCACAAATCTGACCTTTGATCCCACAGCAGTGGCGACATTTTCAGTGACAAAGTCCCTTTCTGCATTGGTACTGAGAAAAAATGTGAAGATTTCCCATCACGGAAGTGACAAAGTCCTTTTTTGATGTGGGACTTGGAAAGTCCCCAAATTACACTTTAGTCATGGTTTACTGCAACCATTAACTTAAATTGGACACTTTGGGACTAATTACAACCTCGGCAAAGGGGATTATTCCGCCCCAAATGTGCGGATATCCCGCCCACCATATTACAAGTTTCATTATAGCCTATGGAACTTGTAAGATGGCGTGCAGGACATCTGTCACATTTGGGATGGAGTAATCACCTCCACCAAGGTCATAATCAGGCCGTTTATCTTTCTGGGTGCATTTGTCACTTTAATACTTTAAAGATTCATATCTATTCTCTTTTATTATATTTGTGCTGTTTCAGTCTTATTTTTCTCATATTAGGTTTCTCTTTAAAGGAGTTTTGTGTTGTGTGTGAGGTTTTGTACTGTTTAAATACTTTATACATGCTTTAAGCCTGATTTTATTTTTGTCTCATTTTACCGGTGATTGAGCACAGGTTTATTTAATTTAATTTGTGTGACACCTGGTGGGTGATGCCTTTTCCTTTTAGGTGGACATTTGTACACCCTGAACAGTAATTCCACTTTTCTGCAAGCTTGTAGAAGAATTGGAGCTGTTGTGCGTTAGTAAAATGACTTGTTAACACAACCACACTGCCATTAAAACTAGTATTGGCAGAATTGATTGAGGTGCAGGGGCTATGAAGCAGGCCAGAGCACCAAAAAGAGGTAGCCATCCCACTCCGTTAGCATTCACCTGTAAAAACCTAAACTCAGGATATGGCTACTCATGATAATGATCAAGTACTTTTGAGATAAACAACATTACTGCCTACTCAGACTTGAAATCTAGCCATTATTGGTCAGGATAATATTTAAGTGCTGGTGCTAATAACTATATTCTTATGATCTTTCCAAAAAATCAATAAGAAATAGGGGCTTATGTCACTAGTGAGTTTAAAAATAAAATAGAGCTGGCAGGTATCTACATACAAAATTGTTCCCAAGCTGGTTGAGTGACTATCTGCAGTTCTGAAGGCCTCTGAAGCCCTGAATTTTTAGTGGTGTTCATGGTAAAAGGTTTGAAGAGATGTCCTTGAGAATGCTAGTGTGTCACACGAGGTAGAAGTGTATGTTACCATGCCATGTCAGCTTCTACTATTAAATAACGTTGTGCATGCCGGTCAATCTATCCCCAACAGGCAAGTTGATCTGTGCTCAGTCACCTCTCCTGGATGTATCCCCTATCTCGTTCAACTCCTCGTAGGCCAGGCACTATCTGCCTCCTAGTGCGTTAAGTTGTATTTCTAAGTAAAAGAAAACATCGCACATGATAAATTATTGTGTCTATTCATTTATTTTTAGGTTCCCGTGCTGCACACTGTATAAACCTCCTTAAAGCACTCAGTTGAGCAAGAGTTAGTCACAGAAAGATAGAATCCAGCCAGATATAACGGGTGACCTAAATCCAGAGGTGCTCTGATGCTCCCCTTGTGATGGATCTTGATCAAAAGCCAGTCTAAGTAGCTCTGTTCCCCTTAACCGGAGATAATGCTATATATTGATTGGATATGGTCCACAGTAGAGAGAAATGCTTTTTTTAATTACACTGAACACTTTGACCTTCTGGGAGATCAAATGTTTCTAACTGTACCCAACACCTCTGAGTGTAGTTGAAACTACTAGCCACCACCCATGACATGTACTTGATGCAGGATCCTGGAACAGGAAACTGTGGATGAGTGATCAGTGGTATGTGCCTAGGAGGCTAGCAGCCCTCCCAAGCCATGGGGATGTAAGTGAGGACAGAGGTGGCTTGAACTGTCTGAGAAGCATTGCATTGAGGAAGGAGAGCTCACACAAAGGGACGAATGGACGGGTGCTTAGCCCCTGCAGTCTTTCTGCTCCCTTAGGTGGTCTTTGATCAGATTATTTAAATTACAGCAGTTGCGACCTAGTCCACAGGGGTTACCAGTGGCAATGCAGGGACAGCAATGACAGAAAACAGTCACTGGAGCAGATAAAAGGGATTGTCACTGGTGAGTTCAGATATTTTACATGGAATTATCTCCGGCGTTCCTATTACATACATGCAAAATGTATGCATCAGCCACAATGCACATGCTGATTCGAGACACTTGCACTTGGTGCCTTTCCCGTATTTTTACAAAGAGGTAAACGTGTCTGGAGCAGTGTTCCGCTTTTATCTAGTGAGACTGGATAGTATGTAACTAATTCTAAAGTTTAGCTAATATGCTTTACAAGAATTATGACTTTTTTCGGGTTCACAATGAAATTAATTGCGCTTATGCAATGCTTGAAATATGTGGGTTATTTATATCTCACTGGTAATAAGGCAGAGTGATAAAATGCCTCCTAGGTGGATAAAACAATTTTAGAATCCATAACAATTCAAAAATTACAGAGATCACAGGAGGTGTGATGGTTCGTATAACTCACATTCCCTGGTCATTTTGGCAAACATCCAGCCGTGGAGGTGTTCTGCCTTTAGTTACTGTGCTAAAAAGTGCAGTTCTGCTCACTTACTAGGAATTTTCCCCATAGTGCTTGGTGGTGTCAGGTTCTATACAATCCTTTGTGAAATACCCGTTATGCATGTGTAATTTAGAAAAATTTGCAAATCATATGAAAGTTTGGAAGTTATGCAAGCACGTAATTTAGCATTTTTATTTTTGCTCGGGGTACTGGTTTGAGCAGAACATGCCTCACAGAAAACTTTTGTAGCAGGAAATATCTGGCTAGAGAACATTTTCTCCTGGAACCAGCTCCCTTGCTGGGGCACTTTTGAAAGTGAAGTATGCCCTCACATTCAATTTTCACTTAAAACATACTGAAGTGTATTTTATAAAATGTACATGTCATTTTGTTGTCTAGGTATTTTTTGGATGTTTTGCATTTTCTCACCCCGATGCTCTGTAGAGCAAACTGTATGATGGTGCCTGCAGAGCAGAATCTCTGTGGCAAATATGGAATGCACTGTCCTTATAGGAAACAGCATCTCTCTTTCTCCCTGCCTCTACAAGCTCCTAGATATGTACTGCTAGCATTTCGTGCTGGCAGCTCACAATATTATCTTGTCTTGTATACCTGGCTGGACCCAATAGCCTGATATTTGAATATCTCCTCGGTGCCAACATTATCCGATGATATTCTGGGATAAGTACGTTCTCATACAAATTATTCGCAAAACGTGTGGCATGCAAGGATGCTTTATCTCCATGATTGCAATAATCACTGAATCAAAGCAACTTGCAATCTTGTAAAATGTAAGGATAATGACTTGGGCAACATAGTATCTTCTTATGTTAATAATATCAACAAGCATCGACAATTAAAAATTTAGGGTGAAGTGAAGGATTAGAAAATGTCACGAATGGCAGATCATGGTTAGATCTTTTTGTATCGTTACCTGTTAGTAAGGAATTAAAAAATGTCTAGCTTTTGCGTGTAGAATTTTCAATTCCATTAAGGTCACAGAGGCAAGGATGATGCTTCTCTTTCTATGCATTATTTTTTTACAGCAGCCAATTAGAAATAACTTTTAAAAAATACTACATATCCCATGAACCCATGTATACCACATGACCAACCATAGAGACAAGCCCTATAAAACCAGAGGATAACACACTTCCTCTTTCTTTGTAAAACAGACACAGTTAATTCACTGAGTCCAGAAATCCAACATGAAAATCGAACCTTGGAGTCCAGGAGAAAAACACTTTCTAGAACCAAGAGACAGGACCAACCCATCGACGGTCTGGGCAGAGCAGAAAAATCCCATGAAGAAGATGCCAGAGGTACTTGAGGGTAGAAGATCATTTGTCCTCTTGACCTAAGAACAAACAATGAAGAAAAAAACGCAAGCCGTAAACACGGTCTTCAATAATAAGACAATCATCTTTATAATACGTACAATCATTATATACAGGGGTGAAAAGACAGACAGCATCATAATCGTACAAGTATAATATGCAGTGCAATCATTAGCATCAATGAAAATAGGTCACTGGGTGGGATAATCCTCGCCTCTGTGTCCTTAATAGAATTGAAAATTCTAGAACTGAAAGCTAGAAAAGTTTTCATTCTATGTCAGGACCGGACGCTCCGATTACGCTAGTTTAAAGTCATGCCATAAGAATTGAAGATATATCTAAAATAGATTTATAATAAAATCTTTTAAAAGTAGAATCAGAAGACCAATCTGCGGCACCTAGTATATCCTCTAAACGAGAACCTAGAGAAAAAGACATTGACGCCATAGCGCCTCTTGTCGAGTGAGACCCAAATTTTGACACCCATCATATCCATCTGGCTAAAGTGAACAAGATGGTTTCTGGAGGGATATTAAAAGTTGACCAATCAATCAATCAATCAAAGAATTTGTAAAGCGCGCTGCTCACCCGCTAGGGTGTCAAGGCACTGGGAGGGGGGTGCTGCTACTGCTCGAAGAGCCAGGTCTTGAGTTGCTTCCTGAAGGAGAGATGGTCCTGGGTCAGCCGTAGGTGGGTGGGGAGGGAAGTCCATGTCTTGGCCGCTAGGTAGGAGAAGGATCTTCCCCCGGTGGTGGTTCTGTGAATCCGTGGGACAGTGGCGAGGGCGAGGCTAGCGGATCGGAGCTGGCGGGTGGGTGTGTAGATCGTGAGGCGGTTGTTGAGGTATTTGGGGCCCATATCGTGGAGGGCTTTGTGTGCGTGGGTGAGGAGCCTGAACGTGATCCTCTTGCTGACGGGGAGCCAGTGCAGGTCTCTTAGGTGGGCGGAGGTGTGGCTGTGGCAGGGGATGTCCAGGATGAGTCGTGCCGAGGCGTTCTGTATGCGCTGGAGTCTTGTCTGTAGTTTGGCTGTGGTTCCTGCGTAGAGGGCATTCCCATAGTTCAATCGGCTGGTGACAAGGGCCTGGGCAACATATTTGCACAACATTTGGCCGTACTGACCTCAAAATCCTTCAAACATTGCACCACACAAAGATTAGTGTTATCCAGAAAGGCAGGATAAGTTACTAACCTGGTATTATACTTTGTTCTTTGATTTAACAAAAGTTAGCCCTTGAGGAGAAAAACGTCTCCCTGCCAAAATCCTGGGAAATTCCAACTTTGCCTGAAAAGCACCAGGCCACTAGAAACAGCTACCCTGTTTGAATCAATCGATGTGGCAAGCCCAATGGGTCCATGAGGAGATTCCAGCACCAGGGCAAAAGACCGGGAGGAGCACAAGCTAGTTCCAGAACGATCAAAAATCAGGGTTGAGCCCTCCAAAATGGGGACATCAACACCATCTCTGCTTCTTGTCTCCGTAACTGTGCTAGAACTCTGGGAATCATCACAAAGGGAGGAAAGGCATAGGAGAGCAAGGGACTCCAATCTTGGAGGAAAGCATCCATCACCCTCGCTCCCATGTCCAGGCGCCTGCTGAAATAAGTCGGAAGTTGTGTGTTCAACTGAGAAGTGAGAAGGTAGACATTGCAGGGACCCCATTTCCGCATGATTGATCTGAAGAGCCTTGGGTGGAGTCCCCAATCGCTGGCATCCTTCAAATGGCGAGAATGCTAATCCGCTACCACATTCGGTTGACCCAGCAGATATTCCACTGTTCTCGAGATGTGGTTCTGAAGACAAAAATGCCAGAAATCCTTGGCAGTTTCCATCAGTAATTTGGATTGTGTTCCTCCTAGCTTGTTCACATAGAGAACCGCCAAAATATTGTCCATACAGAGGAGGATGCAGCATTTCGCCGTGCCTGCCTCAAAGCTGCGAATTGGAGAGGAGCCTGGTAAAAGCTCCAGGCAATTGATATAAAGAGACAACTCTCTCCGGGACCAGCGACCTCCCCATGTAAATCTGACTGCAACAGGCACCCCAACCCCAAAGGCTGGCATTTGCCTCTATGACCATCTCTGGTGAGGAGGGAAATATGACCCTGCCGTTCCATGCTTCTTCCATATGGTCTAGCCACCATGAGTTCTCTATTCTTGCTTCCTTGGACAGGGGAATTATCTGCAAATACGACAGGCCCTTGTTCAGATGCATAATCTTCAAACGTTGGAGGGCCCTGTAATTTAGAGGGCCCAGGAAAAGCGCCTGAATGGAGGAGGCCAGAAGCCCCCCAAGCGGGCTAGAGATCTCAATAATATATTCCTTTTGGATAAGGCTGACCTCAACTCTCTTGATGTGCTTCACCTTCAAGGAAGGGAGAACGAATTTGCTGACTGGGATTTCAATGGGAACCCCAGGAATTCTATAGATTGTGTAGGACTCAGGATAGATTTTTGGACATTGATGACAAAACCCAACTCCGGAAGAAGAGAGATCGCCCATTCCAGATGAAGAGCTGTTGTCTGGAGGGATTGGGACAAAATGATTATGTCGTCCAGGTGTAGGATTAGCTGAACTCCTCTTGATTTTAGGGATTCCACAAGCGGTTTCATCAAATTCGTGAAGCACCACAGAGCTGAGGACAGGCCGAAAGGAAGAACTGTTTACTCGTAAGACTTGCCTCCCCATAGAAAAAGGAGGAAGCGTCTGTGGGGTGAAAAGATGGGAATGGAAAGGTAGGAGTCCTTCAAATCTAAACGTATCATCCAATCTCGCAGCTGAAGAATGTCTTGTAACAAATGGAACCCCTCCATCTTGAAATGACGGTAAAGGATCCATTGGTTGAATTCTTTTAGATTGAGGACTAAACGGGAGCTGCCTCCATTCTTGTCGACCAGAAAAATTGGACTTACAAACCCCCGGGGGTGAAAAGCGACCTCCTTTATCGCATTCTTTCACAGAAGAGATTGAATTTTGGCTTGAAAGAAGTACGGAAAAATGCCTAGTGAGGGGGGGAGACCACTACAGAGGAATCTGGAAAAGTTCTATCTTGAAACCCTGAACCAATTCCAGAACCCAAGGATTGTTGGAAATCTTTTGCCAATTATGAGAAAAAAGGTGGATACGCAACCCCAAAGTAACCTCTGCCCATGGAATTATTCTCACCTGAGAGGTTAGAGTCCTGGATGGCAGCAGCAGCAAGTCTGAACCTTCCTCTATGCAAGAGCTCTCTAAAGGATCGTCTTGCGGGATAGAGGTGGCTTTCAAGATCAAGCATCCACCTTCTACCTCTGTGGCTTTGGAAGCTGTCCCCTGTCAAGCCTTGATAACCGCGGGTGAACGCTCCCTCCTGACGCATCCGGCCCTTCCAAAAAGTGGGTGTAGAGTGGGCCAGCCTCAGACAAAGAAAGATGCCCCAGTTTAGGGTCTAGCTTAATCAGAATCGAGCAGCATCTCTCATTAGAAATTGCACAGTTAGTATTGCCTAATTGACAAATCGCACGTTGGGTCCATCCCACTAGGATCTCTGTATCAACCGGGATATTAGATTTCTTTGCCTGATAGGCCGAGTCAGGAATTTTGGTCAAGGGACCTGACATGTACAGTAGCTTATCCTTGCAAGCCTTCCAAGCCCTATCAATCCCTTTTTTGGGTCTTTATTATATTTTCTGAGCTAGGTCACCATAGGGGGATCTACCTCAAGAGTTTCTGCCACTTTGTCTGGAAGGTCAGGCATGGGGCACTCCGAGCGTAGGCAAGCCCACACTTCTTTGTCAAAGTCTTGCCAGATATGAGATTTGACATAGTCAAGTACTTATGGAGGGGGCACCCATGCTGTTGATCTGGGATGGATGATGTCCCTGGTTTGTAAGTTAAGAGTTTTGGTTGTTTACTTGCAGAGGTGTGATGGGTTTTCACTTTAAGAGTGGATGCTGTGCGTCTTCCATTGAAGAGCTCTGTGACTAAGTTTCATCAGATTCCTCTGCGATTGCTTCCGATCAGGGCTCTGATACTATACTGTAGGGGTGTTCAGTAGATAGGTTGGCTGCAAGCTTCTCAAATGCCTCAGAATGAGCTTCTTTATTTGGCATAGTTGAAGGTTTGACTTTGGTCCCATCTATCATGCCAGCAGAGGACGGTATTCAGCCCTGCTGTTGAGCAAACACATACAGGTAATTTTTTAAAATCAGTAATAGCCTTGGCTAAGGTTTCATCAACAGTCTGGTGCACTCCTGCATCCAGAGCTTGCACTAGATTTTGCTCAAATTTGCTTGATTGCCCATCATCATAGTAATACCTCTCCTCACCTTCCCTTCCTGGTATCTGTCATACACGATGGTACTTGCAACAAAGAAATTATGCAATATGAATAAATGTTGCCAGGAGCCCAAAAGGTCATCAACCAAGGTCGGAGAGCTCCACAGAGGAGTCAAGGGGGAGCCATGTAGGGCACCCAGAATAAAACCCCTAAATCAGGTCAGTTATCATAGGTCAAGTGTGGACGGAGGACCTTATTAGCAGCTCTGGGCAAAGCTTCTGTTGAATTTTACAACTCTGGCAGAATTCAGTCTACCAGGGCGTTCACAGGGAGCAGAAGGGCCTCGGGGGAGCCTCAGAATACACACACACATGCGACTCGACGAGCAGAAACACATTGACTGCCTCACTAATCGGGTCACACACGTTGGAGCATGTTCAAAGGCTAAAAGTAGAAAGAGGACTGCACGGTAGAAAGAGAACTGCACGGCAGAAAGCCGCATGGTCCCCGCTCCCAAACTCCTGCTCCACAAACACAGGGTTGCACACTGCTCCCGGCACAGGTAAGTACAAGAAAATACACAGTTGCAAACATGCTGCCTCTCAAACATGCTCGGGTAGTGGTACACCAATTATGCAATAAGATTGAGATCGGCAATAAAGCGATGAGGTGACAACTGCCTGCGGAGCAGGAAAGAAAGAAGAAGTGTGTTGTCATCATCTGGTTTTATAGGGCTTGTCTCTATGGTAGGTTATGTGGTATACATGGGTTCATGGAATATGTAGTATTTTTTAAAAAGGTTCTTTCTAATTGGCTGCTGTAAAAAATAAATAAATAATAAAGCATAGAAAGAGAAGCATAATCGGAGCCTATGGTCCCGACATTGAATCGTCATTGCACAGGACTATGGACACCCCGCAAACACCCTTGCCTGGGATTTTCAAAGTGCCACAGAATGCGTCCGTCAATCCTGTTATCAGGTCTGTCCATGCCCATTTTATTTCCTTGTACAGCATGGCGTTGTGCTTTTACAGAAGTGCCTGGCTTCGGAATTGCGGGTGCCATATTGAAAGGTGCTTGCACTCATTTTAATTGTTTTATGTTTTAAGTTCTCACTTTTAAATTAATTTGTTTTCTGTTTCCAGTTAGAAGCCCTCACAGGGGAACCTGTAATCAGCCTGTTTGGTTGCTGGACCCCAGTTAGATCTTTTTGTTTTCCCACCTGTTTGTATTGACTCAGCTTCGTGCTGGCCTAAGATCACCTCCCTTGCCTGGGATACTTGAAGCGCCACAGAACGCATCTGCGCAGCAGGTGCGCCTAAGGCAAACCCATTTGTACCTGTCCATGCCCAGATCACACCAAGCTCCAGCCATTCCAGTGCGTAGCCAGCCCACTCAGAGATTAGAAGGTTCACCACTAGCAAGCTCCATTCTCTCAAAGCGGGCTCTATTAAAGAATCTCTGTCAATAACTAGCCCTGTAGCCAAAGTTCAGGCCACTAACAGCAGGGATAAAATCCTGTGCACACTGATCAATGCTAGGTCCTTAAGGAAACATAAATCTCACCTCACCTTGTTTATAGACAACTATCATATTGACATTGTGTCTGTTACTGAAACTTGGACTGACCACTCCTTTGGTCCAGTTTTAGTAGATGCTATTCCTTCTGGTTTTCTACACTATAGGCTGGACAGACCATCTAAGCGGGGTGGGGGAAAGACGATTAACTATCATGATCACCTTCGAGCCAGTTTCAGTCTGGCTCCCTCACAATGCTGTGAAGCACTTTAGTTCAATATTAAATTTACCAATTTTAGTACTTTTAAAAGGCCTGTTTATCTATCGCCCTCCTGGCCCCCAAAAAAAGACTTTCTGCAAGCACTAGGTTCTTTACTTGAAAGCGGCATCTGTGACGGTACTTGGAGACTCTAATTTTCATTTAGAATTGGGTTCAGATAATGACACTATAGCCCTGGTAGATATTTTTAACTGCTTTAGTTTCTCCCAAAAATAGGTGGTCCTACTCACGTGGCTGGCCACCTTCTGGGAGGTTTGTTCTCTAATAACTCCTCTATATCACAAACTGGATCTTTGCCCCTGACATGGTCCAAACATCATGCACTGTTTCTCAAGATTCCAATAAATCTTAGGCTTCCATTAACCAGACATAAGCACTTTTCTTGAAAGTCTTGTTCTTGGAATAGGATTAGGTCTAGAGAATTCCAGTCAAAACTAGAGAAGTTCATTCCTGAGTTATCAACCAGCTGAGATCTAGCTATCACAGACTTCTTACACTGGATGAGCTCAGCAGTATCCATTCTAGTGCCTATCAAAACACATCTCTCACATAGAAGCAGACCCTCAGCTCCATGGTATATGGAAGCTCTAAGAGTGCAGAAACGGGTATGTAAATATAAAGCCCTGCTGATCAAGGAGAAACCTAATTACATCTCTCAAATCATTAGGTCTTCTAAGAATTTGCCTAAAGAGCTATTTCAGGGAATGAAGAAACTTTCATCCACCTCAGAAAATAACTAAACAAATCATAACCAAGCGTTCTGTGTTCCTTTTTTTCCCCAGAATAAGGTTATGCATGTTTATCAGAAGTTTAATGCTAGCAAAGGTACTGAGGGGGACATCCCAAGGCCAACCCAGCTTTTTGTGATTTCTCCCCTCTCTCCATTGAGCAAACAACAAACAATCTGCTCTTGGCTAAATCAGGCTCGGCTCCTGAACCTTGCCCCCCCCCCTTCTGTGTGAAAATTAGCACTAGATATCATTGCATCCATTCTTACACCTATTTCAAATTCTATTTTTAATACAGGATATTTCCCTAAATTATAGAAGGTGGCTTCAATTTTGCCATTTTTTAAGAAACCTAGTTTTGACCCAGCTGATACAAATAGCTATAGACCCATCTCCCACCTTCTGTTACCTGCTAAAATGATTGAAAAAGAAATGAACCAGAAACTTTCACACTTCATAAAAAGTAATCTTATGTTAGATTCCACCCAATTGGGTTTTCACAGTAAGCATAGCACTACTCTTATTAAAGCATCTGAAGAGATTAGAGCTGCCTTGGATGTAGGGGGTGGGAGGGAGTGCTGCTCTTGTTCTACTTGACCTATCTGGCAGCATTTGACACTATGAAATGCTGGTCAAGCGACTCAGAGATTGGAATTGGCAGGTTGGCAAAGGCTCTCTTTCGTTCCTTTCTTTCAAGCTGGGAGCAAATGGTGGCTTTCGGTCATTTTGTGTCACCATCTCTCTCATTACCTGCGGAGTCTCTCAAGGGCCCACTCTGAGTCTTACACTGTTAAATGTGCATGTTACTGACCTGGCTTTCTTAATCAGAGACTCTGGCTTTTCTTTAACTCCCTACATTGATGATATAAAAATCATAGTGGCTATGTCTAATAAGGATCAGGGCATAGGAATGAGGTTCCACAACTGCATGTTGGCAGTTAGTCAATGGATGGGCAAAAACGGTCTAAAACTCAATTCTGAGAAGACAGAGGTGATCTTATTTGGAAACCAGAATTCCATCTCGATGCCACAATGGTGGCCAGAAGATCTGAGAACACTGCCCACTCCAGTCAAAGCCAGAGTAGTAATAGATAACAATCTCTCCTTTGAAGACCAGGTCAGTGCAGTCAACTCTTCACCTTCTACACATTGAAACTATTAAAAAAAAAAAAGAAATTATCTCCATCGTGCCCTTTGAGGCCCGGAAAATTATAGTAACTGCACTGATAATCTCCAAACTTAATTATTGAAACTGAATATACCTTGGTATTCTACAGCAGCATTTAAATAAACTATAAAACCTTCAAAATGTCGCTGCTAGTCTCTTGCTAGGAGTCCCTAAATTCAAGTCTGCTGCTCCAGTAATTCAGTCAATGCATTGGCTTCCTAGTAAGAAACAAATTAAATTTAAAGTTTTTTGTATAGCCTATAGAATGTTGCATCAAACAGGTCCAGATTATCTGGTGCACAGGTTCAATTGGGGTCAACCCAGTGCTTAATTTGAGCTGGTGGTTTCCAGTGCGGGGCACCGGCAATTATTTATGAGGGCTGGCACTTAGTTTTTTGCATCAGGCATTTACTGTGAGCAAAAGACATATGGGAAAGGCGGAATAAAAGAAAAACGAAAAAGCATCAGAAAGGGATAAAGCAGAAAGCTGCAAGAGTGAGATGAAGGGGCAGGGAGTGGCTGTAAATGGATTAAAGAGGCCCGAGAGGGCTTAAGTATTACGCTGCCTCAGTATTCTGTGCTTGCACATGTAAATGCTGCAGCTGCATGTTTCAAAGAAGAGCTTTGGGCCCCAGCACCTTTTTATTTACAAATTAAACACTGTGATAATCACCCAAACCGAAGCTTACGCTCTTCGGGATTGAAAGCATTTGTCATCCCTAAATTCAGACGGGTCAAGTGGAGAGGAATTAGCTTTGTCCTCAGTACAGCAAAAACCTGGAATAGGCTTTGCTTTAATATCAGATCAGTGCCCAACCTTCTTGCCTTTCAAAAGGCGCTAAAAACCTGGCTACTTAGTTTGTCTTGGTTGGCCCCTCCGCATATATGTGCTTTCTGGGTGTTTTTTTTTTTCTGTAGAAGAAGCAGCGCCAGGACACCTTCGGGTATTTGCACATTTGATAAAACTCATAACATTAGCAACTTCTTGTGCCCATCAAAAAGTTATCAGAACATTCTTCAAAAAGGCAAATTGCAACCAGATACCTCAGTTGTAAAACACCCTGCAAATGAGGCAGGCAGGAGTATAAAAAATACATGACGCTACACACACTTGTATACTCTTGCTAAACACATTGTAACAAAGGAATATATCACCATGTGAAGAGCAAAGTCTTTCACCAAGGCAAAATTTTAGTTGGATCTGGTGCCTGTTTCTTCCTTCGCAGGAATCAATGCCCAATAAGTTCAATTGATCTTTGGGCTCTTCATAAGTGTGTGGAATTCAAATCATCAAGTTTCAAAACAAACCAATTCAATTACACAGCATATCTAATAGGACCATACATGGAAAACTACAGTCATGAAAAATGTTAAGGTGTTTTACTACAGTATCACCAAGGGCTGATCAAGGCAATGAAATAGGTTCAGGCGAACTAACATTAGGAGAACTTGTCACTCTACAAATACAATAAATAACATCAAAATATTTGCTGAACAGAAAACAAGCATTGCTTTGTTTTGTTTTGATAAGCATTTAGGCAATTAAAATCATCAAGGTTCAACCAGTTTGGGCAAGGGAAAACCCTACAGATTAACCAAACAGGGATTAGCAAGTGCTGGACTGAACAAATGTGGGCAAAAGACAAAAAGAAGAAAAAGGTCAAAAATAATTTGAAAAAAAGTAATCTTGAGCAACAGGTCACACGTAATAGAGTGGGGAAAAAAGGGATGGCATCAGTATTTCAGAAGGTCAGTTAACAGTCAAGAAATCTCTCAGTCTTAGCAAAGTATTTCAAAGGGACAAGGACAAAGAGGATGATATCTCACAGAGTCCAGGAGGTTCAGCAAGCAGCGCAGGATAGCAGAAACGATTCTGATCTCTGGCAAGCTAGGGAAAGGTATATTAAACTTCGCAGGGCAAGATGATTTGTCAGCCTATCAGTCCACATGACGTAGAAATCGATCGTGTGACTCTAACTTGAAACATTGATGTGGATTCTCAGGTTCGTCACAAGAACGGTGTACATCTGTACTCTTCCATGCAGGATTGCAACAATTGTATTATTTGACAGTTCGCATTCCTAAATGTTTCATCCTCAAATATGACTTCCCAGGCTAACTATGTGTAAAACAATAGGCCTCTATTACCAAGCAAGCGTTCTCATGAGAATGAATCTGGAAGAAAGGTTCAGGTAGCAAGATGATTAGACGTTTTCTGCGTTGTTCGAAAATGCAGGGCCTAACAGGCCTCACTTAGGTTAATGCAAGTGAATTAAAACAGCATAATAAATCATTCAGATAAAACATGTCTAATACTCAAACTGTAAATTCATCATCAATACATTTCATTAGCATTCATGTAATTGTAACTTATAAATGAAGTAATTGTTAATACATATCATTCAATGTGGCACATAACCACATTTCTCTATGTTTGTATATGAATTTAAAATACTTTTAATCAAAAACCTAACATCATTGTAATGCAGACTGTTACTTTATACTCTAAAATATAACATAATAATTCTTCAAACATGTAACTTAATGCCTATACCACTTAGGCCCGGATAGCTAGTCTAAAGTGAATGCACACTTATTTGGCTCCTGAGTGCATCACCTTACAATCATACTATTAGTACTTTGAATAGCATAATGCATAAACTGTCACATATAAATGTTCACTGTGACATGAGGGAAAGTACTGACATTTCTGCTATGTCATTCCCCTCTCATGGCGAATCCAGGTACCACACAATCCAAATTCTCATTTTCAAAGAGACAGCTCAAATTTTCAGAGGCCATTCCAGGTAATGTCTTCTGGACTCCTACCGGCTTTATGTTCCCATAATATATGCTTCTCCTAGTCTCCATCACAATCTCTTCCTGTCTCCTTTTACTCTTTGCTTTTCTCTCTTGCAGCTTTTTGAACAATTTGTGAAGACCAACTGCAACTAAGGCACACAAAGCCATTATCAGGAGGGATCTCAAAATTATTCCAACCATTCCTTTCCCAGATCTCCAAAGCACCTTTGAGCTGCTGAAAAAATGATTGCCTTTAGCTTCCCAGGCTCCTTCACGTCCTGTCTCAAGTTTGTCATGGATGAATGTACTTCCTCATCTCATTACTATTATCAGGAGTAAAAGTGCAGCACTGTTGGGCTTGCAACATTTTGCCAACTCTGCCCCCTTTTGCAAGAAGAATGTCTAATGCAAGGTGATATTGTAAAAACATTGATCTAACTGCAACCATTATGGTGTCCATTAACAAGATGGCACCTGCGGTGCCTGTAGATAACTTATCTACTATTGTTGACAACTTCCTTATCTTGAGATCATTCAAGATTCACCTACCAATGCAATGATGGTACCAAAAATATCTCCGACAATGTCTGAAGGACTAGCTCCTCTCTTGGCTCGGGTGTTTGATTTCTCATCCCAGACTGGATCATTAAAATGGTCCACATGATAAACCTTTGGAAAAACTACACTCTGGTAAGATGTACCATACCAGCCTTTTGGCAGCTTGTAATAGGCATTCTTTCCGTAAATGAAATAAAAACATGGCTTTGTGGGGTCCTCTCCATTCAACATAAAAGTCCACACACTCAAACATAAACACATGTATACATTCACTAGTCCTTACATAATGTGTGCGAGTCTTTGATCTGGTTCTACATACACATAAATTCCCAAGGTGTTGCCAATTTAAAGCAAGGCATCCTTGATTGCCAGCTATTGAATGTGTCATCTTTTCCCAAACTTTGTAAAATGATTGCCTTTTCTACTTTAGCCTCCATAGCTCTTCTTTCTTTGACTTGTCCAAGGAACTCCTCCTGTACTGGGTTAAGGATACAGGTCAGATTATTTTTATGGGCATAAATTGTACCAAATGTCAATGTAGACTCAAAGAAAGCTCCAATTGTGCCAATGTTTTACACCTTTGCAATGTTGCTTAAATGTTTCATGATTGATCAAAACACAAGATCATAACTTGAATAAAAATATTGATAAAACTCCTGCTGATACAAAAGTGTTAACAACAGGCTACAGGAAATTCTATAGGTTAAGGGTAAACTATGATCCACTTGAACAGCTGCACTCTTTCCCCACTGGGCCAATTGTCTCGACAGCAACTGCCCTTTCGTCAGCATCCAAGCTTGCATGAGTCATCTGATTTTGTCTCGACCCTTCTGTACCAAACACTGATATTGACTTGCTCAGACACATCCTCAGACTGTACTTATGCTGTACTTATGCTGTAGCAGCCACTTATCCAGCCCCAACAGCTTGACTAAGATGATCCCTCTTGCTCACTGTAACCGGCCCTTCTGGAACAGGTTCTGTATCATCTAGGGGACCAGGAACTTTCAGAGTATGGCTCTCATGTACCCAGTTAGGGAGACCAGCGCAATTCATAGCTGTGGTAGTAATCAAAACTACCGGGGGGGGGGATCCTTTCCAACAAGGTTCCAAGCATGATTTCTTTACATGTTCTTTTTCCGTGACCCAATCGTCTGGACATAGATCATGGCAAGGCTCCTTCTGCGGCTGTACTGTAGCTTCTCCAACCTGATGAGTCAAAGAACAAACCACATCAGCCAGTCCTTTGCAATTATCCAGCACCAAGTCATCTGTATTGTTCAGAACTGCATTTTCAGGCAAAGCTGGTAATCTCATAATCCTACCCATGATGATTTCATGTGGGGACAAACCAGTCTTTCTGTCAGGTGTACTGCACATAGGGTCTGATTACGAATTAGGTGCTCAGAAAAACCTGACGGCCAAACTCCAGATAAGGAGGCCATCACACTGCTGTTGGTCTCCCACCTAGCCCCATTATGATTTTTTCACTGGGCTGACCAGCACAAACCAAGGTTTCCACTGGTCAGCCCAGTGGAAAACCTGCAGCTGCATTGGAGTCAGCTCCACATGGAGCAGAGTCCAATGCCATTGCATAGAGGCCCCCCTAGCACTCTCAGAATGGGTGTTATCTGCTAAGCAGACAGTGCACATTCTGACTGTGCTGGGGAAGGGAGCCCCTGCAGTGCCTACGACAACGGAGGTTGAATTGCCATGAAAAGGCTGGTGGAGAACATGGTTGCAATCAGCATTCTGGTGCCAACTTCAGTTTCAACCACGACTGCTGTCATCCTGTCAAAATCAAAGATCCTGTCAGAGCTGGCGGTCTTTTGGTGGTCCGACTGCTAAGGTCGTAATTTGACAGTCGGACCACCACGGCAGTCTGACCTTCACCATGCGTCTGGCAGTCTCCAGACCACCAGACGTGTAATAGGGCCCTTACTCATCAAAACAAGAGGCAATGCCATTTCATGTTGGTGGATACACATACTTTTGCCAATCTAGTCTGAAAGCCTCAGATCTGTAACTGCAATGTAATCTTTGCTCAACTTGTAATGCTGCACATAATAATTTCAAAGCTTCACTGTTAAAGTGTGTTCCTCGGTCTTACTCTGGAGAAGTCAGAATCTAGGAATGAATTCCCTAAGTAACAGCTTCGCTATTGTGAGACTCATTTCTCTTGGTCAGGTAAGCTTCAACCCAAAGAGAGAAAATGCACACAATGACCAACATGTCTCTCAATCCATTACACACAGATAATCCTATAAAATCCAACTGCATCCTGTTAAACAGTTCTCCTGATCTCTCTCTATGTGGCTCAGTGTAACAACTGTATATTTTGACATACGTTTGGTGGCATGCAACTCACCTGTGGCACACAGCTTCTGCTATCACTCAATCTGGTGTTAAACCATGTCTGTCTAAAAGTCCTGGTCATTGTATCTCGCCCTACATGTGTCTGTCCGTGATAGTGTCTAGCCATGGGTAACAACAAGCTATTTGACAACACAGCTCTCCCTTTACTTGAAACCCAAATTATATCTTCATTTCTTTTGACACATCCTGCTCTAACACAACTTTGCTGCTCTTCTTCTGTTACTTCTCCCTACAATCTATTAGCTTTCTCCCAACTATCAACAGCAGATAACAGGAAACTTTGACTTCAATCATTATTTCATTCTCCATTAAAGGAGGTGCATCTTAGGGTGCAAAATCTAATCCACTTCATTTGCATATGTATTTCCAAAGTAACATAATCAGTAGACTTTTTATGAGCTGCACACTTTACAATAGCAATTTTTGCAGGCAGCTGTAATTCATTCACCAAATTATAAATGTTATCACTATTAAAGATAGGGTACCAGAGGAGGTCATGAATCCTCTCTGGGACCACAGTTGTCCGGAATCATGAATAACACCAAAACCATACTGACTATCAGCGAAAATTGTCACTTTCAGTTGTTCAGAAATACAGCATGATCTAGTAGGAGCAACCAATTCAGCTACTTGAGCAGAAAAGACTCCTCGAAGCCAGGAAACTTCAATCACACCTAAGATTATGCAAACTGCATAACCAGCTCTCAGTGTATCATCTTTGTCTTTGAAACAGGAGCCATCAACAAGCATGACAGTCATTTTCACTTTACGGAATGTCTTGAATGTCAGGTCTTGGTTTGCTGCACAAATTAGTAACATTGAGACAGTCATGCTCAACCTCATCCATACATTCATTGTCATTTTCAACAGGGTGAGGTAACAGAGTATCAGGATTCAGAATGGTACATCTCTTAAGACTGAAGATTGACATGGCAGCGATGACCTGCTCATAACGGGTCAAACGTGCACTGGTGAGACACTGTGTCTTCGTTCCGGTTAATAACTTTTCCACTGATTGTGGAACAAAATCATTCAGAGGGTGGCTCATAAGAATGCCTTCGCATTGTTCCTTTTTGAAGCTCAGAGCTGCAACTGCCTTCAAACAACCAGGCAGTGCAGAAATCACAGGATCAAGAGTGATACAAAAATAGACAACAGGCTTGTTTCTCTTCAACTGTGTCAAAACAGACAGCACATTCTTCCACCTCACAGCAAAATAATGAAAATCATTTGTTGTAATCAGACATTCCTAGAGCTGGTGTATGCAATAGGCTTTCTCATCTCTGTGAAGGCACAATTGCAGTTGTCATCCAATGGTACTGGATCAGACACATCTTTGTATGTTAGCCTCTGTAAAGGCTTGGCCAAAATGGAAACATTTAGAATCTACTGACCACATTAGCCAAGCTTTCCCAAAAACATTCAGACTTCTTTCTGAGTGGTAGGGAGATTTATTTTCACAATGGCTGAGACTCTTTCTTGTGACAACCTCCTCACACCTTTCTCAAAGTGGTGACCTAGATACAAGACACCTTTCTTGCAATATTGTAGTTTTGCTGGGAAAGCTTTGTCCATTTTCTCCTAAATGACCCAGGAGAGGAATTGTTTTTCTCCTGCATGCTTCGAGCATTTAATGCCAAACGTAGGTCATCAATATACTAGACTAAGGGGGTCATTCCGACCCTGGCGGTCCAAGACCGCCAGGGCCGGGGACCACGGAAGCACCGCCAACAGGCTGGTGGTGCTTCCCAGCCCATTCTGACTGCGGCGGTAAAGCCGCGGTCAGAAAAGGGAATCCGGCGGTTTCCCACCGGATTTTCCCTGCATGGGCTGAATCTCCATGGTGGAGCTGCAAGCAGCGCCGCCATGGAGATTCCGACCCCCCTTCCCGCCACCCTGTTTCTGGCGGTTTTTACCGCCAGGAACAGGATGGCGGGAACGGGTGTCGTGGGGCCCCTGGGGGCCCCTGCCACTGGCATGGGCAATGCAGGGGCCCCCTGACAGGGCCCCATAAAGATTTTCACTGTCTGCATCGCAGACAGTGAAAATCGCGACGGGTGCAACTGCACCCGTCGCACCCCTGCAACTCCGCCGGCTCCATTCGGAGCCGGCTTCATTGTTGCAGGCCTTTCCCGCTGGGCCGGCAGGCGCTCCTTTGGCAGGCGCCCGCCGGCCCAGCGGGAAAGCCAGAATGGCCGCCGCGGTCTTTTGACCGCGGAGCGGTCTTTCGGCGGCCTGATTTTGGCAGGCGGCGACCGCCGCCCGCCAAAGTCAGAATGAGGGCCTAAGACTGAGTGCATTTTGAGTGATTCCAGATTCTGATTAAAAACAGAAAGGACTCTCCATTATACCCTTGTAGAGCTCGGCACCATGCCAAAACACAATTGCCAAACCTGAAAGCGAAGTGAAATTGGCTTTCCTCATGCAACGGTATGGGGAAAAATACCTGGCAAAGGTCAATCACAGTGAACAATTCTCTTCATATGGATTTTTGGAATAAAATCACTGCAGGATTTGGTACCACGGGACAACATGGGACAGCAATCTTGTTAACCTTCCTCAGGGCCTGGACATTGTGGTACTTTCCATAGGGCTTCGGCAGTCCTAGAATAGTAAAGTTACATGGACTTCCCATTATCTCTTTTAGGACACCCTGTTCAATTAAACTGTTTATCAAAGGTGTTATTACAGGATATGTCTTGAGTGTCATGTTATATAGAGGTGTTTTTGGATAAACTGCACTTGGCTTCACAGTTATTTTCACATGCTGAAATCCTTTAATAAGTCTTATCTCCTTTCCTGAAAAATCCTAAACTTCAGGGGTCACTGCGTCTCTTAAATCTTCAGGCAAATTATTACATGTCACCATTAGCTACAATGTGACAAATCCTCAACATGTGTCTGTATTGCAATTCTTTGGTATGTGCAGAAAATAGAACAATTTAGCTTACACAGCAGGCTGTTTCCAAGCAGGCTTACAGGACGACTTGGTGCTCATCTTCAAATGAGCCTATTTTTACAGGGACAGATTGGGTTGGCAAATTGTTTTTTCAACTCCTACAACTTGGATTATTTTTGCTGAAAAGGGGCAAATTCCTATATTTTGCTCTTCTGACAGTGAAGAATGTAGCCCCAGTGTCAACCAGGAATGACACTTGGTGACCCGTTCCATCAGCATTTAAATAGGGACCACGTTTATCTACTTCTAAGAATGCACCTAGCATGCAATCATCATCATCTGAGATATCTACCTGACGAATTTCTGAAAATTCCTCATCACTCAGATCCATTACAGGAAACTGTGATGTAACTGATTCATGTTTGCATTTGCAATTTGACTTAGATTCTGTTGGGGAAAAACACTTGCTGTTGAATCACTGGGGCTTGCTTTATCTGCTTCCGCTGTCCTTGGGGCATATTTACATTCTGCACGCAGGGTCTATGAACTCTGAATTTGAACCTCATTGTCTTGTACTTGACCAACTCCACTATTCTGCACCTGGTTATTCACATTAGTAAGAGGATACTCCCTTCTCCAAAGGCTTAAATTTCCACACGCATGACATGGATTTGTCCTCTTTAAAGCCTGGAAGTCAACAACACAAGTCTGATCCATCCGAACACCACGTCCTCTACTTCTACCTCTAGGCTAGATAACATGCACTCCTTGCTATTGTACTCCTCACACCAGTGTTTACCATCATCTGTGGGCTTTGACTAACTTTCTGTGCAGCTTTCAATTGCATAACCTTCACTTTCATTTTTTTCTGCTATAATTCCAATTTATCACTTCAGTATTTTGCAAAACGCAGTATCTCACCAAATGGTTTGTTCTGCCAACAATTCAAATGCTGCTGAATCATCTTTCATGTCTGGTTTCAGTCCTTGCACAAATCTGAACACAAATGACCCATATATTTAGCTCCTATGATTTATGTACCACCGAAATGTTTGAAGGCCTGCAGCAACCTCTCATAATAGGCATGAATCGACTCCTATAATTCCTGTGTCGTCTTGTCAATCCTCTGCCAATCAAAGGCTTTCGGGGACACCTTATTTTTCAATAACTCAATCATCTTGTGATACCTTTTCATCACTTCTTCAAAAGGAGCACTCATTACTGGGTCTTGTGGGGGTTCACGGTCTTCCCAATCAATATTAATTTCACAATCAGTCCACAAACAACTTAGAACCACATTGTCAGACAATCTTCCCACAGGCATTTTGAATGTTTCACAATCCCTTCTGTTTGCTTGTACCACTCCACTGGTTTCTCTCTCTCAAACTTGGATGATCATTTGTGAATGACAAAATATCACTCCTCCAAGGTACATGAACAAAACCTCCACCTGGTATCGCTCTCATGGGCATATTTTTATTTTTTTTACATTTTCCTCACCTTGATTGGCTCCTGCCGGAGGCATATCTGGCTTCACTTTCTTCTGATCTCATTTCTTCACCCACCTACCTTTACATACATCCAGAAATTGTGTGCTATAGATAAGTGAAATCAATTCCTTAATGTGCATTCTTTTTCCAGAGGATCTCATGTTGACTATTTTTTGTGCTAACCTCCAATCTGTAACTACTTTTTAAAGACTTTGATTTCTTAAAGTCCACACTATAATTTTTGGCTACTTCAGCTAATCTTGCATAAGCCTGTCCTGCACATTGAGTAATATCTTTGCACCTGAACCGCTGTTCATCTTCTGTGCAAATTTCCAAATGAGTTGTAACATTCCTAATATCATTTATTTTAATTTCAACTTCAGTGTGGGCAAATTCAATGATCTATCGCTCTCTGGGGTCTCTTCTGTTCTCAGATTTCAATTTGTTAAACCGTCACACCTTCAGGACTCAACTTATTTAACCATTCACTCAATTGTTGCAGAGTGAAAACTCGTAAACTCACAGGATTATTCTGCAATTCTTCTGCTCCCAAAGGACCCACAGTCTGCTGATTTGGGGTATTAAAAATAGACACGTCCTTTGGCGTGTTGAAAGGTGTCACATAGGTTCTCATTATGCTAATGACGCTAGAGGATTTGGGAAACAGGATCACAGATTGTGGGTACTAAGTATGATTCCACACCACATGACGCCTGTCAGCCTAATCCAGGATGTCTGGCTAACTAGCAGCCCATCATCTCTACCTGAGATGATTGTGCAACCAGGCGCATGACAAGAAGGACTCCTCATGGTCGATCAGATCCCTTCCTTTCCGCTCAGTTACCAAATGGACTCATACAGGCAAACAACAGAGGCAGAATATAGTTCAATAACAATTTATTGAAGTAACTGCATCGTAGATAAAAAAAGAATGCATTGCAATGACTAGGAAGATAAAACACAATAAAAACAAGCAGGTGACTAAGTAAAACACAAGAACAGTCCTACCATACAGTCGCTAGGACATATACATACACACATATATATATATATACATACATACACACACACACACACACACACAAGCACAACGTTATAAGCCTAATCTGCCCTTCAGGTTTCCCCCCTGGGGGTACGTCATCCCTCATACCTGGAGGAAGAAGCCTGTAGTCTAAAGGGACACCGTCCCCATGCAGATCAGGTGTCCAGCCGTCTAAGCAAGTGGCTGCAGCAAAGCAATCAGCATTCTGTTGTGTCATCTGGCTAGAATCTCCCTCTAACGTGTCTAGGATAAAGGGGTGTTTTTATAATAAAACAGCTGACATTTTAAGAAATAATGCCCAAGTTTGAGTATGTGTTTTCTGTGAATGTTGGAGATGCAGCATACCACATTTGTCAGCAACCCTATGTGACTGTAGCCTTGGAGAAAGCACAAAGTGAAATAAATGTCCTACTAAGAATGTGATGCTTTCCTAAGTGAAAGTACAGTGAGATAATGATAATGAAACAGCATTGCAAATGTGGTTATTGCTAGAAAAATAAAGCATTGCTGAAAAAGGTAACTGGATTGAAGTGCACAACGGCAGGCCCAGTAAGCTAAAACAACATGTCTAAAACATGGCTAAAATAGCTATTCAACAAAGGTATTAGTACTTGTGGAGTGCTACAATTACTGCTCAGGATCTGCTCTGGGCACAAAATAGGGTGAGGCTTTCTGAGGAATCCTCACATCAGAAGAAAATCCTGTCTTACTTGTTATTGAAGTTGGATCTGTAATTTGCATAGTGATTAACGGTCTCACAGGAGAACCTGTTCTCTCCATCTCTGAGTTGTTAGAATACTGATTTGTGCATGCCAACTGATCACATTCAAGTGGATGTAACTGATCCATCAGGAACAATCCACACATTTAATCACAGTGCATTACTCCCAGACATACCAGGAGCATACAGAGGAACAATGAGAATTATTATCACAGGAATTGTTAATTCATATTGACCAATATGAGTTGTCTGATTATGAGGAATAGTCATTCCCACACTGCCCTGACAACAGTACTGAAACTTTGTCCTCTGACTCAGTGAAACATTTGTGTTGGACCTGGCCCTTTCTACTGGGACATTCCCCAAACTTGTTGCCTTCTCCTCCTAATTTTTCCGACCCTATTTGGCTGACTTTATGACTCTGGTCACTTTATCACTGCTAATAAGGCTAAAGTGCATGTGCTCTCCCTTGTCAACGTGGTATGCTTGGCACATTTAATTTACCTGTAAGTCCCTTGTACAGTGTCATCCCTGTACTCGGGCATGTAAATTAGTGGGCCTGCAGCACAGCTTGAGCCACCCACAGAAGTAGCCTTTCAAACCTGTCTCAGGCCTGCTAGTGCAGGGCCTGCATGCAAAGTTTATTGCCACAGGGGCCTGGTATATAAATCTACTTTCCAGGCCCAGAACTCCCTTTTTACTACATATAAGTCACCCCTAAGGTAGGCCCTAGCTAGACCTATGGGCAGGGTGCTAGGTGTTTAGAAGGAAGGACATGTGCCTTGTAGTGTGGCCTGTCCTGGTAGTGACAAACAGCCTATTTGGTTTCTCACTGCTGTGAGCGCTGCCTTCTCATAGGGTTGCATTGGAAATGCCCTGCCTTATGTCTAAGGGGTATTGTCTAATTTATGAGTGGTAGCATAGGTATGTTTGGTATGGTTGTAATGGTAGTGAGAAATGCTGCTTACTGGTGTAGGTGGATTTTTTTATTACCAATATAAAAATGCCACTTCTAGAAAGTGACCATTTCTCTGTGCTTATGACGCTGGTGTTTTGCAGCTTGACTACAATCCACCTCTGGGCAGTGTGACAGTTGGGCTTTGTGCATACTTTTCAGACAGCCTGTACACAGGGAGTGTGGAGGTATCACAGCAGTGCATCTACATATTGAATGGTCTTCCTGGGCTGAGAGAAAGGGAAGCGGGGCACACTAGCATCTTTAAAGGCTGTGGCCTGTCCTCACACAAAGGGCTCCTTTACCCCAAACTGATGTTTAGAGCCTGTGCTGGAAAAGAGAGGCAACACTCCTAGAACCAGTTGTAACTGGTTGGAACCTCCTCTCGTCCTCATTGAAAATGCTTTGCAAAACTGAGTATAAGTACAGGGGATTTCCCCCCCCCCAAAAGACAGACAAGAAACATACTTGGGACTGAACACAGAGTGCTGCTGGAAGGACTCACCAGGAACTGCCTTGGACTGCTACTGTTGGTCTGACCTGTGACCTACTGGGTCACCAGGATGAACTGCCACGGTCTGCAACTCTTGTGCTGGCCTGTATGTTGGGCATTGCAGCCCTGGGCTCCCCCTTTCTGTCTCCAGGGGATGGGTGCTGTGGCCCTTGCCCCCTGCTCCTACTCGTCTCTCAGCAATGGAGTGCTTTGTCCTGGATTTCCTGTGAGCTCCAAGGACAGCGCTTTAATTTAGGAGCAGGCGCCCGGAGAGCACTATTTTTCTCAAAGTGGTTGGTGCGCGCTGTCATGCCTTCATTGGAGAAGGAAGAAAGATCCACTGGGGAGAGGTACAAGTCTGGCCAAGGTGCACTCCCAAAAGAACCCCCGGGGCATAGTAAAGCTTCTGGCGGTGCCCCTGGGGCTGGAGCAGGAACTATTCTCCCCAGAGGGTCAATGCTGCAGCCCAGGTTGTGAAGGAAGTGCATCTCCCCTCATGGGGGGAAACTTGCCGACCCTGGGCTACATTCGACCAGGAGAGTGGCCGTACTGTCTGAGAGCTGCCGGCAGTCTCAGTACATGATCAAGTAGGAGCGCCCCAACCCCCAGGAACCTCTGCACCTGGTGGAGGTAAGTGTCCACGTTGGAGGGGCATTAAGAAATGGCTCGGGAGAGAAAACCTCATCCAAGGTCCTGTTCCCACTGAGCCTCTTGTGGTTTTAACGCACTCCCGTGCGGGGTGTAGGACTGAATGTCTGCTTGCGATTTGCCCGCATTACAGAGACTGCCATGCCTTTTCTGACCCGATTCAGGTTATCTGTTGTGCTGGCCAAGCTGAGGGAGACTATATCCTAGCCTACTGGATATACAGTGGGAGGGTTTGCCTAGAATCTGTCTATTGGGAAGTATTTTCCTTCTATGTGCTTTCATGATAAGGTCATGGCCTTCATGCCAAAAATATTTATTCCGACATGCATTGGTGGGGATGTTTTATCATATGTGCAATCATGATGGTGTTTTCGCATTCATGATTAGGTGTTTCTCATGATGTATATTACTTCATGTAATGACAATCTGACTACTACTTACGTTTCAGGACAACCAGAAACCTAGATGTCTATGTAACCTATGTGTTTTATTATATGACTACTGCTGATTGCTGCAGAGTACTAGTGACCTGTGTAATGTTCTGACAACTGCTGGAGTAGCAGGGTATTGCTGACATGTTGTGTTTGGTCTAATTATTTTTATATAACTTGGTATTGTGTTATTGCATCATGTATGTTGTTTGTGTTGTGAAAACGCTTTACACATTGCCTCTGGGTTAGGCTGGACTGCTCGTGCCAAGCTACCAAGGGGGTGAGCAGAGATTAACTTGGACATGTAACTCCCTTGCCCTGACTAGAGTGGGTGGGTTCTGCCTGGCGTAGGTGCATACCCTAGCCAACCAGAAATCCCATTTCTAACAAATTGGTATTGACTAACCTGGACTACACATTTGCACAGGCTGATTCGGAATACAATTTGGCACGGGTAGCTTCACATAAGGTGTTTGCACAGCCTGGTTCACATTAAAATTCAGCACTATCTGATTCACAATAGGACTTAGTACAGGCTGAACTGTGTTAAAGCCCTGTCGATTCACTTCAGGAATTTGTGTCACTGAATTTTCAGGCATAACTTGTACTATCTGATTTGGGATTTGTGCAACTGGAGCAGTAGATACATTAGGGGTCACATTTTGTGCAGCTTTACTTCTTGCTTCTACCTCAACAGAATGGTATGGAGGTGGACTATTTAACAAAATCTAATTTATAAACTCATCATCTGAATCATTCCTGTATGTCACTGTCTTTTTATATTCAGTATCTGTAATCTGCTCGGCTTTTCCTGCATTTCTCTTAGCCTTGGGTTTAGTACCTTCTCCATCTTTACTAGAAATAGCTGGATACAATCTAGTTCCTTCAATTATGTCTGCCTTCTGCACTCTAATCTTATACTTGGCTTTCAGTTTCTGTCCTTCATCTCATAAAGCACTTACCTCAAATTGTCTAGATTCCTCAGATTAAAAGTTCCATAACAGGGAAATGCTAATGCACCTTCTTTCTCAGTGATCTTGCACCACTGTTCAAGCCACACACATGTATGAAATCCTTTTTCAAATGATACATCACGACCTGGAGTCCCTTTGGGCGGGGTTTCTAAGCCCTCTTTAAATGGAAAAAATACATCCTATTTCAATGCACTTTAATGCTTTAAAGAGCTTCATTTTTCAATCACATTTGACAAATCACAATAACTTTTAATTTGAATTGGGAAGTAACTTCAATCCCATAATCCTTTTCTCAGAGATCTTCTCAAACAATAGCAACGTATTACTGTCCACCAATACCATGGTGGCTTCACACCAAATAACCTATATCAGCACGGAGCATGATGACATCACACTCAATCCTTTCCACAAAGCACTCTTTTCGCAATTGCCTCACACACACATACACATATATATATATATATATATATAATGCAAAATATTGTGAGGAAAAATACAAACTCCTGTCTGCACACTACAAGATAGGAACTCAAACACTTTAAAGCAATATGGAGATATACTTTCCAACTATAGTGTTCACAATTACACAACAAATTAGACTTGACCAGCAAAGCTCACTCTGGTTGATACAGATCCTCCATGTGCACTCAGGATTCACTTAATACCAACCAAAACTTAGTCATTCAAGTAAAATTATTGGCACAATCAACAACATCTGATGACTAGTACCTCACTGCAGACAATAAATTAACCAAGTGTCTTCTACACTTGGGTCCTTCGGGGCCTAAGATCCCGAGATAATGCACATCAACAACAACCACAGACATTTTTGTAGCAACCAGTGCCACAATCATACAAGTAAGATGACTCCGCAAAACACTTCATAACATCACACTTTACTGCATTCTTTATATTCAGGACAAAAGCAATGCAAGAACAAAACCCTATTTAATACCCACACATCCGTCTCACAGGAGCAACGCTGGAACATCATCAGTCTTCGGCACAAACCATGGGACAGAAGTCAGGGTGGGCCAAATTTGGACAGGGCAATAGCATGGGACCAGTCCTATCCAGACTATTACTAGGTTTGTCCCCAACCCCTTTGAAGGTCAAATCAGTCTGCTGCTGAGTGTCTTCCTTTGCAGGAATCAACGCATGACAAGGTTAACTTAACTTTGGGCCCATCATGAGGTGTGGAAGACAAATCATCAAATTTCAATACAAACAAATTCAATTACATGGAATAACCAATGTGACCATACAAGGAAAACTCCAGTTCGGTTGGGAATTAAGTTAAGGGGTTTTATTGAAAACTTAAACTCAAAATCATGTAGACAATTCTCAAGAAAAAAGTATAAAGACACAGTATCACCAAGGGCTGACCAAAGCATTGAAATAAGTATAGGTGAATTTTAGGAGAACTGGGCACTCTACAAATACAATATAAAACATCAACAGAATTACCCGATGAATAGAAAACAAGTGTTGCTCAGTTTTGATAAGCATTGAATCATCAAGGATCAATCAGCTAGTTTGGGCAAGGGAAAACCCTACAAATTAACCAAACAGGGATTAGCGAGTGCTGGGCAGAACACATGTGGGCAAAAGTCAAAAAGAAAAAAAATACAATTATAATAATTTGGAAAAAGGTAATCTCATGCAACAGGTTACCAATTACAGCGGGAAAATAGGTAAGAAAAAAAGGAAGGTGTCAGCATTTCAGAAGCTCGGTCAGGAGTATTCTTCTTGGGTTAGGGGAAAAGTTTCTAAGTCTCAGCAAGGCATTTAAAAGGGACAAGGGCAAAGAGGATTATACCTCTCAGAGTCCAAGGAGTTCCACAAGCAGGACAGGATGGCAGAAAGGATTCTGATCTGTCCATCTGGGGAACTTTATATTAATGTTCACAGGGCAGGTTGATTTGTCAGTCCATCAGTCCACATGGCATGGAAGGGTAACATCCATTAGAAATCAATCATGCAACTCAAACTTGAAACATTGATGTGGATTCTGTTAACGAGTCTGACCTTATTTGCTTGTTTATCATTAATTTATAAGGGGACGCATTTCATGGACCTTTTGACTGTGCTTAGAGTAGTTCTCACCATAAGACTCAGTTACAATACAAATCAATAGCAATACCAATAAATAACCCTGGGAGTCAGTAATTTCCACACACCATGACCCATTGGTCATAAATAACCACAACTTTATGTAAAAGTTAGAATGTTTATTTCCCTACATTAACAATGCTAATATCACATAACTTAGTCCCAAAATCAAATGATAAGCATACAGAAACAATACTGGTTGGCCCAATGTTCTAAAGAATCACAATTTAATCGAAGCTTAGATCACTACACATTGTAGAGTTACAGTACAAATTAATATCAAGAATAACTGCGCTATAGAAATGACATATATTTAGATTTCAGCAAAGAAAATACATCAACTGTTGTCAATCTTTAATAGGAATCAATTAGTGAGTATCCTAACTATGCTTCTGATTAGAATGGCATGTTTGGGTTTCATGCAAAACAATTTAGTCACCACAAATTTGGATAAACATCTAACTATGGCTCTCATCAAAATTAGCGGTTGGTGTCTAAGGACAAAACCAAATGGACATAGCAATCAGTAACCTCGTCTTATACCTTGCCTCAGTATGGTTCAGCAAGCTGCTGCGGTCTTCGTCAACTGGACATCAGTTCGGTCAGCAAAGCATCGTAACTCAGCAACAAAGTTCAAGATAGAAATATCTCAGGAACAGACATAACAGAATGTCACTTCTCTGCAACAAAGTTAGGAAAAGTTCAGCACTTCTTCTTTCAGGATGGTCAAGAAAGATGATAGCGAATGACCTCTCTCCTCTCTGTACAGTCTGGGTAACTTAGATTCTCTAAAACGACTTCCCACTTTGCTATTGGTCAAAGAATCGTACCTCTACGTTTAGTCCAATGAAAATAGAACATCAAATCTAATAATTTACTAAACCATTTTTCACATGTCGATGATTGGCTCCTATTCTCTGGTTTCCGTTGTTGGGCTTGTCAGGTAACAAATTTGTATCAGGTTATACTCCAGTCAGTGCATCCATTGTTAACTCCTGGAAATATTGCCTTTACACACAATAAGTTATACAAAGTATCCTAAGTTAGTACAACATTTTCTAGAAAGCAGTTCTCATGGGAAAGAATTTCAGCTACTGCCATTTGTCAATGCAATAGAAAATTACATCTTAATTATCTAAGCAGTCATTTTATGATTCGTCGAAGCACTGCAACTTGACAAAAGGCTGTACAACTAGGCCCTAGACTTCGCTAAATTAAGTCTTATGATTAATAAAGCAAATACATAATACATAACCATTAATATGACATACTACTACATTAATCCAAACATAAGCTACATATTTTATGTTAATACACTGTTAATAAGTACACTTCGTGAATATTGATGGTCACTTAAGTAGACACATTTTGAAATGTGTTATTTTTCTATGTTAACTCATTTTCTATGCAGAGTTAACATTCAGAATTAATAAATAGTAAATTTTCAGTGTGAACAATCCCTCCTCTTATGACTAAATATGTCATCACACATCTTCCCACACAAATTTTTCGCTTCAGCTAAAATTTGTCATCTCCATCACTTTTAATCTTCGTTCCCTCCTTGAATTTTACCTAAATACATTTTCATTTTTATTTCTTCCCTTCTCTGATCATTTTTCATTTTATTTTATCACCTGATAAAATTGACATATTACCCATGTTCCAAATATACAAATCACAATAATCAACATCCCTAGTGATCTCTTCAATATTATCCCTTTCCCAATTTCCCACAGAAACAAATCCTTTGCCAACTTTGTCCCAAACACATGGTTCTTTCAACTCCTTCAAATCAGCGCTTTCATTAGTCAGCTTAGTAAGTAAGCTTCTACTTTCTTTGCTATTATCAGGAATATATGAACAACAATGCTTTGAATTCAGCATTTTGCAAACTTCGCCATCCTTTGGTAAAAGAATGTGTAATGCAAGGCGGTTCTGAAGAGTCATAGGGCCTCATTATGAACTCGGCGGGATGCCACGCCACCAACTGTGCCGACGGTCAATGGAAGACCGCCAGTGGAGGCGGGCGGCATCCCACCAAAATATGATGCATGGAGTCTCACCGCCATTGATGGCGGTGAGGGACGCCATGCACCATGCTGGCAGACAGTGGCGGGGGTGGATGTCGCTCTACCCTCACCACCACATCAGACCATACACCGCCACGCCTATAATAATTAAGTTATAGGTGTGGCAGTGTATGGAGAGGCTGCAATGGCGGTGGAGTAGCATCCAGGAAGCCTGCTCCCTCCCAGAGAGGTGTGACGGTAGAGGTAAGTGCTGTACGAGAGGGAAGGGGGAGGGGATGTGTGTCTGAGTGTATGTGTGAGGGGAGATGTGTGAGTGCATGTATGCGTGTGTGCATATAGGCGAATGGGTGCATGTGGATGTGGGGGATTGGTGTTTTGGGGGGACCTGTATGTAGGGTTGGGGAATGGTGAGGGTCGGTTTGGTGGAACCTACATGGGGTTTTGGGGGTTGAGAGAATGGGTTTCTTGGGGATGTTCTAGGGGCTTGGGTAGGTGTTCTGGAAAAGGGGGAGGGGCCTGACGTGTTACACACAGGTGACAGGAATAATAATTCCTGTCACCCGTATGCTTTCCGCCAGGAAATCCCTGGTGGAAATGGTATCATGATCCCACCGCCGTTCCGGCCTCCACCGTTGGGTCGAATATGCCCACAGTCGGCTCGGCGATCGAATCTGGCCTGGTGGTGGATGGTAGTGAAAGCAGCCAGTTTACTACTGTGTTCAGAATATGTCTGGACCGCCATGCCGTTGGCGGGAATGACCACCACCCCCAGCGTGGTGGTCCAGACCGCCATGTTCATAATGACCACCATAGATCTTAATGCAGCCACTTCTGTATCTATTAGGATCATGGCTCCTGAAAAATTTGTCAACATGTTATCCACAATAGTAGACAACTTTCCAATCTTTAAAGAATTGAGAACAACTCCTACTGAAGTAATCGTTGCTCCAAATATATCTGCCACCCTACTAGAAGGAGACTCTGTTTTGTTTAATGTGATGTAACTCAGTCATTTTTGGTAATCCTTTCAAGTCATCGAGTTGAAATATCTTTGGGAAAACTATCAACAAACAACATGTGCCATACCATCCTCTTGGAAGACGGTAATAAGCATTTGGGGCACAAATGTAACAAATTCCAGGAATCACGGGATCCTGTCCATTCAACATAAATGCCCACTTACTCTGAAACAAAAACATGTCTACATTCACTCGTTCCCACAAACAACGTGTCTATACTAGATTTAGGCATATATATGCAAAGCTTCCCTACTTGTTGCGCATCTAAAGCTAACCTCCCTTGTGCTTTTGTTTTTATTTCACTAAATGCATAATCATTTCTAAAAGTCCTTTTCTCTAAGCCCTTTTCTAACTTCTCCTTTAATGCCTTTCTCTTGTCGTCTGTCTGATCTAAGAAAGCTCTTTTCTAATGGTGTAAGCAAGCCTGTCAGATTATTCCTGAGCGCATATAGAGTGCCAAAAGTTAATGTAGGCTCAAAGAATCCTCTCACTAGCTCTATGGTGTTTTGCTTAGCTACTCTACTCTGGTACTTTATTATAGGGACAAACGAAACAAGACATCAAAATTTGAATAGAAATACAGGATGTAGTCCTGGTTATAGAATCTTGTTAGTATCAGGCTACAACTTATCCCATAAGTGAGGGCCAAACTATGACAGGTAACTTTTTCTTCAACTGATGAAGGAATCTGCATACAAACATAATTTTTTGCATCCATGATCTCAACATGCTCACTCAATAAGCAATAGAAAACATTAGAAGAAAGTTCTCCTTGTGCATTATCTACGTGCAAATACTTCTTGTCTAACCTGACCTTCTCTATTTCTGCGAGTGCGGTAGTTGGTTTTAAAGCTGCAGTATGGTTGGCTTTACTCTCGTCAAGAACAGTCATTCCTACATTCAGTACCAGGCACAATATCACGCATACAATTGCCAAACCAATACTCGTGTATTTACAGCCTCTATTCTTTCTACCTTGCTGGCTATGGTTACTCATGATCTATAACAAATCAGACAGCAGAAGAGAAAAAATAGTAACTATGCAGCATAAGTAAAAAACAAATCTTCAATCTTCTTTCAGCAATTATTTACAGCTTTCAGTCTTACTTCCAGGATCCCTTTATCAAAAATCGGTAAAGTTGTCAAAAACTGCTTTAGCAGCTTGTCAAAACAGGTTAATTTGTAAGATCGGGTTATCAAAAAAATCCTTCTCCTGTTATGTTCAACAGTCTCTTTTTTTATACTTCTCATGGCAAACAGTTTTAACAGTTCAGTTCATTGGTTTCCTACAAGTGCCAAAATATTGACCAGGAATAGCTCAATCAAAACATAAAGACAAAAATTCTCTTTGCTGTTCGCTTGTTTGTTGCCTATGCCCATTCAGGACCAGCGTACCTTCGACTTGCAGTTCTCTTTCTTTTCAGCTTTCAATCTCCATTCAACTATCCTTCACTCAGCTCTTCTCTCCTTGTCAGATCTACTTCCCCCTCAATAGTTGGCCCTGTAACTGCTTCTTTTCTCTTCACTTGCGGCTCTGACCACTTGTCTCCTTTCAGTCAGCCTTTTGTCAGTGTCGAACTTGTAACTTTTTCTTGCTCTGCAGGACTTTCTTGACTGACCTGCAACTGGTTCAGGAGGAGTCAGACCACAGTGGTTTGACCCACCTCAACTCCTTCCCCCTCGGGGTCTGTCGTTTGCTCTGTTTGTCTCTAAAAATAGTCTACTTCTGGGAGAGCCCTCCTCTGACTAGACTCTCCTGGTGCCTCAATTGAGATTGGTTTACTGTCACTTTCTTGTAGGTCTTCTCCTTAGTCTCTCACAGGAGTGGCTGAACCACTCTCAATTTGCTCAGATTCAGTCTCAGTACCTCTTTCCGGCTCGGAGGTTGATATGATCACTGTTGGTACTCTCAACAACTCTTCTTCATTGTCCAAAGGACGTGCCACCTTTCTTGTATGGCTTGCGTGGATCCAGTTCAGAACTCCAGCGTAGTTCACAGCTGTGGTAGTGATCAAAACTACCTGGAAAGGACCTTTCCATTGAGGCTCCAAACACGTCTTCCTCACATGTTTCCTGATCACAACCCAGTCACCAGCTCTCAGGTTGTGTCCTTAATCTTCAGATGATTGCAGTGTAGTAGCTTCCACCTGATGAGAGAAAGAGCAAACCACATCAGCCTTGCAATAGTTCAACACCAGATCATCTGTTATGTTCACAATCGCTGGCAACCTCATTGCTCTGCCCATGAGGATCTCATGTGGTAACAATCCTGCCTTCCTGTTGGGTGTGTTTCATATTTTCATCAGAACTAACAGTAGTGCATCAGTCCATTTCAGATTCGTGGATGCACACATTTTTGCCATTTTTGACTTCAGGGTACCATTCACTGATTCCACAAGTCCTGATGCTTTAGGGCAATAACTACAATGGAACTTCTGATCAATGTTTAAGGCTGCACTTAGTAATTTAACTACTTCATTGTTCAAGTGACTTCCTCTATCTGATTCTAAAGAGATCGGAAACCCAAAACATGATATCAGTTCCCTAAACAGTAATTTCACCACTGTGAGACTGTCATTTCTTCGTATAGGGTAAGCTTCAATCCAATGACTAACAATGCAGACAATCACCAACACGTATCTCAATCCTCCACACACAGGCATTTCAATAAAATTAATCTGTATTCTGCTAAATGGACTCCCTGCTCTTCCAATTTGGCTCAAATTGACCACTGTTCTTTTACCCGCATTAATTTGTTGACAAATGACGCAGCAATGGCAAATATTCTCCAGCAACCTGTCAAAATTTTCGATTGAAACAATTCTGCTTGAACAATCAAATCATTCCATCCCTCCTAACATGTGCTTGACCACGATAATATCTAGCTATTTGAATCAACAAACTGTTTGTCACAACTATTTGACCTTCTTCTGAAATTCACAGTTCATCCTATTGTTATACACATTTCATTTTGACCCAGGACCATTTTCCTCCCTGTCAACATTATTTTGCAATGTTCTCAGCTCTCCCAGGGCATCTATAAAATGTAACTCATAACCTGGACATGTCTCATCTTCCTCAGGTAACAGTTCCCACTTAACTTTGAACGATATACAATTCAATGCACAAAATCTTGCAACTTGATCCACATATCCATTTCCCATTGACACAAAATCTTGGGATTTAAGATGTGCATTGCATTTCACCACGGCAATCTTTTCAGGCATTTGGATAGCTTGCAACAACTCTTGAATTCTCTCACCATTTCTTACTGGTGAACCAGAAGAGGTCAAGAACCCTCTCTGAGACCACAACTGGCCAAAATCATGCACTATTCCAAATCTATACCAGCTGTCTGTACAGATCGTAACTTTGAGCTGTGCAGACACACGGCATGCTCTAGTAAGGGCTACCAGTTCTGCCACTTATACTTGAAGCGTCCTGGCTTCGAGGAGTATACTCGTCATACCAGAAATTGTGTACACAGCATTTCCTGCTCTCAGTATTAGACAGGAACCATCAACAAAGATAATTTGGTCATTTTCTTCCAATCGGGTGTCTTCATTGTCAGGTCTCGGTTTTGTGCACAGATCAGTTACTTCAAGGCAATCATGCTCAATATCTTCCAATTTTTCAATCTCAATATTTTCATTTGGGAGTAAGGTTGCCGGGATAAGCACTGCACATCTTTTCAATTACACATTTGGGGACCTTCAGGATGCTTGTTTCATATGAAGTCAGCCTAGCACCTGTGAAGTATTGTGTCTTTGTTCGTGTAAGTAAGACTTCAATGGAGTGAGGGACCATAATAGTCAGAGGATGTCCCATCACAATGCCCTTACAATCTGCAAGGCTCTGTCAAACCACAGCGACTGATCACAAACAGCCTGGTAAAGCTGCTGCAACTGTGTCCAAAGTAGCTGAAAAATATGCTACTGGGCGGTTTACACCTCCATGGACTTGAGTCAAGACAGACAAAGAACAGGCATCACACTCGTGACAGACAGCAAGTAGTATTTTGTGTAGTCAGGCATTCCCAAAGCTGTGGCTTTTCACAAACTCTCTCTTAATTCAGAAAATGCTTTCATACAGGCTTGATCTAACACTAGGGGATCAGTGACTTCTTTGTGAGTTAGCTTCCGTAATGGCTTTGAAATGACTGAAAAGTTGGGAGTCCGCTGGCAACAGTAGCCTATCATCCCCAAAAACATCCTGACATCCGTGTGTGGCTGGGGGACTCATCCGCAGTCTCAATCTGGTGACTCAAATATTTCACTTCTTTCTGGCAATATTGCAATTTAATTGGAGACACTTTATGACCATTCTTTCCCAAATGGTTCAGTAAGGCAATTGTGTCACACTTACACTCTTCCCTTGTCTTGGATGCAATCAACAAATCGTCACTGTCCGGTACCAATGTTGATTGGAAAGGCATTTCCAACAACTCCAGGTTCTTTTTCAAGATCTGATTGAATATGGAAGGTGATCCTGAAAACCCTTGAGGAATTCTACACCAACAGTAGACGTGGTCTGAAAATTTGAAAACAGAAGAGAAATTGACTATACTCATGAAGAGGCACAGAAAATAATGCTTGTGACAAGTCTGACGGTGAACCATTCCGCATCGCATGGAATCTGAAACAAAATCAACGCTAGATTTGGTACTACAGGACAACATTTGATCATAATTTTTCTCAGATCCTGGGCAGTTCGAACTTTCCCACAAGGCTCTCACAACCCCATTATCAGTGAATTACAAGGACTGCTCATCAATTCTTTCATAACCCCTTGGTTCACAAATTCTGCAATTATGGAAGCAACCTTTTCAATGATGTCCTGTGTCTTTTGGTACTGTGGAAAAATTGCATTTGGCTTTACTGGAACCTTAACTGGCCCAACTCCTTTTATCAGGTCAATGTCTTTCTATGTCAAATCCCAGACATTTTCTTTAACTGTTCCTTACAAGTCAGAAGAAAGATCCTTTACTATGAAAACTGGAAAGAAACTAATCAGAGGGTACTCCTCATGTATTATCTCACACTCTGTCTCTGGAGCTGGGTCATTCTCATCATTACTGTTTGTCTGAATCTCAAGTCCATCATTTGAGCAAGTAATCAAGAATCTGGTTTTACACAGCAAGTCCCTTCCTAGTAGGATACTGGACTTAAATCACAAACTACGAATTTGTGTAATCCCTTAAAGTTGCCAATTTTAACCTGAACTGGTTCTGTAATTGGGTTGGTCAAATACTGATTCGCTACTCCTACAATTTGGACTGTTTTGCCTGAAAGGGGCACATTTGGAACTTCTGCAGTTTTCATTGTAGAGCGTGTGGCTCCTGTGTCAACCAAGAATGAAACTTTGTGACCCATTACTTTTCCCTTCAAATAGAGAACCTTCTAATCTACTTCTAAGGAAGCTACAGACACACCTCTCCTCTTGGTCCAAACTCTTGCTCACCCAATCATTGTTTATTCCATTCTCACTAACGGGAATTAGTGTGCTATGGCATTACTCTGGTTAAGCTTCTGACCTGTGACCTGCTGAGGAAGCATCACCTGCTGCTGCTCCATTGGGGCATGATGTATTTGGATTTGCTGTCTATGTACCATTTGCACCTGCTGTTGCATAGGCTGGGACTGTGTCATCTGCACACGCGGCATTTGCACCTGCTGCATGGGTTGAAAATGTTTTATTTGATTCACATTGTTTTGAAAATTTGGGTTATGACTTCTCATTCTTGGTCCTCTCATGTTTTTAAACTAATTGAGGTCACTTGTTTGCTGAACAACACCTTCCTGTACCATCATCGCTCACTCCTGTTTCCAATGCCCTATTCTTCTGCAAGCGTGACAAGGCAACAATCTCTTCATTCCCTGCACACCACTCTGAACCACTACAGTACCCAAGTAGGGACTACAGTTTCAGTTTCCCATTCCTCTGCGACCTCTACCTCTAGACTGATTTTGAATACCACATTTCCCTGCTGTTGCTGTTGCTGCTGCTGTTGTTGTGGAAAATTTCCCTGCATCCCTATTTGTGCTGCTCTGATCTGCATCACCATTTATTTCAACTTTCTCTGCTTCAACTCAATCTCGTCATTATAGTACTTTGCATACTGCAATAACTCATCAATCGGCTTTGCTTGCCAGCAAATCAAATGACTATTTATCATCTGGCTAATTTCAGGTCTCAATCCTTCCACAAATCTGAATTTGAAATGAATCATGTCTTTCGGCTCAATTGTTTCTGTACCACTGTAATGCTTGAATGCCTGCAACAATCTCTCGTAATAGGCAAGTATTGATTCTTTGGCTTCCTGGGCTGTCCGGTCTATTCTCTGCTAGTCAGTGTTCTGGGGGAAATTCTCATTTTCAAAAATTCAATCACTTTATAGTAGCATTTCATTACCTCAGGAGATGGTGCACCTGTAATCGGGTCTCTCTCTGGTTCCTTTGTCGGCCAATCTATGCTCCTCTTGAACTCAATCCATAAATCTGCTGGAACTACTATCTCTAACAGGGTGTTCAAATTATCCCACAGGCATTTTGCAAGTTTCACAAACCTGTCTGTCTGGTGGTACCATTCTACTGGTTGCTCTCTGAACCTGGGAGAATCATTTGTAAAGGACAGAATGTCACTTCTGCTCCAAGGGACATGGGCAAAATTCACTCCTTGAATGTCTCATTGGCAAAACATTTACCGGATCGTCGACCTGCTGCACATTCGCAGTAAGATTCACAGAATACCTTTTCTTTTTATCTCTCCTCTTTACCCATTTGCCTTCCCACTTGTTGAAGGCTCCCCATGTTTGGATGCTTTGGAGTAACTCCCTAAGTTGTGCCTTAATTCCTGCAGATCTCAAGTGTTTGAAATCTAACCTGTAACTCCTCTTCAAGTGTTTTGTTTTCTCTTTTTCTATGCCATATTTCTCTATGTTTGCTAGCTTTTGATGCACCTCGCTTGCCTCTCAAGTAATTTTCAGGCACAAGTATCTCAATTCTACTTTGGTATAGGATTCAAATCTGTTCACGCCCATTGTTCCTTTGATAAGTTCACCCGCTTCCATCCCTAGTCTAGTATAGTTCAAGTACGCCTCTCCCCTAGGAGCACTCTGCGCGGGATTCAGCTTCTCTAACCATTCAGTAAATTGCCGGGCAGTCAAACCTTGCAGTGAAATGTTGGGCTGGGTTGGGCAATGGTTGTACAGTTAGTGTTGGAGACTGCTGTGTCAGTAACTTCAGACTCTGACTGATGTTTTAACCTGTTCGAGTATTTGAAGGAACTCCAAATGGACTAAGGTCCAACAATGATCCTGTTCCATCAAAGGTCTATCGCACATGAGACTACTCTGGCACTCGCATTTAGTCCTCCCCTCATTAAATTCAGACTCAGGATGCCCTGTCCATTTGTACTGCTTTTTTCCCTGGGCAAACAAAGGTATGACTGGACCAATGGTGACAGATACAGGTAAAGCGTCTGGACTTAGTCTAATGTTCGGGTTCTGTGGGTGTGCAATTCCCATATTCTGACCCATTAGTTTGGACATATCTGACTGTGTCACTTTTATAGGAGTATACATTGGCATTCTTGTGACTGCACGTGAGGCAGTACGAGTGGAATTGGCACTGTCTGAACCAAAGTTGGTTTCAGGAAAACTTGTCCTGTTGGCACTATTAGGTTTGTGGCAGATTCCACAATGGGTACATCAGAGCAAATTCTGTGGACCTTGGGCTGTGGCATCTGATTTTGTGTTGTCGATGTAGTGGGTAGGTTAGGACTGCTCTGCATTGGGCTCTGTGTCATTTGAGGATTAATCTGCACTGGACTTGTCATCATGTTAACCAATGTGGAAGAATTTTACAATAGTGCTCGGACAGCTCTCTTGCGCTGCATATGGGGGGAACGATTTCTCAGTAACTATAAAATGATTTAATTATCATCTGATTCTTGCTAGAGTGTTAAAGATCTTCTAGACTCCTTTGCTCTCCCCGCCCTACTCTCGGAGAGACTTCTATTTGACTTTCTGGTAGCTTTCCTTTCTTCTGTCTCGCTGCCCTGTGTAATTGCAGGAAACAACTTAATTCCCTGTAATATCTTGGTTCTCCAAAATTTCTGATTGCTGTCCCATCTAGCCTCCGCTAGTGTCTTTTCAGCTTTCCTCATTCTCCTCTCAAACTTGTTGCTGTCTGGCTACTAATTCCCAGATTGCTAATGCCTCAAACTGTACTGGTCTCGGAGGAGGTTTTAAATCATATAGCACCCTGCTCAAATCCTCGAAGCTCCTCATATGGAACATTCCATGGGCAGGGAAGGCTAAACTCCTATCTCTCTCTCTTACTTTGCACCATTGTTTCAGCCAAAGGCATGGCATAGCACCTTTTTCTTTGATTACAATGTAAGCTGATGTACTTTCTGGTGGTGCAATATTGTCTATGCTCATTGTGATATACGTATCTCCCCTTAAGGACCTCTTTAAAGCTTTGAAAAATTTGATTTCTACAACCTTATGTTCTTCTAAATCAAATCAGGAAGTGACTTTCCCAGAATCCTTTTCTCCAACCTTTTCAACCAATTGTGCTTCACGGTTGTCTGCCAATCCATGAGCGACCCTTCTCACTAACCAATCTATCCCAGCGCGGCTTCAATGACGTCACACTCACACGTACAGTGGCTGACAAAGTCTTGTGGCTTGTCTTCCTAAACTCAGATTCACACCAAACTAATGCAAAATTATTGTGAGCACTAAAAATCAAAACCCAATTTATCCATTTACTATAGGTGGGGTAACACAATTGCTTCAGAAATCATACAGATTTTCCACTGACGGCATTTCTAGCAGCTACTTCTTTCTCAGTTTCCCTGATTCACAAGCAAATGTTGCTCTCAAATGATTAGTGGGGCTGTCCTGGTACACATAGGACTTACCAGATCTCAGTTGAAAAATTCTTTCTCACCCTTTGACTCACACAATGATTTGTTGACCACACCCGATCGACTTATTAAGCCAGACAAATTACAACAAAAACCAAATGTCTCACACACTTTTCAATATATTCCGGAGTCTTAGACATAATGGGGCCGGTATACCAAAAACCATGTGGACAACTTTTGAGCACAAAGCGCTACACACATGTGAAGTTGACAACTTCCCTTATCACACTTCGGAGTACGCAAACCCCTTCAACAACTTCATTTGGAGTACGCAAACTCCTAAAACCTGGCAAACATCACAATCCACCTGCGATTTGCATAAGCTGTGCAAGCGCAAAACCTATTCCATTCACACTCCCTAGAATGCTGAGAACATCCTCAAACAATCACTGGCAAGCTCCAAAGTTCTGAGAAAGTCATTCTTAGCAGTTAGGGGTACATTTTCTCTCCACTTTATCTCATCAAATCTGAAAATCCAAACTTTCTGTGAATTATTCTCTCTTTGGGGGACCAACCTTGTACAGGACTTTTATGATGGGCTCTTCAGGAGACAAACCATCATACTCTGCTACCAACACTGTTAGCATGTCTGACCTTATTTGGTTGCTTATCCTTAATTTATAAGGGGGCCGGGTTTTGACTGTGCTTAGAATAGTTCCCACCATAAGACTCAATTACAATAACATCAATAACCTTGGGAGTCATTAATTTCCACACACCATGACCCCTTGGCCATGAATAACCACACCTTTGTGTAAAAGTTAGAATTTTTATTTCCCTACATTAACAATGCCAATATCACGTAACTTAGTGTCAAAATCAAATGATAAGCATACAGAAACAATACTGGTTGACTGAGTCTTCTAAAGAATCTCAATGTAATCAAAGCTTGAATCATTACAAATTCTAGAGTTACAATACAAATTAATAGCAAGAATAACTGTTCAATAGAAATTACACACATTTAGATTTCAGTAAAGAAAAGACATCAACTGTTGTCAAAATTTAATAGGAATCAATCAGTGAGTATCCTAACTAGCCTTCTGATTAGAATGACATGTTTAGGCTTCATGCAAAACAATTTAGTCAACACAAATTTGGAAAAACATCTAACTATGGTTCTTATCAAAATTAGCGGTTGGTACCCAATGACAAAAGCAAATAAATAGATCTAGCAATCAGTAACCTCGTCTCATACCTTGCCTCAGTATGGTTCAGCAAGCTGCTACTGTCTTCGTCAACTGGACATCAGTTCGGTCAGCAAGGCATCGGAATTCAGCAACAAAGTTCAAGATAGAAATATCTCGGGAACAGACATAACAGAATGTCACTTCTCAGCAACAAAGTTAGGAAAAGTTAAGCATGTCTCCTTTTGGGACGGTCAAGAAAGATGATAGCGAATTACCTCTCTCCTCTGGGTACAGTCTGGCTAAGTTAGATTCTTTAAAACTACTTCCCACGTTGCTATTAGTCAAAGAATCATACGTTTACGTTTAGTCCAATGAAAGTAGAACCTCAAATCTAAGAATTTACGAAACCATTGTTCACAAGTTGATTATTGGCTCCTCTTCTCCTGTTCCCGTTGTTGGGCTCGTCAGGTAACACATTTATATTGCTGATACTCCAGTCAGTGCATCCATTGTTTACTCCTGGGAACATTGCCTTTACATACACTAAGTTATACAAAGTATCCTTAGCTAGTACAACATTTTCTAACAAAGCAGTTCTCATGGGAAAGAATTTCAGCCACTAGCATTCAGTCAATGCAATGGAAAATTAAATTTTAATTATTTAAGCAGCCATTTTGTGATTCGTCTATGCACTGCAACTTGACATAAGGCTGTGCAACTAGGCTGAAGACGTCGTTAAATTAATGCCTATGATTAATAAAGCATAATACGTAGCCATAAAAATGACAAACTACTATATTAATGCAAACATAAGCTCGACATTTTACATTAATACGCTGTTAATAAGTACACTTCGTGATTATTGGTGGTCACTCAAGTAGGTAAATTTTCAAATGTGTGTATTATTTTTCTATGTTAACTCATTTTCAAAGCAGATGTAACATTCAGAATACATGAATATTCATTAGTAAAATTTCATCGTTAACAATTCTCATGTTTGTCATGAGAATGGTGTCCATCTGTACTCTTCCATGCAGGATTGCAACAACTGTATGATTTTTACAGTCTGCAATCATAAATGTTCCGTCCTCAAGGACGACTTCCCAGGCTGTGTGTAGAACTTCCCAGTCTAATATGCAAACTGTAAATTCAGCATCAAACTTTCATTAGCATTCATGTTATAGTAACTTTTAAATGAAGTAACTATCAATACATTTCAGTCAGTTTTGCACAGAACTACGTCTCTATCTATGTATATCAATTTAAAACACTTTTAATCAGAAATCTAATATTGTTTTAATGCAAACTGTTAGTTTATACTCAAAACATAATGACAGATTCATTCTTCAAGCATGTTACTTAATCTGTATACCACATAGGTTCTGATAGGTAGTCTAGAGTGAATGCACACTACTATGGCTTCTTGGTGCATCACTTTACAATCAAACTATTAGCAGTTAGATTAGCATAATGCATAAACTATCACCTATAGATGATCATTGTGACATAGGGACAATACAAACATTTCTGTTATATCACAACCTATATCCTGAAGGAGCTGAATGTCAATGACCACTAGGAGGGGTCGAAGGTTAGAAGTCAGAGCAAAAGGTCAAAGGCCAACTGCGACACTCTTAGCTTCATTTGGGTGGGTTGTATATTTTAGGCCAATCTTTAAGTGCAAGTTGGATCGTGTACACGGTCCTGCTCCGCCGTTCTGGGTGTTCAGTGATGTGCAAGAAGCAGGAGAACGTGCAGCTGTATGGAAAGGGTCCCTAAAATTGATTGATAGTTCCCATTTCCTCTTCTGAAAGCATCTGAAACCTTAATATATTCAAGAGGTTTCTAGGTTAGTGTCCTTCTTAGATGAGCTGCCTTCGCAAATGCAAAACGTAACTTAAACTTTAAGTGCTGCGTCTCTCACTGTTTCTTGTGTTAATATCATCAGTAAATTAATGTAGGATAATGTGCCATTAGAAATGCATTGGGCGTATATTTACCTGAATATTATTCTCAATTTGCCCTGCTCCTTTAGAAAGTCAGCGAAGCCCATGGCATTTGAACTAGATATCCGGGATAACATGAAATAGGCCTGCCAGCAGGAATATACTAAAACTGCTATTTAAGGGCCCTTCTTTGGGGCAGTTTAAGGCTTATTTGTTTGCACTTCAAGAAGTGGTTCCCTGCTAAACTGTTTGTTTTGTACTGTTGTTATGTCCTTTTGTTAATCTGAGTCCCTTCGAAAATTAAAAGTTCAATGCCATGCTCATCGAAATTCAGATTGGTGACAGTTTCTAGTTGTCAAATTATGCAGTTCATGCTCTTACATGCTATTTTAAGAATTTCTTCAGAGGATCCTTACTCACAAACAACCCATGTTAAAACCACAACCGATAACCAGTACTGTACTACAGATGAATGAATGCAGGCGGCTGAAAGAACCTTGATATTTTTCAAGAACCATCACCTGCAATAAAGTAGGCTGGAATAGTGTGTAAGCAAATGGGTCATTGAGCAGTGTATGCTTCAAATGCTTAAAGTGGGTTAGAATCCAGCGGAGCATGGGAGACCAGAGGGAAGTGCCTTGGAGCGCCGACTGGGCTTTCTCATACCACAGGCCACTGAGCCCCAGTAATGCTGAGTGTACCATTGGAACCAGGCCCCTTACTTCTGGGACGTCTTTCAGATACAGCTCAATTGCGATGTACAGTGCAGCTCAGTCACATCTTTGGGCAGTGGGATTAAGCAACAAATATTTAAAGCCAGGAAGTACATAACATTTGCCTCCCCAAGACTGGGAAATATCTTCTGGCGGTAAGACTGCAGATCAGGAGCAAAAGGTGACTTCTGGTGTTGCGGTAAGAAAAGGCAAGCTTTGAGGTGCCCTGCAAGACAAGTACCTGCTGCTTCTGTGCCTTCTGGTGCCCATATTGACCAAAGCAGTAATCAGTTTATTGCACCATGGGCTTGTTGAAGGTATCTGGTCAAGCTTGGACTAGTAGGGGAGCGATCAACCAGAGATCCTATCCCTGGAAAGTAGCAATTTTCTCAATAACATTGGTATGTGGTACCTTTCAATTTGATGAGAAAAACTGAACTGGGCAAATTACCGAGTACTTATCCTCAAAGCTAGCTGAGCAATGAATGATGGTACCATATTAAAATGATAGGGCTCCTGCATTAAGATTGCTCATGGCCACTGAATGGTCAGTGCGTTGACACTACAAGATTTCCCTTGGGCAGGCTCTAACCAGTCCAGGTACTTTGCTTAATGATCAGAGATAGTGAGGCAAAATATTTTATGACACAGATTGAGGCCCCTTCTCCACAGGATGCTGCAAACAATGCACAACAAACCTCTGGAAGAAGAGAACGATGCTACAATGCAGGCTTCCAGGCAACAAGAACCTAACCAACCTCATCTAGGTCTTCCACTGACCAGGTTCACAAAGCAGTGCAGTCTTCCAGGCTAAGAAGAACCTAACCAATCTCATCCATGCTCTCCACTTGCCAGCCCCACCCAGATCTGCCACCATCCTGTACAGCCAGTCACACAAAGGGAAGCCAAAACGGATTGCAACCCGAGTCCGACATACACACAACTTTTCTCTGACCCTGCAAACATACAGTATAAAATGCCCCACTCACTAGACACAATGTTGCCACCACTACCATTGTTAGAGAGCAAACATTATTAATAAAAATGTGACTCTAAAACGTAGTGCGAAATAACTTGTATTAACCCCTTCCCTGCAAAGGAGGTCATGGTTACATATGATGGCATGTCACTGAGGTGCCACGGGCATAACCATTATGTCCTGGGACTGGCCCTTGGGAGAAGTGCTAGCGTTCCCCGAGGGACATCCCCCCCACACCTGAGGTCAGGTCAACTTCCGTCACGCTGGAAGCAGTGCTTCCAGCATGACCTGAGTTAACTGATTAGTTTCTCCTCAGTACGGGGGGAGGGGAGGCAGCGAGCCATGAAAAGGGAGGGAAAGGCTTTTCCTTCCCTTTTCATGTCTCCCTGTGCATTCCTGCTGCATGACTGGAAGCCACTAGACACCAGGGAACTTGTTTTTATTTTATTTTTTTCATTGTCACAAGGGCCGCTCCCCAAGGGGGCACTTTATTTAAGGCAATTTCTGCCCCCCCCGCCAGGGGGCAGATCGGCCTATATTAATTAAGCTGATCTTCCCCCAGGGGAGGCAGCAGCCAGCAGGTACCAGGGATTTAAAAAAAAATGTTTTTAAATTTTTATATATTGAAGGAGGGGAGCGACCCCTTACTTAGGCAAGGGTCTCTCCAAGGGGGGTATTTTTTTTTACTAGGCCTTTTCTGCCCCGACGGTAGAGCGACCTATATTAATTAGGCCGATCTGCCCCAGGTGGGGTGGGGGTAGAGGACACTAGACACCAGGGATTTATTTTTCTTTTTATTTATCTTGATAAGGGGAGCGACCTCTTAGGCAAGGGTCGCTCGCAGGGGGTCTATTTTTTTTTTATTATGCCTTTTTTGCAACCCCAGGGGCAGATCAGCCCATATTAATTGGGCCGATCTGCCCCCAGGGTGGCAGAACTCATTAGGCACCAGGGATTTTTTTTTCAATTTACATTGATAAGGGGAGCAACCCTTTAGACAAGGGTCGCTCCCTGGGGAAGGGGCAAATTGTTTTCAGGCCATTTCTGCTCCCCTTGGGGGCAGATCAGCCTATTTCTTTTAGGACAATCTGCCCCCTGGGGGGAGGGAGGAAGACACCACTTAGGCACCAGGGATTGGTGTGTGTGTATGTATGTGTGTGTTTTGTTTGGGGAGGCAGCCCCTTGGGCAAGGGTCGCTCCCCATGGGGGTACATTACTGTTGGCCATATCTGTGCCATATCTGTGCCCCATGGGGGCAGATGGGCCTATTTTTGGAAGGCAGAAAGCCCACCAAAGACCAGACAAGTTTCTTTTTTTTCCAAAATAAGAGGGTGGGGTACGGCCATACCTCCACCCCAAATAAATGGGGCCTATGTTTCTTCTGCCCACCAGGGGCAATTACCTGGATCCACCCCCCCCCCCTCCGTTTGTCAGAAAGACTACTAGATGCCAGGGAATAAAAAATAAAAAAAAGCGTGATGGCGGCTGCCAACCAGTATGGGCATGGTTATGCCCCCACCCCCGACTGAAGGGGGTAACAGTCTTTCAGGTCTCCCCCCCACACACACTAAAACATCTTATCCCATGGAAAGCAGGAGCACATTTGATTATTTTGGGTTTTGGTTTCACATTTGGGCCATGAGAGCTTGGCTAGCTCTCAAAATCGTCCCACTTGGATGGTGTGGGCTGCACTTTTTTTGGGATTTTGGGACGCTGCCATGTAGAAAAATCCACAAGACCTAGACACATCTGAAAAATAAACATCTGAGTGAGTCTTACCCACAATGCCCTGCAACGTCTAACTTTGCTTGAAATCACACATTTTGTCCCAGCATTGTCTCATCTATACCGATTAAAATTCTTCTGCACTTGTCAGCCTAAAAATGTTATTTTTCAAACTGCTCTTTTGGACCCACTTTGGTTCCCCCCTCAATTTCAACATGTTTTTGTCTCTTCCTTGTCACAGGCACTTGGCCCACCTACACAAGTGAGGTATCATTTTTACTGGGAGACTGAGAGGAATGTTGGGTGGTAGGAAATTTGTCCCAGTGCGGTGCTCCCACATAAAAATGTGGGAAAAATATGAAGTTTTTAGCTAAATTTGAGGTTTTCTCCAGATTCTGGGTAAGAAAACATTGGGTGATCCACGCAAGTCACACCTCCCTGGATTCCCTCAGGTGTCTAGTTTCATAAATGTTTGAGTTTGGTAGGTTTCCCTATATAGCTGCGGAGCCCAGGACCAAAAACACAGGTCCCTCCGCAAAAACAGGAAGTTTAGTATTTGATAATTTTGATGTGTACACATAGTATTTTGGGGAATTTCCTTTTGCGGGCACTAGGCTTACCCACACAAGTGAGGTACCATTTTTATCGGGAGACTTGGGGAAACACTGGGTGGAAGAAAATTTGTGGCTCCTCTCAGATTCTAGAACTTTCTGTCACTGAAATTTGAGGAAAAAGTGTTGTTTTAGTCAAATTTTGAGGTTTGCAAGGGATTACAGGTAACATAACCTGGTGAGAGCCCCACAAGTCACCCCATCTTGGATTCCCTCAGGTGTCTAGTTTTCATAAATGTGCAGGTTTAATAGGTTTTCCTAGGTGCTGGCTGAGCTAGAGGCCAAAATCTACAGCTAGGCACTTTACAAAAAACAGGTCTGTTTTTTTGGGGAAAATGTGATGTGTCCACGTTGTGTTTTGGGGCATTTCTTTTCGCGGGCACTAGGCCTGCACACACAAGTGAGGTACCATTTTAATCAGGAGACTTGGAGGAACACTGGGTCGAAGGAAGTTTGTGGCTCCTCTCAGATTCCAGAACTTTCTGTTACCAAAATATGAGGAAAATGTGTTTTTTTGCCAAATTTGGAGGTTTGCAAAGGATTCTGGGTAACAGAACCTGGTGAGAGCCCCACAAGCCACCCCATCCTGGATTCCCCTAGGTGTCTAGTTTTAAGAAAATGCACAGGTTTGGTAGGTTTCCCTAAGTGCGGGCTGAGCTAGAGGCCAAAATCTACAGCTAGGCACTACGCAAAAAACACGTCAGATTTCAATGTAAAAATGTGATGTGTCCATTTTTCATTGCCTGTCGCAAGCATTAGGTTTACCCACGCAAGTGAGGTACCAGTCTTTATCGGGAGACTTGGGGAAACACAGAATAGCAAAACAAGTGTTATTGCCCTTGTCTTTCTCTACATTTTTTCCATCCAAATGTAAGACAGTGTGTAAAAAAAGACATCTATTTGTGAAATACCCTGTAATTCACATACTAATATGGGCACCCTGGAATTCAGAGATGTGCAAATAACCACTGCCTCTCAACACCTTATCTTGTGCCTATTCTGGAAATACAAAGGTTTTCTTGATACCTATTTTTCACTCTTTATATTTCAGCAAATGAATTGCTGTATACCCAGTATAGAATGAAAACCCATTGCAAGGTGCAGCTCATTTATTGGCTCTGGGTACCTAGGATTCTTGAAGAAGCTACAAGCCCTATATATCCCCGCAACCACAAGAGTCCAGCAGACGTAACGGTATATTGCTTTAAAAAAATCTTTAAAGTAAAACGTTGAGAAAAATGGCTCAATTTTAATATTTTTTTATTTCAGCTGTTATTTTCTGTAGGAAAACATTGTAGGATCCTACCCCTTACTGAATTCAGAATTTTGTCTACCTTTCAGAAATGTTTAGTTGTCTGGGATCCAGCATTGGTTTCACACCCATTTCTGTGACTAACTGGAAGGAGGATGAAAGCACAAAACAAAATGGTAAAAATGGGGTATATCCTAGTAAAATGCCAAAATTTTGTTGCAAATTGGGTTTTCCGATTCAAGTCGGCCTGTTCCTGCAACTTGGGAAGTTGGTGATTTTAGCACCACAAACCCTTTGTTGATGCTGTTTTCAGGGAAAAAAACACAAGCCTTCTTCTGCAGACCTCCCCCCCCCCCCCATTTAAAAAAAAGAATAAAAATATATGACTTTTTAGCTGTATTTTGGCTACTTTCTTGGTCTCCTTCAGCAGAACCCACAAACTGAGTACCTCTAGATTCCCTAGAATGTTGGAATAAAAGGATGCAAATTTGGTGTCGGCAGCTTATGTGGACAAAAAGTTATGAGGGCCTAAACGTAAACTGCTCCAAATAGCCCAAAAAAAACAGTCTGGCACCTGAGAAGGAAAAGGCCTGGCAGCGAAGGGGTTAAAAGACGTGTGCTAGAAAAATAAACATGTGGTAGAAAAGTGAATGCCCTGGTGCTAACCATCATGAAGTTAAGAAATGCTAATGAAAATGTATTTTGTTTAATCATAATTGCATGTTCTTACAAAAGATGATAATTAATATGTACTAAAAGTTAATGGTTTAAAATATTATGAAATGTTTAATTATTCATGTTTAGCACTTGCTTAAAGGCCCACGTTTTAGTAATTTTCCAGAAACACAATGTTTAAATGTTGTACTAACTTATGTTTCTTCAAACATCCTGTGTGACATGCACAGGGGAAAATTCCATGGTGCTCATGTTTTGTATTCATATTTTGTACTTTGCTTGGATTAATAGTTCTTACATCTAACAATGGGCTTTATGTTTTGGCAGAAAGCATGTCATGTTTCTATGTAGTTTAATTTGTAACTTTTGTAGGGAAGCTGCTGACCGGAGAGGTGACTACTTAACACAGTGAACCAATCTTGGGTGAAGAAAACAAATAAAATATACATCTGAAGCACAGATGATGTTTTATTGGTTGGGTACTAAAACCACCTCATGGTCTTGTCCAATAGAAACTTAGGGCCAGATGTAGGAAGGTAAAAATTTGCGAGTCGGAAATTACGAGTCATTGCGACTCGCAATTTCCGACTCGCAAAATGGGATCCAACAAAAAAATGCGACATCAATTTGCGACTCGCAAATGATGTCGCACTGCAGATTGCGAGTCCGCTGTTAGCGAGGTCGCTTTTTGCGACCTCGCTAAAAACGAACTCGCAATGTGTGAGTCGGGTGTCGCAAATTGCGACTGTGCCGCAAATTGCATGCAGGTGCAGCAAAACAGTTGGAAAAACACTTCCTGGCTCTGGTTGATGACATCAGAGCCAGGAAGTGATTAAATACACCTGGGAGGAGGGAGGACCACACCCTTTTCAAACTGCTGAGCAACTACCTGGAGGAACAGCTGCAACCATGGAAGACACAGGCAGTGCAGGAAGGAAGAGGAAATTAAAATTCTCTGAGAAGGAACTTGAGGTGCTGACAGAGGAATGCTGCCAGCACCATGGCCAGCATTTTGGTAAGGCATCCCTGAGTGTCCCAGCCACTGAAAAGGAGGGGGATCTGGCAGGAAATCCAGGAGAGGGTCAATGCCATAGGGGTGAGCCACAGAAGCATTGATGAAAATAAACTGTGGTATGACCTGCGCTCCAGGACAAAGGAGAGGGTGGCAGAGCGCCTCAGGGAGATGAGGGGCACAGGAGGAGGCCCATCCACCATCCCACCACCCACAGCCATGGAGGAATTGGAGGAGCAGACCCTGGAGCCTGAGGCAGTGTCAGGAATGGGAGCACTGGACACGTCAGCGCAAGGGACATCCAAAAGTTAGTACCATGAAACATGCATGTGCACTTATAGATGCACATGCATGCACCCGCACTCCCGCACCCGCACTCACCCAGTACACAGCAGCATGCACAACCAGACTAGCTCCATTCCAGACTAGCAACCACCCGAATGGTGCTTTATGGGCAATGTAGTACAGAAGGCAGCATATAGGCAAATGTTTATTAGGACGCATACAACAGATGTTAGAGACTGACAGTGTGTTCTCTATGTCCCACAAGTCTTCCACAAGACACCCCCACCAGCCACACCATCCAGGGTGAAGACAGCAGGCCAAAGGCAGGGCAGGAGGCTGCAGCAGCCAATACAGGGTCCAGCACAACACCACCACAGTTCCCTCCAGATGAAGAAGTGGACATGGAGGAAAGAGACACAACACCTGGTCCCAGCCACACTGAGACAGCAAGATCCAGAAGCACCACCGTGTCGCAGACGCAGAGTCCAGGTCCAGGCAGTGGCCCAGGAGGATATAGGGGAGACATCCATGTCTGCAGTTGAGGCATCCCTCCTATCTGGTCAGCGCCTATAACAAGGCAATTGAGGATTATTTCTGGGGCAATGCAGAGGATGGAACACAATTTCACTCATGGCCTGGCAGAAGTGAGCACACAGTTCTCAAGACTGAATGACAATGTCAGTGAACTAACACTATCAATACGCCAACTGGTGACGGAACTGGTGGCTGAGAGAAAGTGCAAGTCGCCGTAAGCGCCAACTAGTGCAGAGATTTGACTGCATGGCAGCGTCCATTGTCCGTCTTGCAGTGAACACCACAGGCCTGTCACAACAGACCGTGAGCCTGCAGGTGGACCTGGGCCACTTTGCAGGGGATGTGGCGCGGGGACTGGGCTGCATTAGCCACGCTGTGGAAATGTTGGAGGCCAGGCAGGTGGCAAGTGGCACGGCTGAGACCCTTCAGGACAGTGAGGAGGGGTCCACTATCAGCAGTGCATCTGCCACAGACACACGTGTACTGCGGAGTGGCAGTGCACGTCAGGGGTATGCTGACCCACCTGGCACGAGCCATGCTGGGCGTACCAGGAGGAAGTGTTCGGCACAAACACTGCAGGACTCATGAGGCACATGCAGTTAAACGTGTCCTCATTAAGGGTGGACATGTGCAGCCCCTTACCGACAGTTCTGTTCTTTAGTTATTAGGTTCACTTCTTAAAATGTTTTGTTTGATCCACTTCACAACTGGGCTCTTTGTGTGTGACATTAGTGAGTGTGGCGACAGTTGCCACGTACCTTCCAAAGTATTAGTTTGCAATGTGGTCCCGTCTCTGTCTGCCTTGATTTGCAATGCTTCTATCCCTAGGCTGGCAATGTGGTAGCTCTTGCTCGTCATCCTCCGAATCTGGGTCTTCAGGAGTGAGATGTATCCCACGTCTGGTTGCAATGTTGTGCAGTATTGCACATGTGCCAACGATCTTGAATGCTGTTATTGGGGCATACTGGAGCGCACCTCCACTTCTGTGGAGGCATCGGAATCTTGCCTTTAACAGTCCAAAGGTCCTCTCTATGACATTTCTGGTCCTCCTATGTGCACTGTTATATCGCCTCTCATTCTCATTGCTGGGTGCTAGGTACGGGGTAAGTATCCAGGGTTGTAGTGCATATGCACTGTCACCTGTTTGGCAAAAATTAACAATGTTAGCAGGGCATGGATGGTTTCTACAGTGACCTGTGTGTAAGGCTTCAGGGTGTCTTCAGCAATACCCAAGAGTTATCCGTCTCCAAACTCCCCACGTTCAAGGCGTTGGTGTATCCCACTGTGCCTGAAAATGTAAGAGTTGTGTACTCCCTGGAAATCTGGCTACCATGTCAGTGATGTCATAATGGGTGTCACACACCACCTGGATGTTCAGTGAGTGTGTACACTTCTGATTGCGGAACAGATATTCCAGATTTGCAGGAGGGCATATTTGTATATTTGTCCCGTCTACACACCCTATTACATGTGGGAAGTTGGCTATTCTGTAGAATTCCAACTTGGTGCTGTTGATTTCTGTCTCATTTCTGGGTAAGTATATGTATCTGGACATGTGTGTGAGTATGGCATCTAGGAAACATCTGAAGAACCGTGAGTGCACTTTGGGATACCCCACCTGCCACAGCAATGACCCCCTGATAGCTACCCGAGGCCAAGAGGTGCAGTGAGCATAGCACTTGCACATGTGTGGGGATGGCGCTGCCGCGCACAGTCTGTCATTGAAGCTACTGATTGAGTACATCAATTAATTCTAATATTGCTGCAATGCGGAGTCTGTATTTGTAATAAATCTTCTCCTCAGTTTGTTGGAAAAGTGTCAGCCTGGTTCTGTATATCCTCTCCTGTCTCTGGCTCCTCCTCTGCTGGGAGGCGTGGACTCTCCTCCTCCCTGCTATCACATATATTTCAGCCATTTTGAGTAACCCAGATGCCTTCTAGGTCTCCTTTTATGCTTTGGTTATGGTTACCACCTGCTTTGACTTAGTGGCAATTTGGGTGTGCAAAATGGGCTTTTTGCGACTAGTCGCAGTTTGCGACTGACTTTTTCATATGGTTTGCGACTCGCAAATTGCATCTTCCTATTTGCGGGTCGCACAATGGGGTCGCAATTTTTGCGAGTCGGTAATGGCTCGCATCGCAATTTGCCCTGCGGAAATGGGATTTTTGCATCCCATTTCCGATTTAGTGGGGTCGCAAATTGCGATTCGGGCCATTTGAGACTCGCAAATGTTTGTTACATCTGGCCCTTAGTAACTTTTTGGGACTTTAATATAATAAAGTGTTAGGAGATTTAAGTCAGCTCTCCATTTTCTGAGCTTCTTTTCAGCTGCCCTTTTTCTCAGATTCGTTTTAGTTCTGCATTTCCTGAGATTCTGTTCAGACACTGTTCAGTTCTTGTTTATGATTCTAACAGTTCTGTTATATTAGGCCCCACTTTATTAACTGTTTCCCTTCCATGTCCTGATGCTGATTAATGAAGATCTGATGTTCCTGCACTCTGCTGACCCATTTAGGTCAAGTATAATAATTGTGCATTTGCATTTCTTTGCAGGTTTGTTTCCTCCCTCAGAAAATCCAACCACATGTTGTTGGTTAGTGCCATAATTCGATGTTTTCTAAATTATTTTTGTCTTATTTTCATTTTTGCATGAAGCCCACACATGCTTTCCAATTAGAGTAATAGTTAGGGATGTCTGATCCAAAGTCTAAATTTGATGTTTATTAAATGTTTGTAATTATTTCAACTGTACAAATGAAATGTGTGCAGTTTATTTTTAAGTTGATTCTGTTGTTTTTCTGCATTATTCTTTTGGAGTGTCGAATGACAAATGCTTTGGGTAGGTTGAGATTCTTTAGATGCTTTTGACAGCCTTTGATGTTTCTGTATTTCTATAATTTGCTTTTGTGCATCATTTACATGATTTTAGCATTGTTAACTAAAGGGCAATAAATGTTTAAACTTTACTAAACTGGTGTGGTGATTCATGGCCACATAGGTCATGGTGTTTTTAAACTACTGACTCTAAACTGAAGCTTAGAATTATTGGATGACATTTGATTTTTACTGGCTCACATGGTCTGATTGGATGTTCTCTCACTTCTGTCTGAGTCCAAATATATGTGTCGTCCTCTGACGGTAAAGATGTTTTTACCCTTTACGCGTCACCTTCTCATAATAGTATAAAATAAAATAAGGTCTGACACGCCCACACCAGTTTCTGAAACCCAGCCCATAAGGGCAAGCACCACTCTCTAAAAGTGGGATGCCCCCTAGGTGTCCTCTCACCCTTAGTGCCATGTTTTGGGATCAAGCCAAGTAAATAGGAGCTCCCCTACTAAACAAGCATATTACTTATTTTCATTGAGGCAGAAATCAAAAATCTTGTAACCTTATACCAAAAACATCTGAAGGTGGGTGACCATGCTTGCCAGAGCCATGCAGTTGGCATTTATATCCTAACTGTGGAACAGGCACCCTAAGAACACACTATCAGGGAATAGTTCAAAATCAAAATTGGAACACTAAGCCTGCCTCATCCATCCACGTCACTGGTTCCTGTGGCACCAGTTCCTTCTAAGAATGTATTACACATGCCCCAGTCATGCAAGAAGAGATGGAATTTGACTGGATGGACAAAAATTATGTTACAATGTCCTTCATGAGATATGTCTTCTTAACAAGAAATTGATACAAACTAGACCTGCCCCACACTTTTCACTTTTCATCACAAAAGGGCCCTGAAAAGCATATGAAGATGGGGGCAGACGTCCTCTGCTTTGCGGTAACCTGCAACAAACAACAAAATGGCATCATCTGGGTTCTTCATACACACTTTACCTGAGGCAATAGGTCTACAGTATTCTCATAGCCCTCATCCTCAAACCTGTCCTGTTTAGCAGACAGTTAATTTCCTTTAAGAGTGGTGAACAATACAATCTCATTCATAAATTTGATCACCTTCCTTGACCACACGAGAAAGAAGTCAGAAGTCTCAGTCAGAATCCACATTGTGCTGCTTCTCCAATCACAAGATGTAACATTTTCCAAATGCAAAGAATGAATCAAATTCCACTCAGTTGGGCTTCCAGTTCTGTGAGTTCTCAGGCAGTGAAGATGGTTGCCTCACACTCTTTAGAATACACCTTGCTGGGGCCAGGAACACATCCCATCTGCCTTCCTTTCTGAAGTTGAGATTCATGCTCAAAAATACTGCACCCTAAGCAACCCTACATAGCCACTCAGGCCCTATGAGTGGCACCTAAAAGCAACAGTATCCACCCTGCTCTAAAATGGCAATTATTGGCCTGCACACATTCAAGAGACTCAGGGCACTTTTTCACTTTCCACATGGGATACATGATATACCATCACCAATGTGTTTCAGGGATTATTATTGGCCATCAACCCTTCATCTTGTACTGTCCTCTCACAAATTGCCACCCACAGTCCATCAAGAGCTCTACATTTCTAGAGGGAACGTAGAGTGGCAGTCTGAAATGTAGCACTGTCAAAAACATCCAATGACAGACTATCTGAAATCAAAAACACAATGCAATTCTGTGGGTTTTACTAGATCATTGTGTGATCGCATTCCATAAGATGCACTGCTCCTCACACGTTCTTGGAATCCAATGGGCTTAACGATCTGGAACAGGTGGAGTGACGCTTGAAGGAGAGAAAAAGAGGTGGACGTGGTTTGTGGTTATGTTGATGTTTGGCCTGCTGGTACTCAATAAAAGTATAAAACTTACTGTTGCCAGTCAATTCGATATTGGCAACGAGCATTATTGTAACTACAGGACCATCCATGCGTGCATTGCTCAGACAACCACCCTGCTTAAAGAAGTTCATCCAAGTCTCGAAGTCCATGACGCTGTGGATTCTTTGGACATTTTGTCCTTCAGGTACTGTGGACTAATTTCAGTCGGATGACTATACGTGTTGCGATTGCTGCTGTTTCAGATTTCAACGTAGAATCTCAAGGCTATCACTTGTGCATGCAAATTCATCGACAATGCATTGCATCATATGTATGCAAGGACGTATGGTGGCCATCTTGAAAGAGTCTTTATTATAAAACTTCAACGCTTCTTACAGCGTTATTGCAGAGTGCTTTTCAGTTCACCAGTTTGTTCATTTCAAGTAACTTATTGTGCGTTCAATTGCGGTGACAAGCACACCATTTTCCACACGATTGTTGAACATTTATCAATCGTCGAGCATATTTTCATCATACTTTACAACCAGTCCATGCAATCGACGGTGAAACGCACACCTCATCCATAGTTATTCTACACATTGAGTAATTTTATTGAGTGAAGCCAGCATTGTTTGTATACACAACAAGCTTTGGTATGCACAACTAGCTGTTTTTGCATAAATTTGACTATGTAAATTGTGACATTCATTCTTGGCAAGTGTGTATTTTCAGTGATGCGCACACTATACATAGCAAATACTATAAAAAGCAAAACACTAACTCTACAATATATACTAGCACATTTCATCAACCATTTCTCAATGCATACAGACTCATTTTGAACTCATTACATTGAGTGAGTCTCTACATCATTTCCTATGAACATATAAACTAATGCCAACATTAAGCAATCTAATTCACCTCCTTCTCCCTTTTTACCTAATTCATCATCCTCAGAATCGGATTTAGAGCAATGGAAGGAAGGTTTTGAATCATACCTGGATGCTTTTGAAGGACAGTCATTCACACACAATAAAAATGTAGCCATTCTTAAACACTGTCTAGGATTAGAAGGATGTGAAATTTTGAAACACGTCCCCAAAGAAGTAGTACTAATGACTGAGGGTGAAGGAGATGGAGTCGACGAATATGCTTCAGCAATCAAATGTTTGGCTACATGCTTTAAAACAAAAGAACACAAGAGCCAGGAGAATCAGCATCCAGTTATGTTGGCGCATTATGTATTCTTGCGGTATCATGCAAATAAAATACCTTTGAAGAAGAAACAATCAGAGACCAGTTAGTAAAAACAACTAGCAGTAAAAAAGTGCAGGAAGCACTATTACCCACTCCGAACTTGACGTTACAAAAAGCATTGGAGATAGCTACCAGAATTGAGAGCACAACGTCATACATGGAACAAATGTCATTGTCTGACTCCAAGACACAGTCTCATTCACAAAATACTTTGGCTGTTAAAAGCAAGTACAAAAAGAACAAGATACAAGAGACCTTCAAAAGTGATACTACCACTCTAACCTCAAGAATACCACATAAGAAACTACTATCCAAATGTCTGGAGTGCTACAGATGTGGTAGCACATCTCATCTAGGCAATGCAAAAGTATGTCCCGAAACTGACAAAAGTTGCACCAAATGTATGAAGAAAGGACATTTCACTAGAGTTTGCAGATCAATAGGAAAGCAAAATGGATGTAAAATACACAGAATCAAATCCAACCAGAGGAAGGGATTACTTCATCTACAAAGGAAGACTAAGGCCCTCATTATGGAGTTTGGCAGTCCCATGACTACCACGGTGGCGATGGCTGTCACACCACCAGCGGGCAAGACTGCCATATTATGAGCTTGGCAGTGTTCCCAACAGAACACAGCCAATACATCGCCAGTACCCCCCGGTGGACAGACCGCCGTGGCCAGCATCTTTAGGCTGGAGGATTCCAAGTTTCCACCGACCATATCATCAGGTACCACACCCCCAGGATTTCTGGGGCGGTTACACCACCATGAAAAGCCTGACAGAAATGAACATAAAAGGAGACACTCTCCTCCAAGAACACCGACACATCCGCAGCCGCCATGGACCCTGAACTTGAATTCTTCTTATTTCTCCTGCTGGCCATAATACTCCAGAACTGGCGATGAAGACAAGAACCATAAGTACAACCACCCAGCACGCACTGAAGGGAAGGCCATTAGTACACACCTATACACAACACACAACCCCGGCATGGCAAAGCATGTCCACACACACACAAACAAACAACACACACCATGGCCAACATACATGTGCTATAAACACACCACACTGCGTGCGCACACACATACACACCATCGCCACTGTCAAACATATCTACACTCAACACCACTGAGTCACACAACGACAACACCATTGTAACCAAACAAATGCACTGGCAGAGAGCCACACCTCTACAGCACATACTGGCAGCAATGTGTAACAGCACACAACCAATACAAACATTAACACTGCCAAAAAACTTGCCTGAGCACACACCACATCCACATAACACACATAGTACATCACAGATGCATCACAACACACACACCAATACAACACAATGCTACTCAACACCAACATAACAAGTCCATAGCACAACTCACCCACACAACTCATGCTGATGCACAAGCACATCACATACACAGAAGAGACACACCCAATCACACATGTACAATACATGAATGTGGAAGGAAAGCCAGGACAAGTTTGTAACCATTGACACCAACAGTGAAGTGGAGCAGATATACTGAAATGTATAAATATATGTATATGCAACTATATACAAAATGGGCCTATTGGCCAGTCCAAGAGTCCTCTGTGCCCCTGGCACACTAGACAAGTCTCTCACCCCAACTTGACTCCTGACTGCAAAGTGGCCTCCACATGGCAGGGCCATCAATGGGGCAAGTAGGGGTGAGATGGGGGCTTGCTTTTGGGTTTTGAAGGAGGGTTGGACTTTTGCTTTGCCTTAGGTGGAAGGCCCTTGGTTTTGGCTTTTGGAGGGCCCACCCTAGTTTTTGTGGGGGTTGACATTTTAGGTGCGGTTGGGACATGGGCAGTACCAGGGGGGACATGGGAGGACTGGAAGGTGGAATGGCTGGGTCTAGGGAGGGTAGCAGGGCACTTGAGGGAAACAGGAACTAGGTCAATGGGAGGGAATAGGGCAAACTCATGCAAAAACCTTTTCTTTGTAACACAAGGGTGGTCAGGGAACAAACGTTTGGGAGTGGAAGGAGAGGGAGTTCTTGCGAGGTGTGTACAGTTATGTGCCTTGGGTGTTGGTGTGTGGGTGGATGCCATGTGTGTACTGGGTGTCAGTTGGTTGAGTGTTTGTGGGAGCTTAGGTGTACTGGGAGGAGGAGGGGAGGAGATGCCAAGGTGGATATGTGAGTGTCTGTTGGGGTGTTGTATGTAGTTAAGGTGAATGTGGTGTTTGGGGTGGATGCATGGGTGTCTGCTATTGTAGTGACAGTGGGCATGAGGGGACTGGTGGCTGGATCTTGGAGTGTTGATAGCAGGTTTGAGTGGTGTAGTGTCTGTGAGGGAGGAGGTGGTGGGGGAGTATGTAGGGAGTGGATGTTGTGTCTGTGTGCATGGTGGTGGTGGGACTTGTGGTGTCTATGTTTGTCTTTGCAAACTGTGTCTGTTGAGGAGGATGAATGGTGGTCTGATTATTTGCTTTGGATGGGTGTCGGGAGAGAGGTGTTGGATTGGGCACAAGTAGCTGGAGGGGGCAAAAGAGACACTTGTTGCCATCAATGAGGAGGTCAGAGCCTGAAAGGATCTCTGCAGACCCATCAGGGCACCATGACTACCTTCCAGCTAGGCATTCGTCTGCTGCATCTGTGATGCCAATCCCTGGATGGCATTCACGATGGTTGACAGTCCCACAGAAATGGACCTCAGGTGGTCATTAGCCTCCTCATTGAGGGCAGCAGGGCTGACTCAGGCAGGGGCAGAGGTGCCTGCGTTAAAGGAGACATCCACCCTCCTGGGTGAGCGGGTAAGGGCAAATGGGTGGGGAGATACAGTGAGGGCGGTGCTGGTAAGGGGGGTGGCAGACAAGGATGGTGTTGGGCTTTTCTCAGATGGGTCTGCTACCATCAGGAAACATCCATTGGAGGAGGAATCCTTAGATGATGTTGATCCAGTCTCCCCCGTGGCACTCCTTGCCCTCCATCCCACTGGTTCCCTCAGCTCTGCGGTTTTCAGCCTTCTGGAACCCATGGGCTGCAGCATCCCCACTCGCCGGTGCCCCTTCTCCTTTGCCTGATGACGCTGATGCACACAGAGACAGAGGAAGAGAGGGAAGGAGGGTGGGAGAGAAAGAAAGGGTGCAACGGGTCAATATCTACCCATCATTCACACAGAGTAACAGCCTCAAAATCTGCTGACATGCCATGCCATTGCATGCTTTGACCTGGCATGCACATCTGCCTGAAATCACAGGACAAACGAGCTATGCAGTGCAAACCTACTGATGTCGAAACATGGCACACTGACTTCATGAAGGGTCCTACAATCCGCAGTAGCACAGGACTTGCCACACTGCCATGCTCATTTGCATAAACATACCCTGCACTCCTTACCCATACGATTCTTGCATGACAAGGTTGCATGCCATGATATCCTTTCACAATGTGTACAGTAAAATCTTGGCCCCCTGCAGGAATCTGCACCTACAGCATGGCAGCGGATTGAGAACTCACCAATTTCCTCAAACATAGTGGCAGGAGGCTATGACTGATGGCAATGCCTGGACACCTCAGGTATGCTGTTGCTGATGGAAGCATTTGCTCACTCAAAAGATGTGTAATGTGTCCTGACAAACTAACATGGGTCACTGTCTGCATGGCATTGGCAGACGACCTCAAGAAACATCATGCCAGGGTGGCTCATACCAATAGCCAATGTGCAAGTACCAATAATCTACACCACATCCTCCCACTAGTAGGCTACCCAAACCCATACATGCCTACCATTAGCCAATTGTGAGTGTGTACTTACCCCCTTCTGGCTGCTGTGCAGCCATCAAGCACCCATCCACCTCAGGACAGGCTACCACCAAAATGCGGGCCATTAAGGGGGTCAGGGTCTGACAGCACCCCACACTCATTGCAAGGATGTCCCCAGCTGGCCCTCAGCGGTCTTTGGGGCCCATCATCTCAGGTCCTCCCACCGCCTTCTGCAGTGGGTGCTCCACTGGGCATGGATCCCCAGGGTCGGCACTTGCTTGGCAATGGCACGCCAAATCCCCTTCTTCTGATGGGCACTGACATGCATGGGAGACACAGATGGAAGGAGAAAGTCATGTAGAGTGGCATCACAACAACAGCAGTGGACTACACACATCAAACATCTCAAACACACAAACAAGCATGTACACCACTGAAGCACCAAATCCTTTGCCATCTGCATGCATCCACTCAGTGTGCGTCTTCACAATGCCTTTCACATACACACACACACACTGCAAGCAGACAGGACAGAAACATTTGAATAACCTGCTGCTCTAGTGCCCCATACAACTGTCCATACAGGGATAGGACCCCATCTACTAGCTTTTCCAGCTCCTCCTAGGTGAAGGCAGAGGCCCTATCTCCTGCAGAATGTGGCATATTGGCTTCCAGAGTCAGAACACAGCAGCACACACAGTGGAGGTCTTGATTGCACGATTGTCAGGAATCAAGTGAGCTATGCAAAAAAAAAAAAATGGAAGTCACATCTGCCACGTACATGACAGTCAACCAGCAGCGGTGATCATCATTGGCCCCAGTCTCCCATAGGTAACAATGTTAGCCAATGAGGAGTTGCACGGCGGCTGAGACTGCCTACAACCAAGACGACAAAAGCCAGCTGAATTAGGTCACTTCCATCTGTCCTGTGCTTGCAGGACAGGCGGCTGCCATTTTACATGTATGTTGTGTATTGTACGTGAAAAAGTGCGCCATAGATGACGTTAGTGAGATGTGCCCAGATGACCTATGTACACACATCAACATGGTACACAAATTTGATATTCATACATTGTTAGATGTACTGATAACTATGACTCGACGTGCAGTCACTTGCTGCCTAATAGACAGGGTAACCACATCTATATGTTAAAATTGGACATACAACTCATTACCTGTGGTAATAGGGTGTTGTAACATGGAAGTGTCAAATGTATCATGTCTGGCAAACTGTCTGTCTGGGCCTGAAACTCAACATGGCCATATGGATTCAGTGGACTTCAGCGTTATGTCCACACTACTCTTATGTGATACATGTATTTTGTTTGGTGGCTTGTGAACTGACAACATCAACTTGTGCCTATTCCTCTTCCCCATTCCTAGATTCCATGCAATGGGGAGAATGAGACATGCTCCTGTGTACCGAACCCTTTTCGATCTCGCTACCCTGGAAGAAAGACACGTGATACAGAACTAGCGTCTGAACCGCCAGACCATCATGGAATATGTAACCAGTTGAAGCCAGATCTCTTGTCTGCCATCCGTTATCCCTACGACAGACCTCCAACCGTGTTGTCTGTGCTACACTTCCTTGCCTCAGGCTCATTCCAGGTTCAAGTGGGCTTGGCAGCAGGAATGTCACAACTCATGTTCAGTCATGTGTTGAAGGATGTACTGTGTGCTTTACTCAAACATCTGGACAGCTACATCAGGTTCTCCCAACGTGTGGATTTGCCCACTGTTAAAGCAGACTTCTATGATATGGCACATATCCCTCATGTGATAGGGGCCATAGATGGTACCAACATTGCTTTGGTACCTCCCAGGGCCAATGAACAAGTGTACAGGAACAAGAAAAACTTTTACTCCATAAATGTCCAGGTGATGTGTTTCGCTGATCAGTATATTTCCCTGTTCCACAGACCACTTAAGGTCTATCAGATAGTTGTTGCCTGCTGTATACTACACAATCTAACCCTGAGACATGACATCCCATCCCATTACTGAATGTTGAGGAAGTGGCAGCTGGACCAGTGGCGGATGATGGTGACAGACACAGATGTTTGCTTTGCTATAAGTAGAGGTGGCAAGTGGAGTTATCCCACTGGGTGGGTTTTGGGGACAACATGTTGGCCATCAGGAGAGGAGTTACTAGACATTTTTGCTATGCTGTATTCTGGCATCACATCTGCAATCACTTGGGCATGTTGTATGTTCCCTGTACTGCTCTGTCAACTGCAATTGGACTGCAACACAAATAGTGGCTGACAGTATTGTTACCTATCTTCACTGTACACAATGGACATTTATGGAACATTAGCTTTACTGATAGTGGGACTTGCCTTTAGTGAAATAACATCAGCTGTGAAGGATGTACCACCGGAAATACCTGCTTGAAACATGGTTGTGCCATGGTAATATGTGTTTACATTCCACCTGCCTATTTGCACTAGTGAGCTCGACAATGTACTGCATTTGTATTGGCTGTCCACAATTGACTCCTATTGTGATGGTTGTCCCGGTCTTGGTCTCTTTGCAAGTCTGTTGGGTGGTGCTACTCTGGTTCCTGGCTTGGCTGGTGGCTCCCTTGACACAAGATTTCAGTATATGTCTGTTCTACTGTCATACTCCCTGCACATTTCACACCCTTCTGTCCATCTTCCAGAGTTTTAATGGTCAATGTGTTAATTATAATGACATTGTGTACAACAGTAAATCTTACTTGTTACAAAAGACAGGTAAGCAGTAGCTGTGCTCAATGTTTTTTATTGTGATATACAAGTGCAACGGGTGAAGAGTGAGGTAATGGTGGATGTAATCATCAGAGGAGTTGGCCAAGCTGCAGGTGTTACAGGTGCAGTATCCATGGGCCATGGGGAAATGGAGACATGACAGTGGACAGTCAACAGAGTGTGTCAGTGGCATACAGGGGAGAATGTTCAGGAGAGGGTCACCTCCTAGCAGTGGTTTTGGATTTGGCATCAGGTCCTGCCAGATGTCTGGATGGACAACCTTGTTTGTGTGGGGGTTCCGCAGCCACAGAGGGAGGGGTGCCTGTCTCCTGTGGGTCCTCTGGCAGGGCCTCCATTCCATTAGCTGTGGCAGAAGTGGATGGCTCAGTTGGCATGTGGCTAGTGGAAGGTGCCTGCTGGTGGATGGAGGATGCACAGGATGGTAGTAAGTTCTTTGAGCACCCCTTCAATGGAGGCCATGATGGCATTGTGGGCCTGCCACTGCTGCATGGCCTCCTGGTGGTATTACCTCAGCAGCCTCTGGTTCTACTGCAAGGTTGAAAGTATATGTCCATCTTGTCCTAGGATTGGTGGTATGGTCCCAGGACTTTGACAGAAGCAGCATCGCAGATTGTCTGGGGGACATGAATTGCGACATTGGTTCCATGTACTGTTGTGGATGGTGGATAGCATTGCTGTCATTGCCATAGAGTGGTACACAGTTGACACATCCAGTTGGAGTAGCTGGTGCTTACGTGCAGGTGTTCCACTGTGAGATGGGAATAGCACATTTTCATGTGTAAGGAGTAATGCATTTTAGGAGTTGTGGTGCTTGCCAGTGTAAGTGCTATCCGTGCACAAGGGAGGGACAGTGTGGAGATAGTGGCAGTTGTGTGGTATGGCATACAAGTGAGAGGATTTAGATGATTGGGGGAAGAAGTGTGATGTGTGAACTGGGGAGTGATCGGATGGTGTGGACGCATGATGTACCGTAGTCATTGGTGCCAGGGGAGTGTTGTTGACTTACCAGAATCCAGTCCTCTGGTTATTCTAGTCAGGCCCTCTGGATACATGATGTCCCAGACCTTCTCCTCCCATGAAGTGAATTCTGGGGGAGTAAGTGGGGTCCACCGCCAGATTTGTTGAAGGCAATCCCGGTGTTGTGAGGCCATGGAAGACACCTTTCTTCTAAGGTTGTTCCACCTCTTCCTAATGTCCTTACCTGTGTGTGTGTGGATGGGTGCCTACTGACTTGACTCGGTCACCTATCCTCTGCCATAACTCATTTTTTCTGGCTATGGATGTTTGCTGGATGTGTGCTCCAAAAGCTGTGGCTCTACCCTGAGAATTTCATCTACCGTGACCCTCAACTCTTTATCTGTGAATCGTGGGTGTTTTTGAGGGGTCTTGGTGGTTGTGATGTGGTTTGAGGGGTTAGGGGTGTCGTGAGCAAAGGTGTGATGATTGGGGCTTGGTGTTGTGTGCTGGTGTGTTGTGGTATATGTGTGCATTTGTGATGTGTGTATGTTGTTGATGCTGCAGTTGTGGATTGTGTGTAGTGTATATGTTACTATGCACTATAGGTGGTAGGTGATGGGTCTGTGGCTCCTCGCTGTCTGTCTGTGGTTGTAGTTGCAAAGGATTGTGATTTGTGTGCGCATGTGTTTTATAGTGGTGTGTGTGTGTAGTGTGGGCATGTGTGCAGGTGTGGGTTGTTTATACTGACCAATGTGGTGTTGGGTTCTAGTGGTGGCAATATGAGCACGGTGGATCGCACCACCAATAGTTTTCTGCCGTGCAATGACTGTTGTGCTGATTTTTGGGTCGTAATATAGAGGGTGAGATGTTGTCAGCGTGGCGGTGCTGGTGGTGGAATCGCCTCTTTACCTCCCTCGGTCAGCCTGGCGGTCTCAGATTTGTGACTGTTTTTGAGCAGTCTTCAGTGCTGGACTCATGATACAGCAGTTGGGATACCGCCATCAATGGCTGTCTTTTGGCAGCTGTCACCACGGCGAAAAGACCGCCAAACCTGTTATGAGGGCCTAAGCGTTCACTATGACGAATTCAAATATGAATAGTCAGGAAGAGCGTGTGGGAGGGATAGCCGGTCAAAGAAAAAGAAGACCCTTTTGTTCCATAAATATAAACAGAGTGGAAGTTAAAGCAATGGCGGACTCAGGCTCTCCCTATACACTGCTGAGTGAGAAGAAATGAAAAGACCAATTTATAAAACATGGAGAATTAAGACATTACACTATTCAACCAATAGGCTAAGGAACTAGAGCTCAGGGTACTATGCATGTAGCAAGAGATGATGCATCCTTATTAGGATGGTTCGATATTATTAGATCCCAATATTCCTGATCAGGTAGTGTTGAAGAAAGATTACATGCAAGTTGCTACAGTACAAGAAAGAGCATGGGAGTTAGCATTCCTATATTTTTCAAAAATAACCTAGGTTTATTCAAGGGTTTCACACACAAAATATGAGCCAAAAAGGATGCACAACCTGTGGTTCATAAGGTCCATGAAGTTCCACTTGCTTTGCGAGCAAAACTGAAGGAGTAATTAGACATATTATACAAAAGTGATGTAAAGAACCAATTTAAGCTTCAGATTGGGTAGCTCCCAGTGTTATAGCTAGAAAGGCCAATGGTTCCCTTCATGTGTGTGTAGACTTACGCAATTTAAAGTAACATATTTCAGTGGCTTGATATCCCTTACCGAATATAACAGAAATGCTTGCTACACTTAACCCCTTCACTGCCAGACCTTTTCTCCCTCAGGGGCCAAGCCTTTTTTTGGCTATTTGGGGTAGTTTGAGCTTAGGCCCTCATAACTTTTTCTCCACATAAACTACCCATGCCAAATTTGCGTCCTTTTTTTCTAACATAATAGGGATTCTAGATGTACCCAGACTAGACTTTTTTCAGAAAAATGGGGAAAAAGGGCTGAAGAAGAAGGCTTGTGGTTTTTTCCCTGAGAATGGCATCAACAAAGGGTTTGCGATGGTAAAATCACCATCTTCCCAACTTTCAGGAACAGGCAAAGTTGAATTAGAAAACCCAATTTTTCAACACAATTTTGACATTTTACTGGGACATACCCCATTTTTAAAAAAATTTATGCTTTCAGCCTCCTTCCAGTTAGTGACAAAAATGGGTGAGAAACCAATGCTGGGTCCCAGAAAGCTAAACATTTCTAAAACTTAGACAAATTCTGAATTTAACAAGGGGTCATTCGTGTAGATCCTACAAGTGTTCCCTACAGAAAATAACAGCTGAAATAAAAGAATATTGAAATTGAGGTAAAAAAAAAAAAAAAGCAATTTTTCTCCACGTTTTACTCTAACTTTTTCCTGTGATGTCAGATTTTTTAAAGCAATATACAGTTATGTCTGCTGGACTCTTCTGGTTGCAGGGATATATAGGGCTTGTAGGTTCATTAAGAACCCTAGGTATCCAGAGCCAATAAATGAGCTGCACCTTGCAATTAGTTTTCATTCTATACCAGGGATACAGCAATTAATTTGCTGAAATATAAAAAGTAAAAAATAGGTATCAAGAAAACCTTTGTATTTCCAAAATGGGCACAAGATAAGCTGTTGAGATGCAGTGGTTATTTGCTATTCTGTGTTCCCCCCAAGTCTACCGATAAAAATGGTACCTCACTTGCGTAGTTAGTCCTACTGCTTGTGACAAGAAACAGAAAATGGACACATCACATTTTTACATTGAAATATGACGTGTTTTTTGGAAAGTGCCTAGCTGTCGATTTTGGCCTCTAGCTCAGCTGGCACCTAGGGAAACCTAGCAAACCTGAGCATTTGTGAAAACTAGACACCAAGGGGAATCCAAGATTGGGTGACTTGTGGGGCTCTGACCAGGTTCTATTACCCAGAATCCTTTGCAAACCTCAAAATTTGGCTAAATAAACACTTTTTCCTCACATTTCGGTGACAGAAAGATCTGGAATCTGAGAGGAGCCACAAATTTCCTTCCACCCAGCGTTTCCCCAAGTCTCCTGATAAAAATGGTACCTTACTTGCGTGTGTAAGCCTATCGCCCGCGAAAGGAAATGCCCCAAAACACAACGTGGACACATAACATTTTCCCAAAGAAAACAGCGCTGTTTCTTACAAAGTGCCTAGCTGTGGATTTTAGCCTCTAGCTCAGCTGGCACCTGGAGAAACCTAGCAAACCTGCGCATTTTTTAAAAATAGACACCCAGGGGAATCCAAGATGGGGTGACTTGTGGGATCGTCAGAAGACTCAAAAAGCACACCAACAACCTGCTGAGCGGTCATCCTATGGCTAGCCATGATCCTTCCTAGAAAAATTACCTGGACAAATGCACTACCAACAACCAGCACTGTGTAAGATAAGTAACAAAGTGTAGCTTTATCACTGAGAGTTATAAACTCAAAAACTATACCGCTCACTTGCCTGAAAAAGCTTTGCTCACCAGCAACTACTCTGCACAGCCATCACCAATGATATCCCACTAAAAAGAGAAAAAAAGCAAATTAGACATAAGGCAACACAATCATTGTGCATAAATCTAAGGACAATTTCACACACAATCCTGCATTCAGTACACTACCTACAAACATGTCATTCATGCATGGCAACAATACTCCTTTGGAGTAAATTTATTTACTTGCCTAAAACATGCAACTACGCGTACCTCAGGACAACCACTGCCAAAACTGCAACAAGCAACAGCAAAGGAAGCAAAAGCTTTGAACTAGAACAAAAAGAAGAAATAAACTTATCATAAATGCAAATAGTTCACCAGTTGACAAACACCCCGCCACCATTTTTAAATGTTCCCTTGTGTCTAATGTTCTCTGCTTGGAGGCAGATTGGCCTTAAAAAAAATAAAAGAATAAAAAGAAAAAAAAAGAAACAAAAAAGGCCTATCTGCCCCCAAGGGGGTCAGAAATGCCATGGAATATATTGCCCCCTTTGGAGGGCGACCCTTGCCCAAGGGGCCACCGCCCACACAAAACACACACATGATCCCTGGCACAAAGTGGATTCTGCCCCCCTTGATGGCAGATGGGCCTGAACAGAATAAAAAAAAGAAGAAAATAGGCAAAACAGTGCATTTTGCCCCTTTGGGGGTGACCCTTGCCCAAGGCAGCGCCCCACCCCAACACAAAAAAAACAACATTCCTGGCGTCTTCATGGACGGGGGGCAGAAATGGCTAGATTACATTGCCCCCTTTGGGTGGGCGACCCTTGCCCAAGGGGCCACCCCCCCACACACAAAGCGCGCACACACACGATCTCCGGTGCTAAGTGGATTCAGCAGAAAGGCCTAAAAAAAAATAGGCCGATCTGCCCTGAAGGGGGGTAGAACTGCCCAATAGTGCTTTTGGGCCCTTGGGGGTGAACCTTGCCCAAGGGGACGCCCCCAACACAAAACTAACAAAAAAAACAATCCCTGGTGTCTCGTGGCTTTCTGCCCCCCTTTGGGGAGGACCGGCCTAAAAATAAGGCCAATCTGCCCCCAAGGGGGACAGAAATGGCGAAAAATGCATTGCCCCACCAAAGGAGAGCGGCCCTTGCGCAGGGGGTCGCTATCCCATGCAGTAAACACACACACACTAATTCCCTGGTGTCTAGTGAGCATTCCTGCTACCTGCTAGCATCACGATCGGGCAGCAGGAATGCTCAAAGAGACATCGAGGGAAAGGAAAACCCTTTCCTTTCCCTTGATGCCTCTTTCACAGGGCTCCACCCCCGAGGTAAAACTTTCCTCCTTTCACGAAGACGCGCTGGAAGCAAATGGCTTCCAATGCATCTTTGCTCCCTTTCATGATGTCAGCATGCGATCGCCCGCTGACGTCATAGGGGTGAAAGGGGGGCGGGGTGGGATTCCCCTTCCAGCCCTGACCTGGGGGAGTGGCCCTCGGGGGGAGCACTAGCACTTCCCCTGAGGGAAGTTAAATGGTCGTAATGGTTACGTCCATGGCGCCTCACAGGCGAAGCCATGGACGTAACCATTACGTCCATGGCGTGCAAGGGGTTAAAGGGAGGGAAGATTTTCAGTTTAGTAGGTAGGACATTCGCATACCACCAAATACATTTACATCCCGATTCCAGACATTACACTGCATTCATTACCTCTGAAGGTTTATTCTAATTTGAACACATCTCCTTTGCGCTGGCTTTTGCTTCCGCTGTGTTTCAAAAGATAACAGAAAGTATGTTCAAGAATATAACCAAAGTGACAGCATTCCAAGACAATCTTCTAGTCTTTGCAGAGAATCAAAAATTACATGACAAGAAGTTGGATCAGGTGTTAATGACTCTAAAGGACAAGGGGGTCATGCAGAGCCTAGAAAAATGCAAATTTAACTCTTCCACCATAGAGTATTTGGGATATAAAATATCATCCAAGGGCGTTGAACCTAAAACCAGTTTAGTGAAAGTTATCGAAGATTTAGATTCTCCGGAAAATAAAGATCAACTAAGGTTATTTGTGGGATTGAAAGAATTTTACACTAGATTCATACCCAAATGCACTGAAAAGGCATTTAATATGAGGGGTCTTCTAAAAAAATGTCAAATTTGCTTGGAATGCAGAACGCGAGAAGGAGTTCAAGCAGATCAAAAAGGAAATGGTACAGGCAGTACCTCCTAAACCATTTGATACCAGAGGCCAAAGTATTCTCCTGACGGATATTAGTCAAAAAGGATTACAGGCAGTACTCATGCAGTGAAGAGGAGGTAAGGAAGAAGTAGCGGAATTTGCTTCCAGAAGTTTGAGAGGAGTAGAAGCAACTTATTCTGTCATCGAACACGAGACTCTAGCTTGGTGGTGGGGTATCGTCCATTTTAAGCAATATTTGTGGTGTTTGAGGTTCACAGTTCGAGTTGACCACAGACCGCTAGTGCAGTTGCTCATCACTAAGGGCGGTGAACAAGCGACATCCAGGATTGACAATTGGCAACATAGACTTCAAGATCATAATTTCAGTGTTGAATATGTGCCAGGAAAAAAAACTTATTAGCAGACTGTTTGTCCAGGTTGCCAGGAAGCAAGAATGATGAAGCCAATGAGGATATGAGTGGAGATAAGGCTGAATTGGTATGTAGAGTAGTGTGTCATTCTGAGGGTGCAATAACAGAACAGGAATGGAGATGTGCGTACGAGTTAGATCAAGAAATCAAAGAAGTCACAGCTGCCATTAGTCAAGGTTGGGGGTAGTTGGAGAACAAGTGGTGACGTTGGGATTAAGTATAAACATGTATTTGAAGAATTATCTGTAATTAACGGGTTGCGCTACAGGTCTGCTTTGCTAGTAGGTCCCAAAGCGATAAGGAACAAAACACTCACCAACATAGTGCACGAAGGACACGTTGTCATGCTTGCACTGAAAAAAAAGATCAGAGAAAGTTTCTGGTGGCATGAGTTAGATAATGAAGTAGAACATTTTAGCAGAAATTGTTTCAGTTGTGCCATCAGTGACAAATCACAAGTGACGGTGCCAAGTCCAGTAGAGGTGATTGCTATGCCCAACAGAGCATCAGACAAATTAGCCATAGACATCATTTGTCCCATGACGTTTACAGGAGGAATTCCTGAATATGGCATTGTAGTCATAGATTTTTATAGTCGTTGGACAGAAGTCAAGTTTGTGAGAGTGCCCAATATCTCACCTGTAATAACATTTCTTGAATCCTTGTTTGCTCAAGAAGGTGTTCCTGATGAGATCATGTCTGACAATGGCTGCCAATTTACATCAACACAGTTTTAAGAATTTGTAAGTTTCACGAGTATAAAAACACACTAAAACATCTCTATCATCCAAGAAGCAATGGTCTTGGGGAAAAATACAATAGGGTGATAAAAGACAATGTGCTACTGGCCAAAGCCTGTGGTTTGAGTCGCAAAATGGAACTGAATAAGCTACTGTGGGCAGTTTGCACTACAGCAAATGCAGATACAGATGTGTCTCCATTCATTTTGATGAAAGGGCGTGTACCTGCTACAAATTTGTTGAAGGAATGGATGGGAAAGTTTGAATGATCTAAAATAAATAAAAAATAAAAGTGGACGTGGAAGAAAAGAGCCCAGGGTAAATATGCACAAACACATTCAAACCAGCAATTAGAAAACTGAAAGTGCTGTGTAATATGTATGAACAAAATGCCCCACACATCACTCCCAAGGGTGAATCCAAGTTTTCAGAACCTGAAAGAGTAGATAATGTAAAAGGAAGAGCTGTAAAACAAGAGGATGGTAAATGGTGAACAAAATCAAAACTGCAGTGTCTTGCAGGCATCAAAGAAATAAAGTCGAAATGAGAGTTGAGCCTGAATGTGAGAGAAACAATGAAATACTGCGGTCATTCGGGTCAAACTACCCAACAATTTTCAAAATTATATAGTGTGATTGACAATATCTGTATTACTACTTTATCTGCATGCCTTTGATCTATTTTAATCGGAAGCACTCCAATGTACGCAAGGCGACAAGTGCTTTGGCATGTGTTACTATTCATGTATTTACTTTTTACAATTTTACACATTGTACAGGAAATTCAAGTTATTTTTTGTGTGAATGGCAAAGACCTCATTCCACGAGACGCGATGCTCCTCACACACTTGTGAAATGGGATGGGCTTAATGATCTGGAATGGGTGGAGTGACGTTAGAGGAGACAAAAGGAGGTGGACATTGTTGGCGCTAATGTCGATGTTTGTCCTGCTGTTGGTCAATAAAAGTATAAAACTTCGTGGTGCCTGTCAACTCAAATTCCCTGTAGACGAAAACAAGTAATGTAATATAGCAGAGAGAGCAAAGAGCCAGATGATATGCAGAATCCTTGAACAAAGTTCGTTGAAAAACTTATACTACTGGTGACTTCTGTTAAAAAGTATTGGCCTTTCTAAAATCTAAGGATCTTCCATCTACATGGCTAAATAACTAGAATGTTTGAATGAGGACTAAAGTGAAGGGAAAAAAAGATCCACTAAATACAACGTAATTCGGATTGTCTGATAAGTGTTCGAAAATAGTTTATTATGGAGACAAAGTGTTTCTACTTTGAATAGACCCATTCATTTAAATAAAAGAAAGCAATGTTTTGCACAGTATGGAACATTCATCAACGAGCCCAAGGTCTGCATTTTCCTATCTTCATTGTGATTTTCATTTTTTCTGGATTTGTCAGGGCCAAGTCATTTTTACATCCCATTTTGTACTTACATCATGGTATTAGTGCATCCATGGCAACCCATATAACACGAAGAAAATTTCTCCAATATCAAAAGCATTGTTTGTGAAGGGTTGCCATGGTTACCTCAATGTCAGATTTTTGAGGAGTATTTTATTTACATTCAGCAGAGGTGGCCTCTTTGGTGACATCTTGAACCGTTTCCCATGTCTATACTGAAATAAATGTATTCTGTAGAAAGGGGCTAAACCAAATAATTCATCTTTTGTGAAATGGAGAATACTTGTTACACAAAGCGTTGTGTCAGAGCCTACCGGTTAGCTAATTCAACTTATTTACCTGTATTAAACATCATTTATGATGGGCAACAGGTCTAACTCCCTAAATTGTCATGATAATATTCATTTTTTTCATTTAGAAGAATGAAGGACAACGAATACAATGAATGTATAATATATTACCCAGTGGCGATTGCCAATGGGTTGTTATAGTTAGTCATCTTTTCCATGGAAAAATAGTTTTTTGGTTTTGTTAATAACCTTGGCCCCCATTTGATGACTCTCGAAAAAAACTTTCTGAAAAGGTGTACCTTTTTACTGTTTTGTGCATGGAAGGTTTCAAGGTAGTCTGTTAAGTGGGGGCAGAGAAAATAAAATGAGGGGTCCCAAAATAAAAAATACCCATGCATTTTCCATGGACCTCTTTAGACAGGAATTTCTCTCTTTATTCATGTCCGATTAATTAAAATCATTACATGTATAAAACTGTACATAGCATTAGCACATCAAAGGAATGGTTAATTTGACCAGCACATAATTAGTAAATCCAAGATTATTTAAGAAATACATATATATATAAATCATTTTGGCACCTTCAAAAGGACAATGCATTCTTATGCCTGAGGGAAGAAAAAAAAAACACCTCCACAATCAAGGAGACTGGCTGTTAAGAGCATAGCTGCCCACGGGACAAAGACTAGCTTTACGCAGCATGTGACCCTTGAGGTTAACAAGACTGGTTAGCAGGTCTCCTAGCATGAAGTGATATGGTTAAAGGCTACCAACGTAGGCTTTGGTGAGTGACTGGTGGATGATGCACGTACATTTCCCTAGTCTAGCTAGGAGACTGGAGGAGTTTTACATAAAACACAAGTCTGAGGCCTCCCACCAATGCCTAACACCTTTGGAGCGAAACAATGAAAGAAGCAGGCAACGTCTCACCTCAGCAAGTTTAGGACAGCAGCACAACAGGTGGTACCAAGATTCTTTGTGATAATTACAAAGTTTGCATGCAGTGGTCTCCCCTTGACTGGGCCAGGTCGGGTTAAAGTCAGAGACTGGTAGAGTGATTAGCCTTATGTAAAGGATTTTACCGCAGGCCTGGGCTGAAAGTGCATGGCAAAAATTAGGCTGTGCTTTTCCCGGGGAACAAGATGCATCCAGGGCCTTGGTCGTGATGCTAACATGAAGATTTTCAATATCCCGATCAAAGGAAGTGCTTTTCTCTTACCTGTTCACAACACTTTCCCAAACTGAGTGTGTGATTTCTTGAGTGTGCAGCATGTCAGCCTTGATCTTCAAACTGCTAATTTTCTTTGACAACCATGTTTGCTGCCTTGGGGATCCCGTCTCCTCAAAGATTACTTTAAGGATGTATTTGAGGGTGGACTCTGGGGCTCGTCATACACTAAGGTAATACTATATTATGTCACCCTGGCAAATAAGGTTTGGACTCCCTAGACCCAGTTCCAGTGTCAGTCTGGTTCTTTTGGCATGCCGAGGGTAGTTGTGGACAGGAGCAGTTGAAATATGTAATAGTCTCAGCCACCAGTGGGAATGTTTTTTTTGGGGTACTTGCCAAAAACAACAACCTTGGTTTTACTCTGGTTCACCTGCAGATTATTCACCTGGTTTTTTACTCTGCAGTGCGTTTAGGGCTCTCTTTAAACTGGCTCTGGTGTGGACCATGATTATAGTGTTGTCTGCATACTGCAGGCTGGGCAGGTGCCTCCAGCCCAGCTTTGGAATACCAAAGCTGACTCCTTCCGGGGCAGCACGTAGGTCAGCAGTATAAAGATTGAAAAGAAGGGGGCCAATACACAGCCCTGCTTAATCCGGTTGTAAGTAGACACTCTGGCAATAACTGTATTGTGGCTTGTTTTTACCCAGATCCATGATATAATGATATGATCACTCTGAGGAGCAGAGGTGGGATTCCCCACATGGTTAACTTCCCCCATAGCTGCCCCAATCTGCCCTGTCGAAGGTGGTGCTGTAATCAATGAAGCAGCAAAACAAAGGGAGTGCTTCTTCCTAACAGCATGAGAGGCTAAACACGCCATCACGTTATCCGTTGTTGAACATTCAGGCCTAAAAACTGATTTGAAAAGCAGAAGAATACTTTTTTCTGTTACCCATGTATCCAATTCCTTCTAAAGGATATATGTGTAGGCTTTGGCTTCAACACTGAGAAGGGCAACCAGCCGATAACTGGCTGGGTTAAAACAATCACCCTAATTATGAATGGGGAAGAGAATGGATTTCCCTCCAGGAGAACGGAATAGTTGTTGAGACGTATGTGCGACTGAAAAGTGGCATAAGGGTGGAGACCCTAAAATCTGGAGCAGTTTTAAATATGGCCACTGGAATCCCATTGGTGCCAGGTGCGAGTCAGTCCTAATTTTCTTAATAGCTTCGCTTACCACACTGAGATAGATGCCATCTGCTGGGGCCAGAAATCCAGAACAGGTGCAGCGGAAGAAGGGGAAGGGCGATTGTGTATAACATTTCAGCGTGGCTGATCCAGGCCTTTTCTGTCACACCATTCTCCTTAGGCTGCCCTGAGTTGCCCAAGCGATTTAAGTGCCTCCACAAGCGGAAGTGTTTTTTTGTTTTTTGATAAGGTAAAAATGTGAGCCATTCTGCTTCAATGTACTTTCTTTTGAGCTGCCAAACTTTCAGCTTATAAGCTGCCCAGAGTGCGGTGATAGCAGGGCCATCTACCACTTTGCTACATTGTCTTCTAGCTGCCAGTATCCTATGAAGTGAGCATTTGCAGTCTGCTAGCTTCTTGGGGGTATGGGGAGCGGTCTAGGGACACGAGTTGAAATCAAGGAGAATTTGTACTAGGAAAACCATTGCCCATTCCCCTCACCTGATGTAAATCTTAGGTAAATTCCTTCCAATGCCTGGTAGACTATTTGATTCTTTGAAAAAAACTTGTGGCACTCTTCCCCAGTTCATTCACTATGTGCTGGCAGTGAGTCTAAGGAAGCCAGTTGCAGGTTTGCCCGGAGGGGGTCTGTGATCACTTTTGCCACTCTCATTGATTTCAAAGTCTTGGAACATGGGTGCTCTGCCCTTTGCGAACAAAGACGTCATCAATTGTAGATATGTGGGATTAGTGCGCCATTGGGGGAAGCATGCTTCTTTTAAGGTCTGAGATGATCTGAGGTTGTGATGGTGGAGGAGTGTGTGTAGATGTGAGGACCTTCCTGACAGTCCAAGAGGATTATAAGGTTTATTCAGATCCCAGGTGTTGTAGTCTTCAACTACTAAGGCTTGATGAGAATCATATGTGAGCGGCAGCTAGCCAGGATAATGCCTCTTTCTTTTGAGACTGGGCAGGATTGAGGTAGCAGTTAATTAGCAGCAGATGTCGGGCTTGGGAGTTAGATTTTAAAACATTGATGAGCAGGGCTTGTGGAGAGTCTGAATTGCTGGAAATTTCTATTGCCACTATCTTTCGAGCATGTTTTTGAAAATGGAGAGGCCACCCAACGGACGACCAAATATTAATTATGTTTTGTGGCCATGATGTGAAGACCATAATAACCAGCAACTAGCAGGTTCAATAGCCCATTTCTCTTAGATGCATAGTTTGTCACCATTAAGAAAACAGGAGGGAGCTGACTTGACCTTTAAAAGTTTCTTGAGACCTGCTACTCTCCAAGAAATAGTCAGCTGTTGATTGCTGCCTTTCACTCTGTGTGGCTGTCTGAGATTGATGTTAAGAGTAATGCTTGTGGGAACTAAATCCCGCAGCAGGGTTTCCCAACGGTGTCCAAAAGGGCACGGCCCATTGAATATTGGTGCATGTTATCCTAAGGGCCATGGGAGTCTTCTGGCATGTGTGGAAAGTTCTAAAGCTGTTGATACTCCTGTCTGTGCCATACATGACTGATGCTACCCCTTGCCCTATTGAGGTGGTGGGGCTGAGGACATGTTGGTATGTCTCCATATGAAGGGACTTGATTTCTATTCCCTTTCAGCCAGTTGAGGTGCTTCCTTGAGCACTGTGAGTTGGAGGCACTGGTGGCGAAGGCCTACCAAAGTGGATTTGTCATGGGTGTCCCTGGGAAGGTTCTGAAATCTTACCTACTCCAGATCATCTGAGTGCAAATGAGCCAAAGATGGTGTGTGTTTGAATAACCGTGAAATGTTGCACCTGTTCAGGATGCCGTGTGAACCTTGGACATGGTATCTTGGGGTGAGCACTGCCTCAAACGCTGTAAACTTTGCTCCAGAAAACACTCCTACATTTAATCTAGCTTTTTGAGTTGAAATATGAAGGCCCAAGCCCGGTGGGTCAGTCATTAAGATTTGTTATGGCTATCGGCCAGCACTACCAATTCGATGGGTTGCCTCTTGAATGATGAGAATGTTGAAGGCTGGCATGGAGGGGCCTGTGCTGGAGGCACAAAAGGTTTGGCTCTTGGGTCATATGCCTGGGTTGCCAGATTACCGGCCTCTGTGTGTTCAAAACTCCCATGGGAAACACACTATTTTTGACCCTCCTTTTCTATTCCCTCTTCCCCTGCTTGATAGATCACCCCAAAACTTTCCATGTGCAACAAGAATTACCAGCACGCTTTTTGGGGGAAAATTATATGAAGGTTCATCAAACTGTGCCAGAGACATAGGGAAGCCAAAAAACGCTTTTCCTATTGAAACATGGTCCTAATTAGGACTACATACTGGTGACCGTCAGTAGGTTATATATGTATGTATACATACATTTATATATATATATATATATATATATATATATATATATATAAAAATTTCAAAAACCGGTGCAATGTATTTCAACACCAAATGGCTGCACAATATCCAGGAGATCGTGGAAAGTAGATAATGAAAACAGTTCAAAATTAATTTTTGTGAAAAATCGTCCGCTCTATTTAGTGAAGAAAAAATTCATAAAGGCAAATCTGAATATATAAATTTCAAAAAGTCACTCAAAAAGTATAATAATAATCAAAATAATGCCAAAAAACAACAACAAACACACGCTGTCCCGGCCAAATGTCAATGCGTTTCGGAAAACACCTTCAACTGGACATTGGCTGACATTTTTGCACACACCTATTTGAATCCGATAGTCCTTCTTTTATTTCAACAACATAAATAGGATGTTAGAAAACATGGCGGCCATTTTGTAACGTGGTTGTCTTCAATCCAAATTACTAAATGACATCCATATAATTGAATCAGGATCATATATACTAATGTTGTATGTCTACCATGGCACAGTATATCATCCTATTATAGAGACTATTAATTTTCAACATCTGTCCTCCTAGCACAAAGGGAAAATATGTTCTCAAATAGATATTATAAATCACTTTCAGCACCTTTTTTGAGGATTATTTATATATAAATTAATAAATATGAATTCCTTCAGCAATAGAAAAAATATATTCTTCAGCTAAATATTATTAATAATTTCAACACATACATATGAAGTATTTATATAGATTAATAATTAATATCCTCATCAATAATGCAAAAAATGAAATTTCCCAATTCATCTCAACAGTAATATCAAATTCATATATAGAATATATAATCATTAAAAATCAATTGATTCCCAATAAAAACTGTAACCATGCTCTATATTTATCTAATACTAATAAAGAACATCATATTCTAATAATAATCTTATAGGTCCATCAGATGGTCTCTGTATATGGAATGAAAGACCAATTTAGTGTAAATGTGTAGAAGAAACCAGACCACTCAACAGTCACCCTAAAGTGCTAATTAAGATTTGCTACTGATAATATACAAAATGCAAATATAGATGTGCAGAAAAGCAATTGAAAATGCTAAAAACAAACTATATTCTATAGTCAGGTTCTAGTACTCATGGTCAACATGTGAAATATCATTTACAGGGTCTGTGACACACACTCTGTACAGAGAGTCTATTACACACAGGCCAAAAAAAGATGATTCAGTTTCTTACAAATGTACATAAAGTTCCGCATCTAGAGTGTGTCCCTACGGATTTTCGGAACCCAATGATAAAATCATTCTGGATTATATTTGTCTTAACAATGCAGTTCTATTCCCACCTTGGGAATTGACAGCAATAGTTTTTATCCCATAAAAAGTCAAGGAACTACAATTTCCTCAATGGACATCCCAGAAATGTTTGGCTAAAGGATATGATCGATCCTGATTTTTAATTGCTCTAAGATGTTGTAAGAACCTCACTTTTAATTTGTGGATCGTGCGGCCCACATATTTTTTGTGGCAGTCACATTCTATCACATATACAACATACTCAGTGTCACAGGTTATACGATCAGTTATCTCACAGACCCTGCCCTCAAATGTGGTATGTGAATGAGTGTTGTACGCATATTTCCAAGATTTACAATGACCACATTTCCAGAAGCCCAAACTTTTCTTGGATAACCAGGATCGATTAACCTTGGAACAAAATAGACTCCTAGTAAGAAGATCTCCTAATGACCGGATTTTACGATAAGTGATCTGAGGATGTAAACCCACACACTCTTTAATACAGGAGTCATGTCGCAGAACATGCCAATTTTTACGTATAATGTTATTCAATTCAGAGTGTTGTAGATTGAATTCAAGAAACAGCCTCAGAGAAGATGTATTACCTTGGGAGATATCCTCTGTGCCTCCTGATTTAAAGAGTAATTTTTCTCTGGACACATTCAATACTCTCAGATGGGCATCATTTAGGATCTTCCAGGGATAACCTCTGTTTAGAAATCTTTGAATCATAGTGGCAATTTCACTGTTGAAGCATTCATCATCAGAACAAATTATACGAGCCCGCAAAAATTGACTATAAGGAATGCTCCATTTAAGAGCTTTAGGATGACCACTATTCCCATGCAGAATAGAGTTGCATGCAGTTGGTTTGCGAAATATAGTCATCTGCAAAGTCTCATTATGGACAGATACCTGAACATCCAAGAATTCAATGGTACAGGCACTATATTTTAAATCCAAATGAATGTTGAACTCATTATTGCTGAGTACATTAACATATTGTACCAAAGAATGTTCATCACCATCCCAAATGAGAAAAAGGTCATCAATATATCTGACCCACAGAACAACTCGTTCCGTATGGTCCTTATTAGAGTCTGACCAAGCTATTTCCTTTTCCCACCAACCCATAAACAGGTTCGCGTAAGTGGGGGCAAAAGAAGCTCCCAGTGCTGTCCCCTGTTTCTGAAGATAATATTCATTATCAAATAGATAAACATTATGGGTAAGGCAGAATCTCAACATGGTCAGAAGCATATTCGTGTGTTTTAAAACACCTAGGAAGTGTCTACAAACCTGAATGCCATACTCATGCATGATGGAAGTAAAGAGGGAGGTTACATCGATGGTGACCAATAAAAAAACTAGGTTGCCAAGGAATATTGTGTATTTTAGATAAGAAGTCATTTGTATCCCGCAAATATGAAGGCAATTCAGTTACATAGGGACATAGACAAAGATCCAAATAATGAGAGGTGTTCTCTAGGAGGGAGGAGTTCATACTCACAATTGGTCAACCTGGGGGATGTTTCTTATTTTTACGAATTTTGGGTAAGAAGTAAATGCATGGGATTTTAGGAAATTCAACTTTTAAGTAGAGATACTTTGTATAATTAGTCCATTTTTACGCCATGTATCCAACATCTCCCAATATATAACTTGATATTTAATAGTGGGATTGGCACCTAGTTTCTCATAGTGCTCCCTATTGGATAATTGGCGATAAGCCTCCTTGGTATAACTCTCTACGTCCATGATCACAATATTGCCTCCTTTATCAGAGGGCTTAATAACGATAGTACAATTAGATTTCAAATCATTCAAATCTTTGCAATCCATAGCTGAAAAGTTGGTTCTCTTTGATTTATTACAATTCCAATTATTGTGAAAACCATGAACGTCATCGACTACCAATTTGGAAAAAGTGTCAATTAAGTTGCCACTAGGTAGCTGTGGATTGAATCTACTGGAAGGTTTCAATGCACTGGTGATGGTATGATCAACTGTAAATCCCATAGTTATTAAGATTTCATTATCAGTACCTCTGTTATCACCAATAGCATCATCTGAACTGATTAAATCACCAATCTCAACTAAATCAGGAAAATCTTCAATATGAAACCCAGAGAAATCAACCACATTAATATTTGACACCGACTGGTTTACCTGTGCCTTTTTGGAAAAATGCTTCATTAAACGCAATTTGCGTGTGAATTTGTATAATTCTATTTGTGTGTCAACATAGTCCCAATGCACATACGGACAAAAACTCAACCCTAAATTGAGACTACGTTCTTGATTCTGAGTCAGATTAACCTTGGAAATATTCACAATAATATTGTAATTGTGAAACTGAGAACCCCCCTCTAGTCTTGATGTTTGTAATTTCTTCCTCTTCCCCCTCCGCGCCTTGTGCCTCCTTCACCTCGTCCTCTGTTCCTGTTTGATTGTGGTGTGACTAGTTGCAATAGTCACATTTCCCCGTGAAAATCCAATTTATTGGAAGAAGCTTCATCAGCCGATGAGCTCAAGTCCGAACTCATCTACAGAATTCGATTGCGCATTTGAACTTTCTGTTGTATTTATCTTATCTTGCATTCTGAGAGTATTGTATTTTCGAGCAAAAGTATAGATTCTTACTAATTCATAAACTTTTTTGTCTCTAATAAATGTTAAGGCTTTACGAGTTTTAATTTCATCTCCTTTCTTTGTAATACGTTCTTCCATTTTCACCAATAATTGTTTTTCTTGAGAGTTACCCATTCTTTTCAATTCTTTCATTAACTGCTCAATCTTCTGTGTCTGTTCCTCCATACATCGTTTAGCTTGAATAATCAAAGTATCCATCAATTTAACAGAGCAGTCAGATGTAAGCAATCTCCATTGCTCATGTCACCAAGGGTGGGAAAAATTAAGATCCTTAGACCTCGTGGTACTCGACCATTCTCTATATATATTTGGTCAACGAGGTCATCTCCCACCATTTTTTCAATTCTAGGATCCGTGCCTTTTCCAATTCAAAAATAATATTGGATACGGTGCGAGTTTAAGGATTTGTAACTGTCGATGTCCCTTGAGCATTATCGAATAGGGTAAGAGCTGCTTGTTCCCATAGTGCCCTTCGATTGAACTATAATAGACAGAATACTGTGATTTAAGGCCACACAAAAAAGACCAACCCTGCGTTGGAGTCCTCAACGTAAATGCATATGCAAATGCTCAACTTAATATAGGAGCAACCATCTTGAAATGCAAAAACTACAAAAAGAAAAAGAAAAGGAAGAAAAAAAGAGGAAAAACAAAAATATGTATATATATATATATATATATATATATATATATATATATGTACACACACACGCACACATTTGACAATGTTTAGTGGGAAACGAGATGAAAGCACACTTTGAGGTTAGACTATCATTATAATGTGGAGCATAATGTAAATCTAAAAGGGTGTCTTCACAATCACCAATACAGCCCCAGCTATGCTGCATATGGCCACGTTTACGATGAAGTCCTTAAGAGGTTAACCATGTTTTAAGAAGCTTACAGGTGTGGTTATATCCGGGTTCTTAGCATCACCATCTGTTTTTTCATTTGGTTTGTTTCGAAGGGGGACATACACCCTTTGCATGCTAAGCGCAACTATTGTTACCAGTGTACCCCTTTTCCTGTGTCACAATTTACTTATAATTAACCTTATTTTCAGTGCTCACTAGACTTGCCCTCACTTGGCAATATACGAGTAATCTCTATGGATTAAAGGTGATTCACACCCACTCCTGTTCCACAGAAATTATCTAAGTGCCTTTTACTGCAACTCCTGAATTATTGTTTTGAGTGGTGCACCTTTGGCACCTAATAGTCACAATAAGTTGTTACAATGCTTATTTGCAGTTTATTCAGCCAATTAACGAGAATACCATAGTCATCACCAAAATTCTGGAGATTTTTTCTACAGACTTTGATGTGGTATTAAAATTGTCCTCATGATGACCTTTTAAATTACCTCAAAGTCTCAAATCTGTTGACACCTGTGCACTCAGACCTGGGACCTGAATATTATAAGCAATATTAAATTTCAAACTTTGGAAGCCCTTCTTTTGGTTCCCCGTTGGTTGATCCCATATTTTTACACAGCTACACTTTGTTATTCCTCACTTTGGACTGGGTGGTCACTTTTCAACATACAAAACATAAGCCTGCTTCAATGTTTTTACTATATTGTATAAATAATCTCAATATCCTCTACTAAAAGTTGGCTGGGTTGCGTTTAACCCGATATTAAATGTTTCACTGACAGTGTGTCAAAATATCCCAACAAATACTGAAAAATCCATAGAAGGTCATTGTTTTCCCATACAGTCCTCATTACCATTAAGGGAAATTATATCATGGTACTTTAAAATACATTTTTTACAATGCATAGTAACAAAGTTTTGCAATTTACACCTACAACACGTTACTTTTTTTTTTTACAGCCCCGTTTAAAAAAAAAATAATAATAATTTTTAGTAAAAAAATAAGTTAAAGAATGTAATAAAAAATACAAATAGTACACAAACAGTATATTTAATTAAGAAACTGCACCCAACAAACGTGGTGCACACAATCTCCCACCAATGAAGGTCCAAACACGCATGCTAAACAGCAAGCAATAACATATATTTTACTCATGGATTATTAGGAAAAATGCACATTCTGAGTTATATTTTAAAAATAATAAGGGTTAGAAGAGAAAAAAAACATACATTGGACAACAGCCATCGATTTATAGCCACTTGTCAGGCGACCCTTGATGTAACAGGATGGGTGGCTGAAGAGTGAGAGTTTGGAAGCAACCAGCACCATCATCCACACTAAGGCAAGCACAAGTAAAAATAAATGAATAAATAAAACCCCCAGAAGTAATAGATTATATACATTTAAAATATTATTGAAGTCAACATACTGTTCAACTCTAATGTTCTTTTCTTAGACTAAGGCGGTCATTCTGACCGCCATGCGGTCACCACCATTTGGCCGCTCCGCAGTCAAAAGACCGCGGAGGCCATTCCGGCTTTCCCGCTGGGCCGGCGGGCGCCCGCCAAAGGAGCACCCGCCGGCCCAGCAGGAAAGGCCCTGCAACACAGAAGCTGGCTCCGAATGGAGCCGGCGGTGTTGCAGGGGTGCGACGGGTGCAGTTGCACCCGTCGCGATTTTCACTGTCTGCTAAGCAGACAGTGAAAATCATGCTGGGCCCCCAGGGGCCCCACGACACCCGTTCCCTCCATCCTGTTCCTGGCAGTAAAAACCGCCAGAAACAGGGTGGCGGGAAGGGGGTCGGAATCTCCATGGCGGCGCCATGGAGATTCAGCCCAGACAGGGGAAATCCGATGGGAAACCGCCGGATCCCCTTTTCTGACCGCGGCTTTACCGCCGCGGTCAGAATGGGCAGGGAAGCACCGCCAGCCTGTTGGCGGTGCTTCCGTGGTCCTCCACCCTGGCGGTCGATGACCGCCAGGGTTGGAATGACCCCCTAAATTCTATACTATCCCTAAGGAAAATAATCACCTTGATGTATTCCACACACAGAGGTGGATAAATGTGACATCTAAAAATGACTTAAATGAATGATTTTATATACTAAAGGAACCCACAACTTTCCTGTTTTTAGTTTAATAAAATAAGGTAAACACAAACAATATTTTACCATAAAAAATAGAAGTTCCTAGATACAATTCTGAAATACAGGCACAATGCAAAATAAAGAGAAATTTAAGAGGTAAAGTATTTGTGCCTGAGGTCAATTTTGACGTTTCAAAGAGAGGTGACCAATTACTAAAGTACAAGGAGTTCCTTTGTTGAAAGTAGAGACATACTGAACTCGAGGCTCATTGGAGGTGCGAGGACATGTTCTCTGCCCTTTGCCGGTGAAGACCAGTTACTCTGGGAAGCTATATTGAAAGAACGTCAGAGCCTACCCACTCTGCCTCTGCAATTAAAGTTGCAAATAAAGAAAACATTCAACAAATAAAATCTCCAGCTACCACTTCAGTGCTGTAGAGGTATCCAAAACACCCCTATACGTCCTGCAAGAGAAATGTCTGCCTGCCCAAATTTTAAGAGAATAAGCAGAAAAAAAGAGAGAGAAGCATACTGAATATTTGAATGACAATCATACCTGAATATCTATCACAAATCTATAATCATGAACCGTTTCTCCTTTACAATAATCAAAACCTTAAAATACTAATATTTTGAACTTTCCATAGTATAGTTACCTTCAGAAAATAGTTACATTTGGATGGTAGATGGACATTTGAAACAGTACCCAATCAACCTGCACAAATATAAGCTATTAATTTTAAAACACTATTATGCCACCTCTGTATATGTTACTAACAGATAAGCAGTCTTCCACAGTAGAGAACTCTTAAAAGTTGTAAAGAAGAAAAGTAACAAAAGCCCTGAGAAAATATTAATTAACTATGAAACAGCAAGTTATGGAAACAAATCCAGAAACTCAAATTGAACATCATTTTTTTCAATTTTCTCAGGTCAGTTTGCAAAAGTAAAAGAAAAATCTTAGCAGGTGGCTGGCTACCTGTTTGAAATTAAACTACTAACTGCATTAGCCTTATAGCATCATCAACACGTAGACGATTTTTACACAGTAATTATACAATTGATATTTTTCACAAATGATTTTGAGGACTCATTGAGAAGACGAACAGGTCCGGCTGCAGAAGAGATCAACATTTCAAAGTTATGAATGTGAAACTTCTATTTGACTTGTTTAGAGGGAGATGCAAAAACTAATATTTCAGTGTAGTGTTAGTATAACTCATTTGATGGCTTTTTAATTAAAGGACACCCCACATTCTACCATTTTCTAGAAACTTTAAAAAGGAGCAACATTTTCAGAAAATGCTACAAGGACAGTTGTTTACAGGAAACCTGCATCCTGCAGTAACAAAAATACAAAAGAAATGAAAGAACAACTCCGTTCTAAAGTCACAACAATACAAAAGAACGACTCCCTTCTAAAGTTTGGCATGTTTGGGGGAACAAAGTACCTGAAAATCACAGCCTACATCCCACAATGCTGACAGTACTAGCAAAACACTAACACAATAAAAATGACATTTTCTTGACTTGCTATGAAATACAATGGAGTGTTTGAAATTAATTCTACTTGGGATAGTATTCTTTCTTCAAGTAACTGGGGTATTTTAAAATCCCTCCACCTACATTCCATAGTAATCTAAATGACACATACCAAAACTAACCATTAAAAACATGAAATTAATAAAAAAAATGAAAACTCCAGGAAAACATGAATCCACAATCTACGAACATACCCTTCAAACCCCAAATCAGTAAAAATTTAAAATGCTCCCTATACAAAGTGGAAAAAGGAATCAAGGGGAAATCATTTAAATCCAGTGTAGCACCAGACACCTCCCTCGGCGCATAAAGTGTGAATATAATTTTTTTTTTTTTATTTTTTAAACAAACAAAAAAAGTCCCGGCAGGCAAAGGAAAAAACATTTTAAAAAATCCAAAATGAACAGTAAATGAATAAACCTCATTACTTAGTCCCTCCTTACAAAGAAGGTACCCTAAACGATGTTTAATTATATAAAATTAGTTATCCACCTGCCCGAAGCAGCAGCAACCATTTTTCATTAATCACAATGCACCACTGATTAAATCAGCAAAAGTCACAAAAGAAACGTGTTGAGGAGTTAATCCCAGGGCAGGCTGTACGTGGGTCAGGAGCTGTGACCTGGGAGGGCTGGGATGGCTTCTTGGCTCCCTGTGACCCTTAAAACACCTCCCTGCATGGAACTTTTTTCTGTACAGGCAGCTCAGAATGTTTGATATATGTAGCGGCCTGATGGGCTTCAACACTTGTGAAAAAAAAAAAAAACACCACCATTTTCCTATCTGCACACAAAAGCCTCTCAGGAACAAGGGTGAAAACATGGATATACCACAACCTTCCTGATGTTACTATTACAGAGAAAGTGATGCAATGCACTGTGATTTATACTCAGCTGGTAACAGAGAGAATTAAAAGTAATAGATTAGAACAAAGGATGTTCTAAACAAAAAAACGAAATCAAAATTATGAACCTGTATGTATGCCTAAATGGGTACATCTGGATATTTTGGAAAGTAGGAAACAGAGCATATAGATGGATAGGGCTTTCTGGTAAACAAAATGCCTTTCATCCCTTGGGCAGCCTGCAGAGGGTCACAAGGGCAGAGCATGAACCTCAGAGGGGGGGCTCACATTTACACACTGTTAAGTTTAATTAAATGAAGTGACCCAATCCACCCACTGAACGAGCATGGCGCTGCCGGTCTAAACTCTGCTGCCATGCCCAGAACTTGTACAGCACAACTGGTGGCTAGTTACCTTCACAGAACCCATTTTAACTAATTTAGTTTGTAGTTAATGTGCGCCCCTGTCATGGTCTCATAGCACTAGATATCATCTTATGACCACTGGAGTAGAACTGAATGTTTTAACTCCACAATTGAGATTAGCAGTGTATTCTTCGGGTGGGGATTGGTTTGAGATTTTCCGGTACAAACGAAGAAGGACCCAGGAGGCCTATTGAATTTACTTCACCTTCCAGGGGCCCTTTAGTGTTATCGGGAGGGCGAGGTGGCACAGAGATGGGGGGAATAAGAAGGAGCTGCGTTGGAATAAGGAAAGTCAAATAGAGCTGCTGATGTTGGTGTGCCCACCACTACAGCTTCAATTGTGTGACAAAGACTCAACACATATCCAGTTCACCTTGCCACTTCAAGATGCTATGCTACATGCCTGCAGTCAGGCCCCACCATCTTAAACACACCACAGCCTGCCTCACCGATGAATGGCTACCACCCTGAGCATACCATACCTCTTTGAACATTAAGACCCGATGGAATACTGGTTACTGATCTGTGTGATAAGCAACTACTCCTCCTAACATGGGCAAGGGCCCCCAAAACACCTACTGGGCTGGCAACATTAAGTATTTTGGCTGAGTGAGGACCCCACTTATATACTTGGCTGAAGGAAGCAAGTCACCCTTGCCCTTCAGTGCTGGACCTCAAACTTGACCTACAGGAAGAAAACAGAGTCTGTTCCTGTGCTCTGAAGTGTGAAACAGGTAGTGCTTAATAAAACTAATAGAATGACAGGGAGAAGGAGACCAGGAGCAATCAAAGTGTGGTGTTTGGGCACAGGAAATATGAGCAAAAGCATGAAGATGTGAAAGAAAAGTGATCCATGCAAGGAACAAACAATGAGATGTTCTTTACAATACTTGAATTGATGTAGTGTTCAGGTTAAAATAAACATTTTCCATTAACCAGGGCATGGAAAGATGTGGTTTACGTGGCTTGAAGACTTCAGACATCTGCAGAAATGCGAGAAGTGTTATGTGCAACCAATTACCTGCAGGCTACAATGAACAGAGGAATGTTTTCAGGGTGAATGGTGGAACCATATTACAATTTGGGCAAGCGGATGGGCCTCTATACCTCCAATGATGTCTGATCTCTCGCACCACACTGTTTCACTTCCTTGTTGTGACATGTGCCACTGCCATTACTGCTGGTGGAGGCCAAAGAGAGTAGCACACGGTAACAGCAGAAAGGGCCAAATACTGCATGGCTTCATAATAAATCCATACAGTGATTGGTGCTGAGAGCCCCATCGGGACCTCTCACCCCCTTACTGAGTGAGGCAGCCTCACTGTGCCTCAGAGCTAATCCTGACACTGCTGTCTTGTTGCTGGGTTACCAACACAGCATGAAAATAGTGCCAGAATTGGTTTCAGCAGCCAAAGTTAGCCTTCCTGAGGAGACCGGGGCTGCAGCTGTGATTACCCCAGCTGTGCCGGCCCACTAATTGAGCATGTCTGAGAGAGGCCCAATGCGTATGTCAAAATGACAACAGAAAGGCTTCCATCCAAACCAACATGAGCACTGCCAGTTTAACAAGTCTGTCTAACTCTTTGCGTCTACTGTTAATTCTTTTTTTAAGCCCCTCTGACCTTTCTTGGGAGCATCAAACAATTTGCCCTCAGGAAATGAAAGAAAGCTGACCACCAACATTCCCCAGCCAGAAAAAATTAAATACATAAATGTTATACTGGTTGTAGGGGGGGCACAAATAGGGGTGAGGGCACAAATATAGGGGGCAATGCCCCTGCACACTAAAAGATGAACTGCCTCTGCTACCATAAACCTGTTGATATCAGTACATGCATTTATAATAATGTTACCACTTCCATTATGGTGCATTGGCGAAATTTGTGGGGCAATCTTAGTATTTCCAAGCTTTTATAGTGTAGTGCTGCTTATATTTTTTTTAATGGCCTAAAAGCCTTTCAAAATAATGGAAAACTAATGTGTTCCTTTTATTGTATATTACAAAGAGCACTCTCATGTAGGCCACACTCTAATTTGAAAGAGATATTCCGAAGCTATCTAATCGGTCGGAGATCCTGACCAGTTTTTCAAAGGCATTTGAGGAAAGAGATTACTCATTCAGTACAGTTGGGATTATTGTTCTTGTATCAAGAAGATAAATGTATCTGTACAATGTATAAGTATATTCCAACAACTCAGGTCAGAGGTAGAATGGACATACAGATCAGAGGCAGCAGCTTTTCCAATGGACTGAAAGAAGTGCTAAAGAATACTTTATTGCATTAGTGGTTGATCAACCAAGAACAAATGAAGCTTTAATAAGCCTATTGTTACAAAGTGAAGCTTAGCGAAGAACTTGAAGGCACAAAAGATAGTTGAAGGTTAGACCATTTGCACCATACTATCAGCTGAAAGCTCCTAATTCAGAAAGATGAATAGTAGAGCCTCTTCAGATTGGGACTATGAAGAAAACACTTACCCGAGATAATTGACAAAAGGAAGATCTGACTCTATATTGTTGAAAGAATGCACATTTTTTCCATAGTTGGTCATTCCTGTAGGAAAATGACTTAGAAGTCAAGCCTTTCTTTAGCAACACAAAAGGATGATGGGTGGAGTGCTGAACCTTTTCAAACACTCACCTCCGGTCTCAGGTCTGGGTTTAAGCCTTTGTTCTTTTGCTCATCTTGCCACCCCTATTTGGACTTAGTAATATGCAAATCAGTCTTGATGCGCCCAATGCTATGATAAGAATAAAGTCACACAAGCATAGAGTGTTGGTGATAAAGAATACTTTCAACTGGCCATCCTGGCAAATGTGCCTAGAGATACTCCAAACTTTCAAAGTGGTTAAGATAAATTACAGTACTGTAGTGGCCCAAATGGTCCTGCTGAAATATCAGTAATACAGCAATCTTCAAATGAACTACTTCAAAAAGTGCACAACCCTCTTCCAAGTTAGAAGAAAGTTATTTTGTTTCTTTGGCATTTTCCTCAAAACAACAGAGATGGGCAGCAACAAGTACATTCCTAGGGATCCTGCAAATTAAATCAAACATTAATTTGCTAATGAGTATGGCCCTCAGTAATTCCTCGCTCTAGCATTCTTTGTCACAATGACATTTCTGTTGCAGGTAGAGTAAGAAATGTGGCCATCATTCTTAAACAATCTATGGGTTTGTTGCAGACAGAAATGCAAGTTAAAAATCAAATGTGGCAGGACACTCTAATGTAGAAGAGAGAAGTAGTTTTATCAGTGCTTAATGCACTCCAGGAACATGATGAGAGCTGCAATGATTGCAAGAGTACCACAACTTTCAAAGTGTATAAACTTGTGGTCTGCACTGCTGGATTCTTTGCCAGTCTAAGCATGAGCACCTATAGATTTCAAACAGTAATAAACAGCACCAAGTCATCTAGACAAGAAATTAACAAAGAACATGGATAAACAATACTGACTTAAATACATTTGAAAACATTCTTCAATCTTCTGAACAGGCAAATAAATAAAGCTATTACAAATGGAACGCAGAATCAGATACAGAATGCTGTTTATAAAGACCTCGAAGATGTCAGTGAGTACTGCATACTGCACAGAAAATGGCAAACATGGAGAACATAAAAAGATAAAATCAGTATCTAATATCAGCAACAAGGTCAAATTAAGGTTTGGATGTCTACTTATCTTCTCAGACCCTATGCACCAGAGTCATCACCTACATCACCATCATCATCAGTTATCACTCCAGTAGCATAATACCATTCCAATACGAACATCATCAACTCCTACACCAGAGCCAAGACAAACACTACAACTTGAAGTCTGATATGAATCAGGTTCTATAGTTGTTATTCTTCTCACCCTTAATCCAAACATTCACCAATTATCTGTGGTGCCCCTTCCAGGATTTCAATTATTTCCCTTGGCTGCTCTGATTTTACTCCACCACCTACTGTCCTTTGTTTTAATCAACCCCTTGCTGATATTGAAAATGCATGTAGGATGGAAAATGTTTTACTGCCTCTCTCGAGAAAAAAAAACCTAGAAGGTGAAATTGTACCACTTTATCAATCTCAAGAATCCTTTCCTTAACATGATGATTCTGATAACATCTTTTCTCACTAAACAAGTGAGTACGCAGCACATTTTCTCCTCTTCAGATAGATCAAGCGAATCATATCTTGGTACCAGTTTGGTAACGGGTTCTTTCTGCCATAGTAGTTGTCTGGGACTAAACTCTATTGTGGAATGTGGTGCAGTGTCATAACCTCACAATCAATCTATAATTGTCCTATCAGTTTCTAAAACTATATGCTTTCACATCTGAGATGGGAGCTCATCATGGTTTCTATTGATGTTCTTTATCTATTCTGAAATTAAATTAGATTAGGGATTAGAATTTTATGGGACACACTATGGCCGCGATTCAAGAGAGCTAGCACCACTTTAGTACCACCTAAGGTGTCCTTTTCCCTGCGTCATTCTTACAAAGTGGCACAATACATGCGTTGTGTCACTTTGTAACCCTTTGAGATACATTATGCCTGCGTCAGACATAATGTATGCAAAGGGGCAATTCCCCATTGGGGAGGGGGTGTTTAGGTGGATTTGGGATGGAAATAACGGTGCAAGGAAATATAAGAGATTTCTTTGTGTCATTTTTTTGGCACTTTTAATGCCTGCTCAGAGCAGTTATTAAAAGGCGGCACACCATTTTTTACAATGGGCCCCTATATACTGTTCAGGGTTAGCACCCAGATTTTGGCTCTAACCCTGAACAGTACATGAATGGCATCACAAATTGTGATGCTATTGGGCACTACCCTGTGCCATATCCTTGATACAGCATACTCATGGTGGCAGTAGTGGGGCACCAAGGGGCGCAAGGAAAGCGGTGCTGCACTTGGTGCAGCACCACTTTCCTTAAATGTGCCCCTATATGCTTTGTTCCATTAATTTATAGAGATTGAATGAGTTATTAATAAAGAAATTGATGAACTAATGATTAAATAAAACCTTGAAATAGAATCCAAACTCATTATTTACTCCAATCAAACTAAAATGAATGTTCCTAATTTGTAAAAGTTCTTATTCCTTCTACATCTTCCTCAAAGGTCTTGCCTTGAGGGCTCAGTAGAGGCGTGCAAACTTCATGTTTCTGAAGGCTCCTTACAGTCCTCAGTGGCAATAGTAAAACTACACCAACACAGTTATAGCAAAGTTATAGTTAGGTAATAGATCATAAGAACTTCAAAAATTAAAAAGTGCTCTGAAATAAGATAAATGACCATCGCCCAGAACCCAAGTTTAAAGACTGATGGATGGTGGTTTCTGAAGCGGTTGACAGTTGCAGATTCCAGATTTGTCGGTTTTGGGTGTATCAATAGGGTTATGCGTCACACTTGTGATGTTATTGCGATTTGTGATTCCACATTTAATTGATCTGTAGAATTATTGTTAATGTATTGAAATTGTATTGCTGATGCTTATACACTTCAGTCAAAGAAGATAAAGATTTTTTAGACAAAGAAGTAGCCCAAGATGCATGGATGGATGGATGGATGGATAGATAGATAGATAGATAGATAGATAGATAGATAGATAGATAGATAGATAGATAGATAGATAGATAGATAGATGTGAGACTGTAACAAATCTGACTAATATTGATCAGTGTTGGTGAAGCTTAGCCTGATGCACAAAAGTGACACTGCACTGATTAGGTGATTTTCAACTGGCTGAAATGTCATTGTTTTGTGCACAAAATTATTTTTGTTTGAAAAGTAAAAAAAAAAAAAAGTGAATTCCAGTAGTTAAATTGCTCTATGTTTTCTTTAGAAAAAGCAGACAATGATTGTTATTTTATATTGCCTAGAATTGCAGAATTGAAACTTTGTGTGAGTACAGAGCAAATATAAAAGAGTGAGCTGCTACAAGGAGCGAGTAATTACTCATATTGTGCCTCACTGGTATTGGTTTGTTGATATGAAATGTGCTGAAATTGGTTGAACCACGTGGAAAGCTGTGCAGTAATTGGTGGATTAGTTTGCAGAACCGCACTGGGACTGGAAGAAAGGCTTACTAAATATTGAAATTATGGAACTGAATCAAAACATTGAAGGAAGTGAATTTCATTGATTTTAATTCAGAATCATGACATTTTTCAAAGCCATTAAAAATCTAATAAGAGGTGATGGAACTTTTGCACTAGGAGATAGTGGAGAGGCACCTCCCAAGGGAGTGCCAGCAAACAACATGACTGAGAAGGGTTACATACATGCTTATGGCTTTGTCAGTGATGTAATGTTACTGAGAAAGAGGGTTCATTCATTTTAACTAGATTAGGTACCTTCATTTTGAAAATTGTTGGCAGGTTATGAGAACTACTTTGTGAAATGAAATCACCTCCTACTGGTCTGGTGATACAGTTTGAAGCACTAAGTGCTTGGTATTAGATGGCTCACAATAGGAAGAGAGAAATACCAAAAATTAACAAAGAGCTAAGACATTATATCGATGCAATATGGGATGAGCAACAGCCAAGGTGAGTGAAAAATAAGGTAGAAGGAATTAGACTATACCCTGCAGTAACAAATGAGAAAAAGAGCAATTGCATTAATTTTTGGTTGCACGTCTGACATCTTATGTGAGTCCTGTGACAATTGTTGATGCAACAGCCCCTGTTGATCCAAAAGTATGTCAGATTGAAAGGCCATTGCAAGTGACTCAACCCTTTGTTGCCCAACATGTTTTGGTGCAAATGACAACAGCACAGCCTGTAGTGTCTCAGCCATTTGTAGATGCAGCCTGTTATGACACAACCTGTTGAGCACATGATCCTAAATGTTTCAGCTCAAGTAGTGACTGTCCTAGCAGTGATGCCTATAGATGGTATTATTTCTACAGTGCCTGTGCCAGCACCTGTTACTAGAGTGACTACAGCGCAGTTAGTAGAAACGTTTGCAACAAACACACCAAGTGCTTAGTTTCACACAGAAATAAAGTAGCTCAAGGAGCTGTTCGAGGTACACCAGTGACAGAATACATCCAGACTTCACACAATTCACAGATTGCTGTGTGGACACCACTGCAAATGATTCAAGCAGAAGGAAGGTGATTTGTCTTCATGACACAAACAGCACAGGGAGAAATGAACCTGTTTGATGATGGAATGGTTCCTCCATGTTTTAAGAAGCAGCTAGGAATGATACAAAAACATAACACAGAGACCGAACACTAGTTCAGGCTCAGAGACAGAAAAAACATTGAATGTCAGAGATTAAAAACAGAATTAGAAGAAATAATAATCAGAGGGTGTTTGGACCTTTGATCACCTGAATGATTACCAACAAAAGTACTTGATTTATTTGTGCAGGGACATTACAAAGAGAACAGCAATACTACATGATAAAGGGGGTCATTCCGACCCTGGCGGTCCATGACTGCCAGGGCCGGGGACCACGGAAGCACCGCCAACAGGCTGGCGGTGCTTCCAGGGCCATTCTGACCGCCGACGGTTCTTACCACCAGGAACAGGATGGCGGGAACGGGTGTCGTGGGGCATGGGCAGTGCAGGGGCCCCCTAACAGGGGTAAGAACCGCCAGGAACAGGATGGCGGGAAGGGGGTCGGAATCCCCATGGCGGCGCTCATGGAGGATTCCTATGGCCAGGGGAAAACCGTCAGGAAACCGCCGGTTTCCCTTTTCTGACCGCGGCTTTACCGCCGCGGTCAGAATTGGCCAGGAAGCACCCCCAGCCTGTTGGCGGTGCTTCCGCGGTCGTTGGCCCTGGCGGTCGATGACTGCCAGGGTCAGAATGACCCCCTAAGTGTTCTCGAGCAAGCTGCAGTACTGTTAAATACATTTGTAAAAAGTCCAATATTTGGGACATTTCATAGAGAAAGGAACAAAAAAAAAAGAAAAAAAAAAAACATACTGAGAAAGAGTAGAAGTTATTTACAAATTGGTCCTCCAAAGACGCAAAGAGAAGTCAGAATGCTTTTGGAAATGGTTGACTACAGTAGACACCTAACTTTTCTTTGGTAGCAAAGCCTTTATTGAGGCTGACACACAGACATGTGCCTGATCTGATTCCATGGGACAATGAATGAATGAAAGCTTTCCCCAGAGATGAGAGGAAGTGTCATACCCTGGCACTAGGAATGGCCAAAGTTTCAAAGAGTTTTATATTATTTTGCAGTAGGAGGAAGGACTGCACTCTGTGCTTACATACACACACGGTGAAGCCCGAAGGCCCGGGTTGCGTATTTGTTAATTACTCTTCATCCTATTGCTGCATCATTGCCTGGTTGTCTTAAATCAGTGGCTGCGGTCAATAGTAGTCTTGGGAGATGTGAAAGCATAGTTATGGGACAACCTTTAACTGTTATGGTCCCTCATTCTGTTGAAGTATTCCTTACCAGGATGAAAACACAACATATGACTAGCACAAGGTTGACTAAGTATGAACAGCAGATTCTCGCTGCTGATAATCTCACTCTGAAACATTGCCATATTTTAAAGCCACTCTTGTGCCTTTGCCTGAAAATGAAGCATCAGAAAACTTTGAGCATGACAGGCTGGATGTCACGTATTTATGCACCAAGCCATGACCTGACATGAAAGACGAACAGTTAATATGCCTTGATTATGTTGTTTTTGTGGATGGCGCCTGTTTAAGGACAAATGATGGTTCCCTCAGAGAAGCTTATGCTGTTTGTGCCATTCAAGAAATAGAAGAAGCTTCAAGGAATATCTTCATCTCAAGTTGCGGAACTGATTGCTCTTTCTAGAGCTTGCAGCTTAACAGCCCAAATGAGAATGACTATATACACAGATACATCAAAAAATCAGAACAGAGGGAGAAAGAAGCTGACACACAAGGTGCACTTGCCGTCCAAATTTTAAATCAAGAACAAAAAAAAATATATATATTTATATCTCAATAGGAGTGCACCCACTCCATACTCACACCACCTATATCTTATGAAAGCATAGTAATAAGTCCCTCAATGACTACCTCCCCTTTGTGGTATAGATTCCCCACTCCAGTACCAGTAGTCAATCGTGTCATTATAGGGTCTCACCTCGCCCAGGAGTTAGAGTCTGATGGGCTGCCGCCTCGTGCTCCCTTCCCCATGGGGCAGTGCGTGTGGGTGTCTGCACTGTCCTACGCTGTGATGAGTGGGGGCTGTTGAGCTGGTGGCAGGGCCACTGGTGGTTCTGGGATGGCTGGCTGAATGTGCTGGGGCCCATGTGCCTGGTCGTGGCCTACTACAGAGTGCCTCCTTTGCTGGTCATGGAGTGCCTTCATGTTGTGGGAGAGGCTGCCTGGGAACCTATATTGTCTGTCATCCCCGCACCTACACTGGCAGTAAGTGAAGCGCTCTCCTGCCTTAGCTTGCTCTGGGACTCTCCTTGCACTGATTTTGGCGCAACTGTTTGAGTAAATACTCCTTAACAAGGCGCTTGGATGCCAAGAAAGACTGCATGGATAAACAACACACTCGTCTATCAGACGCTAAGTAACACATTTCTGATGTAGAGGATGTGCAGATGCAGCAGGCCAAAACTCTGGCAAAGGTGAGAGGGAAGCTAGGTAAAGTGCAAATTAAACAATGTATGCATTCTTGGGGTCCCTGAATCTATAGCAGTGGGTCACAGAGGACTATACTGAAAAACTGCTTTTCACATTATTTGGGGCTGAAAACTTCTCCCAGTCATTTGTGATTGAGAGGGCACGTAGGTCACTGGCCCCTCATCTGGTTCCTGAAGCCCCTCCTGTTGCATCATCATGAGAATCTTAAACTATAGTGAAAGAGACCATGTTCTTTGTTTGGCCCAAGAGGCAAAGGAGGTATGACATGAGGGGTTGCACCTAACCTTTCTTCCAGACTTTATGCAGTCAGTGCAAGATGCATGCAGGAAGTTTCGAGCCATCCAAATGAAGCTCCAGAAATGTGGCACCACGTATGTCATGCTTTACCTAGCCAGGTCAGACTTTACTTAGAAAGACAAAACGGGAGCGGTGTGGAATCTTCAGAATCAGCTGCAGCTTTGTCCTTCCAATAGCAGCACCCTCCTTTCCAGTCTGCCTCCCTGCCTCATGGAATGTCCGACACGTCATCCCTGTATGAGGTGGAATGCCAACTGCTCTGCGTCACAAACGACTTAAGTGCTTGGTGTTTTGTCCAATTGCTCATTTCCATGTCATTGCTAACTTATTTTCATTCACATTGCTGGCGAGTCATGGGTCCCACTTGACTTGCTGCGCTTCTTCTACATCAAACGATATATTGGCCAGCTCTCATTGCCTTAAATATGAAGCTGTGGAGAGCTTTTGGTGAGACCTTAAGATTGTCTGCTCACCTTGCTGGTTGTCTTTACCTTAGCAGTGTTCTGGCCAGCCCCAGCTTAAGGCCATGTTCTGTGTAGCATCAAACACTGTTCGCAACAGTCCATTTTTTCTTTTACTAATTAGTTTGTTCATATAGTTCTGGGTTTCACTGGGAGATTGGGCTCTGGTGTGGGGGGGGGGCAGGTGGGGGGGAAGTGAGGTTACTGGAAACAGTATCATATGACACAGGGTTGTGGCAAACAGCTAGAAGTACCACACAGTATTGTATTTGTTCAGTACTGTTGGTTTTCAATGGTACTCAAACCTGACAAAATGGGTCTATCATTAACACTTCTTAATTGGGATGTCTGAGGTTTGAATAATCTCTCCAAATGCCATCAAGGTCTCACTGACCTTAACCGCTACAAAGTGGACATCATTTACTCGCAGGAAACACATTTGATGCAAGAGAGATTGGCGAGTCTGCCCATGTCCTGGGGTTCTTATCCATACTTTGCTTCTTACCATTCCTACTCCGGGGGGAGGCTATCATTATCAGTAAACAGGTGCCATTTCACCATCTCTGAACCTTAGCAGACCCTGGTGGGCAGTATGTATTCGTACAAGCCCTCCTAGGATACACATCACACTGCTCAATACATATGGCCTCAATGTTGATAGCCCTGATTTCTTTTGTGCTATACTTAAACAATGTGTTACAGTGGACCCTAGGTCATTAATTGGGGTGAAGGGGGGCACAATCAGATACTGGATATTGATTTGGTCTGTTCAGACCATCATGAGTGGTGCCTCACCAGGGCTCGGAAGGTGTTCCTGGTCGCCAAGGCACAGTTTGATACTGTAGATATTTGGCGAGTGCTCCTAGGGGTGGCACATGAATATACCTTCCATTCCTCAGTTCATGGCACCTCACCCCAGCTGGACTTCTGGGTAGGCTTGAAGGATGGGGTGACTTGAACGAAAGACGTAAAGCATCTGCACAGAACCCTGTCTGAACACACCCCAGTGGTGATGCAGATTTCTTTGCCTACTGCGTCAGTGCAAGTACTGTTATGGAGACTCCAACTTAGATCTTTGCTTGTTAAGGTATTTTGGGAAGAAATTCAGGATGCAATTGCAGAATATGTTGCCCTAAATAAGGGCTCCGTTGCTACAGTTGCTAGTTTCTGGGAGGGCCTGAAGGTTGTTATTAGAGGTGTCTGTATCACCAAAGGACATGGTATCCTCAAAGCTATTCAGAGTAGACTTACACAGTTAGAAATGGAACTTCGTACCTTGGTGCTCTGTTACAGGGAGTCTAGGGATCAAAGACTTGTGGACCGCATGCAAGAATTGGAATTCGAAGATGTTGCTTACAGGGAAGTGAAATTCCCGAGTAAATATTCTCAAACTAGGAATTACAGGGAGCGAGATAGTCCATCTAGGCTTGAGCAGAATAGCCAGTGTGTGCCCTGGTCTGTCAATCATGTCTATACTGTTGACACCACTGACGAGCAACACTGACCTGGAGGAGATACTAAGTGAGTTTGCTACATTCTACCAGCTGCTCTACATGCCTCACGTGCAGACTACCCCCGCCACTGCAACAGCTTAATTGGAGCAAGTTTCCTTAGCATAGTTAGTCCAGGCTGACAATTGTATGATATTACTATGTGTTTCTTCACCACGCATGTTTTTACAACGCAGATTTTACAATGTATACCACTACCACACATTTACATTCAGTGACGTGAAATACCTACACCATACAATCCACTACCATGCATACTTTTACCACGCTTACTGTTATAGAAAAATCCAGTCACAGTCTAACACTGCCACCTAGAGATAAGTTATATGTTCATTCTTAATACATACATACACATATATATATATACACATATATATATATATATATATATATATATATATACACACACACACACACCCACACATATATATATATATATATATATTTTTTTTTTAAATACATTTATGTTGATTACTGGTTTGCTACTATTTTAAAATTGTATATTTATGGGAGGAGACCCCCAAAACACCCCTTGTTTAAGTACCCTTATAATACATAAACTACTTACTATATACTCACTATTACAAACGTATATAAGTTGGAAAGACTTGCGTGGTAAAGACTTGCATAGTAACTAACTGCGATGTAAAAAATGCATTTTTATTGCATTTCATGGTAAAGACTGTTCCCCAGCTGATCGGGAGCTCCTCTGCCAACGCCCTACTGCTGAAGAGATTAAAATAGTTATTAGCCAGTTAAAGAATGGATAAGCACCCAGGAGTGATTGTTTTCCAGGTGAACTTTACAAAACCTAGGCCAAGGAGCCGGCTCCCATATGATCAATGTCTATAACGAGGCATTCCAACTGGGCACCCTACCCCTAATACTAAGGGAGTTCATATTAATTACACTTCATAAGCCAGATGAACCTCCATCCAAGGGTGAATCATATCGTCCCTTATCTCTTAGTGTTGATGGCAAGATTCTGGTCAAACTACTGGTGAATCGGCTACTTCCATCAATGCTGAAACTTGTCTAGCCAGACCAGTCCGACTTCATCCTGGGCCACCCTATGGCAGAAAATCTTTGCTCGTTGTTTGCCCTTACACATCAGTTGGACCCTGACTTGCCTGTTATGGTAGCATTTTTAGATGCTGCTGTGGCTTTGAAAGGCCTTTTCAGTTCATGGTCCTTACTAGAATAGGGGTGGGTGGGGCATTTGTGAAATGGATACAGCCATTGTATGAAACCCCGATAGCTCAGCTTCGCTTGAATGGCAGCTTCTCAGAGTACTTTAAGATCGGCAGAGGTACAAGACAGGGATGTCCTACGTCCACCCCCCCCCTCGTTTTTGCCCTCATGGTAGAGCAAATGGTGTGTCCTCTATGCAAATTCCATTATATGCTGGAGTAAATTTGGAATTTTGCTATTCACCATTATCCATGTATGCTGATGATGTGAACCTGACACCCATTATACAGGAAAGTGAGTTTAGTCCAGACTCCAGATCAATTTGCCTAAATCAATCCAGCCGGATACACTCTATCAGCTACAATACCAGACTGAATCAACTAAATATCTAGGTATATTCTATCAGATTGATATTCCCACTCTGATTAGGGCAAATTATGGGAGGTACATGGAGGTCTTACAATCTCACTTTGACAAATGATAACTCTCCTGTTGTCACTGATGGGTAGAGTTGCCCTAATGAAAATTATTGTTCTGTCTAAATTACTTTATCCATTTCAAAACATTTTTAACCCACTAAATAAAGCCCTCTTTACTCAACTTAGTTTCCTCATAATCAAGCTGGCATGGGCAGGTCGGCAGCCTAGGATCAACTGGGTCATACTACAGCTGACCCATCGATATGGTGGGTTTGCAGCACCCAACTTTTAAGCTTATTATTTGGTGGCACAAGCACAATTTATCCACCAATGGTTTCACAATTATAGACATACCCCATGCTGCTCGAGAGCCTAGTGGCCTCCAGCCCCTTCCAGTGGTACCTTATGTCCAACTCCCTAGGCCAACCCAGGAAATTCACACAGTGTAGTGCACTGTATGGGCATGGAATTGATTAGCAGATCTGTGTAACATACCTGTGCTCCATGCACATGCCCATTGGACTTTACCACAGGCTAAACCTGGATGACCTTCCTGGGTTTATACAATCCCTAAGTAAACGACACATTAGAACACAGAGATGTATTTCTTGCATATACGTTTAAAACATATTGGCAATATGTTGGCGGAGTACCACCTACTATGCTAGATGTGCTTTCTTAAAGCATATAGTCCCATGAGATTCTGCAGCTTTTTGATATGTTCTCAGAGGAACTCCAGGAGTAGCCGGTGTTGAATATCTTCCTTACAACCCACAACCATGCAGACCCCTATTATATGCTGCAGTAATGGCCTGTTTGATTCCAGTGTTTCCAGGGTTCGGCGGGCATGGGTGAGTGATCTGGGACTGGATATAACTGCTTCAGGCAATCTAAAGAGGTCTTGTCCAATAGCAGGTATAGACTGATTCATTATAATTATCTACAGAGACTGCATCTCTCCTCAGTGGATCTTGCACAAATGTATCCCAAAATTGATGCTAGTTGCAAGCGGTGTGGTATTGAGGGGCAGATTTCTTTCATCTATTATGGTCGAACCAGCAGTGGCATTTTTTGGTCTCAACTTATAAATGTGCTGCTTAAGATGACAGGACAGGCCTGCCACCTCATTTTCACTGTAGTGTTGTTGGGTTACATCAAAGAGTTTCCAAAACCATTTCATGAGTTCACTACCACTAGGTTACTTTGGGTGAAAGGACAGAGAGGCCATGAGATGAGGTATTAGACTTGGCCTGAAATTTAAGGAGTGGCTGAAGTACATATCCCTTTGTGAGGAATGGTCGAGACATATGTAGAACTGTTGCCACCAACAGCCAATCCACAAGACTTCTGGGGTCCCTTGTGAACTTATTTGTTACAATAAGACTCAGACTCGTAGGTGTGTCCCGCTTCCAGCAGTGTTATATGCTATATCTTCCTGTATTAAATCTAATGCTGGATTGACATCTACTATATGAGGCATCATGTTACTGTTCTGCTAGACGTTACACTCTGACTACATGTTTGTAACCAATGTTGAATCATTTGATCTTGAAAATATGTTTTCATAATTTGTATACTGAGAAATGTGATTTCATGTTTATTTTTCCCAGTCATCATGTCATGCCCTACCATGTTGATATGCTACTAATAATGTTTGTTTTCTAAAATGTATAAAGTTTAAAAAATATATAAATTAATAGTGTGTTAAAAGTTTGCTGCCTGACCTTTTAAACTATGAAAAGATTTACTGCGATAGATTAATCTTAAAACTGTTTCTTTATGAATAGGCACTGTTCGAAAATTATATGGGACTGGGAGTGATCTCAAAATGTATCAAATTTATCTTGACTTGTTTTTGCCTTATAGACAACAGATTATGCAAATAAATTGGGATGTTTCATACTGTTTCACAAAATAGTTAAATGTATTGTGTGTTTATAAATGTTTTTTATTACAAATTTTAAGATCAACAGAAGCTGGTCTGTTCACATGAAGACATTGTACAATGATTGGTTGGAGCCTGAAGTTAACTATGCAAGACTTGCAATGTATTATATTATCAACTTTGTATAAATTGTGTTCATAGAATAAGATGGGGGGTAGGGCTTTGAGAATCTTTTTCCAAGAGGCTAGGCTAGGCTGATTTCCATGGTACACATGGATAGGGGACACCACCAAGCATCTGTTTATATGTTGTAGAGGCCTGCAGGGAGCTGAGCAGCCCCAAGCAACATTTAAAAAAAAGAAAAGAAAAAAAAAAAACAGTAAGTCTCCTGGGTAATTAAATTCATGACCCAAGGCGAGTTGACCATACTTTTTGTAACACCCCGAGCTGCAGCTGTATCTTCTACAGCTAGAGTGCAGAGACACCTTGTGGTTGGTTCTATGACTGCATTTTGTGGCATGAAAAATGTGAAAAAAGACTAAAAGACATGCTTATATTTGTTATAAAAACGTTCTAGTCAAAATATATGGTGACTATAAGCATGCCACATTAAAATGTATGTATTTATAAAATATATATTTTATTATACTCATTGGTGACTTGACAATGACAATGGGTCTACATTATATATGTTAATGTGCTCACCTACTGATAAAGCCAATAGGCTTTCTTTTTATATTTATATATTTAAAAAGGGGGGTTGGGCACAGGTTATGGCCTTGTGTGTAACCCCTTCTGCACTCAGTCAATGGGGGCATTTAAAGGGAAACTTCTCTGTTCTGCTTTACTGCTGACTGAGCCAAAATACGCACACTGAAAAGAATCAAAAAGAATCTCTGGAATGCGCTTCTTAGTCTAAAGAAGACATTTATTAAATCACTTTGTAAGGCTTGTGAAGGAAGGTCAGTACAACCAAAGGTGCACCTTTAAAATGTGCAATAATAAAGTGAGAACATGTACAAAGAATCTTCAATCTATAAATAGTAAATACATACATGATACAAACATCTATGTTGACATATATATTCATACACAATGAAAAGCAAATAATTGGTCAAAATTAATCCCCATGGTGCACAGTTGCTCCATCTTTCTCCTGCCAGCAAGTCATTTACCCCGGTTCGACTGCAACAAGAAAGAAATCTACCCTCACGAGAAATATCAGGCATTGGACGTCTCAGTCCTGATTGAGGTCTCTGAATCCCTCCCACCGTCGACCTGGGTCTCTTAAATACCTTAAACAAAACCATGAAGGAGATTTCTACAAAACACCTCCCGCTCTGTGAAGAGTGTTAAAAAATGATGGCTACTTCAGGTCAGTTTTGAAAGAAACACGCTGGAAATGGCCAAGTTCCCAAGGTGTCCCTCCCAAAACTAAACCGTTCCCTGTTGTACCATAAACATCAATCTGGTACATCCTTATCTTGCCGACTGACTCTTCCACATTATGTCCTGGGCCTTGGTGAGAAAGAACACGCAGGCACAGAGAATAAAAACATGAACGAGAAAACACATTGCATAACATGCTTTGTACGGAAAAATACTTGCACCTTTAACATGGCGTTTTGTTTTTTATAAGGACTCTCACCCATGGTTTGCTCATGGCATGTTTCATCAGCGAGTCCCTCATCCAAATGATGGTATATCTGGGTGGGGTCAACCTGCTTGAAGGGATTTGATACTAAAAATAAGGTTACCTATGTTATACCTATCAGATACCTTATTCCCAGGTTATCCTGGTAAGATTTAAAACAATTGGTACCTTGTTGTACTAGGAGACCCTGGGAGCTATATCTTACGTCATTTCCCATGATAGACTCCCAAAGTGGAGACACCTCTTTGAGAATGAGGTAATTAATGCCCCACGTGTCCAGAGATTTTTTCCATTGCGCTGTGCAAAGTGTGGACTTTTTCTGACCTGTCTGACATTGTTGACATTGTAGGCCCACACAGAACGGACTCAGATGGAGATGGCATCAAATGGACCTTGAAGTAACATAGCATAGGTAGTGTGAGAAGAATGGGAAGAAAGGAAAATTGACTCCTCTCCACCCCTATTTGTTTAGTAAGAGGCAACAAGTAATTTAGTGTAATGGCTGAATAAACAGAGCTTTAATCATAAGCTGTGCAACCACTCTTACATGGAGTTAACGGCTACTTGGATGCGTTGCCCGGTAGTAAAACAATGAGAGGGATCAGAGATAGCCAGGATGGCAATCATATCTCAGGACTAAAGAAGAAAGGTGGGGAGTAGATTTCTTAGGCACTGTAGAGCAAGAAGGATTACATAGTGTGGCACACCTAGAAAAGATATTTGGTCTGTAGAAAATTCTGCAATTTCGAGTATCAACTTTTAATACAAATTCAAAAAGTCCATTTAATGCTTTACATATTCGCTCCTCATAGGTATAAACATATCTCCAATATGGTACAATTCAAGCCGGTACAATTCAAGCCAACACGTGTTTCGTCTTGGGAACACTTCAAATCGATCCCAAACGACTTCTTCAGGGCTCTTAATTTTTCAAAAGGTTGACCCAACTTCAACCATCCTCACGCACCATCCACGAAAAATCACACAAAAAGTAAGTGATGATTATCTCTCATCACAGGATTTCTAAAGTCCAATGTACGATTATGAACCATCTATGTTGATCATTAGTCCAAGAATAATTCGAATAATCGCGTACTCGCGTTTCCTGTCGATTTTACAACATCACTCAGTCGAAGACTAGCGTACTCGCCTTTCCGTCTTGCACGTAGCAGCTTTTGGAGCTTATTCCTGCTCATATTGTTAATACGATCTGGAGGTGCAATAAAGGTTATTGTATTGGATATTCATTGATTCTTGGACTAATGATCAACATAGATGGTTCATAATCGTACATTGGACTTTAGAAATCCTGTGATGAGAGATAATCATCACTTACTTTTTGTGTGATTTTTCGTGGATGGTGCGTGAGGATGGTTGAAGTTGGGTCAACCTTTTGAAAAATTAAGAGCCCTGAAGAAGTCGTTTGGGATCGATTTGAAGTGTTCCCAAGACGAAACACGTGTTGGCTTGAATTGTACCGGCTTGAATTGTACCATATTGGAGATATGTTTATACCTATGAGGAGCGAATATGTAAAGCATTAAATGGACTTTTTGAATTTGTATTAAAAGTTGATACTCGAAATTGCAGAATTTTCTACAGACCAAATATCTTTTCTAGGTGTGCCACACTATGTAATCCTTTTTGTTGGGTTGTTTCTAACCTATAAGGGGGAAGGGGGTGTTCCCTTGTGTAGGCACCCAGGTTTTTCTTTGTTTTCATGTCTACTTGATTTATAATTGATGCTATTTGTTGATCCTGAGCGCCCATTTAACCCCATTTTTCACCCCACTAGCAATCTTGTATTCATCACTGTAGAGCAAGAAGTAAAACTGGAAATTACTGGGGCACTGTCCCAAAACAGAAATTGGATGTAACCAATAGAGGGTTGTGCATCGAAATGGGATCTGGAAGTGCTGCACACACACACACATATATATATATATATATATAGATATATATTTGCATTGCAAACTGTAAGTGCCCCGAGGCAAAAGAGGGTTTGACCAGACGATTTGTGAAAGAACCTGCCTGATATATACATAAATGTGGTATGTGCATTAGCATAGGTTTAAAGTGATAGGATTGGCTCTTCTCTGGTACAGTATTAATTTGAGAGTGGTGAAGAGAGATCTAAGGGGGGGGGGGCAGTTTGAGCATCCCTGTAGGGAACAGGAAGGAAGGAGGATGGATTTATTAATAAAATAAAATCGTTGAGAGGTAGGATTCAAAGAAATGGAGTGGAAAAGGACTCTGGTGAAGAGTTGGTGGGGCAAAACCTCAGTTAAACACTATAATCTGTGAAAGAGGTTCCAGGAGACAACAGGGAAAAAAGGTAAATGATCTGAGTAAGGCAGACATTTGGATGATAGAATGAGGTTACCTATTAATTTGTGCATTTATGAGCAAATCAAATAAAATAGCCTTGAGACAGAATTTGAGTAAAGTGACATTAAAGGCAGACATGTTTCTTCTAGTTCTGAGAATGATCACTGAGAGACCCATCAGTCTTAGGGTGGTCTTCCCTCGAACGTTTTACCTCTCCTCCCCCATTTTGCTGCACTTATTTTTGTTGGACTTCGGATTCAAAGCACTTTACCACTGCTAACCGGAGCATGTACCTGCTCCTTAAAACATGGTAATATTGGCTAACCCCCAATTGTCATATTTAATATACTTATAAGTCCCTAGTAAAGTGAACTGCATGTGCCCAGAATGTGTAAATGAAATGCTACTAGTGGGCCTGCAGCACAGATTGTTTCACCCATTTAAGAAGCCCTTTAAAGAGGTCTTAGGCATGCTATTGCAGAGCCTATGTGTGCCATTTTTGCATGTGCAGTTTTACACTGCCATTTTGCATTATCTCCCCAATTAATTATCTTGGGATTACATGACAACACAGCTAAAAGTAATGGGAGATGTTTTGCTTTTAATTGCAATTGCAGTAGCTCACACTTGTATTTCATTACCCTGGGTTAATCCAGATTCCCTTAAATTCCATCAGTGGTTGGTTAGGTTGCTCTCAATGTTCATCTAGAGAGAAGCCTATATCATTTAAAAGGGTAAAAAGGTTAGGAAAAAGGGGAAGAAAATCTGGGCTTCCCTGGAGGAGTGCTTATGAGGTGGCCTTGCATATTATGGAAATTCATTAACAATAACTGTTTGATTGGCACACTCTGCTTTATAACTTCTGTATAATTAGTCTAAGAAGATAGCCTAATATTGATAAGTGGACTGTTCAGGCAGCGATAACGGTATATTTTATTATCATTGATGAATTTCTACATGGGTATCATATTAGGAATTTCTATAATCAATCAACTGCATATGATAAATTTATGTATTTTGTCTTTTTCAGCCAATGTATATGGATGTGTCTGTTTTTCTTCATTTTCTCTAATTGGTGCATGCCAAAATGAATTATGGAAAAGTACAAAAAAATATTAGTAGAAAAATGAAACTGCCATTTTGACCTGGCAGATTAAACATTTTGCCAGTCCCAAACCTTCCTTTTTAATACCTATAAGTCAACCCTAAAGTAGGCTCTAGACAGTCCAAAGGGCAGGGTCCGGTGTATTTAAAAAAGTTGGACATGTTCTTTTAAGTTTTACATATCCTGGTAGTGAAAAATTCTTACAGTCATTTCACACTACACCAAGACCTATCTTTCCCGTAGGATAACATTGGAGTTGACATATTGCATATTAGAAGTGTAGTTTCCAAATGGGAAGAGATAATCTCTTCAAGTTTTGTGTCTCCAGAATCCTAATCTAAAATTATAATTGATGGTGAAGTTGTATTTTAAGTTACAATTCTGAAAATGCCCCCTGGCATTTTCTTGTCTTAGCCATTTGGTGCATGCAGCCTGCCTGATTCACATGACTAGGTGTAGTTGTCAGTTGCTTTTTGTATATTCCTCCTAGACATCCACACACAAAGGAAGGTTAGATGTAACTTAATGGGCCATCACTGGCAGACTATGGGGGGGTGCTTGACCCATCCTCACTTACACATGAAAAGGCTGTGTTCTGCACCCACACAATGGGCTTAACAACCCTGCATTGTCACTTCATCCACCTTGGAGGCAGGGGGCAGGGAATCCTTGCACTTTAAAGAGACTGGAACTCATTTGGACTTTAGTGGTTGGAATGATCCAACCACCAAAGCTGCAGGGAGGGGGCTGCGGTCATACCGGTGACTTTCCAACCCCCCAGTCATATTATGATGTATCCACTGGGCTGACCGGTGGAAACATCGTTTTACAATGCTTCTACCAGTCAGATGAGCGGAAACAGTGCCACGGCATTGGTCTAGGTTCCCTTGCAGACTGTGCATGCGGAGGTTGTTGGCATGGGGGAAACCCCCTCCATGAAAATGATGGTGGTAAGAGGACTCATGTTTAGCACATCCGCACTGAACTTAGTGCCGCTGTGGCTGACCACGACTGACCACTGCCAACCCCTGGGGATCCAGGATCCTGGTGATGGCGGCGGTCCAAATGTCAGGTTTGTAATTTGGCATTTGGACTGCTAGGAGTGCAGCGGTATGACCTCCACCGTGGGTTTGACAGTCCTTGGACCACCAAACTCAATAGGGCTACTGTCTAGAAGCTTCTCCCACCTTCCAGAACCAGAGCACCAATGTATAGGGATGGAACTCTGACACCACCAATTCAGTAAACTGCTGGACCTGTGGAGACTCTACCAGGAAGAAGGGCAGCTGTGCTGATGAAAGGACTACCACTCTGCTGGACAGCTACTCTAATGGAGCTACTGCCTTGCTGTGCGGACCTGCTGCCCTCTTGCCTGGAGAGGAAGAACTGGACCTGCAACTTCATCTTGAATGCAGGACCCCAGAGTGACTCAAAGGTCTTGTCTGCTGGCCTCCTCAGCTGACATGGATTGTCTTTGTTGCCCAAGTGGGGCTTTGAACTTTCTCACCCACTAACCCAATTTCTTGCAATCATAGACTTAAGTGTGCAGACATCTCCACAATCAGGGTGAAGATTTTACAGAAAAGATGGGAGGCAAAGTCCTCTCCATTTAGCTTTGTGAATATTTTGTTGTATGTGAGTAGCACTACTGTACCACAACTAAACATACCATACAACAGCATGCATTTTGTGAATGGGCCACATCATCCATAAAACCTACCAAATGTTTGTCATAAAGCTGTTTAGGCAGTGGTTCAAAGGAAAGAGTGTGAACAGCTAACAATGTCTCTTAAATTATAATTTAATATATTGCCAAAAACCACAAGTGCTAGATTAAATTATTCCATTTAGTGGATTCGTTATTTGTATGTACTGATAATAATGAATGTGTCATGATAAGCGATTTGGATTGTATGCTGTTTTTCGACAGTCCTTTATTTGCTTGGAGGACTGGAAAGAAGATCAGTTTCTGAGCACTGGACAAGCATATTTATCTATCTGTTGATGGAGGGGTGCCTATGAGGAGGCAGCCTCATCTAACGAGTTGCTGAAATCATCCAAAATAGACAGCTGAATAAGTGGTGGTCCCCGGGGCCCAGAGGGCGTCCGCAGAGCCCCCCTGTATATTTATAAAATGTAGCCCCGTGGAGGTGGATGTCCTCTGGACCCGGGGAAGGTCTGTGCAACCCTCCTCCAATATTTTTTATGGAGGCCTGGGGAGGTGGTTGCCCCTAGGGTCTCAGGGGGGGGCACACAGCCCCCAGTATATTTATAAAATTTAGCCCCAGGGAGGTGGTGGTCCCCTGGCCCTGGTGGATCCGTGTAGCCACTGGTTTCTTCATTTATGAAAGCCCCGGGAGGTGGTAGTCCCCAGGGCTTCTAAAAGCCTTAGATGTGGGACCCTGTGTGCCCCCTCCTTTTAAATCACATTGGCCATGTCCCTGGACCTGGCCCACCTGGGGGCAAAATGACTGAAGCGCAGGAGAACATACTTTTGTTTTCTTTTAATTCTCTGCAAAAACTCTGTGGATCCACAAGGTGTATTTTGTCAAATCGTTTTTTTGTTTTTTTTTAAACACACTCTTTAGCCATGGCGAGGTCCCAGGGGAATGCCAGGACCAAGCCAAGAGGGTTAGGGTATACCTACCGTGCCTCCTTTTCTTTTATTGATTTACTTTTTTACCTACTGGCGGTCACCAATAGGTAGTTATAGTTAGGACCATTTTTCCATAGAAAAAGTATTTTTTGACTTGCCTATATCTTTAACACCGTGTGACATATCTTCACAAAATCTTTTTAAGAAAGTGCCCCAGTGATTGTTGTGCACAGAAAGTTTCAGGGTGATTTGTAAAGCGGGGCAGAAGAAAGGGGGGGCAAAAAAAAAACATGTATTTCCCATGTCAAATCTTTGAACACTACTACAGCCCGAACCACTGGACAAAAATTACATCACATTTGGTAGAAAGCTAGCTTTTGCTACACAGATTATGCTTTCGCTTATTTGGGGTAAATCCGTTCAGTAGTTTACGAGAAATTAAAGAAAATCCAAATTTGTATATCTCTGGCTGAGAATAAATCACAAATATTCACGAACTTTTCATGAATAGAAGCGCTGCAATTGGCTGGCCACAACCTAAACAGAAAGTTGCAGCCACCATTTTCAGATCCCGGGACATTGTCCGGGACCTGAAAAATAAAATGAGAAGTAGCATAAAGGTGGAGGTACCCTGACTCCAGGGGTGTGATACAAGGGGTGATATCGGGGTGCCTAAAAAAACCTTCACAGACTCGATCTTACACTAATTCATTCACTCAAACACATGCCCTAAGGTAACTATAACTTGCAACCTTACCAAGCACTGCTAAATACACCACAAATTACGGCACTCATTATATCTTTGAAAACATAATTGATAATATCAATACAATATTTGCAGTAACATTTTTGACAAAAAACTGTGCATGGCTGGAGCGCAAGTTATGGTTACCTTAGGGCACAAGTTATAGTCACTTGAGATAACTCAAACTATAACAGGTAAATTTCTATGGTTTTGTATGACTCCAACGTGAGCAACACACATTAAGATCCACGGTTCCTCTCGATCTGGAAGCCCAGGCTGCAAATTTATTGAAGTGCAAACACTGAGCACAGAAACTAATGCGACGCGTTTCAGCATCTAAAATGCCTTTGCAACAGGTAAATCCTCTCCCAGGTAATAATCAATGAAACTCATCAAATAAGGTGTGAAACAATCACCAATAACAAGTGTTCAACATATACATCAGCATAAAAGACAGGGCCGAAACGGCCTGAAACAGCAAGCTAGTGTCAGCCATCTTAGCCTGGTTTGTAACTCAAAGAATATAAACGGTAATGCACAAATACGAACACATTTCCTAATACAATAGCTTCTGTGTGTGGAGCACTGCAACAGTATAATCTGGCACTTTGTAACATAACTCTCTTATAACATATGTAGCATAATACGCAGTGCAAACTAGGAAAACTCTTATCAGCATGATAAAATCTGCCCTCTTGCTAACAGGCTTATTTCATAAATCACCTGTTGATTGCTCAGTTAAAGTGTGGCAGTCCTGCATCCCCATAGAAAACAAGACTGTGATTAATAGAGAAAAAGGAGCCTGGTCCTGGTGTCCTATCTGACAAATCAGAGCCCAACTTCTACCTGCGGCATAACCGCCTGTCTATACTGTATAGCTGTGAAATGCATTGTACAGAGGGCAGTATGATTTACGTCACAATATTGGCCCATATGTACATCAGATCCCCCATTTTTACATAAATACTTTTTGTTCTTTCACATAGTCAAGAATAAATCCTACCTCTGCATTCTTCATAGCCTTCTGGGTAGGGCATTTATTTGCTGGGTCAGACTGCTTAGTTTTTCCAGACTAAGCGGTTCAGAGGATCAGGACTCCAGGGGCTTAATAAAAGTGGCCAACACTTCAGAGGCCCTGAAGACTTTCAAGGGGGACCCATTCCACTCCAAGGTCAATGAATATCTGAGATATGGAAGACTCAAAGGCCCACTTCATATTCTGCAGGGGGACCCATAATTTAACATTATGCCATTGCGTGACTCCACTAGGAGTCTATGTTATCAGGTACACAGTTTACTGGGCACATACTGATACCAAAAACGTGAGGATAGAGAGTTTTAAACAGGAATGCAGAACGTAAGACAGGCTCAATGCAGCATGCAGGAAAAGTCATACAATATGCACCTCAGCCCCTACCCAGGCAGTACAGCATTTCTGGAGATGACAACATGGCAGTAAAATAAACTGCTCTAGATACATATTCATCACCATTGCCCAGTGGCGGCTCCTCCACGATGGCGAAGGAGCGTCGCCCCACTGGCTATGAGCCAGCAGCTGAAAAATAAAACAATATTTTATCATTGTTCTATTTTTCAGCTGCTGGCTGAGCCAGAATGTAAAGGGAGGGTGGGGCTTGGCCATGGGAGAGGGATGAGGAGTGGAGAGGAGGGCAATGACATGAGCACTTAGGTTTCTCCAACCTGGCTGTGTTGCACAGCCGGATTGGAGAAACAGCACAGACTTTAATGCAGTGTCTGAGCTGCAGACCAAGCTACTTAGACCAATCCTGGTGCCCAAGGCAATCAGTCCCCTTCTTGCAGTGACGCTATTGGCAACTTTGTGAAAAGGCAAGTACCTACAACTAGTAACACCAAAATCACAAGTAAAGTCCAGTCAAAGTCTCAATAAATGATTCCCTGCAACATCCTTGGTAGCTTGGCTGACAAGCAGTCAGGCTTAACTTAGGAGGCAGGTGTGTAAAGTATTTAATATCAACAAAACAGTGAACAAGTAAAACACAAAATAAAAAAAACAATTTATAAAATTAGAGAATTTCTAACTTTAAAACGACACCAGAATGACAATAATCCAATGTAGGGAACCAGAGATATGAATTTTCAAAGATTAAATGAAAGCATGTGCTATGTAGTGCCAAAAAATAAAAAGCACCAACCGAAGTTTATTCAGTAAAACCGGACCAGGCTGACTGTGATGGAGCACGGGTCAGCAACACTGAGCTGTAGACCTCTGTCAAAATTTTACCTTTGCACCTAGTCACTTTTTTGTTCTTTTTCTCTTGATATTCAGTGACTTTCCTTGGCAGGCCGGTTTGCTGTTTGACAACGGCAGCCTACATCAGCGCAAAGCCTCAGTAATTCCTCTAGATCTTAGTTCTCTGCATCAATGAAGAAGAGCTCCAGAGGGGCAAACCTGAAATTCAAGCCAAGTTGCGGTTCAACGTCACCAGCTTGACTCTTGACAGTGGGTCATCCTCTTATAGAGATTTTTACCAAAAATACACCAATTCATTCCAAACATCTAGAGTTTCTTCCAGAAGGTTGTTTTGGGATCTTAAGAGACTCTAAAACACCAGCCAAGGTTCCAGAAGCTCCAAGTTGCTCCTTGGCAAATTGGGACAATAATTCCCACAATGCACCTGGTCAAATCCTTAAAAGTCCACTGGATGCTGGTCAGCTGGGCTCTTCCTGCAGGAGTTGTTGCCAGTGGCTCTTGGTAGCTATTTTATACCTTTTGCTTTGAGGGAGTCCACTCCTTACATTTTAATGCAAGGCAAAGTTCTGTTTTGTTAAGACAAGAGTGTGCAGCAGGTGCAGTGCTTATGAATGTACTGCTTTTGTGGTGCAGACCAAGGTTTCAGCAAGGCAGTTTCCAGGCACGGTTTAGAGTTGCTGGGCAGCTCTTCCATACGTGTCGAGGATTCTGGGCTGGCAAGCTGGGGGGCCCACTGACCAATGGGTACAGGGTGCCATCCTCTATGATGAGAGCTTCTTTAGAAGCATGGCATATTTTTGCCCCAGAAAGCACTGTTTCACAAAAATCAAAAATGGAGAAATTCTCTCCTTAAGGTTTAGGTCTTGCTAACCCAACCCATGGGTGTGGCTAACTTTTCCCTACACTCCCCTTCCAGCCCCTCTTCTAATCTAATTGAGAGGCTCCCATCTGGCTGGGGTGCAGGGAGTGGCAGTGGCCCTAAGTCCGTCACTACCTGTCCTCCCTTTGACGACCAGTTTGGCTACCCAGCCCTGTCATCAGCAGATCTTCTCCCACCAGATGGTGCCTTTGTCTCAGCCCAGGCCATGTCACACCTCAGAGCAGCTTGGCTCAGCCTTTCAAAGGCGGACTAATCAGAAGAGGCTGCTACAGGGCTGATTTAAGATAACTTTAGGAAAGCAGTTGCATGCTATAGTTATAATGAATCTAACCTCTACAAGTTATTGGATTTATTGTAACTTATTTTAATACTTTGAATCACTATTCTAGCTCACTCCTATCAAAAGTTAGACTTTGTTAAAGTTGAATGAAGCCTTCCCAAGTTAGCCTATGGAGCTAGCTGTGCTACAGTGGGGAAAACAAATATTGGCATTTTTTTTAACCTGACTAGGGCATATAAAACATCTTTCATAATGTCCTTGCTTATTATTTTAATGCACCTTACCCCTTCACCACCTAGGTCAGACCTTAGGGGTGACATATGTAAAAATAAGGCACTTTCAGACTTTGGAAGTCAGAAACTACCAGCTTCACTCACAAATGTGAGCAAAAAGAGAAGGAACATATGGAAAAAGTCCGTTTTTTTTCACATATCCATCAACCAAAAGACCAAGAGAAGAGAGTGTCTTATAGCCACTAACAGACGGAGGGAAGTGTAGCTCAGCCTTATTGTTAACACAACATGCCCATGGGATGACATAGCATCCCACACTCCACATATGTTGCTCCGGGATAGAGCACCTCACAACCAACAGCATCCTTTCATGGAGGATGTCAAACATTAAGGACACCAGAGAATATTAGAAGCTACAGCCCATCATCCCCCTCCTTGGTAGGGGGCACACAATTCCCTCTACAGCATCAGATCTTTCAGAATAGATATCGAACACGAGTTGCTGTGGGGTAGAGGGATCTGCTCAGATCTACTGTCAGCATCACATGTTCAGGGGATGAGACACCACCAATCTATAAGCATCTCTTCTCAGAAGAAAGCACATCTTAGGCACCAGCATTGGTTCATGGGGGTCATTAAACTGATATCACCTGAAGGGCGAATCCCAGTCCCACAGCCCAGAACTTACACTCCTGATGAATTACTCCCTCCCCTCGCCTAGAGAAGAGATACACCGGCTGACGGGAGAGACTATAGCAACACAAGCTCACTGCCAACAGCACTTTTTGACTGAAGACTACCTGGTTGGACATCACTTCTCCAAGTGTGGATTTTATCTTAGCCTTCATCACACGAATAGGGGAGGTAAACTCGCTTTCTATACCACCCATGCACAATGGAAGACAACTTCACACTCACTCACTTCATTATCAACACCAAAGAAAGGGGGAATAATCAACTCGTTGACAGCCAATAATATTCCTTGAGGAATGAACATCTGGCAGCCCCTGAAGGCCAATATCGCTTGCAGCAGCACAGCATCACCTCAGTCTGTTTCCCATGCTGGCGGGAGAGCACTATTGCTTAACAAGTGAAATTCCACCGAAGGTCAAACCTGCGTTCTTGTTTTCTTTGTTCAGCGTGCTTTCCCCTTTACTGTACTCCACCTTCCGATCGCTTGTGTTGAGTGAAAATCCTTTTAATCTCGCTATCCATGCTGCATTATTGAAGCTACCCATCAGTGTCTGATAACCCGTTGCAATACACTGGCTTGTGGTGTTTCGCTTATGCGGTTTACTTTTCAGTGCAGTGGCCCAATCTTTCTCGTTTCTGATGTCTATAAAATGAGCTGCGCGTTTCTAATTTTATATAAAATGCATCACCTACAGTGCTTTCAAACGCAGCAGTTTGTAAGGGTCGCATTATTTTCAAATATAATTCAGTAGATGTTAGAAATGGGGTCTTTGGTTGACAGTCAGGTTACCCCCTGTTCAAGCAAGGACCCTCACTCTAGTTAGGATAAAAGAGAATCACCCTCAGCTAACCCCTGCTTACCCCCTTGGTAGCTTGGCAGAGCAGTAGGCTTAACCTCAGAGTGCTGGGCGTAAAGTATTTGTACCAACACACACAGTAACTTAATGAAAACACTACAAAATGACACAACACCAGTTTAGAAAAATAGGAAATATTTATCTAGACAAAACAAGACCAAAACGACAAAAATCCAACATACACAAGTCAAGTTATGATTTTTTAAAGGTTTAAAATAAAAAGAGTCTTTAGGTAGTTGTAACAACACACTAGCGCTGCTAGCGTGAAAATGTACCTGGTTTGCGGCAAAAATAACCCCGCACGGGCGGTGTGCGTCGAAAATAACCCTGCACGGGTATATGCGTCGAAAACAGCTCGGCACGGCGAGGCGCGTCGAAAAAGCCAGCCACGCGACGGTCCGAAAGTCCCGCGGCGCTGGTTGCGATCTCTCAGCCTTCGTCAGCGATGCTGCGCGTCGTTTCTCCTGCTCCGGGCGTCGATTCTCCGGTCGCGTTTCCTGCGGCGTCGTTTCTCAGCTGCGGAGCCGGCGTCGCGTCGTTTTCTCAGCCGCGATCGGATTCGCGTCGATCTTTTCTCCGCACGGTGCTCGGTGCGTGTATTTTTGTCCTTAGGCTGCCAGCCTCTCCTTTCAGGGTCCCAGGAACTGGAAGGGCACCACAGAGCAGAGTAGGGGTCTCTCCAGAGACTCCAGGTGCTGGCAGGAAGAAGTCTTTGCTATCCCTGAGACTTCAACAACAGGAGGCAAGCTCTACATCAAGCCCTTGGAGATTTCTTCTTCAAGATGGAAGGCACACAAAGTCCAGTCTTTGCCCTCTTACTCTGGCAGAAGCAGCACTGCAGGAAAGCTCCACAAAGCACAGTCACAGGCAGGGCAGCACTTGTTCCTCAGCGATCAGCTCTTCTCCAGGCAGAGGTTCCTCTTGATTCCAGAAGTGTTTCTAAAGTTTGTAAGTTTGGGTGCCCTTCTTATACCCATTTTAGTCTTTGAAGTCACCTTTCTTCAAAGGGGACTCACACCTTCTTGTGAAATCCTGCCTTGCCCAGGCAAGGCCTCAGACACACACCAGGGGGCTGGAGACAGCATTGTCAGAGGCAGGCACAGTCCTTTCAGATGAGAGTGACCACTCCACCCCTCCCTCCTAGCAGAGATGGCTAATCAGGAAATGCAGATCACACCCCAGCTCCCTTTGTGTCACTGTCTGGTGTGAGGTGAAAAACAACCCAACTGTCAAACTGACCCAGACAGGGAATCCACAAACAAGGCAGAGTCACAGAATGGTTTAAGCAAGAAAATGCTCACTTTCTAAAAGTGGCATTTCCAAACGCACAATCTTAAAATCAACTTTACTAAAAGATGTATTTTTAAATTGTGAGTTCAGGGATCCCAAACTCCACATGTCCATCTACTCTCTAGGGGAATCTACACGTTAATCATATTTAAAGGTAGCCCCCATATTATCCTATGAGAGAGAGACAGACCTTGCAACAGTGAAAACGAAATTGGCAGTATTTCACTGTCAGGACATATAAACCACATTACTATATGTCCTACCTTATCCATACACTGCACCCTGCCCTTGGGGCTACCTAGGGCATACCTTAGGGGTGCCTTACATGTAAGGAAAGGGAAGGTTTAGGCCTGGCAAGTGGGTACACTTGCCAAGTCGACTTTACAGTGTAAAAATACACACACAGACACTGCAGTGGCAGGTCTGAGACATGATTACAGAGCTACTTATGTGGGTGGCACAACCAGTGCTGCAGGCCCACTAGTAGCATTTGATTTACAGGCCCTGGCACCTCTAGTGCCCCTTACTAGGGACTTACTGGTAAATCAAATATGCCAATCATGGATAAACCACTTACATACAATTTAAACAGGAGAGCATATGCACTTTAGCACTGGTTAGCAGTGGTAAAGTGCTCAGAGTTGAAAAGCCAACAGCAACATGTCAGAAAAATATAGGAGGCAGGAGGCAAAAAAGTCTGGGGATGACCCTGCAAAAGCAAAAGTCCAACACGACCCCCTACCAGCCTAAAGCCAGGGGAGAACAATCAATACCTTGATGTACTTCCCTGATTGGGGCGATAGAACAGGGACCCAGGCCCACAACAGCAGGGGCATGCTCCAGTTCTACGCCTTCCTGACTCCAGTTGGATCCCTCTGTCCATACTCTCAGGGCCCACTAAGCTAACCCATGGGGAACCCTTCTCCACATCTACAGACACCATCTGTGCAACACCTAACTTTACTTTGCTCACAGATGTATTGCAATGGGCAGATAGTACCACCAGGGCCAACACAATGGTGTTGCCCACTCCACCCCTGGGGTGTGACTCTCGTCCTTCCCCCCCCAGGGGCAACTCTGTCCACCAGGACAGCAAGCCACAGTGGCCCCAGACAACTGTCAGGGATGAGAGCCCGACCTCAGGCCTCTCTAACCACTGTGACTGTGGAGAGTGGGGGGTGGTAGCCCCAGGTGCCTGGCACCCTTTGACCACTCTCTCTTCCACCAGGTCAGGGATGACAACCTGACCCTGGTCCTCCCCTCTGGGGCTCTGTACCCTCCCTGCAGAAGCGGCACCCCCAGAGTCAAAAACTGTCAGGGTGCTTGTAGAAGCAGTCCTGCACAATTCTTCCATCAGTGCAGGGATGTTAACCTGCAACTGATCCTCCAACCTGGGGTCTGTACCTTCAGGTTGGACCAGGGCCAGGGGTGAGGCTTCCCTCCCCCTGCCCTCTCTTCTGGGGTCCTGAACCACCCAACTAGGAGCGGCCCCCCCAGAAGACAACATGGTAGGGGCACTGTTAGCAGTAGCCCCTTCCTCCAGGTCAGGGGGGACACCCTTAACCTGGCCTCCCAATCCAGGGCCTGTACCCACAGACTGGATCACTGCCTGGCAACCCAGGACTTCCTGGGGGGCATACCTACCCCCTACCAGGTCAGAGTTTACCCTCTGAACCTGGTCATCCAACCCAGGGTCACCACCCTGCGGTTGAACCACTGCCTGGCACACCAGGACTTCCTGGGGAGCACACTTACCCCCCATCAGGTCAGAGTTTACCCCCTGAACCTGATTATTCAACCCAGAGTCACCACCCTGCGGTTGAACCATTGCCTGGCACACCAGGACTTCCAGGGGGGCACACTTACCCCCCTCAAGGGACACACTGTCCCGAAGGGCCACACAAGAGTCTGGCTGGCGCAGGTCTCCTGACCTCTGCCCCTCTGACAGAGTCTGGATTCCCCCCAACCCAGAAATGGTCTCACCAAGGTCATTCATGGGGGGCTCTGCTCTCAGAGCTGACCCCTGACCCTCCAGGTTCTCCACTGGGGTCCGCAACCCCCTCTCAACCCTCTGTCTGGACTTCTGCACCCCCTCACTAGGAGTGGTACTGCCAGACACCAGAACTGGTGGGACGCTGGCTACAGCCGCCCCCCCAAGTTCTCCTGACACTGTGGGGTCTCCCTCAACAGATGGCCCTATGGTACAGGCTAGGCTCCCCTCCTGGTGTTCCCGCAGGGAACCCTCCAGGACCTGGGACCGGATCTCGGGCACCTTGGGCCTCAACCCATCCCCATTCCCTCTCCTCTGAGACTGGACATGGGGTCCCTCACCCATCCCACTACACTGGGACCTACCTGGGACACTACAATCCTTCCCTACCTCACCTGGTTGGGAACTACCTAGACCACTCCTCTCAGGAGCACCCCCAAATGCCTCTTCAGACTCTCTGGTACTCACCCAGCAGTCTGCCTCCATTGTAAGCTCCCTGGGGTCAGAGAACTCACACTCCACCTGGTGTTGGCATAGCTCTGGAAAATAAGGACTAGACATATGCTCTCCAGCAATTACATCACTCAGCCCCTCACATGAATTAACCAAAGTACCCTTCACCCAACCATCCAGTGACTCTGCTTTGAAAAAGCACCCCACATCACCCTCCTGAGACTGGTGAGACAGTACCTGACTGTCCCTGACACTCAACCCACACTCTTCTGGGATGTTTTCACACTCCATAACCAGGACTTCTACCTGGGGGGAACCCCTCTCCCTGTCACTCTCACCTAGAGTCAGTAGAGTGTCCCTCCCACCAGTAGGAATATGACTCCCCATGCCAGTTCCCCAATCCACCTCAGGGACCCTGTGCATCACTGGAGCTACCTCATACCCCTGAACCTCCTGGCGTGTGTTAACTCCCTCCTTCAAGTAGGGCACCACCTCTCTGGGCATGTGCACTTCTGCAGCATCACTGGATATACAATTGTTGCTGCCACCATTCCAGCTGGACTCAGCCCTCATGACTTCCAGCTCTTTCAATTTAAGCTCGTAAGCATAAATCATTTTTTTAATCTCTAAGTCCCTCCTCCTTTCTGCCAGGACTAAGGCCCTCTTCTCCTCGGCCCTCTTAAGCTCTTCCAGACTCCGGATTCGAGCTAGGAGCCTATCATCTCTTTCTGTTCCCTCCTCAGGGCCACTGCCCTCCTCTTTGGAGTAGTCCTCCTCCTCAGAGTAGTTATCCTCCTCAGACTCATTTGGTGGTGTTGCCTGACAACGTTTCAATTCATCCTGAAACAGGGCTGACTCAAGATCCTCCCTTCTGGATTCCTTGTTCACAGCCAGTCCCCTTTCCATGCAGAATGCTTTAAGCTGCCACTTTTTATACATAGATAGGTGCCAGAAATTGACTTCCATTTCTGCAAAGGCTTCACAACCAAAAAACAAAGTCCAAAAATATCATCAATACTTCCAGGAGGACATCAGAGAACAAAAAGCAGAATCACAAGACAAGTAGTATGTGGTCACGTAGTGGTCTGAGATCAAAACAGTAGTGTACACTTAATTACTGTATGTCAAGTACAAATACAAGTCCAATCCCGACCGCTGGTCACCAATGTTAGAAATGGGGTCTTTGGTTGACAGTCAGGTTACCCCCTGTTCAAGCAAGGACCCTCACTCTAGTTAGGATAAAAGAGAATCACCCTCAGCTAACCCCTGCTTACCCCCTTGGTAGCTTGGCAGAGCAGTAGGCTTAACCTCAGAGTGCTGGGCGTAAAGTATTTGTACCAACACACACAGTAACTTAATGAAAACACTACAAAATGACACAACACCAGTTTAGAAAAATAGGAAATATTTATCTAGACAAAACAAGACCAAAACGACAAAAATCCAACATACACAAGTCAAGTTATGATTTTTTAAAGGTTTAAAATAAAAAGAGTCTTTAGGTAGTTGTAACAACACACTAGCGCTGCTAGCGTGAAAATGTACCTGGTTTGCGGCAAAAATAACCCCGCACGGGCGGTGTGCGTCGAAAATAACCCTGCACGGGTATATGCGTCGAAAACAGCTCGGCACGGCGAGGCGCGTCGAAAAAGCCAGCCACGCGACGGTCCGAAAGTCCCGCGGCGCTGGTTGCGATCTCTCAGCCTTCGTCAGCGATGCTGCGCGTCGTTTCTCCTGCTCCGGGCGTCGATTCTCCGGTCGCGTTTCCTGCGGCGTCGTTTCTCAGCTGCGGAGCCGGCGTCGCGTCGTTTTCTCAGCCGCGATCGGATTCGCGTCGATCTTTTCTCCGCACGGTGCTCGGTGCGTGTATTTTTGTCCTTAGGCTGCCAGCCTCTCCTTTCAGGGTCCCAGGAACTGGAAGGGCACCACAGAGCAGAGTAGGGGTCTCTCCAGAGACTCCAGGTGCTGGCAGGAAGAAGTCTTTGCTATCCCTGAGACTTCAACAACAGGAGGCAAGCTCTACATCAAGCCCTTGGAGATTTCTTCTTCAAGATGGAAGGCACACAAAGTCCAGTCTTTGCCCTCTTACTCTGGCAGAAGCAGCACTGCAGGAAAGCTCCACAAAGCACAGTCACAGGCAGGGCAGCACTTGTTCCTCAGCGATCAGCTCTTCTCCAGGCAGAGGTTCCTCTTGATTCCAGAAGTGTTTCTAAAGTTTGTAAGTTTGGGTGCCCTTCTTATACCCATTTTAGTCTTTGAAGTCACCTTTCTTCAAAGGGGACTCACACCTTCTTGTGAAATCCTGCCTTGCCCAGGCAAGGCCTCAGACACACACCAGGGGGCTGGAGACAGCATTGTCAGAGGCAGGCACAGTCCTTTCAGATGAGAGTGACCACTCCACCCCTCCCTCCTAGCAGAGATGGCTAATCAGGAAATGCAGATCACACCCCAGCTCCCTTTGTGTCACTGTCTGGTGTGAGGTGAAAAACAACCCAACTGTCAAACTGACCCAGACAGGGAATCCACAAACAAGGCAGAGTCACAGAATGGTTTAAGCAAGAAAATGCTCACTTTCTAAAAGTGGCATTTCCAAACGCACAATCTTAAAATCAACTTTACTAAAAGATGTATTTTTAAATTGTGAGTTCAGGGATCCCAAACTCCACATGTCCATCTACTCTCTAGGGGAATCTACACGTTAATCATATTTAAAGGTAGCCCCCATATTATCCTATGAGAGAGAGACAGACCTTGCAACAGTGAAAACGAAATTGGCAGTATTTCACTGTCAGGACATATAAACCACATTACTATATGTCCTACCTTATCCATACACTGCACCCTGCCCTTGGGGCTACCTAGGGCATACCTTAGGGGTGCCTTACATGTAAGGAAAGGGAAGGTTTAGGCCTGGCAAGTGGGTACACTTGCCAAGTCGACTTTACAGTGTAAAAATACACACACAGACACTGCAGTGGCAGGTCTGAGACATGATTACAGAGCTACTTATGTGGGTGGCACAACCAGTGCTGCAGGCCCACTAGTAGCATTTGATTTACAGGCCCTGGCACCTCTAGTGCCCCTTACTAGGGACTTACTGGTAAATCAAATATGCCAATCATGGATAAACCACTTACATACAATTTAAACAGGAGAGCATATGCACTTTAGCACTGGTTAGCAGTGGTAAAGTGCTCAGAGTTGAAAAGCCAACAGCAACATGTCAGAAAAATATAGGAGGCAGGAGGCAAAAAAGTCTGGGGATGACCCTGCAAAAGCAAAAGTCCAACAGTAGACAACATAATTTAGAAAGTTTACATCACCATACGCTTTCTAGCGTTCACTTGGTAAGTGTATTAAGGAAAGAGGTGTGCTCTGTACAACAAAATTTCAGTTGGGAATTGAGTGTGGTCAGGATTTAGCGACAAGGAGCTGCATGCAGAACGCTTTACAGACAACTGGGTTCAGTAAGCAGACAGAGCGGGGGAGGGCGATGAGCTGGTGACAAGTAGTTAAGGCAATACTAGGCAGCGCACTCAAAAGTCATTCTCACATATTTGCTCTAGGTATGCTTACGATTTTGTGAGGCACAGAGAAGAGCGGTTTTGCAATAAAAATGCAAATCTACTCTACGTGCCCATTCTTCACTCTACAGTGTAGATTCTTGTTTGCTATACCCAAGGAAATTAGTTTATTAGCAGCTTAGAGGCCTTCTGTCTGATTGGACAGAATTATTTCACAAGGATTACTCTGTTTAAATGGCACATTCATTGTCTCACAGCCTATCATGTCAAAGCCAAATCAGAAAAGTCATCTTTGTTTGCATTCCGGATGCAAGACCATGAACACATCTTTTCTATATCTAGGATTTAAAGACGGATTAGACAGAAATTAATAAAATAACCGATTTCCCTTGTTCACCCACTCACTCTCCTTGTTAATTTCTCTAAGACTGCCTATGCTGCGAACTTGATTTTATCTTGACTACAACCAGGCAGATTGTTGCTACATATGCCCTCTCCTTTTACCACAGCACCCACTGTCAACATAGCCACCTTCACCAGAAAAGCCATACAATTATCAGCTCTTTCTAAAGGAGGCAAAGGGTGGTCCAGTAAATGTTTTTTTCCCCAATGGTAGCAGTAACCAGTGAGAGGCGCCTACAATGAATACTGACGGCTATTTCATTCAGCAAGTTACTGAAATTTGCTCAGAAATGCTAGTTCTATACTTTTAAGAGCACAAGTTCTCACCCAACAGCAGTATGGTTGGGAAAGGCTGCCAAGTTCTTCACACTAATCCTCCTCCTCTTCACTTTCAGAGGGGGTGGGGAGGTTAGCATGAGTTATGGTGTACATTGTGCGTTGTACATCATAAGTTGCAAACGTAAGGAAAAACACTTCTTTAGCTGATCTTTAACAATGTTTTTTTCTGTGAATTTCATATTTTTGTCAATATATACAGCATTGACTCCCCACCTCCCACTGATGAAGTTGTACAACTTAACAATACCAAGAGAAGGCTAAATGTGCCAAGTCTCTGCCTAATTTCATGGAGATCCATACAACTGTGGCCAAAGTTAGTGAATCAAAAATATTATTGACCCTCCTCCTTTAACTTTTCACACCGAAATTGTATAACAATAACATCTGTACGTGGTTTAGTTATTGAATGCTTGCAACATTTTGATACAGATTCTTACAACAGTGCCAAAGTAGTATGCAAATTAAATCCACTATATTAAAAACAAATCCTTCCAACCCTCTGCCAGGCTTTGTGTAGATTTAACAATCAGTGCCAAATTAATTAGAAAATGATCAGTTCTCTGCCCTCCAGTTTCAAAATACACATCTTGATACAGAACAGCAAGCGCACAACTCGTGGAGATTGCATAGACGCCCACACGCCAACATTAAAAGCGGCAAGTGAAGCCATCAGATATTGTACCTCGCCTCCTGCCACCTACAGCAACATCGCCCTCCCACAAGACCTTTGCAACAAGCTCTCAGAATTCCTCTGTAAGAAAATCATCTCCATGTACAGCAACTTTGACCCTCAACTGGACCCTGTCACTGCCACAACTCAACTCCCCATAACTGCCAAAGAACTACCCTGACTTCTTGGCCCACCGTCATCACTGTCCAAATTACTGCTACCATGACAACCATCCACTTGGGGACCCCCATCTGACCCTTGTCCCCATCACACCTTCATCAAAGGGCTCCTACTGATCAGTGAAGCACTAAGAACCATCCTCAATGCCTCCATTGACTCAGCCACATTCCTAGGCACATCAAAACATGCCACCACCGTGCCCCTGCTCAAGAAACTGTCTGCTGACTGAAACACACTTTATTAAAGAAATTAATCAATCAATGTCTCACTGATCAACTCAACAGCAGCTTGTAGATGCCGTGCAGTCCATATTTAGGACCAACCACAGTACTGAAGCAACATTGATCACCCCCACAGACGACACCGCATGTTCTCTGACAGAGGAGACCCAGCAGCCCTTATTCTCCTGGACCTCTCTGCAGCATTTGACATAATCTTACACTCCATCCTCAGATGCCCTGCCCATGATAGCCTGTCCCTATGATCTGGATCTCAGAGAACTTGGGGACTCCATCCCCGGAAGCAGACTTTAATATTTAGGGGTGAGGGCTTGCAACCTCCCTCCCCGAGCATCATAAAGGCCCCAAGCACCCAATCTTCAGGGGCCAGCTTTTTAACCCTGAGCTGTCTACCGGCCCAGGGATCCCATACACCGAGTCCAGAACAAAGCAGTGTCTCAGGGAACCCATCTCCTGGGACACTGCTGTTCCCTGCCCTGTAAAGTGCAGACAGGAAACGTAAACTTAATTCCTTGATTGCACGCTCTTGGATAGGGAACACAACTTTGCTCCAGCCTGTTGGGCGCACAGAAAAAAGGTTGCTGGCTGGGGAACCAGCAGGAGCTGCGGATGCCTTGGAGGTCTCATCCAGCGCTCAACATTTACCCAAGGAATGCATGCCACGGGTGGGCACTGGGGCACCCACTGTAAAAAAAACTGGTGGCTCTTGCTGGTACCCTGTGTGGGTGCTGGCTGGGGAGTCAGAGGCTGTGGAGGCCTGAAGGCTGCTCCAAGTCCCCTAACATTTTGTGGGTGCCCTGAGTGGGCTGTGGGGTAACCATAAAAGAAATGGCACAGATGCGCATAAGGAAATGCTCATTTACTCATTTATTATTCACTGCTCAAAGCAAAGAGTGCTCCATGACACCATACAAGGGCTTTCTATTTACAGTTTTAGCTTCTGGTGGTGCCTCTAGAAGGGGCAGTGGCAACGGCAGACTTTTTTTTGTTTAATGTTGTGAAGGGCCTCAAGAAATGAAGCCACTCCCAGCAACATTAAAATACCCACTAACATTGCTTATCATATAATATTTTAAACACTGAGCTGGAACAATATGTGTTTTAGCAGGAGTGCCAGGACCCCTTGCGGTTGGTTCTATGGCTGCAATTTGTGGCATGAAAAATGTTAAAATTAACATGGTTAATGTTATTTTTAAATACTTTATTGAAAATGGTTTGTGACAATCACTATTGTTAAACATTGCAATATGCAAATTTATAAAATATACATTTGATTAGAGCTATTTGTGACTTTTGACAACGCCAATAGGTCTGCTTTATATATTGATGTGCTGACCCCTTGATATAGCCAATAGGCTTGCCTCTATACATTTTGGCATCCTGGCCCCTTGACAAAGCCAAAATTTCTGTCTGTCTTAAAATTACACCATTTATGTTGTTACATGATATAGTCAGCCATGTGTGGCTGTGTGGTGAAGGGTTTGGTTGCAGGCCCGGTGGCTAACCCCATGCCACATACGGCCTTCGTCTGTATACGGTGAAATGTTGGGTGCCTGAAATGGGTTTGCACCCAACTCCTCACAGATATAGAGATCTTACTGTATGCTAAAAAAACATAGAAATTGACTGAAAAAAACTAAGGTTAAAGTACATTGTAGCTAGCAATTGTCTTACTTTACATTAAAAGAGGCCATAGAAATTCATTGAAAAAAAAACAAAGGTTAAAGGAACATTCTAGTTAGGTGAAAATGTCAGTTAAAACATATTGTTTAAAAATAACAAAACCACTGAAATTCAACAGTTAAAGTGATCTCCAGTAACAGTAAACCATGCCCTAGAGTAACTATAACTCACACCCTCACCCTGCATTGCCAATTCTCTCACATATTACACCATTTGGGACATGTTGTATGGCAGCATACATAACATCACATCAATATCTGAAATGCCATAATTGATAACACTGTGCATGGCAGGGGCAAGTTATAATTACATTAGGGCTCGAGTTATAGTTAGTTGAGGTAACTATGACTTGTGAACTTTAGTAGCTTTGTTAGTTTAAAATGGTATGTTTTAAATGACATTTTTAACATCCCTTTAACCTTTGTTTTGTTCAGTGAATATATGATTGCTGCTATTGGATATATAACAGTCAACACTGTTTAGTTATAGCTAGACCAGGTCTTAATAGGATTTTTTTTTATTTTTTTTCTAATAACATTGGTGCCGTTTGATGAATTTCCACAAAACCTAAAAAAAAAAAAAAAATTTAAATGGTCCACTCACCTCAGCTCCTTCCAGGAAAGTTTCAGAGTCATCCATCAGAAAGGGGAAGAGAAAAAAAGGGGGGCTATCCATAAATGGATTTTCCTCATGCAGCTTGCCATAGGAACCTTAGATACAGTGGTAGTGAAACAACTGAACAAATTACACCACGTTTGGCAGAAAGGTAGAGACTTACCCAGACAGTAAGCTTTTTGTTCTTTGGTGTAACTGTGCTCAATTGTTTGAGAAATCACAGTTTAATTTTAGAAATATCAAGAGATGCAGAAGTATGGGGATCCAGCAGATCAAAATATAAGATCTGATTGGCTGTCTCCCATCAACAAATAAGTTTGCACGCCATTTTAGGACTCTGGAATCCTGTCCACATGTCCTGAAAATAAAACAGAGAGGTCAGGGTAGGAATGCCAAAAGCCCCTGAATCCCTAGGGGAAAAAAGCTGTGTCCTTAATAAAAAAAATAAAAAATAAAAAAATAAAAAATAAATATATATATTGGGGGCGGCAGGGTAGGAATGCCTTGAACCCCTAAACCTCTACGGTGAAAAACAATATTCTTTAGCGGCACTGTCGGTGAGTGACGTATACTTTCTAAGTAAGTTTCTTTATTGATGACATCTGTGAACAATCAGACACTATTGATGTTAAATAGGGCGATAATAATATAATGCATTTATCTTGAGAAAGACTATTGAGATGGGCAAAATAGCTTGCAAATTGTCATTACTCACTCTTTTCACTTTTTTGGACAAGCACTGATATTTCTGAATGCACTTTTGAAAGTAGAGATGTTTTTTGATACAGTATAGAATTGCTAACTAATCATTCATCATGAATCATTATCCTGTACTGATGAGAGAAGAACCAAGAGTCCATACCTGGGGTAGCACATGGCATCCTTTTGTTTAAGTTTTATTGTCTTCAAGCAGCTCAGCCTGTTCTCCAGGTCTGGCCCCTGGGAAACCCACCTCTCCTCGAAGATGAGAATCCGCATATGCAGGCCAATATTCTTTGACATGCTCTCATGCCAATATTGTTTATGCACTTTGTGTATATAATGTCCATGGACAGAGGCCCAGAAACTCCGGAGGAAATGGCGGGGGCAACTCTACTCCTGAACATATTCATCCTATGCTGGGGGGGGGGGGGGGGGGGGGGTATCCATTTGGATTGCCCTGTGGTCCCATGCTTGCAGTGGCCACGTGGCAGATGTGACAGCAATCTATGTGCTCCTACATGGAATACTTGATGGCAAGGAGTTATATCTGCTCAATGTGTATGCCCCTAATAGGCAATGGGGACTTTTATGGGGCACTGAACGGTGAACCTCTGCCTTATGTGGAGATGCCCATTGTGTGGGCAGGAGATTTCAACTGTATATTAGATGGACAACTAGACAGATCTCCACCCAGGATGGGTACAAAGCTGTGTATGGGATGAGCCTCTGCGAAACAATGACCAAGTTTCAGTTTACTGATAATTGGAGGGCCTTAAACCCCACAGCCAGGGAATTTTCATGTTACACTCCAACTCATGGAGCATACAGCCGCCTAGACTGTTTCCTCTGAACAAATGACAGAATGCTGGATGTCAAAAGAGCATGCCATCAGATGCACTGTCAGACCATGCTCCCCTACTATAAGCATACTGCTTGCGCTACGGTAGGTCAGCCATCCCGCTATGGCGCATGAGACTAGAGTCACTGGGCGTCCCAGAATATAAAGCGGATATGCCACTAGCTCTACAGGGCTATTTTGACACTAACTGGATCTCCCCAGGAACTCATAGGAAGGAGTGAGATGCGCTCAAGGTGGTCATTAAAGGCGAAAGCCTCAGCAAGACTTATGGAGCCAGAAAAAGAAGAAAAAAAAGACTGGAGTGAGAATTATGGGAGGGGGAGGAATAGCTCAACTGGCTGCAACACCGCATAGTGGGTCATGAGGTAGAAGACTGGTCACTGACAAACTCAGAGATGACTGGGCTACACTTGTCTGCCACATGAGATGAGACTTTAGGCAATGGCTGCAAAGCTAGGGGACAAAGCAGGCCGCATATTGGCCTGGCTACTCATATTCAAAAGACCTCTGCCCATGATACTCATGCTTAATCACCCTGGGGGAGGAACGGTCATGGGGCAGGCTGCTTTTAACTCCCAGCTACTACACCACTTAGTGGGTGTGTATGCCAGACAAACAGGTGGTGAGGAAGGGGAGATAGCCAACTTTCTAGACCAGGTTGAACTCCTGCACCTCAGACAGAGGGGTTAGAAGGCGCGATATGATTAGAAAAGCTAAAAGAAACCCTATTTGACATTGACGGAGGTCGCTGCCCTGGACCAGATGGACTCCCCATTGAGTATTACCAAGCATATTCTGCCTCCCTATTCGCAGCCATCTTAGAAACCCTGGTGGAAGCCTGTAGCAGTGGAGCCCTGCCTTCCCATATGCGGTGGGCTCTGATAACAATGTTCCCCAAACCAGGCAAGGATCCTCTGGATCCCAGGTTGTACAGCCCACCGTCAAAGATCAAGGTAGACATTAAGCTTCTACCAAAGGTACTCACACAGAAACTGAGCTGAGTGATTACACAACTAGTGCATAAATACCAGTGTGAGTTTGTACCAGGTAGGAAAACCTTAGGAGACTGTCGCGTAATGCACGAAACCCTGAATGAAACTTTTGAGGCTGCAAAGAAAAAAATACAAAACCTTTTATTGTGTAGCGGAGGGTCTCAGTCTATAGTTGTCTGGAGGGCTTGAAGACATTGATTGGAGCAGCAGCCATTGAAACAGTTGTTGGTGGTCATCTGTGGATGCGGATAATCCAGTCTGTGGATGCAATTATAGCCTGTGTGACATTTATCTAGGAGGACATCCCTGCCATGTGATGGCAGGACCGCAAAAATGGGCCAGTGGCCCATCATCTACATTGCATGGTAACATTCCAGATTATTGCCATTTAGGCAATTATTGAGGCTGGTAGTGTTCTTCCAATATGAGTGGCAGCCACTCTGAATGTGTGTGCTCTTTTCCATCAGAAGTCAGGAGTGAGGTGCTACAACATCAGAACCATAGAGATATTCACGCTCTCTGATCAGAAGATCCTGGCTCCACTATCGAAGTGGGCATCTATGAGGGCTTTGAGCTTGTTGTGGCATGGACTTAGCAGGCTCTTGTTTCCGGCAGGAAGTCCTAAAGTGTGCACCCTGGGAAAGTTGGAAGACATAGCATTGTTTGAACTTTCATGTAGTTTGTGGCCCTGGCAGGGTAAGTCAAAGTGCAACACTATGTAAAAACCTATAGATCCTGAGACAAGAGATTCAACAACATCGGACAACTGGCTCATAAACCTTTGTTACCGATCAGATTTCAAGAGAGTCACAACACACTGACACCTTTGTGTGCAAGCTTATACTCTGAGCACACAAGTAACAGTGGATGCTGTGCTTTGCCCGACAGGTTTCTAAAGAGGGTCAATGGAATTTGGAATGGATGCTTTGGATCCATTAGAATGTGATCTTCTGGCCAAACTTGGAGAAGGACACAGCGTGGAAGCGCTATATGGCCACTGCTTTGCCTATCACATGAGGAGCTCATTAAGTAGTGTTCCATTTACAGCAGATGAGTAAAAACACTTGTACTGACTGCCTATAATTTGTGTCTCACATGTCATAGTTTGATTTGAAGTCAAGTGATATGACTGCGTTGTTTTTATCATATTGATTGGGACTTAATGGAACAAAAACAGTTTGTCTTATCTTATAATTTATTTTAACTGACATCAACTAACATTTTCACCATTAACATCTTAATGTTTATCATCATGTGGAGGATCCCTAATCAACTGAATCCAGAAAAACAAAAGCAGCATCCTTATTTGAAAATAAATGATCATATAATATGAACGCTTCAGCCACAGATAAAAGTCAGGATGATGAACAAAGTAAAAGAGTCTAACTTAGTGCAACTAGAAAGATTAACAACTTAAAACAAATAATCAATGTTGAAAAGATGTTTCCCTGAATGAATATATATATATATATGTGCAAAAAACAAAGGAGAACTCTGGAAAGTTCCCAATTTTAGGTGGAGAGCTGCTCTAGTAAGGAGCACCCTACAACACTAGCGACACTCTAGATTTGCTCACCTCAAATGTCTGCTTATCTAGCAAAGTTTTTAAGCATAGGATCAGCACAGTGCTATCCTCGCCGAGCTAGATAGTGACAAAGTCTTTTGCCATTTGTACAGCAAAATCTTTAAGCATAGGATTGACACAGTGTCATCCTCGCTGAGCTGTAAAATGACAAAAGCCATTTACCACTCCAGGCACAGTATTACAGCTTTGGACTGATCAAATACCGCCCAAGCCATCCTGGATTGAGTAAAGCAACCCCTGACACGCGTTTCGCTCTCATTAGAGCTCTTCAGAGGGGTATAGCTTTGTCCAGACACAAGGGAGCACCCAGTATAAGTCAAACCAAGGCCCTTTCAGGGTTAGAGTGACGCATAAATTATGCAATTTTTTTATATTATATATATATACACACACCTCGTAACATAATTCTCAGGAGAGTATTTTTTTTTTATTATGATGAAGTCAACTCTGCACTACCTAGAGAATATGAAATAGATTTGTGAAAATTGACACGGAGTATATTGAAAATACTAATAAAACATGCCTGTGTCCATGGACCAATGTTGCAGAGACTGTAGTATTTGTGAGTTGTTGGTAAACAAATGTAGAATGGTCAAGGAGAACAATGGCAAGTAATTTTTCATAACAGTCTTAGTTGCATAAGCACTTATTCTATAAATGTGATTATCTGCTCTTGTGGCATGCAAAAAAAATAGGAAGCAAAATATGGCTGTTTAAGCAAAAAAATAATGGAACATATTTGGATCATGAGGAAGGGTGGAGAAAAATATCCACTTGTTATGCCCTTTAAGGAATAGCATGACTCAAATTAGAAGCATATACAATTTGTCAGTAGTTAAAATTCAAAGAGCACGAGCTAAAATTATGCCTGATGGAATGAAAACTGATGTCAATTTTAAGTACCCTAAAACCTGTTGGCCTAAATTCAGAAGATGGGTTATGCTAGTTACTTGTTTCATTAACACTTGATGATGCAAAAAGTTTATCATAACGTTTCAGACAATTATTTCTGGGAGGTTGAATATTTTATTGAACTCTCCATATTAATTTTCATACAAGAAGAAAAGTACAGGGCGCACATTAATGATGCCATGCAAAGAAACAAAATACGTGTTTACCGTCAGTAATACACCATCTCATTAAAACAAACATTAGATCGGGAGAGTTATGCGATAGCTGTAAAAGCAGACTTGGAATGGAGACAGAAAGTTGCAGAAAGAAGGTTAAAAAAAAAAAAAAAAAAAAAAAAAAAAGAATGGTTACAGGAGATACGAGGAGAATACCTCTATGGTTAGAAATGCAGAATTAATATATGAAAGTGTTCACCAAAACTATCATAAAGTACCTCATAACTCCTCCCCAGAGAGAATTCAAGTAACGCATTATAAGTGAGTAAAACTACTAGGTAAAGTTCATGTTATGCCTGGTACCACCCGGCTTCAAGTTGGTGTCCCTGTTCTGTGAGGTTTGGTCTCCTTAGTCTGGGCAGGGGAGGGGTATAGGGCCAGATGTCTCATTGTATATCTCCCCAGTTGGCTTTTCAGTTTCTACATCTATTGCGGACTGTTGCCAGGATAGTTAAGGCTTCAATCCATTCAATCTGTATTTACAGGTTGGTTACTAATGGCAAGTCTATCCATAATTTTGTATCACTGTTAGTCCTTGCAATATCATGTGGGTCATGTTATATATTGCGAACTCTAGCGGGGGTTTGATACGAGTCTCATCTTTTCATTCATGGTTCATCATATTGTATTGCAGAAAGTTGTGATGCTTCGACGTGACCAGTGATTAGGACCAGGTATCCCCCAGGCTTTTCAAACCAGAAGATGGTGGGGGGGCGTATTTGATCAGTGAAGTTTGAATGGGGACCAGTCCTAATCGTGTAAGATTTTTAT